>NW_027184613.1:5000000-6250000 GCF_032405125.1 Capricornis sumatraensis
ATCTGGGGGACTCTTGGAATGGTGGTACGACCATGGAGTTCCTCTCGCCTTTCCTGTTGAGAGTGCCTCCTCTTGAGATGCGACGGGAACGCCGGGAATTCTTTCCCGTTGAAAGCAGGGAAAGGATCCCTCATCTCGAGCTACGAGGGGGAAACGGGGCTCCTCTGGATGTGGGCGGGACCATCGTGCTTCCTCTCGAGTGGAGACGGGTATGGCGGTGAACTTCTTGAGTTGCAGCAAGGGTGTGAAAGACCCTTTCGAAGTTCCAGAGGTTAGGTGTCATTAGTCTCCAGACGCCTCATCGGAAATAGGCCTCATCTCGCCTGGAAGGGAGAACTTCCTGGATTTTCTCGAGTTGCGGCAGGTGTTCTCGAGTTACGACGGGGACCTCAGGGACCCGCCCTGGTGGCCTCAGGAGAGGCCAGTCCCCATGCGAGTTGCTAGGGGGCCTCTCGGGATTCCTCTCCCGTCGATACCGGGGCCAAAAACCTTGTGTGGAGTCAGGGCCGGAACCGAGGATTCCTCTCAGGGGCTGACATGGATCTTTGGGTACTTCTGGAGTCTCCCCAGGGGAGTCAGGCCTCGTCTCGAGTGGGGGCATGCACGTGCACTTTCCTTCCAGGCTGTAGCAGCAATGTCACGCTTCCCGTCGCGTGCATCAAAGGATCTGTGGTTTTCCCTCGAGGCTTTCCCACAGGGCTGTCCCACGTGCCACCGTGGTGTGAGTCGATCCTCGGCGTGAAAGATGAGCCAGTGCAGGGCAAAGAGGTTCCTCTGGAATGGACTGAGACATCTGGGGGACTCTTGGAATGGTGGTACGACCATGGAGTTCCTCTCGCCTTTCCTGTTGAGAGTGCCTCCTCTTGAGATGCGACGGGAACGCCGGGAATTCTTTCCCGTTGAAAGCAGGGAAAGGATCCCTCATCTCGAGCTACGAGGGGGAAACGGGGCTCCTCTGGATGTGGGCAGGACCATCGTGCTTCCTCTCTAGTGGAGAAGGGTATGGCGGTGAACTTCTTGAGTTGCAGCAAGGGTGTGAAAGACCCTTTCGAAGTTCCAGAGGTTAGGTGTCATTAGACTCCAGAGGCCTCATCGGAAATAGGCCTCATCTCGCCTGGAAGGGAGAACTTCCTGGATTTTCTCGAGTTGCGGCAGGTGTTCTCGAGTTACGACGGGGACCTCAGGGACCCGCCCTGGTGGCCTCAGGAGAGGCCAGTCCCCATGCGAGTTGCTAGGGGGTCTCTCGGGATTCCTCTCCCGTCGATACCGGGGCCAAAAAGCTTGTGTGGAGTCAGGGCCGGAACCGAGGATTCTTCTCAGGGGCTGACATGGATCTTTGGGTACTTCTGGAGTCTCCCCAGGGGAGTCAGGCCTCGTCTCGAGTGGGGGCATGCATGTGCGCTTTCCTTCCAGGCTGTTCCAGCAATGTCACGCTTCCCGTCGCGTGGATCAAAGGATCTGTGGTTTTCCCTCGAGGCTTTCCCTCGAGGCTTTCCCACAGGGCTGTCCCACGTGCCACCGTGTTGTGAGTCGATCCTCGGCGTGAAAGATGAGCCAGTGCAGGGCAAAGAGGTTCCTCTGAAATGGACTGAGACATCTGGGGGACTCTTGGAATGGTGGTACGACCATGGAGTTCCTCTCGCCTTTCCTGTTGAGAGTGCCTCCTCTTGAGATGCGACGGGAACGCCGGGAATTCTTTCCCGTTGAAAGCAGGGAAAGGATCCCTCATCTCGAGCTACGAGGGGGAAACGGGGCTCCTCTGGATGTGGGCGGGACCATCGTGCTTCCTCTCGAGTGGAGACGGGTATGGCGGTGAACTTCTTGAGTTGCACCAAGGGTGTGAAAGACCCTTTCGAAGTTCAAGAGGTTTGGTGTCATTAGTCTCCAGAGGCCTCATCGGAAATAGGCCTCATCTCGCCTGGAAGGGAGAACTTCCTGGATTTTCTCGAGTTGCGGCAGGTGTTCTCGAGTTACGACGGGGACCTCAGGGACCCGACCTGGTGGCCTCCGGAGAGGCCAGTCCCCATGCGAGTTGCTAGGGGGCCTCTCGGGATTCCTCTCCCGTCGATACCGGGGCCAAAAACCTTGTGTGGAGTCAGGGCCGGAACCGAGGATTCCTCTCAGGGGCTGACATGGATCTTTGGGTACTTCTGGAGTCTCCCCAGTGGAGTCAGACCTCGTCTCGAGTGGGGGCATGCACGTGCGCTTTCCTTCCAGGCTGTAGCAGCAATGTCACGCTTCCCGTCGCGTGGATCAAAGGATCTGTGGTTTTCCCTCGAGGCTTTCCCTCGAGGCTTTCCCACAGGGCTGTCCCACGTGCCACCGTGGTGTGAGTCGATCCTCGGCGTGAAAGATGAGCCAGTGCAGGGCAAAGAGGTTCCTCTGGAATGGACTGAGACATCTGGGGGACTCTTGGAATGGTGGTACGACCATGGAGATCCTCTCGCCTTTCCTGTTGAGAGTGCCTCCTCTTGAGATGCGACGGGAACGCCGGGAATTCTTTCCCGTTGAAAGCAGGGAAAGGATCCCTCATCTCGAGCACCGAGGGGAAAACGGGGCTCCTCTGGATGTGGGCGGGACCATCGTGCTTCCTCTCGAGTGGAGACGGGTATGGCGGAGAACTTCTTGAGTTGGAGCAAGGGTGTGAAAGACCCTTTCAAAGTTCCAGAGGTTAGGTGTCATTAGTCTCCAGAGGCCTCATCGGAAATAGGCCTCATCTCGCCTGGAAGGGAGAACTTCCTGGATTTTCTCGAGTTGCGACAGGTGTTCTTAAGTTACGACGGGGAACTCAGGGACCCGCCCTGGTGGCCTCAGGAGAGGCCAGTCCCCATGCGAGTTGCTAGGGGGCCTCTCGGGATTCCTCTCCCGTAGATACCGGGGCCAAAAACCTTGAGTGGAGTCAGGGCCAGAACCGAGGATTCCTCTCAGGGGCTGACATGGATCTTTGGGTACTTCTGGAGTCTCCCCAGGGGAGTCAGGCCTCGTCTCGAGTGGGGGCATGCACGTGCGCTTTCCTTCCAGGCTGTAGCAGCAATGTCACGCTTCCCGTCACGTGGATCAAAGGATCTGTGATTTTCACTCGAGGCTTTCCCTCGAGGCTTTCCCACAGGGCTGTCCCACGTGCCACCGTGGTGTGAGTCGATCCTCGGCGTGAAAGATGAGCCAGTGCAGGGCAAAGAGTTTCCTCTGGAATGGACTGAGACATCTGGGGGACTCTTGGAATGGTGGTACGACCATGGAGTTCCTCTCGCCTTTCCTGTTGAGAGTGCCTCCTCTTGAGATGCGACGGGAACGCCGGGAATTCTTTCCCGTTGAAAGCAGGGAAAGGATCCCTCATCTCGAGCTACGAGGGGGAAACGGGGCTCCTCTGGATGTGGGCGGGACCATCGTGCTTCCTCTCGAGTGGAGACGGGTATGGCGGTGAACTTCTTGAGTTGCAGCAAGGGTGTGAAAGACCCTTTCGAAGTTCCAGAGGTTAGGTGTCATTAGTCTCCAGACGCCTCATCGGAAATAGGCCTCATCTCGCCTGGAAGGGAGAACTTCCTGGATTTTCTCGAGTTGCGGCAGGTGTTCTCGAGTTACGACGGGGACCTCAGGGACCCGCCCTGGTGGCCTCAGGAGAGGCCAGTCCCCATGCGAGTTGCTAGGGGGCCTCTCGGGATTCCTCTCCCGTCGATACCGGGGCCAAAAACCTTGTGTGGAGTCAGGGCCGGAACCGAGGATTCCTCTCAGGGGCTGACATGGATCTTTGGGTACTTCTGGAGTCTCCCCAGGGGAGTCAGGCCTCGTCTCGAGTGGGGGCATGCACGTGCACTTTCCTTCCAGGCTGTAGCAGCAATGTCACGCTTCCCGTCGCGTGCATCAAAGGATCTGTGGTTTTCCCTCGAGGCTTTCCCACAGGGCTGTCCCACGTGCCACCGTGGTGTGAGTCGATCCTCGGCGTGAAAGATGAGCCAGTGCAGGGCAAAGAGGTTCCTCTGGAATGGACTGAGACATCTGGGGGACTCTTGGAATGGTGGTACGACCATGGAGTTCCTCTCGCCTTTCCTGTTGAGAGTGCCTCCTCTTGAGATGCGACGGGAACGCCGGGAATTCTTTCCCGTTGAAAGCAGGGAAAGGATCCCTCATCTCGAGCTACGAGGGGGAAACGGGGCTCCTCTGGATGTGGGAGGGACCATCGTGCTTCCTCTCTAGTGGAGACGGGTATGGCGGTGAACTTCTTGAGTTGCAGCAAGGGTGTGAAAGACCCTTTCGAAGTTCCAGAGGTTAGGTGTCATTAGTCTCCAGAGGCCTCATCGGAAATAGGCCTCATCTCGACTGGAAGGGAGAACTTCCTGGATTTTCTCGAGTTGCGGCAGGTGTTCTCGAGTTACGACGGGGACCTCAGGGACCCGCCCTGGTGGCCTCCGGAGAGGCCAGTCCCTAGGCGAGTTGCTAGGGGGCCTCTCGGGATTCCTCTCCCGTTGATACCGGGGCCAAAAACCTTGTGTGGAGTCAGGGCCGGAACCGAGGATTCCTCTCAGGGGCTGACATGGATCTTTGGGTACTTCTGGAGTCTCCCCAGGGGAGTCAGGCCTCGTCTCGAGTGGGGGCATGCACGTGCGCTTTCCTTCCAGGCTGTAGCTGCAATGTCACGCTTCCCGTCGCGTGGATCAAATGATGTGTGGTTTTCCCTAGAGGCTTTCCCACAGGGCTGTCCCACGTGCCACCGTGGTGTGAGTCGATCCTCGGCGTGAAAGATGAGCCAGTGCAGGGCAAAGAGGTTCCTCTGGAATGGACTGAGACATCTGGGGGACTCTTGGAATGGTGGTACGACCATGGAGTTCCTCTCGCCTTTCCTGTTGAGAGTGCCTCCTCTTGAGATGCGACGGGAACGCCGGGAATTTTTTGCCGTTGAAAGCAGGGAAAGGATCCCTCATCTCGAGCTACGAGGGGGAAACGGGGCTCCTCTGGATGTGGGCGGGACCATCGTGCTTTCTCTCGAGTGGAGACGGGTATGGCGGTGAACTTCTTGAGTTGCAGCAAGGGTGTGAAAGACCCTTTCGAAGTTCCAGAGGTTAGGTGTCATTAGTCTCCAGACGCCTCATCGGAAATAGGCCTCATCTCGCCTGGAAGGGAGAACTTCCTTGATTTTCTCGAGTTGCGGCAGGTGTTCTCGAGTTACGACGGGGACCTCAGGGACCCGCCCTGTTGGCCTCAGGAGAGGCCAGTCCCTATGCGTGTTGCTAGGGGGCCCCTCGGGATTCCTCTCCCGTTGATACCGGGGCCAAAAACCTTGTGTGGAGTCAGGGCCGGAACCGAGGATTCCTCTCAGGGACTGATATGGATCTTTGGGTACTTCTGGAGTCTCGCCAGGGGAGACAGGCCTCGTCTCGTGTGGGGGCATGCACGTGCACTTTCCTTCCATGCTGTAGCAGCAATGTCACGCTTCCCGTCGCGTGGATCAAAGGATCTGCGGTTTTCGCTCGAGGCTTTCCCTCGAGGCTTTCCCACAGGGCTGTCCCACGTGACACCGTGGTGTGAGTCGATTCTCGGCGTGAAAAATGAGCCAGTGCAGGGCAAAGAGGTTCCTCTGGAATGGACTGAGACATCTGGGGGACTCTTGGAATGGTGGTACGACCATGGAGTTCCTCTCGCCTTTCCTGTTGAGAGTGCCTCCTGTTGAGATGCGACGGGAACGCCAGGAATTCTTTCCCGTTGAAAGCAGGGAAAGGATCCCTCATCTCGAGCTACGAGGGGGAAACGGGGCTCCTCTGGATGTGGGCGGGACCATCGTGCTTCCTCTTGAGTGGACACGGGTATGGCGGTGAACTTCTTGAGTTGCAGCAAGGGTGTGAAAGACCCTTTCGAAGTTCCAGAGGTTAGGTGTCATTAGTCTCCAGACGCCTCATCGGAAATAGGCCTCATCTCGCCTGGAAGGGAGAACTTCCTGGATTTTCTCGATTTGCGGCTGGTGTTCTCGAGTTACGACGGGGACCTCAGGGACCCGCCCTGGTGGCCTCAGGAGAGGCCAGTCCCCATGCGAGTTGTTAGGGGGCCTCTCGGGATTCCTCTCCCGTCGATACCGGGGCCAAAAACCTTGTGTGGAGTCAGGGCCGGAACCGAGGATTCCTCTCAGGGGCTGACATGGATCTTTGGGTACTTCTAGAGTCTCCCCAGGGGAGTCAGGCCTCGTCTCGAGTGGGGGCATACGCGTGCGCTTTCCTTCCAGGCTTTAGCAGCAATGTCACGCTTCCCGTCGCTTGGATCAAAGGATCTGTGGTTTTCCCTCGAGGCTTTCCCTCGAGGCTTTCCCACAGGGCTGTCCCACGTGCCACCGTGGTGTGAGTCGATCCTCGGCGTGAAAGATGAGCCAGTGCAGGGCAAAGAGGTTCCTCTGGAATGGACTGAGACATCTGGGAGACTCTTGGAATGGTGGTACGACCATGGAGTTCTTCTCGCCTTTCCTGTTGAGAGTGCCTCCTCTTGAGATGCGACGGGAACGCCGGGAATTTTTTGCCGTTGAAAGCAGGGAAAGGATCCCTCATCTCGAGCTACGAGGGGGAAACGGGGCTCCTCTGGATGTGGGCGGGACCATCGTGCTTCCTCTCGAGTGGAGACGGGTATGGCGGTGAACTTCTTGAGTTGCAGCAAGGGTGTGAAAGACCCTTTCGAAGTTCCAGAGGTTAGGTGTCATTAGTCTCCAGAGGCCTCATCGGAAATAGGCCTCATCTCGCCTGGAAGGGAGAACTTCCTGGATTTTCTCGAGTTGCGGCAGGTGTTCTCGAGTTACGACGGGGACCTCAGGGACCCGCCCTGGTGGCCTCAGGAGAGGCCAGTCCCCATGCGAGTTGCTAGGGGGCCTCTCGGGATTCCTCTCCCGTCGATACCGGGGCCAAAAAGCTTGTGTGGAGTCAGGGCCGGAACCGAGGATTCCTCTCAGGGGCTGACATGGATCTTTGGGTACTTCTGGAGTCTCCCCAGGGGAGTCAGGCCTCGTCTCGAGTGGGGGCATGCACGTGCACTTTCCTTCCAGGCTGTAGCAGCAATGTCACGCTTCCCGTCGCGTGGATCAATGGATCTGTGGTTTTCCCTCGAGGCTTTCCCACAGGGCTGTCCCACGTGCCACCGTGGTGTGAGTCGATCCTCGGCGTGAAAGATGAGCCAGTGCAGGGCAAAGAGGTTCCTCTGGAATGGACTGAGACATCTGGGGGACTCTTGGAATGGTGGTACGACCATGGAGTTCCTCTCGCCTTTCCTGTTGAGAGTGCCTCCTCTTGAGATGCGACGGGAACGCCGGGAATTCTTTCCCGTTGAAAGCAGGGAAAGGATCCCTCATCTCGAGCTACGAGGGGGAAACGGGGCTCCTCTGGATGTGGGCGGGACCATCGTGCTTCCTCTCGAGTGGAGACGGGTATGGCGGTGAGCTTCTTGAGTTGCAGCAAGGGTGTGAAAGACCCTTTCGAAGTTCCAGAGGTTAGGTGTCATTAGTCTCTAGAGGCCTCATCGGAAATAGGCCTCATCTCGCCTGAAAGGGAGAACTTCCTGGATTTTCTCGAGTTGCGGCAGGTGTTCTCGAGTTACGACGGGGACCTCAGGGACCCGCCCTGGTGGCCTCAGGAGAGGCCAGTCCCTAGGCGAGTTGCTAGGGGGCCTCTCGGGATTCCTCTCCCGTTGATACCGGGGCCAAAAACCTTGTGTGGAGTCAGGGCCGGAACCGAGGATTCCTCTCAGGGGCTGACATGGATCTTTGGGTACTTCTGGAGTCTCCCCAGGGGAATCAGGCCTCGTGTCGAGTGGGGGCATGCACGTGCGCTTTCCTTCCAGGCTGTAGCAGCAATGTCACGCTTCCCGTCGCGTGGATCAAAGGATCTGTGGTTTTCCCTCGAGGCTTTCCCTCGAGGCTTTCCCACAGGGCTGTCCCACGTGCCACCGTGGTGTGAGTCAATCCTGGGCGTGAAAGATGAGCCAGTGCAGGGCAAAGAGTTTCCTCTGGAATGGACTGAGACATCTGGGGGACTCTTGGAATGGTGGTACGACCATGGAGTTCCTCTCGCCTTTCCTGTTGAGAGTGCCTCCTCTTGAGATGCGACGGGAACGCCGGGAATTCTTTCCCGTTGAAAGCAGGGAAAGGATCCCTCATCTCGAGCTACGAGGGGGAAACGGGGCTCCTCTGGATGTGGGCGGGACCATCGTGCTTCCTCTCTAGTGGAGACGGGTATGGTGGTGAACTTCTTGAGTTGCAGCAAGGCTGTGAAAGACCCTTTCGAAGTTCCAGAGGTAAGGTGTCATTAGTCTCCAGACGCCTCATCGGAAATAGGCCTCATTTCGCCTGGAAGGGAGAACTTCCTGGATTTTCTCGAGTTGCGGCAGGTGTTCTCGAGTTACGACGGGGACCTCAGGGACCCGCCCTGGTGGCCTCAGGAGAGGCCAGTCAATATGCGAGTTGCTAGGGGGCCTCTCGGGATTCCTCTCCCGTCGATACCGGGGCCAAAAACCTTGTGTGGAGTCAGGGCCGGAACCGAGGATTCCTCTCAGGGGCTGACATGGATCTTTGGGTACTTCTGGAGTCTCCCCAGGGGAGTCAGGCCTCGTCTCGAGTGGGGGCATGCACGTGCACTTTCCTTCCAGGCTGTAGCAGCAATGTCACGCTTCCCGTCGCGTGGATCAAATGATGTGTGGTTTTCCCTAGAGGTTTTCCCACAGGGCTGTCCCACGTGCCACCGTGGTGTGAGTCGATCCTCGGCGTGAAAGATGAGCCAGTGCAGGGCAAAGAGGTTCCTCTGGAATGGACTGAGACATCTGGGGGACTCTTGGAATGGTGGTACGACCATGGAGTTCCTCTCGCCTTTCCTGTTGAGAGTGCCTCCTCTTGAGATGCGACGGGAACGCCGGGAATTCTTTCCCGTTGAAAGCAGGGAAAGGATCCCTCATCTCGAGCTACGAGGGGGAAACGGGGCTCCTCTGGATGTGGGCGGGACCATCGTGCTTCCTCTCGAGTGGAGACGGGTATGGCGGTGAACTTCTTGAGTTGCAGCAAGGGTGTGAAAGACCCTTTCGAAGTTCCAGAGGTTAGGTGTCATTAGTCTCTAGAGGCCTCATCGGAAATAGGCCTCATCTCGCCTGAAAGGGAGAACTTCCTGGATTTTCTCGAGTTGCGGCAGGTGTTCTCGAGTTACGACGGGGACCTCAGGGACCCGCCCTGGTGGCCTCAGGAGAGGCCAGTCCCTAGGCGAGTTGCTAGGGGGCCTCTCGGGATTCCTCTCCCGTTGATACCGGGGCCAAAAACCTTGTGTGGAGTCAGGGCCGGAACCGAGGATTCCTCTCAGGGGCTGACATGGATATTTGGGTACTTCTGGAGTCTCCCCAGGGGAGTCAGGCCTCGTGTCGAGTGGGGGCATGCACGTGCGCTTTCCTTCCAGGCTGTAGCAGCAATGTCACGCTTCCCGTCGCGTGGATCAAAGGATCTGTGGTTTTCCCTCGAGGCTTTCCCTCGAGGCTTTCCCACAGGGCTGTCCCACGTGCCACCGTGGTGTGAGTCAATCCTGGGCGTGAAAGATGAGCCAGTGCAGGGCAAAGAGTTTCCTCTGGAATGGACTGAGACATCTGGGGGACTCTTGGAATGGTGGTACGACCATGGAGTTCCTCTCGCCTTTCCTGTTGAGAGTGCCTCCTCTTGAGATGCGACGGGAACGCCGGGAATTCTTTCCCGTTGAAAGCAGGGAAAGGATCCCTCATCTCGAGCTACGAGGGGGAAACGGGGCTCCTCTGGATGTGGGCGGGACCATCGTGCTTCCTCTCTAGTGGAGACGGGTATGGTGGTGAACTTCTTGAGTTGCAGCAAGGCTGTGAAAGACCCTTTCGAAGTTCCAGAGGTAAGGTGTCATTAGTCTCCAGACGCCTCATCGGAAATAGGCCTCATTTCGCCTGGAAGGGAGAACTTCCTGGATTTTCTCGAGTTGCGGCAGGTGTTCTCGAGTTACGACGGGGACCTCAGGGACCCGCCCTGGTGGCCTCAGGAGAGGCCAGTCCCTATGCGAGTTGCTAGGGGGCCTCTCGGGATTCCTCTCCCGTCGATACCGGGGCCAAAAACCTTGTGTGGAGTCAGGGCCGGAACCGAGGATTCCTCTCAGGGGCTGACATGGATCTTTGGGTACTTCTGGAGTCTCCCCAGGGGAGTCAGGCCTCGTCTCGAGTGGGGGCATGCACGTGCACTTTCCTTCCAGGCTGTAGCAGCAATGTCACGCTTCCCGTCGCGTGGATCAAATGATGTGTGGTTTTCCCTCGAGGCTTTCCCACAGGGCTGTCCCACGTGCCACCGTGGTGTGAGTCGATCCTCGGCGTGAAAGATGAGCCAGTGCAGGGCAAAGAGGTTCCTCTGGAATGGACTGAGACATCTGGGGGACTCTTGGAATGGTGGTACGACCATGGAGTTCCTCTCGCCTTTCCTGTTGAGAGTGCCTCTTCTTGAGATGCGACGGGAACGCCGGGAATTCTTTCCCGTTGAAACCAGGGAAAGGATCCCTCATCTCGAGCTACGAGGGGGAAACGGGGCTCCTCTGGATGTGGGCGGGACCATCGTGCTTCCTCTCGAGTGGAGACGGGTATGGCGGTGAACTTCTTTAGTTGCAGCAAGGGTGTGAAAGACCCTTTCGAAGTTCCAGAGGTTTGGTGTCATTAGTCTCCAGACGCCTCATCGGAAATAGGCCTCATCTCGCCTGGAAGGGAGAACTTCCTGGATTTTCTCGAGTTGCGGCAGGTGTTCTTAAGTTACGACGGGGAACTCAGGGACCCGCCCTGGTGGCCTCAGGAGAGGCCAGTCCCCATGCGAGTTACTAGGGGGCCTCTCGGGATTCCTCTCCCGTCGATACCGGGGCCAAAAACCTTGAGTGGAGTCAGGGCCGGAACCGAGGATTCCTCTCAGGGGCTGACATGGATCTTTGGGTACTTCTGGAGTCTCCCCAGGGGAGTCAGGCCTCGTCTCGAGTGGGGGCATGCACGTGCGCTTTCCTTCCAGGCTGTAGCAGCAATGTCACGCTTCCCGTCACGTGGATCAAAGGATCTGTGATTTTCACTCGAGGCTTTCCCTCGAGGCTTTCCCACAGGGCTGTCCCACGTGCCACCGTGGTGTGAGTCGATCCTCGGCGTGAAAGATGAGCCAGTGCAGGGCAAAGAGTTTCCTCTGGAATGGACTGAGACATCTGGGGGACTCTTGGAATGGTGGTACGACCATGGAGTTCCTCTCGCCTTTCCTGTTGAGAGTGCCTCCTCTTGAGATGCGACGGGAACGCCGGGAATTCTTTCCCGTTGAAAGCAGGGAAAGGATCCCTCATCTCGAGCTACGAGGGGGAAACGGGGCTCCTCTGGATGTGGGCGGGACCATCGTGCTTCCTCTCGAGTGGAGACGGGTATGGCGGTGAACTTCTTGAGTTGCAGCAAGGGTGTGAAAGACCCTTTCGAAGTTCCAGAGGTTAGGTGTCATTAGTCTCCAGACGCCTCATCGGAAATAGGCCTCATCTCGGCTGGAAGGGAGAACTTCCTGGATTTTCTCGAGTTGCGGCAGGTGTTCTCGAGTTACGACGGGGACCTCAGGGACCCGCCCTGGTGGCCTCAGGAGAGGCCAGTCCCCATGCGAGTTGCTAGGGGGCCTCTCGGGATTCCTCTCCCGTCGATACCGGGGCCAAAAACCTTGTGTGGAGTCAGGGCCGGAACCGAGGATTCCTCTCAGGGGCTGACATGGATCTTTGGGTACTTCTGGAGTCTCCCCAGGGGAGTCAGGCCTCGTCTCGAGTGGGGGCATGCACGTGCACTTTCCTTCCAGGCTGTAGCAGCAATGTCACGCTTCCCGTCGCGTGGATCAAAGGATCTGTGGTTTTCCCTCGAGGCTTTCCCACAGGGCTGTCCCACGTGCCACCGTGGTGTGAGTCGATCCTCGGCGTGAAAGATGAGCCAGTGCAGGGCAAAGAGTTTCCTCTGGAATGGAGTGAGACATCTGGGGGACTCTTGGAATGGTGGTACGACCATGGAGTTCCTCTCGCCTTTCCTGTTGAGAGTGCCTCCTCTTGAGATGCGACGGGAACGCCGGGAATTCTTTCCCGTTGAAAGCAGGGAAAGGATCCCTCATCTCGAGCTACGAGGGGGAAACGGGGCTCCTCTGGATGTGGGCGGGACCATCGTGCTTCCTCTCTAGTGGAGACGGGTATGGCGGTGAACTTCTTGAGTTGCAGCAAGGGTGTGAAAGACCCTTTCGAAGTTCCAGAGGTTAGGTGTCATTAGTCTCCAGAGGCCTCATCGGAAATAGGCCTCATCTCGCCTGAAAGGGAGAACTTGCTGGATTTTCTCGAGTTGCGGCAGGTGTTCTCGAGTTACGACGGGGACCTCAGGGACCCGCCCTGGTGGCCTCAGGAGAGGCCAGTCCCTAGGCGAGTTGCTAGGGGGCCTCTCGGGATTCCTCTCCCGTTGATACCGGGGCCAAAAACCTTGTGTGGAGTCAGGGCCGGAACCGAGGATACCTCTCAGGGGCTGACATGGATCTTTGGGTACTTGTGGAGTCTCCCCAGGGGAGTCAGGCCTCGTCTCGAGTGGGGGCATGCACGTGCGCTTTCCTTCCAGGCTGTAGCAGCAATGTCACGCTTCCCGTCGCGTGGATCAAAGGATCTGTGGTTTTCCCTCGAGGCTTTCCCTCGAGGCTTTCCCATAGGGCTGTCCCACGTGCCACCGTGGTGTGAGTCAATCCTGGGCGTGAAAGATGAGCCAGTGCAGGGCAAATAGGTTCCTCTGGAATGGACTGAGACATCTGGGGGACTCTTGGAATGGTGGTACGACCATGGAGTTCCTCTCGCCTTTCCTGTTGAGAGTGCCTCCTCTTGAGATGCGACGGGAACGCCGGGAATTTTTTGCCGTTGAAAGCAGGGAAAGGATCCCTCATCTCGAGCTACGAGGGGGAAACGGGGCTCCTCTGGATGTGGGCGGGACCATCGTGCTTTCTCTCGAGTGGAGACGGGTATGGCGGTGAACTTCTTGAGTTGCAGCAAGGGTGTGAAATACCCTTTCGAAGTTCCAGAGGTTAGGTGTCATTAGTCTCCAGACGCCTCATCGGAAATAGGCCTCATCTCGCCTGGAAGGGAGAACTTCCTGGATTTTCTCGAGTTGCAGCAGGTGTTCTCGAGTTACGACGGGGACCTCAGGGACCCGCCCTGGTGGCCTCAGGAGAGGCCAGTCCCCATGCGAGTTGTTACGGGGCCTCTCGGGATTCCTCTCCCGTCGATACCGGGGCCAAAAACCTTGTGTGGAGTCAGGGCCGGAACCGAGGATTCCTCTCAGGGGCTGACATGGATCTTTGGGTAATTCTGGAGTCTCCCCAGGGGAGTCAGGCCTCGTCTCGAGTGGGGGCATGCACGTGCACTTTCCTTCCAGGCTGTAGCAGCAATGTCACGCTTCCCGTCGCGTGGATCAAAGGATCTGTGGTTTTCCCTCGAGGCTTTCCCACAGGGCTGTCCCACGTGCCACCGTGGTGTGAGTCGATCCTCGGCGTGAAAGATGAGCCAGTGCAGGGCAAAGAGGTTCCTCTGGAATGGACTGAGACATCTGGGGGACTCTTGGAATGGTGGTACGACCATGGAGTTCCTCTCGCCTTTCCTGTTGAGAGTGCCTCCTCTTGAGATGCGACGGGAACGCCGGGAATTCTTTCCCGTTGAAAGCAGGGAAAGGATCCCTCATCTCGAGCTACGAGGGGGAAACGGGGCTCCTCTGGATGTGGGCGGGACCATCGTGCTTCCTCTCTAGTGGAGACGGGTATGGCGGTGAACTTCTTGAGTTGCACCAAGGGTGTGAAAGACCCTTTCGAAGTTCCAGAGGTTAGGTGTCATTAGTCTCCAGAGGCCTCATCGGAAATAGGCCTCATCTCGCCTGGAAGGGAGAACTTCCTGGATTTTCTCGAGTTGCGATAGGTGTTCTCGAGTTACGACGGGGACCTCAGGGACCCGCCCTGGTGGCCTCAGGTGAGGCCAGTCCCTAGGCGAGTTGCTAGGGGGCCTCTCGGGATTCCTCTCCCGTTGATACCGGGGCCAAAAACCTTGTGTGGAGTCAGGGCCGGAACCGAGGATTCCTCTCAGGGGCTGACATGGATCTTTGGGTACTTCTGGAGTCTCCCCAGGGGAGTCAGGCCTCGTCTCGAGTGGGGGCATGCACGTGCGCTTTCCTTCCAGGCTGTAGCAGCAATGTCACGCTTCCCGTCGCGTGGATCAAAGGATCTGTGGTTTTCCCTCGAGGCTTTCCCTCGAGGCTTTCCCACAGGGCTGTCCCACGTGCCACCGTGGTGTGAGTCAATCCTGGGCGTGAAAGATGAGCCAGTGCAGGGCAAAGAGGTTCCTCTGGAATGGACTGAGACATCTGGGGGACTCTTGGAATGGTGGTACGACCATGGAGTTCCTCTCGCCTTTCCTGTTGAGAGTGCCTCCTCTTGAGATGCGACGGGAACGCCGGGAATTCTTTCCCGTTGAAAGCAGGGAAAGGATCCCTCATCTCGAGCTACGAGGGGGAAACGGGGCTCCTCTGGATGTGGGCGGGACCATCGTGCTTCCTCTCTAGTGGAGACGGGTATGGTGGTGAACTTCTTGAGTTGCAGCAAGGCTGTGAAAGACCCTTTCGAAGTTCCAGAGGTAAGGTGTCATTAGTCTCCAGACGCCTCATCGGAAATAGGCCTCATTTCGCCTGGAAGGGAGAACTTCCTGGATTTTCTCGAGTTGCGGCAGGTGTTCTCGAGTTACGACGGGGACCTCAGGGACCCGCCCTGGTGGCCTCAGGAGAGGCCAGTCCCTATGCGAGTTGCTAGGGGGCCTCTCGGGATTCCTCTCCCGTTGATACCGGGGCCAAAAACCTTGTGTGGAGTCAGGGCCGGAACCGAGGATTCCTCTCAGGGGCTGACATGGATCTTTGGGTACTTCTGGAGTCTCCCCAGGGGAGTCAGGCCTCGTCTCGAGTGGGGGCATGCACGTGCACTTTCCTTCCAGGCTGTAGCAGCAATGTCACGCTTCCCGTCGCGTGGATCAAATGATGTGTGGTTTTCCCTCGAGGCTTTCCCACAGGGCTGTCCCACGTGCCACCGTGGTGTGAGTCGATCCTCGGCGTGAAAGATGAGCCAGTGCAGGGCAAAGAGGTTCCTCTGGAATGGACTGAGACATCTGGGGGACTCTTGGAATGGTGGTACGACCATGGAGTTCCTCTCGCCTTTCCTGTTGAGAGTGCCTCCTCTTGAGATGCGACGGGAACGCCGGGAATTCTTTCCCGTTGAAAGCAGGGAAAGGATCCCTCATCTCGAGCTACGAGGGGGAAACGGGGCTCCTCTGGATGTGGGCGGGACCATCGTGCTTCCTCTCTAGTGGAGACTGGTATGGCGGTGAACTTCTTGAGTTGCAGCAAGGGTGTGAAAGACCCTTTCGAAGTTCCAGAGGTTAGGTGTCATTAGTCTCCAGAGGCCTCATCGGAAATAGGCCTCATCTCGCCTGGAAGGGAGAACTTCCTGGATTTTCTCGAGTTGCGGCAGGTGTTCTCGAGTTACGACGGGGACCTCAGGGACCCGCCCTGGTGGCCTCAGGAGAGGCCAGTCCCTAGGCGAGTTGCTAGGGGGCCTCTCGGTATTCCTCTCCCGTTGATACCGGGGCCAAAAACCTTGTGTGGAGTCAGGGCCGGAACCGAGGATTCCTCTCAGGGGCTGACATGGATCTTTGGGTACTTGTGGAGTCTCCCCAGAGGAGTCAGGCCTCGTCTCGAGTGGGGGCATGCACGTGCGCTTTCCTTCCAGGCTGTAGCAGCAATGTCACGCTTCCCGTCGCGTGGATCAAAGGATCTGTGGTTTTCCCTCGAGGCTTTCCCTCGAGGCTTTCCCACAGGGCTGTCCCACGTGCCACCGTGGTGTGAGTCAATCCTGGGCGTGAAAGATGAGCCAGTGCAGGGCAAATAGGTTCCTCTGGAATGGACTGAGACATCTGGGGGACTCTTGGAATGGTGGTACGACCATGGAGTTCCTCTCGCCTTTCCTGTTGAGAGTGCCTCCTCTTGAGATGCGACGGGAACGCCGGGAATTCTTTCCCGTTTAAAGCAGGGAATGGATCCCTCATCTCGAGCTACGAGGGGGAAACGGGGCTCCTCTGGATGTGGGCGGGACCATCGTGCTTCCTCTCTAGTGGAGACGGGTATGGTGGTGAACTTCTTGAGTTGCAGCAAGGCTGTGAAAGACCCTTTCGAAGTTCCAGAGGTAAGGTGTCATTAGTCTCCAGACGCCTCATCGGAAATAGGCCTCATTTCGCCTGGAAGGGAGAACTTCCTGGATTTTCTCCAGTTGCGGCAGGTGTTCTCGAGTTACGACGGGGACCTCAGGGACCCGCCCTGGTGGCCTCAGGAGAGGCCAGTCCCTATGCGAGTTGCTAGGGGGCCTCTCGGGATTCCTCTCCCGTCGATACCGGGGCCAAAAACCTTGTGTGGAGTCAGGGCCGGAACCGAGGATTCCTCTCAGGGGCTGACATGGATCTTTGGGTACTTCTGGAGTCTCCCCTGGGGAGTCAGGCCTCGTCTCGAGTGGGGGCATGCACGTGCACTTTCCTTCCAGGCTGTAGCAGCAATGTCACGCTTCCCGTCGCGTGGATCAAATGATGTGTGGTTTTCCCTAGAGGCTTTCCCACAGGGCTGTCCCACGTGCCACCGTGGTGTGAGTCGATCCTCGGCGTGAAAGATGAGCCAGTGCAGGGCAAAGAGGTTCCTCTGGAATGGACTGAGACATCTGGGGGACTCTTGGAATGGTGGTACGACCATGGAGTTCCTCTCGCCTTTCCTGTTGAGAGTGCCTCCTCTTGAGATGCGATGGGAACGCCGGGAATTCTTTCCCGTTGAAAGCAGGGAAAGGATCCCTCATCTCGAGCTACGAGGGGGAAACGGGGCTCCTCTCGATGTGGGCGGGACCATCGTGTTTCCTCTCGAGTGGAGACGGGTATGGCGGTGAACTTCTTGAGTTGCACCAAGGGTGTGAAAGACCCTTTCGAAGTTCCAGAGGTTAGGTGTCATTAGTCTCCAGACGCCTCATCGGAAATAGGCCTCATCTCGCCTGGAAGGGAGAACTTCCTTGATTTTCTCGAGTTGCGGCAGGTGTTCTCGAGTTACGACGGGGACCTCAGGGACCCGCCCTGTTGGCCTCAGGAGAGGCCAGTCCCTATGCGTGTTGCTAGGGGGCCCCTCGGGATTCCTCTCCCGTCGATACCGGGGCCATAAACCTTGTGTGGAGTCAGGGCCGGAACCGAGGATTCCTCTCAGGGACTGATATGGATCTTTGGGTACCTCTGGAGACTCGCCAGGGGAGACAGGCCTCGTCTCGTGTGGGGGCATGCACGTGCACTTTCCTTCCAGGCTGTAGCAGCAATGTGACGCTTCCCGTCGCGTGGATCAAAGGATCTGCGGTTTTCCCTCGAGGCTTTCCCTCGAGGCTTTCCCACAGGGCTGTCCCACGTGACACCGTGGTGTGAGTCGATTCTCGGCGTGAAAAATGAGCCAGTGCAGGGCAAAGAGGTTCCTCTGGAATGGACTGAGACATCTGGGGGACTCTTGGAATGGTGGTACGACCATGGAGTTCCTCTCGCCTTTCCTGTTGAGAGTGCCTCCTCTTGAGATGCCACGGGAACGCCGGGAATTCTTTCCCGTTGAAAGCAGGGAAAGGATCCCTCATCTCGAGCTACGAGGGGGAAACGGGGCTCCTCTGGATGTGGGCGGGACCATCGTGCTTCCTCTTGAGTGGACACGGGTATGGCGGTGAACTTCTTGAGTTGCAGCAAGGGTGTGAAAGACCCTTTCGAAGTTCCAGAGGTTAGGTGTCATTAGTCTCCAGACCCCTCATCGGAAATAGGCCTCATCTCGCCTGGAAGGGAGAACTTCCTGGATTTTCTCGATTTGGGGCAGGTGTTCTCGAGTTACGACGGGGACCTCAGGGACCCGCCCTGGTGGCCTCAGGAGAGGCCAGTCCCCATGCGAGTTGTTAGGGGGCCTCTCGGGATTCCTCTTCCGTCGATACCGGGGCCAAAAACCTTGTGTGGAGTCAGGGCCGGAACCGAGGATTCCTCTCAGGGGCTGACATGGATCTTTGGGTACTTCTGGAGTCTCCCCAGGGGAGTCAGGCCTCGTCTCGAGTGGGGGCATGCGCGTGGGCTTTCCTTCCAGGCTTTAGCAGCAATGTCACGCTTCCCGTCGCGTGGATCAAATGATGTGTGGTTTTCCCTCGAGGCTTTCCCACAGGGCTGTCCCACGTGCCACCGTGGTGTGAGTCGATCCTCGGCGTGAAAGATGAGCCAGTGCAGGGCAAAGAGGTTCCTCTGGAATGGACTGAGACATCTGGGGGACTCTTGGAATGGTGGTACTACCATGGAGTTCCTCTCGCCTTTCCTGTTGAGATTGCCTCCTCTTGAGATGCGACGGGAACGCCGGGAATTCTTTCCCGTTGAAAGCAGGGAAAGGATCCCTCATCTCGAGCTACGAGGGTGAAACTGGGCTCCTCTGGATGTGGGCGGGACCATCGTGCTTCCTCTCGAGTGGAGACGGGTATGGCGGTGAACTTCTTGAGTTGCAGCAAGGGTGTGAAAGACCCTTTCGAAGTTCCAGAGGTTTGGTGTCAATAGTCTCCAGAGGCCTCATCGGAAATAGGCCTCATCTCGCCTGGAAGGGAGAACTTCCTGGATTTTCTCGAGTTGCGGCAGGTGTTCTCGAGTTACGACGGGGACCTCAGGGACCCGCCCTGGTGGCCTCAGGAGAGGCCAGTCCCCATGCGAGTTGCTAGGGGGTCTCTCGCGATTCCTCTCCCGTCGATACCGGGGCCAAAAAGCTTGTGTGGAGTCAGGGCCAGAACCGAGGATTCTTCTCAGGGGCTGACATGGATCTTTGGGTACTTCTGGAGTCTCCCCAGGGGAGTCAGGCCTCGTCTCGAGTGGGGAATGCATGTGCGCTTTCCTTCCAGGCTGTAGCAGCAATGTCACGCTTCCCGTCGCGTGGATCAAAGGATCTGTGGTTTTCCCTCGAGGCTTTCCCTCGAGGCTTTCCCACAGGGCTGTCCCACGTGCCACCGTGTTGTGAGTCGATCCTCGGAGTGAAAGATGAGCCAGTGCAGGGCAAAGAGGTTCCTCTGAAATGGACTGAGACATCTGGGGCACTCTTGGAATGGTGGTACGACCATGGAGTTCCTCTCGCCTTTCCTGTTGAGAGTGCCTCCTCTTGAGATGCGATGGGAACGCCGGGAATTCTTTCCCGTTGAAAGCAGGGAAAGGATCCCTCATCTCGAGCTACGAGGGGGAAACGGGGCTCCTCTCGATGTGGGCGGGACCATCGTGTTTCCTCTCGAGTGGAGACGGGTATGGCGGTGAACTTCTTGAGTTGCACCAAGGGTGTGAAAGACCCTTTCGAAGTTCCAGAGGTTTGGTGTCATTAGTCTCCAGAGGCCTCATCGGAAATAGGCCTCATCTCGCCTGGAAGGGAGAACTTCCTGGATTTTCTCGAGTTGCGGCAGGTGTTCTCGAGTTACGACGGGGACCTCAGGGACCCGCCCTGGTGGCCTCAAGAGAGGCCAGTCCTCATGCGAGTTGCTAGGGGGCCTCTCGGGATTCCTCTCCCGTCGATACCGGGGCCAAAAACCTTGTGTGGAGTCAGGGCCGGAACCGAGGATTCCTCTCAGGGGCTGACATGGATCTTTGGGTACTTCTGGAGTCTCCCCAGTGGAGTCAGACCTCGTCTCGAGTGGGGGCATGCACGTGCGCTTTCCTTCCAGGCTGTAGTAGCAATGTCACGCTTCCCGTCGCGTGGATCAAAGGATCTGTGGTTTTCCCTCGAGGCTTTCCCTCGAGGCTTTCCCACAGGGCTGTCCCACGTGCCACCGTGGTGTGAGTCGATCCTCGGCGTGAAAGATGAGCCAGTGCAGGGCAAAGAGGTTCCTCTGGAATGGACTGAGACATCTGGGGGACTCTTGGTATGGTGGTACGACCATGGAGATCCTCTCGCCTTTCCTGTTGAGAGTGCCTCCTCTTGAGATGCGACGGGAACGCCGGGAATTCTTTCCCGTTGAAAGCAGGGAAAGGTTCCCTCATCTCGAGCACCGAGGGGAAAACGGGGCTCCTCTGGATGTGGGCGGGACCATCGTGCTTCCTCTCGAGTGGAGACGGGTATGGCGGAGAACTTCTTGAGTTGCAGCAAGGGTGTGAAAGACCCTTTCAAAGTTCCAGAGGTTAGGTGTCATTAGTCTCCAGACGCCTCATCGGAAATAGGCCTCATCTCGCCTGGAAGGGAGAACTTCCTGGATTTTCTCGAGTTGCGGCAGGTGTTCTTAAGTTACGACGGGGAACTCAGGGACCCGCCCTGGTGGCCTCAGGAGAGGCCAGTCCCCATGCGAGTTGTTAGGGGGCCTCTCGGGATTCCTCTCCCGTTGATACCGGGGCCAAAAACCTTGAGTGGAGTCAGGGCCGGAACCGAGGATTCCTCTCAGGGGCTGACATGGATCTTTGGGTACTTCTGGAGTCTCCCCAGGGGAGTCAGGCCTCGTCTCGAGTGGGGGCATGCACGTGCGCTTTCCTTCCAGGCTGTAGCAGCAATGTCACGCTTCCCGTCACGTGGATCAAAGGATCTGTGGTTTTCCCTCGAGGCTTTCCCTCGAGGCTTTCCCACAGGGCTGTCCCACGTGCCACCGTGGCGTGAGTCGATCCTCGGCGTGAAAGATGAGCCAGTGCAGGGCAAAGAGTTTCCTCTGGAATGGACTGAGACATCTGGGGGACTCTTGGAATGGTGGTACGACCATGGAGTTCCTCTCGCCTTTCCTGTTGAGAGTGCCTCCTCTTGATATGCGACGGGAACGCCGGGAATTCTTTCCCGTTGAAAGCAGGGAAAGGATCCCTCATCTCGAGCTACGAGGGGGAAACGGGGCTCCTCTGGATGTGGTCGGGACCATCGTGCTTCCTCTCGAGTGGAGACGGGTATGGCGGTGAACTTCTTGAGTTGCAGCAAGGGTGTGAAAGACCCTTTCGAAGTTCCAGAGGTAAGGTGTCATTAGTCTTCAGACGCCTCATCGGAAATAGGCCTCATTTCGCCTGGAAGGGAGAACTTCCTGGATTTTCTCGAGTTGCGGCAGGTGTTCTCGAGTTACGACGGGGACCTCAGGGACCCGCCCTGGTGGCCTCAGGAGAGGCCAGTCCCTATGCGAGTTGCTACGGGGCCTCTCGGGATTCCTCTCCCGTCGATACCGGGGCCAAAAACCTTGTGTGGAGTCAGGGCCGGAACCGAGGATTCCTCTCAGGGGCTGACATGGATCTTTGGGTACTTCTGGAGTCTCCCCAGGGGAGTCAGGCCTCGTCTCGAGTGGGGGCATGCACGTGCACTTTCCTTCCAGGCTGTAGCAGCAATGTCACGCTTCCCGTCGCGTGGATCAAATGATGTGTGGTTTTCCCTCGAGGCTTTCCCACAGGGCTGTCCCACGTGCCACCGTGGTGTGAGTCGATCCTCTTCGTGAAAGATGAGCCAGTGCAGGGCAAAGAGGTTCCTCTGGAATGGACTGAGACATCTGGGGGACTCTTGGAATGGTGGTACTACCATGGAGTTCCTCTCGCCTTTCCTGTTGAGATTGCCTCCTCTTGAGATGCGACGGGAACGCCGGGAATTCTTTCCCGTTGAAAGCAGGGAAAGGATCCCTCATCTCGAGCTACGAGGGTGAAACTGGGCTCCTCTGGATGTGGGCGGGACCATCGTGCTTCCTCTCGAGTGGAGACGGGTATGGCGGTGAACTTCTTGAGTTGCAGCAAGGGTGTGAAAGACCCTTTCGAAGTTCCAGAGGTTTGGTGTCAATAGTCTCCAGAGGCCTCATCGGAAATAGGCCTCATCTCGCCTGGAAGGGAGAACTTCCTGGATTTTCTCGAGTTGCGGCAGGTGTTCTCGAGTTACGACGGGGACATCAGGGACCCGCCCTGGTGGCCTCAGGAGAGGCCAGTCCCCATGCGAGTTGCTAGGGGGCCTCTCGGGATTCCTCTCCCGTCGATACCGGGGCCAAAAACCTTGTGTGGAGTCAGGGCCGGAACCGAGGATTCCTCTCAGGGGCTGACATGGATCTTTGGGTACTTCTGGAGTCTCCCCAGGGGAGTCAGGCCTCGTCTCGAGTGGGGGCATGCACGTGCGCTTTCCTTCCAGGCTCTAGCAGCAATGTCACGCTTCCCGTCACGTGGATCAAAGGATCTGTGGTTTTCCCTCGAGGCTTTCCCTCGAGGCTTTCCCACAGGGCTGTCCCACGTGCCACCGTGGTGTGAGTCGATCCTCGGCGTGAAAGATGAGCCAGTGCAGGGCAAAGAGGTTCCTCTGGAATGGACTGAGACATCTGGGGGACTCTTGGAATGGTGGTACGACCATGGAGTTCCTCTCGCCTTTCCTGTTGAGAGTGCCTCCTCTTGTTATGCGACGGGAACGCCGGGAATTCTTTCCCGTTGAAAGCAGGGAAAGGATCCCTCATCTCGAGCTACGAGGGGGAAACGGGGCTCCTCTGGATGTGGGCGGGACCATCGTGCTTCCTCTCGAGTGGAGACGGGTATGGCGGTGAACTTCTTGAGTTGCAGCAAGGGTGTGAAAGACCCTTTCGAAGTTCCAGAGGTTAGGTGTCATTAGTCTCCAGACGCCTCATCGGAAATAGGCCTCATCTCGCCTGGAAGGGAGAACTTCCTGGATTTTCTCGAGTTGCGGCAGGTGTTCTCGAGTTACGACGGGGACCTCAGGGACCCGCCCTGGTGGCCTCAGGAGAGGCCAGTCCCCATGCGAGTTGCTAGGGGGCCTCTCGGGATTCCTCTCCCGTCGATACCGGGGCCAAAAACCTTGTGTGGAGTCAGGGCCGGAACCGAGGATTCCTCTCAGGGGCTGACATGGATCTTTGGGTACTTCTGGAGTCTCCCCAGGGGAGTCAGGCCTCGTCTCGAGTGGGGGCATGCACGTGCACTTTCCTTCCAGGCTGTAGCAGCAATGTCACGCTTCCCGACGCGTGGATCAAAGGATCTGTGGTTTTCCCTCGAGGCTTTCCCACAGGGCTGACCCACGTGCCACCGTGGTGTGAGTCGATCCTCGGCGTGAAAGATGAGCCAGTGCAGGGCAAAGAGGTTCCTCTGGAATGGACTGAGACATCTGGGGGACTCTTGGAATGGTGGTACGACCATGGAGTTCCTCTCGCCTTTCCTGTTGAGAGTGCCTCCTCTTGAGATGCGACGGGAACGCCGGGAATTCTTTCCCGTGGAAAGCAGGGAAAGGATCCC
The DNA here is from genome assembly GCF_032405125.1 of Capricornis sumatraensis. NCBI lineage: Eukaryota > Metazoa > Chordata > Mammalia > Artiodactyla > Bovidae > Capricornis > Capricornis sumatraensis. Next base: position 5,023,277 of record NW_027184613.1, read on the forward strand.
TCATCTCGAGCTACGAGGGGGAAACGGGGCTCCTCTGGATGTGGGCGGGACCATCGTGCTTCCTCTCTAGTGGAGACGGGTATGGCGGTGAACTTCTTGAGTTGCAGCAAGGGTGTGAAAGACCCTTTCGAAGTTCCAGAGGTTAGGTGTCATTAGTCTCCAGAGGCCTCATCGGAAATAGGCCTCATCTCGCCTGGAAGGGAGAACTTCCTGGATTTTCTCGAGTTGCGGCAGGTGTTCTCGAGTTACGACGGGGACCTCAGGGACCCGCCCTGGTGGCCTCAGGAGAGGCCAGTCCCTAGGCGAGTTGCTAGGGGGCCTCTCGGGATTCCTCTCCCGTTGATACCGGGGCCAAAAACCTTGTGTGGAGTCAGGGCCGGAACCGAGGATTCCTCTCAGGGGCTGACATGGATCTTTGGGTACTTCTGGAGTCTCCCCAGGGGAGTCAGGCCTCGTCTCGAGTGGGGGCATGCACGTGCGCTTTCCTTCCAGGCTGTAGCAGCAATGTCACGCTTCCCGTCGCGTGGATCAAAGGATCTGTGGTTTTCCCTCGAGGCTTTCCCTCGAGGCTTTCCCACAGGGCTGTCCCACGTGCCACCGTGGTGTGAGTCAATCCTGGGCGTGAAAGATGAGCCAGTGCAGGGCAAAGAGGTTCCTCTGGAATGGACTGAGACATCTGGGGGACTCTTGGAATGGTGGTACGACCATGGAGTTCCTCTCGCCTTTCCTGTTGAGAGTGCCTCCTCTTGAGATGCGACGGGAACGCCGGGAATTCTTTCCCGTTTAAAGCAGGGAAAGGATCCCTCATCTCGAGCTACGAGGGGGAAACGGGGCTCCTCTGGATGTGGGCGGGACCATCGTGCTTCCTCTCTAGTGGAGACGGGTATGGTGGTGAACTTCTTGAGTTGCAGCAAGGCTGTGAAAGACCCTTTCGAAGTTCCAGAGGTAAGGTGTCATTAGTCTCCAGACGCCTCATCGGAAATAGGCCTCATTTCACCTGGAAGGGAGAACTTCCTGGATATTCTCGAGTTGCGGCAGGTGTTCTCGAGTTACGACGGGGACCTCAGGGACCCGCCCTGGTGGCCTCAGGAGAGGCCAGTCCCCATGCGAGTTGCTAGGGGGCCTCTCGGGATTCCTCTCCCGTCGATACCGGGGCCAAAAACCTTGTGTGGAGTCAGGGCCGGAACCGAGGATTCCTCTCAGGGGCTGACATGGATCTTTGGGTACTTCTGGAGTCTCCCCAGGGGAGTCAGGCCTCGTCTCGAGTGGGGGCATGCACGTGCACTTTCCTTCCAGGCTGTAGCAGCAATGTCACGCTTCCCGTCGCGTGGATCAAATGATGTGTGGTTTTCCCTCGAGGCTTTCCCACAGGGCTGTCCCACGTGCCACCGTGGTGTGAGTCGATCCTCGGCGTGAAAGATGAGCCAGTGCAGGGCAAAGAGGTTCCTCTGGAATGGACTGAGACATCTGGGGGACTCTTGGAATGGTGGTACGACCATGGAGTTCCTCTCGCCTTTCCTGTTGAGAGTGCCTCCTCTTGAGATGCGACGGGAACGCCGGGAATTTTTTGCCGTTGAAAGCAGGGAAAGGATCCCTCATCTCGAGCTACGAGGGGGAAACGGGGCTCCTCTGGATGTGGGCGGGACCATCGTGCTTTCTCTCGAGTGGAGACGGGTATGGCGGTGAACTTCTTGAGTTGCAGCAAGGGTGTGAAAGACCCTTTCGAAGTTCCAGAGGTTAGGTGTCATTAGTCTCCAGACGCCTCATCGGAAATAGGCCTCATCTCGCCTGGAAGGGAGAACTTCCTTGATTTTCTCGAGTTGCGGCAGGTGTTCTCGAGTTACGACGGGGACCTCAGGGACCCGCCCTGTTGGCCTCAGGAGAGGCCAGTCCCTATGCGTGTTGCTAGGGGGCCCCTCGGGATTCCTCTCCCGTCGATACCGGGGCCATAAACCTTGTGTGGAGTCAGGGCCGGAACCGAGGATTCCTCTCAGGGACTGATATGGATCTTTGGGTACCTCTGGAGACTCGCCAGGGGAGACAGGCCTCGTCTCGTGTGGGGGCATGCACGTGCACTTTCCTTCCAGGCTGTAGCAGCAATGTGACGCTTCCCGTCGCGTGGATCAAAGGATCTGCGGTTTTCCCTCGAGGCTTTCCCTCGAGGCTTTCCCACAGGGCTGTCCCACGTGACACCGTGGTGTGAGTCGATTCTCGGCGTGAAAAATGAGCCAGTGCAGGGCAAAGAGGTTCCTCTGGAATGGACTGAGACATCTGGGGGACTCTTGGAATGGTGGTACGACCATGGAGTTCCTCTCGCCTTTCCTGTTGAGAGTGCCTCCTCTTGAGATGCCACGGGAACGCCGGGAATTCTTTCCCGTTGAAAGCAGGGAAAGGATCCCTCATCTCGAGCTACGAGGGGGAAACGGGGCTCCTCTGGATGTGGGCGGGACCATCGTGCTTCCTCTTGAGTGGACACGGGTATGGCGGTGAACTTCTTGAGTTGCAGCAAGGGTGTGAAAGACCCTTTCGAAGTTCCAGAGGTTAGGTGTCATTAGTCTCCAGACCCCTCATCGGAAATAGGCCTCATCTCGCCTGGAAGGGAGAACTTCCTGGATTTTCTCGATTTGGGGCAGGTGTTCTCGAGTTACGACGGGGACCTCAGGGACCCGCCCTGGTGGCCTCAGGAGAGGCCAGTCCCCATGCGAGTTGTTAGGGGGCCTCTCGGGATTCCTCTTCCGTCGATACCGGGGCCAAAATCCTTGTGTGGAGTCAGGGCCGGAACCGAGGATTCCTCTCAGGGGCTGACATGGATCTTTGGGTACTTCTGGAGTCTCCCCAGGGGAGTCAGGCCTCGTCTCGAGTGGGGGCATGCGCGTGGGCTTTCCTTCCAGGCTTTAGCAGCAATGTCACGCTTCCCGTCGCGTGGATCAAATGATGTGTGGTTTTCCCTCGAGGCTTTCCCACAGGGCTGTCCCACGTGCCACCGTGGTGTGAGTCGATCCTCGGCGTGAAAGATGAGCCAGTGCAGGGCAAAGAGGTTCCTCTGGAATGGACTGAGACATCTGGGGGACTCTTGGAATGGTGGTACTACCATGGAGTTCCTCTCGCCTTTCCTGTTGAGATTGCCTCCTCTTGAGATGCGACGGGAACGCCGGGAATTCTTTCCCGTTGAAAGCAGGGAAAGGATCCCTCATCTCGAGCTACGAGGGTGAAACTGGGCTCCTCTGGATGTGGGCGGGACCATCGTGCTTCCTCTCGAGTGGAGACGGGTATGGCGGTGAACTTCTTGAGTTGCAGCAAGGGTGTGAAAGACCCTTTCGAAGTTCCAGAGGTTTGGTGTCAATAGTCTCCAGAGGCCTCATCGGAAATAGGCCTCATCTCGCCTGGAAGGGAGAACTTCCTGGATTTTCTCGAGTTGCGGCAGGTGTTCTCGAGTTACGACGGGGACCTCAGGGACCCGCCCTGGTGGCCTCAGGAGAGGCCAGTCCCCATGCGAGTTGCTAGGGGGTCTCTCGGGATTCCTCTCCCGTCGATACCGGGGCCAAAAAGCTTGTGTGGAGTCAGGGCCAGAACCGAGGATTCTTCTCAGGGGCTGACATGGATCTTTGGGTACTTCTGGAGTCTCCCCAGGGGAGTCAGGCCTCGTCTCGAGTGGGGAATGCATGTGCGCTTTCCTTCCAGGCTGTAGCAGCAATGTCACGCTTCCCGTCGCGTGGATCAAAGGATCTGTGGTTTTCCCTCGAGGCTTTCCCTCGAGGCTTTCCCAGAGGGCTGTCCCACGTGCCACCGTGTTGTGAGTCGATCCTCGGAGTGAAAGATGAGCCAGTGCAGGGCAAAGAGGTTCCTCTGAAATGGACTGAGACATCTGGGGGACTCTTGGAATGGTGGTACGACCATGGAGTTCCTCTCGCCTTTCCTGTTGAGAGTGCCTCCTCTTGAGATGCGATGGGAACGCCGGGAATTCTTTCCCGTTGAAAGCAGGGAAAGGATCCCTCATCTCGAGCTACGAGGGGGAAACGGGGCTCCTCTCGATGTGGGCGGGACCATCGTGTTTCCTCTCGAGTGGAGACGGGTATGGCGGTGAACTTCTTGAGTTGCACCAAGGGTGTGAAAGACCCTTTCGAAGTTCCAGAGGTTTGGTGTCATTAGTCTCCAGAGGCCTCATCGGAAATAGGCCTCATCTCGCCTGGAAGGGAGAACTTCCTGGATTTTCTCGAGTTGCGGCAGGTGTTCTCGAGTTACGACGGGGACCTCAGGGACCCGCCCTGGTGGCCTCAAGAGAGGCCAGTCCTCATGCGAGTTGCTAGGGGGCCTCTCGGGATTCCTCTCCCGTCGATACCGGGGCCAAAAACCTTGTGTGGAGTCAGGGCCGGAACCGAGGATTCCTCTCAGGGGCTGACATGGATCTTTGGGTACTTCTGGAGTCTCCCCAGTGGAGTCAGACCTCGTCTCGAGTGGGGGCATGCACGTGCGCTTTCCTTCCAGGCTGTAGTAGCAATGTCACGCTTCCCGTCGCGTGGATCAAAGGATCTGTGGTTTTCCCTCGAGGCTTTCCCTCGAGGCTTTCCCACAGGGCTGTCCCACGTGCCACCGTGGTGTGAGTCGATCCTCGGCGTGAAAGATGAGCCAGTGCAGGGCAAAGAGGTTCCTCTGGAATGGACTGAGACATCTGGGGGACTCTTGGTATGGTGGTACGACCATGGAGATCCTCTCGCCTTTCCTGTTGAGAGTGCCTCCTCTTGAGATGCGACGGGAACGCCGGGAATTCTTTCCCGTTGAAAGCAGGGAAAGGTTCCCTCATCTCGAGCACCGAGGGGAAAACGGGGCTCCTCTGGATGTGGGCGGGACCATCGTGCTTCCTCTCGAGTGGAGACGGGTATGGCGGAGAACTTCTTGAGTTGCAGCAAGGGTGTGAAAGACCCTTTCAAAGTTCCAGAGGTTAGGTGTCATTAGTCTCCAGACGCCTCATCGGAAATAGGCCTCATCTCGCCTGGAAGGGAGAACTTCCTGGATTTTCTCGAGTTGCGGCAGGTGTTCTTAAGTTACGACGGGGAACTCAGGGACCCGCCCTGGTGGCCTCAGGAGAGGCCAGTCCCCATGCGAGTTGTTAGGGGGCCTCTCGGGATTCCTCTCCCGTTGATACCGGGGCCAAAAACCTTGAGTGGAGTCAGGGCCGGAACCGAGGATTCCTCTCAGGGGCTGACATGGATCTTTGGGTACTTCTGGAGTCTCCCCAGGGGAGTCAGGCCTCGTCTCGAGTGGGGGCATGCACGTGCGCTTTCCTTCCAGGCTGTAGCAGCAATGTCACGCTTCCCGTCACGTGGATCAAAGGATCTGTGGTTTTCCCTCGAGGCTTTCCCTCGAGGCTTTCCCACAGGGCTGTCCCACGTGCCACCGTGGCGTGAGTCGATCCTCGGCGTGAAAGATGAGCCAGTGCAGGGCAAAGAGTTTCCTCTGGAATGGACTGAGACATCTGGGGGACTCTTGGAATGGTGGTACGACCATGGAGTTCCTCTCGCCTTTCCTGTTGAGAGTGCCTCCTCTTGATATGCGACGGGAACGCCGGGAATTCTTTCCCGTTGAAAGCAGGGAAAGGATCCCTCATCTCGAGCTACGAGGGGGAAACGGGGCTCCTCTGGATGTGGTCGGGACCATCGTGCTTCCTCTCGAGTGGAGACGGGTATGGCGGTGAACTTCTTGAGTTGCAGCAAGGGTGTGAAAGACCCTTTCGAAGTTCCAGAGGTAAGGTGTCATTAGTCTTCAGACGCCTCATCGGAAATAGGCCTCATTTCGCCTGGAAGGGAGAACTTCCTGGATTTTCTCGAGTTGCGGCAGGTGTTCTCGAGTTACGACGGGGACCTCAGGGACCCGCCCTGGTGGCCTCAGGAGAGGCCAGTCCCTATGCGAGTTGCTACGGGGCCTCTCGGGATTCCTCTCCCGTCGATACCAGGGCCAAAAACCTTGTGTGGAGTCAGGGCCGGAACCGAGGATTCCTCTCAGGGGCTGACATGGATCTTTGGGTACTTCTGGAGTCTCCCCAGGGGAGTCAGGCCTCGTCTCGAGTGGGGGCATGCACGTGCACTTTCCTTCCAGGCTGTAGCAGCAATGTCACGCTTCCCGTCGCGTGGATCAAATGATGTGTGGTTTTCCCTCGAGGCTTTCCCACAGGGCTGTCCCACGTGCCACCGTGGTGTGAGTCGATCCTCTTCGTGAAAGATGAGCCAGTGCAGGGCAAAGAGGTTCCTCTGGAATGGACTGAGACATCTGGGGGACTCTTGGAATGGTGGTACTACCATGGAGTTCCTCTCGCCTTTCCTGTTGAGATTGCCTCCTCTTGAGATGCGACGGGAACGCCGGGAATTCTTTCCCGTTGAAAGCAGGGAAAGGATCCCTCATCTCGAGCTACGAGGGTGAAACTGGGCTCCTCTGGATGTGGGCGGGACCATCGTGCTTCCTCTCGAGTGGAGACGGGTATGGCGGTGAACTTCTTGAGTTGCAGCAAGGGTGTGAAAGACCCTTTCGAAGTTCCAGAGGTTTGGTGTCAATAGTCTCCAGAGGCCTCATCGGAAATAGGCCTCATCTCGCCTGGAAGGGAGAACTTCCTGGATTTTCTCGAGTTGCGGCAGGTGTTCTCGAGTTACGACGGGGACCTCAGGGACCCGCCCTGGTGGCCTCAGGAGAGGCCAGTCCCCATGCGAGTTGCTAGGGGGTCTCTCGGGATTCCTCTCCCGTCGATACCGGGGCCAAAAAGCTTGTGTGGAGTCAGGGCCAGAACCGAGGATTCTTCTCAGGGGCTGACATGGATCTTTGGGTACTTCTGGAGTCTCCCCAGGGGAGTCAGGCCTCGTCTCGAGTGGGGAATGCATGTGCGCTTTCCTTCCAGGCTGTAGCAGCAATGTCACGCTTCCCGTCGCGTGGATCAAAGGATCTGTGGTTTTCCCTCGAGGCTTTCCCTCGAGGCTTTCCCACAGGGCTGTCCCACGTGCCACCGTGTTGTGAGTCGATCCTCGGAGTGAAAGATGAGCCAGTGCAGGGCAAAGAGGTTCCTCTGAAATGGACTGAGACATCTGGGGGACTCTTGGAATGGTGGTACGACCATGGAGTTCCTCTCGCCTTTCCTGTTGAGAGTGCCTCCTCTTGAGATGCGATGGGAACGCCGGGAATTCTTTCCCGTTGAAAGCAGGGAAAGGATCCCTCATCTCGAGCTACGAGGGGGAAACGGGGCTCCTCTCGATGTGGGCGGGACCATCGTGCTTCCTCTCGAGTGGAGACGGGTATGGCGGTGAACTTCTTGAGTTGCACCAAGGGTGTGAAAGACCCTTTCGAAGTTCCAGAGGTTTGGTGTCATTAGTCTCCAGAGGCCTCATCGGAAATAGGCCTCATCTCGCCTGGAAGGGAGAACTTCCTGGATTTTCTCGAGTTGCGGCAGGTGTTCTCGAGTTACGACGGGGACCTCAGGGACCCGCCCTGGTGGCCTCAAGAGAGGCCAGTCCTCATGCGAGTTGCTAGGGGGCCTCTCGGGATTCCTCTCCCGTCGATACCGGGGCCAAAAACCTTGTGTGGAGTCAGGGCCGGAACCGAGGATTCCTCTCAGGGGCTGACATGGATCTTTGGGTACTTCTGGAGTCTCCCCAGTGGAGTCAGACCTCGTCTCGAGTGGGGGCATGCACGTGCGCTTTCCTTCCAGGCTGTAGTAGCAATGTCACGCTTCCCGTCGCGTGGATCAAAGGATCTGTGGTTTTCCCTCGAGGCTTTCCCTCGAGGCTTTCCCACAGGGCTGTCCCACGTGCCACCGTGGTGTGAGTCGATCCTCGGCGTGAAAGATGAGCCAGTGCAGGGCAAAGAGGTTCCTCTGGAATGGACTGAGACATCTGGGGGACTCTTGGTATGGTGGTACGACCATGGAGATCCTCTCGCCTTTCCTGTTGAGAGTGCCTCCTCTTGAGATGCGACGGGAACGCCGGGAATTCTTTCCCGTTGAAAGCAGGGAAAGGTTCCCTCATCTCGAGCACCGAGGGGAAAACGGGGCTCCTCTGGATGTGGGCGGGACCATCGTGCTTCCTCTCGAGTGGAGACGGGTATGGCGGAGAACTTCTTGAGTTGCAGCAAGGGTGTGAAAGACCCTTTCAAAGTTCCAGAGGTTAGGTGTCATTAGTCTCCAGACGCCTCATCGGAAATAGGCCTCATCTCGCCTGGAAGGGAGAACTTCCTGGATTTTCTCGAGTTGCGGCAGGTGTTCTTAAGTTACGACGGGGAACTCAGGGACCCGCCCTGGTGGCCTCAGGAGAGGCCAGTCCCCATGCGAGTTGCTAGGGGGCCTCTCGGGATTCCTCTCCCGTTGATACCGGGGCCAAAAACCTTGAGTGGAGTCAGGGCCGGAACCGAGGATTCCTCTCAGGGGCTGACATGGATCTTTGGGTACTTCTGGAGTCTCCCCAGGGGAGTCAGGCCTCGTCTCGAGTGGGGGCATGCACGTGCGCTTTCCTTCCAGGCTGTAGCAGCAATGTCACGCTTCCCGTCACGTGGATCAAAGGATCTGTGGTTTTCCCTCGAGGCTTTCCCTCGAGGCTTTCCCACAGGGCTGTCCCACGTGCCACCGTGGCGTGAGTCGATCCTCGGCGTGAAAGATGAGCCAGTGCAGGGCAAAGAGGTTCCTCTGGAATGGACTGAGACATCTGGGGGACTCTTGGAATGGTGGTACGACCATGGAGTTCCTCTCGTCTTTCCTGTTGAGAGTGCCTCCTCTTGATATGCGACGGGAACGCCGGGAATTCTTTCCCGTTGAAAGCAGGGAAAGGATCCCTCATCTCGAGCTACGAGGGGGAAACGGGGCTCCTCTGGATGTGGTCGGGACCATCGTGCTTCCTCTCGAGTGGAGACGGGTATGGCGGTGAACTTCTTGAGTTGCAGCAAGGCTGTGAAAGACCCTTTCGAAGTTCCAGAGGTAAGGTGTCATTAGTCTTCAGACGCCTCATCGGAAATAGGCCTCATTTCGCCTGGAAGGGAGAACTTCCTGGATTTTCTCGAGTTGCGGCAGGTGTTCTCGAGTTACGACGGGGACCTCAGGGACCCGCCCTGGTGGCCTCAGGAGAGGCCAGTCCCTATGCGAGTTGCTAGGGGGCCTCTCGGGATTCCTCTCCCGTCGATACCGGGGCCAAAAACCTTGTGTGGAGTCAGGGCCGGAACCGAGGATTCCTCTCAGGGGCTGACATGGATCTTTGGGTACTTCTGGAGTCTCCCCAGGGGAGTCAGGCCTCGTCTCGAGTGGGGGCATGCACGTGCACTTTCCTTCCAGGCTGTAGCAGCAATGTCACGCTTCCCGTCGCGTGGATCAAATGATGTGTGGTTTTCCCTAGAGGCTTTCCCACAGGGCTGTCCCACGTGCCACCGTGGTGTGAGTCGATCCTCGGCGTGAAAGATGAGCCAGTGCAGGGCAAAGAGGTTCCTCTGGAATGGACTGAGACATCTGGGGGACTCTTGGAATGGTGGTACGACCATGGAGTTCCTCTCGCCTTTCCTGTTGAGAGTGCCTCCTCTTGAGATGCGACGGGAACGCCGGGAATTTTTTGCCGTTGAAAGCAGGGAAAGGATCCCTCATCTCGAGCTCCGAGGGGGAAACGGGGCTCCTCTGGATGTGGGCGGGACCATCGTGCTTTCTCTCGAGTGGAGACGGGTATGGCGGTGAACTTCTTGAGTTGCAGCAAGGGTGTGAAAGACCCTTTCGAAGTTCCAGAGGTTAGGTGTCATTAGTCTCCAGACGCCTCATCGGAAATAGGCCTCATCTCGCCTGGAAGGGAGAACTTCCTTGATTTTCTCGAGTTGCGGCAGGTGTTCTCGAGTTACGACGGGGACCTCAGGGACCCGCCCTGTTGGCCTCAGGAGAGGCCAGTCCCTATGCGTGTTGCTAGGGGGCCCCTCGGGATTCCTCTCCCGTCGATACCGGGGCCATAAACCTTGTGTGGAGTCAGGGCCGGAACCGAGGATTCCTCTCAGGGACTGATATGGATCTTTGGGTACCTCTGGAGACTCGCCAGGGGAGACAGGCCTCGTCTCGTGTGGGGGCATGCACGTGCACTTTCCTTCCAGGCTGTAGCAGCAATGTCACGCTTCCCGTCGCGTGGATCAAAGGATCTGCGGTTTTCCCTCGAGGCTTTCCCTCGAGGCTTTCCCACAGGGCTGTCCCACGTGACACCGTGGTGTGAGTCGATTCTCGGCGTGAAAAATGAGCCAGTGCAGGGCAAAGAGGTTCCTCTGGAATGGACTGAGACATCTGGGGGACTCTTGGAATGGTGGTACGACCATGGAGTTCCTCTCGCCTTTCCTGTTGAGAGTGCCTCCTCTTGAGATGCGACGGGAACGCCGGGAATTCTTTCCCGTTGAAAGCAGGGAAAGGATCCCTCATCTCGAGCTACGAGGGGGAAACGGGGCTCCTCTGGATGTGGGCGGGACCATCGTGCTTCCTCTTGAGTGGACACGGGTATGGCGGTGAACTTCTTGAGTTGCAGCAAGGGTGTGAAAGACCCTTTCGAAGTTCCAGAGGTTAGGTGTCATTAGTCTCCAGACGCCTCATCGGAAATAGGCCTCATCTCGCCTGGAAGGGAGAACTTCCTGGATTTTCTCGATTTGGGGCAGGTGTTCTCGAGTTACGACGGGGACCTCAGGGACCCGCCCTGGTGGCCTCAGGAGAGGCCAGTCCCCATGCGAGTTGTTAGGGGGCCTCTCGGGATTCCTCTCCCGTCGATACCGGGGCCAAAAACCTTGTGTGGAGTCAGGGCCGGAACCGAGGATTCCTCTCAGGGGCTGACATGGATCTTTGGGTACTTCTGGAGTCTCCCCAGGGGAGTCAGGCCTCGTCTCGAGTGGGGGCATGCGCGTGCGCTTTCCTTCCAGGCTTTAGCAGCAATGTCACGCTTCCCGTCGCTTGGATCAAAGGATCTGTGGTTTTCCCTCGAGGCTTTCCCTCGAGGCTTTCCCACAGGGCTGTCCCACGTGCCACCGTGGTGTGAGTCGATCCTCGGCGTGAAAGATGAGCCAGTGCAGGGCAAAGAGGTTCCTCTGGAATGGACTGAGACATCTGGGGGACTCTTGGAATGGTGGTACGACCATGGAGTTCCTCTCGCCTTTCCTGTTGAGAGTGCCTCCTCTTGAGATGCGACGGGAACGCCGGGAATTCTTTCCCGTTGAAAGCAGGGAAAGGATCCCTCATCTCGAGCTACGAGGGGGAAACGGGGCTCCTCTGGATGTGGGCGGGACCATCGTGCTTCCTCTCGAGTGGAGACGGGTATGGCGGTGAACTTCTTGAGTTGCAGCAAGGGTGTGAAAGACCCTTTCGAAGTTCCAGAGGTTAGGTGTCATTAGACTCCAGACGCCTCATCGGAAATAGGCCTCATCTCGCCTGGAAGGGAGAACTTCCTGGATTTTCTCGAGTTGCGGCAGGTGTTCTCGAGTTTCGACGGGGACCTCAGGAACCCGCCCTGGTGGCCTCAGGAGAGGCCAGTCCCCATGCGAGTTGCTAGGGGGCCTCTCGGGATTCCTCTCCCGTCGATACCGGGGCCACAAAGCTTGTGTGGAGTCAGGGCCTGAACCGAGGATTCCTCTCAGGGGCTGACATGGATCTTTGGGTACTTCTGGGGTCTCCCCAGTGGAGTCAGGCCTCGTCTCGAGTGGGGGCATGCACGTGCGCTTTCCTTTCAGGCTGTAGCAGCAATGTCACGCTTCCCGTCACGTGGATCAAAGGATATGTGGTTTTCCCTCGAGGCTTTCCCTCGAGGCTTTCCCACAGGGCTGTCCCACGTGCCACCGTGGTGTGAGTTGATCCTCGGCGTGAAAGATGAGCCAGTGCAGGGCAAAGAGGTTCCTCTGGAATGGACTGAGACATCTGGGGGACTCTTGGAATGGTGGTACGACCATGGAGTTCCTCTCGCCTTTCCTGTTGAGAGTGCCTCCTCTTGAGATGCGACGGGAACGCCGGGAATTCTTTCCCGTTGAAAGCAGGGAAAGGATCCCTCATCTCGAGCTACGAGGGGGAAACGGGGCTCCTCTGGATGTGGGCGGGACCATCGTGCTTCCTCTCTAGTGGAGACGGGTATGGCGGTGAACTTCTTGAGTTGCAACAAGGGTGTGAAAGACCCTTTCGAAGTTCCAGAGGTTAGGTGTCATTAGTCTCCAGAGGCCTGATCGGAAATAGGCCTCATCTCGCCTGGAAGGGAGAACTTCCTGGATTTTCTCGAGTTGCGGCAGGTGTTCTCGAGTTACGACGGGGACCTCAGGGACCCGCCCTGGTGGCCTCAGGAAAGGCCAGTCCCTAGGCGAGTTGCTAGGGAGCCTCTCGGGATTCCTCTCCCGTTGATACCGGGGCCAAAAACCTTGTGTGGAGTCAGGGCCGGAACCGAGGATTCCTCTCAGGGGCTGACATGGATCTTTGGGTACTTCTGGAGTCTCCCCAGGGGAGTCAGGCCTCGTCTCGAGTGGGGGCATGCACGTGCGCTTTCCTTCCAGGCTGTAGCAGCAATGTCACCCTTCCCGTCGCGTGGATCAAAGGATCTGTGGTTTTCCCTCGAGGCTTTCCCTCGAGGCTTTCCCACAGGGCTGTCCCACGTGCCACCGTGGTGTGAGTCGATCCTCGGCGTGAAAGATGAGCCAGTGCACGGCAAAGAGGTTCCTCTGGAATGGACTGAGACATCTGGGGGACTCTTGGAATGGTGGTACGACCATGGAGTTCCTCTCGCCTTTCCTGTTGAGAGTGCCTCCTCTTGAGATGCGACGGGAACGCCGGGAATTCTTTCCTGTTGAAAGCAGGGAAAGGATCCCTCATCTCGAGCTACGAGGGGGAAACGGGGCTCCTCTGGATGTGGGCGGGACCATCGTGCTTCCTCTCTAGTGGAGACGGGTATGGTGGTGAACTTCTTGAGTTGCAGCAAGGCTGTGAAAGACCCTTTCGAAGTTCCAGAGGTTAGGTGTCATTAGTCTCCAGACGCCTCATCGGAAATAGGCCTCATCTCGCCTGGAAGGGAGAACTTCCTGGATTTTCTCGAGTTGCGGCAGGTGTTCTCGAGTTACGACGGGGACCTCAGGGACCCGCCCTGGTGGCCTCAGGAGAAGCCAGTCCCTATGCGAGTTGCTAGGGGGCCGCTCGGGATTCCTCTCCCGTCGATACCGGGGCCAAAAACCTTGTGTGGAGTCAGGGCCGGAACCGAGGATTCCTCTCAGGGGCTGACATGGATCTTTGGGTACTTCTGGAGTCTCCCCAGGGGAGTCAGGCCTCGTCTCGAGTGGGGGCATGCACGTGCACTTTCCTCCCAGGCTGTAGCAGCAATGTCACGTTTCCCGTCGCGTGGATCAAATGATGTGTGGTTTTCCCTCGAGGCTTTCCCACAGGGCTGTCCCACGTGCCACCGTGGTGTGAGTCGATCCTCGGCGTGAAAGATGAGCCAGTGCAGGGCAAAGAGGTTCCTCTGGAATGGACTGAGTCATCTGGGGGACTCTTGGAATGGTGGTACGACCATGGAGTTCCTCTCGCCTTTCCTGTTGAGAGTGCCTCCTCTTGAGATGCGACGGGAACGCCGGGAATACTTTCCCGTTGAAAGCAGGGAAAGGATCCCTCATCTCGAGCTCCGAGGGGGAAACGGGGCTCCTCTGGATGTGGGCGGGACCATCGTGCTTCCTCTCGAGTGGAGACGGGTATGGCGGTGAACTTCTTGAGTTGCAGCAAGGGTGTGAAAGACCCTTTCGAAGTTCCAGAGGTTAGGTGTCATTAGTCTCCAGACGCCTCATCGATAATAGGCCTCATCTCGCCTGGAAGGGAGAACTTCCTGGATTTTCTCGAGTTGCGGCAGGTGTTCTCGCGGTTCGACGGGGACCTCAGGGACCCGCCCTGGTAACCTCAGGAGAGGCCAGTCCCCATGCGAGTTGCTAGGGGGCCTCTCGGGATTCCTCTCCCGTCGATACCGGGGCCAAAAAGCTTGTGTGGAGTCAGGGCCGGAACCGAGGATTCCTCTCAGGGGCTGACATGGATCTTTGGGTACTTCTGGAGTCTCCCCAGGGGAGTCAGGCCTCGTCTCGAGTGGGGGCATGCACGTGCGCTTTCCTTCCAGGCTGTAGCAGCAATGTCACGCTTCCCGTCGCGTGGATCAAAGGATCTGTGGTTTTCCCTCGAGGCTTTCCCTCGAGGCTTTCCCACAGGGCTGTCCCACGTGCCACCGTGGTGTGAGTCGATCCTCGGCGTGAAAGATGAGCCAGTGCAGGGCAAAGAGGTTCCTCTGGAATGGACTGAGTCATCTGGGGGACTCTTGGAATGGTGGTACGACCATGGAGTTCCTCTCGCCTTTCCTGTTGAGAGTGCCTCCTCTTGAGATGCGACGGGAACGCCGGGAATACTTTCCCGTTGAAAGCAGGGAAAGGATCCCTCATCTCGAGCTACGAGGGGGAAACGGGGCTCCTCTGGATGTGGGCGGGACCATCGTGCTTCCTTTCGAGTGGAGACGGGTATGGCGGTGAACTTCTTGAGTTGCAGCAAGGGTGTGAAAGACCCTTTCGAAGTTCCAGAGGTTAGGTGTCATTAGTCTCCAGAGGCCTCATCGGAAATAGGCCTCATCTCGCCTGGAAGGGAGAACTTCCTGGATTTTCTCTAGTTGCGGCAGGTGTTCTCGAGTTACGACGGGGACCTCAGGGACCCGCCCTGGTGGCCTCAAGAGAGGCCAGTCCCCATGCGAGTTGCTAGGGGGCCTCTCGGGATTCCTCTCCCGTCGATACCGGGGCCAAAAAGCTTGTGTGGAGTCAGGGCCGGAACCGAGGATTCCTCTCAAGGGCTGACATGGATCTTTGGGTACTTCTGGAGTCTCCCCAGGGGAGTCAGGCCTCGTCTCGAGTCGGGGCATGCACGTGCGCTTTCCTTCCAGGCTGTAGCAGCAATGTCACGCTTCCCGTGGCGTGGATCAAAGGATCTGTGGTTTTCCGTCGAGGCTTTCCCACAGGGCTGTCCCACGTGCCACCGTGGTGTGAGTCGATCCTCGGCGTGAAAGATGAGCCAGTGCAGGGCAAAGAGGTTCCTCTGGAATGGACTGAGACATCTGGGGGACTCTTGGAATGGTGGTACGACCATGGAGTTCCTCTCGCCTTTCCTGTTGAGAGTGCCTCCTCTTGAGATGCGACGGGAATGCCGGGAATTCTTTCCCGTTGAAACCAGGGAAAGGATCCCTCATCTCGAGCTACGAGGGGGAAACGGGGCTCCTCTGGATGTGGGCGGGACCATCGTGCTTCCTCTCGAGTGGAGACGGGTATGGCGGTGAACTTCTTGAGTAGCAGCAAGGGTGTGAAAGACCCTTTCGAAGCTCCAGAGGTTTGGTGTCATTAGTCTCCAGAGGCCTCATCGGAAATAGGCCTCATCTCGCCTGGAAGGGAGAACTTCCTGGATTTTCTCGAGTTGCGGCAGGTGTTCTCGAGTTACGACGGGGACCTCAGGGACCCGCCCTGGTGGCCTCAGGAGAGGCCAGTCCCCATGCGAGTTGCTAGGGGGTCTCTCGGGATTCCTCTCCCGTCGATACCGGGGCCAAAAAGCTTGTGTGGAGTCAGGGCCGGAACCGAGGATTCCTCTCAGGGGCTGACATGGATCTTTGGGTACTTCTGGAGTCTCCCCAGTGGAGTCAGGCCTCGTCTCGAGTGGGGGCATGCTCGTGCGCTTTCCTTCCAGGCTGTAGCAGCAATGTCACGCTTCCCGTCGCGTGGATCAAAGGATCTGTGGTTTTCCCTCGAGGCTTTCCCTCGAGGCTTTCCCACAGGGCTGTCCCACGTGCCACCGTGTTGTGAGTCGATCCTCGGCGTGAAAGATGAGCCAGTGCAGGGCAAAGAGGTTCCTCTGGAATGGACTGAGACATCTGGGGGACTCTTGGAATGGTGGTACGACCATGGAGTTCCTCTCGCCTTTCCTGTTGAGAGTGCCTCCTCTTGAGATGCGACGGGAACGCCGGGAATTCTTTCCCGTTGAAAGCAGGGAAAGGATCCCTCATCTCGAGCTACGAGGGGGAAACGGGGCTCCTCTGGATGTGGGCGGGACCATCGTGCTTCCTCTCGAGTGGAGACGGGTATGGCGGTGAACTTCTTGAGTTGCAGCAAGGGTGTGAAAGACCCTTTCGAAGTTCCAGAGGTTTGGTGTCATTAGTCTCCAGAGGCCTCATCGGAAATAGGCCTCATCTCGCCTGGAAGGGAGAACTTCCTGGATTTTCTCGAGTTGCGGCAGGTGTTCTCGAGTTACGACGGGGACCTCAGGGACCCGCCCTGGTGGCCTCAGGAGAGGCCAGTCCCCATGCGAGTTGCTAGGGGGCCTCTCGGGATTCCTCTCCCGTCGATACCGGGGCCAAAAACCTTGTGTGGAGTCAGGGCCGGAATCGAGGATTCCTCTCAGGGGCTGACATGTATCATTGGGTACTTCTGGAGTCTCCCCAGGGGAGTCAGGCCTCGTCTCGAGTAGGGGCATGCACGTGCGCTTTCCTTCCAGGCTGTAGCAGCAATGTCACGCTTCCCGTCGCGTGGATCAAAGGATCTGTGGTTTTCCCTCGAGGCTTTCCCTCGAGGCTTTCCCACAGGGCTGTCCCACGTGCCACCGTGGTGTGAGTCGATCCTCGGCGTGAAAGATGAGCCAGTGCAGGGCAAAGAGGTTCCTCTGGAATGGACTGAGACATCTGGGGGACTCTTGGAATGGTGGTACGATCATGGAGTTCCTCTCGCCTTTCCTGTTGAGAGTGCCTCCTCTTGAGATGCGACGGGAACGCAGGGAATTCTTTCCCGTTGAAAGCAGGGAAAGGATCCCTCATCTCGAGCTACGAGGGGGAAACGGGGCTCCTTTGGATGTTGTCGGGACCATCGTGCTTCCTCTCGAGTGGAGACGGGTATGGTGGTGAACTTCTTGAGTTGCAGCAAGGGTGTGAAAGACCCTTTCGAAGTTCCAGAGGTTTGGTGTCATTAGTCTCCAGACGCCTCATCGGAAATAGGCCTCATCTCGCCTGGAAGGGAGAACTTCCTGGATTTTCTCGAGTTGAGGCAGGTGTTCTCGAGTTACGACGGGGACCTCAGGGACCGGCCCTGGTGGCCTCAGGAGAGGCCAGTCCCCATGCGAGTTGCTAGGGGCCCTCTCGGGATTCCTCTCCCGTCGATACCGGGGCCAAAAACCTTGTGTGGAGTCAGGGCCGGAACCGAGGATTCCTCTCAGGGGCTGATATGGATCTTTGGATACTTCTGGAGTCTCGCCAGGGGAGACAGGCCTCGTTTCGTGAGGGGGCATGCACGTGCACTTTCCTTCCAGGCTGCAGCAGCAATGTCACGCTTCCCGTCGCGTGGATCAAAGGATCTGTGGTTTTCCCTCGAGGCTTTCCCTCGAGGCTTTCCCACAGGGCTGTCCCACGTGCCACCGTGGTGTGAGTCGATCCTCGGCGTGAAAGATGAGCCAGTGCAGGGCAAAGAGGTTCCTCTGGAATGGACTGAGACATCTGGGGGACTCTTGGAATGGTGGTACGACCATGGAGTTCCTCTCGCCTTTCCTGTTGAGAGTGCCTCCTCTTGAGATGCGACGGGAACGCCGGGAATTCTTTCCCGTTGAAAGCAGGAAAAGGATCCCTCATCTCGAGCTACGAGGGGGAAACGGGGCTCTTCTGGATGTGGGCGGGACCATCGTGCTTCCTCTCGAGTGGAGACGGGTATGGCGGTGAACTTCTTGAGTCGCAGCAAGGGTGTGAAAGACCCTTTCGAAGTTCCAGAGGTTAGGTGTCATTAGTCTCCAGACGCCTCATCGGAAATAAGCCTCATCTCGCCTGGAAGGGAGAACTTCCTGGATTTTCTCGAGTTGCGGCAGGTGTTCTCGAGTTACGACGGGGACCTCAGGGACCCGCCCTGGTGGCCTCAGGAGAGGCCAGTCCCCATGCGAGTTGCTAGGGGGCCTCTCGGGATTCCTCTCCCGTCGATACCGGGGCCAAAAACCTTGTGTGGAGTCAGGGCCGGAACCGAGGATTCCTCTCAGGGGCTGACATGGATCTTTGGGTACTCCTGGAGTCTCCCCAGGGGAGTCAGGCCTCATCTCGAGTAGGGGCATGCACGTACGCTTTCCTTCCAGGCTGTAGCAGCAATGTCACGCGTCCCGTCGCGTGGATCAAAGGATCTGTGGTTTTCCCTCGAGGCTTTCCCTCGAGGCTTTCCCACAGGGCTGTCCCACGTGCCACCGTGGTGAGAGTCGATCCTCGGCGTGAAAGATGAGCCAGTGCAGGGCAAAGAGGTTCCTCTGGAATGGACTGAGACATCTGGGGGACTCTTGGAATGGTGGTACGACCATGGAGTTCCTCTCGCCTTTCCTGTTGAGAGTGCCTCCTCTTGAGATGCGACGGGAACGCAGGGAATTCTTTCCCGTTGAAAGCAGGGAAAGGATCCCTCATCTCGAGCTACGAGGGGGAAACGGGGCTCCTTTGGATGTTGTCGGGACCATCGTGCTTCCTCTCGAGTGGAGACGGGTATGGTGGTGAACTTCTTGAGTTGCAGCAAGGGTGTGAAAGACCCTTTCGAAGTTCCAGAGGTTAGGTGTCATTAGTCTCCAGACGCCTCATCGGAAATAGGCCTCATCTCGCCTGGAAGGGAGAACTTCCTGGATTTTCTCGAGTTGCGGCAGGTGTTCTCGAGTTACGACGGGGATCGCAGGGACCGGCCCTGGTGGCCTCAGGAGAGGCCAGTCCCCATGCGAGTTGCTAGGGGGCCTCTCGGGATTACTCTCCCGTCGATACCGGGGCCAAAAACCTTGTGTGGAGTCAGGGCCGGAACCGAGGATTCCTCTCAGGGGCTGATATGGATCTTTGGATACTTCTGGAGTCTCGCCAGGGGAGACAGGCCTCGTGTCGTGAGGGGGCATGCACGTGCACTTTCCTTCCAGGCTGTAGCAGCAATGTCACGCTTCCCGTCGCGTGGATCAAATGATGTGTGGTTTTCCCTAGAGGCTTTCCCACAGGGCTGTCCCACGTGCCACCGTGGTGTGAGTCGATCCTCGGCGTGAAAGATGAGCCAGTGCAGGGCAAAGAGGTTCCTCTGGAATGGACTGAGACATCTGGGGGACTCTTGGAATGGTGGTACCACCATGGAGTTCCTCTCGCCTTTCCTGTTGAGAGTGCCTCCTCTTGAGATGCGACGGGAACGCCGGGAATTCTTTCCCGTTGAAAGCAGGGAAAGGATCCCTCATCTCGAGCTACGAGGGGGAAACGGGGCTCCTCTGGATGTGGGCGGGACCATCGTGCTTCCTCTCGAGTGGAGACGGGTATGGCGGTGAACTTCTTGAGTTGCAGCAAGGGTGTGAAAGACCCTTTCGAAGTTCCAGAGGTTAGGTGTCATTAGTCTCCAGACGCCTCATCGGAAATAGGCCTCATCTCGCCTGGAAGGGAGAACTTCCTGGATTTTCTCGAGTTGCGGCAGGTGTTGTCGAGTTACGACGGGGACCTCAGGGACCCGCCCTGGTGGCCTCAGGAGAGGCCAGTCCCCATGCGAGTTGCTAAGGGGCCTCTCGGGATTCCTCTCCCGTCGATACCGGGGCCAAAAACCTTGTGTGCAGTCAGGGCCGGAACCGAGGATGCCTCTCAGGGGCTGACATGGATCTTTGGGTACTTCTGGAGTCTCCCCAGGGGAGTCAGGCCTCGTCTCGAGTGGGGGCATGCACGTGCGCTTTCCTTCCAGGCTGTAGCAGCAATGTCACGCTTCCCGTCGCGTGGATCAAAGGATCTGTGGTTTTCCCTCGAGGCTTTCCCTCGAGGCTTTCCCACAGGGCTGTCCCACGTGGCACCGTGGTGTGAGTCGATCCTCGGCGTGAAAGATGAGCCAGTGCAGGGCAAAGAGGTTCCTCTGGAATGGACTGAGACATCTGGGGGACTCTTGGAATGGTGGTACGACCATGGAGTTCCTCTCGCCTTTCCTGTTGAGAGTGCCTCCTCTTGAGATGCGACGGGAACGCCGGGAATTCTTTCCCGTTGAAAGCAGGGAAAGGATCCCTCATCTCAAGCTCCGAGGGGGAAACGGGGCTCCTCTGGATGTGGGCGGGACCATCGTGCTTCCTCTCGAGTGGAGACGGGTATGGCGGTGAACTTCTTGAGTTGCAGCAAGGGTGTGAAAGACCCTTTCGAAGTTCCAGAGGTTTGGTGTCATTAGAATCCAGAGGCCTCATCGGAAATAGGCCTCATCTCGCCTGGAAGGGAGAACTTCCTGGATTTTCTCGAGTTGCGGCAGGTGTTCTCGAGTTACGACGGGGACCTCAGGGACCCGCCCTGGTGGCCTCAGGAGAGGCCAGTCCCCATGCGAGTTGCTAGGGGGTCTCTCGGGATTCCTCTCCCGTCGATACCGGGGCCAAAAACCTTGTGTGGAGTCAGGGCCGGAACCGAGGATTCCTCTCAGGGGCTGACATGGATCTTTGGGTACTTCTGGAGTCTCCCCAGGGGAGTCAGGCCTCGTCTCGAGTGGGGGCATGCTCGTACGCTTTCCTTCCAGGCTGTAGCAGCAATGTCACGCTTCCCGTCGCGTGGATCAAAGGATCTGTGGTTTTCCCTCGAGGCTTTCCCTCGAGGCTTTCCCACAGGGCTGTCCCACGTGCCACCGTGTTGTGAGTCGATCCTCGGCGTGAAAGATGAGCCAGTGCAGGGCAAAGAGGTTCCTCTGGAATGGACTGAGACATCTGGGGGACTCTTGGAATGGTGGTACGACCATGGAGTTCCTCTCGCCTTTCCTGTTGAGAGTGCCTCCTCTTGAGATGCGACGGGAACGCCGGGAATTCTTTCCCGTTGAAAGCAGGGAAAGGATCCCTCATCTCGAGCTACGAGGGGGAAACGGGGCTCCTCTGGATGTGGGCGGGACCATCGTGCTTCCTCTCGAGTGGAGACGGGTATGGCGGTGAACTTCTTGAGTTGCAGCAAGGGTGTAGAAGACCCTTTCGAAGTTCCAGAGGTTTGGTGTCATTAGTCTCCAGAGGCCTCATCGGAAATAGGCCTCATCTCGCCTGGAAGGGAGAACTTCCTGGATTTTCTCGAGTTGCGGCAGGTGTTCTCGAGTTACGACGGGGACCTCAGGGACCCGCCCTGGTGGCCTCAGGAGAGGCCAGTCCCCATGCGAGTTGCTAGGGGGTCTCTCGGGATTCCTCTCCCGTCGATACCGGGGCCAAAAACCTTGTGTGGAGTCAGGGCCGGAACCGAGGATTCCTCTCAGGGGCTGACATGGATCTTTGGGTACTCCTGGAGTCTCCCCAGGGGAGTCAGGCCTCGTCTCGAGTAGGGGCATGCACGTGCGCTTTCCTTCCAGGCTGTAGCAGCAATGTCACGCTTCCCGTCGCGTGGATCAAAGGATCTGTGGTTTTCCCTCGAGGCTTTCCCTCGAGGCTTTCCCACAGGGCTGTCCCACGTGCCACCGTGGTGTGAGTCGATCCTCGGCGTGAAAGATGAGCCAGTGTAGGGCAAAGAGGTTCCTCTGGAATGGACTGAGACATCTGGGGGACTCTTGGAATGGTGGTACGACCATGGAGTTCCTCTCGCCTTTCCTGTTGAGAGTGCCTCCTCTTGAGATGCGACGGGAACGCAGGGAATTCTTTCCCGTTGAAAGCAGGGAAAGGATCCCTCATCTCGAGCTACAAGGGGGAAACGGGGCTCCTTTGGATGTTGTCGGGACCATCGTGCTTCCTCTCGAGTGGAGACGGGTATGGTGGTGAACTTCTTGAGTTGCAGCAAGGGTGTGAAAGACCCTTTCAAAGTTCCAGAGGTTAGGTGTCATTAGTCTAAAGACGCCTCATCGGAAATAGGCCTCATCTCGCCTGGAAGGGAGAACTTCCTGGATTTTCTCGAGTTGCGGCAGGTGTTCTCGAGTTACGACGGGGACCTCAGGGACCGGCCCTGGTGGCCTCAGGAGAGGCCAGTCCCCATGCGAGTTGCTAGGGGGCCTCTCGGGATTCCTCTCCCGTCGATACCGGGGCCAAAAACCTTGTGTGGAGTCAGGGCCGGAACCGAGGATTCCTCTCAGGGGCTGATATGGATCTTTGGATACTTCTGGAGTCTCGCCAGGGGAGACAGGCCTCGTTTCGTGAGGGGGCATGCACGTGCACTTTCCTTCCAGGCTGTAGCAGCAATGTCACGCTTCCCGTCGCGTGGATCAAAGGATCTGTGGTTTTCCCTCGAGGCTTTCCCTCGAGGCTTTCCCACAGGGCTGTCCCACGTGCCACCGTGGTGTGAGTCGATCCTCGGCGTGAAAGATGAGCCAGTGCAGGGCAAAGAGGTTCCTCTGGAATGGACTGAGACATCTGGGGGACTCTTGGAATGGTGGTACGACCATGGAGTTCCTCTCGCCTTTCCTGTTGAGAGTGCCTCCTCTTGAGATGCGACGGGAACGCCGGGAATTCTTTCCCGTTGAAAGCAGGGAAAGGATCCCTCATCTCGAGCTACGAGGGGGAAACGGGGCTCTTCTGGATGTGGGCGGGACCATCGTGCTTCCTCTCGAGTGGAGACGGGTATGGCGGTGAACTTCTTGAGTCGCAGCAAGGGTGTGAAAGACCCTTTCGAAGTTCCAGAGGTTAGGTGTCATTAGTCTCCTGACGCCTCATCGGAAATAAGCCTCATCTCGCCTGGAAGGGAGAACTTCCTGGATTTTCTCGAGTTGCGGCAGGTGTTCTCGAATTACGACGGGGACCTCAGGGACCCGCCCTGGTGGCCTCAGGAGAGGACAGTCCCCATGCGAGTTGCTAGGGGGCCTTCGGGATTCCTCTCCCGTCGAAACCGGGGCCAAAAACCTTGTGTGGAGTCAGGGCCGTAACCGAGGATGCCTCTCAGGGGCTGACATGGATCTTTGGGTACTTCTGGAGTCTCCCCAGTGGAGTCAGGCCTCGTCTCGAGTGGGGGCATGCACGTTCGCTTTCCTTCCAGGCTGTAGCAGCAATGTCACGCTTCCCGTCGCGTGGATCAAAGGATCTGTGGTTTTCCCTCGAGGCTTTCCCTCGAGGCTTTCCCACAGGGCTGTCCCACGTGCCACCGTGGTGTGAGTCGATCCTCGGCATGAAAGATGAGCCAGTGCAGGGCAAAGAGGTTCCTCTGGAATGGACTGAGACATCTGGGGGACTCTTGGAATGGTGGTACGACCATGGAGTTCCTCTCGCCTTTCCTGTTGAGAGTGCCTCCTCTTGAGATGCGACGGGAACGCCGGGAATTCTTTCCCGTTGAAAGCAGGGAAAGGATCCCTCATCTCGAGCTACGAGGGAGAAACGGGGCTCCTCTGGATGTGGGCGGGACCATCGTGCTTCCTCTCGAGTGGAGACGGGTATGGCGGTGAACTTCTTGAGTTGCAGCAAGGGTGTGAAAGACCCTTTCGAAGTTCCAGAGGTTTGGTGTCATTAGTCTCCAGAGGCCTCATCGGAAATAGGCCTCATCTCGCCTGGAAGGGAGAACTTCCTGGATTTTCTCGAGTTGCGGCAGGTGTTCTCGAATTACGACGGGGACCTCAGGGACCCGCCCTGGTGGCCTCCGGAGAGGCCAGTCCCCATGCGAGTTGCTAGGGGGCCTCTCGGGATTCCTCTCCCGTCGATACCGGGGCCAAAAACCTTGTGTGGAGTCAGGGCCGGAACCGAGGATTCCTCTCAGGGGCTGACATGGATCTTTGGGTACTTCTGGAGTCTCCCCAGTGGAGTCAGGCCTCGTCTCGAGTGGGGGCATGCACGTGCGCTTTCCTTTCAGGCTGTAGCAGCAATGTCACGCTTCCCGTCACGTGGATCAAATGATCTTTGGTTTTCCCTCGAGGCTTTCCCTCGAGGCTTTCCCACAGGGCTGTCCCACGTGCCACCGTGGTGTGAGTCGATCCTCGGCGTGAAAGATGAGCCAATGCAGGGCAAAGAGGTTCCTCTGGAATGGACTGAGACATCTGGGGGACTCTTGGAATGGTGGTACGACCATGGAGTTCCTCTCGCCTTTCCTGTTGAGAGTGCCTCCTCTTGAGATGCGACGGGAACGCCGGGAATTCTTTCCCGTTGAAAGCAGGGAAAGGATCCCTCATCTCGAGCTACGAGGGGGAAACGGGGCTCTTCTGGATGTGGGCGGGACCATCGTGCTTCCTCTCGAGTGGAGACGGGTATGGCGGTGAACTTCTTGAGTCGCAGCAAGGGTGTGAAAGACCCTTTCGAAGTTCCAGAGGTTAAGTGTCATTAGTCTCCAGACGCCTCATCGGAAATAAGCCTCATCTCGCCTGGAAGGGAGAACTTCCTGGATTTTCTCGAGTTGCGGCAGGTGTTCTCGAGTTACGATGGGGACCTCAGGGACCCGCCCTGGTGGCCTCAGGAGAGGCCAGTCCCCATGCGAGTTGCTAGGGGGCCTCTCGGGATTCCTCTCCCGTCGATACCGGGGCCAAAAACCTTGTGTGGAGTCAGGGCCGGAATCGAGGATTCCTCTCAGGGGCTGACATGGATCTTTGGGTACTTCTGGAGTATCCCCAGTGGAGTCAGGCCTCGTCTCGAGTGGGGGCATGCACGTGCGCTTTCCTTCCAGGCTGTAGCAGCAATGTCACGCTTCCCGTCGCGTGGATCAAAGGATCTGTGGTTTTCCCTCGAGGCTTTCCCTCGAGGCTTCCCCACAGGGCTGTCCCACGTGACACCGTGGTGTGAGTCGATCCTCGGCATGACAGATGAGCCAGTGCAGGGCAAAGAGGTTCCTCTGGAATGGACTGAGACATCTGGGGGACTCTTGGAATGGTGGTACGACCATGGAGTTCCTCTCGCCTTTCCTGTTGAGAGTGCTTCCTCTTGAGATGCGACGGGAACGCCGGGAATTCTTTCCCGTTGAAAGCAGGGAAAGGATCCCTCATCTCGAGCTACGAGGGGGAAACGGGGCTCCTCTGGATGTGGGCGGGACCATCGTGCTTCCTCTCGAGTGGAGACGGGTATGGCGGTGAACTTCTTGAGTTGCAGCAAGGGTGTGAAAGACCCTTTCGAAGTTCCAGAGGTTTGGTGTCATTAGTCTCCAGAGGCCTCAGCGGAAATAGGCCTCATCTCGCCTGGAAGGGAGAACTTCCTGGATTTTCTCGAGTTGCGGCAGGTGTTCTCGAGTTACGACGGGGACCTCAGGGACCCGCCCTGGTGGCCTCCGGAGAGGCCAGTCCCCATGCGAGTTGCTAGGGGGCCTCTCGGGATTCCTCTCCCGTCGATACCGGGGCCAAAAACCTTGTGTGGAGTCAGGGCCGGAACCGAGGATTCCTCTCAGGGGCTGACATGGATCTTTGGGTACTTCTGGAGTCTCCCCAGGGGAGTCAGGCCTCGTCTCGAGTGGGGGCATGCACGTGCGCTTTCCTTCCAGGCTGTAGCAGCAATGTCACGCTTCCCGTCGCGTGGATCAAAGGATCTGTGGTTTTCCCTCGAGGCTTTCCCTCGAGGCTTTCCCACAGGGCTGTCCCACGTGCCACCGTGGTGTGAGTCGATCCTCGGCGTGAAAGATGAGCCAGTGCAGGGCAAAGAGTTTCCTCTGGAATGGACTGAGACATCTGGGGGACTCTTGGAATGGTGGTACGACCATGGAGTTCCTCTCGCCTTTCCTGTTGAGAGTGCCTCCTCTTGAGATGCGACGGGAACGCCGGGAATTCTTTCCCGTTGAAAGCAGGGAAAGGATCCCTCATCTCGAGCTACGAGGGGGAAACGGGGCTGCTCTGGATGTGGGCGGGACCATCGTGCTTCCTCTCTAGTGGAGACGAGTATGGTGGTGAACTTCTTGAGTTGCAGCAAGGCTGTGAAAGACCCTTTCGAAGTTCCAGAGGTAAGGTGTCATTAGTCTCCAGACGCCTCATCGGAAATAGGCCTCATCTCGCCTGGAAGGGAGAACTTCCTGGATTTTCTCGAGTTGCGGCAGGTGTTCTCGAGTTACGACGGGGACCTCAGGGACCCGCCTTGTTGGCCTCAGGAGAGGCCAGTCCCTATGCTTGTTGCTAGGGGGCCCCTCGGGATTCCTCTCCCGTCGATACCGGGGCGAAAAACCTTGTGTGGAGTCAGGGCCGGAACCGAAGATTCCTCTCAGGGACTGATATGGATCTTTGGGTACTTCTGGAGTCTCGCCAGGGGAGACAGGCCTCGTCTCGTGTGGGGGCATGCACGTGCGCTTTCCTTCCAGGCTGTAGCAGCAATGTCACGCTTCCCGTCGCGTGGATCAAAGGATCTGTGGTTTTCCCTCGAGGCTTTCCCTCGAGGCTTTCCCACAGGGCTGTCCCACGTGCCACCGTGGTGTGAGTCGATCCTCGGCGTGAAAGATGAGCCAGTGCAGGGCAAAGAGGTTCCTCTGGAATGGACTGAGACATCTGGGGGACTCTTGGAATGGTGGTACGACCATGGAGTTCCTCTCGCCTTTCCTGTTGAGAGTGCCTCCTCTTGAGATGCGACGGGAACGCAGGGAATTCTTTCCCGTTGAAAGCAGGGAAAGGATCCCTCATCTCGAGCTACAAGGGGGAAACGGGGCTCCTTTGGATGTTGTCGGGACCATCGTGCTTCCTCTCGAGTGGAGACGGGTATGGTGGTGAACTTCTTGAGTTGCAGCAAGGGTGTGAAAGACCCTTTCAAAGTTCCAGAGGTTAGGTGTCATTAGTCTAAAGACGCCTCATCGGAAATAGGCCTCATCTCGCCTGGAAGGGAGAACTTCCTGGATTTTCTCGAGTTGCGGCAGGTGTTCTCGAGTTACGACGGGGACCTCAGGGACCGGCCCTGGTGGCCTCAGGAGAGGCCAGTCCCCATGCAAGTTGCTAGGGGGCCTCTCGGGATTCCTCTCCCGTCGATACCGGGGCCAAAAACCTTGTGTGGAGTCAGGGCCGGAACCGAGGATTCCTCTCAGGGGCTGATATGGATCTTTGGATACTTCTGGAGTCTCGCCAGGGGAGACAGGCCTCGTTTCGTGAGGGGGCATGCACGTGCACTTTCCTTCCAGGCTGTAGCAGCAATGTCACGCTTCCCGTCGCGTGGATCAAAGGATCTGTGGTTTTCCCTCGAGGCTTTCCCTCGAGGCTTTCCCACAGGGCTGTCCCACGTGCCACCGTGGTGTGAGTCGATCCTCGGCGTGAAAGATGAGCCAGTGCAGGGCAAAGAGGTTCCTCTGGAATGGACTGAGACATCTGGGGGACTCTTGGAATGGTGGTACGACCATGGAGTTCCTCTCGCCTTTCCTGTTGAGAGTGCCTCCTCTTGAGATGCGACGGGAACGCCGGGAATTCTTTCCCGTTGAAAGCAGGGAAAGGAATCCTCATCTCGAGCTACGAGGGGGAAACGGGGCTCTTCTGGATGTGGGCGGGACCATCGTGCTTCCTCTCGAGTGGAGACGGGTATGGCGGTGAACTTCTTGAGTCGCAGCAAGGGTGTGAAAGACCCTTTCGAAATTCCAGAGGTTAGGTGTCATTAGTCTCCTGACGCCTCATCGGAAATAAGCCTCATCTCGCCTGGAAGGGAGAACTTCCTGGATTTTCTCGAGTTGCGGCACGTGTTCTCGAATTACGACGGGGACCTCAGGGACCCGCCCTGGTGGCCTCAGGAGAGGACAGTCCCCATGCGAGTTGCTAGGGGGCCTCTCGGGATTCCTCTCCCGTCGAAACCGGGGCCAAAAACCTTGTGTGGAGTCAGGGCCGTAACCGAGGATGCCTCTCAGGGGCTGACATGGATCTTTGGGTACTTCTGGAGTCTCCCCAGTGGAGTCAGGCCTCGTCTCGAGTGGGGGCATGCACGTGCGCTTTCCTTCCAGGCTGTAGCAGCAATGTCACGCTTCCCGTCGCGTGGATCAAAGGATCTGCGGTTTTCCCTCGAGGCTTTCCCTCGAGGCTTTCCCACAGGGCTGTCCCACGTGCCACCGTGGTGTGAGTCGATCCTCGGCATGAAAGATGAGCCAGTGCAGGGCAAAGAGGTTCCTCTGGAATGGACTGAGACATCTGGGGGACTCTTGGAATGGTGGTACGACCATGGAGTTCCTCTCGCCTTTCCTGTTGAGAGTGCCTCCTCTTGAGATGCGACGGGAACGCCGGGAATTCTTTCCCGTTGAAAGCAGGGAAAGGATCCCTCATCTCGAGCTACGAGGGAGAAACGGGGCTCCTCTGGATGTGGGCGGGACCATCGTGCTTCCTCTCGAGTGGAGACGGGTATGGCGGTGAACTTCTTGAGTTGCAGCAAGGGTGTGAAAGACCCTTTCGAAGTTCCAGAGGTTTGGTGTCATTAGTCTCCAGAGGCCTCATCGGAAATAGGCCTCATCTCGCCTGGAAGGGAGAACTTCCTGGATTTTCTCGAGTTGCGGCAGGTGTTCTCGAATTACGACGGGGACCTCAGGGACCCGCCCTGGTGGCCTCCGGAGAGGCCAGTCCCCATGCGAGTTGCTAGGGGGCCTCTCGGGATTCCTCTCCCGTCGATACCGGGGCCAAAAACCTTGTGTGGAGTCAGGGCCGGAACCGAGGATTCCTCTCAGGGGCTGACATGGATCTTTGGGTACTTCTGGAGTCTCCCCAGTGGAGTCAGGCCTCGTCTCGAGTGGGGGCATGCACGTGCGCTTTCCTTTCAGGCTGTAGCAGCAATGTCACGCTTCCCGTCACGTGGATCAAATGATCTTTGGTTTTCCCTCGAGGCTTTCCCTCGAGGCTTTCCCACAGGGCTGTCCCACGTGCCACCGTGGTGTGAGTCGATCCTCGGCGTGAAAGATGAGCCAATGCAGGGCAAAGAGGTTCCTCTGGAATGGACTGAGACATCTGGGGGACTCTTGGAATGGTGGTACGACCATGGAGTTCCTCTCGCCTTTCCTGTTGAGAGTGCCTCCTCTTGAGATGCGACGGGAACGCCGGGAATTCTTTCCCGTTGAAAGCAGGGAAAGGATCCCTCATCTCGAGCTACGAGGGGGAAACGGGGCTCTTCTGGATGTGGGCGGGACCATCGTGCTTCCTCTCGAGTGGAGACGGGTATGGCGGTGAACTTCTTGAGTCGCAGCAAGGGTGTGAAAGACCCTTTCGAAGTTCCAGAGGTTAAGTGTCATTAGTCTCCAGACGCCTCATCGGAAATAAGCCTCATCTCGCCTGGAAGGGAGAACTTCCTGGATTTTCTCGAGTTGCGGCAGGTGTTCTCGAGTTACGATGGGGACCTCAGGGACCCGCCCTGGTGGCCTCCGGAGAGGCCAGTCCCCATGCGAGTTGCTAGGGGGCCTCTCGGGATTCCTCTCCCGTCGATACCGGGGCCAAAAACCTTGTGTGGAGTCAGGGCCGGAACCGAGGATTCCTCTCAGGGGCTGACATGGATCTTTGGGTACTTCTGGAGTCTCCCCAGGGGAGTCAGGCCTCGTCTCGAGTGGGGGCATGCACGTGCGCTTTCCTTCCAGGCTGTAGCAGCAATGTCACGCTTCCCGTCGCGTGGATCAAAGGATCTGTGGTTTTCCCTCGAGGCTTTCCCTCGAGGCTTTCCCACAGGGCTGTCCCACGTGCCACCGTGGTGTGAGTCGATCCTCGGCGTGAAAGATGAGCCAGTGCAGGGCAAAGAGTTTCCTCTGGAATGGACTGAGACATCTGGGGGACTCTTGGAATGGTGGTACGACCATGGAGTTCCTCTCGCCTTTCCTGTTGAGAGTGCCTCCTCTTGAGATGCGACGGGAACGCCGGGAATTCTTTCCCGTTGAAAGCAGGGAAAGGATCCCTCATCTCGAGCTACGAGAGGGAAACGGGGCTCCTCTGGATGTGGGCGGGACCATCGTGCTTCCTCTCTAGTGGAGACGAGTATGGTGGTGAACTTCTTGAGTTGCAGCAAGGCTGTGAAAGACCCTTTCGAAGTTCCAGAGGTAAGGTGTCATTAGTCTCCAGACGCCTCATCGGAAATAGGCCTCATCTCGCCTGGAAGGGAGAACTTCCTGGATTTTCTCGAGTTGCGGCAGGTGTTCTCGAGTTACGACGGGGACCTCAGGGACCCGCCTTGTTGGCCTCAGGAGAGGCCAGTCCCTATGCTTGTTGCTAGGGGGCCCCTCGGGATTCCTCTCCCGTCGATACCGGGGCGAAAAACCTTGTGTGGAGTCAGGGCCGGAACCGAAGATTCCTCTCAGGGACTGATATGGATCTTTGGGTACTTCTGGAGTCTCGCCAGGGGAGACAGGCCTCGTCTCGTGTGGGGGCATGCACGTGCGCTTTCCTTCCAGGCTGTAGCAGCAATGTCACGCTTCCCGTCGCGTGGATCAAAGGATCTGTGGTTTTCCCTCGAGGCTTTCCCTCGAGGCTTTCCCACAGGGCTGTCCCACGTGCCACCGTGGTGTGAGTCGATCCTCGGCGTGAAAGATGAGCCAGTGCAGGGCAAAGAGGTTCCTCTGGAATGGACTGAGACATCTGGGGGACTCTTGGAATGGTGGTACGACCATGGAGTTCCTCTCGCCTTTCCTGTTGAGAGTGCCTCCTCTTGAGATGCGACGGGAACGCAGGGAATTCTTTCCCGTTGAAAGCAGGGAAAGGATCCCTCATCTCGAGCTACAAGGGGGAAACGGGGCTCCTTTGGATGTTGTCGGGACCATCGTGCTTCCTCTCGAGTGGAGACGGGTATGGTGGTGAACTTCTTGAGTTGCAGCAAGGGTGTGAAAGACCCTTTCAAAGTTCCAGAGGTTAGGTGTCATTAGTCTAAAGACGCCTCATCGGAAATAGGCCTCATCTCGCCTGGAAGGGAGAACTTCCTGGATTTTCTCGAGTTGCGGCAGGTGTTCTCGAGTTACGACGGGGACCTCAGGGACCGGCCCTGGTGGCCTCAGGAGAGGCCAGTCCCCATGCGAGTTGCTAGGGGGCCTCTCGGGATTCCTCTCCCGTCGATACCGGGGCCAAAAACCTTGTGTGGAGTCAGGGCCGGAACCGAGGATTCCTCTCAGGGGCTGATATGGATCTTTGGATACTTCTGGAGTCTCGCCAGGGGAGACAGGCCTCGTTTCGTGAGGGGGCATGCACGTGCACTTTCCTTCCAGGCTGTAGCAGCAATGTCACGCTTCCCGTCGCGTGGATCAAAGGATCTGTGGTTTTCCCTCGAGGCTTTCCCTCGAGGCTTTCCCACAGGGCTGTCCCACGTGCCACCGTGGTGTGAGTCGATCCTCGGCGTGAAAGATGAGCCAGTGCAGGGCAAAGAGGTTCCTCTGGAATGGACTGAGACATCTGGGGGACTCTTGGAATGGTGGTACGACCATGGAGTTCCTCTCGCCTTTCCTGTTGAGAGTGCCTCCTCTTGAGATGCGACGGGAACGCCGGGAATTCTTTCCCGTTGAAAGCAGGGAAAGGAATCCTCATCTCGAGCTACGAGGGGGAAACGGGGCTCTTCTGGATGTGGGCGGGACCATCGTGCTTCCTCTCGAGTGGAGACGGGTATGGCGGTGAACTTCTTGAGTCGCAGCAAGGGTGTGAAAGACCCTTTCGAAATTCCAGAGGTTAGGTGTCATTAGTCTCCTGACGCCTCATCGGAAATAAGCCTCATCTCGCCTGGAAGGGAGAACTTCCTGGATTTTCTCGAGTTGCGGCACGTGTTCTCGAATTACGACGGGGACCTCAGGGACCCGCCCTGGTGGCCTCAGGAGAGGACAGTCCCCATGCGAGTTGCTAGGGGGCCTCTCGGGATTCCTCTCCCGTCGAAACCGGGGCCAAAAACCTTGTGTGGAGTCAGGGCCGTAACCGAGGATGCCTCTCAGGGGCTGACATGGATCTTTGGGTACTTCTGGAGTCTCCCCAGTGGAGTCAGGCCTCGTCTCGAGTGGGGGCATGCACGTGCGCTTTCCTTCCAGGCTGTAGCAGCAATGTCACGCTTCCCGTCGCGTGGATCAAAGGATCTGCGGTTTTCCCTCGAGGCTTTCCCTCGAGGCTTTCCCACAGGGCTGTCCCACGTGCCACCGTGGTGTGAGTCGATCCTCGGCATGAAAGATGAGCCAGTGCAGGGCAAAGAGGTTCCTCTGGAATGGACTGAGACATCTGGGGGACTCTTGGAATGGTGGTACGACCATGGAGTTCCTCTCGCCTTTCCTGTTGAGAGTGCCTCCTCTTGAGATGCGACGGGAACGCCGGGAATTCTTTCCCGTTGAAAGCAGGGAAAGGATCCCTCATCTCGAGCTACGAGGGAGAAACGGGGCTCCTCTGGATGTGGGCGGGACCATCGTGCTTCCTCTCGAGTGGAGACGGGTATGGCGGTGAACTTCTTGAGTTGCAGCAAGGGTGTGAAAGACCCTTTCGAAGTTCCAGAGGTTTGGTGTCATTAGTCTCCAGAGGCCTCATCGGAAATAGGCCTCATCTCGCCTGGAAGGGAGAACTTCCTGGATTTTCTCGAGTTGCGGCAGGTGTTCTCGAATTACGACGGGGACCTCAGGGACCCGCCCTGGTGGCCTCCGGAGAGGCCAGTCCCCATGCGAGTTGCTAGGGGGCCTCTCGGGATTCCTCTCCCGTCGATACCGGGGCCAAAAACCTTGTGTGGAGTCAGGGCCGGAACCGAGGATTCCTCTCAGGGGCTGACATGGATCTTTGGGTACTTCTGGAGTCTCCCCAGTGGAGTCAGGCCTCGTCTCGAGTGGGGGCATGCACGTGCGCTTTCCTTTCAGGCTGTAGCAGCAATGTCACGCTTCCCGTCACGTGGATCAAATGATCTTTGGTTTTCCCTCGAGGCTTTCCCTCGAGGCTTTCCCACAGGGCTGTCCCACGTGCCACCGTGGTGTGAGTCGATCCTCGGCGTGAAAGATGAGCCAATGCAGGGCAAAGAGGTTCCTCTGGAATGGACTGAGACATCTGGGGGACTCTTGGAATGGTGGTACGACCATGGAGTTCCTCTCGCCTTTCCTGTTGAGAGTGCCTCCTCTTGAGATGCGACGGGAACGCCGGGAATTCTTTCCCGTTGAAAGCAGGGAAAGGATCCCTCATCTCGAGCTACGAGGGGGAAACGGGGCTCTTCTGGATGTGGGCGGGACCATCGTGCTTCCTCTCGAGTGGAGACGGGTATGGCGGTGAACTTCTTGAGTCGCAGCAAGGGTGTGAAAGACCCTTTCGAAGTTCCAGAGGTTAAGTGTCATTAGTCTCCAGACGCCTCATCGGAAATAAGCCTCATCTCGCCTGGAAGGGAGAACTTCCTGGATTTTCTCGAGTTGCGGCAGGTGTTCTCGAGTTACGATGGGGACCTCAGGGACCCGCCCTGGTGGCCTCAGGAGAGGCCAGTCCCCATGCGAGTTGCTAGGGGGCCTCTCGGGATTCCTCTCCCGTCGATACCGGGGCCAAAAACCTTGTGTGGAGTCAGGGCCGGAATCGAGGATTCCTCTCAGGGGCTGACATGGATCATTGGGTACTTCTGGAGTCTCCCCAGTGGAGTCAGGCCTCGTCTCGAGTGGGGGCATGCACGTGCGCTTTCCTTCCAGGCTGTAGCAGCAATGTCACGCTTCCCGTCGCGTGGATCAAAGGATCTGTGGTTTTCCCTCGAGGCTTTCCCTCGAGGCTTCCCCACAGGGCTGTCTCACGTGACACCGTGGTGTGAGTCGATCCTCGGCATGAAAGATGAGCCAGTGCAGGGCAAAGAGGTTCCTCTGGAATGGACTGAGACATCTGGGGGACTCTTGGAATGGTGGAACGACCATGGAGTTCCTCTCGCCTTTCCTGTTGAGAGTGCTTCCTCTTGAGATGCGACGGGAACGCCGGGAATTCTTTCCCGTTGAAAGCAGGGAAAGGATCCCTCATCTCGAGCTACGAGGGGGAAACGGAGCTCCTCTGGATGTGGGCGGGACCATCGTGCTTCCTCTCGAGTGGAGACGGGTATGGCGGTGAACTTCTTGAGTTGCAGCAAGGGTGTGAAAGACCCTTTCGAAGTTCCAGAGGTTTGGTGTCATTAGTCTCCAGAGGCCTCAGCGGAAATAGGCCTCATCTCGCCTGGAAGGGAGAACTTCCTGGATTTTCTCGAGTTGCGGCAGGTGTTCTCGAGTTACGACGGGGACCTCAGGGACCCGCCCTGGTGGCCTCCGGAGAGGCCAGTCCCCATGCGAGTTGCTAGGGGGCCTCTCGGGATTCCTCTCCCGTCGATACCGGGGCCAAAAACCTTGTGTGGAGTCAGGGCCGGAACCGAGGATTCCTCTCAGGGGCTGACATGGATCTTTGGGTACTTCTGGAGTCTCCCCAGGGGAGTCAGGCCTCGTCTCGAGTGGGGGCATGCACGTGCGCTTTCCTTCCAGGCTGTAGCAGCAATGTCACGCTTCCCGTCGCGTGGATCAAAGGATCTGTGGTTTTCCCTCGAGGCTTTCCCTCGAGGCTTTCCCACAAGGCTGTCCCACGTGCCACCGTGGTGTGAGTCGATCCTCGGCGTGAAAGATGAGCCAGTGCAGGGCAAAGAGGTTCCTCTGGAATGGACTGAGACATCTGGGGGACTCTTGGAATGGTGGTACGACCATGGAGTTCCTCTCGCCTTTCCTGTTGAGAGTGCCTCCTCTTGAGATGCGACGGGAACGCCGGGAATTCTTTCCCGTTGAAAGCAGGGAAAGGATCCCTCATCTCGAGCTACGAGGGGGAAACGGGGCTCCTCTGGATGTGGGCGGGACCATCGTGCTTCCTCTCTAGTGGAGACGAGTATGGTGGTGAACTTCTTGAGTTGCAGCAAGGCTGTGAAAGACCCTTTCGAAGTTCCAGAGGTAAGGTGTCATTAGTCTCCAGACGCCTCATCGGAAATAGGCCTCATCTCGCCTGGAAGGGAGAACTTCCTGGATTTTCTCGAGTTGCGGCAGGTGTTCTCGAGTTACGACGGGGACCTCAGGGACCCGCCTTGTTGGCCTCAGGAGAGGCCAGTCCCTATGCTTGTTGCTAGGGGGCCCCTCGGGATTCCTCTCCCGTCGATACCGGGGCAAAAAACCTTGTGTGGAGTCAGGGCCGGAACCGAGGATTCCTCTCAGGGACTGATATGGATCTTTGGGTACTTCTGGAGTCTCGCCAGGGGAGACAGGCCTCGTCTCGTGTGGGGGCATGCACGTGCACTTTCCTTCCAGGCTGTAGCAGCAATGTCACGCTTCCCGTAGCGTGGATCAAAGGATCTGCGGTTTTCCCTCGAGGCTTTCCCTCGAGGCTTTCCCACAGGGCTGTCCCACGTGACACCGTGGTGTGAGTCGATTCTCGGCGTGAAAAATGAGCCAGTGCAGGGCAAAGAGGTTCCTCTGGAATGGACTGAGACATCTGGGGGACTCTTGGAATGGTGGTACGACCATGGAGTTCCTCTCGCCTTTCCTGTTGAGAGTGCCTCCTCTTGAGATGCGACGGGAACGCCGGGAATTCTTTCCCGTTGATAGCAGGGAAAGGATCCCTCATCTCGAGCTACGAGGGGGAAACGGGGCTCCTCTGGATGTGGGCGGACCATCGTGCTTCCTCTCGAGTGGAGACGGGTATGGCGGTGAACTTCTTGAGTTGCAGCAAGGGTGTGAAAGACCCTTTCGAAGTTCCAGAGGTTAGGTGTCATTAGTCTCCAGACGCCTCATCGGAAATAGGCCTCATCTCGCCTGGAAGGGAGAACTTCCTGGATTTTCTGGAGTTGCGGCAGGTGTTGTCGAGTTACGACGGGGACCTCAGGGACCCGCCCTGGTGGCCTCAGGAGAGGCCAGTCCCCATGCGAGTTGCTAAGGGGCCTCTCGGGATTCCTCTCCCGTCGATACCGGGGCCAAAAACCTTGTGTGCAGTCAGGGCCGGAACCGAGGATTCCTCTCAGGGGCAGACATGGATCTTTGGGTACTTCTGGAGTCTCTCCAGGGGAGTCAGGCCTCGTCTCGAGTGGGGGCATGCACGTGCGCTTTCCTTCCAGGCTGTAGCAGCAATGTCACGCTTCCCGTGGCGTGGATCAAAGGATCTGTGGTTTTCCCTCGAGGCTTTCCCACAGGGCTGTCCCACGTGCCACCGTGGTGTGAGTCGATCCTCGGCGTGAAAGATGAGCCAGTGCAGGGCAAAGAGGTTCCTCTGGAATGGACTGAGACATCTGGGGGACTCTTGGAATGGTGGTACGACCATGGAGTTCCTCTCGCCTTTCCTGTTGAGAGTGCCTCCTCTTGAGATGCGACGGGAACGCCGGGAATTCTTTCCCGTTGAAAGCAGGGAAAGGATCCCTCATCTCGAGCTACGAGGGGGAAACGGGGCTCCTCTGGATGTGGGCGGGACCATCGTGCTTCCTCTCGAGTGGAGACGGGTATGGCGGTGAACTTCTTGAGTTGCAGCAAGGGTGTGAAAGACCCTTTCGAAGTTCCAGAGGTTAGGTGTCATTAGTCTCCAGACGCCTCATCGGAAATAGGCCTCATCTCGCCTGGAAGGGAGAACTTCCTGGATTTTCTCGAGTTGCGGCAGGTGTTCTCGAGTTACGACGGGGACCTCAGGGACCCGCCCTGGTGGCCTCAGGAGAGGCCAGTCCCCAGGCGAGTTGCTAGGGGGTCTCTCGGGATTCCTCTCCCGTCGATACCGGGGCCAAAAACCTTGTGTGGAGTCAGGGCCGGAACCGAGGATTCCTCTCAAGGGCTGACATGGATCTTTGGGTACTTGTGGAGTCTCCCCAGGGGAGTCAGGCCTCGTCTCGAGTGGGGGCATGCATGTGCGCATTCCTTCCATGCTGTAGCAGCAATGTCACGCTTCCCGTTGCGTGGATCAAAGGATCTGTGGTTTTCCCTCGAGGCTTTCCCTCGAGGCTTTCCCACAGGGCTGTCCCTGGTGCCACCGTGGTGTGAGTCGATCCTCGGCGTGAAAGATGAGCCAGTGCAGGGCAAAGAGGTTCCTCTGGAATGGACTGAGACATCTGGGGGACTCTTGGAATGGTGGTACGACCATGGAGTTCCTCTCGCCTTTCCTGTTGAGAGTGCCTCCTCTTGAGATGCGACGAGAACGCCGGGAATTCTTTCCCGTTGAAAGCAGGGAAAGGATCCCTCATCTCGAGCTACGAGGGGGAAACGGGGCTCCTCTGGATGTGGGCGGGACCATCGTGCTTCCTCTCGAGTGGAGACGGGTATGGCGGTGAACTTCTTGAGTTGCAGCAAGGGTGTGAAAGACCCTTTCGAAGTTCCAGAGGTTAGGTGTCATTAGTCTCCAGAGGCCTCATCGGAAATAGGCCTCATCTCGCCTGCAAGGGAGAACTTCCTGGATTTTCTCGAGTTGCGGCAGGTGTTCTCGAGTTACGACGGGGACCTCAGGGACCCGCCCTGGTGGCCTCAGGAGAGGCCAGTCCCCAGGCGAGTTGCTAGGGGGTCTCTCGGGATTCCTCTCCCGTCGATACCGGGGCCAAAAACCTTGTGTGGAGTCAGGGCCGGAACCGAGGATTCCTCTCAGGGGCTGACATGGATCTTTGGGTACTCCTGGAGTCTCCCCAGGGGAGTCAGGCCTCGTCTCGAGTAGGGGCATGCACGTGCGCTTTCCTTCCAGGCTGTAGCAGCAATGTCACGCTTCCCGTCGCGTGGATCAAAGGATCTGTGGTTTTCCCTCGAGGCTTTCCCTCGAGGCTTTCCCACAGGGCTGTCCCACGTGCCACCGTGGTGTGAGTCGATCCTCGGCGTGAAAGATGAGCCAGTGCAGGGCAAAGAGGTTCCTCTGGAATGGACTGAGACATCTGGGGGACTCTTGGAATGGTGGTACGACCATGGAGTTCCTCTCGCCTTTCCTGTTGAGAGTGCCTCCTCTTGAGATGCGACGGGAACGCAGGGAATTCTTTCCCGTTGAAAGCAGGGAAAGGATCCCTCATCTCGAGCTACAAGGGGGAAACGGGGCTCCTTTGGATGTTGTCGGGACCATCGTGCTTCCTCTCGAGTGGAGACGGGTATGGTGGTAAACTTCTTGAGTTGCAGCAAGGGTGTGAAAGACCCTTTCGAAGTTCCAGAGGTTAGGTGTCATTAGTCTCCAGACGCCTCATCGGAAATAGGCCTCATCTCGCCTGGAAGGGAGAACTTCCTGGATTTTCTCGAGTTGCGGCAGGTGTTCTCGAGTTATGACGGGGACCTCAGGGACCCGCCCTTGTGGCCTCAGGAGAGGCCAGTCCCCATGCGAGTTGCTAGGGGGCCTCTCGGGATTCCTCTCCCGTCGATACCGGGGCCAAAAACCTTGTGTGGAGTCAGGGCCGGAACCGAGGATTCCTCTCAGGGGCTGATATGGATCTTTGGATACTTCTGGAGTCTCGCCAGGGGAGACAGGCCTCGTTTCGTGAGGGGGCATGCACGTGCACTTTCCTTCCAGGCTGTAGCAGCAATGTCACGCTTCCCGTCGCGTGGATCAAAGGATCTGTGGTTTTCCCTCGAGGCTTTCCCTCGAGGCTTTCCCACAGGGCTGTCCCACGTGCCACCGTGGTGTGAGTCGATCCTCGGCGTGAAAGATG
The DNA here is from genome assembly GCF_032405125.1 of Capricornis sumatraensis. Classification (NCBI taxonomy): domain Eukaryota; kingdom Metazoa; phylum Chordata; class Mammalia; order Artiodactyla; family Bovidae; genus Capricornis; species Capricornis sumatraensis. The sequence continues at coordinate 5,061,588 of NW_027184613.1, forward strand.
AGCCAGTGCAGGGCAAAGAGGTTCCTCTGGAATGGACTGAGACATCTGGGGGACTCTTGGAATGGTGGTACGACCATGGAGTTCCTCTCGCCTTTCCTGTTGAGAGTGCTTCCTCTTGAGATGCGACGGGAACGCCGGGAATTCTTTCCCGTTGAAAGCAGGGAAAGGATCCCTCATCTCGAGCTACGAGGGGGAAACGGGGCTCCTCTGGATGTGGGCGGGACCATCGTGCTTCCTCTCGAGTGGAGACGGGTATGGCGGTGAACTTCTTGAGTTGCAGCAAGGGTGTGAAAGACCCTTTCGAAGTTCCAGAGGTTTGGTGTCATTAGTCTCCAGAGGCCTCAGCGGAAATAGGCCTCATCTCGCCTGGAAGGGAGAACTTCCTGGATTTTCTCGAGTTGCGGCAGGTGTTCTCGAGTTACGACGGGGACCTCAGGGACCCGCCCTGGTGGCCTCCGGAGAGGCCAGTCCCCATGCGAGTTGCTAGGGGGCCTCTCGGGATTCCTCTCCCGTCGATACCGGGGCCAAAAACCTTGTGTGGAGTCAGGGCCGGAACCGAGGATTCCTCTCAGGGGCTGACATGGATCTTTGGGTACTTCTGGAGTCTCCCCAGGGGAGTCAGGCCTCGTCTCGAGTGGGGGCATGCACGTGCGCTTTCCTTCCAGGCTGTAGCAGCAATGTCACGCTTCCCGTCGCGTGGATCAAAGGATCTGTGGTTTTCCCTCGAGGCTTTCCCTCGAGGCTTTCCCACAGGGCTGTCCCACGTGCCACCGTGGTGTGAGTCGATCCTCGGCGTGAAAGATGAGCCAGTGCAGGGCAAAGAGTTTCCTCTGGAATGGACTGAGACATCTGGGGGACTCTTGGAATGGTGGTACGACCATGGAGTTCCTCTCGCCTTTCCTGTTGAGAGTGCCTCCTCTTGAGATGCGACGGGAACGCCGGGAATTCTTTCCCGTTGAAAGCAGGGAAAGGATCCCTCATCTCGAGCTACGAGGGGGAAACGGGGCTCCTCTGGATGTGGGCGGGACCATCGTGCTTCCTCTCTAGTGGAGACGAGTATGGTGGTGAACTTCTTGAGTTGCAGCAAGGCTGTGAAAGACCCTTTCGAAGTTCCAGAGGTAAGGTGTCATTAGTCTCCAGACGCCTCATCGGAAATAGGCCTCATCTCGCCTGGAAGGGAGAACTTCCTGGATTTTCTCGAGTTGCGGCAGGTGTTCTCGAGTTACGACGGGGACCTCAGGGACCCGCCTTGTTGGCCTCAGGAGAGGCCAGTCCCTATGCTTGTTGCTAGGGGGCCCCTCGGGATTCCTCTCCCGTCGATACCGGGGCGAAAAACCTTGTGTGGAGTCAGGGCCGGAACCGAGGATTCCTCTCAGGGACTGATATGGATCTTTGGGTACTTCTGGAGTCTCGCCAGGGGAGACAGGCCTCGTCTCGTGTGGGGGCATGCACGTGCACTTTCCTTCCAGGCTGTAGCAGCAATGTCACGCTTCCCGTAGCGTGGATCAAAGGATCTGCGGTTTTCCCTCGAGGCTTTCCCTCGAGGCTTTCCCACAGGGCTGTCCCACGTGACACCGTGGTGTGAGTCGATTCTCGGCGTGAAAAATGAGCCAGTGCAGGGCAAAGAGGTTCCTCTGGAATGGACTGAGACATCTGGGGGACTCTTGGAATGGTGGTACGACCATGGAGTTCCTCTCGCCTTTCCTGTTGAGAGTGCCTCCTCTTGAGATGCGACGGGAACGCCGGGAATTCTTTCCCGTTGAAAGCAGGGAAAGGATCCCTCATCTCGAGCTACGAGGGGGAAACGGGGCTCCTCTGGATGTGGGCGGACCATCGTGCTTCCTCTCGAGTGGAGACGGGTATGGCGGTGAACTTCTTGAGTTGCAGCAAGGGTGTGAAAGACCCTTTCGAAGTTCCAGAGGTTAGGTGTCATTAGTCTCCAGACGCCTCATCGGAAATAGGCCTCATCTCGCCTGGAAGGGAGAACTTCCTGGATTTTCTGGAGTTGCGGCAGGTGTTGTCGAGTTACGACGGGGACCTCAGGGACCCGCCCTGGTGGCCTCAGGAGAGGCCAGTCCCCATGCGAGTTGCTAAGGGGCCTCTCGGGATTCCTCTCCCGTCGATACCGGGGCCAAAAACCTTGTGTGCAGTCAGGGCCGGAACCGAGGATTCCTCTCAGGGGCAGACATGGATCTTTGGGTACTTCTGGAGTCTCTCCAGGGGAGTCAGGCCTCGTCTCGAGTGGGGGCATGCACGTGCGCTTTCCTTCCAGGCTGTAGCAGCAATGTCACGCTTCCCGTGGCGTGGATCAAAGGATCTGTGGTTTTCCCTCGAGGCTTTCCCACAGGGCTGTCCCACGTGCCACCGTGGTGTGAGTCGATCCTCGGCGTGAAAGATGAGCCAGTGCAGGGCAAAGAGGTTCCTCTGGAATGGACTGAGACATCTGGGGGACTCTTGGAATGGTGGTACGACCATGGAGTTCCTCTCGCCTTTCCTGTTGAGAGTGCCTCCTCTTGAGATGCGACGGGAACGCCGGGAATTCTTTCCCGTTGAAAGCAGGGAAAGGATCCCTCATCTCGAGCTACGAGGGGGAAACGGGGCTCCTCTGGATGTGGGCGGGACCATCGTGCTTCCTCTCGAGTGGAGACGGGTATGGCGGTGAACTTCTTGAGTTGCAGCAAGGGTGTGAAAGACCCTTTCGAAGTTCCAGATGTTTGGTGTCATTAGTCTCCAGAGGCCTCATCGGAAATAGGCCTCATCTCGCCTGGAAGGGAGAACTTCCTGGATTTTCTCGAGTTGCGGCAGGTGTTCTCGAGTTACGACGGGGACCTCAGGGACCCGCCCTGGTGGCCTCAGGAGAGGCCAGTCCCCATGCGAGTTGCTAGGGGGCCTCTCGGGATTCCTCTCCCGTCGATACCGGGGTCAAAAACCTTGTGTGGAGTCAGGGCCGGAACCGTGGATTCCTCTCAGGGGCTGACATGGATCTTAGGGTACTTCTGGAGTCTCCCCAGGGGAGTCAGGCCTCGTCTCGAGTAGGGGCATGCACGTGCGCTTTCCTTCCAGGCTGTAGCAGCAATGTCACGCTTCCCGTCGCGTGGATCAAAGGATCTGTGGTTTTCCCTCGAGGCTTTCCCTCGAGGCTTTCCCACAGGGCTGTCCCACGTGCCACCGTGGTGTGAGTCGATCCTCGGCGTGAAAGATGAGCCAGTGCAGGGCAAAGAGGTTCCTCTGGAATGGACTGAGACATCTGGGGGACTCTTGGAATGGTGGTACGACCATGGAGTTCCTCTCGCCTTTCCTGTTGAGAGTGCCTCCTCTTGAGATGCGACGGGAACGCAGGGAATTATTTCCCGTTGAAAGCAGGGAAAGGATCCCTCATCTCGAGCTACGAGGGGGAAACGGGGCTCCTTTGGATGTTGTCGGAACCATCGTGCTTCCTCTCGAGTGGAGACAGGTATGGTGGTGAACTTCTTGAGTTGCAGCAAGGGTGTGAAAGACCCTTTCGAAGTTCCAGAGGTTAGGTGTCATTAGTCTCCAGACGCCTCATCGGAAATAGGCCTCATCTCGCCTGGAAGGGAGAACTTCCTGGATTTTCTCGAGTTGCGGCAGGTGTTCTCGAGTTACGACGGGGACCTCAGGGACCGGCCCTGGTGGCCTCAGGAGAGGCCAGTCCCCATGCGAGTTGCTAGGGGCCCTCTCGGGATTCCTCTCCCGTCGATACCGGGGCCAAAAACCTTGTGTGGAGTCAGGGCCGGAACCGAGGATTCTTCTCAGGGGCTGACATGGATCTTTGGATACTTCTGGAGTCTCGCCAGGGGAGACAGGCCTCGTTTCGTGAGGGGGCATGCACGTGCACTTTCCTTCCAGGCTGTAGCAGCAATGTCACGCTTCCCGTCGCGTGGATCAAAGGATCTGTGGTTTTCCCTCGAGGCTTTCCCTCGAGGCTTTCCCACAGGGCTGTCCCACGTGCCACCGTGTTGTGAGTCGATCCTCGGCGTGAAAGATGAGCCAGTGCAGGGCAAAGAGTTTCCTCTGGAATGGACTGAGACATCTGGCGGACTCTTGGAATGGTGGTACGACCATGGAGTTCCTCTCGCCTTTCCTGTTGAGAGTGCCTCCTCTTGAGTTGCGACGTGAACGCCGGGAATTCTTTCCCGTTGAAAGCAGGGAAAGGATCCCTCATCTCGAGCTACGAGGGGGAAACGGTGCTCCTCTGGATGTGGGCGGGACCATCGTGCTTCCTCTCGAGTGGAGACGGGTATGGCAGTGAACTTCTTGAGTTGCAGCAAGGGTGTGAAAGACCCTTTCGAAGTTCCAGAGGTTAGGTGTCATTAGTCTCCAGACGCCTCATCGGAAATAGGCCTCATCTCGCCTGGAAGGGAGAACTTCCTGGATTTTCTCGAGTTGCGGCAGGTGTTCTCGAGTTACGACGGGGACCTCAGGGTCCCGCCCTGGTGGCCTCAGGAGAGGCCAGTCCCCATGCGATGTGCTAGGGGGCCTCTCGAGATTCCACTCCCGTCGATACCGGTGCCAAAAACCTTGTGTGGAGTCAGGGCCGGAACCGAGGATTCCTCTCAGGGGCTGACATGTATCTTTGGGTACTTCTGGAGTCTCCCCAGGGGAGTCAGGCCTCGTCTCGAGTGGGGGCATGCACGTGCGCTTTCCTTCCAGGCTGTAGCAGCAATGTCACGCTTCCCGTGGCGTGGATCAAAGGATCTGTGGTTTTCCCTCGAGGCTTTCCCTCGAGGCTTGCCCAAAGGGCTGTCCCACGTGCCACCGTGGTGTGAGTCGATCCTCGGCGTGAAAGATGAGCCAGTGCAGAGCAAAGAGGTTCCTCTGGAATGGACTGAGACATCTGGGGGACTCTTGGAATGGTGCTACGACCATGGAGTTCCTCTCGACTTTCCTGTTGAGAGTGCCTCCTCTTGAGATGCGACGGGAACGCCGGGAATACTTTCCCGTTGAAAGCAGGGAAACGATCCATCATCTCGAGCTACGAGGGGGAAACGGGGCTCCTCTGGATGTGGGCGGGACCATCGTGCTTCCTCTCGAGTGGAGACGGGTATGGCGGTGAACTTCTTGAGTTGCAGCAAGGGTGTGAAAGACCCTTTCGAAGTTCCAGAGGTTAGGTGTCATTAGTCTCCAGACGCCTCATCGGAAATAGGCCTCATCTCGCCTGGAAGGGAGAACTTCCTGGATTTTCTCGAGTTGTGGCAGGTGTTCTCGAGTTACGACGGGGACCTCAGGGACCCGCCCTGGTGGCCTCAGGAGTGGCCAGTCCCCATGCGAGGTGCTAGGGGGCCTCTCGGGATTACTCTCCCGTCGATACCGGGGCCAAAAACCTTGTGTGGAGTCAGGGCCGGAACCGAGGATTCCTCTCAAGGGTTGACATGGATCTTTGGGTACTTGTGGAGTCTCCCCAGGGGAGTCAGGCCTCGTCTCGAGTGGGGGCATGCACGTGCGCTTTCCTTCCAGGCTGTAGCAGCAATGTCACGCTTCCCGTGGCGTGGATCAAAGGATCTGTGGTTTTCCCTCGAGGCTTTCCCTCGAGGCTTTCCCACAGGGCTGTCCCACGTGCCACCGTGGTGTGAGTCGATCCTCGGCGTGAAAGATGAGCCAGTGCAGGGCAAAGAGCTTCCTCTGGAATGGACTGAGACATCTGGGGGACTCTTGGAATGGTGGTACGACCATGGAGTTCCTCTCGCCTTCCTGTTGAGAGTGCCTCCTCTTGAGATGCGACGGGAACGTCGGGAATTCTTTCCCGTTGAAAGCAGGGAAAGGATCCCTCATCTCGAGCTATGAGGGGAAACGGGGCTCCTCTGGATGTGGGCGGGACCATCGTGCATGCTCTCGAGTATAGACGGGTATGGCGATGAACTTCTTGAGTTGCAGCAAGGGTGTGAAAGACCCTTTCGAAGTTCCAGAGTTTAGGTGTCATTAGTCTCCAGACGCCTCATCGGAAATAGGCCTCATCTCGCCTGGAAGGGAGAACTTCCTGGATTTTCTCGAGTTGCGGCAGGTGTTCTCGAGTTACGACGGGGACCTCAGGGACCCGCCCTGGTGGCCTCAGGAGAGGCCAGTCCCCATGCGAGTTGCTAGGGGGCCTCTCGGGATTCCTCTCCCGTCGATACCGGGGCCAAAAACCTTGTGTGGAGTCAGGGCCGGAACCGAGGATTCCTCTCAGGGGCTGACATGTATCTTTGGGTACTTCTGGAGTCTCCCCAGGGGAGTCAGGCCTCGTTTCGAGTGGGGGCATGCACGTGCGCTCTCCTTCCAGGCTGTAGCAGCAATGTCACGCTTCCCATGGCGTGGATCAAAGGATCTGTGGTTTTCCCTCGAGGCTTTCCCTCGAGGCTTTCCCACAGGGCTGTCCCACGTGCCACCGTGGTGTGAGTCGATTCTCGGCGTGAAAGACGAGCCAGTGTAGGGCAAAGAGGTTCCTCTGGAATGGACTGAGACATCTGGGGGACTCTTGGAATGGTGGTACGACCAAGAAGTTCCTCTCGCCTTTCCTGTTGAGAGTGCCTCCTCTTGAGATGCGACGGGAACGCCGGGAATTCTTTCCCGTTGAAAGCAGGGAAAGGATCCCTCATCTCGAGCTACGAGGGGGAAACGGGGCTCCTCTGGATGTGGGCGGGACCATCGTGCTTCCTCTCGAGTGGAGACGGGTATGGCAGTGAAATTCTTGAGTTGCAGCAAAGGTGTGAAAGACCCTTTCGAAGTTCCAGAGTTAGGTGTCATTAGTCTCCAGACGCCTCATCGGAAATAGGCCTCATCTCGCCTGGAAGGGAGAACTTCCTGGATTTTCTCGAGTTGCTGCAGGTGTTCTCGAGTTACGACGGGGACCTCAGGGACCCGCCCTGGTGGCCTCAGGAGTGGCCAGTCCCCATGCGAGCTGCTAGGGGGCCTCTCGGGATTCCTCTCCCGTCGATACCGGGGCCAAAAACCTTGTGTGGAGTCAGGGCCGGAACCGAGGATTCCTCTCAGGGGCTGACATGGATCTTTGGGTACTTCTGGAGTCTCCCCAGTGGAGTCAGGCCTCGTCTCGAGTGGGGGCATGCACGTGCGCTTTCCTTCCAGGCTGTAGCAGCAATGTCACGCTTCCCGTCGCGTGGATCAAAGGATCTGTGGTTTTCCCTCGAGGCTTTCCCTCGAGGCTTTCCCACAGGGCTGTCCCACGTGCCACCGTGGTGTGAGTCGATCCTCGGCGTGAAAGATGAGCCAGTGCAGGGCAAAGAGGTTCCTCTGGAATGGACTGAGACATCTGGCGGACTCTTGGAATGGTGGTACGACCATGGAGTTCCTCTCGCCTTTCCTGTTGAGAGTGCCTCCTCTTGAGATGCGACTGGAATGCCGGGAATTCTTTCCCGTTGAAAGCAGGGAAAGGATCCCTCATCTCGAGCTCCGAGGGGGAAACGGGGCTCCTCTGGATGTGGGCGGGACCATCGTGCTTCCTCTCGAGTGGAGACGGGTATGGCGGTGAACTTCTTGAGTTGCAGCAAGGGTGTGAAAGACCCTTTCGAAGGTCCAGAGGTTTGGTGTCATTAGTCTCCAGAGGCCTCATCGGAAATAGGCCTCATCTCGCCTGGAAGGGAGAACTTCCTGGATTTTCTCGAGTTGCGGCAGGTGTTCTCGAGTTACGACGGGGACCTCAGGGACCCGCCCTGGTGGCCTCAGGAGAGGCCAGTCCCCATGCGAGTTGCTAAGGGGTCTCTCGGGATTCCTCTCCCGTCGATACCGGGGCCAAAAAGCTTGTGTGGAGTCAGGGCCGGAACCGAGGATTCCTCTCAGGGGTGACATGGATCTTTGGGTACTTCTGGAGTCTCCCCAGGGGAGTCAGGCCTCGTCTCGAGTGGGGGCATGCTCGTGCGCTTTCCTTCCAGGCTGTAGCAGCAATGTCACGCTTCCCGTCGCGTGGATCAAAGGATCTGTGGTTTTCCCTCGAGGCTTTCCCTCGAGGCTTTCCCACAGGGCTGTCCCACGTGCCACCGTGTTGTGAGTCGATCCTCGGCGTGAAAGATGAGCCAGTGCAGGGCAAAGAGGTTCCTCTGGAATGGACTGAGACATCTGGGGGACTCTTGGAATGGTGGTACGACCATGGAGTTCCTCTCGCCTTTCCTGTTGAGAGTGCCTCCTCTTGAGATGCGACGGGAACGCCGGGAATTCTTTCCCGTTGAAAGCAGGGAAAGGATCCCTCATCTCGAGCTACGAGGGGGAAACGGGGCTCCTCTGGATGTGGGCGGGACCATCGTGCTTCCTCTCTAGTGGAGACGGGTATGGCGGTGAACTTCTTGAGTTGCAGCAAGGGTGTGAAAGACCCTTTCGAAGTTCCAGAGGTTTGGTGTCATTAGTCTCCAGAGGCCTCATCGGAAATAGGCCTCATCTCGCCTGGAAGGGAGAACTTCCTGGATTTTCTCGAGTTGCGGCAGGTGTTCTCGAGTTACGACGGGGACCTCAGGGACCCGCCCTGGTGGCCTCAGGAGAGGCCAGTCCCCATGCGAGTTGCTAGGGGGTCTCTCGGGATTCCTCTCCCGTCGATACCGGGGCCAAAAACCTTGTGTGGAGTCAGGGCCGGAACCGAGGATTCCTCTCAGGGGCTGACATGGATCTTTGGGTACTTCTGGAGTCTCCCCAGGGGAGTCAGGCCTCGTCTCGAGTAGGGGCATGCACGTGCGCTTTCCTTCCAGGCTGTAGCAGCAATGTCACGCTTCCCGTCGCGTGGATCAAAGGATCTGTGGTTTTCCCTCGAGGCTTTCCCTCGAGGCTTTCCCACAGGGCTGTCCCACGTGCCACCGTGGTGTGAGTCGATCCTCGGCGTGAAAGATGAGCCAGTGCAGGGCAAAGAGGTTCCTCTGGAATGGACTGAGACATCTGGGGGACTCTTGGAATGGTGGTACGACCATGGAGTTCCTCTCGCCTTTCCTGTTGAGAGTGCCTCCTCTTGAGATGCGACGGGAACGCAGGGAATTCTTTCCCGTTGAAAGCAGGGAAAGGATCCCTCATCTCGAGCTACGAGGGGGAAACGGGGCTCCTTTGGATGTGGTCGGGACCATCGTGCTTCCTCTCGAGTGGAGACGGGTATGGTGGTGAACTTCTTGAGTTGCAGCAAGGGTGTGAAAGACCCTTTCGAAGTTCCAGAGGTTAGGTGTCATTAGTCTCCAGACGCCTCATCGGAAATAGGCCTCATCTCGCCTGGAAGGGAGAACTTCCTGGATTTTCTCGAGTTGCGGCAGGTGTTCTCGAGTTACGACGGGGACCTCAGGGACCGGCCCTGGTGGCCTCAAGAGAGGCCAGTCCCCATGCGAGTTGCTAGGGGGCCTCTCGGGATTCCTCTCCCGTCGATACCGGGGCCAAAAACCTTGTGTGGAGTCAGGGCCGGAACCGAGGATTCTTCTCAGGGGCTGACATGGATCTTTGGATACTTCTGGAGTCTCGCCAGGGGAGACAGGCCTCGTTTCGTGAGGGGGCATGCACGTGCACTTTCCTTCCAGGCTGTAGCAGCAATGTCACGCTTCCCGTCGCGTGGATCAAAGGATCTGTGGTTTTCCCTCGAGGCTTTCCCTCGAGGCTTTCCCACAGGGCTGTCCCACGTGCCACCGTGTTGTGAGTCGATCCTCGGCGTGAAAGATGAGCCAGTGCAGGGCAAAGAGTTTCCTCTGGAATGGACTGAGACATCTGGCGGACTCTTGGAATGGTGGTACGACCATGGAGTTCCTCTCGCCTTTCCTGTTGAGAGTGCCTCCTCTTGAGTTGCGACGTGAACGCCGGGAATTCTTTCCCGTTGAAAGCAGGGAAAGGATCCCTCATCTCGAGCTACGAGGGGGAAACGGTGCTCCTCTGGATGTGGGCGGGACCATCGTGCTTCCTCTCGAGTGGAGACGGGTATGGCAGTGAACTTCTTGAGTTGCAGCAAGGGTGTGAAAGACCCTTTCGAAGTTCCAGAGGTTAGGTGTCATTAGTCTCCAGACGCCTCATCGGAAATAGGCCTCATCTCGCCTGGAAGGGAGAACTTCCTGGATTTTCTCGAGTTGCGGCAGGTGTTCTCGAGTTACGACGGGGACCTCAGGGTCCCGCCCTGGTGGCCTCAGGAGAGGCCAGTCCCCATGCGATGTGCTAGGGGGCCTCTCGAGATTCCTCTCCCGTCGATACCGGGGCCAAAAACCTTGTGTGAAGTCAGGGCCGGAACCGAGGATTCCTCTCAGGGGCTGACATGTATCTTTGGGTACTTCTGGAGTCTCCCCAGGGGAGTCAGGCCTCGTCTCGAGTGGGGGCATGCACGTGCGCTTTCCTTCCAGGCTGTAGCAGCAATGTCACGCTTCCCGTGGCGTGGATCAAAGGATCTGTGGTTTTCCCTCGAGGCTTTCCCTCGAGGCTTGCCCAAAGGGCTGTCCCACGTGCCACCGTGGTGTGAGTCGATCCTCGGCGTGAAAGATGAGCCAGTGCAGGGCAAAGAGGTTCCTCTGGAATGGACTGAGACATCTGGGGGACTCTTGGAATGGTGCTACGACCATGGAGTTCCTCTCGACTTTCCTGTTGAGAGTGCCTCCTCTTGAGATGCGACGGGAACGCCGGGAATACTTTCCCATTGAAAGCAGGGAAACGATCCATCATCTCGAGCTACGAGGGGGAAACGGGGCTCCTCTGGATGTGGGCGGGACCATCGTGCTTCCTCTCGAGTGGAGACGGGTATGGCGGTGAACTTCTTGAGTTGCAGCAAGGGTGTGAAAGACCCTTTCGAAGTTCCAGAGGTTAGGTGTCATTAGTCTCCAGACGCCTCATCGGAAATAGGCCTCATCTCGCCTGGAAGGGAGAACTTCCTGGATTTTCTCGAGTTGCGGCAGGTGTTCTCGAGTTACGACGGGGACCTCAGGGACCCGCCCTGGTGGCCTCAGGAGTGGCCAGTCCCCATGCGAGGTGCTAGGGGGCCTCTCGGGATTACTCTCCCGTCGATACCGGGGCCAAAAACCTTGTGTGGAGTCAGGGCCGGAACCGAGGATTCCTCTCAAGGGTTGACATGGATCTTTGGGTACTTGTGGAGTCTCCCCAGGGGAGTCAGGCCTCGTCTCGAGTGGGGGCATGCACGTGCGCTTTCCTTCCAGGCTGTAGCAGCAATGTCACGCTTCCCGTGGCGTGGATCAAAGGATCTGTGGTTTTCCCTCGAGGCTTTCCCTCGAGGCTTTCCCACAGGGCTGTCCCACGTGCCACCGTGGTGTGAGTCGATCCTCGGCGTGAAAGATGAGCCAGTGCAGGGCAAAGAGCTTCCTCTGGAATGGACTGAGACATCTGGGGGACTCTTGGAATGGTGGTACGACCATGGAGTTCCTCTCGCCTTCCTGTTGAGAGTGCCTCCTCTTGAGATGCGACGGGAACGTCGGGAATTCTTTCCCGTTGAAAGCAGGGAAAGGATCCCTCATCTCGAGCTATGAGGGGAAACGGGGCTCCTCTGGATGTGGGCGGGACCATCGTGCATGCTCTCGAGTATAGACGGGTATGGCGATGAACTTCTTGAGTTGCAGCAAGGGTGTGAAAGACCCTTTCGAAGTTCCAGAGTTTAGGTGTCATTAGTCTCCAGACGCCTCATCGGAAATAGGCCTCATCTCGCCTGGAAGGGAGAACTTCCTGGATTTTCTCGAGTTGCGGCAGGTGTTCTCGAGTTACGACGGGGACCTCAGGGACCCGCCCTGGTGGCCTCAGGAGAGGCCAGTCCCCATGCGAGTTGCTAGGGGGCCTCTCGGGATTCCTCTCCCGTCGATACCGGGGCCAAAAACCTTGTGTGGAGTCAGGGCCGGAACCGAAGATTCCTCTCAGGGGCTGACATGTATCTTTGGGTACTTCTGGAGTCTCCCCAGGGGAGTCAGGCCTCGTTTCGAGTGGGGGCATGCACGTGCGCTCTCCTTCCAGGCTGTAGCAGCAATGTCACGCTTCCCATGGCGTGGATCAAAGGATCTGTGGTTTTCCCTCAAGGCTTTCCCTCGAGGCTTTCCCACAGGGCTGTCCCACGTGCCACCGTGGTGTGAGTCGATTCTCGGCGTGAAAGACGAGCCAGTGTAGGGCAAAGAGGTTCCTCTGGAATGGACTGAGACATCTGGGGGACTCTTGGAATGGTGGTACGACCAAGAAGTTCCTCTCGCCTTTCCTGTTGAGAGTGCCTCCTCTTGAGATGCGACGGGAACGCCGGGAATTCTTTCCCGTTGAAAGCAGGGAAAGGATCCCTCATCTCGAGCTACGAGGGGGAAACGGGGCTCCTCTGGATGTGGGCGGGACCATCGTGCTTCCTCTCGAGTGGAGACGGGTATGGCAGTGAAATTCTTGAGTTGCAGCAAAGGTGTGAAAGACCCTTTCGAAGTTCCAGAGTTAGGTGTCATTAGTCTCCAGACGCCTCATCGGAAACAGGCCTCATCTCGCCTGGAAGGGAGAACTTCCTGGATTTTCTCGAGTTGCTGCAGGTGTTCTCGAGTTACGACGGGGACCTCAGGGACCCGCCCTGGTGGCCTCAGGAGTGGCCAGTCCCCATGCGAGCTGCTAGGGGGCCTCTCGGGATTCCTCTCCCGTCGATACCGGGGCCAAAAACCTTGTGTGGAGTCAGGGCCGGAACCGAGGATTCCTCTCAAGAGCTGAAATGGATCTTTGGGTACTTGTGGAGTCTCCCCAGGGGAGTCAGGCCTCGTCTCGAGTGGGGGCATGCACGTGCGCTTTCCTTCCAGGCTGTAGCAGCAATGTCACGCTTCCCGTGGCGTGGATCAAAGGATCTGTGGTTTTCCCTCGAGGCTTTCCCTCGAGGCTTTCCCACAGGGCTGTCCCACGTGCCACCGTGGTGTGAGTCGATCCTCGGCGTGAAAGATGAGCCAGTGCAGGGCAAAGAGCTTCCTCTGGAATGGACTGAGACATCTGGGGGACTCTTGGAATGGTGGTACGACCATGGAGTTCCTCTCGCCTTTCCTGTTGAGAGTGCCTCCTCTTGAGATGCGACGGGAACGTCGGGAATTCTTTCCCGTTGAAAGCAGGGAAAGGATCCCTCATCTCGAGCTATGAGGGGAAACGGGGCTCCTCTGGATGTGGGCGGGCCCATCGTGCATCCTCTCGAGTATAGACGGGTATGGCGGTGAACTTCTTGAGTTGCAGCAAGGGTGTGAAAGACCCTTTCGAAGTTCCAGAGGTTAGGTGTCATTAGTCTCCAGACGCCTCATCGGAAATAGGCCTCATCTCGCCTGGAAGGGAGAACTTCCTGGATTTTCTCGAGTTGCGGCAGGTGTTCTCGAGTTACGACGGGGACCTCAGGGACCCGCCCTGGTGGCCTCAGGAGAGGCCACTCCCCATGCGAGTTGCTAGGGGGCCTCTCGGGATTCCTCTCCCGTCGATACCGGGGCCAAAAACCTTGTGTGGAGTCAGGGCCGGAACCGAGGATTCCTCTCAGGGGCTGACATGGATCTTTGGGTACTTGTGGAGTCTCCCCAGGGGAGTCAGGCCTCGTCTCGAGTGGGGGCATGCACGTGCGCTTTCCTTCCAGGCTGTAACGGCAATGTCACGCTTCCCGTCGAGTGGATCAAAGGATCTGTGGTTTTCCCTCGAGGCTTTCCCTCGAGGCTTTCCCACAGGGCTGTCCCACGTGCCACCGTGGTGTGAGTCAATCCTCAGCGTGAAAGATGAGCCAGTGCAGGGCAAAGAGGTTCCTCTGGAATGGACTGAGACATCTGGGGGACTCTTGGAATGGTGGTACGACCATGGAGTTCCTCTCGCCTTTCCTGTTGAGAGTGCCTCCTCTTGAGATGCGACGGGAACGCCGGGAATTCTTTCCCGTTGATAGCAGGGAAAGGATCCCTCATCTCGAGCTACGAGTGGGAAACGGGGCTCCTCTGGATGTGGGCGGGACCATCGTGTTTCCTCTCGAGTGGAGACGGGTATGGCGGTGAACTTCTTGAGTTGCAGCAAGGGTGAGAAAGACCCTTTCAAAGTTCCAGAGGTTCGGTGTCATTAGTCTCCAGACGCCTCATCGGAAATAGGCCTCATCTCGCCTGGAAGGGAGAACTTCCTGGATTTTCTCGAGGTGCGGCAGGTGTTCTCGAGATACGACGGGGACCTCAGGGACCCGCCCTGGTGTCCTCAGGAAAGGCCAGTCCCCATGCGAGTTGCTCGGGGGCCTCTCGGGATTCCTCTCCCGTCGATACCGGGGCCAAAATCCTTCTGTGGAGTCAGGGCCGGAACCGAGGATTCCTCTCAGGGGCTGACATGGGTCTTTGGGTACTTCTGGAGTCTCCCCAGGGGGGTCAGGCCTCCTCTCGAGTGGGGGCATGCACGTGCGCCTTCCTTCCAGGCTGTAGCAGCAATGTCACGCTTCCCGTCGCATGGATCAAAGGATCTGTGGTTTTCCTTCGAGGCTTTCCCTCGAGGCTTTCCCACAGGGCTGTCTCACGTGCCACCGTTGTGTGAGTCGATCCTCGGCGTGAAAGATGAGCCAGTGCAGGGCAAAAAGTTTCCTCTGGAATGGACTGAGACATCTGGGGGACTCTTGGAATGGTGGTACGACCATGGAGTTCCTCTCGCCTTTCCTGTTGAGAGTGCCTCCTCTTGAGATGCGACGGGAACACCGGGAAATCTTTCCCGTTGAAAGCAGGGAAAGGATCCCTCATCTCGAGCTACGAGGGGGAAACGGGGCTCCTCTGGATGTGGGCGGGACCATCGTGCTTCCTTTCGAGTGGAGACGGGTATGGCGGTGAAATTCTTGAGTTGCAGCAAGGGTGTGAAAAACCCTTTCGAAGTTCCAGAGGTTAGGTGTCATTAGTCTCCAGACGCCTCATCGGAAATAGGCCTCATTTCGCCTGGAAAGGAGAACACCCTGGATTTTCTCGAGTTGCGGCAGGTGTTCTCGATTTACGACGGGGACCTCACGGACCCGCCCTGGTGGCCTCAGGAACGGCCAGTCCCCATGCTAGTTGCTAGGGGGCCTCTCGGTATTCCTCTCCCGTCAATACCGGGGCCAAAAACCTTGTGTGGAGTCAGGGCCGGAACCGAGGATTCCTCTCAGGGGATGACATGGATCTTTGGGTACTTCTGGAGTCTCCCCAGGGGAGTCATGACTCGTCTCGAGTGGGGGCATGCACGTGCGCTTTCCTTCCATGCTGTAGCAGCAATGTCATGCTTCCCGTCGCGTGGATCAAAGGATCTGTGGTTTTCCCTCGAGGCTTTCCCTCGAGGCTTTCCCACAGGGCTGTCCCACGTGCCACCGTGGTGTGAGTCGATCCTCGGCGTGAAAGATGAGCCAGTGCAGGGCAAAGAGGTTCCTCTGGAATGGACTGAGACATCTGGGGGACTCTTGGAATGGTGGTACGACCATGGAGTTCCTCTCGCCTTTCCTGTTGAGAGTGCCTCCTCTTGAGATGCGACGGGAACGCCGGGAATTCTTTCCCGTTGAAAGCAGGGAAAGGATCCCTCATCTCGAGCTACGAGGGGGAAACGGGGCTCCTCTGGATGTGGGCGGGACCATCGTGCTTCCTCTCGAGTGGAGACGGGTATGGCGGTGAACTTCTTGAGTTGCAGCAAGGATGTGAAAGACCCTTTCGAAGTTCCAGAGGTTAGGTGTCATTAGTCTCCAGACGCCTCATCCGAAATAGGCCTCATCTCGCCTGGAAGGGAGAACTTCCTGGATTTTCTCGAGTTGCGGCAGGTGTTCTCGAGTTACGACGGGGACCTCAGGGACCCGCCCTGGTGGCCTCAGGAGAGGCCACTCCCCATGCGAGTTGCTAGGGGGCCTCTCGGGATTCCTCTCCCGTCGATACCGAGGCCAAAAACCTTGTGTGGAGTCAGGGCCGGAACCGAGGATTCCTCTCAGGGGCTGACATGGATCTTTGGGTACTTGTGGAGTCTCCCCAGGGGAGTCAGGCCTCGTCTCGAGTGGGGGCATGCACGTGCGCTTTCCTTCCAGGCTGTAGCAGCAATGTCACGCTTCCCGTCGCGTGGATCAAAGGATCTGTGGTTTTCCCTCGAGGCTTTCCCTCGAGGCTTTCCCACAGGGCTGTCCCACGTGCCACCGTGGTGTGAGTCGATCCTCGGCGTGAAAGATCAGCCAGTGCAGGGCAAAGAGGTTCCTCTGGAATGGACTGAGACATCTGGGGGACTCTTGGAATGGTGGTACGACCATGGAGTTCCTCTCGCCTTTCCTGTTGAGAGTGCCTCCTCTTGAGATGCGACGGGAACGCCGGGAATTCTTTCCCGTTGAAAGCAGGGAAAGGATCCCTCATCTCGAGCTACGAGGGGGAAACGGGGCTCCTCTGGATGTGGGCGGGACGATCGTGCTTCCTCTCGAGTGGACACGGGTATGGCGCTGAACTTCTTGAGTTGCAGCAAGGGTGTGAAAGACCCTTTCGAAGTTCCAGAGGTTAGGTGTCATTCGTCTCCAAAGGCCTCATCGGAAATAGGCCTCATCTCGCCTGGAAGGGAGAACTTCCTGGATATTCTCGAGTTGCGGCAGGTGTTCTCGAGTTACGCCGGGGACCTCAGGGACCCGCCCTGGTGGCCTCAGGAGAGGCCAGTCCCCATGCGAGTTGCTAGGTGGCCTCTCGGGATTCCTCTCCCATCGATACTGGCGCAAAAACCTTGTGTGGAGTCAGGGCCGGAACCGAGGATTCCTCTCAGGGGCTGACATGGATCTTTGGGTACTTCTGGAGTCTCCCCAGGGGAGTCAGGCCTCGTCTCGAGTGGGGGCATGCACGTGCTCTTTCCTTCCAGGCTGTAGCAGCAATGTCACGCTTCCCGTCGCGTGGATCAAAGGATCTGTGGTTTTCCCTCGAGGCTTTCCCTCGAGGCTTTCCCACAGGGCTGTCCCACGTGCCACCGTGGTGTGAGTCGATCCTCGGCGTGAAAGATGAGCCAGTGCAGGGCAAAGAGGCTCCTCTGTAATGGACTGAGACATCTGGGGGACTCTTGGAATGGTGGTACGACCATGGAGTTCCTCTCGCCTTTCCTGTTGAGAGTGCCTCCTCTTGAGATGCGACGGGAACGCCGGGAATTCTTTCCCGTTGAAAGCAGGGAAAGGATCCCTCATCTCGAGCTACGAGGGGGAAACGGGGCTCCTCTGGATGTGGGCGGGACCATCGTGCTTCCTCTCGAGTGGAGACGGGTACGGCGGTGAACTTCTTGAGTTGCAGCAAGGGTGTGAAAGACCCTTTCGAAGTTCCAGAGGTTAGGTGTCATTTGTCTCCAGACGCCTCATCGGAAATAGGCCTCATCTCGCCTGGAAGGGAGAACTTCCTGGATTTTCTCGAGTTGCGGCAGGTGTTCTCGAGTTACGACGGGAACCTCAGGGACCCGCCCTGGTGGCCTCCGGAGAGGCCAGTCCCCATGCGAGTTGCTAGGGGCCCTCTCGGGATTCCTCTCCCGTCGATACCGGGGCCAAAAACCTTGTGTGGACTCAGGGCCGGAACCGAGGATTCCTCTCAGGGGCTGACATGGATCTTTGGGTACTTCTGGAGTCTCCCCAGGGGAGTCAGGCCTCGTCTCGAGTGGGGGCATGCACGTTCGCTTTCCTTCCAGGCTGTAGCAGCAATGTCACGCTTCCCGTCGCGTGGATCAAAGGATCTGTGGTTTTCCCTCGAGGCTTTCCCTCGAGGCTTTCCCACAGGGCTGTCCCACGTGCCACCGTGGTGTGAGTCGATCCTCGGCGTGAAAGATGAGCCAGTGCAGGGCAAAGACGCTCCTCTGTAATGGACTGAGACATCTGGGGGACTCTTGGAATGGTGGTACGACCATGGAGTTCCTCTCGCCTTTCCTGTTGAGAGTGCCTCCACTTGAGATGCGACGGGAACGCCGGGAATTCTTTCCCGTTGAAACCAGGGAATGGATCCCTCATCTCGAGCTCCGAGGGGGAAACGGGGCTCCTCTGGATGTGGGCGGGACCATCGTGCTTCCTCTCGAGTGGAGACGGGTATGGCGGTGAACTTCTTGAGTTGCAGCAAGGGTGTGAAAGACCCTTTCGAAGTTCCAGAGTTTAGGTGTCATTAGTCTCCAGACGCCTCATCGGAAATAGGCCTCATCTCGCCTGGAAGGGAGAACTTCCTGGATTTTCTCGAGTTGCGGCAGGTGTTCTCGAGTTACGACGGGGACCTCAGGGACCCGCCCTGGTGGCCTCAGGAGAGGCCAGTCCCCATGCGAGTTGCTAGGGGGCCTCTCGGGATTCCTCTCCCGTCGATACCGGGGCCAAAAACCTTGTGTGGAGTCAGGGCCGGAACCGAGGATTCCTCTCAGGGGCTGACATGGATCTTTGGGTACTTCTGGAGTCTCCCCAGGGGAGTCAGGCCTCGTCTCGAGTGGGGGCATGCACGTGCGCTTTCCTTCCAGGCTGTAGCAGCAATGTCACGCTTCCCGTCGCGTGGATCAAAGGATCTGTGGTTTTCCCTCGAGGCTTTCCCTCGAGGCTTTCCCACAGGGCTGTCTCATGTGCCACCGTGGTGTGAGTCGATCCTCGGCGAGAAAGATGAGCCAGTGCAGGGCAAAGAGGTTCCTCTGGAATGGACTGAGACATCTGGGGGACTCGTGGAATGGTGGTACGACCATGGAGTTCCTCTCGCCTTTCCTGTTGAGAGTGCCTCCTCTTGAGATGCGATGGGAACGCCGGGAATTCTTTCCCGTTGAACGCAGGGAAAGGATCCCTCATCTCGAGCTACGAGGGGGAAACGGGGCTCCTCTGGATGTGGGCGGGACCATCGTGCTTCCTCGCGAGTGGAGACGGGTATGGCGGAGAACTTCTTGAGTCGCAGCAAGGGTGTGAAAGACCCTTTCGAAGTTCCAGAGTTTAGGTGTCATTAGTCTCCAAACGCCTCATCGGAAATAGGATTCTTCTCGCCTGGAAGGGAGAACTTCCTGGATTTTCTCGAGTTGCGACAGGTGTTCTCGAGTTACGACGGAGACCTCAGCGACCCGCCCTGGTGGCCTCAGGAGAGGCCAGTCCCCATGCGAGTTGCTAGGGGGCCTCTCGGGATTCCTCTCCCGTCGATACCGGGGCCAAAAACCTTGTGTGGAGTCAGGGCCGGAACCGAGGATTCCTCTCAGGGGCTGACATGGATCTTTGGGTACTTCTGGAGTCTCCCCAGGGGAGTCAGGCCTCGTCTCGAGTGGGGGCATGCACGTGCGCTTTCCTTCCAGGCTGTAGCAGCAATGTCATGCTTCCCGTCGCGTGGATCAAAGGATCTGTGGTTTTCCCTCGAGGCTTTCCCTCGAGGCTTTGCCACAGGGCTGTCCCACGTGCCACCGTGGTGTGAGTCGATCCTCGGCGTGAAAGATGAGCCAGTGCAGGGCAAAGAGGTTCCTCTGGAATGGACTGAGACATCTGGGGGACTCTTGGAATGGTGATACGACCATGGAGTTCCTCTCGCCTTTCCTGTTGAGAGTGCCTCCTCTTGAGATGCGACGGGAACGCTGGGAATTCTTTCCCGTTGAAAGCAGGGAAAGGATCCCTCATCTCGAGTTACGAGGGGGAAACGGGGCTCCTCTGGATGTGGGCGGGACCCTCGTGCTTCCTCTCGAGTGGAGACGGGTATGGCGGTGAACTTCTTGAGTTGCAGTAAGGGTGTGAAAGACCCTTTCGAAGTTCCAGAGGTTACGTGTCAGTCTCCAGACGCCTCATCGGAAATAGACCTCATCTCGCCTGGAAGGGAGAACTTCCTGGATTTTCTCGAGTTGCGGCAGGTGTTCTCGAGTTACGACGGGGACCTCAGGGACCCGCCCTGGTGGCCTCAGGAGAGGCCAGTCCCCATGCGAGTTGCTAGGGGGCCTCTCGGGATTCCTCTCCCGTCGATACCGGGGCCAAAAATCTTGTGTGGAGTCAGGGCCAGAACCGAGGATTCCTCTCAGGGGCTGACATGGATCTTTGGGTACTTCTAGAGTCTCCCGAGGGTAGTCAGGCCTCGTCTCGAGTGGGGGCATGCACGTGCGCTTTCCTTCCAGGCTGTAGCAGCAATGTCACGCTTCCCGTCGCGTGGATCAAAGGATCTGTGGTTTTCCCTCGAGGCTTTCCCTCGAGGCTTTCCCACAGGGCTGTCCCACGTGCCACCGTGGTGTGAGTCGATCCTCGGCGTGAAAGATGAGCCAGTGCAGGGCAAAGAGGTTCCTCTGGAATGGACTGAGACATCTGGGGGACTCTTGGAATGGTGGTACGACCATGGAGTTCCTCTCGCCTTTCCTGTTGAGAGTGCCTCCTCTTGAGATGCGACGGGATTGCCGGGAATTCTTTCCCGTTGAAAGCAGGGAAAGGATCCCTCATCTCGAGCTACGAGGGGGAAACGGGGCTCCTCTGGATGTGGGCGGGACCATCGTGCTTTCTCTCGTGTGGAGACGGGTATGGCGGTAAACTTCTTGAGTTGCAGCAAGGGTGTGAAAGACCCTTTCGAAGTTCCAGAAGTTAGGTGTCATTAGTATCCAGACGCCTCATCGGAAATAGGCCTCATCTAGCCTGGAAGGGAGAACTTCCTGGATTTTCTCGAGTTGCGGCAGGTGTTCTCGAGTTACGACGGGTACCACAGGGACCCGCCCTGATGGCCTCAGGAGAGGCCAGTCCCCATGCGAGTTGCTAGGGGGCCTCTCGGGATTCCTCTCCCGTCGATACCGGGGCCAAAAACCTTGTGTGGAGTCAGGGCCAGAACCGAGGATTTCTCTCAGGGGCTGACATGGATCTTTGGGTACTTCTAGAGTCTCCCCAGGGGAGTCAGGCCTCGTTTCGAGTGGGGGCATGCACGTGCGCTTTCCTTCCAGGCTGTAGCAGCAATGTCACGCTTCCCGTCGCGTGGATCAAATGATCTGTGGTTTTCTCTCGAGGCTTTCCCTCGAGGCTTTCCCACAGGGCTGTCCCACGTGCCACCGTGGTGTGAATCGATCCTCGGCGTGAAAGATGAGCCAGTGAAGGGCAAAGAGGTTCCTCTGGAATGGACTGAGACATCTGAGGGACTCTTGGAATGGTGGTACGACCATGGAGTTCCTCTCGCCTTTCCTGTTGAGAGTGCCTCCTCTTGAGATGCGACGGGAACACTGGGAATTCATTCCCGTTGAAAGCAGGGAAAGGATCCCTCATCTCGAGCTACGAGGGGGAAACGGGGCTCCTCTGGATGTGGGCGGGACCATCGTGCTTCCTCTCGAGTGGAGACGGGTATGTCGGTGAACTTCTTGAGTTGCAGCAAGGGTGTGAAAGACCCTTTCGAAGTTCCAGAGGTTAGGTGTCATTAGTCTCCAGACGCCTCATCGGAAATAGGCCTCATCTCGCCTGGAAGGGAGAACTTCCTGGATTTTCTCGAGTTGCGGCAGGTGTTCTCGAGTTACGACGGGGACCTCAGGGACCCGCCCTTGTGGCCTCAGGAGAGGCCAGTCCCCATGCGAGTTGCTAGGGGGCCTCTCGGGATTCCTCTCCCGTCGATACCGGGGCCAAAAACCTTGTGTGGAGTCAGGGCCGGAACCGAGGATTCCTCTCAGGGGCTGACATGGATCTTTGGGTACTTCTGGAGTCTCCCCAGGGGAGTCAGGCCTCGTCTCGAGTGGGTGCATGCACGTGTGCTTTCCTTCCAGGCTGTAGCAGCAATGTCACGCTTCCCGTCGCGTGGATCAAATGATCTGTGGTTTTCTCTCGAGGCTTTCCCTCGAGGCTTTCCCACAGGGCTGTCCCACGTGCCACCGTGGTGTGAATCGATCCTCGGCGTGAAAGATGAGCCAGTGAAGGGCAAAGAGGTTCCTCTGGAATGGACTGAGACATCTGAGGGACTCTTGGAATGGTGGTACGACCATGGAGTTCCTCTCGCCTTTCCTGTTGAGAGTGCCTCCTCTTGAGATGCGACGGGAACACTGGGAATTCATTCCCGTTGAAAGCAGGGAAAGGATCCCTCATCTCGAGCTACGAGGGGGAAACGGGGCTCCTCTGGATGTGGGCGGGACCATCGTGCTTCCTCTCGAGTGGAGACGGGTATGTCGGTGAACTTCTTGAGTTGCAGCAAGGGTGTGAAAGACCCTTTCGAAGTTCCAGAGGTTAGGTGTCATTAGTCTCCAGACGCCTCATCGGAAATAGGCCTCATCTCGCCTGGAAGGGAGAACTTCCTGGATTTTCTCGAGTTGCGGCAGGTGTTCTCGAGTTACGACGGGGACCTCAGGGACCCGCCCTTGTGGCCTCAGGAGAGGCCAGTCCCCATGCGAGTTGCTAGGGGGCCTCTCGGGATTCCTCTCCCGTCGATACCGGGGCCAAAAACCTTGTGTGGAGTCAGGGCCGGAACCGAGGATTCCTCTCAGGGGCTGACATGGATCTTTGGGTACTTCTGGAGTCTCCCCAGGGGAGTCAGGCCTCGTCTCGAGTGGGTGCATGCACGTGTGCTTTCCTTCCAGGCTGTAGCAGCAATGTCACGCTTCCCGTCGCGTGCATCAAAGGATCTGTGGTTTTCCCTCGAGGCTTTCCCTCGAGGCTTTCCCACAGGGCTGTCCCACGTGCCACCGTGGTGTGAGTCGATCCTCGGCGTGAAAGATGAGCCAGTGCAGGGCAAAGAGGTTCCTCTGGAATGGACTGAGACATCTGGGGGACTCTTGGAATGGTGGTACGACCATGGAGTTCCTCTCGCCTTTCCTGTTGAGAGTGCCTCCTCTTGAGATGCGAAGGGAACGCCGGGAATTCTTTCCCGTTGAAAGCAGGGAAAGGATCCCTCATCTCGAGCTACGAGGGGGAAACGGGTCTCCTCGGGATGTGGGCGGGACCATCGTGCTTCCTCTCGAGTGGACACGGGTATGTCGGTGAACTTCTTGAGTTGCAGCAAGGGTGTGAAAGACCCTTTTGAAGTTCCAGAGGTTAGGTGTCATTAGTCTCCAGACGCCTCATTGGAAATAGGCCTCATCTCGCCTGGAAGGGAGAACTTCCTGGATTTTCTCGAGTTGCGGCAGGTGTTCTCGAGTTACGACGGGGACCTCAGGGACCCGCCCTGGTGGCCTCAGGAGAGGCCAGTCCCCATGCGAGTTGCTAGGGGGCCTCTCGGGATTCCTCTCCCGTCGATACTGGGGCCAAAAACCTTGTGTGGAGTCAGGGCCAGAACCGAGGATTCCTCTCAGGGGCTGACATGGATCTTTGGGTACTTCTAGAGTCTCCGGAGGGTAGTCAGGCCTCGTCTCGAGTGGGGGCATGCACGTGCGCTTTCCTTCCAGGCTGTAGCAGCAATGTCACGCTTCACGTCGCGTGGATCAAAGGATCTGTTGTTTTCCCTCGAGGCTTTCCCTCGAGGCTTTCCCACAGGGCTGTCCCACGTGCCACCGTGGTGTGAGTCGATCCTCGGCGTGAAAGATGAGCCAGCGCAGGGCAAAGAGGTTCCTCTGGAATGGACTGAGACATCTGGGGGACTCTTGGAATGGTGGTACGACCATGGAGTTCATCTCGCCTTTCCTGTTGAGAGTGCCTCCTCTTGAGATGCGACGGGAATGCCGGGAATTCTTTCCCGTTGAAAGCAGGGAAAGGATCCCTCATCTCGAGCTACGAGGGGGAAACGGGGCTCCTCTGGATGTGGGCGGGACCATCGTGCTTTCTCTCGTATGGAGACGGGTATGGCGGTAAACTTCTTGAGTTGCAGCAAGGGTGTGAAAGACCCTTTCGAAGTTCCAGATGTTAGGTGTCATTAGTCTCCAGACGCCTCATCGGAAATAGGCCTCATCTAGCCTGGAAGGGAGAACTTCCTGGATTTTCTCGAGGTGCGGCAGGTGTTCTCGAGTTACGACGGGTACCACAGGGACCCGCCCTGATGGCCTCAGGAGAGGCCAGTCCCCATGCGAGTTGCTAGGGGGCCTCTCGGGATTCCTCTCCCGTCGACACCGGGGCCAAAAACCTTGTGTGGAGTCAGGGCCAGAACCGAGGATTCCTCTCAGGGGCTGACATGGATCTTTGGGTACTTGTAGAGTCTCCCCAGGGGAGTCAGGCCTCGTCTCGAGTGGGGGCATGCACGTGCGCTTTCCTTCCAGGCTGTAGCAGCAATGTCACGCTTCCCGTCGCGTAGATCAAATGATCTGTGGTTTTCTCTCGAGGCTTTCCCTCGAGGCTTTCCCACAGGGCTGTCCCACGTGCCACCGTGGTGTGAGTCGATCCTCGGCGTGAAAGATGAGCCAGTGCAGGGCAAAGAGGTTCCTCTGGAATGGACTGAGATATCTGAGGGACTCTTGGAATGGTGGTACGACCATGGAGTTCCTCTCGCCTTTCCTGTTGAGAGTGCCTCCTCTTGAGATGCGACGGGAATGCCGGGAATTCTTTCCCGTTGAAAGCAGGGAAAGGATCCCTCATCTCGAGCTACCAGGGGGAAACGGGGCTCCTCTGGATGTTGGCGGGACCATCGTGCTTCCTCTCGAGTGGAGACGGGTATGGCGGTGAACTTCTTGAGTTGCAGCAAGGGTGTGAAAGACCCGTTCGAAGTTCCAGAGGTTAGGTGTCATTAGTCTCCAGACGCCTCATCGGAAATAGGCCTCATCTCGCCTGGAAGGGAGAACTTCCTGGATTTTCTCGAGTTGCGGCAGGTGTTCTCGAGTTACGACGGGGACCTCAGGGACCCGCCCTGGTGGCCTCAGGAGAGGCCAGTCCCCATGCGAGTTGCTAGGGGGCCTCTCGGGATTCCTCTCCCGTCGATACCGGGGCAAAAACCTTGTGTGGAGTCAGGGCCGGAACCGAGGATTCCTCTCAGGGGCTGACATGGATCTTTGGGTACTTCTGGAGTCTCCCCAGGCGAGTCAGGCCTCGTCTCGAGTGGGGGCATGCACGTGTGCTTTCCTTCCAGGCTGTAGCAGCAATGTCACGCTTCCCGTCGCGTGCATCAAAGGATCTGTGGTTTTCCCTCGAGGCTTTCCCTCGAGGCTTTCCCACAGGGCTGTCCCATGTGCCACCGTGGTGTGAGTCGATCCTCGGCGTGAAAGATGAGCCAGTGCAGGGCAAAGAGGTTCCTCTGGAATGGACTGAGACATCTGGGGGACTCTTGGAATGGTGGTACGACCATGGAGTTCCTCTCGCCTTTCCTGTTGAGAGTGCCTCCTCTTGAGATGCGACGGGAACGCCGGGAATTCTTTCCCGTAGAAAGCAGGGAAAGGATCCCTCATCTCGAGCTACGAGGGGGAAACGGGGCTCCTCGGGATGTGGGCGGGACCATCGTGCTTCCTCTCGAGTGGACATGGGTATGTCGGTGAACTTCTTGAGTTGCAGCAAGGGTGTGAAAGACCCTTTTGAAGTTCCAGAGGTTAGGTGTCATTAGTCTCCAGACGCCTCATCGGAAATAGGCCTCATCTCGCCTGGAAGGGAGAACTTCCTGGATTTTCTCGAGGTGCGGCAGATGTTCTCGAGTTACGACGGGTACCACAGGGACCCGCCCTGGTGGCCTCAGGAGAGGCCAGTCCCCATGCGAGTTGCTAGGGGGCCTCTCGGGATTCCTCTCCCGTCGATACCGGGGCCAAAAACCTTGTGTGGAGTCAGGGCCGGAACCGAGGATTCCTCTCAGGGGCTGACATGGATCTTTGGGTACTTCTGGAGTCTCCCCAGGGGAGTCAGGCCTCGTCTCGAGTGGGGGCATGCATGTGTGCTTTCCTTCCAGGCTGTAGCAGCAATGTCACGCTTCCCGTCGCGTGCATCAAAGGATCTGTGGTTTTCCCTCGAGGCTTTCCCTCGAGGCTTTCCCACAGGGCTGTCCCACGTGCCACCGTGGTGTGAGTCGATCCTCGGCGTGAAAGATGAGCCAGTGCAGGGCAAAGAGGTTCCTCTGGAATGGACTGAGACATCTGGGGGACTCTTGGAATGGTGGTACGACCATGGAGTTCCTCTCGCCTTTCCTGTTGAGAGTGCCTCCTCTTGAGATGCGACGGGAACGCCGGGAATTCTTTCCCGTTGGAAGCAGGGAAAGGATCCCTCATCTCGAGCTACGAGGGGGAAACGGGGCTCCTCGGGATGTGGGCGGGACCATCGTGCTTCCTCTCGAGTGGACACGGGTATGTCTGTGAACTTCTTGAGTTGCAGCAAGGGTGTGAAAGACCCTTTCGAAGTTCCAGAGGTTAGGTGTCATTAGTCTCCAGACGCCTCATCGGAAATAGGCCTCATCTAGCCTGGAAGGGAGAACTTCCTGGATTTTCTCGAGGTGCGGCAGGTGTTCTCGAGTTACGACGGGTACCACAGGGACCCGCCCTGATGGCCTCAGGAGAGGCCAGTCCCCATGCGAGTTGCTAGGGGGCCTCTAGGGATTCCTCTCCCGTCGATACCGGGGCCAAAAACCTTGTGTGGAGTCAGGGCCAGAACCGAGGATTCCTCTCAGGGGCTGACATGGATCTTTGGGTACTTCTGGAGTCTCCCCAGGGGAGTCAGGCCTCGTCTCGAGTGGGGGCATGCACGTGCGCTTTCCTTCCAGGCTGTAGCAGCAATGTCAAGCTTCCTGTCGCGTGGATCAAAGGATCTGTGGTTTTCCCTCGAGGCTTTCCCTCGAGGCTTTCCCACAGGGCTGTCCCACGTACCAACGTGGTGTGGGTCGATCCTCGGCGTGAAAGATGAACCAGTGCAGGGCAAAGAGGTTCCTCTGGAATGGACTGAGACATCTGGGGGACTCTTGGAATGGTGGTACGACCATGGAGTTCCTCTCGCCTTTCCTGTTGAGAGTGCCTCCTCTTGAGATGCGACGGGAATGCCGGGAATTCTTTCCCGTTGAAAGCAGGGAAAGGATCCCTCATCTCAAGCTACGAGGGGGAAACGGGGCTCCTCGGGATGTGGGCGGGACCATCGTGCTTCCTCTCGAGTGGACACTGGTATGTCGGTGAACTTCTTGAGTTGCAGCAAGGGTGTGAAAGACCCTTTCGAAGTTCCAGAGGTTAGGTGTCATTAGTCTCCAGACGCCTCATCGGAAATAGGCCTCATCTAGCCTGGAAGGGAGAACTTCCTGGATTTTCTCGAGGTGCGGCAGGTGTTCTCGAGTTACGACGGGTACCACAGGGACCCGCCCTGATGGCCTCAGGAGAGGCCAGTCCCCATGCGAGTTGCTAGGGGGCCTCTCGGGATTCCTCTCCCGTCGATACCGGGGCCAAAAACCTTGTGTGGAGTCAGGGCCAGAACCGAGGATTCCTCTCAGGGGCTGACATGGATCTTTGGGTACTTCTGGAGTCTCCCCAGAGGAGTCAGGCCTCGTCTCGAGTGGGGGCATGCACGTGCGCTTTCCTTCCAGGCTGTAGCAGCAATGTCAAGCTTCCTGTCGCGTGGATCAAAGGATCTGTGGTTTTCCCTCGAGGCTTTCCCTCGAGGCTTTCCCACAGGGCTGTCCCACGTGCCACCGTGGTGTGAGTCGATCCTCGGCGTGAAAGATGAGCCAGTGCAGGGCAAAGAGGTTCCTCTGGAATGGACTGAGACATCTGGGGGACTCTTGGAATGGTGGTACGACCATGGAGTTCCTCTCGCCTTTCCTGTTGAGAGTGCCTCCTCTTGAGATGCGACGGGAATGCCGGGAATTCTTTCCCGTTGAAAGCAGGGAAAGGATCCCTCATCTCGAGCTACGAGGGGGAAACGGGGCTCCTCGGGATGTGGGCGGGACCATCGTGCTTCCTCTCGAGTGGACAAGGGTATGTCGGTGAACTTCTTGAGTTGCAGCAAGGGTGTGAAAGACCCTTTCGAAGTTCCAGAGGATGGGTGTCATTAGTCTCCAGACGCCTCATCGGAAATAGGCCTCATCTCGCCTGGAAGGGAGAACTTCCTGGATTTTCTCGAGTTGCGGCAGGTGTTCTCGAGTTACGACGGGGACCTCAGGGACCCGCCCTGGTGGCCTCAGGAGAGGCCAGTCCCCATGCGAGTTGCTAGGGGGCCTCTCGGGATTCCTCTCCCGTCGATACCGGGGCCAAAAACCTTGTGTGGAGTCAGGGCTGGAACCGAGGATTCCTCTCAGGGGCTGACATGGATCTTTGGGTACTTCTGGAGTCTCCCCAGGGGAGTCAGGCCTCGTCTCGAGGGGGGGCATGCACGTGTGCTTTCCTTCCAGGCTGTAGCAGCAATGTCACGCTTCCCGTCGCGTGCATCAAAGGATCTGTGGTTTTCCCTCGAGGCTTTCCCTCGAGGCTTTCCCACAGGGCTGTCCCACGTGCCACCGTGGTGTGAGTCGATCCTCGGCGTGAAAGATGAGCCAGTGCAGGGCAAAGAGGTTCCTCTGGAATGGACTGAGACACCTGGGGGACTCTTAGAATGGTGGTACGACCATGGAGTTCCTCTCGCCTTTCCTGTTGAGAGTGCCTCCACTTGAGATGCGATGGGAACGCCGGGAATTCTTTCCCGTTAAAAGCAGGGAAAGGATCCCTCATCTCGAGCTACGAGGGGGAAACGGGGCTCCTCGGGATGTGGGCAGGACCATCGTGCTTCCTCTCGAGTGGACACGGGTATGGTGGTGAACTTCTTGAGTTGCAGCAAGGGTGTGAAAGACCCTTTCGAAGTTCCAGAGGTTAGGTGTCATTAGTCTCCAGACGCCTCAACGGAAATAGGCCTCATCTAGCCTGGAAGGCAGAACTTCCTGGATTTTCTCGAGGTGCGGCAGTTGTTCTCGAGTTACGACGGGTACCACAGGGACCCGCCCTGATGGCCTCAGGAGAGGCCAGTCCCCATGCGAGTTGCTAGGGGGCCTCTCGGGATTCCTCTCCCGTCGATACCGGGGCCAAAAACCTTGTGTGGAGTCAGGGCCAGAACCGAGGATTCCTCTCAGGGGCTGACATGGATCTTTGGGTACTTCTAGTGTCTCCCCAGGGGAGTCAGGCCTGGTCTCGAGTGGGGGCATGGACGTGCGCTTTCCTTCCAGGCTGTAGCAGCAATGTCACGCTTCCCGTCGCGTGGATCAAATGATCTGTGGTTTTCTCTCGAGGCTTTCCCACAGGGCTGTCCCACGTGCCACCGTGGTGTGAGTCGATCCTCGGAGTGAAAGATGAGCCAGTGCAGGGCAAAGAGGTTCCTCTGGAATGGACTGAGACATCTGAGGGACTCTTGGAATGGTGGTACGACCATGGAGTACCT
The DNA here is from genome assembly GCF_032405125.1 of Capricornis sumatraensis. Taxonomy (NCBI): domain Eukaryota; kingdom Metazoa; phylum Chordata; class Mammalia; order Artiodactyla; family Bovidae; genus Capricornis; species Capricornis sumatraensis. The sequence goes on from NW_027184613.1 coordinate 5,090,578, forward strand.
CTCGCCTTTCCTGTTGAGAGTGCCTCCTCTTGAGATGCGACGGGATCGCTGGGAATACTTTCCCGTTGAAAGCAGGGAAAGGATCCCTCATCTCGAGCTACGAGGGGGAAACGGGGCTCCTCTGGATGTGGGCGGGACTATCGTGCTTCCTCTCGAGTGGAGACGGGTATGGCGGTGAACTTCTTGAGTTGCAGCAAGGGTGTGAAAGACCCTTTCGAAGTTCCAGAGGTTACGTGTCAGTCTCCAGACGCCTCATCGGAAATAGACCTCATCTCGCCTGGAAGGGAGAACTTCCTGGATTTTCTCGAGTTGCGGCAGGTGTTCCCGAGTTACGACAGGGACCTCAGGGACCCGCCCTGGTGGCCTCAGGCGAGGCCAGTCCCCATGCGAGTTGCTAGGGGGCCTCTCGGGATTCCTCTCCCGTCGATACCGGGGCCAAAAACCTTGTGTGGAGTCAGGGCCGGAACCGAGGATTCCTCTCAGGGGCTGACATGGATCTTTGGGTACTTCTGGAGTCTCCCCAGGGGAGTCAGGCCTCGTCTCGAGTGGGGGCATGCACGTGTGCTTTCCTTCCAGGCTGTAGCAGCAATGTCACGCTTCCCGTCGCGTGGATCAAAGGAACTGTGGTTTTCCCTCGAGGCTTTCCCTCGAGGCTTTCCCACCGGGCTGTCCCACGTGCCACCGTGGTGTGAGTCGATCCTCGGCGTGAAAGATGAGCCAGTGCAGGGCAAAGAGGTTCCTCTGGAATGGACTGAGACATCTGGGGGACTCTTGGAATGGTGGTACGACCATGGAGTTCTTCTCGCCTTTCCTGTTGAGAGTGCCTCCTCTTGAGTTGTGACGGGAACTCCGGGAATTCTTTCCCGTTGAAAGCAGGGAAAGGATCCCTCATCTCGAGCTACGAGGGGGAACCGGGGCTCCTCGGGATGTGGGCGGGACCATCGTGCTTCCTCTCGAGTGGACACGGGTATGTCGGTGAACTTCTTGAGTTGCAGCAAGGGTGTGAAAGACCCTTTCGAAGTTCCAGAGGTTGGGTGTCATTAGTCTCCAGACGCCTCATCGGAAATAGGCCTCATCTCGCCTGGAAGGGAGAACTTCCTGGATTTTCTCGAGTTGCGGCAGGTGTTCTCGAGTTACGACGGGGACCTCAGGGACCCGCCCTGGTGGCCTCAGGAGAGGCCAGTCCCCATGCGAGTTGCTAGGGGGCCTCTCGGGATTCCTCTCCCGTCGATACCGGGGCCAAAAACCTTGTGTGGAGTCAGGGCCGGAACCGAGGATTCCTCTCAGGGGCTGACATGGATCTTTGGGTACTTCTAGAGTCTCCCCAGGAGAGTCAGGCCTCGTCTCGAGAGGGGGCATGCACGTGCGCTTTCCTTTCAGGCTGTAGCAGCAATGTCACGCTTCCCGTCGCGTGGATCAAATGATCTGTGGTTTTCCCTCGAGGCTTTCCCTCGAGGCTTTCCCACAGGGCTGTCCCACGTGCCACCGTGGTGTGAGTCGATCCTCGGCGTGAAAGATGAGCCAGTGCAGGGCAAAGGGGTTCCTCTGGAATGGACTGAGACATCTGGGGGACTCTTGGAATGGTGGTACGACCATGGAGTTCCTCTCGCCTTTCCTGTTGAGAGTGCCTCCTCTTGAGATGCGACGGGAACGCCGGGAATTCTTTCCCGTTGAAAGCAGGGAAAGGATCCCTCATCTCGAGCTCCGAGGGGGAAACGGGGCTCCTCTGGATGTGGGCGGGACCATCGTGCTTCCTCCCGAGTGGACACGGGTATGGCGGTGAACTTCTTGAGTTGCAGCAAGGGTGTGAAAGACCCTTTCGAAGTTCCAGAGGTTAGGTGTCATTAGTCTCCAGACGCCTCATCGGAAATAGGCCTCATCTCGCCTGGAAGGGAGAACTTCCTGGATTTTCTCGAGTTGCGGCAGGTGTTCTCGAGTTACGACGGGGACCTCAGGGACCCGCCCTGGTGGCCTCAGGAGAGGCCAGTCCCCATGCGAGTTGCTAGGGGGCCTCTCGGGATTCCTCTCCCGTCGATACCGGGGCCAAAAGCCTTGTGTGGAGTCAGGGCCGGAACCGAGCATTCCTCTCAGGGGTTACATGGATCTTTGGGTACTTCTGGAGTCTCCCCAGGGGAGTCAGGCCTCGTCTCGAGTGGGGGCATGCACGTGCGCTTTCCTTCCAGGCTGTAGCAGCAATGTCACGCTTCGCATCGCGAGGGTTAAAGGATCTGTGGTTTTCCCTCGAGGCTTTCCCTCGAGGCTTCCCCACAGGGCTGTCCCACGTGCCACCGTGGTGTGAGTCGATCCTCGGCGTGAAAGATGAGCCAGTGCAGGGCAAAGAGGTTCCTCTGGAATGGACTGAGACATCTGGGGGACTCTTGGAATGGTGGTACGACCATGGAGTTCCTCTCGCCTTTCCTGTTGAGAGTGCCTCCTCTTGAGATGCGACGGGAATGCCGGGAATTCTTTCCCGTTGAAAGCAGGGAAAGGATCCCTCATCTCAAGCTACGAGGGGGAAACGTGGCTCCTCTGTATGTGGGCGGGACCATCGTGCTTTCTCTCGTGTGGAGACGGGTATGTCGGTGAACTTCTTGAGTTGCAGCAAGGGTGTGAAAGACCCTTTCGAAGTTCCAGAGGTTAGGTGTCATTAGTCTCCAGACGCCTCATCGGAAATAGGCCTCATCTCGCCTGGAAGGGAGAACTTCCTGGATTTTCTCGAGGTGCGGCAGGTGTTTTCGAGTTACGACGGGTACCACAGGGACCCGCCCTGATGGTCTCAGGAGAGGCCAGTCCCCATGCGAGTTGCTAGGGGGCCTCTCGGGATTCCTCTCCCGTCGATACCGGCGCCAAAAACCTTGTGTGGAGTCAGGGCCAGAACCGAGGATTCCTCTCAGGGGCTGACATGGATCTTTGGGTACTTCTGGAGTCTCCCCAGGGGAGTCAGGCCTCGTCTCGAGTGGGGGCATGCACGTGCGCTTTCCTTCCAGGCTGTAGCAGCAATGTCACGCTTCCCGTCGCGTGGATCAAAGGATCTGTGGTTTTCCCAAGAGGCTTTCCCTCGAGGCTTTCCCACAGGGCTGTCCCACGTGCCACCGTGGTGTGAGTCGATCCTCGGCGTGAAAGATGAGCCAGTGCAGGGCAAAGAGGTTCCTCTGGAATGGACTGAGACATCTGGGGGACTCTTGGAATGGTGGTACGACCATGGAGTTCCTCTCGCCTTTCCTGTTGAGAGTGACTCCTCTTGAGTTGTGACGGGAACGCCGGGAATTCTTTCCCGTTGAAAGCAGGGAAAGGATCCCTCATCTCGAGCTACGAGGGGGAAACGGGGCTCCTCGGAATGTGGGCGGGACCATCGTGCTTCCTCTCGAGTGGACACGGGTATGTCGGTGAACTTCTTGAGTTGCAGCAAGGGTGTGAAAGACCCTTTCGAAGTTCCAGAGGTTAGGTGTCATTAGTCTCCAGACGCCTCATCGGAAATAGGCCTCATCTAGCCTGGAAGGGAGAACTTCCTGGATTTTCTCGAGGTGCGGCAGGTGTTCTCGAGTTACGACGGGTACCTCAGGGACCCACCCTGATGGCCTCAGGAGAGGCCAGTCCCCATGCGAGTTGCTAGGGGGCCTCCCGGGATTCCTCTCCAGTCGATACCGGGGCCAAAAACCTTGTGTGGAGTCAGGGCCAGAACAGAGGATTCCTCTCAGGGGCTGACATGGATCTTTGGGTTCTTCTAGAGTCTCCCCAGGGGAGTCAGGCCTCGTCTCGAGTGGGGGCATGCACGTGCGCTTTCCTTCCAGGCTGTAGCAGCAATGTCACGCTTCCCGTCGCTAGGATCAAAGGATCTGTGGTTTTCCCTCGAGGCTTTCCCTCGAGGCTTTCCCACAGGGCTGTCCCATGTGCCACCGTGGTGTGAGTCGATCCTCGGAGTGAAAGATGAGCCAGTGCAGGGCAAAGAGGTTCCTCTGGAATGGACTGAGACATCTGGGGGACTCTTGGAATGGTGGTACGACCATGGAGTTCCTCTCGCCTTTCCTGTTGAGAGTGCCTCCTCTTGAGATGCGACGGGAACACTGGGAATTCTTTCCCGTTGAAAGCAGGGAAAGGATCCCTCATCTCGAGCTACGAGGGGGAAACGGGGCTCCTCTGGATGTGGGCGGGACCATCGTGCTTCCTCTCGAGTGGAGACGGGTATGGCGGTGAACTTCTTGAGTTGCAGCAAGGGTGTGAAAGACCCTTTCGAAGTTCCAGAGGTTACGTGTCAGTCTCCAGACGCCTCATCGGAAATAGACCTCATCTCGCCTGGAAGGGAGAACTTCCTGGATTTTCTCGAGGTGCGGCAGGTGTTCTCGAGTTACGACTTGTACAACAGGGACCCGCCCTGATGGCCTCAGGAGAGGCCAGTCCCCATGCGTGTTGCTAGGGGGCCTCTCGGGATTCCTCTCCCGTCGATACTGGGGCCAAATACCTTGTGTGGAGTCAGGGCCGGAACCGAGGATTCCTCTCAGGGGCTGACATGGATCTTTGGGTACTTCTGGAGTCTCCCTAGGGGAGTCAGGCCTCGTCTCGAGTGGGGGCATGCACGTGCGCTTTCCTTCCAGGCTGTAGCAGCAATGTCACGCTTCCCGTCGCGTGAATCAAAGGATCTGTGGTTTTCCCTCTAGGCTTTCCCTCGAGGCTTTCCCACAGGGCTGCCCCACGTGCCACCGTGGTGTGAGTCGATTCTCGGCGTGAAAGATGAGCCAGTGCAGGGCAAAGAGGTTCCTCTGGAATGGACTGAGACATCTGGGGGACTCTTGGAATGGTGGTACGACCATGGAGTTCCTCTCGCCTTTCCTGTTGAGAGTGCCTCCTCTTGAGATGCGACGGGAATGCCGGGAATTCTTTCCCGTTGAAAGCAGGGAAAGGATCCCTCATCTCGAGCTACGAGGGGGAAACGGGGCTCCTCTGGATGTGGGCGGGACCATCGTGCTTTCTCTCGTGTGGAGACGGGTATGGCGGTAAACTGCTTGAGTTGCAGCAAGGGTGTGAAAGACCCTTTCGAAGTTCCAGAGTTTGGGTGTCATTAGTCTCCAGACGCCTCATCGGAAATAGGCCTCATCTCGCCTGGAAGGGAGAACTTCCTGGATTTTCTCGAGTTGCGGCAGGTGTTCTCGAGTTACGACGGGGACCTCAGGGACCCGCCCTGGTGGCCTCAGGAGAGGCCAGTCCCCAGGCGAGTTGCTAGGGGGCCTCTCGGGATTCCTCTCCCGTCGATACCGGGGCCAAAAACCTTGTGTGGAGTCAGGGCCGGAACCGAGGATTCCTCTCAGGGGCTGACATGGATCTTTGGGTACTTCTGGAGTCTCCCCAGGGGAGTCAGGCCTCGTCTCGAGTGGGGGCATGCACGTGTGCTTTCCTTCCAGGCTGTAGCAGCAATGTCACGCTTCCCGTCGCGTGGATCAAAGGATCTGTGGTTTTCCCTCGAGGCTTTCCCTCGAGGCTTTCCCACAGGGCTGTCCCACGTGCCACCGTGGTGTGAGTCGATCCTCGGCGTGAAAGATGAGCCAGTGCAGGGCAAAGAGGTTCCTCTGGAATGGACTGAGACATCTGGGGGACTCTTGGAATGGTGGTACCACCATGGAGTTCCTCTCGCCTTTCCTGTTGAGAGTGCCTCCTCTTGAGATGCGACGGGAACGCCGGGAATTCTTTCCCGTTGAAAGCAGGGAAAGGATCCCTCATCTCGAGCTACGAGGGGGAAACGGGGCTCCTCGGGATGTGGGTGGGACCATCGTGCTTCCTCTCGAGTGGACACGGGTATGTCGGTGAACTTCTTGAGTTGCAGCAAGGGTGTGAAAGACCCTTCCGAAGTTCCAGAGGTTAGGTGTCATTAGTCTCCAGACGCCTCATCGGAAATAGGCCTCATCTCGCCTGGAAGGGAGAACTTCCTGGATTTTCTCGAGGTGCGGCAGGTGTTTTCGAGTTACGACGGGTACCACAGGGACCCGCCCTGATGGCCTCAGGAGAGGCCAGTCCCCATGCGAGTTGCTAGGGGGCCTCTCGGGATTCCTCTCCCGTCGATACCGGCGCCAAAAACCGTGTGTGGAGTCAGGGCCAGAACCGAGGATTCCTCTCAGGGGCTGACATGGATCTTTGGGTACTTCTGGAGTCTCCCCAGGGGAGTCAGGCCTCGTCTCGAGTGGGGGCATGCACGTGCGCTTTCCTTCCAGGCTGTAGCAGCAATGTCACGCTTCCCGTCGCGTGGATCAAAGGATCTGTGGTTTTCCCTCGAGGCTTTCCCTCGAGGCTTTCCCACAGGGCTGTCCCACGTGCCACCGTGGTGTGAGTCGATCCTCGGCGTGAATGATGAGCCAGTGCAGGGCAAAGAGGTTCCTCTGGAATGGACTGAGACATCTGGGGGACTCTTGCAATGGTGGTACGACCATGGAGTTCCTCTCGACTTTCCTGTTGAGAGTGCCTCCTCTTGAGTTGTGACGAGAACGCCGGGAATTCTTTCCCGTTGAAAGCAGGGAAAGGATCCCTCATCTCGAGCTACGAGGGGGAAATGGGGCTCCTCGGGATGTGGGCGGGACCATCGTGCTTCCTCTCGAGTGGACACGGGTATGTCGGTGAACTTCTTGAGTTGCAGCAAGGGTGTGAAAGACCCTTTCGAAGTTCCAGAGGTTAGGTGTCATTAGTCTCCAGACGCCTCATCGGAAATAGGCATCATCTAGCCTGGAAGGGAGAACTTCCTGGATTTTCTCGAGGTGCGGCAGGTGTTCTCGAGTTACGACGGGTACCACAGGGACCCGCCCTGATGGCCTCAGGAGAGGACAGTCCCCATGCGAGTTGCTAGGGGGCCTCTCGGGATTCCTCTCCAGTCGATACCGGGGCCAAAAACCTTGTGTGGAGTCAGGGCCAGAACCGAGGATTCCTCTCAGGGGCTGACATGGATCTTTGGGTACTTCTAGAGTCTCCCCAGGGGAGTCAGGCCTCTTCTCGAGTGGGGGCATGCACGTGCGCTTTCCTTCCAGGCTGTAGCAGCAATGTCACGCTTCCTGTCCCGTGGATCAAATGATCTGTGGTTTTCCCTCGAGGCTTTCCCTCGAGGCTTTCCCACAGGGCTGTCCCATGTGCCACCGTGGTGTGAGTCGATCCTCGGAGTGAAAGATGAGCCAGTGCAGGGCAAAGAGTTTCCTCTGGAATGGACTGAGACATCTGGGGGACTCTTGGAATGGTGGTACGACCATGGAGTTCCTCTCGCCTTTCCTGTTGAGAGTGCCTCCTCTTGAGATGCGACGGGAACGCTGGGAATTCTTTCCCGTTGAAAGCAGGGAAAGGATCCCTCATCTCGAGCTACGAGGGGGAAACGGGGCTCCTCTGGATGTGGGCGGGACCATCGTGATTCCTCTCGAGTGGAGACGGGTATGGCGGTGAACTTCTTGAGTTGCAGCAAGGGTGTGAAAGACCCTTTAGAAGTTCCTGAGGTTACGTGTCAGTCTCCAGACGCCTCATCGGAAATAGACCTCATCTCGCCTGGAAGGGAGAACTTCCTGGATTTTCTCGAGGTGCGGCAGGTGTTCTCGAGTTACGACTGGTACCACAGGGACCCGCCCTGATGGCCTCAGGAGAGGCCAGTCCCCATGCGTGTTGCTAGGGGGCCTCTCGGGATTCCTCTCCCGTCGATACTGGGGCCAAATACCTTGTGTGGAGTCAGGGCCGGAACCGAGGATTCCTCTCAGGGGCTGACATGGATCTTTGGGTACTTCTGGAGTCTCCCCAGGGGAGTCAGGCCTCGTCTCGAGTGGGGGCCTGCACGTGCGCTTTCCTTCCAGGCTATAGCAGCAATGTCACGCTTCCCGTCGCGTGGATCAAAGGATCTGTGGTTTTCCCTCTATGCTTTCCCTCGAGGCTTTCCCACAGGGCTGTCCCACGTGCCACCGTGGTTTGAGTCGATTCTCGGCGTGAAAGATGAGCCAGTGCAGGGCAAAGAGATTCCTCTGGAATGGACTGAGACATCTGGGGGACTCTTGGAATGGTGGTACGACCATGGAGTTCCTCTCGCCTTTCCTGTTGAGAGTGCCTCCTCTTGAGATGCGACGGGAATGCCGGGAATTCTTTCCCGTTGAAAGCAGGGAAAGGATCCCTCATCTCGAGCTACGAGGTGGAAACGGGGCTCCTCTGGATGTGGGCGGGACCATCGTGCTTTCTCTCGTGTGGAGACGGGTATGGCGGTAAACTTCTTGAGTTGCAGCAAGGGTGTGAAAGACCCTTTCGAAGTTCCAGAGGTTAGGTGTCATTAGTCTCCAGACGCCTCATCGGAAATAGGCCTCATCTCGCCTGGAAGGGAGAACTTCCTGGATTTTCTCGAGTTGCGGCAGGTGTTTTCGAGTTACGACGGGGACCTCAGGGACCCGCCCTGGTGGCCTCAGGAGAGGCCAGTCCCCATGCGAGTTGCTAGGGGGCCTCTCGGGATTCCTCTCCCGTCGATACCGGGGCCAAAAACCTTGTGTGGAGTCAGGGCCAGAACCGAGGTTTCCTCTCAGGGGCTGACATGGATCTTTGGGTACTTCTGGAGTCTCCCCAGGGGAGTCAGGCCTCGTCTCGAGTGGGGGCATGCACGTGCGCTTTCCTTCCAGGCTGTAGCAGCAATGTCACGCTTCCCGTCGCGTGGATCAAAGGATCTGTGGTTTTCCCTCGAGGCTTTCCCTCGAGGCTTTCCCACAGGGCTGTCCCACGTGCCACCGTGGTGTGAGTCGATCCTCGGCGCGAAAGATGAGCCAGTGCAGGGCAAAGAGATTCCTCTGGAATGGACTGAGACATCTGGGGGACTCTTGGAATGGTGGTACGACCATGGAGTTCCTCTCGCCTTTCCTGTTAAGAGTGCCTCCTCTTGAGATCCGACGGGAACGCCGGGAATTCTTTCCCGTTGAAAGCAGGGAAAGGATCCCTCATCTCGAGCTACGAGGGGGAAACGGGGCTCCTCTGGATGTGGTCGGGACCATCGTGCTTCCTCTCGAGTGGAGACGGGTATGGCGGTGAACTTCTTGAGTTGCAGCAAGGGTGTGAAAGACCCTTTCGAAGTTCCAGAGGTTAGGTGTCATTAGTCTCCAGACGCCTCATCGGAAATAGGCCTCATCTCGCCTGGAAGGGAGAACTTCCTGGATTTTCTCGAGTTGCGGCAGGTGTTCTCGAGTTACGACGGGGACCTCAGGGACCCGCCCTGGTGGCCTCAGGAGAGGCCAGTCCCCATGCGAGTTGCTAGGGGGCCTCTCGGGATTCCTCTCCCGTCGATACCGGGGCCAAAAACCTTGTGAGGAGTCAGGGCCGGAACCGAGGATTCCTCTCAGGGGCTGACATGGATCTTTGGGTACTTCTGGAGTCTCCCCAGGGGAGTCAGGCCTCGTCTCGAGTCGGGGCATGCACGTGCGCTTTACTTCCAGGCTGTAGCAGCAATGTCACGCTTCCCGTGGCGTGGATCAAAGGATCTGTGGTTTTCCCTCGAGGCTTTCCCACAGGGCTGTCCCACGTGCCACCGTGGTGTGAGTCGATCCTCGGCGTGAAAGATGAGCCAGTGCAGTGCAAAGAGGTTCCTCTGGAATGGACTGAGACATCTGGGGGACTCTTGGAATGTTGGTACGACCATGGAGTTCCTCTCGCCTTTCCTGTTGAGAGTGCCTCCTCTTGAGATGCGACGGGAACGCCGGGAATTCTTTCCCGTTGAAAGCAGGGAAAGGATCCCTCATCTCGAGCTACAAGGGGGAAACGGGGCTCCTCGGGATGTGGGCGGGAACATCGTGCTTCCTCTCGAGTGGAGACGGGTATGGCGGTGAACTTCTTGAGTTGCAGCAAGGGTGTGAAAGACCCTTTCGAATTTCCAGAGGTTAGGTGTCATTAGTCTCCAGACGACTCATCGGAAATAGGCCTCATCTCGCCTGGAAGGGAGAACTTCCTGGATTTTCTCGAGTTGCGGCAGGTGTTCTCGAGTTACGACGGGGACCTCAGGGACCCGCCCTGGTGGCCTCAGGAGAGGCCAGTACACATGCGAGGTGGTAGGGGGCCTCTCGGGATTCCTCTCCCGTCGATACCGGGGCCAAAAACCTTGTGTGGAGTCAGGGCCGGAACCGAGGATTCCTCTCAGGGGCTGACATGGATCTTTGGGTACTTCTGGAGTCTCCCCAGGGGAGTCAGGCCTCGTCTCGAGTGGGGGCATGCACGTGGGCTTTCCTTCCAGGCTGTAGCAGCAATGTCACGCTTCCCGTGGCGTGGATCAAAGGATCTGTGGTTTTCCCTCGAGGCTTTCCCACAGGGCTGTCCCACGTGCCACAGTGGTGTGAGTCGATCCTCGGCGTGAAAGATGAGCCAGTGCAGGGCAAAGAGGTTCCTCTGGAATGGACTGAGACATCTGGGGGACTCTTGGAATGGTGGTACGACCATGGAGTTCCTCTCGCCTTTCCTGTTGAGAGTGCCTCCTCTTGAGATGCGACGGGAACGCCGGGAATTCTTTCCCGTTGAACCAGGGAAAGGATCCCTCATCTTGAGCTACGAGGGGGAAACGGGGCTCCTCTGGATGTGGGCGGGACCATCGTGCTTCCTCTCGAGTGGAGACGGGTATGGTGGTGAACTTCTTGAGTTGCAGCAAGGGTGTGAAAGACCCTTTCGAAGCTCGAGAGGTTAGGTGTCATTAGTCTCCAGACGCCTCATCGGAAATAGGCCTCATCTCGCCTGGAAGGGAGAACTTCCTGGATTTTCTCGAGTTGCGGCAGGTGCTCTCGAGTTACGACGGGGACCTCAGGGACCCGCCCTGGTGGCCTCAGGAGAGGCCAGTCCCCATGCGAGGTGCTAGGGGGCCTCTCGGGATTCCTCTCCCGTCGATACCGGGGCCAAAAACCTTTTGTGCAGTCAGGGCCGGAACCGAGGATTCCTCTCAGGGGCTTATATGGATCTTTGGGTACTTCTGGAGTCTCCCCACGGGAGTCAGGCCTCGTCTCGAGTGGGGGCATGCACGTGCGCTTTCCTTCCAGGGTGTAGCAGCAATGTCACGCTTCCCGTCGCGTGGATCAAAGGATCTGTGGTTTTCCCTCGAGGCTTTCCCTCGAGGCTTTCCCACAGGGCTGTCCCACGTGCCTCCGTGGTGTGAGTCGATCCTCGGCGTGAAAGATGAGCCAGTGCAGGGCAAAGAGGTTCCTCTGGAATGGACTGAGACATCTGGGGGACTCTAGGAATGGTGGTAGGACCATGGAGTTCCTCTCGCCTTTCCTGTTGAGAGTGCCTCCTCTTGAGATGCGACGGGAACGCCGGGAATTCTTTCCCGTTGAAAGCAGGGAAAGGATCCCTCATCTCGAGCTACGAGGGGGAAACGGGGCTCCTCTGGATGTGGGCGGGACCATCGTGCTTCCTCTCGAGTGGAGACGGGTATGGCGGTGAACTTCTTGAGTTGCAGCAAGGGTGTGAAAGACCCTTTTGAATTTCCAGAGGTTAGGTGTCATTAGTCTCCAGACGACTCATCGGAAATAGGCCTCATCTCGCCTGGAAGGGAGAACTTCCTGGATTTTCTCGAGTTGCGGCAGGTGTTCTCGAGTTACGACGGGGACCTCAGGGACCCGCCCTGGTGGCCTCAGGATAGGCCAGTACCCATGCGAGGTGCTAGGGGGCCTCTCGGGATTCCTCTCCCGTCGATACCGGGGCCAAAAACCTTGTGTGCAGTCAGGGCCGGAACCGAGGATTCCTCTCAGGGGCTGACATGGATCTTTGGGTACTTCTGGAGTCTCCCCAGGGGAGTCAGGCCTCGTCTCGAGTGGGGGCATGCACGTGCGCTTTCCTTCCAGGCTGTAGCAGCAATGTCACGCTTCCCGTCGCGTGGATCAAAGGATCTGTGGTTTTCCCTCGAGGCTTTCCCACAGGGCTGTCCCACGTGCCACCGTGGTGTGAGTCGATCCTCGGCGTGAATGATGAGCCAGTGCAGGGCAAAGAGGTTCCTCTGGAATGGACTGAGACATCTGGGGGACTCTTGCAATGGTGGTACGACCATGGAGTTCCTCTCGACTTTCCTGTTGAGAGTGCCTCCTCTTGAGTTGTGACGAGAACGCCGGGAATTCTTTCCCGTTGAAAGCAGGGAAAGGATCCCTCATCTCGAGCTACGAGGGGGAAATGGGGCTCCTCGGGATGTGGGCGGGACCATCGTGCTTCCTCTCGAGTGGACACGGGTATGTCGGTGAACTTCTTGAGTTGCAGCAAGGGTGTGAAAGACCCTTTCGAAGTTCCAGAGGTTAGGTGTCATTAGTCTCCAGACGCCTCATCGGAAATAGGCATCATCTAGCCTGGAAGGGAGAACTTCCTGGATTTTCTCGAGGTGCGGCAGGTGTTCTCGAGTTACGACGGGTACCACAGGGACCCGCCCTGATGGCCTCAGGAGAGGACAGTCCCCATGCGAGTTGCTAGGGGGCCTCTCAGGATTCCTCTCCAGTCGATACCGGGGCCAAAAACCTTGTGTGGAGTCAGGGCCAGAACCGAGGATTCCTCTCAGGGGCTGACATGGATCTTTGGGTACTTCTAGAGTCTCCCCAGGGGAGTCAGGCCTCTTCTCGAGTGGGGGCATGCACGTGCGCTTTCCTTCCAGGCTGTAGCAGCAATGTCACGCTTCCTGTCCCGTGGATCAAATGATCTGTGGTTTTCCCTCGAGGCTTTCCCTCGAGGCTTTCCCACAGGGCTGTCCCATGTGCCACCGTGGTGTGAGTCGATCCTCGGAGTGAAAGATGAGCCAGTGCAGGGCAAAGAGTTTCCTCTGGAATGGACTGAGACATCTGGGGGACTCTTGGAATGGTGGTACGACCATGGAGTTCCTCTCGCCTTTCCTGTTGAGAGTGCCTCCTCTTGAGATGCGACGGGAACGCTGGGAATTCTTTCCCGTTGAAAGCAGGGAAAGGATCCCTCATCTCGAGCTACGAGGGGGAAACGGGGCTCCTCTGGATGTGGGCGGGACCATCGTGCTTCCTCTCGAGTGGAGACGGGTAAGGCGGTGAACTTCTTGAGTTGCAGCAAGGGTGTGAAAGACCCTTTAGAAGTTCCTGAGGTTACGTGTCAGTCTCCAGACGCCTCATCGGAAATAGACCTCATCTCGCCTGGAAGGGAGAACTTCCTGGATTTTCTCGAGGTGCGGCAGGTGTTCTCGAGTTACGACTGGTACCACAGGGACCCGCCCTGATGGCCTCAGGAGAGGCCAGTCCCCATGCGTGTTGCTAGGGGGCCTCTCGGGATTCCTCTCCCGTCGATACTGGGGCCAAATACCTTGTGTGGAGTCAGGGCCGGAACCGAGGATTCCTCTCAGGGGCTGACATGGATCTTTGGGTACTTCTGGAGTCTCCCCAGGGGAGTCAGGCCTCGTCTCGAGTGGGGGCATGCACGTGCGCTTTCCTTCCAGGCTATAGCAGCAATGTCACGCTTCCCGTCGCGTGGATCAAAGGATCTGTGGTTTTCCCTCTAGGCTTTCCCTCGAGGCTTTCCCACAGGGCTGTCCCACGTGCCACCGTGGTTTGAGTCGATTCTCGGCGTGAAAGATGAGCCAGTGCAGGGCAAAGAGATTCCTCTGGAATGGACTGAGACATCTGGGGGACTCTTGGAATGGTGGTACGACCATGGAGTTCCTCTCGCCTTTCCTGTTGAGAGTGCCTCCTCTTGAGATGCGACGGGAATGCCGGGAATTCTTTCCCGTTGAAAGCAGGGAAAGGATCCCTCATCTCGAGCTACGAGGTGGAAACGGGGCTCCTCTGGATGTGGGCGGGACCATCGTGCTTTCTCTCGTGTGGAGACGGGTATGGCGGTAAACTTCTTGAGTTGCAGCAAGGGTGTGAAAGACCCTTTCGAAGTTCCAGAGGTTAGGTGTCATTAGTCTCCAGACGCCTCATCGGAAATAGGCCTCATCTCGCCTGGAAGGGAGAACTTCCTGGATTTTCTCGAGTTGCGGCAGGTGTTTTCGAGTTACGACGGGGACCTCAGGGACCCGCCCTGGTGGCCTCAGGAGAGGCCAGTCCCCATGCGAGTTGCTAGGGGGCCTCTCGGGATTCCTCTCCCGTCGATACCGGGGCCAAAAACCTTGTGTGGAGTCAGGGCCAGAACCGAGGTTTCCTCTCAGGGGCTGACATGGATCTTTGGGTACTTCTGGAGTCTCCCCAGGGGAGTCAGGCCTCGTCTCGAGTGGGGGCATGCACGTGCGCTTTCCTTCCAGGCTGTAGCAGCAATGTCACGCTTCCCGTCGCGTGGATCAAAGGATCTGTGGTTTTCCCTCGAGGCTTTCCCTCGAGGCTTTCCCACAGGGCTGTCCCACGTGCCACCGTGGTGTGAGTCGATCCTCGGCGCGAAAGATGAGCCAGTGCAGGGCAAAGAGATTCCTCTGGAATGGACTGAGACATCTGGGGGACTCTTGGAATGGTGGTACGACCATGGAGTTCCTCTCGCCTTTCCTGTTAAGAGTGCCTCCTCTTGAGATCCGACGGGAACGCCGGGAATTCTTTCCCGTTGAAAGCAGGGAAAGGATCCCTCATCTCGAGCTACGAGGGGGAAACGGGGCTCCTCTGGATGTGGTCGGGACCATCGTGCTTCCTCTCGAGTGGAGACGGGTATGGCGGTGAACTTCTTGAGTTGCAGCAAGGGTGTGAAAGACCCTTTCGAAGTTCCAGAGGTTAGGTGTCATTAGTCTCCAGACGCCTCATCGGAAATAGGCCTCATCTCGCCTGGAAGGGAGAACTTCCTGGATTTTCTCGAGTTGCGGCAGGTGTTCTCGAGTTACGACGGGGACCTCAGGGACCCGCCCTGGTGGCCTCAGGAGAGGCCAGTCCCCATGCGAGTTGCTAGGGGGCCTCTCGGGATTCCTCTCCCGTCGATACCGGGGCCAAAAACCTTGTGAGGAGTCAGGGCCGGAACCGAGGATTCCTCTCAGGGGCTGACATGGATCTTTGGGTACTTCTGGAGTCTCCCCAGGGGAGTCAGGCCTCGTCTCGAGTCGGGGCATGCACGTGCGCTTTACTTCCAGGCTGTAGCAGCAATGTCACGCTTCCCGTGGCGTGGATCAAAGGATCTGTGGTTTTCCCTCGAGGCTTTCCCACAGGGCTGTCCCACGTGCCACCGTGGTGTGAGTCGATCCTCGGCGTGAAAGATGAGCCAGTGCAGTGCAAAGAGGTTCCTCTGGAATGGACTGAGACATCTGGGGGACTCTTGGAATGTTGGTACGACCATGGAGTTCCTCTCGCCTTTCCTGTTGAGAGTGCCTCCTCTTGAGATGCGACGGGAACGCCGGGAATTCTTTCCCGTTGAAAGCAGGGAAAGGATCCCTCATCTCGAGCTACAAGGGGGAAACGGGGCTCCTCGGGATGTGGGCGGGAACATCGTGCTTCCTCTCGAGTGGAGACGGGTATGGCGGTGAACTTCTTGAGTTGCAGCAAGGGTGTGAAAGACCCTTTCGAATTTCCAGAGGTTAGGTGTCATTAGTCTCCAGACGACTCATCGGAAATAGGCCTCATCTCGCCTGGAAGGGAGAACTTCCTGGATTTTCTCGAGTTGCGGCAGGTGTTCTCGAGTTACGACGGGGACCTCAGGGACCCGCCCTGGTGGCCTCAGGAGAGGCCAGTACACATGCGAGGTGGTAGGGGGCCTCTCGGGATTCCTCTCCCGTCGATACCGGGGCCAAAAACCTTGTGTGGAGTCAGGGCCGGAACCGAGGATTCCTCTCAGGGGCTGACATGGATCTTTGGGTACTTCTGGAGTCTCCCCAGGGGAGTCAGGCCTCGTCTCGAGTGGGGGCATGCACGTGGGCTTTCCTTCCAGGCTGTAGCAGCAATGTCACGCTTCCCGTGGCGTGGATCAAAGGATCTGTGGTTTTCCCTCGAGGCTTTCCCACAGGGCTGTCCCACGTGCCACAGTGGTGTGAGTCGATCCTCGGCGTGAAAGATGAGCCAGTGCAGGGCAAAGAGGTTCCTCTGGAATGGACTGAGACATCTGGGGGACTCTTGGAATGGTGGTACGACCATGGAGTTCCTCTCGCCTTTCCTGTTGAGAGTGCCTCCTCTTGAGATGCGACGGGAACGCCGGGAATTCTTTCCCGTTGAACCAGGGAAAGGATCCCTCATCTTGAGCTACGAGGGGGAAACGGGGCTCCTCTGGATGTGGGCGGGACCATCGTGCTTCCTCTCGAGTGGAGACGGGTATGGTGGTGAACTTCTTGAGTTGCAGCAAGGGTGTGAAAGACCCTTTCGAAGTTCGAGAGGTTAGGTGTCATTAGTCTCCAGACGCCTCATCGGAAATAGGCCTCATCTCGCCTGGAAGGGAGAACTTCCTGGATTTTCTCGAGTTGCGGCAGGTGCTCTCGAGTTACGACGGGGACCTCAGGGACCCGCCCTGGTGGCCTCAGGAGAGGCCAGTCCCCATGCGAGGTGCTAGGGGGCCTCTCGGGATTCCTCTCCCGTCGATACCGGGGCCAAAAACCTTTTGTGCAGTCAGGGCCGGAACCGAGGATTCCTCTCAGGGGCTTATATGGATCTTTGGGTACTTCTGGAGTCTCCCCACGGGAGTCAGGCCTCGTCTCGAGTGGGGGCATGCACGTGCGCTTTCCTTCCAGGGTGTAGCAGCAATGTCACGCTTCCCGTCGCGTGGATCAAAGGATCTGTGGTTTTCCCTCGAGGCTTTCCCTCGAGGCTTTCCCACAGGGCTGTCCCACGTGCCTCCGTGGTGTGAGTCGATCCTCGGCGTGAAAGATGAGCCAGTGCAGGGCAAAGAGGTTCCTCTGGAATGGACTGAGACATCTGGGGGACTCTAGGAATGGTGGTAGGACCATGGAGTTCCTCTCGCCTTTCCTGTTGAGAGTGCCTCCTCTTGAGATGCGACGGGAACGCCGGGAATTCTTTCCCGTTGAAAGCAGGGAAAGGATCCCTCATCTCGAGCTACGAGGGGGAAACGGGGCTCCTCTGGATGTGGGCGGGACCATCGTGCTTCCTCTCGAGTGGAGACGGGTATGGCGGTGAACTTCTTGAGTTGCAGCAAGGGTGTGAAAGACCCTTTTGAATTTCCAGAGGTTAGGTGTCATTAGTCTCCAGACGACTCATCGGAAATAGGCCTCATCTCGCCTGGAAGGGAGAACTTCCTGGATTTTCTCGAGTTGCGGCAGGTGTTCTCGAGTTACGACGGGGACCTCAGGGACCCGCCCTGGTGGCCTCAGGATAGGCCAGTACCCATGCGAGGTGCTAGGGGGCCTCTCGGGATTCCTCTCCCGTCGATACCGGGGCCAAAAACCTTGTGTGCAGTCAGGGCCGGAACCGAGGATTCCTCTCAGGGGCTGACATGGATCTTTGGGTACTTCTGGAGTCTCCCCAGGGGAGTCAGGCCTCGTCTCGAGTGGGGGCATGCACGTGCGCTTTCCTTCCAGGCTGTAGCAGCAATGTCACGCTTCCCGTCGCGTGGATCAAAGGATCTGTGGTTTTCCCTCGAGGCTTTCCCACAGGGCTGTCCCACGTGCCACCGTGGTGTGAGTCGATCCTCGGCGTGAAAGATGAGCCAGTGCAGGGCAAAGAGGTTCCTCTGGAATGGACTGAGACATCTGGGGGACTCTTGGAATGGTGGTACGACCATGGAGTTCCTCTCGCCTTTCCTGTTGAGAGTGCCTCCTCTTGAGATGCGACGGGAACGCCGGGAATTCTTTCCCGTTGAAAGCAGGGAAAGGATCCCTCATCTTGAGCTACGAGGGGGAAACGGGGCTCCTCTGGATGTGGGCGGGACCATCGTGCTTCCTCTCGAGTGGAGACGGGTATGGCGGTGAACTTCTTGAGTTGCAGCAAGGGTGTGAAAGACCCTTTCAAAGTTCGAGAGGTTAGGTGTCATTAGTCTCCAGATGCCTCATCGGAAATAGGCCTCATCTCGCCTGGAAGGGAGAACTTCCTGGATTTTCTCGAGTTGCGGCAGGTGTTCTCGAGTTACGACGGGGACCTCAGGGACCCGCCCTGGTGGCCTCAGGAGAGGCCAGTCCCCATGCGAGGTGCTAGGGGGCCTCTCGGGATTCCTCTCCCGTCGATACCGGGGCCAAAAACCTTGTGTGCAGTCAGGGTCGGAACCGAGGATTCCTCTCAGGGGCTGACATGGATCTTTGGGTACTTCTGGAGTCTCCCCACGGGAGTCAGGCCTCGTCTCGAGTGGGGGCATGCACGTGCGCTTTCCTTCCAGGCTGTAGCAGCAATGTCACGCTTCCCGTCGCGTGGATCAAAGGATCTGTGGTATTCCCTCGAGGCTTTCCCTCGAGGCTTTCCCACAGGGCTGTCCCACGTGCCACCGTGGTGTGAGTCGATCCTCGGCGTGAAAGATGAGCCAGTGCAGGGCAAAGAGGTTCCTCTGGAATGGACTGAGACATCTGGGGGACTCTTGGAATGGTGGTACGACCATGGAGTTCCTCTCGCCTTTCCTGTTGAGAGTGCCTCCTCTTGAGATACGACGGGAACACAGGGAATACTTTCCCGTTGAAAGCAGGGAAAGGATCCCTCATCTCGAGCTAAGAGGGGGAAACGGGGCTCCTCTGGATGTGGGCGGGACCATCGTGCTTCCTCTCGAGTGGAGACGGGTATGGCGGTGAACTTCTTGAGTTGCAGCAAGGGTGTGAAAGACCCTTTCGAAGTTCGAGAGGTTAGGTGTCATTAGTCTCCAGACGCCTCATCGGAAATAGGCCTCATCTCGCCTGGAAGGGAGAACTTCCTGGATTTTCTCGAGTTGCGGCAGGTGTTCTCGAGTTACGACGGGGACCTCAGGGACCCGCTCTGGTGGCCTCAGGAGAGGCCCGTCCCCATGCGAGGTGCTAGGGGGCCTCTCGGGATTCCTCTCCCGTCGATACCAAGGCCAAAAACCTTGTGTGGAGTCAGGGTCGGAACCGAGGATTCCTCTCTGGGGCTTATATGGATCTTTGGGTACTTCTGGAGTCTCGCCAGGGGAGACAGGCCTCGTATCGAGTGGGGGCATGCACGTGCGCTTTCCTTCCAGGCTGTAGCAGCAATGTCACGCTTCCCGTCGCGTGGATCAAAGGATCTGTGGTTTTCCCTCGAGGCTTTCCCTCGAGGCTTTCCCACAGGGCTGTCCCACGTGCCTCCGTGGTGTGAGTCGATCCTCGGCGTGAAAGATGAGCCAGTGCAGGGCAAAGAGGTTCCTTTGGAATGGACTGAGACATCTGGGGGACTCTAGGAATGGTGGTACGACCATGGAGTTCCTCTCGCCTTTCCTGTTGAGAGTGCCTCCTCTTGAGATGCGACGGGAACGCCGGGAATTCCTTCCCGTTGAAAGCAGGAAAGGATCCCTCATCTCGAGCTCCGAGAGGGAAACGGGGCTCCTCTGGATGTGGGCGGGACCATCGTGCTTCCTCTCGAGTGGAGACGGGTATGGCGGTGAACTTCTTGAGTTGCAGCAAGGGTGTGAAAGACCCTTTCGAAATTCCAAAGGTTAGGTGTCATTAGTCTCCAGACGCCTCATCGGAAATAGGCCTCATCTCGCCTGGAAGGGAGAACTTCCTGGATTTTCTCGAGTTGCGGCAGGTGTTCTCGAGTTACGACGGGGACCTCAGGGACCCGCCCTGGTGGCCTCAGGAGAGGCCAGTCCCCATGCGAGGTGCTAGGGGGCCTCTCGGGATTCCTCTCCCGTCGATACCGGGGCCAAAAAGCTTGTGTGGAGTCAAGGCCGGAACCGAGGATTCCTCTCAGGGGCTGACATGGATCTTTGGGTACTTCTGGAGTCTCCCCAGGGGAGTCAGGCCTCGACTCGAGTGGGGGCATGCACGTGCGCTTTCCTTCCAGGCTGTAGCAGCAATGTCACGCTTCCCGTCGCGTGGATCAAAGGATCTGTGGTATTCCCTCGAGGCTTTCCCTCGAGGCTTTCCCACAGGGCTGTCCCACGTGCCACCGTGGTGTGAGTCGATCCTCGGCGTGAAAGATTAGCCAGTGCAGGGCAAAGAGGTTCCTCTGGAATGGACTGAGACATCTGGGGGACTCTTGGAATGGTGGTACGACCATGGAGTTCCTCTCGCCTTTCCTGTTGAGAGTGCCTCCTCTTGAGATACGACGGGAACGCCGGGAATTCTTTCCCGTTGAAAGCAGGGAAAGGATCCCTCATCTCGAGCTAAGAGGGGGAAACGGGGCTCCTTTGGATGTGGGCGGGACCATCGTGCTTCCTCTCGAGTGGAGACGGGTATGGCGGTGAACTTCTTGAGTTGCAGCAAGGGTGTGAAAGACCCTTTCGAAGTTCGAGAGGTTAGGTGTCATTAGTCTCCAGACGCCTCATCGGAAATAGGCCTCATCTCGCCTGGAAGGGAGAACTTCCTGGATTTTCTCGAGTTGCGGCAGGTGTTCTCGAGTTACGACGGGGACCTCTGGGACCCGCCCTGGTGGCCTCAGGAGAGGCCAGTCCCCATGCGAGGTGCTAGGGGGCCTCTCGGGATTCCTCTCCCGTCGATACCAAGGCCAAAAACCTTGTGTGGAGTCAGGGTCGGAACCGAGGATTCCTCTCAGGGGCTTATATGGATCTTTGGGTACTTCTGGAGTCTCGCCAGGGGAGACAGGCCTCGTCTCGAGTGGGGGCATGCACGTGCGCTTTCCTTCCAGGCTGTAGCAGCAATGTCACGCTTCCCGTCGCGTGGATCAAAGGATCTGTGGTTTTCCCTCGAGGCTTTCCCTCGAGGCTTTCCCACAGGGCTGTCCCACGTGCCACCGTGGTATGAGTCGATCCTCGGCGTGAAAGATGAGCCAGTGCAGGGCAAAGAGGTTCCTCTGGAATGGACTGAGACATCTTCGGGACTCCTTGAATGGTGGTACGACCATGGAGTTCCTCTCGCCTTTCCTGTTGAGAGTGCCTCCTCTTGAGATGCGACGGGAACGCCGGGAATTCTTTCCCGTCTAAAGCAGGGAAAGGTTCCCTCATCTCGAGATACGAGGGGGAAACGGGGCTCCTCTGGATGTGGGCGGGACCATCGTGCTTCCTCTCGAGTGGAGACGGGTATGGCGGTGAACTTCTTGAGTTGCAGCAAGGGTGTGAAAGACCCTTTCGAAGTTCCAGAGGTTAGGTGTCATTAGTCTCCAGACGCCTCATCGGAAATAGGCCTCATCTCGCCTGAAAGGGAGAACTTCCTGGATTTTCTCGAGTTGCGGCAGGTGTTCTCGAGTTACGACGGGGACCTCAGGGACCCGCCCTGGTGGCCTCAGGAGAGGCCAGTCCCCATGCGAGGTGCTAGGGGGCCTCTCGGGATTCCTCTCCCGTCGATACCGGGGCCAAAAACCTTGTGTGGAGTCAGGGCCGGAACCGAGGATTCCTCTCAGGGGCTGACATGGATCTTTGGGTACTTCTGGAGTCTCCCCAGGGTAGTTAGGCCTCTTCTCGAGTGGGGGCATGCACGTGCGCTTTCTTTCCCGGCTGTAGCAGCAATGTCACGCTTCCCGTCGCGTGGATCAAAGGATCTGTGGTTTTCCCTCGAGGCTTTCCCACAGGGCTGTCCCACGTGCCACCGTGGTGTGAGTCGATCCTCGGCGTGAAAGATGAGCCAGTGCAGGGCAAAGAGGTTCCTCTGGAATGGACTGAGACATCTGGGGGACTCTTGGAATGGTGGTACGACCATGGAGTTCCTCTCGCCTTTCCTGTTGAGAGTGCCTCCTCTTGAGATGCGACGGGAACGCCGGGAAATCTTCCCCGTTGAAAGCAGGGAAAGGATCCATCATCTCGAGCTCCGAGGGGGAAACGGGGCTCCTTTGGATGTGGGCGGGACCATCGTGCTTCCTCTCGAGTGGAGACGGGTATGGCGGTGAACTTCTTAAGTTGCAGCAAGGGTGTGAAAGACCCTTTCGAAGTTCCAGAGGTTAGGTGTCATTAGTCTCCAGACGCCTCATCGGAAATAGGCCTCATCTCGCCTGGAAGGGAGAACTTCCTGGATTTTCTCGAGTTGGGGCAGGTGTTCTCGAGTTACGACGGGGACCTCAGGGACCCGCCCTGGTGGCCTCAGGAGAGGCCAGTCCCCATGCGAGTTGCTAGGGGGCCTCTCGGGATTCCTCTCCCGTCGATACCGGGGCCAAAAACATTGTATGGAGTCAGGGCCGGAACCGAGGATTCCTCTCAGGGGCTGACATGGATCTTTGGGTTCTTCTGGAGTCCCCCCAGGGGAGTCAGGCCTCGTCTCGAGTGGGGGCATGCACGTGTGCTTTCCTTCCAGGCTGTAGCAGCAATGTCACGATTCCAGTCGAGTGGATCAAAGGATCTGTGGTTTTCCCTCGAGGCTTTCCCTCGAGGCTTTCCCACAGGGCTGTCCCACGTGCCACCGTGGTGTGAGTCGATCCTCGGCGTGAAAGATGAGCCAGTGCAGGGCAAAGAGGTTCCTCTGGAATGGACTGAGACATCTGGGGGACTCTTGGAATGGTGGTACGACCATGGAGTTCCTCTCGCCTTTCCTGTTGAGAGTGCCTCCTCTTGAGATGCGACGGGAACGCCGGGAATTCTTTCCCGTTGAAAGCAGGAAAAGGATCCCTTATCTCGAGCTACGAGGGGGAAACGGGGCTCCTTTGGATGTGGGCGGGACCATCGTGCTTCCTCTCGAGTGGAGACGGGTATGGCGGTGAACTTCTTGAGTTGCAGCAAGGGTGTGAAAGACCCTTTCGAAGTTCGAGAGGTTAGGTGTCATTAGTCTCCAGACGCCTCATCGGAAATAGGCCTCATCTCGCCTGGAAGGGAGAACTTCCTGGATTTTCTCGAGTTGCGGCAGGTGTTCTCGAGTTACGACGGGGACCTCTGGGACCCGCCCTGGTGGCCTCAGGAGAGGCCAGTCCCCATGCGAGGTGCTAGGGGGCCTCTCGGGATTCCTCTCCCGTCGATACCAAGGCCAAAAACCTTGTGTGGAGTCAGGGTCGGAACCGAGGATTCCTCTCAGGGGCTTATATGGATCTTTGGGTACTTCTGGAGTCTCGCCAGGGGAGACAGGCCTCGTCTCGAGTGGGGGCATGCACGTGCGCTTTCCTTCCAGGCTGTAGCAGCAATGTCACACTTCCCGTCGCGTGGATCAAAGGATCTGTGGTTTTCCCTCGAGGCTTTCCCTCGAGGCTTTCCCACAGGGCTGTCCCACGTGCCACCGTGGTATGAGTCGATCCTCGGCGTGAAAGATGAGCCAGTGCAGGGCAAAGAGGTTCCTCTGGAATGGACTGAGACATCTTCGGGACTCCTTGAATGGTGGTACGACCATGGAGTTCCTCTCGCCTTTCCTGTTGAGAGTGCCTCCTCTTGAGATGCGACGGGAACGCCGGGAATTCTTTCCCGTCTAAAGCAGGGAAAGGTTCCCTCATCTCGAGATACGAGGGGGAAACGGGGCTCCTCTGGATGTGGGCGGGACCATCGTGCTTCCTCTCGAGTGGAGACGGGTATGGCGGTGAACTTCTTGAGTTGCAGCAAGGGTGTGAAAGACCCTTTCGAAGTTCCAGAGGTTAGGTGTCATTAGTCTCCAGACGCCTCATCGGAAATAGGCCTCATCTCGCCTGAAAGGGAGAACTTCCTGGATTTTCTCGAGTTGCGGCAGGTGTTCTCGAGTTACGACGGGGACCTCAGGGACCCGCCCTGGTGGCCTCAGGAGAGGCCAGTCCCCATGCGAGGTGCTAGGGGGCCTCTCGGGATTCCTCTCCCGTCGATACCGGGGCCAAAAACCTTGTGTGGAGTCAGGGCCGGAACCGAGGATTCCTCTCAGGGGCTGACATGGATCTTTGGGTACTTCTGGAGTCTCCCCAGGGTAGTTAGGCCTCTTCTCGAGTGGGGGCATGCACGTGCGCTTTCTTTCCCGGCTGTAGCAGCAATGTCACGCTTCCCGTCGCGTGGATCAAAGGATCTGTGGTTTTCCCTCGAGGCTTTCCCACAGGGCTGTCCCACGTGCCACCGTGGTGAGAGTCGATCCTCGGCGTGAAAGATGAGCCAGTGCAGGGCAAAGAGGTTCCTCTGGAATGGACTGAGACATCTGGGGGACTCTTGGAATGGTGGTACGACCATGGAGTTCCTCTCGCCTTTCCTGTTGAGAGTGCCTCCTCTTGAGATGCGACGGGAACGCCGGGAAATCTTCCCCGTTGAAAGCAGGGAAAGGATCCATCATCTCGAGCTCCGAGGGGGAAACGGGGCTCCTTTGGATGTGGGCGGGACCATCGTGCTTCCTCTCGAGTGGAGACGGGTATGGCGGTGAACTTCTTAAGTTGCAGCAAGGGTGTGAAAGACCCTTTCGAAGTTCCAGAGGTTAGGTGTCATTAGTCTCCAGACGCCTCATCGGAAATAGGCCTCATCTCGCCTGGAAGGGAGAACTTCCTGGATTTTCTCGAGTTGGGGCAGGTGTTCTCGAGTTACGATGGGGACCTCAGGGACCCGCCCTGGTGGCCTCAGGAGAGGCCAGTCCCCATGCGAGTTGCTAGGGGGCCTCTCGGGATTCCTCTCCCGTCGATACCGGGGCCAAAAACATTGTATGGAGTCAGGGCCGGAACCGAGGATTCCTCTCAGGGGCTGACATGGATCTTTGGGTTCTTCTGGAGTCCCCCCAGGGGAGTCAGGCCTCGTCTCGAGTGGGGGCATGCACGTGTGCTTTCCTTCCAGGCTGTAGCAGCAATGTCACGCTTCCAGTCGAGTGGATCAAAGGATCTGTGGTTTTCCCTCGAGGCTTTCCCTCGAGGCTTTCCCACAGGGCTGTCCCACGTGCCACCGTGGTGTGAGTCGATCCTCGGCGTGAAAGATGAGCCAGTGCAGGGCAAAGAGGTTCCTCTGGAATGGACTGAGACATCTGGGGGACTCTTGGAATGGTGGTACGACCATGGAGTTCCTCTCGCCTTTCCTGTTGAGAGTGCCTCCTCTTGAGATGCGACGGGAACGCCGGGAATTCTTTCCCGTTGAAAGCAGGAAAAGGATCCCTTATCTCGAGCTACGAGGGGGAAACGGGGCTCCTCTGGATGTGGGCGGGACAATCGTGCTTCCTCTCTAGTGGAGACGGGTATGGTGGTGAACTTCTTGAGTTGCAGCAAGGGTGTGAAAGACCCTTTCGAAGTTCCAGAGGTTAGGTGTCATTAGTCTCCAGACGCCACATAGGAAATAGGCCTCATCTCGCCAGGAAGGGAGAACTTCCTGGATTTTCTCGAGTTGCGGCAGGTGTTCTCGAGTTACGACGGGGACCTCAGGAACCCGCCCTGGTGGCCTCAGGAGAGGCCAGTCCCTATGCGAGTTGCTAGGGGGCCTCTCGGGATTCCTCTCCCGTCGATACCGGGGCCAAAAACCTTGTATGGAGTCAGGGCCGGAACCGAGGATTCCTCTCAGGGGCTGACATGGATCTTTGGGTACTTCTGGAGTCTCCCCAGGGGAGTCAGGCCTCGTCTCGTGTGGGGGCATGCACGTGCACTTTCCTTCCAGGCTGTAGCAGCAATGTCAGGCTTCCCGTCGCGTGGATCAAAGGATCTGTGGTTTTCCCTCGAGGCTTTCCCACAGGGCTGTCCCACGTGCCACCGTGGTGTGAGTCGATCCTCGGCGTGAAAGATGAGCCAGTGCAGGACAAAGAGGTTCCTCTGGAATGGACTGAGATATCTGGGGGACTCTTGGAATGGTGGTACGACCATGGAGTTCCTCTCGCCTTTCCTGTTGAGAGTGCCTCCTCTTGAGATGCGACGGGAACGCCGGGAACTCTTTCCCTTTGAAACCAGGGAAAGGATCCCTCATCTCGAGCTTACGAGGGGAAAACGGGGCTCCTCTGGATGTGGGCGGGACCATCGTGCTTCATCTCGAGTGGAGACGGGTATGTCGGTGAACTTCTTGAGTTGCAGCAAGGGTGTGAAAGACCCTTTCGAAGTTCCAGAGGTTACGTGTCAGTCTCCAGATGCCTCATCGGAAATAGACCTCATCTCGCCTGGAAGGGAGAACTTCCTGGATTTTCTCGAGGTGCGGCAGGTGTTCTCGAGTTACGACGCGTACCAAAGGGACCCGCCCTGATGGCCTCAGGAGAGGCCAGTCCCCATGCGAGTTGCTAGGTGGCCTCTCGGGATTCCTCTCCCGTCGATACTAGGGCCAAAAACCTTGTGTGGAGTCAGGGCCGGAACCGAGGATTCCTCACAGGGGTGACATGGATCTTTGGGTACTTCTGGAGTCTCCCCAGGGGAGTCAGGCCTCGTCTCGAGTGGGGGCATGCACGTGCGCTTTCCTTCCAGGCTGTAGCAGCAATGTCACGCTTCCCGTCGCGTGCATCAAAGGATCTGTGGTTTTCCCTCGAGGCTTTCCCTCGAGGCTTTCCCGCAGGTCTGTCCCACGTGCCACCGTGGTGTGAGTCGATCCTCGGCGTCAAAGATGAGCCAGTGCAGGGCAAAGAGTTTCCTCTGGAATGGACTGAGACATCTGGGGGACTCTTGGAATGGTGGTACGACCATGGAGTTCCTCTCGCCTTTCCTGTTGAGAGTGCCTCCTCTTGAGATGCGACGGGAACGCCGGGAATTCTTTCCCGTTGAAAGCAGGGAAAGGATCCCTCATCTCGAGCTCCGAGGGGGAAACGGGGCTCCTCTGGATGTGGGCGGGACCATCGTGCTTCCTCTCGAGTGGAGACGGGTATGGCGGTGAACTTCTTGAGTTGCAGCAAGGGTGTGAAAGACCCTTTCGAAGTTCCAGAGGTTAGGTGTCATTAGTCTCCAGACGCCTCATCGGAAATAGGCCTCATCTCGCCTGGAAGGGAGAACTTCCTGGATTTTCTCGAGTTGCGGCAGGTGTTCTCGAGTTACGACGGGGATCTCAGGGACCCGCCCTGGTGGCCTCAAGAACAGCCAGTCCCCATGCGAGTGGCTAGGGGGCCTCTCGGGATTCCTCTCCCGTCGATACCGGGGCCAAAAACCTTGTGTGGAGTCAGGGCCGGAACCGAGGATTCCTCTCAGGGGCTGACATGGATCTTTGGGTACTTCTGGAGTCTCCCCAGGGGAGTCAGGCCTAGTCTCGAGTGGGGGCATGCACGTGTGCTTTCCTTCCAGGCTGTAGCAGCAATGTCACGCTTCCCGTCGCGTGGATCAAAGGATCTGTGGTTTTCCCTCGAGGCTTTCCCTCGAGGCTTTCCCACAGGGCTGTCCCACGTGCCACCGTGGTGTGAGTCGATCCTCGGCATGAAAGATGAGCCAGTGCAGGGCAAAGAGGTTCCTCTGGAATGGACTCAGACATCTGGGGGACTCTTGGAATGGTGGTACAACCATGGAGTTCCTCTCGCCTTTCCTGTTGAGAGTGCCTCCTCTTGAGATGCGACGGGAATGCCGGGAATTCTTTCCCGTTGAAAGCAGGGAAAGGATCCCTCATCTCTAGCTACGAGGGGGAAACGGGGCTCCTCTGGATGTGGGCGGGACCATCGTGCTTCCTCTCGAGTGGAGACGGGCAAGGAGGTGAATTTCTTGAGTAGCAGCAAGGGTGTGAAAGACCCTTTTGAAGTTCCAGAGGTTGGGTGTCATTAGTCTCCAGACGCCTCATCGGAAATAGGCCTCATCTCGCCTGGAAGGGAGAACTTCCTGGATTTTCTCGAGTTGCGGCAGGTGTTCTCGAGTTACGACGGGGACCTCAGGGACCCGCCCTGGTGGCCTCAGGAGAGGCCAGTCCCCATGCGAGTTGCTAGGGGGCCTCTCGGGATTCCTCTCCCGTCGATACCGGGGCCAAAAACCTTGTGTGCAGTCAGGGCCAGAAACGAGGATTCCTCTCAGGGGCTGACATGGATCTTTGGGTACTTCTGGAGTCTCCCCAGGGGATTCAGGCCTCGTCTCGAGTGGGGGCATGCACGTGCGCTTTCCTTCCAGGCTGTAGCAGCAATGTCACGCTTCCCGTGGCGTGGATCAAAGGATCTGTGGTTTTCCCTCGAGGCTTTCCCTCGAGGCTTTCCCACATGGCTGTGCCACGTGCCACCGTGGTGTGAGTCGATCCTCGGCGTGAAAGATGAGCCAGTGCAGGGCAAAGAGGTTCCTCTGGAATGGACTGAGACATCTGGGGGACTCTTGGAATGGTGGTACGACCATGGAGTTCCTCTCGCCTTTCCTGTTGAGAGTGCCTCCACTTGAGATGCGACGGGAATGACGGGAATACTTTCCCGTTGAAAGCAGGGAAAGGATCCCTCATCTCGAGCTACGAGGGGGAAACGGGGCTCCTCTGGATGTGGGCGGGACCATCGTGCTTCCTCTCGAGTGGAGACGGGTATGGCGGTGAACTTCTTGAGTTGCAGCAAGTGTGTGAAAGACCCTTTCGAAGTTCCAGAGGTTAGGTGTCATTAGTCTCCAGACGCCTCATCGGAAATAGGCCTCATCTCGCCTGGAATGGAGAACTTCCTGGATTTTCTCGAGTTGCGGCAGGTGTTCTCGAGTTACGACGGGGACCTCAGGGACCCGCTCTGGTGGCCTCAGGAGAGGCCAGTCCCCATGCGAGGTGCTAGGGGGCCTATCGGGATTCCTCTCCCGTCGATACCGGGGCCAAAAACCTTGTGTGCAGTCAGGGCCGGAACCGAGGATTCCTCTCAGGGGCTGACATGGATCTTTGGGTACTTCTGGAGTCTCCCCAGGGGAGTCAGGCCTCGTCTCGAGTGGGGGCATGCACGTGCGCTTTCCTTCCAGGCTGTAGCAGCAATGTCACGCTTCCCGTCGCGTGGATCAAAGGATCTGTGGTTTTCCCTCGAGGCTTTCCCACAGGGCTGTCCCACGTGCCACCGTGGTGTGAGTCGATCCTCGGCGTGAAAGATGAGCCAGTGCAGGGCAAAGAGGTTCCTCTGGAATGGACTGAGACATCTGGGGGACTCTTGGAATGGTGGTACGACCATGGAGTTCCTCTCGCCTTTCCTGTTGAGAGTGCCTCCTCTTGAGATGCGACGGGAACGCCGGGAATTCTTTCCCGTTGAAAGCAGGGAAAGGATCCCTCATCTCGAGCTCCGAGGGGGAAACGGGGCTCCTCTGGATGTGGGCGGGACCATCGTGCTTCCTCTCGAGTGGAGACGGGTATGGCGGTGAACTTCTTGAGTTGCAGCAAGGGTGTGAAAGACCCTTTCGAAGTTCCAGAGGTTAGGTGTCATTAGTCTCCAGACGCCTCATCGGAAATAGGCCTCATCTCGCCTGGAAGGGAGAACTTCCTGGATTTTCTCGAGTTGCGGCAGGTGTTCTCGAGTTACGACGGGGATCTCAGGGACCCGCCCTGGTGGCCTCAAGAACAGCCAGTCCCCATGCGAGTTGCTAGGGGGCCTCTCGGGATTCCTCTCCCGTCGATACCGGGGCCAAAAACCTTGTGTGGAGTCAGGGGCGGAACCGAGGATTCCTCTCAGGGGCTGACATGGATCTTTGGGTACTTCTGGAGTCTCCCCAGGGGAGTCAGGCCTCGTCTCGAGTGGGGGCATGCACGTGTGCTTTCCTTCCAGGCTGTAGCAGCAATGTCACGCTTCCCGTCGCGTGGATCAAAGGATCTGTGGTTTTCCCTCGAGGCTTTCCCTCGAGGCTTTCCCACAGGGCTGTCCCACGTGCCACCGTGGTGTGAGTCGATCCTCGGCATGAAAGATGAGCCAGTGCAGGGCAAAGAGGTTCCTCTGGAATGGACTCAGACATCTGGGGGACTCTTGGAATGGTGGTACAACCATGGAGTTCCTCTCGCCTTTCCTGTTGAGAGTGCCTCCTCTTGAGATGCGACGGGAATGCCGGGAATTCTTTCCCGTTGAAAGCAGGGAAAGGATCCCTCATCTCTAGCTACGAGGGGGAAACGGGGCTCCTCTGTATGTGGGCGGGACCATCGTGCTTCCTCTCGAGTGGAGACGGGCAAGGAGGTGAACTTCTTGAGTAGCAGCAAGGGTGTGAAAGACCCTTTTGAAGTTCCAGAGGTTGGGTGTCATTAGTCTCCAGACGCCTCATCGGAAATAGGCCTCATCTCGCCTGGAAGGGAGAACTTCCTGGATTTTCTCGAGTTGCGGCAGGTGTTCTCGAGTTACGACGGGGACCTCAGGGACCCGCCCTGGTGGCCTCAGGAGAGGCCAGTCCCCATGCGAGTTGCTAGGGGGCCTCTCGGGATTCCTCTCCCGTCGATACCGGGGCCAAAAACCTTGTGTGCAGTCAGGGCCGGAAACGAGGATTCCTCTCAGGGGCTGACATGGATCTTTGGGTACTTCTGGAGTCTCCCCAGGGGATTCAGGCCTCGTCTCGAGTGGGGGCATGCACGTGCGCTTTCCTTCCAGGCTGTAGCAGCAATGTCACGCTTCCCGTGGCGTGGATCAAAGGATCTGTGGTTTTCCCTCGAGGCTTTCCCTCGAGGCTTTCCCACATGGCTGTGCCACGTGCCACCGTGGTGTGAGTCGATCCTCGGCGTGAAAGATGAGCCAGTGCAGGGCAAAGAGGTTCCTCTGGAATGGACTGAGACATCTGGGGGACTCTTGGAATGGTGGTACGACCATGGAGTTCCTCTCGCCTTTCCTGTTGAGAGTGCCTCCACTTGAGATGCGACGGGAATGACGGGAATACTTTCCCGTTGAAAGCAGGGAAAGGATCCCTCATCTCGAGCTACGAGGGGGAAACGGGGCTCCTCTGGATGTGGGCGGGACCATCGTGCTTCCTCTCGAGTGGAGACGGGTATGGCGGTGAACTTCTTGAGTTGCAGCAAGTGTGTGAAAGACCCTTTCGAAGTTCCAGAGGTTAGGTGTCATTAGTCTCCAGACGCCTCATCGGAAATAGGCCTCATCTCGCCTGGAATGGAGAACTTCCTGGATTTTCTCGAGTTGCGGCAGGTGTTCTCGAGTTACGACGGGGACCTCAGGGACCCGCTCTGGTGGCCTCAGGAGAGGCCAGTCCCCATGCGAGGTGCTAGGGGGCCTATCGGGATTCCTCTCCCGTCGATACCGGGGCCAAAAACCTTGTGTGCAGTCAGGGCCGGAACCGAGGATTCCTCTCAGGGGCTGACATGGATCTTTGGGTACTTCTGGAGTCTCCCCAGGGGAGTCAGGCCTCGTCTCGAGTGGGGGCATGCACGTGCGCTTTCCTTCCAGGCTGTAGCAGCAATGTCACGCTTCCCGTCGCGTGGATCAAAGGATCTGTGGTTTTCCCTCGAGGCTTTCCCACAGGGCTGTCCCACGTGCCACCGTGGTGTGAGTCGATCCTCGGCGTGAAAGATGAGCCAGTGCAGGGCAAAGAGGTTCCTCTGGAATGGACTGAGACATCTGGGGGACTCTTGGAATGGTGGTACGACCATGGAGTTCCTCTCGCCTTTCCTGTTGAGAGTGCCTCCTCTTGAGATGCGACGGGAACGCCGGGAATTCTTTCCCGTTGAAAGCAGGGAAAGGATCCCTCATCTCGAGCTACGAGGGGGAAACGGGGCTCCTCTGGATGTGGGCGGGACCATCGTGCTTCCTCTCGAGTGGAGACGCATATGGCGGTGAACTTCTTGAGTTGCAGCAAGGGTGTGAAAGACCCTTTCGAAGTTCCAGAGTTTAGGTGTCATTAGTCTCCAGACGCCTCATCGGAAATAGGCCTCATCTCGCCTGGAAGGGAGAACTTCCTGGATTTTCTCGAGTTGCGGCAGGTGTTCTCGAGTTACGACGGGGACCTCAGGGACCCGCCCTGGTGGCCTCAGGAGAGGCCAGTCCCCATGGGAGTTGCTAGGGGGCCTCTCGGGATTCCTCTCCCGTCGATACCGGGGCCAAAATCCTTGTGTGGAGTCAGGGGCGGAACCGAGGATTCCTCTCAGGGGCTGACATGGATCTTTGGGTATTTCTGGAGTCTCCCCAAGGGAGTCAGGGCTCGTCTCGAGTTGGGGCATGCACGTGCGCTTTCCTTCCAGGCTGTAGCAGCAATGTCACGCTTCCCGTCGCATGGATCAAAGGATCTGTGGTTTTCCCTCGAGGCTTTCCCTCGAGGCTTTCCCACAGGGCTGTCCCACGTGCCACTGTGGTGTGAGTCGATCCTCGGCGTGAAAGATGAGCCAGTGCAGGGCAAAGAGGTTCCTCTGGAATGGACTGAGACATCTGGGGGACTCGTGGAATGGTGGTACGACCATGGAGTTCCTCTCGCCTTTCCTGTTGAGAGTGCCACCTCTTGAGATGCGACGGGAACGCCGGGAATACTTTCCCGTTGAAAGCATGGAAAGGATCCCTCATCTCGAGCTAAGAGGGGGAAACGGGGCTCCTCTGGATGTGGGCGGGACCATCGTGCTTCCTCTCGAGTGGAGACGGGTATGGCGGTGAACTTCTTGAGTTGCAGCAAGGGTGTGAAAGACCCTTTCGAAGTTCCAGAGGTTAGGTGTCATTAGTCTCCAGACGCCTCATCGGAAATAGGCCTCATCTCGCCTGGAAGGGAGAACTTCCTGGATTTTCTCGAGTTGCTGCAGGTGTTCTCGAGTTACGACGGGGATCTCAGGGACCCGCCGTGGTGGCCTCAAGAACAGCCAGTCCCCATGCGAGTTGCTAGGGGGCCTCTCGGGATTCCTCTCCCGTCGAAACCGGGGCCAAAAACCTTGTGTGGAGTCAGGGCCGGAACCGAGGATTCCTCTCAGGGGCTGACATGGATCTTTGGGTACTTCTGGAGTCTCCCCAGGGGAGTCAGGCCTCGTCTCGAGTGGGGGCATGCACGTGTGCTTTCCTTCCAGGCGGTAGCAGCAATGTCACGCTTCCCGTCGCGTGGATCAAAGGATCTGTGGTTTTCCCTCGAGGCTTTCCCTCGAGGCTTTCCCACAGGGCTGTCCCACGTGCCACCGTGGTGTGAGTCGATCCTCGGCATGAAAGATGAGCCAGTGCAGGGCAAAGAGGTTCCTCTGGAATGGACTCAGACATCTGGGGGACTCTTGGAATGGTGGTACAACCATGGAGTTCCTCTCGCCTTTCCTGTTGAGAGTGCCTCCTCTTGAGATGCGACGGGAATGCCGGGAATTCTTTCCCGTTGAAAGCAGGGAAAGGATCCCTCATCTCTAGCTACGAGGGGGAAACGGGGCTCCTCTGGATGTGGGTGGGACCATCGTGCTTCCTCTCGAGTGGAGACGGGCAAGGAGGTGAACTTCTTGAGTAGCAGCAAGGGTGTGAAAGACCCTTTTGAAGTTCCAGAGGTTGGGTGTCATTAGTCTCCAGACGCCTCATCGGAAATAGGCCTCATCTCGCCTGGAAGGGAGAACTTCCTGGATTTTCTCGAGTTGCGGCAGGTGTTCTCGAGTTACGACGGGGACCTCAGGGACCCGCCCTGGTGGCCTCAGGAGAGGCCAGTCCCCATGCGAGTTGCTAGGGGGCCTCTCGGGATTCCTCTCCCGTCGATACCGGGGCCAAAAACCTTGTGTGCAGTCAGGGCCGGAAACGAGGATTCCTCTCAGGGGCTGACATGGATCTTTGGGTACTTCTGGAGTCTCCCCAGGGGATTCAGGCCTCGTCTCGAGTGGGGGCATGCACGTGCGCTTTCCTTCCAGGCTGTAGCAGCAATGTCACGCTTCCCGTGGCGTGGATCAAAGGATCTGTGGTTTTCCCTCGAGGCTTTCCCTCGAGGCTTTCCCACATGGCTGTGCCACGTGCCACCGTGGTGTGAGTCGATCCTCGGCGTGAAAGATGAGCCAGTGCAGGGCAAAGAGGTTCCTCTGGAATGGACTGAGACATCTGGGGGACTCTTGGAATGGTGGTACGACCATGGAGTTCCTCTCGCCTTTCCTGTTGAGAGTGCCTCCACTTGAGATGCGACGGGAATGACGGGAATACTTTCCCGTTGAAAGCAGGGAAAGGATCCCTCATCTCGACCTACGAGGGGGAAACGGGGCTCCTCTGGATGTGGGCGGGACCATCGTGCTTCCTCTCGAGTGGAGACGGGTATGGCGGTGAACTTCTTGAGTTGCAGCAAGTGTGTGAAAGACCCTTTCGAAGTTCCAGAGGTTAGGTGTCATTAGTCTCCAGACGCCTCATCGGAAATAGGCCTCATCTCGCCTGGAATGGAGAACTTCCTGGATTTTCTCGAGTTGCGGCAGGTGTTCTCGAGTTACGACGGGGACCTCAGGGACCCGCTCTGGTGGCCTCAGGAGAGGCCTGTCCCCATGCGAGGTGCTAGGGGGCCTATCGGGATTCCTCTCCCGTCGATACCGGGGCCAAAAACCTTGTGTGCAGTCAGGGCCGGAACCGAGGATTCCTCTCAGGGGCTGACATGGATCTTTGGGTACTTCTGGAGTCTCCCCAGGGGAGTCAGGCCTCGTCTCGAGTGGGGGCATGCACGTGCGCTTTCCTTCCAGGCTGTAGCAGCAATGTCACGCTTCCCGTCGCGTGGATCAAAGGATCTGTGGTTTTCCCTCGAGGCTTTCCCACAGGGCTGTCCCACGTGCCACCGTGGTGTGAGTCGATCCTCGGCGTGAAAGATGAGCCAGTGCAGGGCAAAGAGGTTCCTCTGGAATGGACTGAGACTTCTGGGGGACTCTTGGAATGGTGGTACGACCATGGAGTTCCTCTCGCCTTTCCTGTTGAGAGTGCCTCCTCTTGAGATGCGACGGGAACGCCGGGAATTCTTTCCCGTTGAAAGCAGGGAAAGGATCCCTCATCTCGAGCTACGAGGGGGAAACGGGGCTCCTCTGGATGTGGGCGGGACCATCGTGCTTCCTCTCGAGTGGAGACGCATATGGCGGTGAACTTCTTGAGTTGCAGCAAGGGTGTGAAAGACCCTTTCGAAGTTCCAGAGTTTAGGTGTCATTAGTCTCCAGACGCCTCATCGGAAATAGGCCTCATCTCGCCTGGAAGGGAGAACTTCCTGGATTTTCTCGAGTTGCGGCAGGTGTTCTCGAGTTACGACGGGGACCTCAGGGACCCGCCCTGGTGGCCTCAGGAGAGGCCAGTCCCCATGGGAGTTGCTAGGGGGCCTCTCGGGATTCCTCTCCCGTCGATACCGGGGCCAAAAACCTTGTGTGGAGTCAGGGCCGGAACCGAGGATGCCTCTCAGGGGCTGACATGGATCTTTTTGTACTTCTGGAGTCTCCCCAGGGGAGTCAGGCCTCGTCTCGAGTGGGGGCATGCACGTGTGCTTTCCTTCCAGGCTGTAGCAGCAATGTCACGCTTCCCGTCGCGTGGATCAAAGGATCTGTGGTTTTCCCTCGAGGCTTTCCCTCGAGGCTTTCCCACAGGGCTGTCCCACGTGCCACCGTGGTGTGAGTCGATCCTCGGCATGAAAGATGAGCCAGTGCAGGGCAAAGAGGTTCCTCTGGAATGGACTCAGACATCTGGGGGACTCTTGGAATGGTGGTACGACCATGGAGTTCCTCTCGCCTTTCCTGTTGAGAGTGCCTCCTCTTGAGATGCGACGGGAATGCCGGGAATTCTTTCCCGTTGAAAGCAGGGAAAGGATGCCTCATCTCTAGCTACGAGGGGGAAACGGGGCTCCTCTGGATGTGGGCGGGACCATCGTGCTTCCTCTCGAGTGGAGACGGGCAAGGAGGTGAACTTCTTGAGTAGCAGCAAGGGTGTGAAAGACCCTTTTGAAGTTCCAGAGGTTGGGTGTCATTAGTCTCCAGACGCCTCATCGGAAATAGGCCTCATCTCGCCTGGAAGGGAGAACTTCCTGGATTTTCTCGAGTTGCGGTAGGTGTTCTCGAGTTACGACGGGGACCTCAGGGACCCGCCCTGGTGGCCTCAGGAGAGGCCAGTCCCCATGCGAGTTGCTAGGGGGCCTCTCGGGATTCCTCTCCCGTCGATACCGGGGCCAAAAACCTTGTGTGCAGTCAGGGCCGGAAACGAGGATTCCTCTCAGGGGCTGACATGGATCTTTGGGTACTTCTGGAGTCTCCCCAGGGGATTCAGGCCTCGTCTCGAGTGGGGGCATGCACGTGCGCTTTCCTTCCAGGCTGTAGCAGCAATGTCCCGCTTCCCGTGGCGTGGATCAAAGGATCTGTGGTTTTCCCTCGAGGCTTTCCCTCGAGGCTTTCCCACATGGCTGTGCCACGTGCCACCGTGGTGTGAGTCGATCCTCGGCGTGAAAGATGAGCCAGTGCAGGGCAAAGAGGTTCCTCTGGAATGGACTGAGACATCTGGGGGACTCTTGGAATGGTGGTACGACCATGGAGTTCCTCTCGCCTTTCCTGTTGAGAGTGCCTCCTCTTGAGATGCGACGGGAACGCCGGGTATTCCTTCCCGTTGAAAGCAGGAAAGGATCCCTCATCTCGAGCTCCGAGAGGGAAACGGGGCTCCTCTGGATGTGGGCGGGACCATCGTGCTTCCTCTCGAGTGGAGACGGGTATGGCGGTGAACTTCTTGAGTTGCAGCAAGGGTGTGAAAGACCCTTTCGAAGTTCCAGAGGTTACGTGTCAGTCTCCAGATGCCTCATCGGAAATAGACCTCATCTCGCCTGGAAGGGAGAACTTCCTGGATTTTCTCGAGGTGCGGCAGGTGTTCTCGAGTTACGACGCGTACCAAAGGGACCCGCCCTGATGGCCTCAAGAGAGGCCAGTCCCCATGCGAGTTGCTAGGGGGCCTCTCGGGATTCCTCTCCCGTCGATACTAGGGCCAAAAACCTTGTGTGGAGTCAGGGCCGGAACCGAGGATTCCTCACAGGGGTGACATGGATCTTTGGGTACTTCTGGAGTCTCCCCAGGGGAGTCAGGCCTCGTCTCGAGTGGGGGCATGCACGTGCGCTTTCCTTCCAGGCTGTAGCAGCAATGTCACGCTTCCCGTCGCGTGCATCAAAGGATCTGTGGTTTTCCCTCGAGGCTTTCCCTCGAGGCTTTCCCGCAGGTCTGTCCCACGTGCCACCGTGGTGTGAGTCGATCCTCGGCGTCAAAGATGAGCCAGTGCAGGGCAAAGAGGTTCCTCTGGAATGGACTGAGACATCTGGGGGACTCTTGGAATGGTGGTACGACCATGGAGTTCCTCTCGCCTTTCCTGTTGAGAGTGCCTCCTCTTGAGATGCGACGGGAATGCCGGGAATTCTTTCCCGTTGAAAGCAGGGAAAGGATCCCTCATCTCGAGCTCCGAGGGGGAAACGGGGCTCCTCTGGATGTGGGCGGGACCATCGTGCTTCCTCTCGAGTGGAGACGGGTATGGCGGTGAACTTCTTGAGTTGCAGCAAGGGTGTGAAAGACCCTTTCGAAGTTCCAGAGGTTAGGTGTCATTAGTCTCCAGACGCCTCATCGGAAATAGGCCTCATCTCGCCTGGAAGGGAGAACTTCCTGGATTTTCTCGAGTTGCGGCAGGTGTTCTCGAGTTACGACGGGGATCTCAGGGACCCGCCCTGGTGGCCTCAAGAACAGCCAGTCCCCATGCGAGTTGCTAGGGGGCCTCTCGGGATTCCTCTCCCGTCGATACCGGGGCCAAAAACCTTGTGTGGAGTCAGGGCCGGAACCGAGGATTCCTCTCAGGGGCTGACATGGATCTTTGGGTACTTCTGGAGTCTCCCCAGGGGAGTCAGGCCTCGTCTCGAGTGGGGGCATGCACGTGTGCTTTCCTTCCAGGCTGTAGCAGCAATGTCACGCTTCCCGTCGCGTGGATCAAAGGATCTGTGGTTTTCCCTCGAGGCTTTCCCTCGAGGCTTTCCCACAGGGCTGTCCCACGTGCCACCGTGGTGTGAGTCGATCCTCGGCATGAAAGATGAGCCAGTGCAGGGCAAAGAGGTTCCTCTGGAATGGACTCAGACATCTGGGGGACTCTTGGAATGGTGGTACGACCATGGAGTTCCTCTCGCCTTTCCTGTTGAGAGTGCCTCCTCTTGAGATGCGACGGGAATGCCGGGAATTCTTTCCCGTTGAAAGCAGGGAAAGGATGCCTCATCTCTAGCTACGAGGGGGAAACGGGGCTCCTCTGGATGTGGGCGGGACCATCGTGCTTCCTCTCGAGTGGAGACGGGCAAGGAGGTGAACTTCTTGAGTAGCAGCAAGGGTGTGAAAGACCCTTTTGAAGTTCCAGAGGTTGGGTGTCATTAGTCTCCAGACGCCTCATCGGAAATAGGCCTCATCTCGCCTGGAAGGGAGAACTTCCTGGATTTTCTCGAGTTGCGGCAGGTGTTCTCGAGTTACGACGGGGACCTCAGGGACCCGCCCTGGTGGCCTCAGGAGAGGCCAGTCCCCATGCGAGTTGCTAGGGGGCCTCTCGGGATTCCTCTCCCGTCGATACCGGGGCCAAAAACCTTGTGTGCAGTCAGGGCCGGAAACGAGGATTCCTCTCAGGGGCTGACATGGATCTTTGGGTACTTCTGGAGTCTCCCCAGGGGATTCAGGCCTCGTCTCGAGTGGGGGCATGCACGTGCGCTTTCCTTCCAGGCTGTAGCAGCAATGTCACGCTTCCCGTGGCGTGGATCAAAGGATCTGTGGTTTTCCCTCGAGGCTTTCCCTCGAGGCTTTCCCACATGGCTGTGCCACGTGCCACCGTGGTGTGAGTCGATCCTCGGCGTGAAAGATGAGCCAGTGCAGGGCAAAGAGGTTCCTCTGGAATGGACTGAGACATCTGGGGGACTCTTGGAATGGTGGTACGACCATGGAGTTCCTCTCGCCTTTCCTGTTGAGAGTGCCTCCACTTGAGATGCGACGGGAATGACGGGAATACTTTCCCGTTGAAAGCAGGGAAAGGATCCCTCATCTCGAGCTACGAGGGGGAAACGGGGCTCCTCTGGATGTGGGCGGGACCATCGTGCTTCCTCTCGAGTGGAGACGGGTATGGCGGTGAACTTCTTGAGTTGCAGCAAGTGTGTGAAAGACCCTTTCGAAGTTCCAGAGGTTAGGTGTCATTAGTCTCCAGACGCCTCATTGGAAATAGGCCTCATCTCGCCTGGAATGGAGAACTTCCTGGATTTTCTCGAGTTGCGGCAGGTGTTCTCGAGTTACGACGGGGACCTCAGGGACCCGCTCTGGTGGCCTCAGGAGAGGCCAGTCCCCATGCGAGGTGCTAGGGGGCCTATCGGGATTCCTCTCCCGTCGATACCGGGGCCAAAAACCTTGTGTGCAGTCAGGGCCGGAACCGAGGATTCCTCTCAGGGGCTGACATGGATCTTTCGGTACTTCTGGAGTCTCCCCAGGGGAGTCAGGCCTCGTCTCGAGTGGGGGCATGCACGTGCGCTTTCCTTCCAGGCTGTAGCAGCAATGTCACGCTTCCCGTCGCGTGGATCAAAGGATCTGTGGTTTTCCCTCGAGGCTTTCCCACAGGGCTGTCCCACGTGCCACCGTGGTGTGAGTCGATCCTCGGCGTGAAAGATGAGCCAGTGCAGGGCAAAGAGGTTCCTCTGGAATGGACTGAGACATCTGGGGGACTCTTGGAATGGTGGTACGACCATGGAGTTCCTCTCGCCTTTCCTGTTGAGAGTGCCTCCTCTTGAGATGCGACGGGAACGCCGGGAATTCTTTCCCGTTGAAAGCAGGGAAAGGATCCCTCATCTCGAGCTACGAGGGGGAAACGGGGCTCCTCTGGATGTGGGCGGGACCATCGTGCTTCCTCTCGAGTGGAGACGCATATGGCGGTGAACTTCTTGAGTTGCAGCAAGGGTGTGAAAGACCCTTTCGAAGTTCCAGAGTTTAGGTGTCATTAGTCTCCAGACGCCTCATCGGAAATAGGCCTCATCTCGCCTGGAAGGGAGAACTTCCTGGATTTTCTCGAGTTGCGGCAGGTGTTCTCGAGTTACGATGGGGACCTCAGGGACCCGCCCTGGTGGCCTCAGGAGAGGCCAGTCCCCATGGGAGTTGCTAGGGGGCCTCTCGGGATTCCTCTCCCGTCGATACCGGGGCCAAAAACCTTGTGTGGAGTCAGGGGCGGAACCGAGGATTCCTCTCAGGGGCTGACATGGATCTTTGGGTATTTCTGGAGTCTCCCCAAGGGAGTCAGGGCTCGTCTCGAGTTGGGGCATGCACGTGCGATTTCCTTCCAGGCTGTAGCAGCAATGTCGCGCTTCCCGTCGCATGGATCAAAGGATCTGTGGTTTTCCCTCGAGGCTTTCCCTCGAGGCTTTCCCACAGGGCTGTCCCACGTGCCACCGTGGTGTGAGTCGATCCTCGGCGTGAAAGATCAGCCAGTGCAGGGCAAAGAGGTTCCTCTGGAATGGACTGAGACATCTGGGGGACTCGTGGAATGGTGGTACGACCATGGAGTTCCTCTCGCCTTTCCTGTTGAGAGTGCCACCTCTTGAGATGCGACGGGAACGCCGGGAATACTTTCCCGTTGAAAGCAGGGAAAGGATCCCTTATCTCGAGCTAAGAGGGGGAAACGGGGCTCCTCTGGATGTGGGCGGGACCATCGTGCTTCCTCTCGAGTGGAGACGGGTATGGCGGTGAACTTCTTGAGTTGCAGCAAGGGTGTGAAAGACCCTTTCGAAGTTCGAGAGGTTAGGTGTCATTAGTCTCCAGACGCCTCATCGGAAATAGGCCTCATCTCGCCTGGAAGGGAGAACTTCCTGGATTTTCTCGAGTTGCGGCAGGTGTTCTCGAGTTACGACGGGGACCTCAGGGACCCGCCCTGGTGGCCTCAGGAGAGGCCCGTCCCCATGCGAGGTGCTAGGGGGCCTCTCGGGATTCCTCTCCCGTCGATACCAAGGCCAAAAACCTTGTGTGGAGTCAGGGTCGGAACCGAGGATTCCTCTCAGGGGCTTATATGGATCTTTGGGTACTTCTGGAGTCTCGCCAGGGGAGACAGGCCTCGTCTCGAGTGGGGGCATGCACGTGCGCTTTCCTTCCAGGCTGTAGCAGCAATGTCACGCTTCCCGTGGCGTGGATCAAAGGATCTGTGGTTTTCCCTCGAGGCTTTCCCTCGAGGCTTTCCCACATGGCTGTGCCACGTGCCACCGTGGTGTGAGTCGATCCTCGGCGTGAAAGATGAGCCAGTGCAGGGCAAAGAGGTTCCTCTGGAATGGACTGAGACATCTGGGGGACTCTTGGAATGGTGGTACGACCATGGAGTTCCTCTCGCCTTTCCTGTTGAGAGTGCCTCCACTTGAGATGCGACGGGAATGACGGGAATACTTTCCCGTTGAAAGCAGGGAAAGGATCCCTCATCTCGAGCTACGAGGGGGAAACGGGGCTCCTCTGGATGTGGGCGGGACCATCGTGCTTCCTCTCGAGTGGAGACGGGTATGGCGGTGAACTTCTTGAGTTGCAGCAAGTGTGTGAAAGACCCTTTCGAAGTTCCAGAGGTTAGGTGTCATTAGTCTCCAGACGCCTCATCGGAAATAGGCCTCATCTCGCCTGGAATGGAGAACTTCCTGGATTTTCTCGAGTTGCGGCAGGTGTTCTCGAGTTACGACGGGGACCTCAGGGACCCGCTCTGGTGGCCTCAGGAGAGGCCTGTCCCCATGCGAGGTGCTAGGGGGCCTATCGGGATTCCTCTCCCGTCGATACCGGGGCCAAAAACCTTGTGTGCAGTCAGGGCCGGAACCGAGGATTCCTCTCAGGGGCTGACATGGATCTTTGGGTACTTCTGGAGTCTCCCCAGGGGAGTCAGGCCTCGTCTCGAGTGGGGGCATGCACGTGCGCTTTCCTTCCAGGCTGTAGCAGCAATGTCACGCTTCCCGTCGCGTGGATCAAAGGATCTGTGGTTTTCCCTCGAGGCTTTCCCACAGGGCTGTCCCACGTGCCACCGTGGTGTGAGTCGATCCTCGGCGTGAAAGATGAGCCAGTGCAGGGCAAAGAGGTTCCTCTGGAATGGACTGAGACTTCTGGGGGACTCTTGGAATGGTGGTACGACCATGGAGTTCCTCTCTCCTTTCCTGTTGAGAGTGCCTCCTCTTGAGATGCGACGGGAACGCCGGGAATTCTTTCCCGTTGAAAGCAGGGAAAGGATCCCTCATCTCGAGCTACGAGGGGGAAACGGGGCTCCTCTGGATGTGGGCGGGACCATCGTGCTTCCTCTCGAGTGGAGACGCATATGGCGGTGAACTTCTTGAGTTGCAGCAAGGGTGTG
This sequence comes from Capricornis sumatraensis, assembly GCF_032405125.1. Lineage (NCBI taxonomy): Eukaryota > Metazoa > Chordata > Mammalia > Artiodactyla > Bovidae > Capricornis > Capricornis sumatraensis. The sequence goes on from NW_027184613.1 coordinate 5,132,384, forward strand.
AAAGACCCTTTCGAAGTTCCAGAGTTTAGGTGTCATTAGTCTCCAGACGCCTCATCGGAAATAGGCCTCATCTCGCCTGGAAGGGAGAACTTCCTGGATTTTCTCGAGTTGCGGCAGGTGTTCTCGAGTTACGACGGGGACCTCAGGGACCCGCCCTGGTGGCCTCAGGAGAGGCCAGTCCCCATGGGAGTTGCTAGGGGGCCTCTCGGGATTCCTCTCCCGTCGATACCGGGGCCAAAATCCTTGTGTGGAGTCAGGGGCGGAACCGAGGATTCCTCTCAGGGGCTGACATGGATCTTTGGGTATTTCTGGAGTCTCCCCAAGGGAGTCAGGGCTCGTCTCGAGTTGGGGCATGCACGTGCGCTTTCCTTCCAGGCTGTAGCAGCAATGTCACGCTTCCCGTCGCATGGATCAAAGGATCTGTGGTTTTCCCTCGAGGCTTTCCCTCGAGGCTTTCCCACAGGGCTGTCCCACGTGCCACCGTGGTGTGAGTCGATCCTCGGCGTGAAAGATGAGCCAGTGCAGGGCAAAGAGGTTCCTCTGGAATGGACTGAGACATCTGGGGGACTCGTGGAATGGTGGTACGACCATGGAGTTCCTCTCGCCTTTCCTGTTGAGAGTGCCACCTCTTGAGATGCGACGGGAACGCCGGGAATACTTTCCCGTTGAAAGCAGGGAAAGGATCCCTCATTTCGAGCTAAGAGGGGGAAACGGAGCTCCTCTGGATGTGGGCGGGACCATCGTGCTTCCTCTCGAGTGGAGACGGGTATGGCGGTGAACTTCTTGAGTTGCAGCAAGGGTGTGAAAGACCCTTTCGAAGTTCGAGAGGTTAGGTGTCATTAGTCTCCAGACGCCTCATCGGAAATAGGCCTCATCTCGCCTGGAAGGGAGAACTTCCTGGATTTTCTCGAGTTGCGGCAGGTGTTCTCGAGTTACGACGGGGACCTCAGGGACCCGCCCTGGTGGCCTCAGGAGAGGCCCGTCCCCATGCGAGGTGCTAGGGGGCCTCTCGGGATTCCTCTCCCGTCGATACCAAGGCCAAAAACCTTGTGTGGAGTCAGGGTCGGAACCGAGGATTCCTCTCAGGGGCTTATATGGATCTTTGGGTACTTCTGGAGTCTCGCCAGGGGAGACAGGCCTCGTCTCGAGTGGGGGCATGCACGTGCGCTTTCCTTCCAGGCTGTAGCAGCAATGTCACGCTTCCCGTCGCGTGGATCAAAGGATCTGTGGTTTTCCCTCGAGGCTTTCCCTCGAGGCTTTCCCACAGGGCTGTCCCACGTGCCTCCGTGGTGTGAGTCGATCCTCGGCGTGAAAGATGAGCCAGTGCAGGGCAAAGAGGTTCCTTTGGAATGGACTGAGACATCTGGGGGACTCTAGGAATGGTGGTACGACCATGGAGTTCCTCTCGCCTTTCCTGTTGAGAGTGCCTCCTCTTGAGATGCGACGGGAACGCCGGGAATTCCTTCCCGTTGAAAGCAGGAAAGGATCCCTCATCTCGAGCTCCGAGAGGGAAACGGGGCTCCTCTGGATGTGGGCGGGACCATCGTGCTTCCTCTCGAGTGGAGACGGGTATGGCGGTGAACTTCTTGAGTTGCAGCAAGGGTGTGAAAGACCCTTTCGAAGTTCCAGAGGTTACGTGTCAGTCTCCAGATGCCTCATCGGAAATAGACCTCATCTCGCCTGGAAGGGAGAACTTCCTGGATTTTCTCGAGGTGCGGCAGGTGTTCTCGAGTTACGACGCGTACCAAAGGGACCCGCCCTGATGGCCTCAGGAGAGGCCAGTCCCCATGCGAGTTGCTAGGGGGCCTCTCGGGATTCCTCTCCCGTCGATACTAGGGCCAAAAACCTTGTGTGGAGTCAGGGCCGGAACCGAGGATTCCTCACAGGGGTGACATGGATCTTTGGGTACTTCTGGAGTCTCCCCAGGGGAGTCAGGCCTCGTCTCGAGTGGGGGCATGCACGTGCGCTTTCCTTCCAGGCTGTAGCAGCAATGTCACGCTTCCCGTCGCGTGCATCAAAGGATCTGTGGTTTTCCCTCGAGGCTTTCCCTCGAGGCTTTCCCGCAGGTCTGTCCCACGTGCCACCGTGGTGTGAGTCGATCCTCGGCGTCAAAGATGAGCCAGTGCAGGGCAAAGAGGTTCCTCTGGAATGGACTGAGACATCTGGGGGACTCTTGGAATGGTGGTACGACCATGGAGTTCCTCTCGCCTTTCCTGTTGAGAGTGCCTCCTCTTGAGATGCGACGGGAATGCCGGGAATTCTTTCCCGTTGAAAGCAGGGAAAGGATCCCTCATCTCGAGCTCCGAGGGGGAAACGGGGCTCCTCTGGATGTGGGCGGGACCATCGTGCTTCCTCTCGAGTGGAGACGGGTATGGCGGTGAACTTCTTGAGTTGCAGCAAGGGTGTGAAAGACCCTTTCGAAGTTCCAGAGGTTAGGTGTCATTAGTCTCCAGACGCCTCATCGGAAATAGGCCTCATCTCGCCTGGAAGGGAGAACTTCCTGGATTTTCTCGAGTTGCGGCAGGTGTTCTCGAGTTACGACGGGGATCTCAGGGACCCGCCCTGGTGGCCTCAAGAACAGCCAGTCCCCATGCGAGTTGCTAGGGGGCCTCTCGGGATTCCTCTCCCGTCGATACCGGGGCCAAAAACCTTGTGTGGAGTCAGGGCCGGAACCGAGGATTCCTCTCAGGGGCTGACATGGATCTTTGGGTACTTCTGGAGTCTCCCCAGGGGAGTCAGGCCTCGTCTCGAGTGGGGGCATGCACGTGTGCTTTCCTTCCAGGCTGTAGCAGCAATGTCACGCTTCCCGTCGCGTGGATCAAAGGATCTGTGGTTTTCCCTCGAGGCTTTCCCTCGAGGCTTTCCCACAGGGCTGTCCCACGTGCCACCGTGGTGTGAGTCGATCCTCGGCATGAAAGATGAGCCAGTGCAGGGCAAAGAGGTTCCTCTGGAATGGACTCAGACATCTGGGGGACTCTTGGAATGGTGGTACAACCATGGAGTTCCTCTCGCCTTTCCTGTTGAGAGTGCCTCCTCTTGAGATGCGACGGGAATGCCGGGAATTCTTTCCCGTTGAAAGCAGGGAAAGGATCGCTCATCTCGAGCTAGGAGGGGGAAACGGGGCTCCTCTGGATGTGGGCGGGACCATCGTGCTTCCTCTCGAGTGGAGACGGGCAAGGAGGTGAACTTCTTGAGTAGCAGCAAGGGTGTGAAAGACCCTTTTGAAGTTCCAGAGGTTGGGTGTCATTAGTCTCCAGACGCCTCATCGGAAATAGGCCTCATCTCGCCTGGAAGGGAGAACTTCCTGGATTTTCTCGAGTTGCGGCAGGTGTTCTCGAGTTACGACGGGGACCTCAGGGACCCGCCCTGGTGGCCTCAGGAGAGGCCAGTCCCCATGCGAGTTGCTAGGGGGCCTCTCGGGATTCCTCTCCCGTCGATACCGGGGCCAAAAACCTTGTGTGCAGTCAGGGCCGGAAACGAGGATTCCTCTCAGGGGCTGACATGGATCTTTGGGTACTTCTGGAGTCTCCCCAGGGGATTCAGGCCTCGTCTCGAGTGGGGGCATGCACGTGCGCTTTCCTTCCAGGCTGTAGCAGCAATGTCACGCTTCCCGTGGCGTGGATCAAAGGATCTGTGGTTTTCCCTCGAGGCTTTCCCTCGAGGCTTTCCCACATGGCTGTGCCACGTGCCACCGTGGTGTGAGTCGATCCTCGGCGTGAAAGATGAGCCAGTGCAGGGCAAAGAGGTTCCTCTGGAATGGACTGAGACATCTGGGGGACTCTTGGAATGGTGGTACGACCATGGAGTTCCTCTCGCCTTTCCTGTTGAGAGTGCCTCCACTTGAGATGCGACGGGAATGACGGGAATACTTTCCCGTTGAAAGCAGGGAAAGGATCCCTCATCTCGAGCTACGAGGGGGAAACGGGGCTCCTCTGGATGTGGGCGGGACCATCGTGCTTCCTCTCGAGTGGAGACGGGTATGGCGGTGAACTTCTTGAGTTGCAGCAAGTGTGTGAAAGACCCTTTCGAAGTTCCAGAGGTTAGGTGTCATTAGTCTCCAGACGCCTCATCGGAAATAGGCCTCATTTCGCCTGGAATGGAGAACTTCCTGGATTTTCTCGAGTTGCGGCAGGTGTTCTCGAGTTACGACGGGGACCTCAGGGACCCGCTCTGGTGGCCTCAGGAGAGGCCAGTCCCCATGCGAGGTGCTAGGGGGCCTATCGGGATTCCTCTCCCGTCGATACCGGGGCCAAAAACCTTGTGTGCAGTCAGGGCCGGAACCGAGGATTCCTCTCAGGGGCTGACATGGATCTTTGGGTACTTCTGGAGTCTCCCCAGGGGAGTCAGGCCTCGTCTCGAGTGGGGGCATGCACGTGCGCTTTCCTTCCAGGCTGTAGCAGCAATGTCACGCTTCCCGTCGCGTGGATCAAAGGATCTGTGGTTTTCCCTCGAGGCTTTCCCACAGGGCTGTCCCACGTGCCACCGTGGTGTGAGTCGATCCTCGGCGTGAAAGATGAGCCAGTGCAGGGCAAAGAGGTTCCTCTGGAATGGACTGAGACATCTGGGGGACTCTTGGAATGGTGGTACGACCATGGAGTTCCTCTCGCCTTTCCTGTTGAGAGTGCCTCCTCTTGAGATGCGACGGGAACGCCGGGAATTCTTTCCCGTTGAAAGCAGGGAAAGGATCCCTCATCTCGAGCTACGAGGGGGAAACGGGGCTCCTCTGGATGTGGGCGGGACCATCGTGCTTCCTCTCGAGTGGAGACGCATATGGCGGTGAACTTCTTGAGTTGCAGCAAGGGTGTGAAAGACCCTTTCGAAGTTCCAGAGTTTAGGTGTCATTAGTCTCCAGACGCCTCATCGGAAATAGGCCTCATCTCGCCTGGAAGGGAGAACTTCCTGGATTTTCTCGAGTTGCGGCAGGTGTTCTCGAGTTACGACGGGGACCTCAGGGACCCGCCCTGGTGGCCTCAGGAGAGGCCAGTCCCCATGGGAGTTGCTAGGGGGCCTCTCGGGATTCCTCTCCCGTCGATACCGGGGCCAAAAACCTTGTGTGGAGTCAGGGGCGGAACCGAGGATTCCTCTCAGGGGCTGACATGGATCTTTGGGTATTTCTGGAGTCTCCCCAAGGGAGTCAGGGCTCGTCTCGAGTTGGGGCATGCACGTGCGCTTTCCTTCCAGGCTGTAGCAGCAATGTCACGCTTCCCGTCGCATGGATCAAAGGATCTGTGGTTTTCCCTCGAGGCTTTCCCTCGAGGCTTTCCCACAGGGCTGTCCCACGTGCCACCGTGGTGTGAGTCGATCCTCGGCGTGAAAGATGAGCCAGTGGAGGGCAAAGAGGTTCCTCTGGAATGGACTGAGACATCTGGGGTACTCGTGGAATGGTGGTACGACCATGGAGTTCCTCTCGCCTTTCCTGTTGAGAGTGCCACCTCTTGAGATGCGACGGGAACGCCGGGAATACTTTCCCGTTGAAAGCAGGGAAAGGATCCCTCATCTCGAGCTAAGAGGGGGAAACGGGGCTCCTCTGGATGTGGGCGGGACCATCGTGCTTCCTCTCGAGTGGAGACGGGTATGGCGGTGAACTTCTTGAGTTGCAGCAAGGGTGTGAAAGACCCTTTCGAAGTTCGAGAGGTTAGGTGTCATTAGTCTCCAGACGCCTCATCGGAAATAGGCCTCATCTCGCCTGGAAGGGAGAACTTCCTGGATTTTCTCGAGTTGCGGCAGGTGTTCTCGAGTTACGACGGGGACCTCAGGGACCCGCCCTGGTGGCCTCAGGAGAGGCCCGTCCCCATGCGAGGTGCTAGGGGGCCTCTCGGGATTCCTCTCCCGTCGATACCAAGGCCAAAAACCTTGTGTGGAGTCAGGGTCGGAGCCGAGGATTCCTCTCAGGGGCTTATATGGATCTTTGGGTACTTCTGGAGTCTCGCCAGGGGAGACAGGCCTCGTCTCGAGTGGGGGCATGCACGTGCGCTTTCCTTCCAGGCTGTAGCAGCAATGTCACGCTTCCCGTCGCGTGGATCAAAGGATCTGTGGTTTTCCCTCGAGGCTTTCCCTCGAGGCTTTCCCACAGGGCTGTCCCACGTGCCACCGTGGTGTGAGTCGATCCTCGGCGTGAAAGATGAGCCAGTGCAGGGCAAAGAGGTTCCTTTGGAATGGACTGAGACATCTGGGGGACTCTAGGAATGGTGGTACGACCATGGAGTTCCTCTCGCCTTTCCTGTTGAGAGTGCCTCCTCTTGAGATGCGACGGGAACGCCGGGAATTCCTTCCCGTTGAAAGCAGGAAAGGATCCCTCATCTCGAGCTCCGAGAGGGAAACGGGTCTCCTCTGGATGTGGGCGGGACCATCGTGCTTCCTCTCGAGTGGAGACGGGTATGGCGGTGAACTTCTTGAGTTGCAGCAAGGGTGTGAAAGACCCTTTCGAAATTCCAAAGGTTAGGTGTCATTAGTCTCCAGACGCCTCATCGGAAATAGGCCTCATCTCGCCTGGAAGGGAGAACTTCCTGGATTTTCTCGAGTTGCGGCAGGTGTTCTCGAGTTAAGACGGGGACCTCAGGGACCCGCCCTGGTGGCCTCAGGAGAGGCCAGTCCCCATGCGAGGTGCTAGGGGGCCTCTCGGGATTCCTCTCCCGTCGATACCGGGGCCAAAAAGCTTGTGTGGAGTCAAGGCCGGAACCGAGGATTCCTCTCAGGGGCTGACATGGATCTTTGGGTACTTCTGGAGTCTCCCCAGGGGAGTCAGGCCTCGACTCGAGTGGGGGCATGCACGTGCGCTTTCCTTCCAGGCTGCAGCAGCAATGTCACGCTTCCCGTCGCGTGGATCAAAGGATCTGTGGTATTCCCTCGAGGCTTTCCCTCGAGGCTTTCCCACAGGGCTGTCCCACGTGCCACCTTGGTGTGAGTCGATCCTCGGCGTGAAAGATTAGCCAGTGCAGGGCAAAGAGGTTCCTCTGGAATGGACTGAGACATCTGGGGGACTCTTGGAATGGTGGTACGACCATGGAGTTCCTCTCGCCTTTCCTGTTGAGAGTGCCTCCTCTTGAGATACGACGGGAACACCGGGAATTCTTTCCCGTTGAAAGCAGGGAAAGGATCCCTCATCTCGAGCTAAGAGGGGGAAACGGGGCTCCTCTGGATGTGGGCGGGACCATCGTGCTTCCTCTCGAGTGGAGACGGGTATGGCGGTGAACTTCTTGAGTTGCAGCAAGGGTGTGAAAGACCCTTTCGAAGTTCGAGAGGTTAGGTGTCATTAGTCTCCAGACGCCTCATCGGAAATAGGCCTCATCTCGCCTGGAAGGGAGAACTTCCTGGATTTTCTCGAGTTGCGGCAGGTGTTCTCGAGTTACGACAGGGACCTCAGGGACCCGCCCTGGTGGCCTCAGGAGAGGCCAGTCCCCATGCGAGGTGCTAGGGGGCCTCTCGGGATTCCTCTCCCGTCGATACCAAGGCCAAAAACCTTGTGTGGAGTCAGGGTCGGAACCGAGGATTCCTCTCAGGGGCTTATATGGATCTTTGGGTACTTCTGGAGTCTTGCCAGGGGAGACAGGCCTCGTCTCGAGTGGGGGCATGCACGTGCGCTTTCCTTCCAGGCTGTAGCAGCAATGTCACGCTTCCCGTCGCGTGGATCAAAGGATCTGTGGTTTTCCCTCGAGGCTTTCCCTCGAGGCTTTCCCACAGGGCTGTCCCACGTGCCTCCGTGGTGTGAGTCGATCCTCGGCGTGAAAGATGAGCCAGTGCAGGGCAAAGAGGTTCCTCTGGAATGGACTGAGACATCTGGGGGACTCTAGGAATGGTGGTACGACCATGGAGTTCCTCTCGCCATTCCTGTTGAGAGTGCCTCCTCTTGAGATGCGACGGGAACGCCGGGAATTCCTTCCCGTTGAAAGCAGGAAAGGATCCCTCATCTCGAGCTCCGAGAGGGAAATGGGGCTCCTCTGGATGTGGGCGGGACCATCGTGCTTCCTCTCGAGTGGAGACGGGTATGGCGGTGAACTTCTTGAGTTGCAGCAAGGGTGTGAAAGACCCTTTCGAAATTCCAAAGGTTAGGTGTCATTAGTCTCCAGACGCCTCATCGGAAATAGGCCTCATCTCGCCTAGAAGGGAGAACTTCCTGGATTTTCTCGAGTTGCGGCAGGTGTTCTCGAGTTAAGACGGGGACCTCAGGGACCCGCCCTGGTGGCCTCAGGAGAGGCCAGTCCCCATGCGAGGTGCTAGGGGGCCTCTCGGGATTCCTCTCCCGTCGATACCGGGGCCAAAAAGCTTGTGTGGAGTCAGGGCCGGAACCGAGGATTCCTCTCAGGGGCTGACATGGATCTTTGGGTACTTCTGGAGTCTCCCCAGGGGAGTCAGGCCTCGACTCGAGTGGGGGCATGCACGTGCGCTTTCCTTCCAGGCTGTAGCAGCAATGTCACGCTTCCCGTGGCGTGTATCAAAGGATCTGTGGTTTTCCCTCGAGACTTTCCCACAGGGCTGTCCCACGTGCCACCGTGGTGTGAGTCGATCCTCGGCGTGAAAGATGAGCCAGTGCAGGGCAAAGAGGTTCCTCTGGAATGGACTGAGACATCTGGGGGACTCTTGGAATGGTGGTACGACCATGGAGTTCCTCTCGCCTTTCCTGTTGAGAGTGCCTCCTCTTGAGATGCGACGGGAACGCTAGGAATTCCTTCCCGTTGAAAGCAGGAAAGGATCCCTCATCTCGAGCTCCGAGAGGGAAACGGGGCTCCTCTGGATGTGGGCGGGACCATCGTGCTTCCTCTCGAGTGGAGACGGGCATGTCGGTGAACTTCTTGAGTTGCAGCAAGGGTGTGAAAGACCCTTTCGAAATTCCAAAGGTTAGGTGTCATTAGTCTCCAGACGCCTCATCGGAATTAGGCCTCATCTCGCCTGGAAGGGAGAACTTCCTGGATTTTCTCGAGTTGCGGCAGGTGTTCTCGAGTTAAGACGGGGACCTCAGGGACCCGCCCTGGTGGCCTCAGGAGAGGCCAGTCCCCATGCGAGGTGCTAGGGGGCCTCACGGGATTCCTCTCCCGTCGATACCGGGGCCAAAAAGCTTGTGTGGAGTCAAGGCCGGAACCGAGGATTCCTCTCAGGGGCTGACATGGATCTTTGGGTACTTCTGGAGTCTCCCCAGGGGAGTCAGGCCTCGACTCGAGTGGGGGCATGCACGTGCGCTTTCCTTCCAGGCTGTAGCAGCAATGTCACGCTTCCCGTCGCGTGGATCAAAGGATCTGTGGTATTCCCTCGAGGCTTTCCCTCGAGGCTTTCCAACAGGGCTGTCCCACGTGCCACCGTGGTGTGAGTCGATCCTCGGCGTGAAAGATTAGCCAGTGCAGGGCAAAGAGGTTCCTCTGGAATGGACTGAGACATCTGGGGGACTCTTGGAATGGTGGTACGACCATGGAGTTCCTCTCGCCTTTCCTGTTGAGAGTGCCTCCTCTTGAGATGCGACGGGAACGCTAGGAATTCCTTCCCGTTGAAAGCAGGAAAGGATCCCTCATCTCGAGCTCCGAGAGGGAAACGGGGCTCCTCTGGATGTGGGCGGGACAATCGTGCTTCCTCTCGAGTGGAGACGGGTATGGCGGTGAACTTCTTGAGTTGCAGCAAGGGTGTGAAAGACCCTTTCGAAATTCCAAAGGTTAGGTGTCATTAGTCTCCAGACACCTCATCGGAAATAGGCCTCATCTCGCCTGGAAGGGAGAACTTCCTGGATTTTCTCGAGTTGCGGCAGGTGTTCTCGAGTTAAGACGGGGACCTCAGGGACCCGCCCTGGTGGCCTCAGGAGAGGCCAGTCCCCATGCGAGGTGCTAGGGGGCCTCTCGGGATTCCTCTCCCGTCGATACCGGGGCCAAAAAGCTTGTGTGGAGTCAAGGCCGGAACCGAGGATTCCTCTCAGGGGCTGACATGGATCTTTGGGTACTTCTGGAGTCTCCCCAGGGGAGTCAGGCCTCGACTCGAGTGGGGGCATGCACGTGCGCTTTCCTTCCAGGCTGTAGCAGCAATGTCACGCTTCCCGTCGCGTGGATCAAAGGATCTGTGGTATTCCCTCGAGGCTTTCCCTCGAGGCTTTCCCACAGGGCTGTCCCACGTGCCACCGTGGTGTGAGTCGATCCTCGGCGTGAAAGATTAGCCAGTGCAGGGCAAAGAGGTTCCTCTGGAATGGACTGAGACATCTGGGGGACTCTTGGAATGGTGGTACGACCATGGAGTTCCTCTCGCCTTTCCTGTTGAGAGTGCCTCCTCTTGAGATGCGACGGGAACGCCGGGAATTCTTTCCCGTTGAAAGCAGGGAAAGGATCCCTCATCTCGAGCTAAGAGGGGGAAACGGGGCTCCTCTGGATGTGGGCGGGACCATCGTGCTTCCTCTCGAGTGGAGACGGGTATGGCGGTGAACTTCTTGAGTTGCAGCAAGGGTGTGAAAGACCCTTTCGAAGTTCGAGAGGTTAGGTGTCATTAGTCTCCAGACGCCTCATCGGAAATAGGCCTCATCTCGCCTGGAAGGGAGAACTTCCTGGATTATCTCGAGTTGCGGCAGGTGTTCTCGAGTTACGACGGGGACCTCAGGGACCCGCCCTGGTGGCCTCAGGAGAGGCCAGTCCCCATGCGAGGTGCTAGGGGGCCTCTCGGGATTCCTCTCCCGTCGATACCAAGGCCAAAAACCTTGTGTGGAGTCAGGCTCGGAACCGAGGATTCCTCTCAGGGGCTTATATGGATCTTTGGGTACTTCTGGAGTCTCGCCAGGGGAGACAGGCCTCGTCTCGAGTGGGGGCATGCACGTGCGCTTTCCTTCCAGGCTGTAGCAGCAATGTCACGCTTCCCGTCGCGTGGATCAAAGGATCTGTGGTTTTCCCTCGAGGCTTTCCCTCGAGGCTTTCCCACAGGGCTGTCCCACGTGCCTCCGTGGTGTGAGTCGATCCTCGGCGTGAAAGATGAGCCAGTGCAGGGCAAAGAGGTTCCTCTGGAATGGACTGTGATATCTGGGGGACTCTAGGAATGGTGGTACGACCATGGAGTTCCTCTCGCCTTTCCTGTTGAGAGTGCCTCCTCTTGAGATGCGACGGGAACGCCGGGAATTCCTTCCCGTTGAAAGCAGGAAAGGATCCCTCATCTCGAGCTCCGAGAGGGAAACGGGGCTCCTCTGGATGTGGGCGGGACCATCGTGCTTCCTCTCGAGTGGAGACGGGTATGGCGGTGAACTTCTTGAGTTGCAGCAAGGGTGTGAAAGACCCTTTCGAAATTCCAAAGGTTAGGTGTCATTAGTCTCCAGACGCCTCATCGGAAATAGGCCTCATCTCGCCTGGAAGGGAGAACTTCCTGGATTTTCTCGAGTTGCGGCAGGTGTTCTCGAGTTAAGACGGGGACCTCAGGGACCCGCCCTGGTGGCCTCAGGAGAGGCCAGTCCCCATGCGAGGTGCTAGGGGGCCTCTCGGGATTCCTCTCCCTTCGATACCGGGGCCAAAAAGCTTGTGTGGAGTCAGGGCCGGAACCGAGGATTCCTCTCAGGGGCTGACATGGATCTTTGGGTACTTCTGGAGTCTCCCCAGGGGAGTCAGGCCTCGTCTCGAGTGGGGGCATGCACGTGCGCTTTCCTTCCAGGCTGTAGCAGCAATGTCACGCTTCCTGTCGCGTGGATCAAAGAATCTGTGGTTTTCCCTCGAGGCTTTCCCTCGAGGCTTTCCCACAGGGTTGTCCCACGTGCCACCGTGGTGTGAGTCGATCCTCGGCGTGAAAGATGAGCCAGTGCAGGGCAAAGAGGTTCCTCTGGAATGGACTGAGACATCTGGGGGACTCCTGGAATGGTGGTACGACCATGGAGTTCCTCTCGCCTTTCCTGTTGAGAGTGCCTCCTCTTGAGATGCGACGGGAACGCCGGGAATTCTTTCCCGTCTAAAGCAGGGAAAGGTTCCCTCATCTCGAGATACGAAGGGGAAACGGGGCTCCTCTGGATGTGGGCGGGACCATCGTGCTTCCTCTCGAGTGGAGACGGGTATGGCGGTGAACTTCTTGAGTTGCAGCAAGGGTGTGAAAGACCCTTTCGAAGTTCCAGAGGTTAGGTGTCATTAGTCTCCAGACGCCTCATCGGAAATAGGCCTCATCTCGCCTGAAAGGGAGAACTTCCTGGATTTTCTCGAGTTGCGGCAGGTGTTCTCGAGTTACGACGGGGACCTCAGGGACCCGCCCTGGTGGCCTCAGGAGAGGCCAGTCCCCATGCGAGGTGCTAGGGGGCCTCTTGGGATTCCTCTCCCGTCGATACCGGGGCCAAAAACCTTGTGTGGAGTCAGGGCCGGAACCGAGGATTCCTCTAAGGGGCTGACATGGATCTTTGGGTACTTCTGGAGTCTCCCCAGGGGAGTTAGGACTCTTCTCGAGTGGGGGCATGCACGTGCACTTTCCTTCCCGGCTGTAGCAGCAATGTCACGCTTCCCGTCGCGTGGATCAAAGGATCTGTGGTTTTCCCTCGAGGCTTTCCCACAGGGCTGTCCCACGTGCCACCGTGGTGTGAGTCGATCCTCGGCGTGAAAGATGAGCCAGTGCAGGGCAAAGAGGTTCCTCTGGAATGGACTGAGACATCTGGGGGACTCTTGGAATGGTGGTACGACCATGGAGTTCCTCTCGCCTTTCCTGTTGAGAGTGCCTCCTCTTGAGATGCGACGGGAACGCCGGGAATTCTTCCCCGTTGAAAGCAGGGAAAGGATCCATCATCTCGAGCTCCGAGGGGGAAACGGGGCTCCTTTGGATGTGGGCGGGACCATTATGCTTCCTCTCGAGTGGAGACGGGTATGGCAGTGAACTTCTTGAGTTGCAGCAAGGGTGTGAAAGACCCTTTCGAAGTTCCAGAGGTTAGGTGTCATTAGTCTCCAGACGCCTCATCGGAAATAGGCCTCATCTCGCCTGGAAGGGAGAACTTCCTGGATTTTCTCGAGTTGGGGCAGGTGTTCTCGAGTTACGTCGGGGACCTCAGGGACCCGCCCTGGTGGCCTCAGGAGAGGCCAGTCCCCATGCGAGTTGCTAGGGGGCCTCTCGGGATTCCTCTCCCGTCGATACCGGGGCCAAAAACATTGTATGGAGTCAGGGCCGGAACCGAGGATTCCTCTCAGGGGCTGACATGGATCTTTGGGTTCTTCTGGAGTCCCCCCAGGGGAGTCAGGCCTCGTCTCGAGTGGGGGCATGCACGTGCGCTTTCCTTCCAGGCTGTAGCAGCAATGTCACGCTTCCCGTCGAGTGGATCAAAGGATCTGTGGTTTTCCCTCGAGGCTTTCCCTCGAGGCTTTCCCACAGGGCTGTCCCACGTGCCACCGTGGTGTGAGTCGATCCTCGGCGTGAAAGATGAGCCAGTGCAGGGCAAAGAGGTTCCTCTGGAATGGACTGAGACATCTGGGGGACTCTTGGAATGGTGGTACGACCATGGAGTTCCTCTCGCCTTTCCTGTTGAGAGTGCCTCCTCTTGAGATGCGACGGGAACGCCGGGAATTCTTTCCCGTTGAAAGCAGGAAAAGGATCCCTTATCTCGAGCTACGAGGGGGAAACGGGGCTCCTCTGGATGTGGGCGGGACCATCGTGCTTCCTCTCTAGTGGAGACGGGTATGGTGGTGAACTTCTTGAGTTGCAGCAAGGGTGTGAAAGACCCTTTCGAAGTTCCAGAGGTTAGGTGTCATTAGTCTCCAGACGCCACATAGGAAATAGGCCTCATCTCGCCAGGAAGGGAGAACTTCCTGGATTTTCTCGAGTTGCGGCAGGTGTTCTCGAGTTACGACGGGGACCTCAGGAACCCGCCCTGGTGGCCTCAGGAGAGGCCAGTCCCTATGCGAGTTGCTAGGGGGCCTCTCGGGATTCCTCTCCCGTCGATACCGGGGCCAAAAACCTTGTATGGAGTCAGGGCCGGAACCGAGGATTCCTCTCAGGGGCTGACATGGATCTTTGGGTACTTCTGGAGTCTCCCCAGGGGAGTCAGGCCTCGTCTCGAGTGGGGGCATGCACGTGCACTTTCCTTCCAGGCTGTAGCAGCAATGTCAGGCTTCCCGTCGCGTGGATCAAAGGATCTGTGGTTTTCCCTCGAGGCTTTCCCACAGGGCTGTCCCACGTGCCACCGTGGTGTGAGTCGATCCTCGGCGTGAAAGATGAGCCAGTGCAGGACAAAGAGGTTCCTCTGGAATGGACTGAGATATCTGGGGGACTCTTGGAATGGTGGTACGACCATGGAGTTCCTCTCGCCTTTCCTGTTGAGAGTGCCTCCTCTTGAGATGCGACGGGAATGACGGGAATACTTTCCCGTTGAAAGCAGGGAAAGGATCCCTCATCTCGAGCTACGAGGGGGAAACGGGGCTCCTCTGGATGTGGGCGGGACCATCGTGCTTCCTCTCGAGTGGAGACGGGTATGGCGGTGAACTTCTTGAGTTGCAGCAAGGGTGTGAAAGACCCTTTCGAAGTTCCAGAGGTTAGGTGTCATTAGTCTCCAGACGCCTCATCGGAAATAGGCCTCATCTCGCCTGGAAGGGAGAACTTCCTGGATTTTCTCGAGTTGCGGCAGGTGTTCTCGAGTTACGACGGGGACCTCAGGGACCCGCCCTGGTGGCCTCAGGAAAGGCCAGTCCCCATGCGAGTTGCTAGGGGGCCTCTCGGGATTCCTCTCCCGGCGATACCGGGGCCAAAAACCTTGTGTGGAGTCAGGGCCGGAAACGAGGATTCCTCTCAGGGGCTGACATGGATCTTTGGGTACTTCTGGAGTCTCCGCAGGGGAGTCAGGCCTCGTCTCGAGTGGGGGCATGCACGTGCGTTTTCTTTCCAGGCTGTAGCAGCAATGTCACGCTTCCCGTCGCGTGGATCAAAGGATCTGTGGTTTTCCCTCGAGGCTTTCCCACAGGGCTGTCCCACGTTCCACCGTGGTGTGAGTCGATCCTCGGCGTGAAAGATGAGCCAGTGCAGGGCAAAGAGGTTCCTCTGGAATGGACTGAGACATCTGGGGGACTCTTGGAATGGTGGTACGACCATGGAGTTCCTCTCGCCTTTCCTGTTGAGAGTGCCTCCTCTTGAGATGCGACGGGAACGCCGGGAATTCTTTCCCGTTGAAAGCAGGGAAAGGATCCCTCATCTCGAGCTCCGAGGGGGAAACGGGGCTCCTCTGGATGTGGGCGGGACCATCGTGCTTCCTCTCTAGTGGAGACGGGTATTGCCGGGGTCCAGCCCCGGTGGATCCAGGGAATTCGAAGGGTGGACGGCGTTGGCGTGGAAAGACTTGTTTATTTATTAATATAAGATTAGATTAAGAAACTAGTGCAGTAGGAAGATTAAGTGGAGAAAGAGGGCTGAATAGCTTGGTTTACGCGGAAGACCAATAAAATTCCAGACAAGGAATTTGCACCATCTACGTTGGGCCACCGGTGCCCGCTTGAATATCTAAGGGTGCCTCGCCTTAAGCTCCCTTTCTCGCGGATCTTAATAACCAGGGCAAATAAGTAGACCTGGCGAGCCTCCGCGCCCCAGATGGAAATTCAGCCTGAAATTAAAGTAAAGAGCAGAGGGAAGAAAAGGGAGAGAAAAAGAGAGAGAGAGAGAGACACGGGGGGAGCCATATTCCCAAGACACCAGGCCGAGACTAGTCCGAGAAACTGGTCTGAGAATCTGGTCCCGTCCTTTATTGTTCAGAAGGCCTTTTATACTTTTGATAAAACATGGAGATCAATGGGTAACACAAAGTTATGCAGCGTTAGCAGTCCAGACTCTTATCAAAACCAGGCTTTTCTCTCTGCATACCTAATTGTATACACAAGTCTTAGGTAATTTACATCATCTTCCAACCAAAAGGGCCAATTAACATTTTACAGCCTTTTTTCTGATAAGGGTTTGTCAACCACAAGACTTATTTGTGTTGATCTTCCCAAGGTCTGGTGCCACTCTCGGAAAGCACTAAAGAAAGTTACATTCTTAGACAGCAAGGATACAGCAACTTATAACAAGTAGAGGGAGTGCAGTGATTTATAGCAAAAGAGAAGCAATTAACTCAAAAGTCTAGTGTTGCTAACATCAAAACTACTATGTATCTTTTTCTACATCCTGCTTACATTAACATCCTTCCAGGTGCCTAAAAGATAAAGAATAAGGAGGTCTGGCAGCAATCCTTGAGTCAACAGTGAAAAACCTCTACCAATATAATTTTTAACTCTTTAGAAAAGGCTCTGTATCTTTAAGATGTTTTTAAGCTTTGTGCCTCCCGCGGTTGGGGGGCTGTAAGCAATTCACAAGCTCTAAGCTTTGTGCCTCTCGCGGTTGGGGGGCTGTAAGCAATTCACAAGCTGTAAGAGGTCTGGGGAACCTGTTAGGCAGACTAGAGAGCTATCAGAGGGGTTTAACTGAAACATCCCTTTCAAATGCAGAAGACTAAAACCCTGAATTGACTTTTTTCCAGAGAATATCAGAAAAGTGGAAAAGCAGAGCACAAAAGCCGGCAGATTTTTGCTGGGGTACATGCTTAGGAATATCCAGAGGGGTCCCTGAAGTCTGAGCACGCCTTGCGTATGTCAGCTTCCTTCCTCATGACCTTGTCACGGGCGGGATTCCTCACACTGGCTTCCGGCAACTCCCCCTTCTTTATTAGTTTTTTAAAAAAATTAGGTGCAGTTCAGTCGCGAGATTCCGAATGCTCTGCCGAAGAGTCCTGACAACACAAGGAAGCACGATTACAAGGAGCAGGATTATGGCACCCACAGCAGCATAGCTAGAGACAGTAGTCAGAAGAGTTTTTCCAGAAATGAAGTCAGAGAAGGTGTGGAAAAAGTCATTGGCTTCTCCTGCGGCGGTAAAATCTAATCGGGAGTGTTCCAAGGTCTGAATCTGATTATGAAGTTTCCCTAAATCTAAACTAATATCTGAGCTGTTCCAGACACCTAAAATATGATTTTTGACCCTCTCCCATTTAAAATCTGTCTCATTTACTTTCAGGGATGTAACACATATCCACCGGTAATCGGCATGACATGAAAGAGCCAATTTCATTTTCAGACTCTGTAATTCATTCCCAATATGCATTACTGCTTCTTCTAAGGCATCAATCCTTATTTCTAGCTTCCTATCTATAATTTCCTGGGTTGCCAGCGTTAGAGAAACATTTTTGGATACGGTGTCAACATATTGGGCAGTATACACTTGTTGAGACAATGATAATGCCGCCACAGTAACAGAAGTAATTGCGGTTATCAAAGCTGATATTCCCAAAACAAGTAAGCCCACAAACCGTCGTGTTCGCATTAAATCTTGTAGCTGTTGCAGTACAGCTAGGCCATGGTTATCATACCAATACGTGGCTACAGTTACAGGTACCATGAGATAGGGCGGACGTTTTAAAACCATGAAAGAGCAAACTTTATATTGAGGAGTTAAACAGGATGAAAGCATACATTGTTCACAAGACACTACATGGGGTCCACCTGTATAATTCAATTGTATGTTAAGTCTTTCAGAATCATTAGTGAAAAGAAAAACATAAGGAGAGGGTAGACAAGCTAAAATAGAGTAAATAGAGGTATTTTTTGGTCGGATTAAAATAATAGGGGCGGTAGCCGCAAGGGCTCTCCAAATTTCTGGCTGCCAAAAGGTTTTACCTCTAGTTATATAAGACAGCATAGGGGGAACAAATTGGTTATGATGCCGTCTGGTGGCAACTAACGGCCAAGAAATTGAATATTCTTTCCAATTATCCAATCTATTGATAAAGTCATCGTCAGACTCAGGGTCTTGACCTGGATTTGGGTTGCTCCAGTCCTGAATCGCACAATTTCTTCCTCCCGGCATATTGTAATCTACTCTCGAATTATAAATACAAGATTTCCAAATCGGATATCCTGAATGATCATCTATAGTTTTCCAAATAACATCTGAGGGAGCAACATCATCACAATTTGGATATTCTGATGGAGTTTTGAGAGACAAAGACTTATAGGGGCCAAGGACCCCAGGCATACGGGCTCGTAATATCCAAGCAGACCGATCCCCTATAGATGCAAATTTAGAGGTTGGGGAATCTGTCATAACTGCTTTTGTGGAGGCTCCAACGCATCCTGTCTTGGTAAAGAAGTCTCCTGTAAGGCCAGGAGGAAAATTAAAGCAGACAGGAAAATCATCTGCTAGTCCTTTAAAGGTATAATTGAAATTAATAGGGTATTGGTCTTTTGTATAGGAAGTATAAGATCCTCCCAAAAGGCGAGGCTGGTCTGTACTAACTCGTATGGGGTCACTGTTCCAAGTAACAACTTGGAAAGTTGGAGGATCCGGGAGAAACGCCCAATATTTGGTTGGAATGGGAGCAGCGCTTACCTGGCAAGAGAGCAAGGCAAGCATGGCAATAAACACCTTTTCAGGAGAGACTGACGATCCCTGTAGGGTAGCTATCCCCTGTGCCTGGCGACAGAGAGCTTTAATCTGTCCCCAGGTGGGCAAGGAGGCTTGTTGGGTTGACTGAGCTGGGCGTCCTAATGGATTCCTGCGAGGCAAAAAATCAGGGGGTGCAATATCCTGTATCTGAAGTCGTGACATCTGTCCAGTGGGTGGCTCCGATCCGCGCCTATCCGGGATCTCCAATGTCAGCTGTCCTGGGGTCAGCGGCGTTTCCCGTGCTGGCGGAGGGAGCGGGGGAAGAGGGAGTTTCTTCCTTTTTAGAGATCGCGGTGGCGGGGGATTCTGGTATCCGGGGAGCTGAGACATGGCGAATTAGTCTGTCTGGAACCCAAATCGGAGCGTCCGCGTCCTGTGGAAAAACACAAGCATACCCTCGCCCATTGGTTAATAAGGGGTCAGGACCTTTCCATTGTCCGGAAAGAAGGTCCCTCCATTTTACTAATGGTTTTGCATTCAATTGCTCTGGGCACCAATGGCGAAGCATTGCAGTGTTTCCGGATGAATCAGCATTTAAGTTATTTATTACGAAAAGAGCATGTTGCAAAATCTGATGGGGGGAACTATATTTAAATTCCCCTTCTTTTAGTTTTTGAATATGGATTTTCAGTGTTTGATGTGCTCTTTCCACAATGGCTTGTCCTTGTGGGTTATAAGGGATGCCGGTGTTATGTTTAATTTGAAATCTTGTACAGAATTGCTGAAAAGATTTAGAAGTGTAAGCAGGAGCATTATCAGTTTTTAAAGCTTTTGGCAAGCCCAGATAGGAAAAGCATGTAAAAAGATGTTGTATTACATCTTTAACTGCTTCCCCTGTACGAGCAGTGGCAATAATAACATGAGAGAAGGTATCTACAGTTACATGAACAAAAGACAGTTTTCCAAATGAAGAGACATGGGTTACATCCATTTGCCAGAGTGCATTAGGTTTGAGACCGCGAGGGTTAACTCCCAGAGGCAAAGCATTCACGGTAGTAGGACAATGTGAACAAGAACGAACAATCTCTCGGGCAGATTCTCGAGGAATTTGAAACTGGTATCGTAAGGCAGTGGCATTTTGGTGATGAAGTGAGTGAGAAGCTCGAGCTTCTTCAAAAACAGAAGCCACTGAAATCCTGGTTAACGAATCTGCCAATTCATTGAGAGCATTTAAAGGGCCAGGCAGGCCGGAATGAGCCCGAATGTGGCCGATAAAGAACGCCCGATTTCTTTTCCATATTTGCTGCTGCAGTTTAGTTAACAAATGGAAGATAGCAGTTTTGTTTTCAGGCAAAACTGCAGTCTCAATGTGTGGAAACAGCCTGACCACATACTGAGAGTCAGAATAAAGGTTAAATTCTTTCTCCGCAAACATAACAAAGGCCTCAATAACAGCTGTGATTTCAGCCCTTTGAGCTGAAGTTTCTTGTGTTTCCAAAAGTTTTTGATGATCTCTTGTGACTATAGAGGCTCTACCGTTAGCCGATCCATCAGTAAAGACTACCTGAGCATCTGAAATAGGGAACTGTTTACACCGGACAGGAAAAATAACTGGATGGTTAGACATAAAATTTAGTAAAACATGCGAGGGTAAATGATGCAAAATTTGACCACAGTAATTCCCTATGGCAATCTGCCAGTCTTCATCAAACATTAAAAGAGCATCAAGCTGCTCCTTATTATATGGAATTACAATCTCTGATGGCTCTTTACCAAACAATTCAATGCTCCGCTTCCTTCCTTTTAGCATTAATGTGGCAATTAAACCAGGATAAGAAGCCACGACTTTTTTAGCTTGGGTAGGAAGATGGATCCATTCTAAAGGGCCGCGTTGCCACAGAACTCCCGTAGGCGCCGTTGGAGTAGCTAGGCAAAGGAACTGCCACGTCATCGTCAAATCAATTCTTTTTACATAGCTATTTGATAAGGCTGCTTCTACTTTGCCTAGGGCTTCTTGAGCCTCAGCTGTTAATTGTCTTTTTGAGGTTGGATCAGGATCCCCGCGTAAAGTGTTAAAAAGAGGTTTTAATTCGGCAGTGGTTAATTTTAAATATGGTCTAATCCAATTAATATCACCTAAGAGTTTTTGATAATCATTTAAAGTAATAAGATGGTCTTTTCTCAATTGCAGCGGGGTATGAGTCACCGTTTCCGAATTTATGACTCTTCCTAAGTAAGTTATGGGCGGATTGATTTGAATTTTTTCTGGGGCAATTTTTAGGCCTCTGTCTGTCAATGCCTGGGTCAGGTCCTGGAGCACAGTCTGCAGGTGAACTCTATCAGGATGAGCTATTAAAATATCATCCATATAGTGAATCATATACACGTGTTCATATTTAGCCCTAGTATCTTCTAGAGCGGCATTAACAAATTTTTGGCATAAAGTAGGGCTATTTTTCATTCCCTGAGGCAGAACCTTCCACTGAAACCGTAAATAAGGCTGTTTAAGATTTTCTGATGGCAGACTAAAGGCAAATCGCTTTTTATCCTCAGGATTTAAGGGAATAGTGAAAAAACAATCTTGTAAATCAATAACAATTATATTATATCCCTCTGGAACGGCTACTGGGGAAGGGAGCCCAGGCTGTAAGGCCCCCATGTCCTCCATGGTGGCATTAATAGCTCTCAAATCCTGTAAAAGTCGCCATTTACCAGATTTTTTCTTAATGACAAAAATAGGAGTGTTCCAGGGGCTATTGGAGGGCTCAATATGTCCCAATTCTAATTGTTCAAAGATTAATGCTTTAGCTGCCAATAATTTTTCCTTATGCAGAGGCCACTGTTCTACCCACACCGGATCTTGAGATTTCCATGTGATGGGGTCGGCAGCAAAAACAATGGCCTCAATTATAAATTTGGATATCCCAATCCAGCACGTAGCTTGCGAGGAGTTGGGCAAATTGGCTCAATTATTCCTGTCTGTTGTTTACCCAATCCTTTTGATGGATCATAGCCCATCTGCAACATCTGAGAGGTCACTTTATCATCAGGGCTAAAAAGTAACACTCCCATTTGAGATAGCACGTCCCTCCCCCACAGGGTAAGGGGGAGCGAAGGAACGACATAAGGTTGGAAAGTTCCACGGGTATCCTCAAATTGCCAATCTAAAATTTTTGCACTTTTGGCTATTGTGGGGGCTCTTCCTATCCCCACCAAGTTATTTTCAGTAGTATGTGTGGGCCAGGAGCTGGGCCAGTCTTTTCCTGAAATGCAAGAAACATCTGCTCCTGTGTCTAATAACCCCACAATAGACTTGCCATTAATCAGGATAGTCTTCATAGGACGTTTCTGAGTAATTTCTGTTATCCAAAAAACCATATCACTAGACCCAAATCCTTTATCCTGCCTTTCATTTTGAGTAGCTGTGCGCCCAATTGCAGTGTGGTAAGGCAAAAGCAAAAGTTGGGCTATTCTTTGTCCCTGATGTATTTGGAAAGTTTTAGTTGGGGGTGAAATCATTATCTGGATTTCTCCTGTATAATCTGAGTCAATTACTCCAGGGATGATTGTGAGACCTTGCATAGCTAAGGAACTTCTGCCTAGTATAATTCCTACTAAACCTGTTGGTAATGGGCCTTTAACTCCTGTAGGTATTTTTACAGTGGGGCTATCTGGTGTTAATATTGCTGAGGTGGTGGAACTGAGGTCCAGTCCTGCGCTGCCTGGGGTTGCTCTGATGAGTTCTGCGATGGGACGAAGGGAATGAATGGGTTCAGTGAGGCTGCCCCAATTGTTGTCGGGGCCTGAGGCTGGCCCCTCAATCCGTTTCCCGACTGCTGGTCGGGGCCCAAAAAGGCTCCATTTCTATGGAATTGTGACCTACATTCTTTTGCCCAGTGATATCCTTTTTGACAACGAGGGCAGAGAGATCTAGGGAGATTAGTAGGCACAGCCGGGGAGGGAGAATTCGGCAGAGAAGAACCGGCTGCTTTTTGGGGACAAGCTCGCATAAGGTGCCCTTCCCGTCCGCAAGAGAAGCAGGCCTTGGATAAACCAATATTCTGGCCTGGACTACTGGAATGACTCTTTGACGGGTTATTTCTATTTGTAAAAAAGGACTGTACTGCCTGCTGGTAAGAATTTCCCTTTATGGCTGCAGCTATGGCAACGCCCTGCATCATCGCTGGTCCTACATCTGCACATTGCCTGATATAATCTATTATTTCCCCAGTTTTTTTAATAGGACGTAAAATGGCCTGGCAGGTAGAATTAGCATTTTCAAATGCCAGTTGTTTTATCAATATACTAGCTGCCTCAGTGTTGGAAATTACTCTGTTGACTGCCTCTGCAAGTCTTGATATAAAGTCTTCATATGGCTCTTCTGGTTTTTGTTTAACATTTGAGAAGGAAGAGGTAGATTCTTTCCCTTCAGGCAACAAACGCCAAGCCCCAAGGGCGCAGGCGGTTACTTGATCTAAAGTGGTTTTATCTAATCCCATTTGATCTCTAAGTGTTCCAAAATCATTAGTCCCTGCCAACATATTTTTTATAATATATCTTGGGCCATATTTTTGGTTAGCATCAGCCTGTTTTTGGGCTAGATCTTCATATTCAGTTCTCCAAAGTACATATTGACCTCCAGACAGACAAGCTTTAGCGACTGTCTTCCAGTCATGGGGTGTCATCCATCTGCCCGCTAAAGCTTCCACCAATGATACAGTGTACGGGGCTTTAGGCCCATACAAAGCACAAGCCTGTTTGAGTTCTTTAATCATTTTCATTGGAATGGGTTCCCAGTGGGGGGCTGTTCTCCCACCACTTCCACCAAATATTATGGGGAAACAAGCCTCAAGGTGGGGATCAAGTTCATCATCTGGGCTAGAGAAAACTCTTCTTCGGGGAGTTTCTAGTGGAGGCCCCTCACCCTTATAGGGAGGGGGGGGCAAGGGGTGTCCTATGTCACTTTCTTCGTACTTTGGGAATTTTTTATCCGTTCTGTGTTTAGGTCTTACGGATGTTTTATCTGGGGAATCTGGCCTTAAACTCTCAGGTGCATATAATCTGATGGGGGACATTTGTCTTGAGCCTCTGGAAGCAGAAGGCTTAATTAAGGAAATTTCTCTTGAATTTGTGGAAGCAGGTGGTCTGGTTGGGGAAGTTTTTATTAAGCTCTTTGGAGCAGATAATCTAATTGGAGAAGTTTCTCTTAAACTCCTTGGAGCATCTTTATTTAATAAAGACCAGTCCTCATCAGAATGATCTTGACTTACTTCCTCTTCCAAATCTTCCTCATCTGAAAGCTGCTCTTTTTTGTCATCTCTATCTATTACCTTTTCTTGGGCAGTCATTGCAGCTATCATTTGACTCAACTGCCGATAGTTAGGTGTAGCCTCCTTTTCATCACTCTCCTCTTCGATAGATACCTTTTTCTCTGCACTTTCCTCTTTAAGATGTACCTTTTCAGATTCAGGGGCAGGGTCTAGAGCGTCCCTAATTATATTCCATAAGGAAAAGGCGTCAGTAGGCACCTTTTGTGAGCCATGTTCAGCATGGTAAGTTTTTAGTTGTTTTCCTACTCTCTCCCAGGTGTCTAAGTTAACAGTGCCTTCTTCTGGAAACCAGGGACACTGTTCTTGTACAAAGGAAAAAAATGAATGAATATTGGATTTTTTAACTTTAATTCCTCGTTTAGTTAGTAACTGCAAGATTACTCCTGTAAAAAGCTGTCTTTCTTTTGATTCACTGTTACCCATGTCAGAAAATTAAGTCTTATAGAAAAGTCTACCTCAACAAAAAGGTTTTACCTTTGGCGAGGGGGGTTTTGTTTTCAACCCTAAGATAGCAGGTTTCTTTTCAACCTCTAGAGCACCAGGTTTCTCTTAAACCCTTGAACACTTCCCACTCCTCCTCACCCTGTCTATCCTACAGGGGGGTCCGCGGCACCCTGAGTGGGGTCCTAGCCGTCCCGAACACTCAACACTGGGGGAGTACCCGAAAGTACTCCGGGGGGAGTGATTAAGTCACTCCGGGGGGGAGCAACAGAGAGTGCTCCGGGGGGAGCAACAGAGAGTGCTCCGGGGGGAGCTACAGAGAGTGCTCCGGGGGGAGCTTTTGCTCCGAGGAACCTACCTTCGAATAGCCTGTTCCGGGCGCCACTTGCCGGGGTCCAGCCCCGGTGGATCCAGGGAATTCGAAGGGTGGACGGCGTTGGCGTGGAAAGACTTGTTTATTTATTAATATAAGATTAGATTAAGAAACTGTAGTGCAGTAGGAAGATTAAGTGGAGAAAGAGGGCTGAATAGCTTGGTTTACGCGGAAGACCAATAAAATTCCAGACAAGGAATTTGCACCATCTACGTTGGGCCACCGGTGCCCGCTTGAATATCTAAGGGTGCCTCGCCTTAAGCTCCCTTTCTCGCGGATCTTAATAACCAGGGCAAATAAGTAGACCTGGCGAGCCTCCGCGCCCCAGATGGAAATTCAGCCTGAAATTAAAGTAAAGAGCAGAGGGAAGAAAAGGGAGAGAAAAAGAGAGAGAGAGAGAGAGACAGGGGGGGAGCCAGATTCCCAAGAAACCAGGCCGAGACTAGTCCGAGAAACTGGTCTGAGAATCTGGTCCCGTCCTTTATTGTTCAGAAGGCCTTTTATACTTTTGATAAAACATGGAGATCAATGGGTAACACAAAGTTATGCAGCGTTAGCAGTCCAGACTCTTATCAAAACCAGGCTTTTCTCTCTGCATACCTAATTGTATACACAAGTCTTAGGTAATTTACATCATCTTCCAACCAAAAGGGCCAATTAACATTTTACAGCCTTTTTTCTGATAAGGGTTTGTCAACCACAAGACTTATTTGTGTTGATCTTCCCAAGGTCTGGTGCCACTCTCGGAAAGCACTAAAGAAAGTTACATTCTTAGACAGCAAGGATACAGCAACTTATAACAAGTAGAGGGAGTGCAGTGATTTATAGCAAAAGAGAAGCAATTAATTCAAAAGTCTAGTGTTGCTAACATCAAAACTACTATGTATCTTTTTCTACATCCTGCTTACATTAACATCCTTCCAGGTGCCTAAAAGATAAAGAATAAGGAGGTCTGACAGCAATCCTTGAGTCAACAGTGAAAACCCTCTACCAATATAATTTTTAACTCTTTAGAAAAGGCTCTGTATCTTTAAGATGCTTTTAAGCTTTGTGCCTCCCCCGGTTGGGGGGCTGTAAGCAATTCACAAGCTGTAAGCTTTGTGCCTCTCGCGGTTGGGGGGCTGTAAGCAATTCACAAGCTGTAAGAGGTCTGGGGAACCTGTTAGGCAGACTAGAGAGCTATCAGAGGGGTTTAACTGAAACATCCCTTTCAAATGCAGAAGACTAAAACCCTGAATTGACTTTTTTCCAGAGAATATCAGAAAAGTGGAAAAGCAGAGCACAAAAGCCAGCAGATTTTTGCTGGGGTACATGCTTAGGAATATCCAGAGGGGTCCCTGAAGTCTGAGCACGCCTTGCGTATGTCAGCTTCCTTCTTCATGACCTTGTCACGGGCGGGATTCCTCACACTGGTTTCCGGCAGGGTATGGTGGTGAACTTCTTGAGTTGCAGCAAGGCTGTGAAAGACCCTTTCGAAGTTCCAGAGGTAAGGTGTCATTAGTCTCCAGACGCCTCATCGGAAATAGGCCTCATCTCGCCTGGAAGGGAGAACTTCCTGGATTTTCTCGAGTTGCGGCAGGTGTTCTCGAGTTACGACGGGGACCTCAGGGACCCGCCCTGGTGGCCTCAGGAGAGGCCAGTCCCTATGCGAGTTGCTAGGGGGCCTCTCGGGATTCCTCTCCCGTCGATACCGGGGCCAAAAACCTTGTGTGGAGTCAGGGCCGGAACCGAGGATTCCTCTCAGGGGCTGACATGGATCTTTGGGTACTTCTGGAGTCTCCCCAGGGGAGTCAGGCCTCGTCTCGAGTGGGGGCATGCACGTGCGCTTTCCTTCCAGGCTGTAGCAGCAATGTCACGCTACCTGTCGCGTGGATCAAATGATCTGTGGTTTTCCCTCGAGGCTTTCCCAAAGGGCTGTCCCACGTGCCACCGTGGTGTGAGTCGATCCTCGGCGTGAAAGATGAGCCAGTGCAGGGCAAAGAGGTTCCTCTGGAATGGACTGAGACATCTGGGGGACTCTTGGAATGGTGGTACGACCATGGAGTTCCTCTCGCCTTTCCTGTTGAGAGTGCCTCCTCTTGAGATGCGACGGGAACGCCGGGAATATTTTCCCGTTGAAAGCAGGGAAAGGATCCCTCATCTCGAGCTACGAGGGGAAAACGGGGCTCCTCTGGATGTGGGCGGGACCATCGTGCTTTCTCTCGAGTGGAGACGGGTATGGCGGTGAACTTCTTGAGTTGCAGCAAGGGTGTGAAAGACCCTTTCGAAGTTCCAGAGGTTAGGTGTCATTAGTCTCCAGACGCCTCATCGGAAATAGGCCTCATCTCGCCTGGAAGGGAGAACTTCCTTGATTTTCTCGAGTTGCGGCAGGTGTTCTCGAGTTACGACGGGGACCTCAGGGACCCGCCCTGTTGGCCTCAGGAGAGGCCAGTCCCTAGGCGTGTTGCTAGGGGGCCCCTCGGGATTCCTCTCCCGTCGATACCGGGGCCAAAAACCTTGTGTGGAGACAGGGCTGGAACCGAGGATTCCTCTCAGGGACTGATATGGATCTTTGGGTACTTCTGGAGTCTCGCCAGGGGAGACAGGCCTCGTCTCGTGTGGGGGCATGCACGTGCACTTTTCTTCCAGGCTGTAGCAGCAATGTCACGCTTCACGTCGCGTGGATCAAAGGATCTGCGGTTTTCCCTCGAGGCTTTCCCTCGAGGCTTTCCCACAGGGCTGTCCCACGTGCCACCGTGTTGTGAGTCGGTCCTCGGCGTGAAAGATGAGCCAGTGCAGGGCAAAGAGGTTCCTCTGGAATGGACCGAGACATCTGGGGGACTCTTGGAATGGTGGTACGACCATGGAGTTCCTCTCGCCTTTCCTGTTGAGAGTGCCTCCTCTTGAGATGCGACGGGAACGCCGGGAATTCTTTCCCGTTGAAAGCAGGGAAAGGATTCCTCATCTCGAGCTACGAGGGGGAAACGGGGCTCCTCTGGATGTGGGCGGGACCATCGTGCTTCCTCTCGAGTGGACACGGGTATGGCGGTGAACTTCTTGAGTTGCAGCAAGGGTGTGAAAGACCCTTTCGAAGTTCCAGAGGTTAGGTGTCATTAGTCTCCAGACGCCTCATCGGAAATAGGCCTCATCTCGCCTGGAAGGGAGAACTTCCTGGATTTTCTCGAGTTGCGGCAGGTGTTCTCGAGTTACGACGGGGACCTCAGGGACCCGCCCTGGTGGCCTCAGGAGAGGCCAGTCCCCATGCGAGTTGCTAGGGGGCCTCTCGGAATTCCTCTCCCGTCGATACCGGGGCCAAAAACCTTGTGTGGAGTCAGGGCCGGAACCGAGGATTCCTCTCAGGGGCTGACATGGATCTTTGGGTACTTCTGGAGTCTCCCCAGGGGAGTCAGGCCTCGTCTCGAGTGGGGGCATGCACGTGCACTTTCCTTCCAGGCTGTAGCAGCAATGTCACGCTTCCCGTCGCGTGGATCAAAGGATCTGTGGTTTTCCCTCGAGGCTTTCCCACAGGGCTGTCCCACGTGCCACCGTGGTGTGAGTCGATCCTCGGCGTGAAAGATGAGCCAGTGCAGGGCAAAGCGGTTCCTCTGGAATGGACTGAGACATCTGGGGGACTCTTGGAATGGTGGTACGACCATGGAGTTCCTCTCGCCTTTCCTGTGGAGAGTGCCTCCTCTTGAGTTGCGACGGGAACGCCGGGAATTCTTTCCCGTTGAAAGCAGGGAAAGGATCCCTCATCTCGAGCTACGAGGGGGAAACGGGGCTCCTCTGGATGTGGGCGGGACCATCGTGCTTCCTCTCTAGTGGAGACGGGTATGGCGGTGAACTTCTTGAGTTGCAGCAAGGGTGTGAAAGACCCTTTCGAAGTTCCAGAGGTTAGGTGTCATTAGTCTCCAGAGGCCTCATCGGAAATAGGCCTCATCTCGCCTGGAAGGGAGAACTTCCTGGATTTTCTCGAGTTGCGGCAGGTGTTCTCGAGTTACGACGGGGACCTCAGGGACCCGCCCTGGTGGCCTCAGAAGAGGCCAGTCCCTAGGCGAGTTGCTAGGGGGCCTCTCGGGATTCCTCTCCCGTTGATACCGGGGCCAAAAACCTTGTGTGGAGTCAGGGCCGGAACCGAGGATTCCTCTCAGGGGCTGACATGGATCTTTGGGTACTTCTGGAGTCTCCCCAGGGGAGTCAGGCCTCGTCTCGAGTGGGGGCATGCACGTGCGCTTTCCTTCCAGGCTGTAGCAGCAATGTCACGCTTCCCGTCGCGTGGATCAAAGGATCTGTGGTTTTCCCTCGAGGCTTTCCCTCGAGGCTTTCCCACAGGGCTGTCCCACGTGCCACCGTGTTGTGAGTCGATCCTCGGCGTGAAAGATGAGCCAGTGCAGGGCAAAGAGGTTCCTCTGGAATGGACTGAGACATCTGGGGGACTCTTGGAATGGTGGTACGACCATGGAGTTCCTCTCGCCTTTCCTGTTGAGAGTGCCTCCTCTTGAGATGCGACGAGAACGCCGGGAAGTCTTTCCCGTTGAAAGCAGGGAAAGGATCCCTCATCTCGAGCTACGAGGGGGAAACGGGGCTCCTCTGGATGTGGGCGGGACCATCGTGCTTCCCCTCGAGTGGAGACGGGTATGGCGGTGAACTTCTTGAGTTGCAGCAAGGGTGTGAAAGACCTTTTCGAAGTTCCAGAGGTTAGGTGTCATTAGTCTCCAGACGCCTCATCGGAAATAGGCCTCATCTCGCCTGGAAGGGAGAACTTCCTGGATTTTCTCGAGTTGCGGCAGGTGTTCTCGAGTTACGACGGGGACCTCAGGGACCCGCCCTGGTGGCCTCAGGAGAGACCAGTCCCCATGCGAGTTCCTAGGGGGCCTCTCGGGATTCCTCTCCCGTCGATACCGGGGCCAAAAACCTTGTGTGGAGTCAGGGCCGGAACCGAGGATTCCTCTCAGGGGCTGACATGGATCTTTGGGTACTTCTGGAGTCTCCCCAGGGGAGTCAGGCCTCGTCTCGAGTGGGGGCATGCACGTGCGCTTTCCTTCCAGGCTGTAGATGCAATGTCACGCTTCCCTTCGCGTGGATCAAAGGATCTGTGGTTTTCCCTCGAGGCTTTCCCTCGAGGCTTTCCCACAGGGCTGTCCCACGTGCCACCGTGGTGTGAGTCGATCCTGGCGTGAAAGATGAGCCAGTGCAGGGCACAGAGGTTCCGCTGGAATGGACTGAGACATCTGGGGGACTCTTGGAATGGTGGTACGACCATGGAGTTCCTCTCGCCTTTCCTGTTGAGAGTGCCTCCTCTTGAGATGCGACGGGAACGCCGGGAATTCTTTCCCGTTGAAAGCAGGGAAAGGATCCCTCATCTCGAGCTACGAGGGGGAAACGGGGCTCCTCTGGATGCGGGCGGGACCATCGTGTTTCCTCTTGAGTGGAGACGGGTATGGCGGTGAACTTCTTGAGTTGCAGCAAGGGTGTGAAAGACCCTTCCGAAGTTCCAGAGGTTTGGTGTCATTAGTCTCCAGATGCCTCATCGGAAATAGGCCTCATCTCGCCTGGAAGGGAGAACTTCCTGGATTTTCTCGAGTTGCGGCAGGTGTTCTCGAGTTACGACGGGGACCTCTGGGACCCGCCCTGGTGGCCTCAGGAGAGGCCAGTCCCCATGCGATTTGCTAGGGGGCCTCTCGGGATTCCTCTCCCGTCGATACCGGGGCCAAAAACTTTGTGTGGAGTCAGGTCCGGAACCGAGGATTCCTCTCAGGGGCTGACATGGATCTTTGGGTACTTCTGGAGTCTCCCCAGGGGAGTCAGGCCTCGTCTCCAGTGGGGGCATGCACGTGCGCTTTCCTTCCAGCCTGTGGCAGAAATGTCACGCTTCCCGTCGCGTGGAACAAAGGATCTGTGGTTTTCCCTCGAGGCTTTCCTCGTGGCTTTCCCACAGGGCTGCCCCACGTGCCTCCGTGGTGTGAGTCGATCCTCGGCGTGAAAGATGAGCCAGTGCAGGGCAAAGAGGTTCCTCTGGAATGGACTGAGACATCTGGGGGACTCTTGGAATGGTGGTACGACCATGGAGTTCCTCTCGCCTTTCCTGTTGAGAGTGCCTCCTCTTGAGATGCGACGGGAACGCCGGGAAATCTTTCCCGTTGAAAGCAGGTAAAGGATCCCACATCTCGAGCTACGATGGGGAAACGGGGCTCCTCTGGATGTGGGCGGGACCATCGTGTTTCCTCTCGAGTGGAGACGGGTATGGCGGTGAACTTCTTGAGTTGCAGCAAGGGTGTGAAAGACCCTTCCGAAGTTCCAGAGGTTTGGTGTCATTACTCTCCAGATGCCTCATCGGAAATAGGCCTCATCTCGCCTGGAAGGGAGAACTTCCTGGATTTTCTCGAGTTGCGGCAGGTGTTCTCGAATTACGACGGGGACCTCAGGGACCCGCCCTGGTGGCCTCAGGAGAGGCCAGTCCCCATGCGAGTTGCTAGGGGGCCTCTCGGGATTCCTCTCCCGTCGATACCGGGGCCAAAAACCTTGTGTGGAGTCAGGGCCGGAACCGAGGATTCCTCTCAGAGGCTGACATGGATCTTTGGGTACTTCTGGAGTCTCCCCAGGGGAGTCAGGCCTCGTCTCGAGTGGGGGCATGCACGTGCGCTTTCCTTCCAGGCTGTAGCAGCAATGTCACGCTTCCCGTCGCGTGGATCAAAGGATCTGTGGTTTTCCCTCGAGGCTTTCCCACAGGGCTGTCTCACGTGCCACCGTGGTGTGAATCGATCCTCGGCGTGAAAGATGAGCCAGTGCAGGGCAAAGAGGTTCCTCTGGAATGGACTGAGACATCTGGGGGACTCTTGGAATGGTGGTACGACCATGGAGTTCCTCTCGCCTTTCCTGTTGAGAGTGCCTCCTCTTGAGATGCGACGGGAACGCCGGGAATTCTTTCCCGTTGAAAGCAGGGAAAGGATCCCACATCTCGAGCTACGATGGGGAAACGGGGCTCCTCTGGATGCGGGCGGGACCATCGTGTTTCCTCTTGAGTGGAGACGGGTATGGCGGTGAACTTCTTGAGTTGCAGCAAGGGTGTGAAAGACCCTTCCGAAGTTCCAGAGGTTTGGTGTCATTAGTCTCCAGATGCCTCATCGGAAATAGGCCTCATCTCGCCTGGAAGGGAGAACTTCCTGGATTTTCTCGAGTTGCGGCAGGTGTTCTCGAGTTACGACGGGGACCTCTGGGACCCGCCCTGGTGGCCTCAGGAGAGGCCAGTCCCCATGCGATTTGCTAGGGGGCCTCTCGGGATTCCTCTCCCGTCGATACCGGGGCCAAAAACCTTGTGTGGAGTCAGGGCCGGAACCGAGGATTCCTCTCAGGGGCTGACATGGATCTTTGGGTACTTCTGGAGTCTCCCCAGGGGAATCAGGCCTCGTCTCCAGTGGGGGCATGCACGTGCGCTTTCCTTCCAGCCTGTGGCAGAAATGTCACGCTTCCCGTCGCGTGGAACAAAGGATCTGTGGTTTTCCCTCGAGGCTTTCCTCGTGGCTTTCCCACAGGGCTGCCCCACGTGCCTCCGTGGTGTGAGTCGATCCTCGGCGTGAAAGATGAGCCAGTGCAGTGCAAAGAGGTTCCTCTGGAATGGACTGAGACATCTGGGGGACTCTTGGAATGGTGGTACGACCATGGAGTTCCTCTCGCCTTTCCTGTTGAGAGTGCCTCCTCTTGAGATGCGACGGGAACGCCGGGAATTCTTTCCCGTTGAAAGCAGGGAAAGGATCCCTCATCTCGAGCTACGAGGGGGAAACGGGGCTCCTCTGGATGTGGGCGGGACCATCGTGCTTCCTCTCGAGTGGAGACGGGAATGGCGGTGAACTGCTTGAGTTGCAGCAAGGGTGTGAAAGACCCTTTCGAAGTTCCAGAGTTTAGGTGTCATTAGTCTCCAGACGCCTCATCGGAAATAGGCCTCATCTCGCCTGGAAGGGAGAACTTCCTGGATTTTCTCGAGTTGCGGCAGGTGTTCTCCAGTTACGACGGGGACCTCAGGGACCCGCCCTGGTGGCCTCAGGAGAGGCCAGTCCCCATGCGAGTTGCTCGGGGGCCTCTCGGGATTCCTCTCCCGTCGATACCGGAGCCAAAAACCTTGTGTGGAGTCAGGGCCGGAACCGAGGATTCCTCTCAGGGGCTGACATGGATCTTTGGGTACTTCTGGAATCTCCACAGGGGAGTCAGGCCTCGTCTCGAGTGGGGGCATGCACGTTCGCTTTCCTTCCAGGCTGTAGCAGCAATGTCACGCTTCCCGTGGCCTGGATCAAAGGATCTGTGGTTTTCCCTCGAGGCTTTCCCTCGAGGCTTTCCCACAGGGCTGTCCCACGTGCCACCGTGGTGTGAGTCGATCCTGGCGTGAAAGATGAGCCAGTGCAGGGCAAAGAGGTTCCTCTGGAATGGACTGAGACATCTGGGGGACTCTTGGAATGGTGGTACGACCATGGAGTTCCTCTCGCCTTTCCTGTTGAGAGTGCCTCCTCTTGAGATGCGACGGGAACGCCGGGAATTCTTTCCCGTTGAAAGCAGGGAAAGGATCCCTCATCTCGAGCTACGAGGGGGAAACGGGTCTCCTCTGGATGTGGGCGGGACCATCGTGCTTCCTCTCGAGTGGAGACGGGTATGGCGGTGAACTTCTTGAGTCGCAGCAAGGGTGTGAAAGACCCTTTGGAAGTTCCAGATGTTAGGTGTCATTAGTCTCCAGACGCCTCATCGGAAATAGGCCTCATCTCGCCTGGAAGGGAGAACTTCCTGGATTTTCTCGAGTTGTGGCAGGTGCTCTCGAGTTACGACGGGGACCTCAAGGACCCGCCCTGGTGGCCTCAGGAGAGGCCAGTCCCCATGCGAGTTGCTAGGGGGCCTCTCGGGATTCCTCTCCCGTCGATACCGGGGCCAAAAATCTTGTGTGGAGTCAGGACCGGAACCGAGGATTCCTCTCAGGGGCTGACATGTATCTTTGGGTACTTCTGGAGTCTCCCCAGGGGAGTCAGGCCTCGTCTCGAGTGGGGGCATGCACGTGCGCTTTCCTTCCAGGCTGTAGCAGCAATGTCACGCATTCCGTCGCGTGGATCAAAGGATCTGCGGTTTTCCCTCGAGGCTTTCCCATAGGGCTGTCCCACGTGCCACCGTGGTGTGAGTCGATCCTAGGCGTGAAAGATGAGCCAGTGCAGGGCAAAGAGGTTCCTCTGGAATGGACTGAGACATCTGGGGGACTCTTGGAATGGTGGTACGACCATGGAGTTCCTCTCGCCTTTCCTGATGAGAGTGCCTCCTCTTGAGATGCGACGGGAACGCCGGGAATTCTTTCCCGTTAAAAGCAGGGAAAGGATCCCTCATCTCGAGCTACGAGGGGGAAACGGGGCTCCTCTGGATGTGGGCGGGACCATCGTGCTTCCTCTCGAATCGAGACGGGTATGGCGGTGAACTTCTTGAGTTGCAGCAAGGGTGTGAAAGAACCTTTCGAAGTTCCAGAGGTTAGGTGTCATTAGTCTCCAGACGCCTCATCGGAAATAGGCCTCATCTCGCCTGGAAGGGAGAACTTCCTGGATTTTCTCGAGTTGCGGCAGCTGTTCTGGAGTTACGACGGGGACCTCAGGGACCCGCACTGGTGGCCTCAGGAGAGGCCAGTCCCCATGCGAGTTGCTAGGGGGCCTCTCGGGATTCCTCTCCCGTCGATACCGGGGCCAAAAACCTTGTGTGGAGTCAGGGCCGGAACCGAGGATTCCTCTCAGGGGCTGACATGGATCTTTGGGAACTTCTGGAGTCTCCCCAGGGGAGTCAGGCCTCGTCTCGAGTGGGGGCATGCACGTGCGATTTCCTTCCAGGCTGTAGCAGCAATGTCACGCTTCCCGTCGCGTGGATCAAAGGATCTGTGGTTTTCCCTCGAGGCTTTCCCACAGGGCTGTCCCACGTGCCACCGTGGTGTGAGTCGATCCTGGCGTGAAAGATGAGCCAGTGCAGGGCACAGAGGTTCCGCTGGAATGGACTGAGACATCTGGGGGACTCTTGGAATGGTGGTACGACCATGGAGTTCCTCTCGCCTTTCCTGTTGAGAGTGCCTCCTCTTGAGATGGGACGGGAACGCCGGGAATTCTTTCCCGTTGAAAGCAGGGAAAGGATCCCTCATCTCGAGCTACGAGGGGGAAACGGGGCTCCTCTGGATGTGGGCGGGACCATCGTGCTTCCCCTCGAGTGGAGACGGGTATGGCGGTGAACTTCTTGATTTGCAGCAAGGGTGTGAAAGACCTTTTCGAAGTTCCAGAGGTTAGGTGTCATTAGTCTCCAGACGCCTCATCGGAAATAGGCCTCATCTCGCCTGGAAGGGAGAACTTCCTGGATTTTCTCGAGTTGCGGCAGGTGTTCTCGAGTTATGACGGGGACCTCTGGGACCCGCTCTGGTGGCCTCAGGAGAGGCCAGTCCCCATGCGAGTTGCTAGGGGGCCTCTCGGGATTCCTCTCCCGTCGATACCGGGGCCAAAAACCTTGTGTGGAGTCAGGGCCGGAACCGAGGATTCCTCTCAGGGGCTGACATGGATCTTTGGGTACTTCTGGAGTCTCCCCAGGGGAATCAGGCCTCGTCTCGAGTGGGGGCATGCACGTGCGCTTTCCATCCAGCCTGGAGCAGCAATGTCACGCTTCCCTTCGCGTGGATCAAAGGATCTGTGGTTTTCCCTCGAGGCTTTACCTCGAGGCTTTCCCACAGGGCTGTCCCACGTGCCACCGTGGTGTGAGTCGATCCTCGGCGTGGAAGATGAGCCAGTGCAGGGCAAAGAGGTTCCTCTGGAATGGACTGAGACATCTGGGGGACTCTTGGAATGGTGGTACGACCCTGGAGTTCCTCTCGCCTTTCCTGTTGAGAGTGCCTCCTCTTGAGATGCGACGGGAACGCCGGGAATTCTTTCCCGTTGAAAGCAGGGAAAGGATCCCACATCTCGAGCTCCGAGGGGGAAACGGGGCTCCTCTGGATGTGGGCGGGACCATCGTGCTTCCTCTCGAGTGGAGACGGGTATGGCGGTGAACTTCTTGAGTTGCAGCAAGGGTGTGAAAGACCCTTTCGAAGTTCCAGAGGTTACGTGTCAGTCTCCAGATGCCTCATCGGAAATAGACCTCATCTCGCCTGGAAGGGAGAACTTCCTGGATTTTCTCGAGGTGCGGCAGGTGTTCTCGAGTTACGACGGGTACCACAGGGACCCGCCCTGATGGCCTCAGGAGAGGCCAGTCCCCATGCGAGTTGCTAGGGGGCCTCTCGTGATTCCTCTCCCGTCGATACTAGGGCCAAAAACCTTGTGTGGAGTCAGGGCCGGAACCGAGGATTCCTCACAGGTGTGACATGGATCTTTGGGTACTTCTGGAGTCTCCCCAGGGGAGTCAGGCCTCGTCTCGAGTGGGGGCATGCACGTGCGCTTTCCTTCCAGGCTGTAGCAGCAATGTCACGCTTCCCGTCGCGTGCATCAAAGGATCTGTGGTTTTCCCTCGAGGCTTTCCCTCGAGGCTTTCCCGCAGGGCTGTCCCACGTGCCACCGTGGTGTGAGTCGATCCTCGGCGTCAAAGATGAGCCAGTGCAGGGCAAAGAGGTTCCTCTGGAATGGACTGAGACATCTGGGGGACTCTTGGAATGGTGGTACGACCATGGAGTTCCTCTCGCCTTTCCTGTTGAGAGTGCCTCCTCTTGAGATGCGACGGGAACGCCGGGAATTCTTTCCCGTTGAAAGCAGGGAAAGGATCCCTCATCTCGAGCTCCGAGGGGGAAACGGGGCTCCTCTGGATGTGGGCGGGACCATCGTGCTTCCTCTCGAGTGGAGACGGGTATGGCGGTGAACTTCTTGAGTTGCAGCAAGGGTGTGAAAGACCCTTTCGAAGTTCCAGAGGTTAGGTGTCATTAGTCTCCAGACGCCTCATCGGAAATAGGCCTCATCTCGCCTGGAAGGGAGAACTTCCTGGATTTTCTCGAGTTGCGGCAGGTGTTCTCGAGTTACCACGGGGACCTCAGGGACCCGCCCTGGTGGCCTCAGGAGAGGCCAGTCCCCATGCGAGGTGCTAGGGGGCCTCTCGGGATTCCTCTCCCGTCGATACCGGGGCCAAAAACCTTGTGTGCAGTCAGGGCCGGAAACGAGGATTCCTCTCAGGAGCTGACATGGATCTTTGGGTACTTCTGGAGTCTCCCCAGGGGATTCAGGCCTCGTCTCGAGTGGGGGCATGCACGTGCGCTTTCCTTCCAGGCTGTAGCAGCAATGTCACGCTTCCCGTGGCGTGGATCAAAGGATCTGTGGTTTTCCCTCGAGGCTTTTCCACAGGGCTGTCCCACGTGCCACCGTGGTGTGAGTCGATCCTCGGCGTGAAAGATGAGCCAGTGCAGGGCAAAGAGGTTCCTCTGGAATGGACTGAGACATCTGGGGGACTCGTGGAATGGTGGTACGACCATGGAGTTCCTCTCGCCTTTCCTGTTGAGAGTGCGACCTCTTGAGATGCGACGGGAACGCCGGGAATTCTTTCCCGTTGAAAGCAGGGAAAGGATCCCTCATTTCGAGCCACGAGGGGGAAACGGGGCTCCTCTGGATGTGGGCGGGACCATCGTGCTTCCTCTCGAGTGGAGACGGGTATGGCGGTGAACTTCTTGAGTTGCAGCAAGGGTGTGAAAGACCCTTTCGAAGTCCCAGAGGTTAGGTGTCATTAGTCTCCAGACGCCTCATCGGAAATAGGCCTCATCTCGCCTGGAAGGGAGAACTTCCTGGATTTTCTCGAGTTGCGGCACGTGTTCTCGAGTTACAACGGGGACCTCAGGGACCCGCCCTGGTGGCCTCAGGAGAGGCCAGTCCCCATGCGAGTTGCTAGGGGGCCTCTCGGGATTCCTCTCCCGTCGATACCGGGGTCAAAAACCTTGTGTGGAGTCAGGGCCGGAACCGAGGATTCCTCTCAGGGGCTGACATGGATCTTTGGGTACTTCTGGAGTCTCCCCAGGGGGGTCAGGACTCGTCTCGAGTCGGGGCATGCACGTGCGCTTTACTTCCATGCTGTAGCAGCAATGTCACGCTTCCCGTCGCGTGGATCAAAGGATCTGTGGTTTTCCCTCGAGGCTTTCCCACAGGGCTGTCCCACGTGCCACCGTGGTGTGAGTCGATCCTCGGCGTGAAAGATGAGCCAGTGCAGTGCAAAGAGGTTCCTCTGGAATGGACTGAGACATCTGGGGGACTCTTGGAATGGTGGTACGACCATGGAGTTCCTCTCGCCTTTCCTGTTGAGAGTGCCTCCTCTTGAGATGCGACGGGAACGCCGGGAATTCTTTCCCGTTGAAAGCAGGGAAAGGATCCCTCATCTCGAGCTACGAGGGTGAAACGGGGCTCCTCTGGATGTGGGCAGGACCATCGTGCTTCCTCTCGAGTGGAGACGGGTATGGCGGTGAACTTCTTGAGTTGCAGCAAGGGTGTGAAAGACCCTTTCGAAGTTCGAGAGGTTAGGTGTCATTAGTCTCCAGACGCCTCATCGGAAATAGGCCTCATCTCGCCTGGAAGGGAGAACTTCCTGGATTTTCTCGAGGTGCGGCAGGTGTTCTCGAGTTACGACGGGGACCTCAGGGACCCGCCCTGGTGGCCTCAGGAGAGGCCAGTCCCCATGCGAGGTGCTAGGGGGCCTCTCGGGATTCCTCTCCCGTCGATACCGGGGCCAAAAACCTTTTGTGCAGTCAGGGCCGGAACCGAGGATTCCTCTCAGGGGCTTATATGGATCTTTGGGTACTTCTGGAGTCTCCCCACGGGAGTCAGGCCTCGTCTCGAGTGGGGGCATGCACGTGCGCTTTCCTTCCAGGCTGTAGCAGCAATGTCACGCTTCCCGTCGCGTGGATCAAAGGATCTGTGGTTTTCCCTCGAGGCTTTCCCTCGAGGCTTTCCCACAGGGCTGTCCCACGTGCCTCCGTGGTGTGAGTCGATCCTCGGCGTGAAAGATGAGCCAGTGCAGGGCAAAGAGGTTCCTCTGGAATGGACTGAGACATCTGGGGGACTCTAGGAATGGTGGTAGGACCATGGAGTTCCTCTCGCCTTTCCTGTTGAGAGTGCCTCCTCTTGAGATGCGACGGGAACGCCGGGAATTCTTTCCCGTTGAAAGCAGGGAAAGGATCCCTCATCTCGAGCTACGAGGGGGAAACGGGGCTCCTCTGGATGTGGGCGGGACCATCGTGCTTCCTCTCGAGTGGAGACGGGTATGGCGGTGAACTTCTTGAGTTGCAGCAAGGGTGTGAAAGACCCTTTCGAATTTCCAGGGGTTAGGTGTCATTAGTCTCCAGACGACTCATCGGAAATAAGCCTCATCTCGCCTGGAAGGGAGAACTTCCTGGATTTTCTCGAGTTGCGGCAGGTGTTCTCGAGTTACGACGGGGACCTCAGGGACCCGCCCTGGTGGCCTCAGGAGAGGCCCGTCCCCATGCGAGTTGCTAGGGGGCCTCTCGGGATTCCTCTCCCGTCGATACCGGGGCCAAAAACCTTGTGTGGAGTCAGGGCCGGAACCGAGGATTCCTCTCAGGGGCTGACATGGATCTTTGGGTACTTCTGGAGTCTCCCCAGGGGAGTCAGGCCTCGTCTCGAGTGGGGGCATGCACGTGCGCTTTCCTTACAGGCTGTAGCAGCAATGTCACGCTTCCCGTGGCGTGGATCAAAGGATTTGTGGTTTTCCCTCGAGGCTTTCCCACAGGGCTGTCCCACGTGCCACAGTGGTGTGAGTCGATCCTCGGCGTGAAAGATGAGCCAGTGCAGGGCAAAGAGGTTCCTCTGGAATGGACTGAGACATCTGGGGGACTCTTGGAATGGTGGTACGACCATGGAGTTCCTCTCGCCTTTCCTGTTGAGAGTGCCTCCTCTTGAGATGCGACGGGAACGCCGGGAATTCTTTCCCGTTGAAAGCAGGGAAAGGATCCCTCATCTTGAGCTACGAGGGGGAAACGGGGCTCCTCTGGATGTGGGCGGGACCATCGTGCTTCCTCTCGAGTGGAGACGGGTATGGCGGTGAACTTCTTGAGTTGCAGCAAGGGTGTGAAAGACCCTTTCGAAATTCGAGAGGTTAGGTGTCATTAGTCTCCAGACGCCTCATCGGAAATAGGCCTCATCTCGCCTGGAAGGGAGAACTTCCTGGATTTTCTCGAGTTGCGGCAGGTGTTCTCGAGTTACGACGGGGACCTCAGGGACCCGCCCTGGTGGCCTCAGGAGAGGCCAGTCCCCATGCGAGGTGCTAGGGGGCCTCTCGGGATTCCTCTCCCGTCGATACCGGGGCCAAAAACCTTGTGTGCAGTCAGGGCCGGAACCGAGGATTCCTCTCAGGGGCTGACATGGATCTTTGGGTACTTCTGGAGTCTCCCCACGGGAGTCAGGCCTAGTCTCGAGTGGGGGCATGCACGTGCGCTTTCCTTCCAGG
This sequence comes from Capricornis sumatraensis, assembly GCF_032405125.1. Lineage (NCBI taxonomy): Eukaryota > Metazoa > Chordata > Mammalia > Artiodactyla > Bovidae > Capricornis > Capricornis sumatraensis. Next base: position 5,172,224 of record NW_027184613.1, read on the forward strand.
CTGTAGCAGCAATGTCACGCTTCCCGTCGCAAGGATCAAAGGATCTGTGGTATTCCCTCGAGGCTTTCCCTCGAGGCTTTCCCACAGGGCTGTCCCACGTGCCACCGTGGTGTGAGTCGATCCTCGGCGTGAAAGATGAGCCAGTGCAGGGCAAAGAGGTTCCTCTGGAATGGACTGAGACATCTGGGGGACTCGTGGAATGGTGGTACGACCATGGAGTTCCTCTCGCCTTTCCTGTTGAGAGTGCCACCTCTTGAGATGCGACGGGAACGCCGGGAATTCTTTCCCGTTGAAAGCAGGGAAAGGATCCCTCATTTCGAGCCACGAGGGGGAAACGGGGCTCCTCTGGATGTGGGCGGGACCATCGTGCTTCCTCTCGAGTGGAGACGGGTATGGCGGTGAACTTCTTGAGTTGCAGCAAGGGTGTGAAAGACCCTTTCGAAGTCCCAGAGGTTAGGTGTCATTAGTCTCCAGACGCCTCATCGGAAATAGGCCTCATCTCGCCTGGAAGGGAGAACTTCCTGGATTTTCTCGAGTTGCGGCACGTGTTCTCGAGTTACAACGGGGACCTCAGGGACCCGCCCTGGTGGCCTCAGGAGAGGCCAGTCCCCATGCGAGTTGCTAGGGGGCCTCTCGGGATTCCTCTCCCGTCGATACCGGGGTCAAAAACCTTGTGTGGAGTCAGGGCCGGAACCGAGGATTCCTCTCAGGGGCTGACATGGATCTTTGGGTACTTCTGGAGTCTCCCCAGGGGGGTCAGGACTCGTCTCGAGTCGGGGCATGCACGTGCGCTTTACTTCCATGCTGTAGCAGCAATGTCACGCTTCCCGTCGCGTGGATCAAAGGATCTGTGGTTTTCCCTCGAGGCTTTCCCACAGGGCTGTCCCACGTGCCACCGTGGTGTGAGTCGATCCTCGGCGTGAAAGATGAGCCAGTGCAGTGCAAAGAGGTTCCTCTGGAATGGACTGAGACATCTGGGGGACTCTTGGAATGGTGGTACGACCATGGAGTTCCTCTCGCCTTTCCTGTTGAGAGTGCCTCCTCTTGAGATGCGACGGGAACGCCGGGAATTCTTTCCCGTTGAAAGCAGGGAAAGGATCCCTCATCTCGAGCTACGAGTGTGAAACGGGGCTCCTCTGGATGTGGGCAGGACCATCGTGCTTCCTCTCGAGTGGAGACGGGTATGGCGGTGAACTTCTTGAGTTGCAGCAAGGGTGTGAAAGACCCTTTCGAAGTTCGAGAGGTTAGGTGTCATTAGTCTCCAGACGCCTCATCGGAAATAGGCCTCATCTCGCCTGGAAGGGAGAACTTCCTGGATTTTCTCGAGGTGCGGCAGGTGTTCTCGAGTTACGGCGGGGACCTCAGGGACCCGCCCTGGTGGCCTCAGGAGAGGCCAGTCCCCATGCGAGGTGCTAGGGGGCCTCTCGGGATTCCTCTCCCGTCGATACCGGGGCCAAAAACCTTTTGTGCAGTCAGGGCCGGAACCGAGGATTCCTCTCAGGGGCTTATATGGATCTTTGGGTACTTCTGGAGTCTCCCCACGGGAGTCAGGCCTCGTCTCGAGTGGGGGCATGCACGTGCGCTTTCCTTCCAGGCTGTAGCAGCAATGTCACGCTTCCCGTCGCGTGGATCAAAGGATCTGTGGTTTTCCCTCGAGGCTTTCCCTCGAGGCTTTCCCACAGGGCTGTCCCACGTGCCTCCGTGGTGTGAGTCGATCCTCGGCGTGAAAGATGAGCCAGTGCAGGGCAAAGAGGTTCCTCTGGAATGGACTGAGACATCTGGGGGACTCTAGGAATGGTGGTAGGACCATGGAGTTCCTCTCGCCTTTCCTGTTGAGAGTGCCTCCTCTTGAGATGCGACGGGAACGCCGGGAATTCTTTCCCGTTGAAAGCAGGGAAAGGATCCCTCATCTCGAGCTACGAGGGGGAAACGGGGCTCCTCTGGATGTGGGCGGGACCATCGTGCTTCCTCTCGAGTGGAGACGGGTATGGCGGTGAACTTCTTGAGTTGCAGCAAGGGTGTGAAAGACCCTTTCGAATTTCCAGGGGTTAGGTGTCATTAGTCTCCAGACGACTCATCGGAAATAAGCCTCATCTCGCCTGGAAGGGAGAACTTCCTGGATTTTCTCGAGTTGCGGCAGGTGTTCTCGAGTTACGACGGGGACCTCAGGGACCCGCCCTGGTGGCCTCAGGAGAGGCCCGTCCCCATGCGAGTTACTAGGGGGCCTCTCGGGATTCCTCTCCCGTCGATACCGGGGCCAAAAACCTTGTGTGGAGTCAGGGCCGGCACCGAGGATTCCTCTCAGGGGCTGACATGGATCTTTGGGTACTTCTGGAGTCTCCCCAGGGGAGTCAGGCCTCGTCTCGAGTGGGGGCATGCACGTGCGCTTTCCTTACAGGCTGTAGCAGCAATGTCACGCTTCCCGTGGCGTGGATCAAAGGATTTGTGGTTTTCCCTCGAGGCTTTCCCACAGGGCTGTCCCACGTGCCACAGTGGTGTGAGTCGATCCTCGGCGTGAAAGATGAGCCAGTGCAGGGCAAAGAGGTTCCTCTGGAATGGACTGAGACATCTGGGGGACTCTTGGAATGGTGGTACGACCATGGAGTTCCTCTCGCCTTTCCTGTTGAGAGTGCCTCCTCTTGAGATGCGACGGGAACGCCGGGAATTCTTTCCCGTTGAAAGCAGGGAAAGGATCCCTCATCTTGAGCTACGAGGGGGAAACGGGGCTCCTCTGGATGTGGGCGGGACCATCGTGCTTCCTCTCGAGTGGAGACGGGTATGGCGGTGAACTTCTTGAGTTGCAGAAAGGGTGTGAAAGACCCTTTCGAAATTCGAGAGGTTAGGTGTCATTAGTCTCCAGACGCCTCATCGGAAATAGGCCTCATCTCGCCTGGAAGGGAGAACTTCCTGGATTTTCTCGAGTTGCGGCAGGTGTTCTCGAGTTACGACGGGGACCTCAGGGACCCGCCCTGGTGGCCTCAGGAGAGGCCAGTCCCCATGCGAGGTGCTAGGGGGCCTCTCGGGATTCCTCTCCCGTCGATACCGGGGCCAAAAACCTTGTGTGCAGTCAGGGCCGGAACCGAGGATTCCTCTCAGGGGCTGACATGGATCTTTGGGTACTTCTGGAGTCTCCCCACGGGAGTCAGGCCTAGTCTCGAGTGGGGGCATGCACGTGCGCTTTCCTTCCAGGCTGTAGCAGCAATGTCACGCTTCCCGTCGCGTGGATCAAAGGATCTGTGGTATTCCCTCGAGGCTTTCCCTCGAGGCTTTCCCACAGGGCTGTCCCACGTGCCACGGTGGTGTGAGTCGATCCTCGGCGTGAAAGATGAGCCAGTGCAGGGCAAAGAGGTTCCTCTGGAATGGACTGAGACATCTGGGGGACTCTTGGAATGGTGGTACGACCATGGAGTTCCTCTCGCCTTTCCTGTTGAGAGTGCCTCCTCTTGAGATACGACGGGAACACCGGGAATTCTTTCCCGTTGAAAGCAGGGAAAGGATCCCTCATCTCGAGCTAAGAGGGGGAAACGGGGCTCCTCTGGATGTGGGCGGGACCATCGTGCTTCCTCTCGAGTGGAGACGGGTATGGCGGTGAACTTCTTGAGTTGCAGCAAGGGTGTGAAAGACCCTTTCGAAGTTCGAGAGGTTAGGTGTCATTAGTCTCCAGACGCCTCATCGGAAATAGGCCTCATCTCGCCTGGAAGGGAGAACTTCCTGGATTTTCTCGAGTTGCGGCAGGTGTTCTCGAGTTACGACGGGGACCTCAGGGACCGGCCCTGGTGGCCTCAGGAGAGGCCAGTCCCCATTCGAGGTGCTAGGGGGCCTCTCGGGATTCCTCTCCCGTCGATACCAAGGCCAAAAACCTTGTGTGGAGTCAGGGTCGGAACCGAGGATTCCTCTCAGGGGCTTATATGGATCTTTGGGTACTTCTGGAGTCTCGCCAGGGGAGACAGGCATCGTCTCGAGTGGGGGCATGCACGTGCGCTTTCCTTCCAGGCTGTAGCAGCAATGTCACGCTTCCCGTCGCGTGGATCAAAGGATCTGTGGTTTCCCTCGAGGCTTTCCCTCGAGGCTTTCCCACAGGGCTGTCCCACGTGCCTCCGTGGTGTGAGTCGATCCTCGGCGTGAAAGATGAGCCAGTGCAGGGCAAAGAGGTTCCTCTGGAATGGACTCAGACATCTGGGGGACTCTTGGAATGGTGGTACGACCATGGAGTTCCTCTCGCCTTTCCTGTTGAGAGTGCCTCCTCTTGAGATGCGACGGGAATGCCGGGAATTCTTTCCCGTTGAAAGCAGGGAAAGGATCCCTCATCTCGAGCTACGAGGGGGAAACGGGGCTCCTCTGGATGTGGGCGGGACCATCGTGCTTCCTCTCGAGTGGAGACGGGCAAGGAGGTGAACTTCTTGAGTAGCAGCAAGGGTGTGAAAGACCCTTTCGAAGTTCCAGAGGTTGGGTGTCATTAGTCTCCAGACGCCTCATCGGAAATAGGCCTCATCTCGCCTGGAAGGGAGAACTTCCTGGATTTTCTCGAGTTGCGGCAGGTGTTCTCGAGTTACCACGGGGACCTCAGGGACCCGCCCTGGTGGCCTCAGGAGAGGCCAGTCCCCATGCGAGGTGCTAGGGGGCCTCTCGGGATTCCTCTCCCGTCGATACCGGGGCCAAAAACCTTGTGTGCAGTCAGGGCCGGAAACGAGGATTCCTCTCAGGAGCTGACATGGATCTTTGGGTACTTCTGGAGTCTCCCCAGGGGATTCAGGCCTCGTCTCGAGTGGGGGCATGCACGTGCGCTTTCCTTCCAGGCTGTAGCAGCAATGTCACGCTTCCCGTGGCGTGGATCAAAGGATCTGTGGTTTTCCCTCGAGGCTTTCCCACAGGGCTGTCCCACGTGCCACCGTGGTGTGAGTCGATCCTCGGCGTGAAAGATGAGCCAGTGCAGGGCAAAGAGGTTCCTCTGGAATGGACTGAGACATCTGGGGGACTCGTGGAATGGTGGTACGACCATGGAGTTCCTCTCGCCTTTCCTGTTGAGAGTGCCACCTCTTGAGATGCGACCGGAACGCCGGGAATTCTTTCCCGTTGAAAGCAGGGAAAGGATCCCTCATTTCGAGCCACGAGGGGGAAACGGGGCTCCTCTGGATGTGGGCGGGACCATCGTGCTTCCTCTCGAGTGGAGACGGGTATGGCGGTGAACTTCTTGAGTTGCAGCAAGGGTGTGAAAGACCCTTTCGAAGTCCCAGAGGTTAGGTGTCATTAGTCTCCAGACGCCTCATCGGAAATAGGCCTCATCTCGCCTGGAAGGGAGAACTTCCTGGATTTTCTCGAGTTGCGGCAGGTGTTCTCGAGTTAAAACGGGGACCTCAGGGACCCGCCCTGGTGGCCTCAGGAGAGGCCAGTCCCCATGCGAGTTGCTAGGGGGCCTCTCGGGATTCCTCTCCCGTCGATACCGGGGTCAAAAACCTTGTGTGGAGTCAGGGCCGGAACCGAGGATTCCTCTCAGGGGCTGACATGGATCTTTGGGTACTTCTGGAGTCTCCCCAGGGGAGTCAGGCCTCGTCTCGAGTCGGGGCATGCACGTGCGCTTTACTTCCAGGCTGTAGCAGCAATGTCACGCTTCCCGTGGCGTGGATCAAAGGATCTGTGGTTTTCCCTCGAGGCTTTCCCTCGAGGCTTTCCCGCAGGGCTGTCCCACGTTCCACCGTGGTGTGAGTCGATCCTCGGCGTGAAAGATGAGCCAGTGCAGGGCAAAGAGGTTCCTCTGGAATGGACTGAGACATCTGGGGGACTCTTGGAATGGTGGTACGACCATGGAGTTCCTCTCGCCTTACATGTTTAGAGTGCCTACTCTTGAGATGCGAAGGGAACGCCGGGAATTCTTTCCCGTTGAAAGCAGGGAAAGGATCCCTCATCTCGAGCTACGAGGGGGAAACGGGGCTCCTCTGGATGTGGGTAGGACCATCGTGCTTCCTCTCGAGTGGAGACGGGTATGGCGGTGAACTTCTTGAGTTGCAGCAAGGGTGTGAAAGACCCTTTCGAAGTTCCAGAGGTTACGTGTCAGTCTCCAGATGCCTCATCGGAAATAGACCTCATCTCGCCTGGAAGGGAGAACTTCCTGGATTTTCTCGAGGTGCGGCAGGTGTTCTCGAGTTACGACGGGTACCACAGGGACCCGCCCTGATGGCCTCAGGAGAGGCCAGTCCCCATGCGAGTTGCTAGGGGGCCTCTCGGGATTCCTCTCCCGTCGATACTAGGGCCAAAAACCTTGTGTGGAGTCAGGGCCGGAACAGAGGATTCCTCACAGGGGTGACATGGATCTTTGGGTACTTCTGGAGTCTCCCCAGGGGAGTCAAGCCTCGGCTCGAGTGGGGGCATGCACGTGCGCTTTCCTTCCAGGCTGTAGCAGCAATGTCACGCTCCCCGTGGCGTGGATCAAAGGATCTGTGGTTTTCCCTCGATGCTTTCCCACAGGGCTGTCCCACGTGCCACCGTGGTGTGAGTCGATCCTCGGCGTGAAAGATGAGCCAGTGCAGGGCAAAGAGGTTCCTCTGGAATGGACTGAGACATCTGGGGGACTCTTGGAATGGTGGTACGACCATGGAGTTCCTCTCGCCTTTCCTGTTGAGAGTGCCTCCTCTTGAGATGCGACGGGAACGCCGGGAATTCTTTCCCGTTGAAAGCAGGGAAAGGATCCCTCATCTCGAGCTACGAGGGGGAAACGGGGCTCCTCTGGATGTGGGCGGGACCATCGTGCTTCCTCTCGAGTGGACACGGGTATGGCGGTGAACTTCTTGAGTTGCAGCAAGGTTGTGAAAGACCCTTTCGAAGTTCGAGAGGTTAGGTGTCATTAGTCTCCAGACGCCTCATCGGAAATAGGCCTCATCTCGCCTGGAAGGGAGAACTTCCTGGATTTTCTCGAGTTGCGGCAGGTGTTCTCGAGTTACGACGGGGACCTCAGGGACCCGCTCTGGTGGCCTCAGGAGAGGCCAGTCCCCATGCGAGGTGCTAGGGGGCCTCTCGGGATTCCTCTCCCGTCGATACCGGGGCCAAAAACCTTGTGTGCAGTCAGGGCCGGAACCGAGGATTCCTCTCAGGGGCTGACATGGATCTTTGGGTACTTCTGGAGTCTCCCCAGGGGAGTCAGGCCTCGTCTCGAGTGGGTGCATGCACGTGCGCTTTCCTTCCAGGCTGTAGCAGCAATGTCACGCTTACCGTCGCGTGGATCAAAGGATCTGTGGTTTTCCCTCGAGGCTTTCCCACAGGGCTGTCCCACGTGCCACCGTGGTGTGAGTCGATCCTCGGCGTGAAAGATGAGCCAGTGCAGGGCAAAGAGGTTCCTCTGGAATGGACTGAGACATCTGGGGGACTCTTGGAATGGTGGTACGACCATGGAGTTCCTCTCGCCTTTCCTGTTGAGAGTGCCTCCTCTTGAGATGCGACGGGAACGCCGGGAATTCTTTCCCGTTGAAAGCAGGGAAAGGATCCCTCATCTTGAGCTACGAGGGGGAAACGGGGCTCCTCTGGATGTGGGCGGGACCATCGTGCTTCCTCTCGAGTGGAGACGGGTATGGCGGTGAACTTCTTGAGTTGCAGCAAGGGTGTGAAAGACCCTTTCGAAGTTCGAGAGGTTAGGTGTCATTAGTCTCCAGACGCCTCATCGGAAATAGGCCTCATCTCGCCTGGAAGGGAGAACTTCCTGGATTTTCTCGAGTTGCGGCAGGTGTTCTCGAGTTACGACGGGGACCTCAGGGACCCGCCCTGGTGGCCTCCGGAGAGGCCAGTCCCCATGCGAGGTGCTAGGGGGCCTCTCGGGATTCCTCTCCCGTCGATACCGGGGCCAAAAACCTTGTGTGCAGTCAGGGCCGGAACCGAGGATTCCTCTCAGGGGCTGACATGGATCTTTGGGTACTTCTGGAGTCTCCCCACGGGAGTCAGGCCTCGTCTCGAGTGGGGGCATGCACGTGCGCTTTCCTTCCAGGCTGTAGCAGCAATGTCACGCTTCCCGTCGCGTGGATCAAAGGATCTGTGGTATTCCCTCGAGGCTTTTCCTCGAGGCTTTCCCACAGGGCTGTCCCACGTGCCACCGTGGTGTGAGTCGATCCTCGGCGTGAAAGATGAGCCAGTGCAGGGCAAAGAGGTTCCTCTGGAATGGACTGAGACATCTGGGGGACTCTTGGAATGGTGGTACGACCATGGAGTTCCTCTCGCCTTTCCTGTTGAGAGTGCCTCCTCTTGAGATACGACGGGAACACCGGGAATTCTTTCCCGTTGAAAGCAGGGAAAGGATCCCTCATCTCGAGCTAAGAGGGGGAAACGGGGCTCCTCTGGATGTGGGCGGGACCATCGTGCTTCCTCTCGAGTGGAGACGGGTATGGCGGTGAACTTCTTGAGTTGCAGCAAGGGTGTGAAAGACCCTTTCGAAGTTCGAGAGGTTAGGTGTCATTAGTCTCCAGACGCCTCATCGGAAATAGGCCTAATCTCGCCTGGAAGGGAGAACTTCCTGGATTTTCTCGAGTTGCGGCAGGTGTTCTCGAGTTACGACGGGGACCTCAGGGACCGGCCCTGGTGGCCTCAGGAGAGGCCAGTCCCCATTCGAGGTGCTAGGGGGCCTCTCGGGATTCCTCTCCCGTCGATACCAAGGCCAAAATCCTTGTGTGGAGTCAGGGTCGGAACCGAGGATTCCTCTCAGGGGCTTATATGGATCTTTGGGTACTTCTGGAGTCTCGCCAGGGGAGACAGGCATCGTCTCGAGTGGGGGCATGCACGTGCGCTTTCCTTCCAGGCTGTAGCAGCAATGTCACGCTTCCTGTCGCGTGGATCAAAGGATCTGTGGTTTTCCCTCGAGGCTTTCCCTCGAGGCTTTCCCACAGGGCTGTCCCACGTGCCACCGTGGTGTGAGTCGATCCTCGGCGTGAAAGATGAGCCTGTGCAGGGCAAAGAGGTTCCTCTGGAATGGACTGAGACATCTGGGGGACTCTTGGAATGGTGGTACGACCATGGAGTTCCTCTCGCCTTTCCTGTTGAGAGTGCCTCCTCTTGAGATGCGACGGGAACGCCGGGAAATCTTCCCCGTTGAAAGCAGGGAAAGGATCCATCATCTCGAGCTCCGAGGGGGAAACGGGGCTCCTTTGGATGTGGGCGGGACCATCATGCTTCCTCTCGAGTGGAGACGGGTATGGCGGTGAACTTTTTGAGTTGCAGCAAGGGTGTGAAAGACCCTTTCGAAGTTCCAGAGGTTAGGTGTCATTAGTCTCCAGACGCCTCATCGGAAATAGGCCTCATCTCGCCTGGAAGGGAGAACTTCCTGGATTTTCTCGAGTTGGGGCAGGTGTTCTCGAGTTACGACGGGGACCTCAGGGACGCGCCCTGGTGGCCTCAGGAGAGGCCAGTCCCCATGCGAGTTGCTAGGGGGCCTCTCGGGATTCCTCTCCCGTCGATACCGGGGCCAAAAAATTTGTATGGAGTCAGGGCCGGAACCGAGGATTCCTCTCAGGGGCTAACATGGATCTTTGGGTTCTTCTGGAGTCCCCCCAGGGGAGTCAGGCCTCGTCTCGAGTGGGGGCATGCACGTGCGCTTTCCTTTCAGGCTGTAGCAGCAATGTCACGCTTCCAGTCGCGTGGATCAAAGGATCTGTGGTTTCCCTCGAGGCTTTCCCTCGAGGCTTTCCCACAGGGCTGTCCCACGTGCCACCGTGGTGTGAGTCGATCCTCGGCGTGAAAGATGAGCCAGTGCAGGGCAAAGAGGTTCCTCTGGAATGGACTGAGACATCTGGGGGACTCTTGGAATGGTGGTACGACCATGAAGTTCCTCTCGCCTTTCCTGTTGAGAGTGCCTCCTCTTGAGATGCGACGGGAACGCCGGGAACTCTTTCCCTTTGAAACCAGGGAAAAGATCCCTCATCTCGAGCTACGAGGGGAAAACGGGGCTCCTCTGGATGTGGGCGGGACCATCGTGCTTCATCTCGAGTGGAGACGGGTATGGCGGTGAACTTCTTGAGTTGCAGCAAGGGTGTGAAAGACCCTTTCGAAGTTCCAGAGGTTAGGTGTCATTAGTCTCCAGACGCCTCATCGGAAATAGGCCTCATCTCGCCTGGAAGGGAGAACTTCCTGGATTTTCTCGAGTTGCGGCAGGTGTTCTCGAGTTACGACGGGGACCTCAGGGATCCGCCCTGGTGGCCTCAGGAAAGGCCAGTCCCCATGCGAGTTGCTAGGGGGCCTCTCGGGATTCCTCTCCCGTCGATACCGGGGCCAAAAACCTTGTGTGGAGTCAGGGCCGGAACCGAGGATTCCTCTCAGGGGCTGACATGGATCTTTGGGTACTTCTGGAGTCTCCCCAGGGGAGTCAGGCCTCGTCTCGAGTGGGGCATGCACGTGCGCTTTCCTTCCAGGCTGTAGCAGCAATGTCACGCTTCCCGAAGCGTGGATCATAGGATCTGTGGTTTTCCCTCGAGGCTTTCCCTCGAGGCTTTCCCACAGGGCTGTCCCACGTGCCACCGTGGTGTGAGTCGATCCTCGGCGTGAAAGATGAGCCAGTGCAGGGCAAAGAGGTTCCTCTGGAATGGACTGAGACATCTGGGGGACTCTTGGCATGGTGGTACGACCATGGAGTTCCTCTCGCCTTTCCTGTTGAGAGTGCCTCCTCTTGAGATGCGACGGGAACGCCGGGAATTCTTTCCCGTTGAAAGCAGGCAAAGGATCCCTCATCTCGAGCTACGAGGCGGAAACGGGGCTCCTCTGGATGTGGGCGGGACCATCGTGCTTCCTCTCTAGTGGAGACAGGTATGGTGGTGAACTTCTTGAGTTGCAGCAAGGGTGTGAAAGACCCTTTCGAAGTTCCAGAGGTTAGGTGTCATTAGTCTCCAGACGCCTCATAGGAAATAGGCCTCATCTCGCCTGGAAGGGAGAACTTCCTGGATTTTCTCGAGTTGCGGCAGGTGTTCTCGAGTTACGACGGGGACCTCAGGGATCCGCCCTGGTGGCCTCAGGAAAGGCCAGTCCCCATGCGAGTTGCTAGGGGGCCTCTCGGGATTCCTCTCCCGTCGATACCGGGGCCAAAAACCTTGTGTGGAGTCAGGGCCGGAACCGAGGATTCCTCTCAGGGGCTGACATGGATCTTTGGGTACTTCTGGAGTCTCCCCAGGGGAGTCAGGCCTCGTCTCGAGTGGGGCATGCACGTGCGCTTTCCTTCCAGGCTGTAGCAGCAATGTCACGCTTCCCGAAGCGTGGATCATAGGATCTGTGGTTTTCCCTCGAGGCTTTCCCTCGAGGCTTTCCCACAGGGCTGTCCCACGTGCCACCGTGGTGTGAGTCGATCCTCGGCGTGAAAGATGAGCCAGTGCAGGGCAAAGAGGTTCCTCTGGAATGGACTGAGACATCTGGGGGACTCTTGGCATGGTGGAACGACCATGGAGTTCCTCTCGCCTTTCCTGTTGAGAGTGCCTCCTCTTGAGATGCGACGGGAACGCCGGGAATTCTTTCCCGTTGAAAGCAGGCAAAGGATCCCTCATCTCGAGCTACGAGGGGGAAACGGGGCTCCTCTGGATGTGGGCGGGACCATCCTGCTTCCTCTCGAGTGGAGACGGGTATGGAAGTGAACTTCTTGAGTTGCAGCAAGGGTGTGAAAGACCCTTTCGAAGTTCCAGAGGTTAGGTGTCATTAGTCTCCAGACGCCTCATCGGAAATAGGCCTCATCTCGCCTGGAAGGGAGAACTTCCTGGATTTTCTCGAGATGCGGCAGGTGTTCTCGAGTTACGACGGGGACCTCAGGGACCCGCCCTGGTGGCCTCAGGAGAGGCCAGTCCCCATGCGAGGTGCTAGGGGGCCTCTCGGGATTCCTCTCCCGTCGATACCGGGGCCAAAAACCTTGTGTGGAGTCAGGGCCGGAAACGAGGATTCCTCTCAGGGGCTGACATGGATCTTTGGGTACTTCTGGAGTCTCCGCAGGGGAGTCAGGCCTCGTCTCGAGTGGGGGCATGCACGTGCGTTTTCTTTCCATGCTGTAGCAGCAATGTCACGCTTCCCGTCGCGTGGATCAAAGGATCTGTGGTTTTCCCTCGAGGCTTTCCCTCGAGGCTTTCCCTCGAGGCTTTCCCACAGGGCTGTCCCACGTGCCTCCGTGGTGTGAGTCGATCCTCGGCGTGAAAGATGAGCCAGTGCAGGGCAAAGAGCTTCCTCTGGAATGGACTGAGACATCTGGGGGACTCTTGGAATGGTGGTACGACCATGGAGTTCCTCTCGCCTTTCCTGTTGAGAGTGCCTACTCTTGAGATGCGACGGGAACGCCGGGAATTCTTTCCCGTTGAAAGCAGGCAAAGGATCCCTCATCTCGAGCTACGAGGGGGAAACGGGGCTCCTCTGGATGTGGGCGGGACCATCCTGCTTCCTCTCGAGTGGAGACGGGTATGGAAGTGAACTTCTTGAGTTGCAGCAAGGGTGTGAAAGACCCTTTCGAAGTTCCAGAGGTTAGGTGTCATTAGTCTCCAGACGCCTCATCGGAAATAGGCCTCATCTCGCCTTTAAGGGAGAACTTCCTGGATTTTCTCGAGTTGCGGCAGGTGTTCTCGAGTTACGACGGGGACCTCAGGGACCCGCCCTGGTGGCCTCAGGAGTGGCCAGTCACCATGCGAGTTGCTAGGGGGCCTCTCGGGATTCCTCTCCCGTCGATACCGGGGCCAAAGACCTTGTGTGGAGTCAGGGCCAGAACCGAGGATTCCTCTCAGGGGCTGACATGGATCTTTGGGTTCTTCTGGAGTCTCCCCAGGGGAGACAGGCCTCGTCTCGAGTGGGGGCATGCACGTGCACTTTCCTTCCAGGCTGTAGCAGCAATGTCACGCTTCCCGTCGCGTGGATCAAAGGATCTGTGGTTTTCCCTCGAGGCTTTCCCTCGAGGCTTTCCCACAGGGCTGTCCCACGTGCCACCGTGGTGTGAGTCGATCCTCGGCGTGAAAGATGAGCCAGTGCAGGGCAAAGAGCTTCCTCTGGAATGGACTGAGACATCTGGGGGACTCTTGGAATGGTGGTACGACCATGGAGTTCCTCTCGCCTTTCCTGTTGAGAGTGCCTCCTCTTGAGATGCGATGGGAACGCCGGGAATTCTTTCCCGTTGAAAGCAGGCAAAGGATCCCTCATCTCGAGCTACGAGGGGGAAACGGGGCTCCTCTGGATGTGGGCGGGACCATCGTGCTTCCTCTCGAGTGGAGACGGGTATGGAAGTGAACTTCTTGAGTTGCAGCAAGGGTGTGAAAGACCCTTTCGAAGTTCCAGAGGTTAGGTGTCATTAGTCTCCAGACGCCTCATCAGAAATAGGCCTCATCTCGCCTGGAAGGGAGAACTTCCTGGATTTTCTCGAGATGCGGCAGGTGTTCTCGAGTTACGACGGGGACCTCAGGGACCCGCCCTGGTGGCCTCAGCAGAGGCCAGTCCACATGCGAGTTGCTAGGGGGCCTCGCGGGATTCCTCTCCCGTCGATTCCGGGGCCAAAAACCTTGTGTGGAGTCAGGGCCGGAAACGAGGATTCCTCTCAGGGGCTGACATGGATCTTTGGATACTTCTGGAGTCTCCGCAGGGGAGTCAGGCCTCGTCTCGAGTGGGGGCATGCACGTTCGTTTTCTTTCCAGGCTGTAGCAGCAATGTCACGCTTCCCGTCGCGTGGATCAAAGGATCTGTGGTTTTCCCTCGAGGCTTTCCCACAGGGCTGTCCCACGTGCCACCGTGGTGTGAGTCGATCCTCGGCGTGAAAGATGAGCCAGTGCAGGGCACAGAGGTTCCTCTGGAATGGACTGAGACATCTGGGGGACTCTTGGAATGGTGGTACGACCATGGAGTTCCTCTCGCCTTTCCTGTTGAGAGTGCCTCCTCTTGAGATGCGACGGGAACGCCGGGAATTCTTTCCCGTTGAAAGCAGGGAGAGGATCCCTCATCTCGAGCTACGAGGGGGAAACGGGGCTCCTCTGGATGTGGGCGGGACCATCGTGCTTCCTCTCTAGTGGAGATGGGTATTGCCGGGGTCCAGCCCCGGTGGATCCAGGGAATTCGAAGGTTGGACGGCGTTGGCGTGGAAAGACTTGTTTATTTATTAATATAAGATTAGATTAAGAAACTGTAGTGCAGTAGGAAGATTAAGTGGAGAAAGAGGGCTGAATAGCTTGGTTTACGCGGAAGACCAATAAAATTCCAGACAAGGAATTTGCACCATCTACGTTGGGCCACCGGTGCCCGCTTGAATATCTAAGGGTGCCTCGCCTTAAGCTCCCTTTCTCGCGGATCTTAATAACCAGGGCAATTAAGTAGACCTGGCGAGCCTCCGCGCCCCAGATGGAAATTCAGCCTGAAATTAAAGTAAAGAGCAGAGGGAAGAAAAGGGAGAGAAAAAGAGAGAGAGAGAGAGACATGGGGGGAGCCATATTCCCAAGACACCAGGCCGAGACTAGTCCGAGAAACTGGTCTGAGAATCTGGTCCCGTCCTTTATTGTTCAGAAGGCCTTTTATACTTTTGATAAAACATGGAGATCAATGGGTAACACAAAGTTATGCAGCGTTAGCAGTCCAGACTCTTATCAAAACCAGGCTTTTCTCTCTGCATACCTAATTGTATACACAAGTCTTAGGTAATTTACATCATCTTCCAACCAAAAGGGCCAATTAACATTTTACAGCCTTTTTTCTGATAAGGGTTTGTCAACCACAAGACTTATTTGTGTTGATCTTCCCAAGGTCTGGTGCCACTCTCGGAAAGCACTAAAGAAAGTTACATTCTTAGACAGCAAGGATACAGCAACTTATAACAAGTAGAGGGAGTGCAGTGATTTATAGCAAAAGAGAAGCAATTAACTCAAAAGTCTAGTGTTGCTAACATCAAAACTACTATGTATCTTTTTCTACATCCTGCTTACATTAACATCCTTCCAGGTGCCTAAAAGATAAAGAATAAGGAGGTCTGGCAGCAATCCTTGAGTCAACAGTGAAAACCCTCTACCAATATAATTTTTAACTCTTTAGAAAAGGCTCTGTATCTTTAAGATGCTTTTAAGCTTTGTGCCTCCCGCGGTTGGGGGGCTGTAAGCAATTCACAAGCTGTAAGCTTTGTGCCTCTCGCGGTTGGGGGGCTGTAAGCAATTCACAAGCTGTAAGAGGTCTGGGGAACCTGTTAGGCAGACTAGAGAGCTATCAGAGGGGTTTAACTGAAACATCCCTTTCAAATGCAGAAGACTAAAACCCTGAATTGACTTTTTTCCAGAGAATATCAGAAAAGTGGAAAAGCAGAGCACAAAAGCCGGCAGATTTTTGCTGGGGTACATGCTTAGGAATATCCAGAGGGGTCCCTGAAGTCTGAGCACGCCTTGCGTATGTCAGCTTCCTTCCTCATGACCTTGTCACGGGCGGGATTCCTCACACTGGCTTCCGGCAACTCCCCCTTCTTTATTAGTTTTTTAAAAAAATTAGGTGCAGTTCAGTCGGGAGATTCCGAATGCTCTGCCGAAGAGTCCTGACAACACAAGGAAGCACGATTACAAGGAGCAGGATTATGGCACCCACAGCAGCATAGCTAGAGACAGTAGTCAGAAGAGTTTTTCCAGAAATGAAGTCAGAGAAGGTGTGGAAAAAGTCATTGGCTTCTCCTGCGGCGGTAAAATCTAATCGGGAGTGTTCCAAGGTCTGAATCTGATTATGAAGTTTCCCTAAATCTAAACTAATATCTGAGCTGTTCCAGACACCTAAAATATGATTTTTGACCCTCTCCCATTTAAAATCTGTCTCATTTACTTTCAGGGATGTAACACATATCCACCGGTAATCGGCATGACATGAAAGAGCCAATTTCATTTTCAGACTCTGTAATTCATTCCCAATATGCATTACTGCTTCTTCTAAGGCATCAATCCTTATTTCTAGCTTCCTATCTATAATTTCCTGGGTTGCCAGCGTTAGAGAAACATTTTTGGATACGGTGTCAATATATTGGGCAGTATACACTTGTTGAGACAATGATAATGCCGCCACAGTAACAGAAGTAATTGCGGTTATCAAAGCTGATATTCCCAAAACAAGTAAGCCCACAAACCGTCGTGTTCGCATTAAATCTTGTAGCTGTTGCAGTACAGCTAGGCCATGGTTATCATACCAATACGTGGCTACAGTTACAGGTACCATGAGATAGGGCGGACGTTTTAAAACCATGAAAGAGCAAACTTTATATTGAGGAGTTAAACAGGATGAAAGCATACATTGTTCACAAGACACTACATGGGGTCCACCTGTATAATTCAATTGTATGTTAAGTCTTTCAGAATCATTAGTGAAAAGAAAAACATAAGGAGAGGGTAGACAAGCTAAAATAGAGTAAATAGAGGTATTTTTTGGTCGGATTAAAATAATAAGGGCGGTAGCCGCAAGGGCTCTCCAAATTTCTGGCTGCCAAAAGGTTTTACCTCTAGTTATATAAGACAGCATAGGGGGAACAAATTGGTTATGATGCCGTCTGGTGGCAACTAACGGCCAAGAAATTGAATATTCTTTCCAATTATCCAATCTATTGATAAAGTCATCGTCAGACTCAGGGTCTTGACCTGGATTTGGGTTGCTCCAGTCCTGAATCACACAATTTCTTCCTCCCGGCATATTGTAATCTACTCTCGAATTATAAATACAAGATTTCCAAATCGGATATCCTGAATGATCATCTATAGTTTTCCAAATAACATCTGAGGGAGCAACATCATCACAATTTGGATATTCTGATGGAGTTTTGAGAGACAAAGACTTATAGGGGCCAAGGACCCCAGGCATACGGGCTCGTAATATCCAAGCAGACCGATCCCCTATAGATGCAAATTTAGAGGTTGGGGAATCTGTCATAACTGCTTTTGTGGAGGCTCCAATGCATCCTGTCTTGGTAAAGAAGTCTCCTGTAAGGCCAGGAGGAAAATTAAAGCAGACAGGAAAATCATCTGCTAGTCCTTTAAAGGTATAATTGAAATTAATAGGGTATTGGTCTTTTGTATAGGAAGTATAAGATCCTCCCAAAAGGCGAGGCTGGTCTGTACTAACTCGTATGGGGTCACTGTTCCAAGTAACAACTTGGAAAGTTGGAGGATCCGGGAGAAACGCCCAATATTTGGTTGGAATGGGAGCAGCGCTTACCTGGCAAGAGAGCAAGGCAAGCATGGCAATAAACACCTTTTCAGGAGAGACTGACGATCCCTGTAGGGTAGCTATCCCCTGTGCCTGGCGACAGAGAGCTTTAATCTGTCCCCAGGTGGGCAAGGAGGCTTGTTGGGTTGACTGAGCTGGGCGTCCTAATGGATTCCTGCGAGGCAAAAAATCAGGGGGTGCAATATCCTGTATCTGAAGTCGTGACATCTGTCCAGTGGGTGGCTCCGATCCGCGCCTATCCGGGATCTCCAATGTCAGCTGTCCTGGGGTCAGCGGCGTTTCCCGTGCTGGCGGAGGGAGCGGGGGAAGAGGGAGTTTCTTCCTTTTTAGAGATCGCGGTGGCGGGGGATTCTGGTATCCGGGGAGCTGAGACATGGCGAATTAGTCTGTCTGGAACCCAAATCGGAGCGTCCGCGTCCTGTGGAAAAACACAAGCATACCCTCGCCCATTGGTTAATAAGGGGTCAGGACCTTTCCATTGTCCGGAAAGAAGGTCCCTCCATTTTACTAATGGTTTTGCATTCAATTGCTCTGGGCACCAATGGCGAAGCATTGCAGTGTTTCCGGATGAATCAGCATTTAAGTTATTTATTACGAAAAGAGCATGTTGCAAAATCTGATGGGGGGAACTATATTTAAATTCCCCTTCTTTTAGTTTTTGAATATGGATTTTCAGTGTTTGATGTGCTCTTTCCACAATGGCTTGTCCTTGTGGGTTATAAGGGATGCCGGTGTTATGTTTAATTTGAAATCTTGTACAGAATTGCTGAAAAGATTTAGAAGTGTAAGCAGGAGCATTATCAGTTTTTAAAGCTTTTGGCAAGCCCAGATAGGAAAAGCATGTAAAAAGATGTTGTATTACATCTTTAACTGCTTCCCCTGTACGAGCAGTGGCAATAATAACATGAGAGAAGGTATCTACAGTTACATGAACAAAAGACAGTTTTCCAAATGAAGAGACATGGGTTACATCCATTTGCCAGAGTGCATTAGGTTTGAGACCGCGAGGGTTAACTCCCAGAGGCAAAGCATTCACGGTAGTAGGACAATGTGAACAAGAACGAACAATCTCTCGGGCAGATTCTCGAGGAATTTGAAACTGGTATCGTAAGGCAGTGGCATTTTGGTGATGAAGTGAGTGAGAAGCTCGAGCTTCTTCAAAAACAGAAGCCACTGAAATCCTGGTTAACGAATCTGCCAATTCATTGAGAGCATTTAAAGGGCCAGGCAGGCCGGAATGAGCCCGAATGTGGCCGATAAAGAACGCCCGATTTCTTTTCCATATTTGCTGCTGCAGTTTAGTTAACAAATGGAAGATAGCAGTTTTGTTTTCAGGCAAAACTGCAGTCTCAATGTGTGGAAACAGCCTGACCACATACTGAGAGTCAGAATAAAGGTTAAATTCTTTCTCCGCAAACATAACAAAGGCCTCAATAACAGCTGTGATTTCAGCCCTTTGAGCTGAAGTTTCTTGTGTTTCCAAAAGTTTTTGATGATCTCTTGTGACTATAGAGGCTCTACCGTTAGCCGATCCATCAGTAAAGACTACCTGAGCATCTGAAATAGGGAACTGTTTACACCGGACAGGAAAAATAACTGGATGGTTAGACATAAAATTTAGTAAAACATGCGAGGGTAAATGATGCAAAATTTGACCACAGTAATTCCCTATGGCAATCTGCCAGTCTTCATCAAACATTAAAAGAGCATCAAGCTGCTCCTTATTATATGGAATTACAATCTCTGATGGCTCTTTACCAAACAATTCAATGCTCCGCTTCCTTCCTTTTAGCATTAATGTGGCAATTAAACCAGGATAAGAAGCCACGACTTTTTTAGCTTGGGTAGGAAGATGGATCCATTCTAAAGGGCCGCGTTGCCACAGAACTCCCGTAGGCGCCGTTGGAGTAGCTAGGCAAAGGAACTGCCACGTCATCGTCAAATCAATTCTTTTTACATAGCTATTTGATAAGGCTGCTTCTACTTTGCCTAGGGCTTCTTGAGCCTCAGCTGTTAATTGTCTTTTTGAGGTTGGATCAGGATCCCCGCGTAAAGTGTTAAAAAGAGGTTTTAATTCGGCAGTGGTTAATTTTAAATATGGTCTAATCCAATTAATATCACCTAAGAGTTTTTGATAATCATTTAAAGTAATAAGATGGTCTTTTCTCAATTGCAGCGGGGTATGAGTCACCGTTTCCGAATTTATGACTCTTCCTAAGTAAGTTATGGGCGGATTGATTTGAATTTTTTCTGGGGCAATTTTTAGGCCTCTGTCTGTCAATGCCTGGGTCAGGTCCTGGAGCACAGTCTGCAGGTGAACTCTATCAGGATGAGCTATTAAAATATCATCCATATAGTGAATCATATACACGTGTTCATATTTAGCCCTAGTATCTTCTAGAGCGGCATTAACAAATTTTTGGCATAAAGTAGGGCTATTTTTCATTCCCTGAGGCAGAACCTTCCACTGAAACCGTAAATAAGGCTGTTTAAGATTTTCTGATGGCAGACTAAAGGCAAATCACTTTTTATCCTCAGGATTTAAGGGAATAGTGAAAAAACAATCTTGTAAATCAATAACAATTATATTATATCCCTCTGGAACGGCTACTGGGGAAGGGAGCCCAGGCTGTAAGGCCCCCATGTCCTCCATGGTGGCATTAATAGCTCTCAAATCCTGTAAAAGTCGCCATTTACCAGATTTTTTCTTAATGACAAAAATAGGAGTGTTCCAGGGGCTATTGGAGGGCTCAATATGTCCCAATTCTAATTGTTCAAAGATTAATGCTTTAGCTGCCAATAATTTTTCCTTATGCAGAGGCCACTGTTCTACCCACACCGGATCTTGAGATTTCCATGTGATGGGGTCGGCAGCAAAAACAATGGCCTCAATTATAAATTTGGATATCCCAATCCAGCACGTAGCTTGCGAGGAGTTGGGCAAATTGGCTCAATTATTCCTGTCTGTTGTTTACCCAATCCTTTTGATGGATCATAGCCCATCTGCAACATCTGAGAGGTCACTTTATCATCAGGGCTAAAAAGTAACACTCCCATTTGAGATAGCACGTCCCTCCCCCACAGGGTAAGGGGGAGCGAAGGAACGACATAAGGTTGGAAAGTTCCACGGGTATCCTCAAATTGCCAATCTAAAATTTTTGCACTTTTGGCTATTGTGGGGGCTCTTCCTATCCCCACCAAGTTATTTTCAGTAGTATGTGTGGGCCAGGAGCTGGGCCAGTCTTTTCCTGAAATGCAAGAAACATCTGCTCCTGTGTCTAATAACCCCACAATAGACTTGCCATTAATCAGGATAGTCTTCATAGGACGTTTCTGAGTAATTTCTGTTATCCAAAAAACCATATCACTAGACCCAAATCCTTTATCCTGCCTTTCATTTTGAGTAGCTGTGCGCCCAATTGCAGTGTGGTAAGGCAAAAGCAAAAGTTGGGCTATTCTTTGTCCCTGATGTATTTGGAAAGTTTTAGTTGGGGGTGAAATCATTATCTGGATTTCTCCTGTATAATCTGAGTCAATTACTCCAGGGATGATTGTGAGACCTTGCATAGCTAAGGAACTTCTGCCTAGTATAATTCCTACTAAACCTGTTGGTAATGGGCCTTTAACTCCTGTAGGTATTTTTACAGTGGGGCTATCTGGTGTTAATATTGCTGAGGTGGTGGAACTGAGGTCCAGTCCTGCGCTGCCTGGGGTTGCTCTGATGAGTTCTGCGATGGGACGAAGGGAATGAATGGGTTCAGTGAGGCTGCCCCAATTGTTGTCGGGGCCTGAGGCTGGCCCCTCAATCCGTTTCCCGACTGCTGGTCGGGGCCCAAAAAGGCTCCATTTCTATGGAATTGTGACCTACATTCTTTTGCCCAGTGATATCCTTTTTGACAACGAGGGCAGAGAGATCTAGGGAGATTAGTAGGCACAGCCGGGGAGGGAGAATTCGGCAGAGAAGAACCGGCTGCTTTTTGGGGACAAGCTCGCATAAGGTGCCCTTCCCGTCCGCAAGAGAAGCAGGCCTTGGATAAACCAATATTCTGGCCTGGACTACTGGAATGACTCTTTGACGGGTTATTTCTATTTGTAAAAAAGGACTGTACTGCCTGCTGGTAAGAATTTCCCTTTATGGCTGCAGCTATGGCAACGCCCTGCATCATCGCTGGTCCTACATCTGCACATTGCCTGATATAATCTATTATTTCCCCAGTTTTTTTAATAGGACGTAAAATGGCCTGGCAGGTAGAATTAGCATTTTCAAATGCCAGTTGTTTTATCAATATACTAGCTGCCTCAGTGTTGGAAATTACTCTGTTGACTGCCTCTGCAAGTCTTGATATAAAGTCTTCATATGGCTCTTCTGGTTTTTGTTTAACATTTGAGAAGGAAGAGGTAGATTCTTTCCCTTCAGGCAACAAACGCCAAGCCCCAAGGGCGCAGGCGGTTACTTGATCTAAAGTGGTTTTATCTAATCCCATTTGATCTCTAAGTGTTCCAAAATCATTAGTCCCTGCCAACATATTTTTTATAATATATCTTGGGCCATATTTTTGGTTAGCATCAGCCTGTTTTTGGGCTAGATCTTCATATTCAGTTCTCCAAAGTACATATTGACCTCCAGACAGACAAGCTTTAGCGACTGTCTTCCAGTCATGGGGTGTCATCCATCTGCCCGCTAAAGCTTCCACCAATGATACAGTGTACGGGGCTTTAGGCCCATACAAAGCACAAGCCTGTTTGAGTTCTTTAATCATTTTCATTGGAATGGGTTCCCAGTGGGGGGCTGTTCTCCCACCACTTCCACCAAATATTATGGGGAAACAAGCCTCAAGGTGGGGATCAAGTTCATCATCTGGGCTAGAGAAAACTCTTCTTCGGGGAGCTTCTAGTGGAGGCCCCTCACCCTTATAGGGAGGGGGGGGCAAGGGGTGTCCTATGTCACTTTCTTCGTACTTTGGGAATTTTTTATCCGTTCTGTGTTTAGGTCTTACGGATGTTTTATCTGGGGAATCTGGCCTTAAACTCTCAGGTGCATATAATCTGATGGGGGACATTTGTCTTGAGCCTCTGGAAGCAGAAGGCTTAATTAAGGAAATTTCTCTTGAATTTGTGGAAGCAGGTGGTCTGGTTGGGGAAGTTTTTATTAAGCTCTTTGGAGCAGATAATCTAATTGGAGAAGTTTCTCTTAAACTCCTTGGAGCATCTTTATTTAATAAAGACCAGTCCTCATCAGAATGATCTTGACTTACTTCCTCTTCCAAATCTTCCTCATCTGAAAGCTGCTCTTTTTTGTCATCTCTATCTATTACCTTTTCTTGGGCAGTCATTGCAGCTATCATTTGACTCAACTGCCGATAGTTAGGTGTAGCCTCCTTTTCATCACTCTCCTCTTCGATAGATACCTTTTTCTCTGCACTTTCCTCTTTAAGATGTACCTTTTCAGATTCAGGGGCAGGGTCTAGAGCGTCCCTAATTATATTCCATAAGGAAAAGGCGTCAGTAGGCACCTTTTGTGAGCCATGTTCAGCATGGTAAGTTTTTAGTTGTTTTCCTACTCTCTCCCAGGTGTCTAAGTTAACAGTGCCTTCTTCTGGAAACCAGGGACACTGTTCTTGTACAAAGGAAAAAAATGAATGAATATTGGATTTTTTAACTTTAATTCCTCGTTTAGTTAGTAACTGCAAGATTACTCCTGTAAAAAGCTGTCTTTCTTTTGATTCACTGTTACCCATGTCAGAAAATTAAGTCTTATAGAAAAGTCTACCTCAACAAAAAGGTTTTACCTTTGGCGAGGGGGGTTTTGTTTTCAACCCTAAGATAGCAGGTTTCTTTTCAACCTCTAGAGCACCAGGTTTCTCTTAAACCCTTGAACACTTCCCACTCCTCCTCACCCTGTCTATCCTACAGGGGGGTCCGCGGCACCCTGAGTGGGGTCCTAGCCGTCCCGAACACTCAACACTGGGGGAGTACCCGAAAGTACTCCGGGGGGAGTGATTAAGTCACTCCGGGGGGGAGCAACAGAGAGTGCTCCGGGGGGAGCTACAGAGAGTGCTCCGGGGGGAGCTTTTGCTCCGAGGAACCTACCTTCGAATAGCCTGTTCCGGGAGCCACTTGCCGGGGTCCAGCCCCGGTGGATCCAGGGAATTCGAAGGGTGGACGGCGTTGGCGTGGAAAGACTTGTTTATTTATTAATATAAGATTAGATTAAGAAACTGTAGTGCAGTAGGAAGATTAAGTGGAGAAAGAGGGCTGAATAGCTTGGTTTACGCGGAAGACCAATAAAATTCCAGACAAGGAATTTGCACCATCTACGTTGGGCCACCGGTGCCCGCTTGAATATCTAAGGGTGCCTCGCCTTAAGCTCCCTTTCTCGCGGATCTTAATAACCAGGGCAAATAAGTAGACCTGGCGAGCCTCCGCGCCCCAGATGGAAATTCAGCCTGAAATTAAAGTAAAGAGCAGAGGGAAGAAAAGGGAGAGAAAAAGAGAGAGAGAGAGAGACAGGGGGGGAGCCAGATTCCCAAGAAACCAGGCCGAGACTAGTCCGAGAAACTGGTCTGAGAATCTGGTCCCGTCCTTTATTGTTCAGAAGGCCTTTTATACTTTTGATAAAACATGGAGATCAATGGGTAACACAAAGTTATGCAGCGTTAGCAGTCCAGACTCTTATCAAAACCAGGCTTTTCTCTCTGCATACCTAATTGTATACACAAGTCTTAGGTAATTTACATCATCTTCCAACCAAAAGGGCCAATTAACATTTTACAGCCTTTTTTCTGATAAGGGTTTGTCAACCACAAGACTTATTTGTGTTGATCTTCCCAAGGTCTGGTGCCACTCTCGGAAAGCACTAAAGAAAGTTACATTCTTAGACAGCAAGGATACAGCAACTTATAACAAGTAGAGGGAGTGCAGTGATTTATAGCAAAAGAGAAGCAATTAATTCAAAAGTCTAGTGTTGCTAACATCAAAACTACTATGTATCTTTTTCTACATCCTGCTTACATTAACATCCTTCCAGGTGCCTAAAAGATAAAGAATAAGGAGGTCTGGCAGCAATCCTTGAGTCAACAGTGAAAACCCTCTACCAATATAATTTTTAACTCTTTAGAAAAGGCTCTGTATCTTTAAGATGCTTTTAAGCTTTGTGCCTCCCGCGGTTGGGCGGCTGTAAGCAATTCACAAGCTGTAAGCTTTGTGCCTCTCGCGGTTGGGGGGCTGTAAGCAATTCACAAGCTGTAAGAGGTCTGGGGAACCTGTTAGGCAGACTAGAGAGCTATCAGAGGGGTTTAACTGAAACATCCCTTTCAAATGCAGAAGACTAAAACCCTGAATTGAATTTTTTCCAGAGAATATCAGAAAAGTGGAAAAGCAGAGCACAAAAGCCAGCAGATTTTTGCTGGGGTACATGCTTAGGAATATCCAGAGGGGTCCCTGAAGTCTGAGCACGCCTTGCGTATGTCAGCTTCCTTCCTCATGACCTTGTCACGGGCGGGATTCCTCACACTGGTTTCCGGCAGGGTATGGTGGTGAACTTCTTGAGTTGCAGCAAGGCTGTGAAAGACCCTTTCGAAGTTCCAGAGGTAAGGTGTCATTAGTCTCCAGACGCCTCATCGGAAATAGGCCTCATCTCGCCTGGAAGGGAGAACTTCCTGGATTTTCTCGAGTTGCGGCAGGTGTTCTCGAGTTACGACGGGGACCTCAGGGACCCGCCCTGGTGGCCTCAGGAGAGGCCAGTCCCTATGCGAGTTGCTAGGGGGCCTCTCGGGATTCCTCTCCCGTCGATACCGGGGCCAAAAACCTTGTGTGGAGTCAGGGCCGGAACCGAGGATTCCTCTCAGGGGCTGACATGGATCTTTGGGTACTTCTGGAGTCTCCCCAGGGGAGTCAGGCCTCGTCTCGAGTGGGGGCATGCACGTGCACTTTCCTTCCAGGCTGTAGCAGCAATGTCACGCTACCTGTCGCGTGGATCAAATGATCTGTGGTTTTCCCTCGAGGCTTTCCCACAGGGCTGTCCCACGTGCCACCGTGGTGTGAGTCGATCCTCGGCGTGAAAGATGAGCCAGTGCAGGGCAAAGAGGTTCCTCTGGAATGGACTGAGACATCTGGGGGACTCTTGGAATGGTGGTACGACCATGGAGTTCCTCTCGCCTTTCCTGTTGAGAGTGCCTCCTCTTGAGATGCGACGGGAACGCCGGGAATATTTTCCCGTTGAAAGCAGGGAAAGGATCCCTCATTTCGAGCTACGAGGGGGAAACGGGGCTCCTCTGGATGTGGGCGGGACCATCGTGCTTTCTCTCGAGTGGAGACGGGTATGGCGGTGAACTTCTTGAGTTGCAGCAAGGGTGTGAAAGACCCTTTCGAAGTTCCAGAGGTTAGGTGTCATTAGTCTCCAGACGCCTCATCGGAAATAGGCCTCATCTCGCCTGGAAGGGAGAACTTCCTTGATTTTCTCGAGTTGCGGCAGGTGTTATCGAGTTACGACGGGGACCTCAGGGACCCGCCCTGTTGTCCTCAGGAGAGGCCAGTCCCTAGGCGTGTTGCAAGGGGGCCCCTCGGGATTCCTCTCCCGTCGATACCGGGGCCAAAAACCTTGTGTGGAGACAGGGCTGGAACCGAGGATTCCTCTCAGGGACTGATATGGATCTTTGGGTACTTCTGGAGTCTCGCCAGGGGAGACAGGCCTCGTCTCGTGTGGGGGATGCACGTGCACTTTCCTTCCAGGCTGTAGCAGCAATGTCACGCTTCACGTCGCGTGGATCAAAGGATCTGTGGTTTTCCCTCGAGGCTTTCCCTCGAGGCTTTCCCACAGGGCTGTCCCACGTGCCACCGTGTTGTGAGTCGATCCTCGGCGTGAAAGATGAGCCAGTGCAGGGCAAAGAGGTTCCTCTGGAATGGACTGAGACATCTGGGGGACTCTTGGAATGGTGGTACGACCATGGAGTTCCTCTCGCCTTTCCTGTTGAGAGTGCCTCCTCTTGAGATGCGACGGGAACGCCGGGAATTCTTTCCCGTTGAAAGCAGGGAAAGGATCCCTCATCTCGAGCTACGAGGGGGAAACGGGGCTCCTCTGGATATGGGCGGGACCATCGTGCTTCCTCTCGAGTGGACACGGGTATGGCGGTGAACTTCTTGAGTTGCAGCAAGTGTGTGAAAGACCCTTTCGAAGTTCCAGAGGTTAGGTGTCATTAGTCTCCAGACGCCTCATCGGAAATAGGCCTCATCTCGCCTGGAAGGGAGAACATCCTGGATTTTCTCGAGTTGCGGCAGGTGTTCTCGAGTTACGACGGGGACCTCAGGGACCCGCCCTGGTGGCCTCAGGAGAGGCCAGTCCCCATGCGAGTTGCTAGGGGGCCTCTCGGGATTCCTCTCCCGTCGATACCGGGGCCAAAAACCTTGTGTGGAGTCAGGGCCGGAACCGAGGATTCCTCTCAGGGGCTGACATGGATCTTTGGGTACTTCTGGAGTCTCCCCAGGGGAGTCAGGCCTCGTCTCGAGTGGGGGCATGCACGTGCACTTTCCTTCCAGGCTGTAGCAGCAATGTCACGCTTCCCGTCGCGTGGATCAAAGGATCTGTGGTTTTCCCTCGAGGCTTTCCCACAGGGCTGTCCCACGTGCCACCGTGGTGTGAGTCGATCCTCGGCGTGAAAGATGAGCCAGTGCAGGGCAAAGAGGTTCCTCTGGAATGGAATGAGACATCTGGGGGACTCTTGGAATGGTGGTACGACCATGGAGTTCCTCTCGCCTTTCCTGTGGAGAGTGCCTCCTCTTGAGTTGCGACGGGAACGCCGGGAATTCTTTCCCGTTGAAAGCAGGGAAAGGATCCCTCATCTCGAGCTACGAGGGGGAAACGGGGCTCCTCTGGATGTGGGCGGGACCATCGTGCTTCCTCTCTAGTGGAGACGGGTATGGCGGTGAACTTCTTGAGTTGCAGCAAGGGTGTGAAAGACCCTTTCGAAGTTCCAGAGGTTAGGTGTCATTAGTCTCCAGAGGCCTCATCGGAAATAGGCCTCATCTCGCCTGGAAGGGAGAACTTCCTGGATTTTCTCGAGTTGCGGCAGGTGTTCTCGAGTTACGACGGGGACCTCAGGGACCCGCCCTGGTGGCCTCAGAAGAGGCCAGTCCCTAGGCGAGTTGCTAGGGGGCCTCTCGGGATTCCTCTCCCGTTGATAACGGGGCCAAAAACCTTGTGTGGAGTCAGGGCCGGAACCGAGGATTCCTCTCAGGGGCTGACATGGATCTTTGGGTACTTCTGGAGTCTCCCCAGGGGAGTCAGGCCTCGTCTCGAGTGGGGGCATGCACGTGCGCTTTCCTTCCAGGCTGTAGCAGCAATGTCACGCTTCCCGTCGCGTGGATCAAAGGATCTGTGGTTTTCCCTCGAGGCTTTCCCTCGAGGCTTTCCCACAGGGCTGTCCCACGTGCCACCGTGTTGTGAGTCGATCCTCGGCGTGAAAGATGAGCCAGTGCAGGGCAAAGAGGTTCCTCTGGAATGGACTGAGACATCTGGGGGACTCTTGGAATGGTGGTACGACCATGGAGTTCCTCTCGCCTTTCCTGTTGAGAGTGCCTCCTCTTGAGATGCGACGGGAACGCCGGGAATACTTTCCCGTTGAAAGCAGGGAAAGGATCCCTCATCTCGAGCTACGAGGGGGAAACGGGGCTCCTCTGGATGTGGGCGGGACCATCGTGCTTCCTCTCGAGTGGAGACGGGTATGGCGGTGAACTTCTTGAGTTGCAGCAAGGGTGTGAAAGACCCTTTCGATGTTCCAGAGGTTTGGTTTCATTAGTCTCCAGAGGCCTCATCGGAAATAGGCCTCATCTCGCCTGGAAGGGAGAACTTCCTGGATTTTCTCGAGTTGCGGCAGGTGTTCTCGAGTTACGACGGGGACCTCAGGGACCCGCCCTGGTGGCCTCAGGAGAGGCCAGTCCCCATGCGAGTTGCTAGGGGGCCTCTCGGGATTCCTCTCCCGTCGATACCGGGGCCAAAAAGCTTGTGTGGAGTCAGGGCCGGAACCGAGGATTCCTCTCAGGGGCTGACATGGATCTTTGGGTACTTCTGGAGTCTCCCCAGGGGAGTCAGGCCTCGTCTCGAGTGGGGGCATGCACGTGCGCTTTCCTTCCAGGCTGTAGCAGCAATGTCACGCTTCCCGTCGCGTGGATCAAAGGATCTGTGGTTTTCCCTCGAGGCTTTCCCTCGAGGCTTTCCCACAGGGCTGTCCCACGTGCCACCGTGTTGTGAGTCGTTCCTCGGCGTGAAAGATGAGCCAGTGCAGGGCAAAGAGGTTCCTCTGGAATGGACTGAGACATCTGGGGGACTCTTGGAATGGTGGTACGACAATGGAGTTCCTCTCGCCTTTCCTGTTGAGAGTGCCTCCTCTTGAGATGCGACGGGAACGCCGGGAATTCTTTCCCGTTGAAACCAGGGAAAGGATCCCTCATCTCGAGCTACGAGGGGGAAACGGGGCTCCTCTGGATGTGGGCGGGACCATCGTGCTTCCTCTCGAGTGGAGACGGGTATGGCGGTGAACTTCTTGAGTTGCAGCAAGGGTGTGAAAGACCTTTTCGAAGTTCCAGAGGTTTGGTGTCATTAGTCTCCAGAGGCCTCATCGGAAATAGGCCTCATCTCGCCTGGAAGGGAGAACTTCCTGGATTTTCTCGAGTTGCGGCAGGTGTTCTCGAATTACGACGGGGACCTCAGGGACCCGCCCTGGTGGCCTCCGGAGAGGCCAGTCCCCATGCGAGTTGCTAGGGGGCCTCTCGGGATTCCTCTCCCGTCGATACCGGGGCCAAAAACCTTGTGTGGAGTCAGGGCCGGAACCGAGGATTCCTCTCAGGGGCTGACATGGATCTTTGGGTACTTCTGGAGTCACCCCAGTGGAGTCAGGCCTCGTCTCGAGTAGGGGCATGCACGTGCGCTTTCCTTTCAGGCTGTAGCAGCAATGTCACGCTTCCCGTCACGTGGATCAAAGGATCTGTGGTTTTCCCTCGAGGCTTTCCCTCGAGGCTTTCCCACAGGGCTGTCCCACGTGCCACCGTGGTGTGAGTCGATCATCGGCGTGAAAGATGAGCCAGTGCAGGGCAAAGAGGTTCCTCTGGAATGGACTGAGACATCTGGGGGACTCTTGGAATGGTGGTACGACCATGGAGTTCCTCTCGCCTTTCCTGTTGAGAGTGCCTCCTCTTGAGATGCGACGGGAACGCCGGGAATTTTTTGCCGTTGAAAGCAGGGAAAGGATCCCTCATCTCGAGCTACGAGGGGGAAACGGGGCTCCTCTGGATGTGGGCGGGACCATCGTGCTTCCTCTCGAGTGGAGACGGATATGGCGGGGAACTTCTTGAGTTGCAGCAAGGGTGTGAAAGACCCTTTCGAAGTTCCAGAGGTTAGGTGTCATTAGTCTCCAGAGGCCTCATCGGAAATAGGCCTCATCTCGCCTGGAAGCGAGAACTTCCTGGATTTTCTCGAGTTGCGTCAGGTGTTCTCGAGTTACGACTGGGACCTCAGGGACCCGCCCTGGTGGCCTCAGGAGAGGCCAGTCCCCATGCGAGTTGCTAGGGGGCCTCTCGGGATTCCTCTCCCGTCGATACCGGGGCCAAAAAGCTTGTGTGGAGTCAAGGCCGGAAGCGAGGATTCCTCTCAGGGGCTGACATGGATCTTTGGGTACTTCTGGAGTCTCCCCAGGGGAGTCAGGCCTCGTCTCGAGTGGGGGCATGCACGTGCGCTTTCCTTCCAGGCTGTAGCAGCAATGTCACGCTTCCCGTCGCGTGGATCAAAGGATCTGTGGTTTTCCCTCGAGGCTTTCCCTCGAGGCTTTCCCACAGGGCTGTCCCACGTGCCACCGTGTTGTGAGTCGATCCTCGGCGTGAAAGATGAGCCAGTGCAGGGCAAAGAGGTTCCTCAGGAATGGACTGAGACATCTGGGGGACTCTTGGAATGGTGGTACGACCATGGAGTTCCTCTCGCCTTTCCTGTTGAGAGTGCCTCCTCTTGAGATGCGACGGGAACGCCGGGAATTCTTTCCCGTTGAAAGCAGGGAAAGGATCCCTCATCTCGAGCTACGAGGGGGAAACGGGGCTCCTCTGGATGTGGGCGGGACCATCGTGCTTCCTCTCGAGTGGAGACGGGTATGGCGGTGAACTTCTTGAGTTGCAGCAAGGGTGTGAAAGACCCTTTCGAAGTTCCAGAGGTTTGGTGTCATTAGTCTCCAGAGGCCTCATCGGAAATAGGCCTCATCTCGCCTGGAAGGGAGAACTTCCTGGATTTTCTCGAGTTGCGGCAGGTGTTCTCGAGTTACGACGGGGACCTCAGGGACCCGCCCTGGTGGCCTCCGGAGAGGCCAGTCCCCATGCGAGTTGCTAGGGGGCCTCTCGGGATTCCTCTCCCGTCGATACCGGGGCCAAAAACCTTGTGTGGAGTCAGGGCCGGAACCGAGGATTCCTCTCAGGGGCTGACATGGATCTTTGGGTACTTCTGGAGTCTCCCCAGTGGAGTCAGGCCTCGTCTCGAGTGGGGGCATGCACGTGCGCTTTCCTTCCAGGCTGTAGCAGCAATGTCACGCTTCCCGTCGCTTGGATCAAAGGATCTGTGGTTTTCCCTCGAGGCTTTCCCTCGAGGCTTTCCCACAGGGCTGTCCCACGTGCCACCGTGTTGTGAGTCGATCCTCGGCGTGAAAGATCAGCCAGTGCAGGGCAAAGAGTTTCCTGTGGAATGGACTGAGACATCTGGGGGACTCTTGGAATGGTGGTACGACCATGGAGTTCCTCTCGCCTTTCCTGTTGAGAGTGCCTCCTCTTGAGATGCAAAGGGAACGCCGGGAATACTTTCCCTTTGAAAGCAGGGAAAGGATCCCTCATCTCGAGCTACGAGGGGGAAACGGGGCTCCTCTGGATGTGGGCGGGACCATCGTGCTTCCTCTCGAGTGGAGACGGGTATGGCGGTGAACTTCTTGAGTTGCAGCAAGGGTGTGAAAGACCCTTTCGATGTTCCAGAGGTTTGGTGTCATTAGTCTCCAGAGGCCTCATCGGAAATAGGCCTCATCTCGCCTGGAAGGGAGAACTTCCTGGATTTTCTCGAGTTGCGGCAGGTGTTCTCGAGTTACGACGGGGACCTCAGGGACCCGCCCTGGTGGCCTCAGGAGAGGCCAGTCCCCATGCGAGTTGCTAGGGGGCCTCTCGGGATTCCTCTCCCGTCGATACCGGGGCCAAAAAGCTTGTGTGGAGTCAGGGCCGGAACCGAGGATTCCTCTCAGGGGCTGACATGGATCTTTGGGTACTTCTGGAGTCTCCCCAGGGGAGTCAGGCCTCGTCTCGAGTGGGGGCATGCACGTGCGCTTTCCTTCCAGGCTGTAGCAGCAATGTCACGCTTCCCGTCGCGTGGATCAAAGGATCTGTGGTTTTCCCTCGAGGCTTTCCCTCGAGGCTTTCCCACAGGGCTGTCCCACGTGCCACCGTGTTGTGAGTCGTTCCTCGGCGTGAAAGATGAGCCAGTGCAGGGCAAAGAGGTTCCTCTGGAATGGACTGAGACATCTGGGGGACTCTTGGAATGGTGGTACGACCATGGAGTTCCTCTCGCCTTTCCTGTTGAGAGTGCCTCCTCTTGAGATGCGACGGGAACGCCGGGAATTCTTTCCCGTTGAAACCAGGGAAAGGATCCCTCATCTCGAGCTACGAGGGGGAAACGGGGCTCCTCTGGATGTGGGCGGGACCATCGTGCTTCCTCTCGAGTGGAGACGGGTATGGCGGTGAACTTCTTGAGTGGCAGCAAGGGTGTGAAAGACCTTTTCGAAGTTCCAGAGGTTTGGTGTCATTAGTCTCCAGAGGCCTCATCGGAAATAGGCCTCATCTCGCCTGGAAGGGAGAACTTCCTGGATTTTCTCGAGTTGCGGCAGGTGTTCTCGAATTACGACGGGGACCTCAGGGACCCGCCCTGGTGGCCTCCGGAGAGGCCAGTCCCCATGCGAGTTGCTAGGGGGCCTCTCGGGATTCCTCTCCCGTCGATACCGGGGCCAAAAACCTTGTGTGGAGTCAGGGCTGGAACCGAGGATTCCTCTCAGGGGCTGACATGGATCTTTGGGTACTTCTGGAGTCACCCCAGTGGAGTCAGGCCTCGTCTCGAGTAGGGGCATGCACGTGCGCTTTCCTTTCAGGCTGTAGCAGCAATGTCACGCTTCCCGTCACGTGGATCAAAGGATCTGTGGTTTTCCCTCGAGGCTTTCCCTCGAGGCTTTCCCACAGGGCTGTCCCACGTGCCACCGTGGTGTGAGTCGATCCTCGGCGTGAAAGATGAGCCAGTGCAGGGCAAAGAGGTTCCTCTGGAATGGACTGAGACATCTGGGGGACTCTTGGAATGGTGGTACGACCATGGAGTTCCTCTCGCCTTTCCTGTTGAGAGTGCCTCCTCTTGAGATGCGACGGGAACGCCGGGAATTTTTTGCCGTTGAAAGCAGGGAAAGGATCCCTCATCTCGAGCTACGAGGTGGAAACGGGGCTCCTCTGGATGTGGGCGGGACCATCGTGCTTCCTCTCGAGTGGAGACGGATATGGCGGTGAACTTCTTGAGTTGCAGCAAGGGTGTGAAAGACCCTTTCGAAGTTCCAGAGGTTAGGTGTCATTAGTCTCCAGAGGCCTCATCGGAAATAGGCCTCATCTCGCCTGGAAGCGAGAACTTCCTGGATTTTCTCGAGTTGCGGCAGGTGTTCTCGAGTTACGACGGGGACCTCAGGGACCCGCCCTGGTGGCCTCAGGAGAGGCCAGTCCCCATGCGAGTTGCTAGGGGGCCTCTCGGGATTCCTCTCCCGTCGATACCGGGGCCAAAAAGCTTGTGTGGAGTCAAGGCCGGAACCGAGGATTCCTCTCAGGGGCTGACATGGATCTTTGGGTACTTCTGGAGTCTCCCCAGGGGAGTCAGGCCTCGTCTCGAGTGGGGGCATGCACGTGCGCTTTCCTTCCAGGCTGTAGCAGCAATGTCACGCTTCCCGTCGCGTGGATCAAAGGATCTGTGGTTTTCCCTCGAGGCTTTCCCTCGAGGCTTTCCCACAGGGCTGTCTCACGTGCCACCGTGTTGTGAGTCGATCCTCGGCGTGAAAGATGAGCCAGTGCAGGGCAAAGAGCTTCCTCTGGAATGGACTGAGACATCTGGGGGACTCTTGGAATGGTGGTACGACCATGGAGTTCCTCTCGCCTTTCCTGTTGAGAGTGCCTCCTCTTGAGATGCGACGGGAACGCCGGGAATTCTTTCCCGTTGAAAGCAGGGAAAGGATCCCTCATCTCGAGCTACGAGGGGGAAACGGGGCTCCTCTGGATGTGGGCGGGACCATCGTGCTTCCTCTCGAGTGGAGACGGGTATGGCGGTGAACTTCTTGAGTTGCAGCAAGGGTGTGAAAGACCCTTTCGAAGTTCCAGAGGTTTGGTGTCATTAGTCTCCAGAGGCCTCATCGGAAATAGGCCTCATCTCGCCTGGAAGGGAGAACTTCCTGGATTTTCTCGAGTTGCGGCAGGTGTTCTCGAATTACGACGGGGACCTCAGGGACCCGCCCTGGTGGCCTCCGGAGAGGCCAGTCCCCATGCGAGTTGCTAGGGGGCCTCTCGGGATTCCTCTCCCGTCGATACCGGGGCCAAAAACCTTGTGTGGAGTCAGGGCCGGAACGGAGGATTCCTCTCAGGGGCTGACATGGATCTTTGGGTACTTCTGGAGTCTCCCCACTGGAGTCAGGCCTCGTTTCGAGTGGGGGCATACACGTGCGCTTTCCTTCCAGGCTGTAGCAGCAATGTCACGCTTCCCGTCGCGTGGATCAAAGGATCTGTGGTTTTCCCTCGAGGCTTTCCCTCGAGGCTTTCCCACAGGGCTGTCCCACGTGCCACCGTGGTGTGAGTCGATCCTCGGCGTGAAAGATGAGCCAGTGCAGGGCAAAGAGCTTCCTCTGGAATGGACTGAGACATCTGGGGGACTCTTGGAATGGTGGTACGACCATGGAGTTCCTCTCGCCTTTCCTGTTGAGAGTGCCTCCTCTTGAGATGCGACGGGAACGCCGGGAATTCTTTCCCGTTGAAAGCAGGAAAAGGATCCCTCATCTCGAGCTACGAGGGGGAAACGGGGCTCCTCTGGATGTGGGCGGGACCATCGTGCTTCCTCTCGAGTGGAGACGGGTATGGCGGTGAACTTCTTGAGTTGCAGCAAGGGTGTGAAAGACCCTTTCGAAGTTCCAGAGGTTAGGTGTCATTAGTCTCCAGACGCCTCATCGGAAATAGGCCTCATCTCGCCTGGAAGGGAGAACTTCCTGGATTTTCTCGAGTTGCGGCAGGTGTTCTCGAGTTACGACGGGGACCTCAGGGACCCGCCCTGGTGGCCTCAGGAGAGGCCAGTCCCCATGCGAGTTGCTAGGGGGCCTCTCGGGATTCCTCTCCCGTCGATACCGGGGCCAAAAACCTTGTGTGGAGTCAGGGCCGGAACCGAGGATTCCTCTCAGGGGCTGACATGGATCTTTGGGTACTTCTGGAGTCTCCCCAGGGGAGTCAGGCCTCGTCTCGAGTGGGGGCATGCACGTGCACTTTCCTTCCAGGCTGTAGCAGCAATGTCACGCTTCCCGTCGCGTGGATCAAAGGATCTGTGGTTTTCCCTCGAGGCTTTCCCACAGGGCTGTCCCACGTGCCACCGTGGTGTGAGTCGATCCTCGGCGTGAAAGATGAGCCAGTGCAGGGCAAAGAGGTTCCTCTGGAATGGACTGAGACATCTGGGGGACTCTTGGAATGGTGGTACGACCATGGAGTTCCTCTCGCCTTTCCTGTTGAGAGTGCCTCCTCTTGAGATGCGACGGGAACGCCGGGAATTCTTTCCCGTTGAAAGGAGGGAAAGGATCCCTCATCTCGAGCTACGAGGGGGAAACGGGGCTCCTCTGGATGTGGGCGGGACCATCGTGCTTCCTCTCGAGTGGAGACGGGTATGGCGGTGAACGTCTTGAGTTGCAGCAAGGGTGTGAAAGACCCTTTCGAAGTTCCAGAGGTTAGGTGTCATTAGTCTCCAGACGCCTCATCGGAAATAGGCCTCATCTCGCCTGGAAGGGAGAACTTCCTGGATTTTCTCGAGTTGCGGCAGGTGTTCTCGAGTTACGACGGGGACCTCAGGGACCCGCCCTGGTGGCCTCAGGAGAGGCCAGTCCCCATGCGAGTTGCTAGGGGGCCTCTCAGGATTCCTCTCCCGTCGATACCGGGGCCAAAAAGATTGTGTGGAGTCAGTGCCGGAACCGAGGATTCCTCTCAGGGGCTGACATGGATCTTTGGGTACTTCTGGAGTCTCCCCAGGGGAGTCAGGCCTCGTCTCGAGTGGGGGCATGCACGTGCGCTTTCCTTCCAGGCTGTAGCAGCAATGTCACGCTTCCCGTCGCGTGGATCAAAGGATCTGTGGTTTTCCCTCGAGGCTTTCCCTCGAGGCTTTCCCACAGGGCTGTCCCACGTGCCACCGTGATGTGAGTCGATCCTCGGCTTGAAAGATGAGCCAGTGCAGGGCAAAGAGGTTCCTCTGGAATGGACTGAGACATCAGGGGGACTCTTGGAATGGTGGTACGACCATGGAGTTCCTCTCGCCTTTCCTGTTGAGAGTGCCTCCTCTTGAGATGCGACGGGAACGCCGGGAATACTTTCCCGTTGAAAGCAGGGAAAGGATCCCTCATCTCGAGCTACGAGGGGGAAACGGGGCTCCTCTGGATGTGGGCGGGACCATCGTGCTTCCTCTCGAGTGGAGACGGGTATGGCGGTGAACTTCTTGAGTTGCAGCAAGGGTGTGAAAGACCCTTTCGAAGTTCCAGAGTTTAGGTGTCATTAGTCTCCAGAGGCCTCATCGGAAATAGGCCTCATCTCGCCTGGAAGGGAGAACTTCCTGGATTTTCTCGAGTTGCGGCAGGTGTTCTCGAGTTACGACGGGGACCTCAGGGACCCGCCCTGGTGGCCTCCGGAGAGGCCAGTCCCCATGCGAGTTGCTAGGGGGCCTCTCGGGATTCCTCTCCCGTCGATACCGGGGCCAAAAACCTTGTGTGCAGTCAGGGCCGGAACCGAGGATTCCTCTCAGGGGCTGACATGGATCTTTGGGTACTTCTGGAGTCTACCCAGAGGAGTCAGGCCTCGTCTCGAGTGGGGGCATGCACGTGCGCTTTCCTTCCAGGCTGTAGCAGCAATGTCACGCTTCCCGTTGCGTGGATCAAAGGATCTGTGGTTTTCCCTCGAGGCTTTCCCTCGAGGCTTTCCCACAGGGCTGTCCCACGTGCCACCGTGGTGTGAGTCGATCCTCGGCGTGAAAGATGAGCCAGTGCAGGGCAAAGAGCTTCCCCTGGAATGGACTGAGACATCTGGGGGACTCTTGGAATGGTGGTACGACCATGGAGTTCCTCTCGCCTTTCCTGTTGAGAGTGCCTCCTCTTGAGATGCGACGGGAACGCAGGGAATTCTTTCCCGTTGAAAGCAGGGAAAGGATCCCTCATCTCGAGCTACGAGGGGGAAACGGGGCTCCTTTGGATGTGGTCGGGACCATCGTGCTTCCTCTCGAGTGGAGACGGGTATGGTGGTGAACTTCTTGAGTTGCAGCAAGTGTGTGAAAGACCCTTTCGAAGTTCCAGAGGTTAGGTGTCATTAGTCTCCAGACGCCTCATCGGAAATAGGCCTCATCTCGCCTGGAAGGGAGAACTTCCTGGATTTTCTCGAGTTGCGGCAGGTGTTCTCGAGTTACGACGGGGACCTCAGGGACCGGCCCTGGTGGCCTCAGGAGAGGCCAGTCCCCATGCGAGTTGCTAGGGGGCCTCTCGGGATTCCTCTCCCGTCGATACCGGGGCCAAAAAGCTTGTGTGGAGTCAGGGCCGGAACCGAGGATTCCTCTCAGGGGCTGACATGGATCTTTGGGTACTTCTGGAGTCTCCCCAGGGGAGTCAGGCCTCGTCTCGAGTGGGGGCATGCCCGTGCGCTTTCCTTCCAGGCTGTAGCAGCATTGTCACGCTGCCGTCGCGTGGATCAAAGGATCTGTGGTTTTTCCTCGAGGCTTTCCCTCGAGGCTTTCCCACAGGGCTGTCCCACGTGCCACCGTGGTGTGAGTCGATCCTCGGCGTGAAAGATGAGCCAGTGCAGGGCAAAGAGGTTCCTCTGGAATGGACTGAGACATCTGGGGGACTCTTGGAATGGTGGTACGACCATGGAGTTCCTCTCGCCTTTCCTGTTGAGAGTGCCTCCTCTTGAGATGCGACGGGAACGCAGGGAATTCTTTCCCGTTGAAAGCAGGGAAAGGATCCCTCATCTCGAGCTACGAGGGGGAAACGGGGCTCCTCTGGATGTGGGCGGGACCATCATGCATCCTCTCGAGTGGAGACGGGTATGGCGGTGAACTTCTTGAGTTGCAGCAAGGGTGTGAAAGACCCTTTCGAAGTTCCAGAGGTTAGGTGTCATTAGTCTCCAGAGGCCTCATCGGAAATAGGCCTCATCTCGCCTGGAAGGGAGAATTTCCTGGATTTTCTCGAGTTGCGGCAGGTGTTCTCGAGTTACGACGGGGACCTCAGGGACCCGCCCTGGTGGCCTCAGGAGAGGCCAGTCCCCATGCGAGTTGCTAGGGGGCCTCTCGGGATTCCTCTCCCGTCGATACCGGGGCCAAAAACCTTGTGTGGAGTCAGGGCCGGAACCGAGGATTCCTCTCAGGGGCTGACATGGATCTTTGGGTACTTCTGGAGTCTCCCCAGGGGAGTCAGGCCTCGTCTCGAGTGGGGGCAGGCACATGCACTTTCCTTCCAGGCTGTAGCAGCAATGTCACGCTTCCCGTCGCGTGGATCAAAGGATCTGTGGTTTTCCCTCGAGGCTTTCCCACAGGGCTGTCCCACGTGCCACCGTGGTGTGAGTCGATCCTCGGCGTGAAAGATGAGCCAGTGCAGGGCAAAGAGGTTCCTCTGGAATGGACTGAGACATCTGGGGGACTCTTGGAATGGTGGTACGACCATGGAGTTCCTCTCGCCTTTCCTGTTGAGAGTGCCTCCTCTTGAGATGCGACGGGAACGCCGGGAATTCTTTCCCGTTGAAACCAGGGAAAGGATCCCTCATCTCGAGCTACGAGGGGAAAACGGGGCTCCTCTGGATGTGGGCGGGACCATCGTGCTTCCTCTCGAGGGGAGACGGGTATGGCGGTGAACTTCTTGAGTTGCAGCAAGGGTGTGAAAGACCCTTTCGAAGTTCCAGAGGTTTGGTGTCATTAGTCTCCAGAGGCCTCATCGGAAATAGGCCTCATCTCGCCTGGAAGGGAGAACTTCCTGGATTTTCTCGACTTGCGGCAGGTGTTCTCGAGTTACGACGGGGACCTCAGGGACCCGCTCTGGTGGCCTCCGGAGAGGCCAGTCCCCATGCCAGTTGCTAGGGGGCCTCTCGGGATTCCTCTCCCGTCGATACCGGGGCCAAAAAGCTTGTGTGGAGTCAGGGCCGGAACCGAGGATTCCTCTCAGGGGCTGACATGGATCTTTGGGTACTTCTGGAGTCTCCCCAGTGGAGTCAGGCCTCGTCTCGAGTGGGGGCATGCACGTGCGCTTTCCTTCCAGGCTGTAGCAGCAATGTCACGCTTCCCGTCGCGTGGATCAAAGGATCTGTGGTTTTCCCTCGAGGCTTTCCCTCGAGGCTTTCCCACAGGGCTGTCCCACGTGCCACCGTGGTGTGAGTCGATCCTCGGCGTGAAAGATGAGCCAGTGCAGGGCAAAGAGCTTCCTCTGGAATGGACTGAGAAATCTGGGGGACTCTTGGAATGGTGGTACGACCATGGAGTTCCTCTCGCCTTTCCTGTTGAGAGTGCCTCCTCTTGAGATGCGACGGGAACGCCGGGAATTCTTTCCCGTTGAAAGCAGGAAAAGGATCCCTCATCTCGAGCTACGAGGGGGAAACGGGGCTCCTCTGGATGTGGGCGGGACCATCGTGCTTCCTCTCGAGTGGAGACGGGTATGGCGGTGAACTTCTTGAGTTGCAGCAAGGGTGTGAAAGACCCTTTCGAAGTTCCAGAGGTTAGGTGTCATTAGTCTCCAGACGCCTCATCGGAAATAGGCCTCATCTCGCCTGGAAGGGAGAACTTCCTGGATTTTCTCGAGTTACGGCAGGTGTTCTCGAGTTACGACGGGGACCTCAGGGACCCGCCCTGGTGGCCTCAGGAGAGGCCAGTCCCCATGCGAGTTGCTAGGGGGCCTCTCGGGATTCCTCTCCCGTCGATACCGGGGCCAAAAACCTTGTGTGGAGTCAGGGCCGGAACCGAGGATTCCTCTCAGGGGCTGACATGGATCTTTGGGTACTTCTGGAGTCTCCCCAGGGGAGTCAGGCCTCGTCTCGAGTGGGGGCATGCACGTGCACTTTCCTTCCAGGCTGTAGCAGCAATGTCACGATTCCCGTCGCATGGATCAAAGGATCTGTGGTTTTCCCTCGAGGCTTTCCCACAGGGCTGTCCCACGTGCCACCGTGGTGTGAGTCGATCCTCGGCGTGAAAGATGAGCCAGTGCAGGGCAAAGAGGTTCCTCTGGAATGGACTGAGACATCTGGGGGACTCTTGGAATGGTGGTACGACCATGGAGTTCCTCTCGCCTTTCCTGTTGAGAGTGCCTCCTCTTGAGATGCGACGGGAACGCCGGGAATTCTTTCCCGTTGAAAGCAGGGAAAGGATCCCTCATCTCGAGCTACGAGGGGGAAACGGGGCTCCTCTGGATGTGGGCGGGACCATCGTGCTTCCTCTCGAGTGGAGACGGGTATGGCGGTGAACTTCTTGAGTTGCAGCAAGGGTGTGAAAGACCCTTTCGAAGTTCCAGAGGTTAGGTGTCATTAGTCTCCAGACGCCTCATCGGAAATAGGCCTCATCTCGCCTGGAAGGGAGAACTTCCTGGATTTTCTCGAGTTGCGGCAGGTGTTCTCGAGTTACGACGGGGACCTCAGGGACCCGCCCTGGTGGCCTCAGGAGAGGTCAGTCCCCATGCGAGTTGCTAGGGGGCCTCTCGGGATTCCTCTCCCGTCGATACCGGGGCCAAAAAGCTTGTGTGGAGTCAGGGCCGGAACCGAGGATTCCTCTCAGGGGCTGACATGGATCTTTGGGTACTTCTGGAGTCTCCCCAGGGGAGTCAGGCCTCGTCACAAGTGGGGGCATGCACGTGCGCTTTCCTTCCAGGCTGTAGCAGCAATGTCACGCTTCCCGTCGCGTGGATCAAAGGATCTGTGGTTTTCCCTCGAGGCTTTCCCTCGAGGCTTTCCCACAGGGCTGTCCCACGTGCCACCGTGTTGTGAGTCGATCCTCGGCGTGAAAGATGAGCCAGTGCAGGGCAAAGAGGTTCCTCTGGAATGGACTGAGACATCTGGGGGACTCTTGGAATGGTGGTACGACCATGGAGTTCCTCTCGCCTTTCCTGTTGAGAGTGCCTCCTCTTGAGATGCGACGGGAACGCCGGGAATTCTTACCCGTTGAAAGCAGGGAAAGGATCCCTCATCTCGAGCTACGAGGGGGAAACGGGGCTCCTCTGGATGTGGGCGGGACCATCGTGCTTCCTCTCGAGTGGAGACGGGTATGGCGGTGAACTTCTTGAGTTGCAGCAAGGGTGTGAAAGACCCTTTCGAAGTTCCAGAGGTTAGGTGTCATTAGTCTCCAGAGGCCTCATCGGAAATAGGCCTCATCTCGCCTGGAAGGGAGAACTTCCTGGATTTTCTCGAGTTGCGGCAGGTGTTCTCGAGTTACGACGGGGACCTCA
Organism: Capricornis sumatraensis; assembly: GCF_032405125.1. Classification (NCBI taxonomy): domain Eukaryota; kingdom Metazoa; phylum Chordata; class Mammalia; order Artiodactyla; family Bovidae; genus Capricornis; species Capricornis sumatraensis. The sequence continues at coordinate 5,213,089 of NW_027184613.1, forward strand.
GGGACCCGCCCTGGTGGCCTCAGGAGAGGCCAGTCCCCATGCGAGTTGCTAGGGGGCCTCTCGGGATTCCTCTCCCGTCGATACCGGGGCCAAAAAGCTTGTGTGGAGTCAGGGCCGGAACCGAGGATTCCTCTCAGGGGCTGACATGGATCTTTGGGTACTTCTGGAGTCTCCCCAGTGGAGTCAGGCCTCGTCTCGAGTGGGGGCATGCACGTGCGCTTTCCTTCCAGGCTCTAGCAGCAATGTCACGCTTCCCGTCGCGTGGATCAAAGGATCTGTGGTTTTCCCTCGAGGCTTTCCCTCGAGGCTTTCCCACAGGGCTGTCCCACGTGCCACCGTGTTGTGAGTCGATCCTCGGCGTGAAAGATGAGCCAGTGCAGGGCAAAGAGGTTCCTCTGGAATGGACTGAGACATCTGGGGGACTCTTGGAATGGTGGTACGACCATGGAGTTCCTCTCGACTTTCCTGTTGAGAGTGCCTCCTCTTGAGATGCGACGGGAACGCCGGGAATTCTTTCCCGTTGAAACCAGGGAAAGGATCCCTCATCTCGAGCTACGAGGGGGAAACGGGGCTCCTCTGGATGTGGGCGGGACCATCGTGCTTCCTCTCGAGTGGAGACGGGTATGGCAGTGAACTTCTTGAGTTGCAGTAAGGGTGTGAAAGACCCTTTCGAAGTTCCAGAGGTTTGGTGTCATTAGTCTCCAGAGGCCTCATCGGAAATAGGCCTCATCTCGCCTGGAAGGGAGAACTTCCTGGATTTTCTCGAGTTGCGGCAGGTGTTCTCGAATTACGACGGGGACCTCAGGGACCCGCCCTGGTGGCCTCCGGAAAGGCCAGTCCCCATGCGAGTTGCTAGGGGGCCTCTCGGGATTCCTCTCCCGTCGATACCGGGGCCAAAAACCTTGTGTGGAGTCAGGGCCGGAACCGAGGATTCCTCTCAGGGGCTGACATGGATCTTTGGGTACTTCTGGAGTCACCCCAGTGGAGTCAGGCCTCGTCTCGAGTAGGGGCATGCACGTGCGCTTTCCTTTCAGGCTGTAGCAGCAATGTCACGCTTCCCGTCACGTAGATCAAAGGATCTGTGGTTTTCCCTCTAGGCTTTCCCTCGAGGCTTTCCCACAGGGCTGTCCCACGTGCCACCGTGGTGTGAGTCGATCCTCGGCGTGAAAGATGAGCCAGTGCAGGGCAAAGAGGTTCCTCTGGAATGGACTGAGACATCTGGGGGACTCTTGGAATGGTGGTACGACCATGGAGTTCCTCTCGCCTTTCCTGTTGAGAGTGCCTCCTCTTGAGATGCGACGGGAACGCCGGGAATTCTTTCCCGTTGAAAGCAGGGAAAGGATCCCTCATCTCGAGCTACGAGGGGGAAACGGGGCTCCTCTGGATGTTGTCGGGACCATCGTGCTTCCTCTCTAGTGGAGACGGGTATGGCGGTGAACTTCTTGAGTTGCAGCAAGGGTGTGAAAGACCCTTTCGAAGTTCCAGAGGTTAGGTGTCATTAGTCTCCAGACGCCTCATCGGAAATAGGCCTCATCTCGCCTGGAAAGGAGAACTTCCTGGATTTTCTCGAGTTGCGGCAGGTGTTCTCGAGTTACGACGGGGACCTCAGGGACCCGCCCTGGTGGCCTCAGGAGAGGCCAGTCCCTAGGCGAGTTGCTAGGGGGCCTCTCGGGATTCCTCTCCCGTTGATAACGGGGCCAAAAACCTTGTGTGGAGTCAAGGCCGGAACCGAGGATTCCTCTCAGGGGCTGACATGGATCTTTGGGTACTTGTGGAGTCTCCCCAGGGGAGTCAGGCCTCGTCTCGAGTGGGGGCATGCACGTGTGCTTTCCTTCCAGGCTGTAGCAGCAATGTCACGCTTCCCGTCGCGTGGATCAAAGGATCTGTGGTTTTCCCTCGAGGCTTTCCCTCGAGGCTTTCCCACAGGGCTGTCCCACGTGCCACCGTGGTGTGAGTCGATCCTCGGCGTGAAAGATGAGCCAGTGCAGGGCAAAGAGGTTCCTCTGGAATGGACTGAGACATCTGGGGGACTCTTGGAATGGTGGTACGACCATGGAGTTCCTCTCGCCTTTCCTGTTGAGAGTGCCTCCTCTTGAGATGCGACGGGAACGCCGGGAATTCTTTCCCGTTGAAAGCAGGGAAAGGATCCCTCATCTCGAGCTAAGAGGGGGAAACGGGGCTCCTCTGGATGTGGGCGGGACCATCGTGCTTCCTCTCTACTGGACACGGGTATGGTGGTGAACTTCTTGAGTTGCAGCAAGGCTGTGAAAGACCCTTTCGAAGTTCCAGAGGTTAGGTGTCATTAGTCTCCAGACGCCTCATCGGAAATAGGCCTCATCTCGCCTGGAAGGGAGAACTTCCTGGATTTTCTCGAGTTGCGGCAGGTGTTCTCGAGTTACGACGGGGACCTCAGGGACCCGCCCTGGTGGCCTCAGGAGAGGCCACTCCCTATGCGAGTTGCTAGGGGGCCTCTCGGGATTCCTCTCCCGTCGATACCGGGGCCAAAAACCTTGTGTGGAGTCAGGGCCGGAACCGAGGATTCCTCTCAGGGGCTGACATGGATCTTTGGGTACTTCTGGAGTCTCCCCAGGGGAGTCAGGCCTCGTCTCGAGTGGGGGCATGCACGTGCACTTTCCTTCCAGGCTGTAGCAGCAATGTCACGCTTCCCGTCGCGTGGATCAAATGATGTGTGGTTTTCCCTAGAGGCTTTCCCACAGGGCTGTCCCACGTGCCACCGTGGTGTGAGTCGATCCTCGGCGTGAAAGATGAGCCAGTGCAGGGCAAAGAGGTTCCTCTGGAATGGACTGAGACATCTGGGGGACTCTTGGAATGGTGGTACGACCATGGAGTTCCTCTCGCCTTTCCTGTTGAGAGTGCCTCCTCTTGAAATGCGACGGGAACGCCGGGAATTTTTTGCCGTTGAAAGCAGGGAAAGGATCCCTCATCTCGAGCTACGAGGGGGAAACGGGGCTCCTCTGGATGTGGGCGGGACCATCGTGCTTTCTCTCGAGTGGAGACGGGTATGGCGGTGAACTTCTTGAGTTGCAGCAAGGGTGTGAAAGACCCTTTCGAAGTTCCAGAGGTTAGGTGTCATTAGTCTCCAGACGCCTCATCGGAAATAGGCCTCATCTCGCCTGGAAGGGAGAACTTCCTTCATTTTCTCGAGTTGTGGCAGGTGTTCTCGAGTTACGACGGGGACCTCAGGGACCCGCCCTGTTGGCCTCAGGAGAGGCCAGTCCCTATGCGTGTTGCTAGGGGGCCCCTCAGGATTCCTCTCCCGTCGATACCGGGGCCAAAAACCTTGTGTGGAGTCAGGGCCGGAACCGAGGATTCCTCTCAGGGACTGATATGGATCTTTGGGTACTTCTGGAGTCTCACCAGGGGAGACAGGCCTCGTCTCGAGTGGGGGCATGCACGTGCGCTTTCCTTCCAGGCTGTAGCAGCAATGTCACGCTTCCCGTCGCGTGGATCAAAGGATCTGTGGTTTTCCCTCGAGGCTTTCCCTCGAGGCTTTCCCACAGGGCTGTCCCACGTGCCACCGTGGTGTGAGTCGATCCTCGGCGTGAAAGATGAGCCAGTGCAGGGCAAAGAGGTTCCTCTGGAATGGACTGAGACATCTGGGGGACTCTTGGAATGGTGGTACGACCATGGAGTTCCTCTCGCCTTTCCTGTTGAGAGTGCCTCCTCTTGAGATGCGACGGGAACGCCGGGAATTCTTTCCCGTTGAAAGCAGGGAAAGGATCCCTCATCTCGAGCTAAGAGGGGGAAACGGGGCTCCTCTGGATGTGGGCGGGACCATCGTGCTTCCTCTCTACTGGACACGGGTATGGTGGTGAACTTCTTGAGTTGCAGCAAGGCTGTGAAAGACCCTTTCGAAGTTCCAGAGGTTAGGTGTCATTAGTCTCCAGACGCCTCATCGGAAATAGGCCTCATCTCGCCTGGAAGGGAGAACTTCCTGGATTTTCTCGAGTTGCGGCAGGTGTTCTCGAGTTACGACGGGGACCTCAGGGACCCGCCCTGGTGGCCTCAGGAGAGGCCACTCCCTATGCGAGTTGCTAGGGGGCCTCTCGGGATTCCTCTCCCGTCGATACCGGGGCCAAAAACCTTGTGTGGAGTCAGGGCCGGAACCGAGGATTCCTCTCAGGGGCTGACATGGATCTTTGGGTACTTCTGGAGTCTCCCCAGGGGAGTCAGGCCTCGTCTCGAGTGGGGGCATGCACGTGCACTTTCCTTCCAGGCTGTAGCAGCAATGTCACGCTTCCCGTCGCGTGGATCAAATGATGTGTGGTTTTCCCTAGAGGCTTTCCCACAGGGCTGTCCCACGTGCCACCGTGGTGTGAGTCGATCCTCGGCGTGAAAGATGAGCCAGTGCAGGGCAAAGAGGTTCCTCTGGAATGGACTGAGACATCTGGGGGACTCTTGGAATGGTGGTACGACCATGGAGTTCCTCTCGCCTTTCCTGTTGAGAGTGCCTCCTCTTGAAATGCGACGGGAATGCCGGGAATTTTTTGCCGTTGAAAGCAGGGAAAGGATCCCTCATCTCGAGCTACGAGGGGGAAACGGGGCTCCTCTGGATGTGGGCGGGACCATCGTGCTTTCTCTCGAGTGGAGACGGGTATGGCGGTGAACTTCTTGAGTTGCAGCAAGGGTGTGAAAGACCCTTTCGAAGTTCCAGAGGTTAGGTGTCATTAGTCTCCAGACGCCTCATCGGAAATAGGCCTCATCTCGCCTGGAAGGGAGAACTTCCTTCATTTTCTCGAGTTGCGGCAGGTGTTCTCGAGTTACGACGGGGACCTCAGGGACCCGCCCTGTTGGCCTCAGGAGAGGCCAGTCCCTATGCGTGTTGCTAGGGGGCCCCTCAGGATTCCTCTCCCGTCGATACCGGGGCCAAAAACCTTGTGTGGAGTCAGGGCCGGAACCGAGGATTCCTCTCAGGGACTGATATGGATCTTTGGGTACTTCTGGAGTCTCACCAGGGGAGACAGGCCTCGTCTCGTGTGGGGGCATGCACGTGCACTTTCCTTCCAGGCTGTAGCAGCAATGTCACGCTTCCCGTCGCGTGAATCAAAGGATCTGCGGTTTTCGCTCGAGGCTTTCCCTCGAGGCTTTCCCACAGGGCTGTCCCACGTGACACCGTGGTGTGAGTCGATTCTCGGCGTGAAAAATGAGCCAGTGCAGGGCAAAGAGGTTCCTCTGAAATGGACTGAGACATCTGGGGGACTCTTGGAATGGTGGTACGACCATGGAGTTCCTCTCGCCTTTCCTGTTGAGAGTGCCTCCTCTTGAGATGCGACGGGAACGCCGGGAATTCTTTCCCGTTGAAAGCAGGGAAAGGATCCCTCATCTCGAGCTACGAGGGGGAAACGGGGCTCCTCTGGATGTGGGCGGGACCATCGTGCTTCCTCTTGAGTGGACACGGGTATGGCGGTGAACTTCTTGAGTTGCAGCAAGGGTGTGAAAGACCCTTTCGAAGTTCCAGAGGTTAGGTGTCATTAGTCTCCAGACGCCTCATCGGAAATAGGCCTCATCTCGCCTGGAAGGGAGAACTTCCTGGATTTTCTCGATTTGCGGCTGGTGTTCTCGAGTTACGACGGGGACCTCAGGGACCCGCCCTGGTGGCCTCAGGAGAGGCCAGTCCCCATGCGAGTTGCTAGGGGGCCTCTCGGGATTCCTCTCCCGTCGATACCGGGGCCAAAAACCTTGTGTGGAGTCAGGGCCGGAACCGAGGATTCCTCTCAGGGGCTGACATGGATCTTTGGGTACTTCTGGAGTCTCCCCAGGGGAGTCAGGCCTCGTCTCGAGTGGGGGCATGCGCGTGCGCTTTCCTTCCAGGCTGTAGCAGCAATGTCACGCTTCCCGTCGCGTGAATCAAAGGATCTGTGGTTTTCCCTCGAGGCTTTCCCTCGAGGCTTTCCCACAGGGCTGTCCCACGTGCCACCGTGGTGTGAGTCGATCCTCGGCGTGAAAGATGAGCCAGTGCAGGGCAAAGAGGTTCCTCTGGAATGGACTGAGACATCTGGGGGACTCTTGGAATGGTGGTACGACCATGGAGTTCCTCTCGCCTTTCCTGTTGAGAGTGCCTCCTCTTGAGATGCGACGGGAACGCCGGGAATTTTTTGCCGTTGAAAGCAGGGAAAGGATCCCTCATCTCGAACTACGAGGGGGAAACGGGGCTCCTCTGGATGTGGGCGGGACCATCGTGCTTCCTCTCGAGTGGAGACGGGTATGGCGGTGAACTTCTTGAGTTGCAGCAAGGGTGTGAAAGACCCTTTCAAAGTTCCAGAGGTTAGGTGTCATTAGTCTCCAGAGGCCTCATCGGAAATAGGCCTCATCTCGCCTGGAAGGGAGAACTTCCTGGATTTTCTCGAGTTGAGGCAGGTGTTCTCGAGTTACGACGGGGACCTCAGGGACCCGCCCTGGTGGCCTCAGGAGAGGCCAGTCCCTATGCGAGTTGCTAGGGGGCCTCTCGGGATTCCTCTCCCGTCGATAACGGGGCCAAAAACCTTGTGTGGAGTCAGGGCCGGAACCGAGGATTCCTCTCAGGGGCTGACATGGATCTTTGGGTACTTCTGGAGTCTCCCCAGGGGAGTCAGGCCTCGTCTCGAGTGGGGGCATGCACGTGCACTTTCCTTCCAGGCTGTAGCAGCAATGTCACGCTTCCCGTCGCGTGGATCAAATGATGTGTGGTTTTCCCTCGAGGCTTTCCCACAGGGCTGTCCCACGTGCCACCGTGGTGTGAGTCGATCCTCGGCGTGAAAGATGAGCCAGTGCAGGGCAAAGAGGTTCCTCTGGGATGGACTGAGACATCTGGGGGACTCTTGGAATGGTGGTACGACCATGGAGTTCCTCTCGCCTTTCCTGTTGAGAGTGCCTCCTCTTGAGATGCGACGGGAACGCCGGGAATTTTTTGCCGTTGAAAGCAGGGAAAGGATCCCTCATCTCGAGCTACGAGGGGGAAACGGGGCTCCTCTGGATGTGGGCGGGACCATCGTGCTTTCTCTCGAGTGGAGACGGGTATGGCGGTGAACTTCTTGAGTTGCAGCAGGGGTGTGAAAGACCCTTTCGAAGTTCCAGAGGTTAGGTGTCATTAGTCTCCAGACGCCTCATCGGAAATAGGCCTCATCTCGCCTGGAAGGGAGAACTTCCTTGATTTTCTCGAGTTGCAGCAGGTGTTCTCGAGTTAGGACGGGGACCTCAGGGACCCGCCCTGTTGGCCTCAGGAGAGGCCAGTCCCTATGCGTGTTGCTAGGGGGCCCCTCGGGATTCCTCTCCCGTCGATACCGGGGCCAAAAACCTTGTGTGGAGTCAGGGCCGGAACCGAGGATTCCTCTCAGGGACTGATATGGATCTTTGGGTACTTCTGGAGTCTCGCCAGGGGAGACAGGCCTCGTCTCGTGTGGGGGCATGCACGTGCACTTTCCTTCCAGGCTGTAGCAGCAATGTCACGCTTCCCGTCGCGTGGATCAAAGGATCTGCGGTTTTCGCTCGAGGCTTTCCCTCGAGGCTTTCCCACAGGGCTGTCCCACGTGACACCGTGGTGTGAGTCGATTCTCGGCGTGAAAAATGAGCCAGTGCAGGGCAAAGAGGTTCCTCTGGAATGGACTGAGACATCTGGGGGACTCTTGGAATGGTGGTACGACCATGGAGTTCCTCTCGCCTTTCCTGTTGAGAGTGCCTCCTCTTGAGATGCGACGGGAACGCCGGGAATTCTTTCCCGTTGAAAGCAGGGAAAGGATCCCTCATCTCGAGCTACGAGGGGGAAACGGGGCTCCTCTGGATGTGGGCGGGACCATCCTGCTTCCTCTTGAGTGGACACGGGTATGGCGGTGAACTTCTTGAGTTGCAGCAAGGGTGTGAAAGACCCTTTCGAAGTTCCAGAGGTTAGGTGTCATTAGTCTCCAGACGCCTCATCGGAAATAGGCCTCATCTCGCCTGGAAGGGAGAACTTCCTGGATTTTCTCGATTTGCGGCAGGTGTTCTCGAGTTACGACGGGGACCTCAGGGACCCGCCCTGGTGGCCTCAGGAGAGGCCAGTCCCCATGCGAGTTGCTAGGGGGCCTCTCGGGATTCCTCTCCCGTCGATACCGGGGCCAAAAAGCTTGTGTGGAGTCAGGGCCGGAACCGAGGATTCCTCTCAGGGGCTGACATGGATCTTTGGGTACTTCTGGAGTCTCCCCAGGGGAGTCAGGCCTCGTCTCGAGTGGGGGCATGCACGTGCGCTTTCCTTCCAGGCTGTAGCAGCAATGTCACGCTTCCCGTCGCGTGGATCAAAGGATCTGTGGTTTTCCCTCGAGGCTTTCCCTCGAGGCTTTCCCACAGGGCTGTCCCACGTGCCACCGTGTTGTGAGTCGATCCTCGGCGTGAAAGATGAGCCAGTGCAGGGCAAAGCGGTTCCTCTGGAATGGACTGAGACAACTGGGGGACTCTTGGAATGGTGGTACGACCATGGAGTTCCTCTCGCCTTTCCTGTTTAGAGTGCCTCCACTTGAGATGCGACGGGAACGCCGGGAATTCTTTCCCGTTGAAAGCAGGGAAAGGATCCCTCATCTCGAGCTACGAGGGGGAAACGGGGCTCCTCTGGATGTGGGCGGGACCATCGTGCTTCCTCTCGAGTGGAGACGGGTATGGCGGTGAACTTCTTGAGTTGCAGCAAGGGTGTGAAAGACCCTTTCGAAGTTCCAGAGGTTTGGTGTCATTAGTCTCCAGAGGCCTCATCGGAAATAGGCCTCATCTCGCCTGGAAGGGAGAACTTCCTGGATTTTCTCGAGTTGCGGCAGGTGTTCTCGAGTTACGACGGGGACCTCAGGGACCCGCCCTGGTGGCCTCAGGAGAGGCCAGTCCCCATGCGAGTTGCTAGGGGGTCTCTCGGGATTCCTCTCCCGTCGATACCGGGGCCAAAAAGCTTGTGTGGAGTCAGGGCCTGAACCGAGGATTCTTCTCAGGGGCTGACATGGATCTTTGGGTACTTCTGGAGTCTCCCCAGGGGAGTCAGGCCTTGTCTCGAGTGGGGGCATGTATGTGCGCTTTCCTTCCAGGCTGTAGCAGCAATGTCATGCTTCCCGTCGCGTGGATCAAAGGATCTGTGGTTTTCCCTCGAGGCTTTCCCTCGAGGCTTTCCCACAGGGCTGTCCCACGTGCCACCGTGTTGTGAGTCGATCCTCGGCGTGAAAGATGAGCCAGTGCAGGGCAAAGAGGTTCCTCTGAAATGGACTGAGACATCTGGGGGACTCTTGGAATGGTGGTACGACCATGGAGTTCCTCTCGCCTTTCCTGTTGAGAGTGCCTCCTCTTGAGATGCGACGGGAACGCCGGGAATTCTTTCCCGTTGAAAGCAGGGAAAGGATCCCTCATCTCGAGCTACGAGGGGGAAACGGGGCTCCTCTGGATGTGGGCGGGACCATCGTGCTTCCTCTCGAGTGGAGACGGGTATGGCGGTGAACTTCTTGAGTTGCAGCAAGGGTGTGAAAGACCCTTTCGAAGTTCCAGAGGTTTGGTGTCATTAGTCTCCAGAGGCCTCATCGGAAATAGGCCTCATCTCGCCTGGAAGGGAGAACTTCCTGGATTTTCTCGAGTTGCGGCAGGTGTTCTCGAGTTACGACGGGGACCTCAGGGACCCGCCCTGGTGGCCTCCGGAGAGGCCAGTCCCCATGCGAGTTGCTAGGGGGCCTCTCGGGATTCCTCTCCCGTCGATACCGGGGCCAAAAACCTTGTGTGGAGTCAGGGCCGGAACCGAGGATTCCTCTCAGGGGCTGACATGGATCTTTGGGTACTTCTGGAGTCTCCCCAGTGGAGTCAGGCCTCGTCTCGAGTGGGGGCATGCACGTGCGCTTTCCTTCCAGGCTGTAGAAGCAATGTCACGCTTCCCGTCGCTTGGATCAAAGGATCTGTGGTTTTCCCTCGAGGCTTTCCCTCGAGGCTTTCCCACAGGGCTGTCCCACGTGCCACCGTGGTGTGAGTCGATCCTCGGCGTGAAAGATGAGCCAGTGCAGGGCAAAGAGTTTCCTCTGGAATGGACTGAGACATCTGGGGGACTCTTGGAATGGTGGTACGACCATGGAGTTCCTCTCGCCTTTCCTGTTGAGAGTGCCTCCTCTTGAGATGCGACGGGAATGCAGGGAATTCTTTCCCGTTGAAAGCAGGGAAAGGATCCCTCATCTCGAGCTACGAGGGGGAAACGGGGCTCCTTTGGATGTGGTCGGGACCATCGTGCTTCCTCTCGAGTGGAAACGGGTATGGTGGTGAACTTCTTGAGTTGCAACAAGGGTGTGAAAGACCCTTTCGAAGTTCCAGAGGTTAGGTGTCATTAGTCTCCAGACGCCTCATCGGAAATAGGCCTCATCTCGCCTGGAAGGGAGAACTTCCTGGATTTTCTCGAGTTGCGGCAGGTGTTCTCGAGTTACGACGGGGAGCTCAGGGATCGGCCCTGGTGGCCTCAGGAGAGGCCAGTCCCCATGCGAGTTGCTAGGGGGCCTCTCGGGATTCCTCTCCCGTCGATACCGGGGCCAAAAAGCTTGTGTGGAGTCAGGGCCGGAACCGAGGATTCCTCTCAGGGGCTGACATGGATCTTTGGGTACTTCTGGAGTCTCCCCAGGGGAGTCAGGCCACGTCTCGAGTGGGGGAATGCACGTGCGCTTTCCTTCCAGGCTGTAGCAGCAATGTCACGCTTCCCGTCGCGTGGATCAAAGGATCTGTGGTTTTCCCTCGAGGCTTTCCCTCGAGGCTTTCCCACAGGGCTGTCCCACGTGCCACCGTGTTGTGAGTCGATCCTCGGCGTGAAAGATGAGCCAGTGCAGGGCAAAGAGGTTCCTCTGGAATGGACTGAGACATCTGGGGGACTCTTGGAATGGTGGTACGACCATGGAGTTCCTCTCGCCTTTCCTGTTTAGAGTGCCTCCTCTTGAGATGCGACGGGAACGCCGGGAATTCTTTCCCGTTGAAAGCAGGGAAAGGATCCCTCATCTCGAGCTACGAGGGGGAAACGGGGCTCCTCTGGATGTGGGCGGGACCATCGTGCTTCCTCTCGAGTGGAGACGGGTATGGCGGTGAACTTCTTGAGTTGCAGCAAGGGTGTGAAAGACCCTTTCGAAGTTCCAGAGGTTTGGTGTCATTAGTCTCCAGAGGCCTCATCGGAAATAGGCCTCATCTCGCCTGGAAGGGAGAACTTCCTGGATTTTCTCGAGTTGCGGCAGGTGTTCTCGAGTTACGACGGGGACCTCAGGGACCCGCCCTGGTGGCCTCAGGAGAGGCCAGTCCCCATGCGAGTTGCTAGGGGGCCTCTCGTGATTCCTCTCCCGTCGATACCGGGGCCAAAAAGCTTGTGTGGAGTCAGGGCCGGAACCGAGGATCCTTCTCAGGGGCTGAATTGGATCTTTGGGTACTTCTGGAGTCTCCCCAGGGGAGTCAGGCCTCGTCTCGAGTGGGGGCATGCATGTGCGCTTTCCTTCCAGGCTGTAGCAGCAATGTCATGCTTCCCGTCGCGTGGATCAAAGGATCTGTGGTTTTCCCTCGAGGCTTTCCCTCGAGGCTTTCCCACAGGGCTGTCCCACGTGCCACCGTGGTGTGAGTCGATCCTCGGCGTGAAAGATGAGCCAGTGCAGGGCAAAGAGGTTCCTCTGAAATGGACTGAGACATCTGGGGGACTCTTGGAATGGTGGTATGACCATGGAGTTCCTCTCGCCTTTCCTGTTGAGAGTGCCTCCTCTTGAGATGCGACGGGAACGCCGGGAATTCTTTCCCGTTGAAAGCAGGGAAAGGATCCCTCATCTCGAGCTACGAGGGGGAAACGGGGCTCCTCTGGATGTGGGCGGGACCATCGTGCTTCCTCTCGAGTGGAGACGGGTATGGCGGTGAACTTCTTGAGTTGCACCAAGGGTGTGAAAGACCCTTTCGAAGTTCCAGAGGTTTGGTGTCATTAGTCTCCAGAGGCCTCATCGGAAATAGGCCTCATCTCGCCTGGAAGGGAGAACTTCCTGGATTTTCTCGAGTTGCGGCAGGTGTTCTCGAGTTACGACGGGGACCTCAGGGACCCGCCCTGGTGGCCTCAGGAGAGGCCAGTCCCCATGCGAGTTGCTAGGGGGCCTCTCGGGATTCCTCTCCCGTCGATACCGGGGCCAAAAACCTTGTGTGGAGTCAGGGCCGGAACCGAGGATTCCTCTCAGGGGCTGACATGGATCTTTGGGTACTTCTGGAGTCTCCCCAGTGGAGTCAGACCTCGTCTCGAGTGGGGGCATGCACGTGCGCTTTCCTTCCAGGCTGTAGCAGCAATGTCACGCTTCCCGTCGCGTGGATCAAAGGATCTGTGGCTTTCCCTCGAGGCTTTCCCACAGGGCTGTCCCACGTGCCACCGTGGTGTGAGTCGATCCTCGGCGTGAAAGATGAGCCAGTGCAGGGCAAAGAGTTTCCTCACGAATGGACTGAGACATCTGGGGGACTCTTGGAATGGTGGTACGACCATGGAGATCCTCTCGCCTTTCCTGTTGAGAGTGCCTCCTCTTGAGATGCGACGGGAACGCCGGGAATTCTTTCCCGTTGAAAGCAGGGAAAGGATCCCTCATCTCGAGCACCGAGGGGAAAACGGGGCTCCTCTGGATGTGGGCGGGACCATCGTGCTTCCTCTCGAGTGGAGACGGGTATGGCGGTGAACTTCTTGAGTTGCAGCAAGGGTGTGAAAGACCCTTTCGAAGTTCCAGAGGTTTGGTGTCATTAGTCTCCAGAGGCCTCATCGGAAATAGGCCTCATCTCGCCTGGAAGGGAGAACTTCCTGGATTTTCTCGAGTTGCGGCAGGTGTTCTCGAGTTACGACGGGGACCTCAGGGACCCGCCCTGGTGGCCTCCGGAGAGGCCAGTCCCCATGCGAGTTGCTAGGGGGCCTCTCGGGATTCCTCTCCCGTCGATACCGGGGCCAAAAACCTTGTGTGGAGTCAGGGCCGGAACCGAGGATTCCTCTCAGGGGCTGACATGGATCTTTGGGTACTTCTGGAGTCTCCCCAGTGGAGTCAGGCCTCGTCTCGAGTGGGGGCATGCACGTGCGCTTTCCTTCCAGGCTGTAGAAGCAATGTCACGCTTCCCGTCGCTTGGATCAAAGGATCTGTGGTTTTCCCTCGAGGCTTTCCCTCGAGGCTTTCCCACAGGGCTGTCCCACGTGCCACCGTGGTGTGAGTCGATCCTCGGCGTGAAAGATGAGCCAGTGCAGGGCAAAGAGTTTCCTCTGGAATGGACTGAGACATCTGGGGGACTCTTGGAATGGTGGTACGACCATGGAGTTCCTCTCGCCTTTCCTGTTGAGAGTTCCTCCTCTTGAGATGCGACGGGAATGCAGGGAATTCTTTCCCGTTGAAAGCAGGGAAAGGATCCCTCATCTCGAGCTACGAGGGGGAAACGGGGCTCCTTTGGATGTGGTCGGGACCATCGTGCTTCCTCTCGAGTGGAAACGGGTATGGTGGTGAACTTCTTGAGTTGCAACAAGGGTGTGAAAGACCCTTTCGAAGTTCCAGAGGTTAGGTGTCATTAGTCTCCAGACGCCTCATCGGAAATAGGCCTCATCTCGCCTGGAAGGGAGAACTTCCTGGATTTTCTCGAGTTGCGGCAGGTGTTCTCGAGTTACGACGGGGACCTCAGGGACCCGCCCTGGTGGCCTCAGGAGAGGCCAGTCCCCATGCGAGTTGCTAGGGGGCCTCTCGGGATTCCTCTCCCGTCGATACCGGGTCCAAAAAGCTTGTGTGGAGTCAGGGCCGGAACCGAGGATTCCTCTCAGGGGCTGACATGGATCTTTGGGTACTTCTGGAGTCTCCCCAGGGGAGTCAGGCCTCGTCTCGAGTGGGGGCATGCACGTGCGCTTTCCTTCCAGGCTGTAGCAGCAATGTCACGCTTCCCGTCGCGTGGATTAAAGGATCTGTGGTTTTCCCTCGAGGCTTTCCCTCGAGGCTTTCCCACAGGGCTGTCCCACGTGCCACCGTGGTGTGAGTCGATCCTCGGCGTGAAAGATGAGCCAGTGCAGGGCAAAGAGGTTCCTCTGGAATGGACTGAGACATCTGGGGGACTCTTGGAATGGTGGTACGACCATGGAGTTCCTCTCGCCTTTCCTGTTGAGAGTGCCTCCTCTTGAGATGCGACGGGAACGCCGGGAATTCTTTCCCGTTGAAAGCAGGGAAAGGATCCCTCATCTCGAGCTACGAGGGGGAAACGGGGCTCCTCTGGATGTGGGCGGGACCATCGTGCTTCCTCTCGAGTGGAGACGGGTATGGCGGTGAACTTCTTGAGTTGCACCAAGGGTGTGAAAGACCCTTTCGAAGTTCCAGAGGTTTGGTGTCATTAGTCTCCAGAGGCCTCATCGGAAATAGGCCTCATCTCGCCTGGAAGGGAGAACTTCCTGGATTTTCTCGAGTTGCGGCAGGTGTTCTCGAGTTACGACGGGGACCTCAGGGACCCGCCCTGGTGGCCTCAGGAGAGGCCAGTCCCCATGCGAGTTGCTAGGGGGCCTCTCGGGATTCCTCTCCCGTCGATACCGGGGCCAAAAACCTTGTGTGGAGTCAGGGCCGGAACCGAGGATTCCTCTCAGGGGCTGACATGGATCTTTGGGTACTTCTGGAGTCTCCCCAGTGGAGTCAGACCTCGTCTCGAGTGGGGGCATGCACGTGCACTTTCCTTCCAGGCTGTAGCAGCAATGTCACGCTTCCCGTCGCGTGGATCAAAGGATCTGTGGTTTTCCCTCGAGGCTTTCCCTCGAGGCTTTCCCACAGGGCTGTCCCAGGTGCCACCGTGGTGTGAGTCGATCCTCGGCGTGAAAGATGAGCCAGTGCAGGGCAAAGAGTTTCCTCAGGAATGGACTGAGACATCTGGGGGACTCTTGGAATGGTGGTACGACCATGGAGATCCTCTCGCCTTTCCTGTTGAGAGTGCCTCCTCTTGAGATGCGACGGGAACGCCGGGAATTCTTTCCCGTTCAAAGCAGGGAAAGGATCCCTCATCTCGAGCACCGAGGGGAAAACGGGGCTCCTCTGGATGTGGGCGGGACCATCGTGCTTCCTCTCGAGTGGAGAAGGGTATGGCGGAGAACTTCTTGAGTTGCAGCAAGGGTGTGAAAGACCCTTTCAAAGTTCCAGAGGTTAGGTGTCATTAGTCTCGAGACGCCTCATCGGAAATAGGCCTCATCTCGCCTGGAAGGGAGAACTTCCTGGATTTTCTCGAGTTGCGGCAGGTGTTCTCGAGTTACGACGGGGACCTCAGGGACTGGCCCTGGTGGCCTCAGGAGAGGCCAGTCCACATGCGAGTTGCTAGGGGGCCTCTCGGGATTCCTCTCCCGTCGATACCGGGTCCAAAAAGCTTGTGTGGAGTCAGGGCCGGAACCGAGGATTCCTCTCAGGGGCTGACATGGATCTTTGGGTACTTCTGGAGTCTCCCCAGGGGAGTCAGGCCTCGTCTCGAGTGGGGGCATGCACGTGCGCTTTCCTTCCAGGCTGTAGCAGCAATGTCACGCTTCCCGTCGCGTGGATTAAAGGATCTGTGGTTTTCCCTCGAGGCTTTCCCTCGAGGCTTTCCCACAGGGCTGTCCCACGTGCCACCGTGGTGTGAGTCGATCCTCGGCGTGAAAGATGAGCCAGTGCAGGGCAAAGAGGTTCCTCTGGAATGGACTGAGAAATCTGGGGGACTCTTGGAATGGTGGTACGACCATGGAGTTCCTCTCGCCTTTCCTGTTGAGAGTGCCTCCTCTAGAGATGCGACGGGAACTCCGGGAATTCTTTCCTGTTGAAAGCAGGGAAAGATCCCTCATCTCGAGCTACGAGGGGGAAACGGGGCTCCTCTGGATGTGGGCGGGACCATCGTGCTTCCTCTCGAGTGGAGACGGGTATGGCGGTGAACTTCTTGAGTTGCAGCAAGGGTGTGAAAGACCCTTTCGAAGTTCCAGAGGTTAGGTGTCATTAGTCTCCAGACGCCTCATCGGAAATAGGCCTCATCTAGCCTGGAAGGGAAAACTTCCTGGACTTTCTCGAGGGGAGGCAGGTGTTCTCGAGTTACGACGGGTACCACAGGGACCCGTCCTGATCGCCTCAGGTACGGCCAGTCCCCATGCGAGTTGCTATGGGGCCTCTCAGGATTCCTCTCCCGTCGATACTGGGGGCAAAAACCTTTTGTTGAGTCAGGGCCGGAAACGATGATTCCTCTCAGGGGCTGACATGGATCTTTGGGTACTTCTGGAGTCTCCCCAGGGGAGTCAGGCCTCGTCTCCAGTGGGGGTATGCACGTGCGCTTTCCTTCCAGGCTGTAGCAGCAATGTCACGCTTCCCGTCGCGTGGATCAAAGGATCTGTGTTTTCCCCTCGAGGCTTTCCCTCGAGGCTTTCCCACAGGGCTGTCCCACGTGCCACCGTGGTGTGAGTCGATCCTCGGCGTGAAAGATGAGCCAATGCAGGGCAAAGAGGTTCCTCTGGAATGGACTGAGACATCTGGGTTCTCTTGGAATGGTGGTACGACCATGGAGTTCCTCTCGCCTTTCCTGTTGAGAGTGCCTCCTCTTGAGATGCGACGGGAACGCCGGGAATTCTTTCCCGTTGAAAGCAGGGAAAGGATCCCTCATCTCGAGCTCCGAGGGGGAAATGGGGCTCCTCTGGATGTGGGCGGGACCATCGTGCTTCCTCTCGAGTGGAGACGGGTATGGCTGTGAACTTCTTGAGTTGCAGCAAGGGTGTGAAAGACCCTTACGAAGTTCCAGAGGTTAGGTGTCATTAGTCTCCAGACGCCTCATCGGAAATAGGCCTCATCTCGCCTGGAAGGGAGAACTTCCTGGATTTTCTCGAGTTTCGGCAGGTGTTCTCGAGTTACAACGGAGACCTCAGGGACCCACCCTGGTGGCCTCAGGAGAGGCCAGTCCACATGCGAGTTGCTAGGGGGCCTCACGGGATTCCTCTCCCGTCGTTTCCAGGGCCAAAAACCTTGTGTAGAGTCAGGGCCGGAACCGAGGATTCCTCTCAGGGGCTGACATGGATCTTTGGGTACTTCTGGAGTCTCCCCAGGGGAGTCAGGCCTCGTCTGGAGTGGGGGCATGCACTTGCGCTTTCCTTCCACGCTGTAGCAGCAATGTCACGCTTCCCGTCGCGTGGATCAAAGGATCTGTGATTTTCCCTCGAGGCTTTCCCTCGAGGCTTTCCCACAGGGCTGTCCCACGTGCCACCGTGGTGTGAGTCGATCCTCGGCGTGAAAGATGAGCCAATGCAGGGCAAAGAGTTTCCTCTGGAATGGACTTTGACATCTGGGTTCTCTTGGAATGGTGGTACGACCATGGAGTTCCTCTCGCCTTTCCTGTTGAGAGTGCCTCCTCTTGAGATGCGACGGGAACGCCGGGAATTCTTTCCCGTTGAAAGCAGGGAAAGGATCCCTCATCTCGAGCTCCGAGGGGGAAACGGGGCTCCTCTGGATGTGGGCGGGACCATCGTGCTTCCTCTCGAGTGGAGACGGGTATGGCTGTGAACTTCTTGAGTTGCAGCAAGGGTGTGAAAGACCCTTTCGAAGTTCCAGAGGTTAGGTGTCATTAGTCTCCAGACGCCTCATCGGAAATAGGCCTCAGCTCGCCTGGAAGGGAGAACTTCCTGGATTTTCTCGAGTTTCGGCAGGTGTTCTCGAGTTACAACGGAGACCTCAGGGACCCACCCTGGTGGCCTCAGGAGAGGCCAGTCCACATGCGAGTTGCTAGGGGGCCTCACGGGATTCCTCTCCCGTCGATACCAGGGCCAAAAACCTTGTGTGGAGTCAGGGCCGGAACCGAGGATTCCTCTCAGGGGCTGACATGGATCTTTGGGTACTTCTGGAGTCTCCCCAGGGGAGTCAGGCCTCGTCTCGAGTGGGGGCATGCACTTGCCCTTTCCTTCCAGGCTATAGCAGCAATGTCACGCTTCCCGTCGCGTGGATCAAAGGATCTGTGATTTTCCCTCGAGGCTTTCCCTCGAGGCTTTCCCACAGGGCTGACCCACGTGCCATCGTGGTGTGAGTCTATCCTCGGCGTGAAAGATGAGCCAGTGCAGGGCAAAGAGGTTCCTCTGGAATGGACTGCGACATCTGGGGGACTCTTGGAATGGTGGTACGACCATGGAGTTCCTCTCGCCTTTCCTGTTGAGAGTGCCTCCTCTTGAGATGCGACGGGAACGCCGGGAAATCTTTCCCGTTGAAGGCAGGGAAAGGATCCCTCATCTCTAGCTACGAGGGGGAAAAGGGGCTCCTCTGGATGTGGGCGGGACCATCGTGCTTCCTCTCGAGTGGATACGGGTATGTCGGTGAACTTCTTGAGTTGCAGCAAGGGTGTGAAAGACCCTTTCGAAGTTCCAGAGGTTAGGTGTCATTAGTCTCCAGACGCCTCATCGGAAATAGGCCTCATCTCGCCTGGAAGGGAGAACTTCCTGGATTTTCTCGAGTTGCGGTAGGTGTTCTCGAGTTACGATGGGGACCTCAGGGACCCGCCCTGGTGGCCTCAGGAGAGGCCAGTCCCCATGCGAGTTGCTAGGGGACCTCTCGGGATTCCTCTCCCGTCGATACCGGGGCCAAAAGCCTTGTGTGGAGTCAGGGCCGGAACCGAGCATTCCTCTCAGGGGCTGACATGGATCTTTGGGTACTTCTGGAGTCTCCCCAGGGGAGTCAGGCCTCGTCTCGAATGGGGGCATGCACGTGCGCTTTCCTTCCAGGCTGTAGCAGCAATGTCACGCTTCCCGTGGCGTGGATCAAAGGATCTGTGGTTTTCCTTCGAGGCTTTCCCTCGAGGCTTTCCCACAGGGCTGTCCCACGTGCCACGGTGCTGTGAGTCGATCCTCGGCGTGAATGATGAGCCAGTGCAGGGCAAAGAGGTTCCTCTGGAATGGACTGAGACATCTGGGGGACTCTTGGAATGGTGGTACGACCATGGAGTTCCTCTCGCCTTTCCTGTTGAGAGTGCCTCCTCTTGAGATGCGACGGGAACGCCGGGAATTCGTTGCCGTTGAAAGCAGGGAAAGAATCCCTCATCTCGAGCTACGAGAGGTAAACGGGGCTCCTCTGGATGTGGGCGGGACCATCGTGCTTCCTCTCGAGTGGAGACGGGTATGGCGGTGAACTTCTTGAGTTGCAGCAAGGGTGTGAAAGACCCTTTCGAAGTTCCAGAGGTTAGGTGTCATTAGTCTCCAGACGCCTCATCGGAAATATGCCTCATCTCGCCTGGAAGGGAGAACTTCCTGGATTTTCTCGAGTTGCGGCAGGTGTTCTCGAGTTACGAATGGGACCTCAGGGACCCGCCCTGGTGGCCTCAGGAGAGGCCAGTCCCCATGCGAGTTGCTAGGGGGCCTCTCGGGATTCCTCTCCCGTCGATTCCGGGGCCAAAAACCTTGTGTGGAGTCAGGGCCGGAAACGAGGATTCCTCTCAGGGGCTGACATGGATCTTTGGGTACTTCTGGAGTCTCCCCAGGGGAGTCAGGCCTCATCTCGAGAGGGGGCTTGCACGTGCGCTTTCCTTCCAGGTTGTAGCAGCAATGTCATGCTTCCCGTCGCGTGGATCAAAGGATCTGTGGTTTTCCCTCGAGGCTTTCCCTCGAGGCTTTCCCACAGGGCTGTCCCACGTGCCACCGTGGTGTGAGTCGATCCTCGGCGTGAAAGATGAGCCAGTGCAGGGCAAAGAGGTTCCTCTGGAATGGACTGAGACATCTGGGGGACTTTTGGAATGGTGGTACGACCATGGAGTTCCTCTCGCCTTTCCTGTTGAGAGTGCCTCCTCTTGAGATGCGACGGGAACGCCGGGAATTCTTTCCCGTTGAAAGCAGGGAAAGGATCCCTCATCTCGAGCTACGAGGGGGAAACGGGGCTCCTCTGGATGTGGGCGGGACCATCGTGCTTCCTCTCGAGTGGAGACGGGTATGGCGGTTAACTTCTTGAGTTGCAGCAAGGGTGTGAAAGACCCTTTCGAAGTTCCAGAGGTTAGGTGTCATTAGTCTCCAGACGCCTAATCGGAAATAGGCCTCATCTAGCCTGGAAGGGAAAACTTCCTGGATTTTCTCGAGGGGCGGCAGGTGTTCTCGAGTTACGACGGGTACCACAGGGAACCGTCTGATCGCCTCAGGTACGGCCAGTCCCCATGCGAGTTGCTAGGGGGCCTCTCAGGATTCCTGTCCCGTCGATACGGGGGGCAAAAACCTTGTGTGGAGTCAGGGCCGGAACCGATGATTCCTCTCAGGGGCTGACATGTATCTTTGGGTACTTCTGGAGTCTCCCCAGGGGAGTCAGGCCTCGTCTCCAGTGGGGGTATGCACGTGCGCTTTCCTTCCAGGCTGTAGCAGCAATGTCACGCTTCCCGTCGCGTGGATCAAAGGATCTGTGGTTTCCCCTCGAGGCTTTCCCTCGAAGCTTTCCCACAGGGCTGTCCCACGTGCCACCGTGGTGTGAGTCGATCCTCGGCATGAAAGATGAGCCAATGCAGGGCAAAGAGGTTCCTCTGGAATGGACTGAGACATCTGGGGTCTCTAGGAATGGTGGTACGACCATGGAGTTCCTCTCGCCTTTCCTGTTGAGAGTGCCTCCTCTTGAGATGCGACGGGAACGTCGGGAATTCTTTCCCGTTGAAAGCAGGGAAAGGATCCCTCATCTCGAGCTCCGAGGGGGAAACGGGGCTCCTCTGGATGTGGGCGGGACCATCGTGCTTCCTCTCGAGTGGAGACGGGTATGGCGGTGAACTTCTTGAGTTGCAGCAAGGGTGTGAAAGACCCTTTCGAAGTTCCAGAGGTTAGGTGTCATTAGTCTCCAGAGGCCTCATCGGAAATAGGCCTCATCTCGCCTGGAAGGGAGAACTTCCTGGATTTTCTCGAGTTGCGGCAGGTGTTCTCGAGTTTCGATGGGGACCTCAGGGACCCGCCCTGGTGGCCTCAGGAGAGGCCAGTTCCTATGCGAGGCGCTATGGGGCCTCTCGGGATTCCTCTCCCGTCGATACCGGGGCCAAAAACCTTGTGTGGAGTCAGGGCCGGAACCGAGGATTCCTCTCAGGGGCTGACATGGATCTTTGGTTACTTCTGGAGTCTCCCCAGGGGAGTCAGGCCTCGTCTCGACTGGGGGCATGCACGTGCGCTTTCCTTCCAGGCTATAGCAGCAATGTCACGCTTCCCGTCGGGTGGATCAAAGGATCTGTGGTTTTCCCTCGAGGCTTTCCCTCAAGGCTTTCCCACAGGGCTGTCCCACGTGCCACCGTGGTGTGAGTCGATCCTCGGCGTGAAAGATGAGCCAGTGCAGGGCAAAGAGATTCCTCTGGAATGGACTGAGACATCTGGGGGACTCTTGGAATGGTGGTACGACCATGGAGTTCCTCTCGCCTTTCCTGTTCAGAGTGCCTCCTCTTGAGATGCGACGGGAACGCCGGGAATTCTTTCCCGTTGAAAGCAGGGAAAGGATCCCTCATCTCGAGCTCTGAGGGGGAAACGGGGCTCCTCTGGATGTGGGCGGGACCATCGTGCTTCCTCTCGAGTGGAGACGGGTATGGCGGTGAACTTCTTGAGTTGCAGCAAGGGTGTGAAAGACCCTTTCGAAGTTCCAGAGGTTAGGTGTCATTAGTCTCCAGACGCCTCATCGGAAATAGGCCTCATCTCGCCTGGAAGGGAGAACTTCCTGGATTTTCTCGAGTTGGGGCAGGTGTTCTCGAGTTACGACGGGGACCTCAGGGACCCGCCCTGGTGGCCTCAGGAGAGGCCAGTCCCCATGCGAGTTGCTAGGGGGCCTCTCGGGATTCCTCTCCCGTCGATACCGGGGCCAAAAACCTTGTGTGGAGTCAGGGCCGGAACCGAGGATTCCTCTCAGGGGCTGACATGGATCTTTGGGTACTTCTGGAATCTCCCCAGGGGAGTCAGGCCTCGTCTCGAGTGGGGGCATGCACGTGCGCTTTCCTTCCAGGCTGTAGCAGCAATGTCACGCTTCCCGTCGCGTGGATCAAAGGATCTGTGGTTTTCCCTCGAGGCTTTCCCTCGAGGCTTTCCCACAGGGCTGTCCCACGTGCCACCGTGGTGTGAGTCGATCCTCGGCGTGAAAGATAAGCCAGTTCAGGGCAAAGAGGTTCCTCTGGAATGGACTGAGACATCTGGGGGACTCTTGGAATGGTGGTACGACCATGGAGTTCCTCTCGCCTTTCCTGTTGAGAGTGCCTCCTCTTGAGATGCGACGGGAACGCCGGGAATTCTTTCCCGTTGAAAGCAGGGAAAGGATCCCTCATCTCGAGCTACGAGGGGGAAACGGGGCTCCTCTGGATGTGGGCGGGACCATCGTGCTTCCTCTCGAGTGGAGACGGGTATGGCGGTGAACTTCTTGAGTTGCAGCAAGGGTGTGAAAGACCCTTTCGAAGTTCCAGAGGTTAGGTGTCATTAGTCTCCAGACGCCTCATCGGAAATAGGCCTCATCTCGCCTGGAAGGGAGAACTTCCTGGATTTTCTCGAGTTACGGCAGGTGTTCTCGAGTTACGACGGGGACCTCAGGGACCCTCCCTGGTGGCCTCAGGAGAGGCCAGTCCCCATGCGAGTTGCTAGGGGGCCTCTCGGGATTCCTCTCCCGTCGATACCGGGGCCAAAAACCTTTTGTGGAGTCAGGTCCGGAACCGAGCATTCCTCTCAGGGGATTACATGGATCTTTGGGTACTTCTGGAGTCTCCCCAGGGGAGTCAGGCCTCGTCTCGAGTGGGGGCATTCACGTGCGCTTTCCTTCCAGGCTGTAGCAGCAATGTCACGCTTCCCGTCGCGTGGATCGAAGGATCTGTGGTTTTCCCTCGAGGCTATCCCTCGAGGCTTTCCCACAGGGCTGTCCCACGTGCCACCGTGGTGTAAGTCGATCCTCGGCGTGAAAGATGAGCCAGTGCAGGGCAAAGAGCTTCCTCTGGAATGGACTGAGACATCTGGGGGACTCTTGGAATGGTGGTACGACCATGGAGTTCCTCTCGCCTTTCTTGTTGAGAGTGCCTCCTCTTGAGATGCGACGGGAATGCCGGGAATTCTTTCCCGTTGAAAGCAGGGAAAGGATCCCTCATCTCGAGCTACGAGGGGGAAACGGGGCTCCTCTGGATGTGGGAGGGACCATCGTGCTTCCTCTCGAGTGGAGACGGGTATGGCGGTGAACTTCTTGAGTTGCAGCAAGGGTGTGAAAGACCCTTTCGAAGTTCCAGAGGTTAGTTCTCATTAGTTTCCAGACGCCTCATCGGAAATAGGCCTCATCTCGCCTGGAAGGGAGAACTTCCTGGATTTTCTCGAGTTGCGGCAGGTGTTCTCGAGTTACGCCGGGGACCTCAGGGACCCGCCCTGGTGGCCTCAGGAGAGGCCAGTGCCCATGCGAGTTGCTAGGGGGCCTCACGGTATTCCTCTCCCGTCGATACCCGGGCCAAAAACCTTGTGTGGAGTCAGGGCCGGAACCGAAGATTCCTCTCAGGGGCTGACATGGATCTTTGGGTACTTCTGGAGTCTCCCCAGGGGAGTGAGGCCTCGTCTCGAGTGGGGGCATGTACTTGCGCTTTCCTTCCAGGCTGTAGCAGCAATGTCACGCTTCCCGTCGCGTGGATCAAAGGATCTGTGGTTTTCCCTCGAGGCTTTCCCTCGAGGCTTTCCCACAGGGTTGTCCCACGTGCCACCGTGGTGTGAGTCGATCCTCGGAGTGAAAGATGAGCCAGTGCAGGGCAAAGAGGTTACTCTGGAATGGACTGAGACATCTGGGGGACTCTTGGAATGGTGGTACGACCATGGAGTTCCTCTCGCCTTTCCTGTTGAGAGTGCCTCCTCTTGAGATGCGACGGGAACGCCGGGAATTCTTTCCCGTTGAAAGCAGGGAAAGGATCCCTCATCTCGAGCTCCGAGGGGGAAACCGGGCTCCTCTGGTTGTGGGAGGGACCATCGTGCTTCCTCTCGAGTGGAGACGGGTATGACAGTGAACTTCTTGAGTTGCAGCAAGGGTGTGAAAGACCCTTTCGAAGTTCCAGAGGTTAGGTGTCATTAGTCTCCAGACGCCTCATCGGAAATAGGCCTCATCTCGCCTGGAAGGGAGAACTTCCTGGATTTTCTCGAGTTGCGGCAGGTGTTCTCGAGTTACGACGGGGACCTCAGGGGCCCGCCCTGATGGCCTCAGGAGAGGCCAGTCCCCATGCAAGTTGCTAGGGAGCCTCTCGTGATTCCTCTCCCGTCGATACCGGGGCCAAAAACCTTGTGTGGAGTCAGGGCCGGAACCGAGGATTCCTCTCAGGGGCTGACATGGATTTTGGGTAATTCTGGAGTCTCCCCAGGGTAGTCAGGCCTCGTCTCGAGAGGGGGCATGCACGTGCGCTTTCCTTCCAGGCTGTAGCAGCAATGTCACGCTTCCCGTGGCGTGGATCAAAGGATCTGTGGTTTTCCCTCGAGGCTTTCCCTCGAGGCTTTCCCACAGGGTTGTCCCACGTGCCACCGTTTTGTGAGTCGATACTCGGCGTGAAAGATGAGCCAGTGCAGGGCAAAGAGGTTCCACTGGAATGGACTGAGACATCTGGGGGACTCTTGGAATGGTGGTACGACCATGGAGTTCCTCTCGCCTTTCCTGTTGAGAGTGCCTCCTCTTGAGATGCGACGGGAATGCCGGGAATTCTTTCCCGTTGAAAGCAGGGAAAGGATCCCTCATCTCGAGCTACGAGGGGGAAATGGGGCTCCTCTGAAAGTGGGCGGGACCATCGTGCTTCCTCTCGAGTGGAGACGGGTATGGCGGTGAAATTCTTGAGTTGCAGCAAGGGTGTGAAAGACCCTTTCGAAGTTCCAGAGGTTAGGTGTCATTAGTCTCCAGACGCCTCATCGGAAATAGGCCTCATCTCGCCTGGAAGGGAGAACTTCCTGGATTTTCTCGAGTTGCGGCAGGTGTTCTCGAGTTACGACGGGGACCTCAGGGACCCGCCCTGATAGCCTCAGGAACGGCCAGTCCCCATGCGAGTTTCTAGGGGGCCTCTCGGGATTCCTCTCCCGTCGATACCGGGGCCAAAAACCTTGTGTGGAATCAGGGCCGGAACCGAGGATTCCTCTCAGGGCCTGACATGGATGTTTGGGTACTTCTGGAGTCTCCCCAGGGGAGTCAGGCCTCGTCTCGAGTGGGGGCATGCACTTGCCCTTTCCTTCCAGGCTGTAGCAGCAATGTCACGCTTCCCGTCGCGTGGATCAAAGGATCTGTGGTTTTCCCTCGAGGCTTTCCCACAGGGCTGTCCCACGTGCCACCGTGGTGTAAGTCGATCCTCGGCGTGAAAGATGAGCCAGTGCAGGGCAAAGAGCTTCCTCTGGAATGGACTGAGACATCTGGGGGACTCTTGGAATGGTGGTACGACCATGGAGTTCCTCTCGCCTTTCTTGTTGAGAGTGCCTCCTCTTGAGATGCGACGGGAATGCCGGGAATTCTTTCCCGTTGAAAGCAGGGAAAGGATCCCTCATCTCGAGCTACGAGGGGGAAACGGGGCTCCTCTGGATGTGGGAGGGACCATCGTGCTTCCTCTCGAGTGGAGACGGGTATGGCGGTGAACTTCTTGAGTTGCAGCAAGGGTGTGAAAGACCCTTTCGAAGTTCCAGAGGTTAGTTCTCATTAGTTTCCAGACGCCTCATCGGAAATAGGCCTCATCTCGCCTGGAAGGGAGAACTTCCTGGATTTTCTCGAGTTGCGGCAGGTGTTCTCGAGTTACGCCGGGGACCTCAGGGACCCGCCCTGGTGGCCTCAGGAGAGGCCAGTCCCCATGCGAGTTGCTAGGGGGCCTCACGGTATTCCTCTCCCGTCGATACCCGGGCCAAAAACCTTGTGTGGAGTCAGGGCCGGAACCGAAGATTCCTCTCAGGGGCTGACATGGATCTTTGGGTACTTCTGGAGTCTCCCCAGGGGAGTGAGGCCTCGTCTCGAGTGGGGGCATGTACTTGCGCTTTCCTTCCAGGCTGTAGCAGCAATGTCACGCTTCCCGTCGCGTGGATCAAAGGATCTGTGGTTTTCCCTCGAGGCTTTCCCTCGAGGCTTTCCCACAGGGTTGTCCCACGTGCCACCGTGGTGTGAGTCGATCCTCGGAGTGAAAGATGAGCCAGTGCAGGGCAAAGAGGTTACTCTGGAATGGACTGAGACATCTGGGGGACTCTTGGAATGGTGGTACGACCATGGAGTTCCTCTCGCCTTTCCTGTTGAGAGTGCCTCCTCTTGAGATGCGACGGGAACGCCGGGAATTCTTTCCCGTTGAAAGCAGGGAAAGGATCCCTCATCTCGAGCTCCGAGGGGGAAACCGGGCTCCTCTGGTTGTGGGAGGGACCATCGTGCTTCCTCTCGAGTGGAGACGGGTATGACAGTGAACTTCTTGAGTTGCAGCAAGGGTGTGAAAGACCCTTTCGAAGTTCCAGAGGTTAGGTGTCATTAGTCTCCAGACGCCTCATCGGAAATAGGCCTCATCTCGCCTGGAAGGGAGAACTTCCTGGATTTTCTCGAGTTGCGGCAGGTGTTCTCGAGTTACGACGGGGACCTCAGGGGCCCGCCCTGATGGCCTCAGGAGAGGCCAGTCCCCATGCAAGTTGCTAGGGAGCCTCTCGTGATTCCTCTCCCGTCGATACCGGGGCCAAAAACCTTGTGTGGAGTCAGGGCCGGAACCGAGGATTCCTCTCAGGGGCTGACATGGATTTTGGGTAATTCTGGAGTCTCCCCAGGGTAGTCAGGCCTCGTCTCGAGAGGGGGCATGCACGTGCGCTTTCCTTCCAGGCTGTAGCAGCAATGTCACGCTTCCCGTGGCGTGGATCAAAGGATCTGTGGTTTTCCCTCGAGGCTTTCCCTCGAGGCTTTCCCACAGGGTTGTCCCACGTGCCACCGTTTTGTGAGTCGATACTCGGCGTGAAAGATGAGCCAGTGCAGGGCAAAGAGGTTCCACTGGAATGGACTGAGACATCTGGGGGACTCTTGGAATGGTGGTACGACCATGGAGTTCCTCTCGCCTTTCCTGTTGAGAGTGCCTCCTCTTGAGATGCGACGGGAATGCCGGGAATTCTTTCCCGTTGAAAGCAGGGAAAGGATCCCTCATCTCGAGCTACGAGGGGGAAATGGGGCTCCTCTGAAAGTGGGCGGGACCATCGTGCTTCCTCTCGAGTGGAGACGGGTATGGCGGTGAAATTCTTGAGTTGCAGCAAGGGTGTGAAAGACCCTTTCGAAGTTCCAGAGGTTAGGTGTCATTAGTCTCCAGACGCCTCATCGGAAATAGGCCTCATCTCGCCTGGAAGGGAGAACTTCCTGGATTTTCTCGAGTTGCGGCAGGTGTTCTCGAGTTACGACGGGGACCTCAGGGACCCGCCCTGATAGCCTCAGGAACGGCCAGTCCCCATGCGAGTTTCTAGGGGGCCTCTCGGGATTCCTCTCCCGTCGATACCGGGGCCAAAAACCTTGTGTGGAATCAGGGCCGGAACCGAGGATTCCTCTCAGGGCCTGACATGGATGTTTGGGTACTTCTGGAGTCTCCCCAGGGGAGTCAGGCCTCGTCTCGAGTGGGGGCATGCACTTGCCCTTTCCTTCCAGGCTGTAGCAGCAATGTCACGCTTCCCGTCGCGTGGATCAAAGGATCTGTGGTTTTCCCTCGAGGCTTTCCCACAGGGCTGTCCCACGTGCCACTGTGGTGTGAGTCGATCCTCGGCGTGAAAGATGAGCCAGTGCAGGGCAACGAAGTTCCACTGGAATGGACTGAGACATCTGGGGGACTCTTGAAATGGTGGTACGACCATGGAGTTCCTCTCGCCTTTCCTGTTGAGAGTGCCTCCTCTTGAGATGCAACGGGAACGCCGGGAATTCTTTCCCGTTGAAAGCAGGGAAAGGATCCCTCATCTCGAGCTACGAGGGGGAAACGGGGCTCCTCTGGATGTGGGCGGGACCATCGTGCTTCCTCTCGAGTGGAGACGGGTATGGCGGTGAACTTCTTGAGTTGCAGCAAGGGTGTGAAAAACCCTTTCGAAGTTCCAGAGGTTAGGTGTCATTAGTCTCCAGACGCCTCATCGGAAATAGGCCTCATCTCGCCTGGAAGGGAGAACTTCCTGGATTTTCTCGAGTTGCGGCAGGTGTTCTCGAGTTACGCCGGGGACCTCAGGGACCCGCCCTGGTGGCCTCAGGAGAGGCCAGTCCCCATGCGAGTTGCTAGGGGGCCTCTCGGGATACCTCTCCCGTCGATACCGGGGCCAAAAGCCTTGTGTGGAGTCAGGGCCAGAACCGAGCATTCCTCTCAGGGGCTGCCATGGATCTTTGGGTACTTCTGGAGTCTCCCCAGGGGAGTCAGGCCTCGTCTCGAGTGGGGGCATGCACGTGCGCTTTCCTTCCAGGCTGTAGCAGCAATGTCACGCTTCCCGTGGCGTGGATCAAAGGATCTGTGTTTTTCCCTCGAGGCTTTCCCTCGAGGCTTTCCCACAGGGCTGTCCCACGTGCCACCGTGGTGTGAGTCGATCCTCGGCGTGAAAGATGAGCCAGTGCAGGGCAAAGAGGTTCCTCTGGAATGGACTGAGACATCTGGGGGACTCTTGGAATGGTGGTACGACCATGGAGATCCTCTCGCCTTTCCTGTTGAGAGTGCCTCCTCTTGAGATGCGACGGGAACGCCGGGAATTGTTTTTCCGTTGAAAGCAGGGAAAGGATCCCTCATCTCGAGCTCCGAGGGGGAAACCGGGCTCCTCTGGTTGTGGGAGGGACCATCGTGCTTCCTCTCGAGTGGAGACGGGTATGACAGTGAACTTCTTGAGTTGCAGCAAGGGTGTGAAAGACCCTTTCGAAGTTCCAGAGGTTAGGTGTCATTAGTCTCCAGACGCCTCATCGGAAATAGGCCTCATCTCGCCTGGAAGGGAGAACTTCCTGGATTTTCTCGAGTTGCGGCAGGTGTTCTCGAGTTACGACGGGGACCTCAGGGGCCCGCCCTGATGGCCTCAGGAGAGGCCAGTCCCCATGCAAGTTGCTAGGGAGCCTCTCGTGATTCCTCACCCGTCGATACCGGGGCCAAAAACCTTGTGTGGAGTCAGGGCCGGAACCGAGGATTCCTCTCAGGGGCTGACATGGATCTTTGGGTACTTCTGGAGTCTCCCCAGGGTAGTCAGGCCTCGTCTCGAGTGGGGGCATGCACGTGCGCTTTCCTTCCAGGCTGTAGCAGCAATGTCACGCTTCCCGTGGCGTGGATCAAAGGATCTGTGGTTTTCCCTCGAGGCTTTCCCTCGAGGCTTTCCCACAGGGTTGTCCCACGTGCCACCGTTTTGTGAGTCGATACTCGGCGTGAAAGATGAGCCAGTGCAGGGCAAAGAGGTTCCACTGGAATGGACTGAGACATCTGGGGGACTCTTTGAATGGTGGTACGACCATGGAGTTCCTCTCGCCTTTCCTGTTGAGAGTGCCTCCTCTTGAGATGCGACGGGAATGCCGGGAATTCTTTCCCGTTGAAAGCAGGGAAAGGATCCCTCATCTCGAGCTACGAGGGGGAAACGGGGCTCCTCTGAAAGTGGGCGGGACCATCGTGCTTCCTCTCGAGTGGAGACGGGTATGGCGGTGAAATTCTTGAGTTGCAGCAAGGGTGTGAAAGACCCTTTCGAAGTTCCAGAGGTTAGGTGTCATTAGTCTCCAGACGCCTCATCGGAAATAGGCCTCATCTCGCCTGGAAGGGAGAACTTCCTGGATTTTCTCGAGTTGCGGCAGGTGTTCTCGAGTTACGACGGGGACCTCAGGGACCCGCCCTGATAGCCTCAGGAACGGCCAGTCCCCATGCGAGTTTCTAGGGGGCCTCTCGGGATTCCTCTCCCGTCGATACCGGGGCCAAAAACCTTGTGTGGAATCAGGGCCGGAACCGAGGATTCCTCTCAGGGCCTGACATGGATGTTTGGGTACTTCTGGAGTCTCCCCAGGGGAGTCAGGCCTCGTCTCGAGTGGGGGCATGCACTTGCCCTTTCCTTCCAGGCTGTAGCAGCAATGTCACGCTTCCCGTCGCGTGGATCAAAGGATCTGTGGTTTTCCCTCGAGGCTTTCCCACAGGGCTGTCCCACGTGCCACTGTGGTGTGAGTCGATCCTCGGCGTGAAAGATGAGCCAGTGCAGGGCAACGAAGTTCCACTGGAATGGACTGAGACATCTGGGGGACTCTTGAAATGGTGGTACGACCATGGAGTTCCTCTCGCCTTTCCTGTTGAGAGTGCCTCCTCTTGAGATGCAACGGGAACGCCGGGAATTCTTTCCCGTTGAAAGCAGGGAAAGGATCCCTCATCTCGAGCTACGAGGGGGAAACGGGGCTCCTCTGGATGTGGGCGGGACCATCGTGCTTCCTCTCGAGTGGAGACGGGTATGGCGGTGAACTTCTTGAGTTGCAGCAAGGGTGTGAAAAACCCTTTCGAAGTTCCAGAGGTTAGGTGTCATTAGTCTCCAGACGCCTCATCGGAAATAGGCCTCATCTCGCCTGGAAGGGAGAACTTCCTGGATTTTCTCGAGTTGCGGCAGGTGTTCTCGAGTTACGCCGGGGACCTCAGGGACCCGCCCTGGTGGCCTCAGGAGAGGCCAGTCCCCATGCGAGTTGCTAGGGGGCCTCTCGGGATACCTCTCCCGTCGATACCGGGGCCAAAAGCCTTGTGTGGAGTCAGGGCCAGAACCGAGCATTCCTCTCAGGGGCTGCCATGGATCTTTGGGTACTTCTGGAGTCTCCCCAGGGGAGTCAGGCCTCGTCTCGAGTGGGGGCATGCACGTGCGCTTTCCTTCCAGGCTGTAGCAGCAATGTCACGCTTCCCGTGGCGTGGATCAAAGGATCTGTGTTTTTCCCTCGAGGCTTTCCCTCGAGGCTTTCCCACAGGGCTGTCCCACGTGCCACCGTGGTGTGAGTCGATCCTCGGCGTGAAAGATGAGCCAGTGCAGGGCAAAGAGGTTCCTCTGGAATGGACTGAGACATCTGGGGGACTCTTGGAATGGTGGTACGACCATGGAGATCCTCTCGCCTTTCCTGTTGAGAGTGCCTCCTCTTGAGATGCGACGGGAACGCCGGGAATTCTTTCCCGTTGAAAGCAGGGAAAGGATCCCTCATCTCGAGCACCGAGGGGAAAACGGGGCTCCTCTGGATGTGGGCGGGACCATCGTGCTTCCTCTCGAGTGGATACGGGTATGGCGGAGAACTTCTTGAGTTGCAGCAAGGGTGTGAAAGACCCTTTCAAAGTTCCAGAGGTTAGGTGTCATTAGTCTCCAGACGCCTCATCGGAAATAGGCCTCATCTCGCCTGGAAGGGAGAACTTCCTGGATTTTCTCGAGTTGCGGCAGGTGTTCTTAAGTTACGACGGGGAACTCAGGGACCCGCCCTGGTGGCTTCAGGAGAGGCCATTCCCCATGCGAGTTGCTAGGGGGCCTCTCGGGATTCCTCTCCCGTCGATACCGGGGCCAAAAACCTTGAGTGGAGTCAGGGCCGGAACCGAGGATTCCTCTCAGGGGCTGACATGGATCTTTGGGTACTTCTGGAGTCTCCCCAGGGGAGTCAGGCCTCGTCTCGAGTGGGGGCATGCACGTGCGCTTTCCTTCCAGGCTGTAGCAGCAATGTCACGCTTCCCGTCACGTGCATCAAAGGATCTGTGGTTTTCCCTCGAGGCTTTCCCTCGAGGCTTTCCCACAGGGCTGTCCCACGTGCCACCGTGGTGTGAGTCGATCCTCGGCGTGAAAGATGAGCCAGTGCAGGGCAAAGAGTTTCCTCTGGAATGGACTGAGACATCTGGGGGACTCTTGGAATGGTGGTACGACCATGGAGTTCCTCTCGCCTTTCCTGTTGAGAGTGCCTCCTCTTGATATGCGACGGGAACGCCGGGAATTCTTTCCCGTTGAAAGCAGGGAAAGGATCCCTCATCTCGAGCTACGAGGGGGAAACGGGGCTGCTCTGGATGTGGGCGGGACCATCGTGCTTCCTCTCGAGTGGAGACGGGTATGGCAGTGAACTTCTTGAGTTGCAGCAAGGGTGTGAAAGACCCTTTCGAAGTTCCAGAGGTTAGGTGTCATTAGTCTCCAGACGCCTCATCGGAAATAGGCCTCATCTCGCCTGGAAGGGAGAACTTCCTGGATTTTCTCGAGTTGCGGCAGGTGTTCTCGAGTTACGACGGGGACCTCAGGGACCCGCCCTGGTGGCCTCAGGAGAGGCCAGTCCCCATGCGAGTTGCTAGGGGGCCTCTCGGGATTCCTCTCCCCTCGATACCGGGGCCAAAATCCTTGTGTGGAGTCAGGACCGGAACCGAGGATTCCTCTCAGGGGCTGACATGGATCTTTGGGTACTTCTGGAGTCTCCCCAGGGGAGTCAGGCCTCGTCTCGAGTGGAGGCATGCACGTGCACTTTCCTTCCAGGCTGTAGCAGCAATGTCACGCTTCCCGTCGCGTGGATCAAAGGATCTGTGGTTTTCCCTCGAGGCTTTCCCACAGGGCTGTCCCACGTGCCACCGTGGTGTGAGTCGATCCTCGGCGTGAAAGATGAGCCAGTGCAGGGCAAAGAGGTTCCTCTGGAATGGACTGAGACATCTGGGGGACTCTTGGAATGGTGGTACGACCATGGAGTTCCTCTCGCCTTTCCTGTTGAGAGTGCCTCCTCTTGATATGCGACGGGAACGCCGGGAATTCTTTCCCGTTGAAAGCAGGGAAAGGATCCCTCATCTCGAGCTACGAGGGGGAAACGGGGCTCCTCTGGATGTGGGCGGGACCATCGTGCTTCCTCTCGAGTGGAGACGGGTATGGCGGTGAACTTCTTGAGTTGCAGCAAGGGTGTGAAAGACCCTTTCGAAGTTCCAGAGGTTAGGTGTCATTAGTCTCCAGACGCCTCATCGGAAATAGGCCTCATCTCGCCTGGAAGGGAGAACTTCCTGGATTTTCTCGAGTTGCGGCAGGTGTTCTCGAGTTACGACGGGGACCTCAGGGACCCGCCCTGGTGGCCTCAGGAGAGGCCAGTCCCCATGCGAGTTGCTAGGGGGCCTCTCGGGATTCCTCTCCCGTCGATACCGAGGCCAAAAACCTTGAGTGGAGTCAGGGCCGGAACCGAGGATTCCTCTCAGGGGCTGACATGGATCTTTGGGTACTTCTGGAGTCTCCCCAGGGGAGTCAGGCCTCGTCTCGAGTGGGGGCATGCACGTGCGCTTTCCTTCCAGGCTGTAGCAGCAATGTCACGCTTCCCGTCACGTGCATCAAAGGATCTGTGGTTTTCCCTCGAGGCTTTCCCTCGAGGCTTTCCCACAGGGCTGTCCCACGTGCCACCGTGGTGTGAGTCGATCCTCGGCGTGAAAGATGAGCCAGTGCAGGGCAAAGAGTTTCCTCTGGAATGGACTGAGACATCTGGGGGACTCTTGGAATGGTGGTACGACCATGGAGTTCCTCTCGCCTTTCCTGTTGAGAGTGCCTCCTCTTGAGATGCGACGGGAACGCCGGGAATTCTTTCCCGTTGAAAGCAGGGAAAGGATCCCTCATCTCGAGCTACGAGGGGGAAACGGGGCTCCTCTGGATGTGGGCGGGACCATCGTGCTTTCTCTCGAGTGGAGACGGGTATGGCGGTGAACTTCTTGAGTTGCAGCAAGGGTGTGAAAGACCCTTTCGAAGTTCCAGAGGTTAGGTGTCATTAGACTCCAGACGCCTCATCGGAAATAGGCCTCATCTCGCCTGGAAGGGAGAACTTCCTGGATTTTCTCGAGTTGCGGCAGGTGTTCTCGAGTTTCGACGGGGACCTCAGGAACCCGCCCTGGTGGCCTCAGGAGAGGCCAGTCCCCATGCGAGTTGCTAGGGGGCCTCTCGGGATTCCTCTCCCGTCGATACCGGGGCCAAAAAGCTTGTGTGGAGTCAGGGCCGGAACCGAGGATTCCTCTCAGGGGCTGACATGGATGTTTGGGTACTTCTGGAGTCTCCCCAGTGGAGTCAGGCCTCGTCTCGAGTGGGGGCATGCACGTGCGCTTTCCTTTCAGGCTGAAGCAGCAATGTCACGCTTCCCGTCACGTGGATCAAAGGATATGTGGTTTTCCCTCGAGGCTTTCCCTCGAGGCTTTCCCACAGGGCTGTCCCACGTGCCACCGTGGTGTGAGTCGATCCTCGGCGTGAAAGATGAGCCAGTGCAGGGCAAAGAGGTTCCTCTGGAATGGACTGAGACATCTGGGGGACTCTTGGAATGGTGGTACGACCATGGAGTTCCTCTCGCCTTTCCTGTTGAGAGTGCCTCCTCTTGAGATGCGACGGGAACGCCGGGAATTCTTTCCCGTTGAAAGCAGGGAAAGGATCCCTCATCTCGAACTACGAGGGGGAAACGGGGCTCCTCTGGATGTGGGCGGGACCATCGTGCTTCCTCTCTTGTGGAGACGGGTATGGCGGTGAACTTCTTGAGTTGCAGCAAGGGTGTGAAAGACCCTTTCGAAGTTCCAGATGTTAGGTGTCATTAGTCTCCAGAGGCCTCATCGGAAATAGGCCTCATCTCGCCTGGAAGGGAGAACTTCCTGGATTTTCTCGAGTTGCGGCAGGTGTTCTCGAGTTACGACGGGGACCTCAGGGACCCGCCCTGGTGGCCTCAGGAAAGGCCAGTCCCTAGGCGAGTTGCTAGGGGGCCTCTCGGGATTCCTCTCCCGTTGATACTGGGGCCAAAAACCTTGTGTGGAGTCAGGGCCGGAACCGAGAATTCCTCTCAGGGGCTGACATGGATCTTTGGGTACTTTTGGAGTCTCCCCAGGGGAGTCAGGCCTCGGCTCGAGTGGGGGCATGCACGTGCGCTTTCCTTCCAGGCTGTAGCAGCAATGTCACGCTTCCCGTCGCGTGGATCAAAGAATCTGTGGTTTTCCCTCGAGGCTTTCCCTCGAGGCTTTCCCACAGGGCTGTCCCACGTGCCACCGTGGTGTGAGTCGATCCTCGGCGTGAAAGATGAGCCAGTGCAGGGCAAAGAGGTTCCTCTGGAATGGACTGAGACATCTGGGGGACTCTTGGAATGGTGGTACGACCATGGAGTTCCTCTCGCCTTTCCTGTTGAGAGTGCCTCCTCTTGAGATGCGACGGGAACGCCGGGAATTCTTTCCCGTTGAAAGCAGGGAAAGGATCCCTCATCTCGAGCTACGAGGGGGAAACGGGGCTCCTCTGGATGTGGGCGGGACCATCGTGCTTCCTCTCTAGTGGAGACGGGTATGGTGGTGAACTTCTTGAGTTGCAGCAAGGCTGTGAAAGACCCTTTCGAAGTTCCAGAGGTTAGGTGTCATTAGTCTCCAGACGCCTCATCGGAAATAGGCCTCATCTCGCCTGGAAGGGAGAACTTCCTGGATTTTCTCGAGTTGCGGCAGGTGTTCTCGAGTTACGACGGGGACCTCAGGGACCCGCCCTGGTGGCCTCAGGAGAAGCCAGTCCCTATGCGAGTTGCTAGGGGGCCTCTCGGGATTCCTCTCCCGTCGATACCGGGGCCAAAAACCTTGTGTGGAGTCAGGGCCGGAACCGAGGATTCCTCTCAGGGGCTGACATGGATCTTTGGGTACTTCTGGAGTCTCCCCAGGGGAGTCAGGCCTCGTCTCGAGTGGGGGCATGCACGTGCACTTTCCATCCAGGCTGTAGCAGCAATGTCACGCTTCCCGTCGCGTGGATCAAATGATGTGTGGTTTTCCCTCGAGGCTTTCCCACAGGGCTGTCCCACGTGCCACCGTGGTGTGAGTCGATCCTCGGCGTGAAAGATGAGCCAGTGCAGGGCAAAGAGGTTCCTCTGGAATGGGCTGAGACATCTGGGGGACTCTTGGAATGGTGGTACGACCATGGAGTTCCTCTCGCCTTTCCTGTTGAGAGTGCCTCCTCTTGAGATGCGACGGGAACGCTGGGAATTCTTTCCCGTTGAAAGCAGGGAAAGGATCCCTCATCTCGAACTACGAGGGGGAAACGGGGCTCCTCTGGATGTGGGCGGGACCATCGTGCTTCCTCTCTAGTGGAGACGGGTATGGCGGTGAACTTCTTGAGTTGCAGCAAGGGTGTGAAAGACCCTTTCGAAGTTCCAGAGGTTAGGTGTCATTAGTCTCCAGAGGCCTCATCGGAAATAGGCCTCATCTCGCCTGGAAGGGAGAACTTCCTGGACTTTCTCGAGTTGCGGCAGGTGTTCTCGAGTTACGACGGGGACCTCAGGGACCCGCCCTGGTGGCCTCAGGAAAGGCCAGTCCCTAGGCGAGTTGCTAGGGGGCCTCTCGGGATTCCTCTCCCGTTGATACCGGGGCCAAAAACCTTGTGTGGAGTCAGGGCCGGAACCGAGGATTCCTCTCAGGGGCTGACATGGATCTTTGGGTACTTCTGGAGTCTCCCCAGGGGAGTCAGGCCTCGGCTCGAGTGGGGGCATGCACGTGCGCTTTCCTTCCAGGCTGTAGCAGCAATGTCACGCTTCCCGTCGCGTGGATCAAAGAATCTGTGGTTTTCCCTCGAGGCTTTCCCTCGAGGCTTTCCCACAGGGCTGTCCCACGTGCCACCGTGGTGTGAGTCGATCCTCGGCGTGAAAGATGAGCCAGTGCAGGGCAAAGAGGTTCCTCTGGAATGGACTGAGACATCTGGGGGACTCTTGGAATGGTGGTACGACCATGGAGTTCCTCTCGCCTTTCCTGTTGAGAGTGCCTCCACTTGAGATGCGACGGGAACGCAGGGAATTCTTTCCCGTTGAAAGCAGGGAAAGGATCCCTCATCTCGAGCTACGAGGGGGAAACGGGGCTCCTTTGGATGTGGTCGGGACCATCGTGCTTCCTCTCGCGTGGAGACTGGTATGGTGGTGAACTTCTTGAGTTGCAGCAAGGGTGTGAAAGACCCTTTCGAAGTTCCAGAGGTTAGGTGTCATTAGTCTCCAGACGCCTCATCGGAAATAAGCCTCATCTCGCCTGGAAGGGAGAACTTCCTGGATTTTCTCGAGTTGTGGCAGGTGTTCTCGAGTAACGACGGGGACCTCAGGGACCGGCCCTGGTGGCCTCAGGAGAGGCCAGTCCCCATGCGAGTTGCTAGGGGGCCTCTCGGGATTCCTCTCCCGTCGATACCGGGGCCAAAATGCTTGTGTGGAGTCAGGGCCGGAACCGAGGATTCCTCTCAGGGGCTGACATGGATCTTTGGGTACTTCTGGAGTCTCCCCAGGGGAGTCAGGCCTCGTCTCGAGTGGGGGCATGCACGTGCGCTTTCCTTCCAGGCTGTAGCAGCAATGTCACGCTTCCCGTCGCGTGGATCAAAGGATCTGTGGTTTTCCCTCGAGGCTTTCCCTCGAGGCTTTCCCACAGGGCTGTCCCACGTGCCACCGTGGTGTGAGTCGATCCTCGGCGTGAAAGATGAGCCAGTGCAGGGCAAAGAGGTTCCTCTGGAATGGACTGAGACATCTGGGGGACTCTTGGAATGGTGGTACGACCATGGAGTTCCTCTCGCCTTTCCTGTTGAGAGTGCCTCCTCTTGAGATGCGACGGGAACGCCGGGAATTCTTTCCCGTTGAAAGCAGGGAAAGGATCCCTCATCTCGAGCTACGAGGGGGAAACGGGGCTCCTCTGGATGTGGGCGGGACCATCGTGCTTCCTCTCGAGTGGAGACGGGTATGGCGGTGAACTTCTTGAGTTGCAGCAATGGTGTGAAAGACCCTTTCGAAGTTCCAGAGGTTTGGTGTCAATAGTCTCCAGAGGCCTCATTGGAAATAGGCCTCATCTCGCCTGGAAGGGAGAACTTCCTGGATTTTCTCAAGTTGCGGCAGGTGTTCTCGAGTTACGACGGGGACCTCAGGGACCCGCCCTGGTGGCCTCAGGAGAGGCCAGTCCCCATGGGAGTTGCTAGGGGGTCTCTCGGGATACCTCTCCCGTCGATACCGGGGCCAAAAAGCTTGTGTGGAGTCAGGGCCGGAACCGAGGATTCTTCTCAGGGGCTGACATGGATCTTTGGGTACTTCTGGAGTCTCCCCAGGGGAGTCAGGCCTCGTCTCGAGTGGGGGCATGCATGTGCGCTTTCCTTCCAGGCTGTAGCAGCAATGTCACGCTTCCCGTCGCGTGGATCAAAGGATCTGTGGTTTTCCCTCGAGGCTTTCCCTCGAGGCTTTCCCACAGGGCTGTCCCACGTGCCACCGTGTTGTGAGTCGATCCTCGGAGTGAAAGATGAGCCAGTGCAGGGCAAAGAGGTTCCTCTGAAATGGACTGAGACATCTGGGGGACTCTTGGAATGGTGGTACGACCATGGAGTTACTCTCGCCTTTCCTGTTGAGAGTGCCTCCTCTTGAGATGCGACGGGAACGCCGGGAATACTTTCCCGTTGAAAGCAGGGAAAGGATCCCTCATCTCGAGCTACGAGGGGGAAACGGGGCTCCTCGGGATGTGGGCGGGACCATCGTGCTTCCTCTCGAGTGGAGACGGGTATGGCGGTGAACTTCTTGAGTTGCACCAAGGGTGTGAAAGACCCTTTCGAAGTTCCAGAGGTTTGGTGTCATTAGTCTCCAGAGGCCTCATCGGAAATAGGCCTCATCTCGCCTGGAAGGGAGAACTTCCTGGATTTTCTCGAGTTGCGGCAGGTGTTCTCGAGTTACGACGGGGACCTCAGGGACCCGCCCTGGTGGCCTCAGGAGAGGCCAGTCCCCATGCGAGTTGCTAGGGGGCCTCTCGGGATTCCTCTCCCGTCGATACCGGGGCCAAAAACCTTGTGTAGAGTCAGGGCCGGAACCGAGGATTCCTCTCAGGGGCTGACATGGATCTTTGGGTACTTCTGGAGTCTCCCCAGTGGAGTCAGACCTCGTCTCGAGTGGGGGCATGCACGTGCGCTTTCCTTCCAGGCTGTAGTAGCAATGTCACGCTTCCCGTCGCGTGGATCAAAGGATCTGTGGTTTTCCCTCGAGGCTTTCCCTCGAGGCTTTCCCACAGGGCTGTCCCACGTGCCACCGTGGTGTGAGTCGATCCTCGGCGTGAAAGATGAGCCAGTGCAGGGCAAAGAGGTTCCTCTGGAATGGACTGAGACATCTGGGGGACTCTTGGAATGGTGGTACGACCATGGAGTTCCTCTCGCCTTTCCTGTTGAGAGTGCCTCCTCTTGAGATGCGACGGGAACGCCGGGAATTCTTTCCCGTTGAAAGCAGGGAAAGGTTCCCTCATCTCGAGCACCGAGGGGAAAACGGGGCTCCTCTGGATGTGGGCGGGACCATCGTGCTTCCTCTCGAGTGGAGACGGGTATGGCGGAGAACTTCTTGAGTTGCAGCAAGGGTGTGAAAGACCCTTTCGAAGTTCCAGAGGTTAGGTGTCATTAGTCTCCAGAGGCCTCATCGGAAATAGACCTCATCTCGCCTGGAAGGGAGAACTTCCTGGATTTTCTCGAGTTGTGGCAGGTGTTCTCGAGTTACGACGGGGACCTCAGGGACCCGCCCTGGTGGCTTCAGGAGAGGCCAGTCCCTAGTCGAGTTGCTAGGGGGCCTCTCGGGATTCCTCTCCCGTTGATACCGGGGCCAAAAACCTTGTGTGGAGTCAGGGCCGGAACCGAGGATTCCTCTCAGGGGCTGACATGGATCTTTGGGTACTTCTGGAGTCTCCCCAGGGGAGTCAGGCCTCGTCTCGAGTGGGGGCATGCACGTGCGCTTTCCTTCCAGGCTGTAGCAGCAATGTCACGCTTCCCGTCGCGTGGATCAAAGGATCTGTGGTTTTCCCTCGAGGCTTTCCCTCGAGGCTTTCCCACAGGGCTGTCCCACGTGCCACCGTGGTGTGAGTCGATCCTCGGCGTGAAAGATGAGCCAGTGCAGGGCAAAGAGGTTCCTCTGGAATGGACTGAGACATCTGGGGGACTCTTGGAATGGTGGTACGACCATGGAGTTCCTCTCGCCTTTCCTGTTGAGAGTGCCTCCTCTTGAGATGCGACGGGAACGCCGGGAATTCTTTCCCGTTGAAACCAGGGAAAGGATCCCTCATCTCGAGCTACGAGGGGGAAACGGGGCTCCTCTGGATGTGGGCGGGACCATCGTGCTTCCTCACTAGTGGAGACGGGTATGGTGGTGAACTTCTTGAGTTGCAGCAAGGCTGTGAAAGACCCTTTCGAAGTTCCAGAGGTTAGGTGTCATTAGTCTCCAGACGCCTCATCGGAAATAGGCCTCATCTCGCCTGGAAGGGAGAACTTCCTGGATTTTCTCGAATTGCGGCAGGTGTTCTCGAGTAACGACGGGGACCTCAGGGACCCGCCCTGGTGGCCTCAGGAGAAGCCAGTCCCTATGCGAGTTGCTAGGGGGCCTCTCGGGATTCCTCTCCCGTCGATACCGGGGCCAAAAACCTTGTGTGGAGTCAGGGCCGGAACCGAGGATTCCTCTCAGGGGCTGACATGGATCTTTGGGTACTTCTGGAGTCTCCCCAGGGGAGTCAGGCCTCGTCTCGAGTGGGGGCATGCACGTGCACTTTCCTTCCAGGCTGTAGCAGCAATGTCACGCTTCCCGTCGCGTGGATCAAATGATGTGTGGTTTTCCCTCGAGGCTTTCCCACAGGGCTGTCCCACGTGCCACCGTGGTGTGAGTCGATCCTCGGCGTGAAAGATGAGCCAGTGCAGGGCAAAGAGCTTCCTCTGGAATGGACTGAGACATCTGGGGGACTCTTGGAATGGTGGTACGACCATGGAGTTCCTCTCGCCTTTCCTGTTGAGAGTGCCTCCTCTTGAGATGCTACGGGAACGCAGGGAATTCTTTCCCGTTGAAAGCAGGGAAAGGATCCCTCATCTCGAGCTATGAGGGGGAAACGGGGCTCCATTGGATGTGGTCGGGACCATCGTGCTTCCTCTCGAGTGGAGACGGGTATGGTGGTGAACTTCTTGAGTTGCAGCAAGGGTGTGAAAGACCCTTTCGAAGTTCCAGAGGTCAGGTGTCATTAGTCTCCAGACGTCTCATCGGAAATAAGCCTCATCTCGCCTGGAAGGGAGAACTTCCTGGATTTTCTCGAGTTGTGGCAGGTGTTCTCGAGTAACGTCGGGGACCTCAGGGACCGGCCCTGGTGGCCTCAGGAGAGGCCAGTCCCCATGCGAGTTGCTAGGGGGCCTCTCGGGATTCCTCTCCCGTCGATACCGGGGCCAAAAACCTTGTGTGGAGTCAGGGCCGGAACCGAGGATTCCTCTCAGGGGCTGACATGGATCTTTGGGTACTTCTGGAGTCTCCCCAGGGGAGTCAGGCCTCGTCTCGAGTGGGGGCATGCATGTGCGCTTTCCTTCCAGGCTGTAGCAGCAATGTCACGCTTCCCGTCGCGTGGATCAAAGGATCTGTGGTTTTCCCTCGAGGCTTTCCCTCGAGGCTTTCCCACAGGGCTGTCCCACGTGCCACCGTGTTGTGAGTCGATCCTCGGAGTGAAAGATGAGCCAGTGCAGGGCAAAGAGGTTCCTCTGGAATGGACTGAGACATCTGGGGGACTCTTGGAATGGTGGTACGACCATGGAGTTCCTCTCGCCTTTCCTGTTGAGAGTGCCTCCTCTTGAGATGCGACGGGAACGCTGGGAATTCTTTCCCGTTGAAAGCAGGGAAAGGATCCCTCATCTCGAGCTACGAGGGGGAAACGGGGCTCCTCGGGATGTGGGCGGGACCATCGTGCTTCCTCTCGAGAGGAGACGGGTATGGCGGTGAACTTCTTGAGTTGCACCAAGGGTGTGAAAGACCCTTTCGAAGTTCCAGAGGTTTGGTGTCATTAGTCTCCAGAGGCCTCATCGGAAATAGGCCTCATCTCGCCTGGAAGGGAGAACTTCCTGGATTTTCTCGAGTTGCGGCAGGTGTTCTCGAGTTACGACGGGGACCTCAGGGACCCGCCCTGGTGGCCTCAGGAGAGGCCAGTCCCCATGCGAGTTGCTAGGGGGCCTCTCGGGATTCCTCTCCCGTCGATACCGGGGCCAAAAACCTTGTGTGGAGTCAGGGCCGGAACAGAGGATTCCTCTCAGGGGCTGACATGGATCTTTGGGTACTTCTGGAGTCTCCCCAGTGGAGTCAGACCTCGTCTCGAGTGGGGGCATGCACGTGCGCTTTCCTTCCAGGCTGTAGTATCAATGTCACGCTTCCCGTCGCGTGGATCAAAGGATCTGTGGTTTTCCCTCGAGGCTTTCCCTCGAGGCTTTCCCACAGGGCTGTCCCACGTGCCACCGTGGTGTGAGTCGATCCTCGGCGTGAAAGATGAGCCAGTGCAGGGCAAAGAGGTTCCTCTGGAATGGACTGAGACATCTGGGGGACTCTTGGAATGGTGGTACGACCATGGATATCCTCTCGCCTTTCCTGTTGAGAGTGCCTCCTCTTGAGATGCGACGGGAACGCCGGGAATTCTTTCCCGTTGAAAGCAGGGAAAGGTTCCCTCATCTCGAGCACCGAGGGGAAAACGGGGCTCCTCTGGATGTGGGCGAGACCATCGTGCTTCCTCTCGAGTGGAGACGGGTATGGCGGAGATCTTCTTGAGTTGCAGCAAGGGTGTGAAAGACCCTTTCAAAGTTCCAGAGGTTAGGTGTCATTAGTCTCCAGACGCCTCATCGGAAATAGGCCTCATCTCGCCTGGAAGGGAGAACTTCCTGGATATTCTCGAGTTGCGGCAGGCGTTCTTAAGTTACGACGGGGAACTCAGGGACCCGCCCTGGTGGCCTCAGGAGAGGCCAGTCCCCATGCGAGTTGCTAGGGGGCCTCTCGGGATTCCTCTCCCGTCGATACCGGGGCCAAAAACCTTGAGTGGAGTCAGGGCCGGAACCGAGGATTCCTCTCAGGGGCTGACATGGATCTTTGGGTACTTCTGGAGTCTCCCCAGGGGAGTCAGGCCTCGTCTCGAGCGGGGGCATGCACGTGCGCTTTCCTTCCAGGCTGTAGCAGCAATGTCACGCTTCCCGTCACGTGGATCAAAGGATCTGTGGTTTTCCCTCGAGGCTTTCCCTCGAGGCTTTCCCACAGGGCTGTCCCACGTGCCACCGTGGTGTGAGTCGATCCTCGGAGTGAAAGATGAGCCAGTGCAGGGCAAAGAGGTTCCTCTGGAATGGACTGAGACATCTGGGGGACTCTTGGAATGGTGGTACGACCATGGAGTTCCTCTCGCCTTTCCTGTTGAGAGTGCCTCCTCTTGAGATGCGACGGGAACGCTGGGAATTCTTTCCCGTTGAAAGCAGGGAAAGGATCCCTCATCTCGAGCTACGAGGGGGAAACGGGGCTCCTCGGGATGTGGGCGGGACCATCGTGCTTCCTCTCGAGAGGAGACGGGTATGGCGGTGAACTTCTTGAGTTGCACCAAGGGTGTGAAAGACCCTTTCGAAGTTCCAGAGGTTTGGTGTCATTAGTCTCCAGAGGCCTCATCGGAAATAGGCCTCATCTCGCCTGGAAGGGAGAACTTCCTGGATTTTCTCGAGTTGCGGCAGGTGTTCTCGAGTTACGACGGGGACCTCAGGGACCCGCCCTGGTGGCCTCAGGAGAGGCCAGTCCCCATGCGAGTTGCTAGGGGGCCTCTCGGGATTCCTCTCCCGTCGATACCGGGGCCAAAAACCTTGTGTGGAGTCAGGGCCGGAACCGAGGATTCCTCTCAGGTGCTGACATGGATCTTTGGGTATTTCTGGAGTCTCCCCAGGGGAGTCAGGCCTCGTCTCGAGTGGGGGCATGCGCGTGCGCTTTCCTTCCAGGCTTTAGCAGCAATGTCACGCTTCCCGTCGCTTGGATCAAAGGATCTGTGGTTTTCCCTCGAGGCTTTCCCTCGAGGCTTTCCCACAGGGCTGTCCCACGTGCCACCGCGGTGTGAGTCGATCCTCGGCGTGAAAGATGAGCCAGTGCAGGGCAAAGAGGTTCCTCTGGAATGGACTGAGACATCTGGGGGACTCTTGGAATGGTGGTACGACCATGGAGTTCCTCTCGCCTTTCCTGTTGAGAGTGCCTCCTCTTGAGATGCGACGGGAACGCCGGGAATTCTTTCCCGTTGAAAGCAGGGAAAGGATCCCTCATCTCGAGCTACGAGGGGGAAACTGGGCTCCTCTGGATGTGGGCGGGACCATCGTGCTTCCTCTCGAGTGGAGACGGGTATGGCGGTGAACTTCTTGAGTTGCAGCAAGGGTGTGAAAGACCCTTTCGAAGTTCCAGAGGTTAGGTGTCATTAGTCTCCAGACGCCTCATCGGAAAAAGGCCTCATCTCGCCTGGAAGGGAGAACTTCCAGGATTTTCTCGAGGTGCAGCAGGTGTTCTCGAGTTTCGACGGGGACGTCAGGGACCCGCCCTGGTGGCCTCCGGAGAGGCCAGTCCCCATGCGAGTTGCTAGGGGGCCTCTCGGGATTCCTCTC
The DNA here is from genome assembly GCF_032405125.1 of Capricornis sumatraensis. Classification (NCBI taxonomy): domain Eukaryota; kingdom Metazoa; phylum Chordata; class Mammalia; order Artiodactyla; family Bovidae; genus Capricornis; species Capricornis sumatraensis. Next base: position 5,257,247 of record NW_027184613.1, read on the forward strand.
CCGTCGATACCGGGGCCAAAAAGCTTGTGTGGAGTCAGGGCCGGAACCGAGGATTCCTCTCAGGGGCTGACATGGATCTTTGGGTACTTCTGGAGTCTCCCCAGTGGAGTCAGGCCTCGTCTCGAGTGGGGGCATGCACGTGCGCTTTCCTTTCAGGCTGTAGCAGCAATGTCACGCTTCCCGTCACGTGGATCAAAGGATCTGTGGTTTTCCCTCGAGGCTTTCCCTCGAGGCTTTCCCTCGAGGCTTTCCCACAGGGCTGTCCCACGTGCCACCGTGGTGTGAGTCGATCCTCGGCGTGAAAGATGAGCCAGTGCAGGGCAAAGAGGTTCCTCTGGAATGGACTGAGACATCTGGGGGACTCTTGGAATGGTGGTACGACCATGGAGTTCCTCTCGCCTTTCCTGTTGAGAGTGCCTCCTCTTGAGATGCGACGGGAACGCCGGGAATTCTTTCCCGTTGAAACCAGGGAAAGGATCCCTCATCTCGAGCTACGAGGGGGAAACGGGGCTCCTCTGGATGTGGGCGGGACCATCGTGCTTCCTCTCTAGTGGAGACGGGTATGGCGGTGAACTTCTTGAGTTGCAGCAAGGGTGTGAAAGACCCTTTCGAAGTTCCAGAGGTTAGGTGTCATTAGTCTCCAGAGGCCTCATCGGAAATAGGCCTCATCTCGCCTGGAAGGGAGAACTTCCTGGATATTCTCGAGTTGCGGCCGGTGTTCTCGAGTTACGACGGGGACCTCAGGGACCCGCCCTGGTGGCCTCAGGAAAGGCCAGTCCCTAGGCGAGTTGCTAGGGGGCCTCTCGGGATTCCTCTCCCGTTGATACCGGGGCCAAAAACCTTGTGTGGAGTCAAGGCCGGAACCGAGGATTCCTCTCAGGGGCTGACATGGATCTTTGGGTACTTCTGGAGTCTCCCCAGGGGAGTCAGGCTTCGTCTCGAGTGGGGGCATGCACGTGCGCTTTCCTTCCAGGCTGTAGCAGCAATGTCACGCTTCCCGTCGGGTGGATCAAAGGATCTGTGGTTTTCCCTCGAGGCTTTCCCTCGAGGCTTTCCCACAGGGCTGTCCCACGTGCCACCGTGGTGTGAGTCGATCCTCGGCGTGAAAGATGAGCCAGTGCAGGGCAAAGAGGTTCCTCTGGAATGGACTGAGACATCTGGGGGACTCTTGGAATGGTGGTACGACCATGGAGTTCCTCTCGCCTTTCCTGTTGAGAGTGCCTCCTCTTGAGATGCGACGGGAACGCCGGGAATTCTTTCCCGTTGAAAGCAGGGAAAGGATCCCTCATCTCGAGCTACGAGGGGAAAACGGGGCTCCTCTGGATGTGGGCGGGACCATCGTGCTTTCTCTCGAGTGGAGACGGGTATGGCGGTGAACTTCTTGAGTTGCAACAAGGGTGTGAAAGACCCTTTCGAAGTTCCAGAGGTTAGGTGTCATTAGTCTCCAGACGCCTCATCGGAAATAGGCCTCATCTCGCCTGGAAGGGAGAACTTCCTTGATTTTCTCGAGTTGCAGCAGGTGTTCTCGAGTTACGACGGGGACCTCAGGGACCCGCCCTGTTGGCCTCAGGAGTGGCCAGTCCCTATGCGTGTTGCTAGGGGGCCCCTCGGGATTCCTCTCCCGTCGATACAGGGGCCAAAAACCTTGTGTGGAGTCAGGGCCGGAACCGAGGATTCCTCTCAGGGACTGATATGGATCTTTGGGTACTTCTGGAGTCTCGTCAGGGGAGACAGGCCTCGTCTCGTGTGGGGGCATGCACGTGCACTTTCCTTCCAGGCTGTAGCAGCAATGTCACGCTTCCCGTAGCGTGGATCAAAGGATCTGCGGTTTTCCCTCGAGGCTTTCCCTCGAGGCTTTCCCACAGGGCTGTCCCACGTGACACCGTGGTGTGAGTCGATTCTCGGCGTGAAAAAAGAGCCCGTGCAGGGCAAAGAGGTTCCTCTGGAATGGACTGAGACATCTGGGGGACTCTTGGAATTGTGGTACGACCATGGAGTTCCTCTCGCCTTTCCTGTTGAGAGTGCCTCCTCTTGAGATGCGACGGGAACGCCGGGAATTCTTTCCCGTTGAAAGCAGGGAAAGGATCCCTCATCTCGAGCTACGAGGGGGAAACGGGGCTCCTCTGGATGTGGGCGGGACCATCGTGCTTCCTCTCGAGTGGAGACGGGTATGGCGGTGAACTTCTTGAGTTGCAGCAAGGGTGTGAAAGACCCTTTCGAAGTTCCAGAGGTTAGGTGTCATTAGTCTCCAGACGCCTCATCGGAAATAGGCCTCATCTCGCCTGGAAGGGAGAACTTCCTGGATTTTCTCGAGTTGCGGCAGGTGTTCTCGAGTTACGACGGGGACCTCAGGGACCCGCCCTGGTGGCCTCAGGAGAGGCCAGTCCCCATGCGAGTTGCTAGGGGGCCTCTCGGGATTCCTCTCCCGTCGATACCGGGGCCAAAAACCTTGTGTGCAGTCAGGGCCGGAACCGAGGATTCCTCTCAGGGGCAGACATGGATCTTTGGGTACTTCTGGAGTCTCCCCAGGGGAGTCAGGCCTCGTCTCGAGTGGGGGCATGCACGTGCGCTTTCCTTCCAGGCTGTAGCAGCAATGTCACGCTTCCCGTGGCGTGGATCAAAGGATCTGTGGTTTTCCCTCGAGGCTTTCCCACAGGGCTGTCCCACGTGCCACCGTGGTGTGAGTCGATCCTCGGCGTGAAAGATGAGCCAGTGCAGGGCAAAGAGGTTACTCTGGAATGGACTGAGACATCTGGGGGACTCTTGGAATGGTGGTACGACCATGGAGTTCCTCTCGCCTTTCCTGTTGAGAGTGCCTCCTCTTGAGATGCGACGGGAACGCCGGGAATTCTTTCCCGTTGAAACCAGGGAAAGGATCCCTCATCTCGAGCTACGAGGGGGAAACGGGGCTCCTCTGGATGTGGGCGGGACCATCGTGCTTCCTCTCGAGTGGAGACGGGTATGGCGGTGAACTGCTTGAGTTGCAGCAAGGGTGTGAAAGACCCTTTCGAAGTTCCAGAGGTTTGGTGTCATTAGTCTCCAGAGGCCTCATCGGAAATAGGCCTCATCTCGCCTGGAAGGGAGAACTTCCTGGATTTTCTCGAGTTGCGGCAGGTGTTCTCGAGTTACGACGGGGACCTCAGGGACCCGCCCTGCTGGCCTCCGGAGAGGCCAGTCCCCATGCGAGTTGCTAGGGGGCCTCTCGGGATTCCTCTCCCGTCGATACCGGGGCCAAAAACCTTGTGTGCAGTCAGGGCCGGAACCGAGGATTCCTCTCAGGGGCTGACATGGATCTTTGTGTACTTCTGGAGTCTCCCCAGGGGAGTCAGGCCTCGTCTCGAGTGGGGGCATGCGCGTGCGCTTTCCTTCCAGGCTTTAGCAGCAATGTCACGCTTCCCGTCGCGTGGATCAAAGGATCTGTGGTTTTCCCTCGAGGCTTTCCCTCGAGGCTTTCCCACAGGGCTGTCCCACGTGCCACCGTGGTGTGAGTCGATCCTCGGCGTGAAAGATGAGCCAGTGCAGGGCAAAGAGGTTCCTCTGGAATGGACTGAGACATCTGGGGGACTCTTGGAATGGTGGTACGACCATGGAGTTCCTCTCGCCTTTCCTGTTGAGAGTGCCTCCTCTTGAGATACGACGGGAACGCCTGGAATTCTTTCCCGTTGAAAGCAGGGAAAGGATCCCTCATCTCGAGCTACGAGGGGGAAACGGGGCTCCTCTGGATGTGGGCGGGACCATCGTGCTTCCTCTCGAGTGGAGACGGGTATGGCGGTGAACTTGTTGAGTTGCAGCAAGGGTGTGAAAGACCCTTTCGAAGTTCCAGAGGTTAGGTGTCATTAGTCTCCAGACGCCTCTTCGGAAATAGGCCTCATCTCGCCTGGAAGGGAGAACTTCCTGGATTTTCTCGAGTTGCGGCAGGTGTTCTCGAGTTTCGACGGGGACCTCAGGGACCCGCCCTGGTAACCTCAGGAGAGGCCAGTCCCCATGCGAGTTGCTAGGGGGCCTCTCGGGATTCCTATCCCGTCGATACCGGGGCCAAAAAGCTTGTGTGGAGTCAGGGCCGGAACCGAGGATTCCTCTCAGGGGCTGACATGGATCTTTGGGTACTTCTGGAGTCTCCCCAGGGGAGTCAGGCCTCGTCTCGAGTGGGGGCATGCACGTGCGCTTTCCTTCCAGGCTGTAGCAGCAATGTCACGCTTCCCGTCGCGTGGATCAAAGGATCTGTGGTTTTCCCTCGAGGCTTTCCCTCGAGGCTTTCCCACAGGGCTGTCCCAAGTGCCACCGTGTTGTGAGTGGATCCTCGGCGTGAAAGATGAGCCAGTGCAGGGCAAAGAGGTTCCTCTGGAATGGACTGAGACATCTGGGGGACTCTTGGAATGGTGGTACGACCATGGAGTTCCTCTCGCCTTTCCTGTTGAGAGTGCCTCCTCTTGAGATGCGACGGGAACGCCGGGAATTCTTTCCCGTTGAAACCAGGGAAAGGATCCCTCATCTCGAGCTCCGAGGGGGAAACGGGGCTCCTCTGGATGTGGGCGGGACCATCGTGCTTCCTCTCGAGTGGAGGCGGGTATGGCGGTGAACTTCTTGAGTTGCAGCAAGGGTGTGAAAGACCCTTTCGAAGTTCCAGAGGTTTGGTGTCATTAGTCTCCAGAGGCCTCATCGGAAATAGGCCTCATCTCGCCTGGAAGGGAGAACTTCCTGGATTTTCTCGAGTTGCGGCAGGTGTTCTCAAATTACGACGGGGACCTCAGGGACCCGCCCTGGTGGCCTCCGGAGAGGCCAGTCCCCATGCGAGTTGCTAGGGGGCCTCTCGGGATTCCTCTCCCGTCGATACTGGGGCCAAAAACCTTATGTGGAGTCAGGGCCGGAACCGAGGATTCCTCTCAGGGGCTGACATGGATCTTTGGGTACTTCTGGAGTCTCCCCAGTGGAGTCAGGCCTCGTCTCGAGTGGGGGCATGCACGTGCGCTTTCCTTTCAGGCTGTAGCAGCAATGTCACGCTTCCCGTCACGTGGATCAAAGGATCTGTGGTTTTCCCTCGAGGCTTTCCCTCGAGGCTTTCCCACAGGGCAGTCCCACGTGCCACCGTGGTGTGAGTCGATCCTCGGCGTGAAAGATGAGCCAATGCAGGGCAAAGAGGTTCCTCTGGAATGGACTGAGACATCTGGGGGACTCTTGGAATGGTGGTACGACCATGGAGTTCCTCTCGCCTTTCCTGTTGAGAGTGCCTCCTCTTGAGATGCGACGGGAACGCCGGGAATTCTTTCCCGTTGAAAGCAGGGAAAGGATCCCTCATCTCGAGCTACGAGGGGGAAACGGGGCTCCTCTGGATGTGGGCGGGACCATCGTGCTTCCTCTCGAGTGGAGACGGGTATGGCGGTGAACTTCTTGAGTTGCAGCAAGGGTGTGAAAGACCCTTTCGAAGTTCCAGAGGTTAGGTGTCATTAGTCTCCAGACGCCTCATCGGAAATAGGCCTCATCTCGCCTGGAAGGGAGAACTTCCTGGATTTTCTCGAGTTGCGGCAGGTGTTCTCGAGTTACGACGGGGACCTCAGGGACCCGCCCTGGTGGCCTCAGGAGAGGCCAGTCCCCATGCGAGTTGCTAGGGGGCCTCTCGGGATTCCTCTCCCGTCGATACCGGGGCCAAAAACCTTGTGTGCAGTCAGGGCCGGAACCGAGGATTCCTCTCAGGGGCAGACATGGATCTTTGGGTACTTCTGGAGTCTCCCCAGGGGAGTCAGGCCTCGTCTCGAGTGGGGGCATGCACGTGCGCTTTCCTTCCAGGCTGTAGCAGCAATGTCACGCTTCCCGTGGCGTGGATCAAAGGATCTGTGGTTTTCCCTCGAGGCTTTCCCACAGGGCTGTCCCACGTGCCACCGTGGTGTGAGTCGATCCTCGGCGTGAAAGATGAGCCAGTGCAGGGCAAAGAGGTTACTCTGGAATGGACTGAGACATCTGGGGGACTCTTGGAATGGTGGTACGACCATGGAGTTCCTCTCGCCTTTCCTGTTGAGAGTGCCTCCTCTTGAGATGCGACGGGAACGCCGGGAATTCTTTCCCGTTGAAACCAGGGAAAGGATCCCTCATCTCGAGCTACGAGGGGGAAACGGGGCTCCTCTGGATGTGGGCGGGACCATCGTGCTTCCTCTCGAGTGGAGACGGGTATGGCGGTGAACTGCTTGAGTTGCAGCAAGGGTGTGAAAGACCCTTCCGAAGTTCCAGAGGTTTGGTGTCATTAGTCTCCAGAGGCCTCATCGGAAATAGGCCTCATCTCGCCTGGAAGGGAGAACTTCCTGGATTTTCTCGAGTTGCGGCAGGTGTTCTCGAGTTACGACGGGGACCTCAGGGACCGGCCCTGGTGGCCTCAGGAGAGGCCAGTCCCCATGCGAGTTGCTAGGGGGCCTCTCGGGATTCCTCTCCCGTCGATACCGGGGCCAAAAAGCTTGTGTGGAGTCAGGGCCGGAACCGAGGATTCCTCTCAGGGGCTGACATGGATCTTTGGGTACTTCTGGAGTCTCCCCAGGGGAGTCAGGCCTGGTCTCGAGTGGGGGCATGCACGTGCGCTTTCCTTCCAGGCTGTAGCAGCAATGTCACGCTTCCCGTCGCGTGGATCAAAGGATCTGTGGTTTTCCCTCGAGGCTTTCCCTCGAGGCTTTCCCACAGGGCTGTCCCACGTGCCACCGTGTTGTGAGTCGATCCTCGGCGTGAAAGATGAGCCAGTGCAGGGCAAAGAGGTTCCTCTGGAATGGACTGAGACATCTGGGGGACTCTTGGAATGGTGGTACGACCATGGAGTTCCTCTCGCCTTTCCTGTTGAGAGTGCCTCCTCTTGAGATGCGACGGGAACGCCGGGAATTCTTTCCCGTTGAAAGCAGGGAAAGGATCCCTCATCTCGAGCTCCGAGGGGGAAACGGGGCTCCTTTGGATGTGCTCGGGATCATCGTTCTTCCTCTCGAGTGGAGACGGGTATGGTGGTGAACTTCTTGAGTTGCAGCAAGGGTGTGAAAGACCCTTTCGAAGTTCCAGAGGTTAGGTGTCATTAGTCTCCAGACGCCTCATCGGAAATAGGCCTCATCTCGCCTGGAAGGGAGAACTTCCTGGATTTTCTCGAGTTGCGGCAGGTGTTCTCGAGTTACGACGGGGACCTCAGGGACCGGCCCTGGTGGCCTCAGGAGAGGCCAGTCCCCATGCGAGTTGCTAGGGGGCCTCTCGGGATTCCTCTCCCGTCGATACCGGGGCCAAAAACCTTCTGTGGAGTCAGGGCCGGAACCGAGGATTCCTCTCAGGGGCTGATATGGATCTTTGGATACTTCTGGAGTCTCCCCAGGGGAGTCAGGCCTCGTCTCGAGTGGGGGCATGCGCGTGCGCTTTCCTTCCAGGCTTTAGCAGCAATGTCACGCTTCCCGTCGCGTGGATCAAAGGATCTGTGGTTTTCCCTCGAGGCTTTCCCTCGAGGCTTTCCCACAGGGCTGTCCCACGTGCCACCGTGGTGTGAGTCGATCCTCGGCGTGAAAGATGAGCCAGTGCAGGGCAAAGAGGTTCCTCTGGAATGGACTGAGACATCTGGGGGACTCTTGGAATGGTGGTACGACCATGGAGTTCCTCTCGCCTTTCCTGTTGAGAGTGCCTCCTCTTGAGATGCGACGGGAACGCCGGGAATTCTTTCCCGTTGAAAGCAGGGAAAGGATCCCTCATCTCGAGCTACGAGGGGGAAACGGGGCTCCTCTGGATGTGGGCGGGACCATCGTGCTTCCTCTCGAGTGGAGACGGGTATGGCGGTGAACTTCTTGAGTTGCAGCAAGGGTGTGAAAGACCCTTTCGAAGTTCCAGAGGTTAGGTGTCATTAGTCTCCAGACGCCTCTTCGGAAATAGGCCTCATCTCGCCTGGAAGGGAGAACTTCCTGGATTTTCTCGAGTTGCGGCAGGTGTTCTCGAGTTTCGACGGGGACCTCAGGGACCCGCCCTGGTAACCTCAGGAGAGGCCAGTCCCCATGCGAGTTGCTAGGGGGCCTCTCGGGATTCCTCTCCCGTCGATACCGGGGCCAAAAATCTTGTGTGGAGTCAGGGCCGGAACCGAGGATTCCTCTCAGGGGCTGACATGGATCTTTGGGTACTTCTGGAGTCTCCCCAGGGGAGTCAGGCCTCGTCTCGAGTGGGGGCATGCACGTGCGCTTTCCTTCCAGGCTGTAGCAGCAATGTCACGCTTCCCGTCGCGTGGATCAAAGGATCTGTGGTTTTCCCTCGAGGCTTTCCCTCGAGGCTTTCCCACAGGGCTGTCCCAAGTGCCACCGTGTTGTGAGTCGATCCTCGGCGTGAAAGATGAGCCAGTGCAGGGCAAAGAGGTTCCTCTGGAATGGACTGAGACATCTGGGGGACTCTTGGAATGGTGGTACGACCATGGAGTTCCTCTCGCCTTTCCTGTTGAGAGTGCCTCCTCTTGAGATGCGACGGGAACGCCGGGAATTCTTTCCCGTTGAAACCAGGGAAAGGATCCCTCATCTCGAGCTACGAGGGGGAAACGGGGCTCCTCTGGATGTGGGCGGGACCATCGTGCTTCCTCTCGAGTGGAGGCGGGTATGGCGGTGAACTTCTTGAGTTGCAGCAAGGGTGTGAAAGACCCTTTCGAAGTTCCAGAGGTTTGGTGTCATTAGTCTCCAGAGGCCTCATCGGAAATAGGCCTCATCTCGCCTGGAAGGGAGAACTTCCTGGATTTTCTCGAGTTGCGGCAGGTGTTCTCAAATTACGACGGGGACCTCAGGGACCCGCCCTGGTGGCCTCCGGAGAGGCCAGTCCCCATGCGAGTTGCTAGGGGGCCTCTCGGGATTCCTCTCCCGTCGATACTGGGGCCAAAAACCTTGTTTGGAGTCAGGGCCGGAACCGAGGATTCCTCTCAGGGGCTGACATGGATCTTTGGGTACTTCTGGAGTCTCCCCAGTGGAGTCAGGCCTCGTCTCGAGTGGGGGCATGCACGTGCGCTTTCCTTTCAGGCTGTAGCAGCAATGTCACGCTTCCCGTCACGTGGATCAAAGGATCTGTGGTTTTCCCTCGAGGCTTTCCCTCGAGGCTTTCCCACAGGGCTGTCCCACGTGCCACCGTGGTGTGAGTCGATCCTCGGCGTGAAAGATGAGCCAGTGCAGGGCAAAGAGGTTCCTCTGGAATGGACTGAGACATCTGGGGGACTCTTGGAATGGTGGTACGACCATGGAGTTCCTCTCGCCTTTCCTGTTGAGAGTGCCTCCTCTTGAGATGCGACGGGAACGCCGGGAATTCTTTCCCGTTGAAACCAGGGAAAGGATCCCTCATCTCGAGCTACGAGGGGGAAACGGGGCTCCTCTGGATGTGGGCGGGACCATCGTGCTTCCTCTCGAGTGGAGACGGGTATGGCGGTGAACTGCTTGAGTTGCAGCAAGGGTGTGAAAGACCCTTTCGAAGTTCCAGAGGTTTGGTGTCATTAGTCTCCAGAGGCCTCATCGGAAATAGGCCTCATCTCGCCTGGAAGGGAGAACTTCCTGGATTTTCTCGAGTTGCGGCAGGTGTTCTCGAGTTACGACGGGGACCTCAGGGACCCGCCCTGGTGGCCTCCGGAGAGGCCAGTCCCCATGCGAGTTGCTAGGGGGCCTCTCGGGATTCCTCTCCCGTCGATACCGGGGCCAAAAACCTTGTGTGCAGTCAGGGCCGGAACCGAGGATTCCTCTCAGGGGCTGACATGGATCTTTGGGTACTTCTGGAGTCTCCCCAGTGGAGTCAGGCCTCGTCTCGAGTGGGGGCATGCACGTGCGCTTTCCTTCCAGGCTGTAGCAGCAATGTCACGCTTCCCGTCGCGTGGATCAAAGGATCTGTGGTTTTCCCTCGAGGCTTTCCCTCGAGGCTTTCCCACAGGGCTGTCCCACGTGCCACCGTGGTGTGAGTCGATCCTCGGCGTGAAATATGAGCCAGTGCAGGGCAAAGAGGTTCCTCTGGAATGGACTGAGACCTCTGGGGGACTCTTGGAATGGTGGTACGACCATGGAGTTCCTCTCGCCTTTCCTGTTGAGAGTGCCTCCTCTTGAGATGCGACGGGAACGCAGGGAATTCTTTCCCGTTGAAACCAGGGAAAGGATCCCTCATCTCGAGCTACGAGGGGGAAACGGGGCTCCTTTGGATGTGGTCGGGACCATCGTGCTTCCTCTCGAGTGGAGACGGGTATGGTGGTGAACTTCTTGAGTTGCAGCAAGGGTGTGAAAGACCCTTTCGAAGTTCCAGAGGTTAGGTGTCATTAGTCTCCAGACGCCTCATCGGAAATAGGCCTCATCTCGCCTGGAAGGGAGAACTTCCTGGATTTTCTCGAGTTGCGGCAGGTGTTCTCGAGTTACGACGGGGACCTCAGGGACCGGCCCTGGTGGCCTCAGGAGAGGCCAGTCCCCATGCGAGTTGCTAGGGGGCCTCTCGGGATTCCTCTCCCGTCGATACCGGGGCCAAAAAGCTTGTGTGGAGTCAGGGCCGGAACCGAGGATTCCTCTCAGGGGCTGACATGGATCTTTGGGTACTTCTGGAGTCTCCCCAGGGGAGTCAGGCCTGGTCTCGAGTGGGGGCATGCACGTGCGCTTTCCTTCCAGGCTGTAGCAGCAATGTCACGCTTCCCGTCGCGTGGATCAAAGGATCTGTGGTTTTCCCTCGAGGCTTTCCCTCGAGGCTTTCCCACAGGGCTGTCCCACGTGCCACCGTGTTGTGAATCGATCCTCGGCGTGAAAGATGAGCCAGTGCAGGGCAAAGAGGTTCCTCTGGAATGGACTGAGACATCTGGGGGACTCTTGGAATGGTGGTACGACCATGGAGTTCCTCTCGCCTTTCCTGTTGAGAGTGCCTCCTCTTGAGATGCGACGGGAACGCCGGGAATTCTTTCCCGTTGAAAGCAGGGAAAGGATCCCTCATCGAGAGCTCCGAGGGGGAAACGGGGCTCCTTTGGATGTGCTCGGGACCATCGTTCTTCCTCTCGAGTGGAGACGGGTATGGTGGTGAACTTCTTGAGTTGCAGCAAGGGTGTGAAAGACCCTTTCGAAGTTCCAGAGGTTAGGTGTCATTAGTCTCCAGACGCCTCATCGGAAATAGGCCTCATCTCGCCTGGAAGGGAGAACTTCCTGGATTTTCTCGAGTTGCGGCAGGTGTTCTCGAGTTACGACGGGGACCTCAGGGACCGGCCCTGGTGGCCTCAGGAGAGGCCAGTCCCCATGCGAGTTGCTAGGGGGCCTCTCGGGATTCCTCTCCCGTCGATACCGGGGCCAAAAACCTTCTGTGGAGTCAGGGCCGGAACCGAGGATTCCTCTCAGGGGCTGATATGGATCTTTGGATACTTCTGGAGTATCGCCTGGGAGACAGGCCTCGTTTCGTGAGGGGGCATGCACGTGCACTTTCCTTCCAGGCTTTAGCAGCAATGTCACGCTTCCCGTGGCGTGGATCAAAGGATCTGTGGTTTTCCCTCGAGGCTTTACCTCGAGGCTTTCCCACAGGGCTGTCCCACGTGCCACCGTGGTGTGAGTCGATCCTCGGCGTGAAAGATGAGCCAGTGCAGGGCAAAGAGGTTCCTCTGGAATGGACTGAGACATCTGGGGGACTCTTGGAATGGTGGTACGACCATGGAGTTCCTCTCGCCTTTCCTGTTGAGACTGCCTCCTCTTGAGATGCGACGGGAACGCCGGGAATTCTTTCCCGTTTAAAGCAGGGAAAGGATCCCTCATCTCGAGCTACGAGGGGGAAACGGGGCTCCTCTGGATGTGGGCGGGACCATCGTGCTTCCTCTCGAGTGGAGACGGGTATGGCGGTGAACTTCTTGAGTCGCAGCAAGGGTGTGAAAGACCCTTTCGAAGTTCCAGAGGTTAGGTGTCATTAGTCTCCAGACGCCTCATCGGAAATAGGCCTCATCTCGCCTGGAAGGGAGAACTTCCTGGATTTTCTCGAGTTGCGGCAGGTGTTCTCGAGTTACGACAGGGACCTCAGGGACCCGCCCTGGTGGCCTCAGGAGAGGCCAGTCCCCATGCGAGTTGCTAGGGGGCCTCTCGGGATTCCTATCCCGTCGATACCGGGGCCAAAAACCTTGTGTGGAGTCAGGTCCGGAACCGAGGATGCCTCTCAGGGGCTGACATGGATCTTTGGGTACTTCTGGAGTCTCCCCAGGGGAGTCAGGCCTCGTCTCGAGTGGGGGCATGCACGTGCGCTTTCCTTCCAGGCTGTAGCAGCAATGTCACGCTTCCCGTCGCGTGGATCAAAGGATCTGTGGTTTTCCCTCGAGGCTTTCCCTCGAGGCTTTCCCACAGGGCTGTCCCACGTGCCACCGTGGTGTGAGTCGATCCTCGGCGTGAAAGATGAGCCTGTGCAGGGCAAAGAGGTTCCTCTGGAATGGACTGAGACATCTGGGGGACTCTTGGAATGGTGGTACGACCATGGAGTTCCTCTCGCCTTTCCTGTTGAGAGTGCCTCCTCTTGAGATGCGACGGGAACGCCGGGAATTTTTTGCCGTTGAAAGCAGGGAAAGGATCCCTCATCTCGAGCTACGAGGGGGAAACGGGGCTCCTCTGGATGTGGGCGGGACCATCGTGCTTTCTCTCGAGTGGAGACGGGTATGGCGGTGAACTTCTTGAGTTGCAACAAGGGTGTGAAAGACCCTTTCGAAGTTCCAGAGGTTAGGTGTCATTAGTCTCCAGACGCCTCATCGGAAATAGGCCTCATCTCGCCTGGAAGGGAGAACTTCCTTGATTTTCTCGAGTTGCAGCAGGTGTTCTCGAGTTACGACGGGGACCTCAGGGACCCGCCTTGTTGGCCTCAGGAGAGGCCAGTCCCTATGCGTGTTGCTAGGGGGCCCCTCGGGATTCCTCTCCCGTCGATACCGGGGCCAAACACCTTGTGTGGAGTCAGGGCCGGAACCGAGGATTCCTCTCAGGGACTGATATGGATCTTTGGGTACTTCTGGAGTCTCGCCAGGGGAGACAGGCCTCGTCTCGTGTGGGGGCATGCACGTGCACTTTCCTTCCAGGCTGTAGCAGCAATGTCACGCTTCCCGTAGCGTGGATCAAAGGATCTGCGGTTTTCCCTCGAGGCTTTCCCTCGAGGCTTTCCCACAGGGCTGTCCCACGTGACACCGTGGTGTGAGTCGATTCTCGGCGTGAAAAATGAGCCAGTGCAGGGCAAAGAGGTTCCTCTTGAATGGACTGAGACATCTGGGGGACTCTTGGAATGGTGGTACGACCATGGAGTTCCTCTCGCCTTTCCTGTTGAGAGTGCCTCCTCTTGAGATGCGACGGGAACGCCGGGAATTCTTTCCCGTTGAAAGCAGGGAAAGGATCCCTCATCTCGAGCTACGAGGGGGAAACGGGGCTCCTCTGGATGTGGGCGGGACCATCGTGCTTCCTCTCGAGTGGAGACGGGTATGGCGGTGAACTTCTTGAGTTGCAGCAAGGGTGTGAAAGACCCTTTCGAAGTTCCAGAGGTTAGGTGTCATTAGTCTCCAGACGCCTCATCGGAAATAGGCCTCATCTCGCCTGGAAGGGAGAACTTCCTGGATTTTCTCGAGTTGCGGCAGGTGTTCTCGAGTTACGACGGGGACCTCAGGGACCCGCCCTGGTGGCCTCAGGAGAGGCCAGTCCCCATGCGAGTTGCTAAGGGGCCTCTCGGGATTCCTCTCCCGTCGATACCGGGGCCAAAAACCTTGTGTGCAGTCAGGGCCGGAACCGAGGATTCCTATCAGGGGCAGACATGGATCTTTGGGTACTTCTGGAGTCTCCCCAGGGGAGTCAGGCCTCGTCTCGAGTGGGGGCATGCACGTGCGCTTTCCTTCCAGGCTGTAGCAGCAATGTCACGCTTCCCATGGCGTGGATCAAAGGATCTGTGGTTTTCCCTCGAGGCTTTCCCACAGGGCTGTCCCACGTGCCACCGTGGTGTGAGTCGATCCTCGGCATGAAAGATGAGCCAGTGCAGGGCAAAGAGGTTCCTCTGGAATGGACTGAGACATCTGGGGGACTCTTGGAATGGTGGTACGACCATGGAGTTCCTCTCGCCTTTCCTGTTGAGAGTGCCTCCTCTTGAGATGCGACGGGAACGCCGGGAATTCTTTCCCGTTGAATCCAGGGAAAGGATCCCTCATCTCGAGGTACGAGGGGGAAACGGGGCTCCTCTGGATGTGGGCGGGACCATCGTGCTTCCTCTCGAGTAGAGACGGGTATGGCGGTGAACTTCTTGAGTTGCAGCAAGGGTGTGAAAGACCCTTTCGAAGTTCCAGAGGTTAGGTGTCATTAGTCTCCAGAGGCCTCATCGGAAATAGGCCTCATCTCGCCTGGAAGGGAGAACTTCCTGGATTTTCTCGAGTTTTGGCAGGTGTTCTCGAGTTACGTCGGGGACCTCAGGGACCCGCCCTGGTGGCCTCAGGAGAGGCCAGTCCCCATGCGAGTTGCTAGGGGGCCTCTCGGGATTCCTCTCCCGTCGATACTGGGGCCAAAAACCTTGTGTGGAGTCAGGGCCGGTACCGAGGATTCCTCTCAGGGGCTGACATGGATCTTTGGGTACTTCTGGAGTCTCCCCAGTGGAGTCAGGCCTCGTCTCGAGTGGGGGCATGCACGTGCGCTTTCCTTCCAGGCTGTAGCAGCAATGTCACGCTTCCCGTCGCGTGGATCAAAGGATCTGTGGTTTTCCCTCGAGGCTTTCCCTCGAGGCTTTCCCACAGGGCTGTCCCACGTGCCACCGTGGTGTGAGTCGATCCTCGGCGTGAAAGATGAGCCAGTGCAGGGCAAAGAGGTTCCTCTGGAATGGACTGAGACATCTGGGGGACTCTTGGAATGGTGGTACGACCATGGAGTTCCTCTCGCCTTTCCTGTTGAGAGTGCCTCCTCTTGAGATGCGACGGGAACGCCGGGAATTCTTTCCCGTTGAAAGCAGGGAAAGGATCCCTCATCTCGAGCTACGAGGGGAAAACGGGCTCCTCTGGATGTGGGCGGGACCATCGTGCTTCCTCTCGAGTGGAGACGGGTATGGTGGTGAACTTCTTGAGTTGCAGCAAGGGTGTGAAAGACCCTTTCGAAGTTCCAGAGGTTAGGTGTCATTAGTCTCCAGACGCCTCATCGGAAATAGGCCTCATCTCGCCTGGAAGTAGAACTTCCTGGATTTTCTCGAGTTGCGGCAGGTGTTCTCGAGTTACGACGGGGAACTCAGGGACCGGCCCTGGTGGCCTCAGGAGAGGCCAGTCCCCATGCGAGTTGCTAGGGGGCCTCTCGGGATTCCTCTCCCGTCGATACCGGGGCCAAAAACCTTGTGTGGAGTCAGGGCCGGAACCGAGGATTCCTCTCAGGGGCTGATATGAATCTTTGGATACTTCTGGAGTCTCGCCAGGGGAGACAGGCCTCGTTTCGTGAGGGGGCATGCACGTGCACTTTCCATCCAGGCTTTAGCAGCAATGTCACGCTTCCCGTGGCGTGGATCAAAGGATCTGTGGTTTTCCCTCGAGGCTTTCCCTCGAGGCTTTCCCACAGGGCTGTCCCAAGTGCCACCGTGGTGTGAGTCGATCCTCGGCGTGAAAGATGAGCCAGTGCAGGGCAAAGAGGTTCCTCTGGAATGGACTGAGACATCTGGGGGACTCTTGGAATGGTGGTACGACCATGGAGTTCCTCTCGCCTTTCCTGTTGAGAGTGCCTCCTCTTGAGATGCGACGGGAACGCCGGGAATTCTTTCCCGTTTAAAGCAGGGAAAGGAACCCTCATCTCGAGCTACGAGGGGGAAACGGGGCTCCTCTGGATGTGGGCGGGACCATCGTGCTTCCTCTCGAGTGGAAACGGGTATGGCGGTGAACTTCTTGAGTCGCAGCAAGGGTGTGAAAGACCCTTTCGAAGTTCCAGAGGTTAGGTGTCATTAGTCTCCAGACGCCTTATCGGAAATAGGCCTCATCTCGCCTGGAAGGGAGAACTTCCTGGATTTTCTCGAGTTGCGGCAGGTGTTCTCGAGTTACGACGGGGACCTCAGGGACCCGCCCTGGTGGCCTCAGGAGAGGCCAGTCCCCATGCGAGTTGCTACGGGGCCTCTCGGGATTCCTCTCCCGTCGATACCGGGGCCAAAAACCTTGTGTGGAGTCAGGGCCGGAACCGAGGATTCCTCTCAGGGGCTGACATGGATCTTTGGGTACTTCTGGAGTCTCCCCAGGGGAGTCAGGCCTCGTGTCGAGTGGGGGCATGCACGTGCGCTTTCCTTCCAGGCTGTAGCAGCAATGTCACGCTTCCCGTCGCGTGGATCAAAGGATCTGTGGTTTTCCCTCGAGGCTTTCCCTCGAGGCTTTCCCACAGGGCTGTCCCACGTGCCACCGTGGTGTGAGTCGATTCTCGGCGTGAAAGATGAGCCAGGGCAGGGCAAAGAGGTTCCTCTGGAATGGACTGAGACATCTGGGGGACTCTTGGAATGGTGGTACGACCATGGAGTTCCTCTCGCCTTTCCTGTTGAGAGTGCCTCCTCTTGAGATGCGACGGGAACGCCGGGAATTCTTTCCCGTTGAAAGCAGGGAAAGGATCCCTCATCTCGAGCTACGAGGGGGAAACGGGGCTCCTCTGGATGTGGGCGGGACCATCGTGCTTCCTCTCGAGTGGAGACGGGTATGGCGGTGAACTTCTTGAGTTGCAGCAAGGGTGTGAAAGACCCTTTCGAAGTTCCAGAGGTTAGGTGTCATTAGTCTCCAGACGCCTCATCGGAAATAGGCCTCATCTCGCCTGGAAGGGAGAACTTCCTGGATTTTCTCGAGTTGCGGCAGGTGTTCTCGAGTTACGACAGGGACCTCAGGGACCCGCCCTGGTGGCCTCAGGAGAGGCCAGTCCCCATGCGAGTTGCTAGGGGGCCTCTCGGGATTCCTATCCCGTCGATACCGGGGCCAAAAACCTTGTGTGGAGTCAGGTCCGGAACCGAGGATGCCTCTCAGGGGCTGACATGGATCTTTGGGTACTTCTGGAGTCTCCCCAGGGGAGTCAGGCCTCGTCTCGAGTGGGGGCATGCACGTGCGCTTTCCTTCCAGGCTGTAGCAGCAATGTCACGCTTCCCGTCGCGTGGATCAAAGGATCTGTGGTTTTCCCTCGAGGCTTTCCCTCGAGGCTTTCCCACAGGGCTGTCCCACGTGCCACCGTGGTGTGAGTCGATCCTCGGCGTGAAAGATGAGCCTGTGCAGGGCAAAGAGGTTCCTCTGGAATGGACTGAGACATCTGGGGGACTCTTGGAATGGTGGTACGACCATGGAGTTCCTCTCGCCTTTCCTGTTGAGAGTGCCTCCTCTTGAGATGCGACGGGAACGCCGGGAATTCTTTCCCGTTGAAAGCAGGGAAAGGATCCCTCATCTCGAGCTACGAGGGGGAAACGGGGCTCCTCTGGATGTGGGCGGGACCATCGTGCTTCCTCTCGAGTGGAGACGGGTATGGCGGTGAACTTCTTGAGTTGCAGCAAGGGTGTGAAAGACCCTTTCGAAGTTCCAGAGGTTAGGTGTCATTAGTCTCCAGACGCCTCATCGGAAATAGGCCTCATCTCGCCTGGAAGGGAGAACTTCCTGGATTTTCTCGAGTTGCGGCAGGTGTTCTCGAGTTACGACGGGGACCTCAGGGACCCGCCCTGGTGGCCTCAGGAGAGGCCAGTCCCCATGCGAGTTGCTAAGGGGCCTCTCGGGATTCCTCTCCCGTCGATACCGGGGCCAAAAACCTTGTGTGCAGTCAGGGCCGGAACCGAGGATTCCTATCAGGGGCAGACATGGATCTTTGGGTACTTCTGGAGTCTCCCCAGGGGAGTCAGGCCTCGTCTCGAGTGGGGGCATGCACGTGCGCTTTCCTTCCAGGCTGTAGCAGCAATGTCACGCTTCCCATGGCGTGGATCAAAGGATCTGTGGTTTTCCCTCGAGGCTTTCCCACAGGGCTGTCCCACGTGCCACCGTGGTGTGAGTCGATCCTCGGCATGAAAGATGAGCCAGTGCAGGGCAAAGAGGTTCCTCTGGAATGGACTGAGACATCTGGGGGACTCTTGGAATGGTGGTACGACCATGGAGTTCCTCTCGCCTTTCCTGTTGAGAGTGCCTCCTCTTGAGATGCGACGGGAACGCCGGGAATTCTTTCCCGTTGAATCCAGGGAAAGGATCCCTCATCTCGAGGTACGAGGGGGAAACGGGGCTCCTCTGGATGTGGGCGGGACCATCGTGCTTCCTCTCGAGTAGAGACGGGTATGGCGGTGAACTTCTTGAGTTGCAGCAAGGGTGTGAAGGACCCTTTCGAAGTTCCAGAGGTTAGGTGTCATTAGTCTCCAGAGGCCTCATCGGAAATAGGCCTCATCTCGCCTGGAAGGGAGAACTTCCTGGATTTTCTCGAGTTTTGGCAGGTGTTCTCGAGTTACGTCGGGGACCTCAGGGACCCGCCCTGGTGGCCTCAGGAGAGGCCAGTCCCCATGCGAGTTGCTAGGGGGCCTCTCGGGATTCCTCTCCCGTCGATACTGGGGCCAAAAACCTTGTGTGGAGTCAGGGCCGGTACCGAGGATTCCTCTCAGGGGCTGACATGGATCTTTGGGTACTTCTGGAGTCTCCCCAGTGGAGTCAGGCCTCGTCTCGAGTGGGGGCATGCACGTGCGCTTTCCTTCCAGGCTGTAGCAGCAATGTCACGCTTCCCGTCGCGTGGATCAAAGGATCTGTGGTTTTCCCTCGAGGCTTTCCCTCGAGGCTTTCCCACAGGGCTGTCCCACGTGCCACCGTGGTGTGAGTCGATCCTCGGCGTGAAAGATGAGCCAGTGCAGGGCAAAGAGGTTCCTCTGGAATGGACTGAGACATCTGGGGGACTCTTGGAATGGTGGTACGACCATGGAGTTCCTCTCGCCTTTCCTGTTGAGAGTGCCTCCTCTTGAGATGCGACGGGAACGCCGGGAATTCTTTCCCGTTGAAAGCAGGGAAAGGATCCCTCATCTCGAGCTACGAGGGGAAAACGGGCTCCTCTGGATGTGGGCGGGACCATCGTGCTTCCTCTCGAGTGGAGACGGGTATGGTGGTGAACTTCTTGAGTTGCAGCAAGGGTGTGAAAGACCCTTTCGAAGTTCCAGAGGTTAGGTGTCATTAGTCTCCAGACGCCTCATCGGAAATAGGCCTCATCTCGCCTGGAAGTAGAACTTCCTGGATTTTCTCGAGTTGCGGCAGGTGTTCTCGAGTTACGACGGGGAACTCAGGGACCGGCCCTGGTGGCCTCAGGAGAGGCCAGTCCCCATGCGAGTTGCTAGGGGGCCTCTCGGGATTCCTCTCCCGTCGATACCGGGGCCAAAAACCTTGTGTGGAGTCAGGGCCGGAACCGAGGATTCCTCTCAGGGGCTGATATGAATCTTTGGATACTTCTGGAGTCTCGCCAGGGGAGACAGGCCTCGTTTCGTGAGGGGGCATGCACGTGCACTTTCCATCCAGGCTTTAGCAGCAATGTCACGCTTCCCGTGGCGTGGATCAAAGGATCTGTGGTTTTCCCTCGAGGCTTTCCCTCGAGGCTTTCCCACAGGGCTGTCCCAAGTGCCACCGTGGTGTGAGTCGATCCTCGGCGTGAAAGATGAGCCAGTGCAGGGCAAAGAGGTTCCTCTGGAATGGACTGAGACATCTGGGGGACTCTTGGAATGGTGGTACGACCATGGAGTTCCTCTCGCCTTTCCTGTTGAGAGTGCCTCCTCTTGAGATGCGACGGGAACGCCGGGAATTCTTTCCCGTTTAAAGCAGGGAAAGGAACCCTCATCTCGAGCTACGAGGGGGAAACGGGGCTCCTCTGGATGTGGGCGGGACCATCGTGCTTCCTCTCGAGTGGAAACGGGTATGGCGGTGAACTTCTTGAGTCGCAGCAAGGGTGTGAAAGACCCTTTCGAAGTTCCAGAGGTTAGGTGTCATTAGTCTCCAGACGCCTTATCGGAAATAGGCCTCATCTCGCCTGGAAGGGAGAACTTCCTGGATTTTCTCGAGTTGCGGCAGGTGTTCTCGAGTTACGACGGGGACCTCAGGGACCCGCCCTGGTGGCCTCAGGAGAGGCCAGTCCCCATGCGAGTTGCTACGGGGCCTCTCGGGATTCCTCTCCCGTCGATACCGGGGCCAAAAACCTTGTGTGGAGTCAGGGCCGGAACCGAGGATTCCTCTCAGGGGCTGACATGGATCTTTGGGTACTTCTGGAGTCTCCCCAGGGGAGTCAGGCCTCGTGTCGAGTGGGGGCATGCACGTGCGCTTTCCTTCCAGGCTGTAGCAGCAATGTCACGCTTCCCGTCGCGTGGATCAAAGGATCTGTGGTTTTCCCTCGAGGCTTTCCCTCGAGGCTTTCCCACAGGGCTGTCCCACGTGCCACCGTGGTGTGAGTCGATTCTCGGCGTGAAAGATGAGCCAGGGCAGGGCAAAGAGGTTCCTCTGGAATGGACTGAGACATCTGGGGGACTCTTGGAATGGTGGTACGACCATGGAGTTCCTCTCGCCTTTCCTGTTGAGAGTGCCTCCTCTTGAGATGCGACGGGAACGCCGGGAATTCTTTCCCGTTGAAAGCAGGGAAAGGATCCCTCATCTCGAGCTACGAGGGGGAAACGGGGCTCCTCTGGATGTGGGCGGGACCATCGTGCTTCCTCTCGAGTGGAGACGGGTATGGCGGTGAACTTCTTGAGTTGCAGCAAGGGTGTGAAAGACCCTTTCGAAGTTCCAGAGGTTAGGTGTCATTAGTCTCCAGACGCCTCATCGGAAATAGGCCTCATCTCGCCTGGAAGGGAGAACTTCCTGGATTTTCTCGAGTTGCGGCAGGTGTTCTCGAGTTACGACGGGGACCTCAGGGACCCGCCCTGGTGGCCTCAGGAGAGGCCAGTCCCCATGCGAGTTGCTAAGGGGCCTCTCGGGATTCCTCTCCCGTCGATACCGGGGCCAAAAACCTTGTGTGCAGTCAGGGCCGGAACCGAGGATTCCTATCAGGGGCAGACATGGATCTTTGGGTACTTCTGGAGTCTCCCCAGGGGAGTCAGGCCTCGTCTCGAGTGGGGGCATGCACGTGCGCTTTCCTTCCAGGCTGTAGCAGCAATGTCACGCTTCCCGTGGCGTGGATCAAAGGATCTGTGGTTTTCCCTCGAGGCTTTCCCACAGGGCTGTCCCACGTGCCACCGTGGTGTGAGTCGATCCTCGGCGTGAAAGATGAGCCAGTGCAGGGCAAAGAGGTTCCTCTGGAATGGACTGAGACATCTGGGGGACTCTTGGAATGGTGGTACGACCATGGAGTTCCTCTCGCCTTTCCTGTTGAGAGTGCCTCCTCTTGAGATGCGACGGGAACGCAGGGAATTCTTTCCCATTGAAAGCAGGGAAAGGATCCCTCATCTCGAGCTACGAGGGGGAAACGGGGCTCCTTTGGATGTTGTCGGGACCATCGTGCTTCCTCTCGAGTGGAGACGGGTATGGTGGTGAACTTGTTGAGTTGCAGCAAGGGTGTGAAAGACCCTTTCGAAGTTCCAGAGGTTAGGTGTCATTAGTCTCCAGACGCCTCATCGGAAATAGGCCTCATCTCGCCTGGAAGGGAGAACTTCCTGGATTTTCTCGAGTTGCGGCAGGTGTTCTCGAGTTACGACGGGGACCTCAGGGACCGGCCCTGGTGGCCTCAGGAAAGGCCAGTCCCCATGCGAGTTGCTAGGGGGCCTCTCGGGATTCCTCTCCCGTCGATACCGGGGCCAAAAAGCTTGTGTGGAGTCAGGGCCGGAACCGAGGATTCCTCTCAGGGGCTGACATGGATCTTTGGGTACTTCTGGAGTCTCCCCAGGGGAGTCAGGCCTCGTCTCGAGTGGGGGCATGCACGTGCGCTTTCCTTCCAGGCTGTAGCAGCAATGTCACGCTTCCCGTCGCGTGGATCAAAGGATCTGTGGTTTTCCCTCGAGGCTTTCCCTCGAGGCTTTCCCACAGGGCTGTCCCACGTGCCACCGTGTTGTGAGTCGATCCTCGGCGTGAAAGATGAGCCAGTGCAGGGCAAAGAGGTTCCTCTGGAATGGACTGAGACATCTGGGGGACTCTTGGAATGGTGGTACGACCATGGAGTTCCTCTCGCCTTTCCTGTTGAGAGTGCCTCCTCTTGAGATGCGACGGGAACGCCGGGAATTCTTTCCCGTTGAAAGCAGGGAAAGGATCCCTCATCTCGAGCTCCGAGGGGGAAACGGGGCTCCTTTGGATGTGGTCGGGACCATCGTGCTTCCTCTCGAGTGGAGACGGGTATGGTGGTGAACTTCTTGAGTTGCAGCAAGGGTGTGAAAGACCCTTTCGAAGTTCCAGAGGTTAGGTGTCATTAGTCTCCAGACGCCTCATCGGAAATAGGCCTCATCTCGCCTGGAAGGGAGAACTTCCTGGATTTTCTCGAGTTGCGGCAGGTGTTCTCGAGTTACGACGGGGACCTCAGGGACCCGCCCTGGTGGCCTCAGGAGAGGCCAGTCCCCATGCGAGGTGCTAGGGGGCCTCTCGGGATTCCTCTCCCGTCGATACCGGGGCCAAAAACCTTGTGTGGAGTCAGGGCCGGAACCGAGGATGCCTCTCAGGGGCTGACATGGATCTTTGGGTACTTCTGGAGTCTCCCCAGGGGAGTCAGGCCTCGTCTCGAGTGGGGGCATGCACGTGCGCTTTCCTTCCAGGCTGTAGCAGCAATGTCACGCTTCCCGTCGCGTGGATCAAAGGATCTGTGGTTTTCCCTCGAGGCTTTCCCTCGAGGCTTTCCCACAGGGCTGTCCCACGTGCCACCGTGGTGTGAGTCGATCCTCGGCGTGAAAGATGAGCCAGTGCAGGGCAAAGAGGTTCCGCTGGAATGGACTGAGACATCTGGGGGACTCTTGGAATGGTGGTACGACCATGGAGTTCCTCTCGCCTTTCCTGTTGAGAGTGCCTCCTCTTGAGATGCGACGGGAACGCCGGGAATTCTTTCCCGTTGAAAGCAGGGAAAGGATCCCTCATCTCGAGCTCCGAGGGGGAAACGGGGCTCCTCTGAATGTGGGCGGGACCATCGTGCTTCCTCTCGAGTGGAGACGGGTATGGCGGTGAACTTCTGGAGTTGCAGCAAGGGTGTGAAAGACCCTTTCGAAGTTCCAGAGGTTTGGTGTCATTAGTCTCCAGAGGCCTCATCGGAAATAGGCCTCATCTCGCCTGGAAGGGAGAACTTCCTGGATTTTCTCGAGTTGCGGCAGGTGTTCTCGAGTTACGACGGGGACCTCAGGGACCCGCCCTGGTGGCCTCAGGAGAGGCCAGTCCCCATGCGAGTTGCTAGGGGGCCTCTCGGGATTCCTCTCCCGTCGATACCGGGGCCAAAAACCTTGTGTGGAGTCAGGGCCGGAACCGAGGATTCCTCTCAGGGGCTGACATGGATCTTTGGGTACTTCTGGAGTCTCCCCAGGGGAGTCAGGCCTCGTCTCGAGTAGGGGCATGCACGTGCGCTTTCCTTCCAGGCTGTAGCAGCAATGTCACGCTTCCCGTCGCGTGGATCAAAGGATCTGTGGTTTTCCCTCGAGGCTTTCCCTCGAGGCTTTCCCACAGTGCTGTCCCACGTGCCACCGTGGTGTGAGTCGATCCTCGGCGTGAAAGATGAGCCAGTGCAGGGCAAAGAGGTTCCTCTGGAATGGACTGAGACATCTGGGGGACTCTTGGAATGGTGGTACGACCATGGAGTTCCTCTCGCCTTTCCTGTTGAGAGTGCCTCCTCTTGAGATGCGACGGGAACGCAGGGAATTCTTTCCCGTTGAAAGCAGGGAAAGGATCCCTCATCTCGAGCTACGAGGGGGAAACGGGGCTCCTTTGGATGTTGTCGGGGCCATCGTGCTTCCTCTCGAGTGGAGACGGGTATGGTGGTGAACTTCTTGAGTTGCAGCAAGGGTGTGAAAGACCCTTTCGAAGTTCCAGAGGTTAGGTGTCATTAGTCTCCAGACGCCTCATCGGAAATAGGCCTCATCTCGCCTGGAAGGGAGAACTTCCTGGATTTTCTCGAGTTGCGGCAGGTGTTCTCGAGTTACGACGGGTACCTCAGGGACCGGCCCTGGTGGCCTCAGGAGAGGCCAGTCCCCATGCGAGTTGCTAGGGGGCCTCTCGGGATTCCTCTCCCGTCGATACCGGGGCCAAAAAGCTTGTGTGGAGTCAGGGCCGGAACCGAAGATTCCTCTCAGGGGCTGATATGGATCTTTGGATACTTCTGGAGTCTCGCCAGGGGAGACAGGCCTCGTTTCGTGAGGGGGCATGCACGTGCACTTTCCTTCCAGGCTGTAGCAGCAATGTCACGCTTCCCGTCACGTGGATCAAAGGATCTGTGGTTTTCCCTCGAGGCTTTCCCTCGAGGCTTTCCCACAGGGCTGTCCCACGTGCCACCGTGGTGTGAGTCGATCCTCGGCGTGAAAGATGAGCCAGTGCAGGGCAAAGAGGTTCCTCTGGAATGGACTGAGACATCTGGGGGACTCTTGGAATGGTGGTACGACCATGGAGTTCCTCTCGCCTTTCCTGTTGAGAGTGCCTCCTCTTGAGATGCGACGGGAACGCCGGGAATTCTTTCCCGTTGAAAGCAGGGAAAGGATCCCTCATCTCGAGCTACGAGGGGGAAACGGGGATCCTCTGGATGTGGGCGGGACCATCGTGCTTCCTCTCGAGTGGAGACGGGTATGGCGGTGAACTTCTTGAGTTGCAGCAAGGGTGTGAAAGACCCTTTCGAAGTTCCAGAGGTTAGGTGTCATTAGTCTCCAGACGCCTCATCGGAAATAAGCCTCATCTCGCCTGGAAGGGAGAACTTCCTGGATTTTCTCGAGTTGCGGCAGGTGTTCTCGAGTTACGACGGGGACCTCAGGGACCCGCCCTGGTGGCCTCAGGAGAGGCCAGTCCCCATGCGAGTTGCTAGGGGGCCTCTCGGGATTCCTCTCCCGTTGATACCGGGGCCAAAAACCTTCTGTGGAGTCAGGGCTGGAACCGAGGATTCCTCTCAGGGGCTGACATGGATCTTTGGGTACTTCTGGAGTCTCCCCAGGGGAGTCAGGCCTCGTCTCGAGTGGGGGCATGCACGTGCGCTTTCCTTCCAGGCTGTAGCAGCAATGTCACGCTTCCCGTCGCGTGGATCAAAGGATCTGTGGTTTTCCCTCGAGGCTTTCCCTCGAGGCTTTCCCACAGGGCTGTCCTACGTGCCACCGTGGTGTGAGTCGATCCTCGGCGTGAAAGATGAGCCAGTGCAGGGCAAAGAGGTTCCTCTGGAATGGACTGAGACATCTGGGGGACTCTTGGAATAGTGGTACGACCATGGAGTTCCTCTCGCCTTTCCTGTTGAGAGTTCCTCCTCTTGAGATGCGACGGGAACGCCGGGAATTCTTTCCCGTTGAAACCAGGGAAAGGATCCCTCATCTCGAGCTACGAGGGGGAAACGGGGCTCCTCTGGATGTGGGCGGGACCATCGTGCTTCCTCTCGAGAGGAGACGGGTATGGTGGTGAACTTCTTGAGTTGCAGCAAGGGTGTGAAAGACCCTTTCGAAGTTCCAGAGGTTAGGTGTCATTAGTCTCCAGACGCCTCATCGGAAATAGGCCTCATCTCGCCTGGAAGGGAGAACTTCCTGGATTTTCTCGAGTTGCGGCAGGTGTTCTCGAGTTACGACGGGGAACTCAGGGACCGGCCCTGGTGGCCTCAGGAGAGGCCAGTCCCCATGCGAGTTGCTAGGGGGCCTCTCGGGATTCCTCTCCCGTCGATACCGGGGCCAAAAACCTTGTGTGGAGTCAGGGCTGGAACCGAGGATTCCTCTCAGGGGCTGACATGGATCTTTGGGTACTTCTGGAGTCTCCCCAGGGGAGTCAGGCCTCGTCTCGAGTGGGGGCATGCACGTGCGCTTTCCTTCCAGGCTGTAGCAGCAATGTCACGCTTCCCGTCGCGTGGATCAAAGGATCTGTGGTTTTCCCTCGAGGCTTTCCCTCGAGGCTTTCCCACAGGGCTGTCCCACGTGCCACCGTGGTGTGAGTCGATCCTCGGCGTGAAAGATGAGCCAGTGCAGGGCAAAGAGGTTCCTCTGGAATGGACTGAGACATCTGGTGGACTCTTGGAATGGTGGTATGACCATGGAGTTCCTCTCGCCTTTCCTGTTGAGAGTGCCTCCTCTTGAGATGCGACGGGAACGCCGGGAATTCTTTCCCGTTGAAAGCAGGGAAAGGATCCCTCATCTCGAGCTATGAGGGGGAAACGGGGATCCTCTGGATGTGGGCGGGACCATCGTGCTTCCTCTCGAGTGGAGACGGGTATGGCGGTGAACTTCTTGAGTCGCAGCAAGGGTGTGAAAGACCCTTTCGAAGTTCCAGAGGTTAGGTGTCATTAGTCTCCAGACGCCTCATCGGAAATAGGCCTCATCTCGCCTGGAAGGGAGAACTTCCTGGATTTTCTCGAGTTGCGGCAGGTGTTCTCGAGCTACGACGGGGACCTCAGGGACCCGCCCTGGTGGCCTCAGGAGAGGCCAGTCCTCATGCGAGTTGCTAGGGGGCCTCTCGGGATTCCTCTCCCGTCGATACCGGGGCCAAAAACCTTGTGTGGAGTCAGGGCCGGAACCGAGGATTCCTCTCAGGGGCTGACATGGATCTTTGGGTACTTCTGGAGTCTCCCCAGTGGAGTCAGGCCTCGTCTCGAGTGGGGGCATGCACGTGCGCTTTCCTTCCAGGCTTTAGCAGCAATGTCACGCTTCCCGTCGCGTGGATCAAAGGATCTGTGGTTTTCCCTCGAGGCTTTCCCTCGAAGCTGTCCCACAGGGCTGTCCCACGTGCCACCGTGGTGTGAGTCGATCCTCGGCGTGAAAGATGAGCCAGTGCAGGGCAAAGAGGTTCCTCTGGAATGGACTGAGACATCTGGGGGACTCTTGGAATGGTGGTACGACCATGGAGTTCCTCTCCTTTCCTGTTGACAGTGCCTCCTCTTGAGATGCGACGGGAACGCAGGGAATTCTTTCCCGTTGAAAGCAGGGAAAGGATCCCTCATCTCGAGCTACGAGGGGGAAACGGGGCTCCTTTGGATGTGGTCGGGACCATCGTGCTTCCTCTCGAGTGGAGACGGGTATGGTGGTGAACTTCTTGAGTTGCAGCAAGGGTGTGAAAGACCCTTTCGAAGTTCCAGAGGTTAGGTGTCATTAGTCTCCAGACGCCTCATCGGAAATAGGCCTCATCTCGCCTGGAAGGGAGAACTTCCTGGATTTTCTCGAGTTGCGGCAGGTGTTCTCGAGTTACGACGGGGAACTCAGGGACCGGCCCTGGTGGCCTCAGGAGAGGCCAGTCCCCATGCGAGTTGCTAGGGGGCCTCTCGGGATTCCTCTCCCGTCGATACCGGGGCCAAAAACCTTGTGTGGAGTCAGGGCCGGAACCGAGGATTCCTCTCAGGGGCTGATATGGATCTTTGGATACTTCTGGAGTCTCGCCAGGGGAGACAGGCCTCGTTTCGTGAGGGGGCATGCACGTGCACCTTCCATCCAGGCTTTAGCAGCAATGTCACGCTTCCCGTGGCGTGGATCAAAGGATCTGTGGTTTTCCCTCGAGGCTTTCCCTCGAGGCTTTCCCACAGGGCTGTCCCACGTGCCACCGTGGTGTGAGTCGATCCTCGGCGTGAAAGATGAGCCAGTGCAGGGCAAAGAGGTTCCTCTGGAATGGACTGAGACATCTGGGGAACTCTTGGAATGGTGGTACAACCATGGAGTTCCTCTCGCCTTTCCTGTTGAGAGTGCCTCCTCTTGAGATGCGACGGGAACGCCGGGAATTCTTTCCCGTTTAAAGCAGGGAAAGGATCCCTCATCTCGAGCTACGAGGGGGAAACGGGGCTCCTCTGGATGTGGGCGGGACCATCGTGCTTCCTCTCGAGTGGAGACGGGTATGGCGGTGAACTTCTTGAGTCGCAGCAAGGGTGTGAAAGACCCTTTCGAAGTTCCAGAGGTTAGGTGTCATTAGTCTCCAGACGCCTTATCGGAAATAGGCCTCATCTCGCCTGGAAGGGAGAACTTCCTGGATTTTCTCGAGTTGCGGCAGGTGTTCTCGAGTTACGACGGGGACCTCAGGGACCCGCCCTGGTGGCCTCAGGAGAGGCCAGTCCCCATGCG
The DNA here is from genome assembly GCF_032405125.1 of Capricornis sumatraensis. NCBI lineage: Eukaryota > Metazoa > Chordata > Mammalia > Artiodactyla > Bovidae > Capricornis > Capricornis sumatraensis. Next base: position 5,285,297 of record NW_027184613.1, read on the forward strand.
AGTTGCTAGGGGGCCTCTCGGGATTCCTCTCCCGTCGATACCGTGGCCAAAAACCTTGTGTGGAGTCAGGGCTGGAACCGAGGATTCCTCTCATGGGCTGACATGGATCTTTGGGTACTTCTGGAGTCTCCCCAGGGGAGTCAGGCCTCGTCTCGAGTGGGGGCATGCACGTGCGCTTTCCTTCCAGGCTGTAGCAGCAATGTCACGCTTCCCGTCGCGTGGATCAAAGGATCTGTGGTTTTCCCTCGAGGCTTTCCCTCGAGGCTTTCCCACAGGGCTGTCCCACGTGCCACCGTGGTGTGAGTCGATCCTCGGCGTGAAAGATGAGCCAGTGCAGGGCAAAGAGGTTCCTCTGGAATGGACTGAGACATCTGGTGGACTCTTGGAATGGTGGTACGACCATGGAGTTCCTCTCGCCTTTCCTGTTGAGAGTGCCTCCTCTTGAGATGCGACAGGAACGCCGGGAATTCTTTCCCGTTGAAAGCAGGGAAAGGATCCCTCATCTCGAGCTACGAGGGGGAAACGGAGATCCTCTGGATGTGGGCGGGACCATCGTGCTTACTCTCGAGTGGAGACGGGTATGGCGGTGAACTTCTTGAGTCGCAGCAAGGGTGTGAAAGACCCTTTCGAAGTTCCAGAGGTTAGGTGTCATTAGTCTCCAGACGCCTCATCGGAAATAGGCCTCATCTCGCCTGGAAGGGAGAACTTCCTGGATTTTCTCGAGTTGCGGCAGGTGCTCTCGAGTTACGACGAGGACCTCAGCGACCCGCCCTGGTGGCCTCAGGAGAGGCCAGTCCCCATGCGAGTTGCTAGGGGGCCTCTCGGGATTCCTCTCCCGTCGATACCGGGGCCAAAAACCTTGTGTGGAGTCAGGGCCGGAACCGAGGATTCCTCTCAGGGGCTGACATGGATCTTTGGGTACTTCTGGAGTCTCCCCAGGGGAGTCAGGCCTCGTCTCGAGTGGGGGCATGCACGTGCGCTTTCCTTCCAGGCTGTAGCAGCAATGTCACGCTTCCCGTCGCGTGGATCAATGGATCTGTGGTTTTCCCTCGAGGCTTTCCCTCGAGGCTTTCCCACAGGGCTGTCCCACGTGCCACCGTGGTGTGAGTCGATCCTCGGCGTGAAAGATGAGCCAGTGCAGGGCAAAGAGGTTCCTCTGGAATGGACTGAGACATCTGGGGGACTCTTGGAATGGTGGTACGACCATGGAGTTCCTCTCGCCTTTCCTGTTGAGAGTGCCTCCTCTTGAGATGCGACGGGAACGCCGGGAATTCGTTCCCGTTGAAAGCAGGGAAAGGATCCCTCATCTCGAGCTACGAGGGGGAAACGGGGCTCCTCTGGATGTGGGCGGGACCATCGTGCTTCCTCTCGTGTGGAGACGGGTATGGCGGTGAACTTCTTGAGTTGCAGCAAGGGTGTGAAAGACCCTTTCGAAGTTCCAGAGGTTAGGTGTCATTAGTCTCCAGACGCCTCATCGGAAATAGGCCTCATCTCGCCTGGAAGGGAGAACTTCCTGGATTTTCTCGAGTTGCGGCAGGTGTTCTCGAGTTACGACGGGGAACTCAGGGACCGGCCCTGGTGGCCTCAGGAGAGGCCAGTCCCCATGCGAGTTGCTAGGGGGCCTCTCGGGATTCCTCTCCCGTCGATACCGGGGCCAAAAACCTTGTGTGGAGTCAGGGCCGGAACCGAGGATTCCTCTCAGGGGCTGATATGGATCTTTGGATACTTCTGGAGTCTCGCCAGGGGAGACAGGCCTCGTTTCGTGAGGGGGCATGCACGTGCACCTTCCATCCAGGCTTTAGCAGCAATGTCACGCTTCCCGTGGCGTGGATCAAAGGATCTGTGGTTTTCCCTCGAGGCTTTCCCTCGAGGCTTTCCCACAGGGCTGTCCCACGTGCCACCGTGGTGTGAGTCGATCCTCGGCGTGAAAGATGAGCCAGTGCAGGGCAAAGAGGTTCCTCTGGAATGGACTGAAACATCTGGGGGACTCTTGGAATGGTGGTACGACCATGGAGTTCCTCTCGCCTTTCCTGTTGAGAGTGCCTCCTCTTGAGATGCGACGGGAACGCCGGGAATTCTTTCCCGTTTAAAGCAGGGAAAGGATCCCTCATCTCGAGCTACGAGGGGGAAACGGGGCTCCTCTGGATGTGGGCGGGACCATCGTGCTTCCTCTCGAGTGGAGACGGGTATGGCGGTGAACTTCTTGAGTCGCAGCAAGGGTGTGAAAGACCCTTTCGAAGTTCCAGAGGTTAGGTGTCATTAGTCTCCAGACGCCTTATCGGAAAAAGGCCTCATCTCGCCTGGAAGGGAGAACTTCCTGGATTTTCTCGAGATGCGGCAGGTGTTCTCGAGTTACGACGGGGACCTCAGGGACCCGCCCTGGTGGCCTCAGGAGAGGCCAGTCCCCATGCGAGTTGCTAGGGGGCCTTTCGGGATTCCTCTCCCGTCGATACCGGGGCCAAAAACCTTGTGTGGAGTCAGGGCTGGAACCGAGGATTCCTCTCAGGGGATGACATGGATCTTTGGGTACTTCTGGAGTCTCCCCAGGGGAGTCAGGCCTCGTCTCGAGTGGGGGCATGCACGTGCGCTTTCCTTCCAGGCTGTAGCAGCAATGTCACGCTTCCCGTCGCGTGGATCAAAGGATCTGTGGTTTTCCCTCGAGGCTTTCCCTCGAGGCTTTCCCTCGAGGCTTTCCCACAGGGCTGTCCCACGTGCCACCGTGGTGTGAGTCGATCCTCGGCGTGAAAGATGAGCCAGTGCAGGGCAAAGAGGTTCCTCTGGAATGGACTGAGACATCTGGGGGACTCTTGGAATGGTGGTACGACCATGGAGTTCCTCTCGCCTTTCCTGTTGAGAGTGCCTCCTCTTGAGATGCGACGGGAACGCCGGGAATTCGTTCCCGTTGAAAGCAGGGAAAGGATCCCTCATCTCGAGCTACGAGGGGGAAACGGGGCTCCTCTGGATGTGGGCGGGACCATCGTGCTTCCTCTCGTGTGGAGACGGGTATGGCGGTGAACTTCTTGAGTTGCAGCAAGGGTGTGAAAGACCCTTTCGAAGTTCCAGAGGTTAGGTGTCATTAGTCTCCAGACGCCTCATCGGAAATAGGCCTCATCTCGCCTGGAAGGGAGAACTTCCTGGATTTTCTCGAGTTGCGGCAGGTGTTCTCGAGTTACGACGGGGAACTCAGGGACCGGCCCTGGTGGCCTCAGGAGAGGCCAGTCCCCATGCGAGTTGCTAGGGGGCCTCTCGGGATTCCTCTCCCGTCGATACCGGGGCCAAAAACCTTGTGTGGAGTCAGGGCCGGAACCGAGGATTCCTCTCAGGGGCTGATATGGATCTTTGGATACTTCTGGAGTCTCGCCAGGGGAGACAGGCCTCGTTTCGTGAGGGGGCATGCACGTGCACCTTCCATCCAGGCTTTAGCAGCAATGTCACGCTTCCCGTGGCGTGGATCAAAGGATCTGTGGTTTTCCCTCGAGGCTTTCCCTCGAGGCTTTCCCACAGGGCTGTCCCACGTGCCACCGTGGTGTGAGTCGATCCTCGGCGTGAAAGATGAGCCAGTGCAGGGCAAAGAGGTTCCTCTGGAATGGACTGAAACATCTGGGGGACTCTTGGAATGGTGGTACGACCATGGAGTTCCTCTCGCCTTTCCTGTTGAGAGTGCCTCCTCTTGAGATGCGACGGGAACGCCGGGAATTCTTTCCCGTTTAAAGCAGGGAAAGGATCCCTCATCTCGAGCTACGAGGGGGAAACGGGGCTCCTCTGGATGTGGGCGGGACCATCGTGCTTCCTCTCGAGTGGAGACGGGTATGGCGGTGAACTTCTTGAGTCGCAGCAAGGGTGTGAAAGACCCTTCCGAAGTTCCAGAGGTTAGGTGTCATTAGTCTCCAGACGCCTTATCGGAAAAAGGCCTCATCTCGCCTGGAAGGGAGAACTTCCTGGATTTTCTCGAGTTGCGGCAGGTGTTCTCGAGTTACGACGGGGACCTCAGGGACCCGCCCTGGTGGCCTCAGGAGAGGCCAGTCCCCATGCGAGTTGCTAGGGGGCCTTTCGGGATTCCTCTCCCGTCGATACCGGGGCCAAAAACCTTGTGTGGAGTCAGGGCTGGAACCGAGGATTCCTCTCAGGGGATGACATGGATCTTTGGGTACTTCTGGAGTCTCCCCAGGGGAGTCAGGCCTCGTCTCGAGTGGGGGCATGCACGTGCGCTTTCCTTCCAGGCTGTAGCAGCAATGTCACGCTTCCCGTCGCGTGGATCAAAGGATCTGTGGTTTTCCCTCGAGGCTTTCCCTCGAGGCTTTCCCTCGAGGCTTTCCCACAGGGCTGTCCCACGTGCCACCGTGGTGTGAGTCGATCCTCGGCGTGAAAGATGAGCCAGTGCAGGGCAAAGAGGTTCCTCTGGAATGGACTGAGACATCTGGGGGACTCTTGGAATGGTGGTACGACCATGGAGTTCCTCTCGCCTTTCCTGTTGAGAGTGCCTCCTCTTGAGATGCGACGGGAACGCCGGGAATTCGTTCCCGTTGAAAGCAGGGAAAGGATCCCTCATCTCGAGCTACGAGGGGGAAACGGGGCTCCTCTGGATGTGGGCGGGACCATCGTGCTTCCTCTCGTGTGGAGACGGGTATGGCGGTGAACTTCTTGAGTTGCAGCAAGGGTGTGAAAGACCCTTTCGAAGTTCCAGAGGTTAGGTGTCATTAGTCTCCAGACGCCTCATCGGAAATAGGCCTCATCTCGCCTGGAAGGGAGAACTTCCTGGATTTTCTCGAGTTGCGGCAGGTGTTCTCGAGTTACGACGGGGAACTCAGGGACCGGCCCTGGTGGCCTCAGGAGAGGCCAGTCCCCATGCGAGTTGCTAGGGGGCCTCTCGGGATTCCTCTCCCGTCGATACCGGGGCCAAAAACCTTGTGTGGAGTCAGGGCCGGAACCGAGGATTCCTCTCAGGGGCTGATATGGATCTTTGGATACTTCTGGAGTCTCGCCAGGGGAGACAGGCCTCGTTTCGTGAGGGGGCATGCACGTGCACCTTCCATCCAGGCTTTAGCAGCAATGTCACGCTTCCCGTGGCGTGGATCAAAGGATCTGTGGTTTTCCCTCGAGGCTTTCCCTCGAGGCTTTCCCACAGGGCTGTCCCACGTGCCACCGTGGTGTGAGTCGATCCTCGGCGTGAAAGATGAGCCAGTGCAGGGCAAAGAGGTTCCTCTGGAATGGACTGAAACATCTGGGGGACTCTTGGAATGGTGGTACGACCATGGAGTTCCTCTCGCCTTTCCTGTTGAGAGTGCCTCCTCTTGAGATGCGACGGGAACGCCGGGAATTCTTTCCCGTTTAAAGCAGGGAAAGGATCCCTCATCTCGAGCTACGAGGGGGAAACGGGGCTCCTCTGGATGTGGGCGGGACCATCGTGCTTCCTCTCGAGTGGAGACGGGTATGGCGGTGAACTTCTTGAGTCGCAGCAAGGGTGTGAAAGACCCTTTCGAAGTTCCAGAGGTTAGGTGTCATTAGTCTCCAGACGCCTTATCGGAAATAGGCCTCATCTCGCCTGGAAGGGAGAACTTCCTGGATTTTCTCGAGTTGCGGCAGGTGTTCTCGAGTTACGACGGGGACCTCAGGGACCCGCCCTGGTGGCCTCAGGAGAGGCCAGTCCCCATGCGAGTTGCTAGGGGGCCTTTCGGGATTCCTCTCCCGTCGATACCGGGGCCAAAAACCTTGTGTGGAGTCAGGGCTGGAACCGAGGATTCCTCTCAGGGGCTGACATGGATCTTTGGGTACTTCTGGAGTCTCCCCAGGGGAGTCAGGCCTCGTCTCGAGTGGGGGCATGCACGTGCGCTTTCCTTCCAGGCTGTAGCAGCAATGTCACGCTTCCCGTGGCGTGGATCAAAGGATCTGTGGTTTTCCCTCGAGGCTTTCCCTCGAGGCTTTCCCACAGGGCTGTCCCACGTGCCACCGTGGTGTGAGTCGATCCTCGGCGTGAAAGATGAGCCAGTGCAGGGCAAAGAGGTTCCTCTGGAATGGACTGAAACATCTGGGGGACTCTTGGAATGGTGGTACGACCATGGAGTTCCTCTCGCCTTTCCTGTTGAGAGTGCCTCCTCTTGAGATGCGACGGGAACGCCGGGAATTCTTTCCCGTTTAAAGCAGGGAAAGGATCCCTCATCTCGAGCTACGAGGGGGAAACGGGGCTCCTCTGGATGTGGGCGGGACCATCGTGCTTCCTCTCGAGTGGAGACGGGTATGGCGGTGAACTTCTTGAGTCGCAGCAAGGGTGTGAAAGACCCTTCCGAAGTTCCAGAGGTTAGGTGTCATTAGTCTCCAGACGCCTTATCGGAAAAAGGCCTCATCTCGCCTGGAAGGGAGAACTTCCTGGATTTTCTCGAGTTGCGGCAGGTGTTCTCGAGTTACGACGGGGACCTCAGGGACCCGCCCTGGTGGCCTCAGGAGAGGCCAGTCCCCATGCGAGTTGCTAGGGGGCCTTTCGGGATTCCTCTCCCGTCGATACCGGGGCCAAAAACCTTGTGTGGAGTCAGGGCTGGAACCGAGGATTCCTCTCAGGGGATGACATGGATCTTTGGGTACTTCTGGAGTCTCCCCAGGGGAGTCAGGCCTCGTCTCGAGTGGGGGCATGCACGTGCGCTTTCCTTCCAGGCTGTAGCAGCAATGTCACGCTTCCCGTCGCGTGGATCAAAGGATCTGTGGTTTTCCCTCGAGGCTTTCCCTCGAGGCTTTCCCTCGAGGCTTTCCCACAGGGCTGTCCCACGTGCCACCGTGGTGTGAGTCGATCCTCGGCGTGAAAGATGAGCCAGTGCAGGGCAAAGAGGTTCCTCTGGAATGGACTGAGACATCTGGGGGACTCTTGGAATGGTGGTACGACCATGGAGTTCCTCTCGCCTTTCCTGTTGAGAGTGCCTCCTCTTGAGATGCGACGGGAACGCCGGGAATTCGTTCCCGTTGAAAGCAGGGAAAGGATCCCTCATCTCGAGCTACGAGGGGGAAACGGGGCTCCTCTGGATGTGGGCGGGACCATCGTGCTTCCTCTCGTGTGGAGACGGGTATGGCGGTGAACTTCTTGAGTTGCAGCAAGGGTGTGAAAGACCCTTTCGAAGTTCCAGAGGTTAGGTGTCATTAGTCTCCAGACGCCTCATCGGAAATAGGCCTCATCTCGCCTGGAAGGGAGAACTTCCTGGATTTTCTCGAGTTGCGGCAGGTGTTCTCGAGTTACGACGGGGAACTCAGGGACCGGCCCTGGTGGCCTCAGGAGAGGCCAGTCCCCATGCGAGTTGCTAGGGGGCCTCTCGGGATTCCTCTCCCGTCGATACCGGGGCCAAAAACCTTGTGTGGAGTCAGGGCCGGAACCGAGGATTCCTCTCAGGGGCTGATATGGATCTTTGGATACTTCTGGAGTCTCGCCAGGGGAGACAGGCCTCGTTTCGTGAGGGGGCATGCACGTGCACCTTCCATCCAGGCTTTAGCAGCAATGTCACGCTTCCCGTGGCGTGGATCAAAGGATCTGTGGTTTTCCCTCGAGGCTTTCCCTCGAGGCTTTCCCACAGGGCTGTCCCACGTGCCACCGTGGTGTGAGTCGATCCTCGGCGTGAAAGATGAGCCAGTGCAGGGCAAAGAGGTTCCTCTGGAATGGACTGAAACATCTGGGGGACTCTTGGAATGGTGGTACGACCATGGAGTTCCTCTCGCCTTTCCTGTTGAGAGTGCCTCCTCTTGAGATGCGACGGGAACGCCGGGAATTCTTTCCCGTTTAAAGCAGGGAAAGGATCCCTCATCTCGAGCTACGAGGGGGAAACGGGGCTCCTCTGGATGTGGGCGGGACCATCGTGCTTCCTCTCGAGTGGAGACGGGTATGGCGGTGAACTTCTTGAGTCGCAGCAAGGGTGTGAAAGACCCTTTCGAAGTTCCAGAGGTTAGGTGTCATTAGTCTCCAGACGCCTTATCGGAAATAGGCCTCATCTCGCCTGGAAGGGAGAACTTCCTGGATTTTCTCGAGTTGCGGCAGGTGTTCTCGAGTTACGACGGGGACCTCAGGGACCCGCCCTGGTGGCCTCAGGAGAGGCCAGTCCCCATGCGAGTTGCTAGGGGGCCTTTCGGGATTCCTCTCCCGTCGATACCGGGGCCAAAAACCTTGTGTGGAGTCAGGGCTGGAACCGAGGATTCCTCTCAGGGGCTGACATGGATCTTTGGGTACTTCTGGAGTCTCCCCAGGGGAGTCAGGCCTCGTCTCGAGTGGGGGCATGCACGTGCGCTTTCCTTCCAGGCTGTAGCAGCAATGTCACGCTTCCCGTCGCGTGGATCAAAGGATCTGTGGTTTTCCCTCGAGGCTTTCCCTCGAGGCTTTCCCACAGGGCTGTCCCACGTGCCACCGTGGTGTGAGTCGATCCTCGGCGTGAAAGATGAGCCAGTGCAGGGCAAAGAGGTTCCTCTGGAATGGACTGAGACATCTGGTGGACTCTTGGAATGGTGGTACGACCATGGAGTTCCTCTCGCCTTTCCTGTTGAGAGTGCCTCCTCTTGAGATGCGACAGGAACGCCGGGAATTCTTTCCCGTTGAAAGCAGGGAAAGGATCCCTCATCTCGAGCTACGAGGGGGAAACGGGGATCCTCTGGATGTGGGCGGGACCATCGTGCTTACTCTCGAGTGGAGACGGGTATGGCGGTGAACTTCTTGAGTCGCAGCAAGGGTGTGAAAGACCCTTTCGAAGTTCCAGAGGTTAGGTGTCATTAGTCTCCAGACGCCTCATCGGAAATAGGCCTCATCTCGCCTGGAAGGGAGAACTTCCTGGATTTTCTCGAGTTGCGGCAGGTGCTCTCGAGTTACGACGAGGACCTCAGCGACCCGCCCTGGTGGCCTCAGGAGAGGCCAGTCCCCATGAGAGTTGCTAGGGGGCCTCTCGGGATTCCTCTCCCGTCGATACCGGGGCCAAAAACCTTGTGTGGAGTCAGGGCCGGAACCGAGGATTCCTCTCAGGGGCTGACATGGATCTTTGGGTACTTCTGGAGTCTCCCCAGGGGAGTCAGGCCTCGTCTCGAGTGGGGGCATGCACGTGCGCTTTCCTTCCAGGCTGTAGCAGCAATGTCACGCTTCCCGTCGCGTGGATCAAAGGATCTGTGGTTGTCCCTCGAGGCTTTCCCTCGAGGCTTTCCCTCGAGGCTTTCCCACAGGGCTGTCCCACGTGCCACCGTGGTGTGAGTCGATCCTCGGCGTGAAAGATGAGCCAGTGCAGGGCAAAGAGGTTCCTCTGGAATGGACTGAGACATCTGGGGGACTCTTGGAATGGTGGTACGACCATGGAGTTCCTCTCGCCTTTCCTGTTGAGAGTGCCTCCTCTTGAGATGCGACGGGAACGCCGGGAATTCGTTCCCGTTGAAAGCAGGGAAAGGATCCCTCATCTCGAGCTACGAGGGGGAAACGGGGCTCCTCTGGATGTGGGCGGGACCATCGTGCTTCCTCTCGTGTGGAGACGGGTATGGCGGTGAACTTCTTGAGTTGCAGCAAGGGTGTGAAAGACCCTTTCGAAGTTCCAGAGGTTAGGTGTCATTAGTCTCCAGACGCCTCATCGGAAATAGGCCTCATCTCGCCTGGAAGGGAGAACTTCCTGGATTTTCTCGAGTTGCGGCAGGTGTTCTCGAGTTACGACGCGGACCTCAGGGACCCGCCCTGGTGGCCTCAGGAGAGGCCAGTCCCCATGCGATGTGCTAGGGGGCCTCTCGAGATTCCTCTCCCGTCGATACCGGGGCCAAAAACCTTGTGTGGAGTCAGGGCCGGAACCGAGGATTCCTCTCAGGGGCTGACATGTATCTTTAGGTACTTCTGGAGTCTCCGCAGGGGAGTCAGGCCTCGTCTCGAGTGGGGGCATGCACGTGCGCTTTCCTTCCAGGCTGTAGCAGCAATGTCACGCTTCCCGTCGCGTGGATCAAAGGATCTGTGGTTTTCCCTCGAGGCTTTCCCTCGAGGCTTTCCCACAGGGCTGTCCCACGTGCCACCGTGGTGTGAGTCGATCCTCGGCGTGAAAGATGAGCCAGTGCAGGGCAAAGAGGTTCCTCTGGAATGGACTGAGACATCTGGGGGACTCTTGGAATGGTGGTACGACCATGGAGTTCCTCTCGACTTTCCTGTTGAGAGTGCCTCCTCTTGAGATGCGACGGGAACGCCGGGAATTCTTTCCCGTTGAAAGCAGGGAAAGGATCCATCATCTCGAGCTACGAGGGGGAAACGGGGCTCCTCTGGATGTGGGCGGGACCATCGTGCTTCCTCTCGAGTGGAGACGGGTATGGCGGTGAACTTCTTGAGTCGCAGCAAGGGTGTGAAAGACCCTTTCGAAGTTCCAGAGGTTAGGTGTCATTAGTCTCCAGACGCCTCATCGGAAATAGGCCTCATCTCGCCTGGAAGGGAGAACTTCCTGGATTTTCTCGAGTTGCGGCAGGTGCTCTCGAGTTACGACGAGGACCTCAGCGACCCGCCCTGGTGGCCTCAGGAGAGGCCAGTCCCCATGAGAGTTGCTAGGGGGCCTCTCGGGATTCCTCTCCCGTCGATACCGGGGCCAAAAACCTTGTGTGGAGTCAGGGCCGGAACCGAGGATTCCTCTCAGGGGCTGACATGGATCTTTGGGTACTTCTGGAGTCTCCCCAGGGGAGTCAGGCCTCGTCTCGAGTGGGGGCATGCACGTGCGCTTTCCTTCCAGGCTGTAGCAGCAATGTCACGCTTCCCGTCGCGTGGATCAAAGGATCTGTGGTTGTCCCTCGAGGCTTTCCCTCGAGGCTTTCCCTCGAGGCTTTCCCACAGGGCTGTCCCACGTGCCACCGTGGTGTGAGTCGATCCTCGGCGTGAAAGATGAGCCAGTGCAGGGCAAAGAGGTTCCTCTGGAATGGACTGAGACATCTGGGGGACTCTTGGAATGGTGGTACGACCATGGAGTTCCTCTCGCCTTTCCTGTTGAGAGTGCCTCCTCTTGAGATGCGACGGGAACGCCGGGAATTCGTTCCCGTTGAAAGCAGGGAAAGGATCCCTCATCTCGAGCTACGAGGGGGAAACGGGGCTCCTCTGGATGTGGGCGGGACCATCGTGCTTCCTCTCGTGTGGAGACGGGTATGGCGGTGAACTTCTTGAGTTGCAGCAAGGGTGTGAAAGACCCTTTCGAAGTTCCAGAGGTTAGGTGTCATTAGTCTCCAGACGCCTCATCGGAAATAGGCCTCATCTCGCCTGGAAGGGAGAACTTCCTGGATTTTCTCGAGTTGCGGCAGGTGTTCTCGAGTTACGACGCGGACCTCAGGGACCCGCCCTGGTGGCCTCAGGAGAGGCCAGTCCCCATGCGATGTGCTAGGGGGCCTCTCGAGATTCCTCTCCCGTCGATACCGGGGCCAAAAACCTTGTGTGGAGTCAGGGCCGGAACCGAGGATTCCTCTCAGGGGCTGACATGTATCTTTAGGTACTTCTGGAGTCTCCGCAGGGGAGTCAGGCCTCGTCTCGAGTGGGGGCATGCACGTGCGCTTTCCTTCCAGGCTGTAGCAGCAATGTCACGCTTCCCGTCGCGTGGATCAAAGGATCTGTGGTTTTCCCTCGAGGCTTTCCCTCGAGGCTTTCCCACAGGGCTGTCCCACGTGCCACCGTGGTGTGAGTCGATCCTCGGCGTGAAAGATGAGCCAGTGCAGGGCAAAGAGGTTCCTCTGGAATGGACTGAGACATCTGGGGGACTCTTGGAATGGTGGTACGACCATGGAGTTCCTCTCGACTTTCCTGTTGAGAGTGCCTCCTCTTGAGATGCGACGGGAACGCCGGGAATTCTTTCCCGTTGAAAGCAGGGAAAGGATCCATCATCTCGAGCTACGAGGGGGAAACGGGGCTCCTCTGGATGTGGGCGGGACCATCGTGCTTCCTCTCGAGTGGAGACGGGTATGGCGGTGAACTTCTTGAGTTGCAGCAAGGGTGTGAAAGACCCTTTCGAAGTTCCAGAGGTTAGGTGTCATTAGTCTCCAGACGCCTCATCGGAAATAGGCCTCATCTCGCCTGGAAGGGAGAACTTCCTGGATTTTCTCGAGTTGTGGCAGGTGTTCTCGAGTTACGACGGGGACCTCAGGCACCCGCCCTGGTGGCCTCAGGAGTGGCCAGTCCCCATGCGAGGTGCTAGGGGGCCTCTCGGGATTACTCTCCCGTCGATACCGGGGCCAAAAACCTTGTGTGGAGTCAGGGCCGGAACCGAGGATTCCTCTCAAGGGTTGACATGGATCTTTGGGTACTTGTGGAGTCTCCCCAGGGGAGTCAGGCCTCGTCTCGAGTGGGGGCATGCACGTGCGCTTTCCTTCCAGGCTGTAGCAGCAATGTCACGCTTCCCGTCGCGTGGATCAAAGGATCTGTGGTTGTCCCTCGAGGCTTTCCCTCGAGGCTTTCCCTCGAGGCTTTCCCACAGGGCTGTCCCACGTGCCACCGTGGTGTGAGTCGATCCTCGGCGTGAAAGATGAGCCAGTGCAGGGCAAAGAGGTTCCTCTGGAATGGACTGAGACATCTGGGGGACTCTTGGAATGGTGGTACGACCATGGAGTTCCTCTCGCCTTTCCTGTTGAGAGTGCCTCCTCTTGAGATGCGACGGGAACGCCGGGAATTCGTTCCCGTTGAAAGCAGGGAAAGGATCCCTCATCTCGAGCTACGAGGGGGAAACGGGGCTCCTCTGGATGTGGGCGGGACCATCGTGCTTCCTCTCGTGTGGAGACGGGTATGGCGGTGAACTTCTTGAGTTGCAGCAAGGGTGTGAAAGACCCTTTCGAAGTTCCAGAGGTTAGGTGTCATTAGTCTCCAGACGCCTCATCGGAAATAGGCCTCATCTCGCCTGGAAGGGAGAACTTCCTGGATTTTCTCGAGTTGCGGCAGGTGTTCTCGAGTTACGACGCGGACCTCAGGGACCCGCCCTGGTGGCCTCAGGAGAGGCCAGTCCCCATGCGATGTGCTAGGGGGCCTCTCGAGATTCCTCTCCCGTCGATACCGGGGCCAAAAACCTTGTGTGGAGTCAGGGCCGGAACCGAGGATTCCTCTCAGGGGCTGACATGTATCTTTAGGTACTTCTGGAGTCTCCCCAGGGGAGTCAGGCCTCGTCTCGAGTGGGGGCATGCACGTGCGCTTTCCTTCCAGGCTGTAGCAGCAATGTCACGCTTCCCGTCGCGTGGATCAAAGGATCTGTGGTTTTCCCTCGAGGCTTTCCCTCGAGGCTTTCCCACAGGGCTGTCCCACGTGCCACCGTGGTGTGAGTCGATCCTCGGCGTGAAAGATGAGCCAGTGCAGGGCAAAGAGGTTCCTCTGGAATGGACTGAGACATCTGGGGGACTCTTGGAATGGTGGTACGACCATGGAGTTCCTCTCGCCTTTCCTGTTGAGAGTGCCTCCTCTTGAGATGCGACGGGAACGCCGGGAATTCGTTCCCGTTGAAAGCAGGGAAAGGATCCCTCATCTCGAGCTACGAGGGGGAAACGGGGCTCCTCTGGATGTGGGCGGGACCATCGTGCTTCCTCTCGAGTGGAGACGGGTATGGCGGTGAACTTCTTGAGTTGCAGCAAGGGTGTGAAAGACCCTTTCGAAGTTCCAGAGGTTAGGTGTCATTAGTCTCCAGACGCCTCATCGGAAATAGGCCTCATCTCGCCTGGAAGGGAGAACTTCCTGGATTTTCTCGAGTTGCGGCAGGTGTTCTCGAGTTACGACGGGTACCTCAGGGACCCGCCCTGGTGGCCTCAGGATAGGCCAGTCCCCATGCGAGTTGCTAGGGGGCCTCTCTGGATTCCTCTCCCGTCGATACCGGGGCCAAAAACCTTGTGTGGAGTCAGGGCCGGATCCGAGGATTCCGCTCAGGGACTGACATGGATCTTTGGGTACTTGTGGAGTCTCCCCAGGGGAGTCAGGCCTCGTCTCGAGTGGGGGAATGCACGTGCGCTTTCGTTCCAGGCTGTAGCAGCAATGTCACGCTTCCCGTCGCGTGGATCAAAGGATCTGTGGTTTTCCCTCGAGGCTTTCCCTCGAGGCTTTCCCACAGGGCTGTCCCACGTGCCACCGTGGTGTGAGTCGGTTCTCGGCGTGAAAGATGAGCCAGTGCAGGGCAAAGAGGTTCCTCTGGAATGGACTGAGACATCTGGGGAACTCTTGGAATGGTGGTACGACCATGGAGTTCCTCTCGCCTTTCCTGTTTAGAGTGCCTCCTCTTGAGATGCGACGGAAACGCCGGGAATTCTTTCCCGTTGAAAGCAGGGAAAGGATCCCTCATCTCGAGCTACGAGGGGGAAACGGGGCTCCTCTGGATGTGGGCGGGACCATCGTGCTTCCTCTCGAGTGGAGACGGGTATGGCGGTGAACTTCTTGAGTTGCAGCAAGGGTGTGAAAGACCCTTTCGAAGTTCCAGAGGTTAGGTGTCATTAGTCTCCAGACGCCTCATCGGAAATAGGCCTCATCTCGCCTGGAAGGGAGAACTTCCTGGATTTTCTCGAGTTGCGGCAGGTGTTCTCGATTTACGACGCGGACCTCAGGGACCCGCCCTGGTGGACTCAGGAGAGGCCAGTCCCCATGCGAGTTGCTAGGGGGCCTCTCGGGATTCCTCTCCCGTCGATACCGGGGCCAAAAACCTTGTGTGGAGTCAGGGCCGGAACCGAGGATTCCTCTCAGGGGCTGACATGGATCTTTGGGTACTTGTGGAGTCTCCCCAGGGGAGTCAGGCCTTGTCTCGAGTGGGGGCATGCACGTGCGCTTTCCTTCCAGGCTGTAGCAGCAATGTCACGCTTCCCGTCGCGTGGATCAAAGGATCTGTGGTTTTCCCTCGAGGCTTTCGCTCGAGGCTTTCCCACAGGGCTGTCCCACGTGCCACCGTGGTGTGAGTCGATCCTCGGCGTGAAAGATGAGCCAGTGCAGGGCAAAGAGGCTCCTCTGGAATGGACTGAGACATCTGGGGGACTCTTGGAATGGTGGAACGACCATGGAGTTCCTCTCGCCTTTCCTGTTGAGAGTGCCTCCTCTTGAGATGCGACGGGAACGCCGGGAATTCTTTCCCGTTGAAAGCAGGGAATGGATCCCTCATCTCAAGCTACGAGGGGGAAACGGGGCTCCTCTGGATGTGGGCGGGACCATCGTGCTTCCTCTCGAGTGGAGACGGGTATGGCGGTGAACTTCTTGAGTTGCAGCAAGGGTGTGAAAGACCCTTTCGAAGTTCCAGAGGTTATGTGTCATTTGTCTCCAGAGGCCTCATCGGAAATAGGCCTCATCTCGCCTGGAAGGGAGAACTTCCTGGATTTTCTCGAGTTGCGGCAGGTGTTCTCGAGTTACGACGGGGACCTCAGGGACCCGCCCTGGTGGCCTCAGGAGAGGCCAGTCCCCATGCGAGTTGCTAGGGGGCCTCTCGGGATTCCTCTCCCGTCGATACCGGGGCCAAAAACCTTGTGTGGAGTCAGGGCCGGAACCGAGGATTCCTCTCAGGGGCTGACATGGATCTTTGGGTACTTCTGGAGTCTCCCCAGGGGAGTCAGGCCTCGTCTCGAGTGGGGGCATGCACGTGCGCTTTCCTTCCAGGCTGTAGCAGCAATGTCACGCTTCCCGTCGCGTGGATCAAAGGATCTGTGGTTTACCCTCGAGGCTTTCCCACAGGGCTGTCCCACGTGCCACCGTGGTGTGAGTCGATCCTCGGCGTGAAAGATGAGCCAGTGCAGGGCAAAGAGGTTCCTCTGGAATGGACTGAGAAATCTCGGGGACTCTTGGAATGGTGGTACGACCATGGAGTTCCTCTCGTCTTTTCTGTTGAGAGTGCCTCCTCTTGAGATGCGACGGGAACGCCGAAAATACTTTCCCGTTGATAGCAGGGAAAGGATCCCTCATCTCGAGCTACTAGGGGCAAACGGGGCTCCTCTGGATGTGGGCGGGACCATCATGTTTCCTCTCAAGTGGAGACGGGTATGGCGGTGAACTTCTTGAGTTGCAGCAAGGGTGTGAAAGACCCCTTCGAAGTTCCAGAGGTTAGGTGTCATTTGTCTCCAGAGGCCTCATCGGAAATAGGCCTCATCTCGCCTGGAAGGGAGAACTTCCTGGATTTTCTCGAGTTGCGGCAGGTGTTCTCGAGTTACGACGGGGACCTCAGGGACCCGCCCTGGTGGCCTCAGGAGAGGCCAGTCCCCATGCGAGTTGCTAGGGGGCCTCTCGGGATTCCTCTCCCGTCGATACCGGGGCCAAAAACCTTGTGTGGAGTCAGGGCCGGAACCGAGGATTCCTCTCAGGGGCTGACATGGATCTTTGGGTACTTCTGGAGTCTCCCCAGGGGAGTCAGGCCTCGTCTCGAGTGCGGGCATGCACGTGCTCTTTCCTTCCAGGCTGTAGCAGCAATGTCACGCTTCCCGTCGCGTGGATCAAAGGATCTGTGGTTTTCCCTCGAGGCTTTCCCTCGAGGCTTTCCCACAGGGCTGTCCCACGTACCACCGTGGTGTGAGTCGATCCTCGGCGTGAAAGATGAGCCAGTGCAGGGCAAAGAGGCTCCTCTGGAATGGACTGAGACATCTGGGGGACTCTTGGAATGGTGGTACGACCATGGAGTTCCTCTCGCCTTTCCTGTTGAGAGTGCCTCCTCTTGAGATGCGACGGGAACGCCGGGAATTCTTTCCCGTTGGAAGCAGGGAAAGGATCCCTCATCTCGAGCTCCGAGGGGGAAACGGGGCTCCTCTGGATGTGGGCGGGACCATCGTGCTTCCTCTCGAGTGGAGACGGGTATGGAGGTGAACTTCTTGAGTTGCATCAAGGGTGTGAAAGACCCTTTCGAAGTTCCAGAGGTTTGTTGTCATTTGTCTCCAGACGCCTCATCGGAAATAGGCCTCATCTCGCCTGGAAGGGAGAACTTCCTGGATTTTCTCGAGTTGCGGCAGGTGTTCTCGAGTTACGACGGGGACCACAGGGACCCGCCCTGGTGGCCTCAGGAGAGGCCAGTCCCCATGCGAGATGCTAGGGGGCCTCTCGGGATTCCTCTCCCGTCGATACCGGGGCAAAAACCTTGTGTGGAGTCAGGGCCGGAACCGAGGATTCCTCTCAGGGGCTGACATGGATCTTTGGGTACTTGTGGAGTCTCCCCAGGGGAGTCAGGCCTCGTCTCGAGTGGGGGCATGCACGTGGGCTTTCCTTCCAGTCTGTAGCAGCAATGTCACGCTTCCCGTCGCGTGGATCAAAGGATCTGTGGTTTTCCCTCGAGGCTTTCCCACAGGGCTGTCCCACGTGACACCGTGGTGTGAGTCGATCCTCGGCGTGAAAGATGAGCCAGTGCAGGGGAAAGAGGTTCCTCTGGAATGGACTGAGACATCTGGGGGACTCTTGGAATGGTGGTACGACCATGGAGTTCCTCTCGCCTTTCCTGTTGAGAGTTCCTCCTCTTGAGATGTGACGGGAACGCCGGGAATTATTTCCCGTTGATAGCAGGGAAAGGATCCCTCAACTCGAGCTACGAGGGGGAAACGGGGCTCCTCTGGATGTGGGCGGGACCATCGTGCTTCCTCTCGAGTGGAGACGGGTAAGGCGGTGAACTTCTTGAGTTGCAGCAAGGGTGTGAAAGACCCTTTCGAATTTCCAGAGGTTAGGTGTCATTAGTCTCAAGACGCCTCATCGGAAATAGGCCTCATCTCGCCTGGAAGGGAGAACTTCCTGGATTTTCTCGAGTTGCGTCAGGTGTTCTCGAGTTACGACGGGGACCTCAGGGATCCGCCCTGGTGGCGTCAGGAAAGGCCAGTCCCCATGGGAGTTCCTAGGGGGCCTTTCGGGATTCCTCTCCCGTCGATACCGGGGCCAAAATCCTTGTGTGGAGTCAGGGCCGGAACCGAGGATTCCTCTCAGGGGCTGACATGGGTCTTTGGGTACTTCTGGAGTCTCCCCAGGGTGGTCAGGCCTCGTCTCGAGTGGGGGCATGCACGTGCGCCTTTCTTCCAGGCTGTAGCAGCAATGTCACGCTTCCCGTCTCGTGGATCAAAGGATCTGTGGTTTTCCCTCGAGGCTTTCCCACAGGGCTGTCCCACGTGCCACCGTGGTGTGAGTCGATTCTCGGCGTGAAAGATGAGCCAGTGCAGGGCAAAGAGTTTCCTCTGGATTGGACTGAGACATCTGGGGGACTCTTGGAATGGTAGTACGACCATGGAGTTCCTCTCGCCTTTCCTGTTGAGAGTGCCTCCTCTTGAGATGCGACGGGAACGCCGGGAATTCTTTCCCGTTGAAAGCAGGGAAAGGATCCCTCATCTCGAGCTACGAGGGGGAAACGGGGCTCCTCTGGATGTGGGCGGGACCATCGTGCTTCCTCTCGAGTGGAGACGGGTATTGCGGTGAAATTCTTGAGTTGCAGCAAAGGTGTGAAAGACCCTTTCGAAGTTCCAGAGGTTAGGTGTCATTAGTCTCCAGACGCCTCATCAGAAATAGGCCTCATTTCGCCTGGAAAGGAGAACTTCCTGGATTTTCTCGAGTTGCGGCAGGTGTTCTCGAGTTACGACGGGGACCTCAGGGACCCGCCCTGGTGGCCTCAGGAACGGCCAGTCCCCATGCTAGTTGCTAGCGGTCCTCTCGGGATTCCTCTCCCGTCGATACCGGGGCCAAAAACCTTGTGTGGAGTCAGGGCCGGAACCGAGGATTCCTCTCAGGGGCTGACATGGATCTTTGGGTACTTCTGGAGTCTCCCCAGGGGAGTCAGGCCTCGTCTCGAGTGGGGGCATGCACGTGCGCTTTCGTTCCAGGCTGTAGCAGCAATGTCACGCTTCCCGTGGCCTGGATCAAAGGATCTGTGGTTTTCCCTCGAGGCTTTCCCTCGAGGCTTTCCCACAGGGCTGTCCCATGTGCCACCGTGGTGTGAGTCGATCCTCGGCGTGAAAGATGAGCCAGTGCAGGGCAAAGAGGTTCCTCTGGAATGGACTGAGACATCTGGGGGACTCTTGGAATGGTGGTACGACCATGGAGTTCCTCTCGCCTTTCCTGTTGAGAGTGCCTCCTCTTGAGATGCGACGGGAACGCTGGGAATTCTTTCCCGTTGAAAGCAGGGAAAGGATCCCTCATCTCGAGCTACGAGGGGGAAACGGGTCTCCTCTGGATGTGGGCGGGACCATCGTGCTTCCTCTCGAGTGGAGACGGGTATGGCGGTGAACTTCTTGAGTTGCAGCAAGGGTGCGAAAGACCCTTTCGAAGTTCCAGAGGTTATGTGTCAGTCTCCAGACGCCTCATCGGAAATAGACCTCATCTCGCCTGGAAGGGAGAACTTCCTGGATTATCTCGAGGTGCGGCAGGTGTTCTCGAGTTACGACTGGTACCACAGGGACCCGCCCTGATGGCCTCAGGAGAGGCCAGTCCCCATGCGTGTTGCTAGGGGGCCTCTCGGGATTCCTCTCCCGTCGATACCGGGGCCAAAATCCTTGTGTGGAGTCAGGGCCGGAACCGAGGATTCCTCTCAGGGGCTGACATGGATCTTTGGGTACTTCTAGAGTCTCCCCAGGAGAGTCAGGCCTCGTCTCGAGAGGGGGCATGCACGTGCGCTTTCCTTTCAGGCTGTAGCAGCAATGTCACGCTTCCCGTCACGTGGATCAAAGGATCTGTGGTTTTCCCTCGAGGCTTTCCCTCGAGGCTTTCCCACAGGGCTGTCCCACGTGCCACCGTGGTGTGAGTCGATCCTCGGCGTGAAAGATGAGCCAGTGCAGGGCAAAGGGGTTCCTCTGGAATGGACTGAGACATCTGGGGGACTCTTGGAATGGTGGTACGACCATGGAGTTCCTCTCGCCTTACCTGTTGAGAGTGCCTCCTCTTGAGATGCGACGGGAACGCCGGGAATTCTTTCCCGTTGAAAGCAGGGAAAGGATCCCTCATCTCGAGCTCCGAGGGGGAAACGGGGCTCCTCTGGATGTGGGCGGGACCATCGTGCTTCCTCCCGAGTGGACACGGGTATGGCGGTGAACTTCTTGAGTTGCAGCAAGGGTGTGAAAGACCCTTTCGAAGTTCCAGAGGTTAGGTGTCATTAGTCTCCAGACGCCTCATCGGAAATAGGCCTCATCTCGCCTGGAAGGGAGAACTTCCTGGATTTTCTCGAGTTGCGGCAGGTGTTCTCGAGTTACGACGGGTACCACAGGGACCCGCCCTGGTGGCCTCAGGAGAGGCCAGTCCCCATGCGAGTTGCTAGGGGGCCTCTCGGGATTCCTCTCCCGTCGATACCGGGGCCAAAAGCCTTGTGTGGAGTCAGGGCCGGAAGCGAGCATTCCTCTCAGGGGTTACATGGATCTTTGGGTACTTCTGGAGTCTCCCCAGGGGAGTCAGGCCTCGTCTCGAGTGGGGGCATGCACGTGCGCTTTCCTTCCTGGCTGTAGCAGCAATGTCACGCTTCCCATCGTGAGGATTAAAGGATCTGTGGTTTTCCCTCGAGGCTTTCCCTCGAGGCTTTCCCACAGGGCTGTCCCACGTGCCACCGTGGTGTGAGTCGATCCTCGGCGTGAAAGATGAGCCAGTGCAGGGCAAAGAGGTTCCTCTGGAATGGACTGAGACATCTGGGGGACTCTTGGAATGGTGGTACGACCATGGAGTTCCTCTCGCCTTTCCTGTTGAGAGTGCCTCCTCTTGAGATGCGACGGGAATGCCGGGAATTCTTTCCCGTTGAAAGCAGGGAAAGGATCCCTCATCTCAAGCTACGAGGGTGAAACGTGGCTCCTCTGTATGTGGGCGGGCCCATCGTGATTTCTCTCGTGTGGAGACGGGTATGGCGGTAAACTTCTTGAGTTGCAGCAAGGGTGTGAAAGACCCTTTCGAAGTTCCAGAGGTTAGGTGTCATTAGTCTCCAGACGCCTCATCAGAAATAGGCCTCATCTCGCTTGGAAGGGAGAACTTCCTGGATTTTCTCGAGTTGCGGCAGGTGTTCTCAAGTTACGACGGGGACCTCAGGGACCCGCCCTGGTGGCCTCAGGAGAGGCCAGTCCCCATGCGAGTTGCTAGCGGGCCTCTCGGGATTCCTCTCCCGTCGATACCGGGGCCAAAAACCTTGTGTGGAGTCAGGGCCGGAACCGAGGATTCCTCTCAGGGTCTGACATGGATCTTTGGGTACTTCTGGAGTCTCCCCAGGGGAGTCAGGCCTCGTCTCGAGTGGGGGCATGCACGTGTGCTTTCCTTCCAGGCTGTAGCAGCAATGTCACGCTTCCCGTCGCGTGGATCAAAGGATCTGTGGTTTTCCCTCGAGGCTTTCCCTCGAGGCTTTCCCACAGGGCTGTCCCACGTGCCACCGTGGTGTGAGTCGATCCTCGGCGTGAAAGATGAGCCAGTGCAGGGCAAAGAGGTTCCTCTGGAATGGACTGAGACATCTGGGGGACTCTTGGAATGGTGGTACGACCATGGAGTTCCTCTCGCCTTTCCTGTTGAGAGTGCCTCCTCTTGAGATGCGACGGGAACGCCGGGAATTCTTTCCCGTTGAAAGCAGGGAAAGGATCCCTCATCTCGAGCTACGAGGGGAAACGGGGCTCCTCGGGATGTGGGCGGGACCATCGTGCTTCCTCTCGAGTGGACACGGGTATGTCGGTGAACTTCTTGAGTTGCAGCAAGGGTGTGAAAGACCCTTTCGAAGTTCCAGAGGTTAGGTGTCATTAGTCTCCAGACGCCTCATCGGAAATAGGCCTCATCTAGCCTGGAAGGGAGAACTTCCTGGATTTTCTCGAGGTGCGGCAGGTGTTTTCGAGTTACGACGGGTACCACAGGGACCCGCCCTGATGGCCTCAGGAGAGGCCAGTCCCCATGCGAGTTGCTAGGGGGCCTCTCGGGATTCCTCTCCCGTCGATACCGGCGCCAAAAACCTTGTGTGGAGTCAGGGCCAGAACCGAGGATTCCTCTCAGGGGCTGACATGGATCTTTGGGTACTTCTGGAGTCTCCCCAGGGGAGTCAGGCCTCGTCTCGAGTGGGGGCATGCACGTGCGCTTTCCTTCCAGGCTGTAGCAGCAATGTCACGCTTCCCGTCGCGTGGATCAAAGGATCTGTGGTTTTCCCTCGAGGCTTTCCCTCGAGGCTTTCCCACAGGGCTGTCCCACGTGCCACCGTGGTGTGAGTCGATCCTCGGCGTGAAAGATGAGCCAGTGCAGGGCAAAGAGGTTCCTCTGGAATGGACTGAGACATCTGGTGGACTCTTGGAATGGTGGTACGACCATGGAGTTCCTCTCGCCTTTCCTGTTGAGAGTGCCTCCTCTTGAGTTGTGACGGGAACGCCGGGAATTCTTTCCCGTTGAAAGCAGGGAAAGGATCCCTCATCTCGAGCTACGAGGGGGAAACGGGGCTCCTCGGGATGTGGGCGGGACCATCGTGCTTCCTCTCGAGTGGACACGGGTATGTCGGTGAACTTCTTGAGTTGCAGCAAGGGTGTGAAAGACCCTTTCGAAGTTCCAGAGGTTAGGTGTCATTAGTCTCCAGACGCCTCATCGGAAATAGGCCTCATCTCGCCTGGAAGGGAGAACTTCCTGGATTTTCTCGAGGTGCGGCAGGTGTTCTCGAGTTACGACGGGTACCACAGGGACCCGCCCTGATGGCCTCAGGAGAGGCCAGTCCCCATGCGAGTTGCTAGGGGGCCTCTCGCGATTCCTCTCCAGTCGATACCGGGGCCAAAAACCTTGTGTGGAGTCAGGGCCAGAACCGAGGATTCCTCTCAGGGGCTGACATGGATCTTTGGGTAATTCTAGAGTCTCCCCAGGGGAGTCAGGCCTCGTCTCGAGTGGGGGCATGCACGTGCGCTTTCCTTCCTGGCTGTAGCAGCAATGTCACGCTTCCCGTCGCGTGGATCAAATGATCTGTGGTTTTCCCTCGAGGCTTTCCCTCGAGGCTTTCCCACAGGGCTGTCCCATGTGCCACCGTGGTGTGAGTCGATCCTCGGAGTGAAAGATGAGCCAGTGCAGGGCAAAGAGGTTCCTCTGGAATGGACTGAGACATCTGGGGGACTCTTGGAATGGTGGTACGACCATGGAGTTCCTCTCGCCTTTCCTGTTGAGAGTGCCTCCTCTTGAGATGCGACGGGAACGCTGGGAATTCTTTCCCGTTGAAAGCAGGGAAAGGATCCCTCATCTCGAGCTACGAGGGGGAAAAGGGGCTCCTCTGGATGTGGGCGGGACCATCGTGCTTCCTTTCGAGTGGAGACGGGTATGGCGGTGAACTTCTTGAGTTGCAGCAAGGGTGTGAAAGACCCTTTCGAAGTTCCAGAGGTTAGGTGTCATTAGTCTCCAGACGCCTCATCGGAAATAGGCCTCATCTAGCCTGGAAGGGAGAACTTCCTGGATTTTCTCGAGGTGCGGCAGGTGTTCTCGAGTTACGACGGGTACCACATGGACCCTCCCTGATGGCCTCAGGAACGGCCAGTCCCCATGCGAGTTGCTAGGGGGCCTCTCGGGATTCCTCTCCCGTCGATACCGGGGCCAAAAACCTTGTGTGGAGTCAGGGCCGGAACCGAGGATTCCTCTCAGGGGCTGACATGGATCTTTGGGTACTTCTAGAGTCTCCCCAGGAGAGTCAGACCTCGTCTCGAGTGGGGGCATGCACGTGCGCTTTCCTTTCAGGCTGTAGCAGCAATGTCACGCTTCCCGTCGCGTGGATCAAATGATCTGTGGTTTTCCCTCGAGGCTTTCCCTCGAGGCTTTCCCACAGGGCTGTCCCACGTGCCACCGTGGTGTGAGTCGATCCTCGGCGTGAAAAATGAGCCAGTGCAGGGCAAAGGGGTTCCTCTGGAATGGACTGAGACATCTGGGGGACTCTTGGAATGGTGGTACGACCATGGAGTTCCTCTCGCCTTTCCTGTTGAGAGTGCCTCCTCTTGAGATGCGACGGAAACGCCGGGAATTCTTTCCCGTTGAAAGCAAGGAAAGGTTCCCTCATCTCGAGCTCCGAGGGGGAAACGGGGCTCCTCTGGATGTGGGCGGGACCATCGTTCTTCCTCCCGAGTGGACACGGGTATGGCGGTGAACTTCTTGAGTTGCAGCAAGGGTGTGAAAGACCCTTTCGAAGTTCCAGAGGTTAGGTGTCATTAGTCTCCAGACGCCTCATCGGAAATAGGCCTCATCTCGCCTGGAAGGGAGAACTTCCTGGATTTTCTCGAGTTGCGGCAGGTGTTCTCGAGTTACGACGGGGACCTCAGGGACCCGCCCTGGTGGCCTCAGTAGAGGCCAGTCCCCATGCGAGTTGCTAGGGGGCCTCTCGGGATTCCTCTCCCGTCGATACCGGGGCCAAAAGACTTGTGTGGAGTCAGGGCTGGAACCGAGCATTCCTCTCAGGGGTTACATGGATCTTTGGGTACTTCTGGAGGCTCCCCAGGGGAGTCAGGCCTCGTCTCGAGTGGGGGCATGCACGTGCGCTTTCCTTCCAGGCTGTAGCAGCAATGTCACGCTTCCCATCGCGAGGATTAAAGGATCTGTGGTTTTCCCTCGAGGCTTTCCCACAGGGCTGTCCCACGTGCCACCGTGGTGTGAGTCGATCCTCGGCGTGAAAGATGAGCCAGTGCAGGGCAAAGAGGTTCCTCTGGAATGGACTGAGACATCTGGGGGACTTTTGGAATGGTGGTACGACCATGGAGTTCCTCTCGCCTTTCCTGTTGAGAGTGCCTCCTCTTGAGATGCGACGGGAACGCCGGGAATTCTTTCCCGTTGAAAGCAGGGAAAGGATCCCTCATCTTGAGCTCCGAGGGGGAAACGGGGCTCCTCTGGATGTGGGCGGGACCATCGTGCTTCCTCTCGAGTGGAGACGGGTATGGCGGTGAACTTCTTGAGTTGCAGCAAGGGTGTGAAAGACCCTTTCGAAGTTCGAGAGGTTAGGTGTCATTAGTCTCCAGACGCCTCATCGGAAATAGGCCTCATCTCGCCTGGAAGGGAGAACTTCCTGGATTTTCTCGAGTTGCGGCAGGTGTTCTCGAGTTACGACGGGGACCTCAGGGACCCGCCCTGGTGGCCTCAGGAGAGGCCAGTCCCCATGGGAGGTGCTAGGGGGCCTCTCGGGATTCCTCTCCCGTCGATACCGGGGCCAAAAACCTTGTGTGCAGTCAGGGCCGGAACCGAGGATTCCTCTCAGGGGCTGACATGGATCTTTGGGTACTTCTGGAGTCTCCCCACGGGAGTCAGGCCTCGTCTCGAGTGGGGGCATGCACGTGCGCTTTCCTTCCAGGCTGTAGCAGCAATGTCACGCTTCCCGTCGCGTGGATCAATGGATCTGTGGTATTCCCTCGAGGCTTTCCCTCGAGGCTTTCCCACAGGGCTGTCCCACGTGCCACCGTGGTGTGAGTCGATCCTCGGCGTGAAAGATGAGCCAGTGCAGGGCAAAGAGGTTCCTCTGGAATGGACTGAGACATCTGGGGGACTCTTGGAATGGTGGTACGACCATGGAGTTCCTCTCGCCTTTCCTGTTGAGAGTGCCTCCTCTTGAGATACGACGGGAACACCGGGAATTCTTTCCCGTTGAAAGCAGGGAAAGGATCCCTCATCTCGAGCTAAGAGTGGGAAACGGGGCTCCTCTGATGTGGGCGGGACCATCGTGCTTCCTCTCGAGTGGAGACGGGTATGGCAGTGAAATTCTTGAGTTGCAGCAAGGGTGTGAAAGACCCTTTCGAAGTTCGAGAGGTTAGGTGTCATTAGTCTCCAGACGCCTCATCGGAAATAGGCCTCATCTCGCCTGGAAGGGAGAACTTCCTGGATTTTCTCGAGTTGCGGCAGGTGTTCTCGAGTTACGACGGGGACCTCAGGGACCCGTCCTGGTGGCCTCAGGAGAGGCCAGTCCCCATGCGAGGTGCTAGGGGGCCTCTCGGGATTCCTCTCCCGTCGATACCAAGGCCAAAAACCTTGTGTGGAGTCAGGGTCGGAACCGAGGATTCCTCTCAGGGGCTTATATGGATCTTTGGGTACTTCTGGAGTCTCGCCAGGGGAGACAGGCCTCGTCTCGAGTGGGGGCATGCACGTGCGCTTTCTTTCCAGGCTGTAGCAGCAATGTCACGCTTCCCGTCGCGTGGATCAAAGGATCTGTGGTTTTCCCTCGAGGCTTTCCCTCGAGGCTTTCCCACAGGGCTGTCCCACGTGCCAACGTGGTGTGAGTCGATCCTCGGCGTGAAAGATGAGCCAGTGCAGGGCAAAGAGGTTCCTCTGGAATGGACTGAGACATCTGGGGGATTCTAGGAATGGTGGTACGACCATGGAGTTCCTCTCGCCTTTCCTGTTGAGAGTGCCTCCTCTTGAGATGCGACGGGAACGCCGGGAATTCTTTCCCGTTGAAAGCAGGGAAAGGATCCCTCATCTCGAGCTACGAGGGGGAAACGGGGCTCCTCTGGATGTGGGCGGGACCATCGTGCTTCCTCTCGAGTGGAGACGGGTATGGCGGTGAACTTCTTGAGTTGCAGCAAGGGTGTGAAAGACCCTT
The DNA here is from genome assembly GCF_032405125.1 of Capricornis sumatraensis. Lineage (NCBI taxonomy): Eukaryota > Metazoa > Chordata > Mammalia > Artiodactyla > Bovidae > Capricornis > Capricornis sumatraensis. Next base: position 5,311,669 of record NW_027184613.1, read on the forward strand.
TCGAAGTTCCAGAGGTTAGGTGTCATTAGTCTCCAGACGCCTCATCGGAAATAGGCCTCATCTCGCCTGGAAGGGAGAACTTCCTGGATTTTCTCGAGTTGCGGCAGGTGTTCTCGAGTTACGACGGGGACCTCACGGACCCGCCCTGGTGGCCTCAGGAGAGGCCAGTCCCCATGCGAGGTGCTAGGGGGCCTCTCGGGATTCCTCTCCTGTCGATACCGGGGCCAAAAACCTTGTGTGGAGTCAGGGCCGGAACCGAGGATTCCTCTCAGGGGCTGACATGGATCTTTGGGTACTTCTGGAGTCTCCCCAGGGGAGTTAGGCCCCGTCTCGAGTGGGGGCATGCACGTGCGCTTTCCTTCCCGGCTGTAGCAGCAATGTCACGCTTCCCGTCGCATGGATCAAAGGATCTGTGGTTTTCCCTCGAGGCTTTCCCTCGAGGCTTTCCCACAGGGCTGTCCCACGTGCCACCGTGGTGTGAGTCGATCCTCGGCGTGAAAGATGAGCCAGTGCATGGCAAAGAGGTTCCTCTGGAATGGACTGAGACATCTGGGGGACTCGTGGAATGGTGGTACGACCATGGAGTTCCTCTCGCCTTTCCTGTTGAGAGTGCCACCTCTTGAGATGCGACGGGAACGCCGGGAATTCTTTCCCGTTGAAAGGAGGGAAAGGATCCCTCATTTCGAGCTACGAGGGGGAAACGGGGCTCCTCTGGATGTGGGCGGGACCATCGTGCTTCCTCTCGAGTGGAGACGGGTATGGCGGTGAACTTCTTGAGTTGCAGCAAGGGTGTGAAAGACCCTTTCGAAGTCCCAGAGGTTAGGTGTCATTAGTCTCCAGACGCCTCATCGGTAATAGGCCTCATCTCGCCTGGAAGGGAGAACTTCCTGGATTTTCTCGAGTTGCGGCAGGTGTTCTCGAGTTACAACGGGGACCTCAGGGACCCGCCCTGGTGGCCTCAGGAGAGGCCAGTCCCCATGCGAGTTGCTAGGTGTCCTCTCGGGATTCCTCTCCCGTCGATACCGGGGTCAAAAACCTTGTGTGGCGTCAGGGCCGGAACCGAGGATTCCTCTCAGGGGCTGACATGGATCTTTGGGTACTTCTGGAGTCTCCCCAGGGGAGTCAGGCCTCGTCTCGAGTCGGGGCATGCACGTGCGCTTTACTTACGGGCTGTAGCAGCAATGTCACGCTTCCCGTCGCGTGGATCAAAGGATCTGTGGTTTTCCCTCGAGGCTTTCCCTCGAGGCTTTCCCACAGGGCTATCCCACGTCCCACCGTGGTGTGAGTCGATCTTCGGCGTGAAAGATGAGGCAGTGCAGGGCAAAGAGGTTCCTCTGGAATGGACTGAGACATCTGGGGGACTCTTGGAATGGTGGTAAGACCATGGAGTTCCTCTCGCCTTTCCTGTTGAGAGTGCCTCCTCTTGAGATGCGACGGGAACGCCGGGAATTCTTTCCCGTTGAAAGTAGGGAAAGGATCCTTCATCTCGAGCTACGAGGGGGAAACGGGGCTCCTCTGGATGTGGGCGGGACCATCGTGCTTCCTCTCGAGTGGAGAAGGGTATGGCGGTGAACTTATTGAGTTGCAGCAAGGGTGTGAAAGACCCTTTCGAAGTTCCAGAGGTTAGGTGTCATTAGTCTCCAGACGCCTCATCGGAAATAGGCCTCATCTCGCCTGGAAGAGAGAACTTCCTGGATTTTCTCGAGTTGCGGCAGGTGTTCTCGAGTTACGACGGGGACCTCAGGGACCCGCCCTGGTGGCCTCAGGAGAGGCCAGTCCCCATGCGAGGTGCTAGGGGGCCTCTCGGGATTCCTCTCCCGTCGATACCGGGGCCAAAATCCTTGTGTGGAGTCAGGGCCGGAACAGATGATTCCTCTCAGGGGCTGACATGGATCTTTGGGTACTTCTGGAGTCTCCCCAGGGGAGTTAGGCCTCTTCTCGAGTGGGGGCATGCACGTGCGCTTTCCTTCCCGGCTGTAGCAGCAATGTCACGCTTCCCGTCGCGTGGATCAAAGGATCTGTGGTTTTCCCTCGAGGCTTTCCCACAGGGCTGTCCCACGTGCCACCGTGGTGTGAGTCGATCCTCGGCGTGAAAGATGAGCCAGTGCAGGGCAAAGAGGTTCCTCTGGAATGGACTGAGACATCTGGGGACTCTTGGAATGGTGGTACGACCATGGAGTTCCTCTCGCCTTTCCTGTTGAGAGTGCCTCCTCTTGAGATGCGACGGGAACGCCGGGAATTCTTCCCCGTTGAAAGCAGGGAAAGGATCCATCATCTCGAGCTCCGAGGGGGAAACGGGGCTCCTTTGGATGTGGGCGGGACCATCATCCTTCCTCTCGAGTGGAGACGGGTATGGCGGTGAACTTCTTGAGTTGCAGCAAGGGTGTGAAAGACCCTTTCGAAGTTCCAGAGGTTAGGTGTCATTAGTCTCCAGACGCCTCATCGGAAATAGGCCTCATCTCGCCTGGAAGGGAGAACTTCCTGGATTTTCTCAAGATGCGGCAGGTGTTCTCGAGTTACGACGGGGACCTCAGGGACCCGCCCTGGTGGCCTCAGGAGAGGCCAGTCCCCATGCGAGTTGCTAGGGGGCCTCTCGGGATTCCTCTCCCGTCAATACCGGGGCCAAAAACTTTGTATGGAGTCAGGGCCGGAACCGAGGATTCCTCTCAGGGGCTGACATGGATCTTTGGGTTCTTCTGGAGTCCCCCCAGGGGAGTCAGGCCTCGTCTCGAGTGGGGGCATGCACGTGCGCTTTCCCTACAGGCTGTAGCAGCAATGTCACGCTTCCCGTCGCGTGGATCAAAGGATCTGTGGTTTTCCCTCGAGGCTTTCCCTCGAGGCTTTCCCACAGGGCTGTCCCACGTGCCTCCGTGGTGTGAGTCGATCCTCGGCGTGAAAGATGAGCCAGTGCAGGGCAAAGAGGTTCCTCTGGAATGGACTGAGACATCTGGGGGACTCTAGGAATGGTGGTACGACCATGGAGTTCCTCTCGCCTTTCCTGTTGAGAGTGCCTCCTCTTGAGATGCGACGGGAACGCCGGGAAATCTTTCCCGTTGAAAGCAGGGAAAGGATCCCTCATCTCGAGCTACGAGGGGGAAACGGGGCTCCTCTGGATGTGGGCGGGACCATCGTGCTTCCTCTCGAGTGGAGACGGGTATGGCGGTGAACTTCTTGAGTTGCAGCAAGGGTGTGAAAGACCCTTTCGAAGTTCCAGAGGTTAGGTGTCATTAGTCTCCAGACGACTCATCGGAAATAGGCCTCATCTCGCCTGCAAGGGAGAACTTCCTGGATTTTCTCGAGTTGCGGCAGGTGTTCTCGAGTTACGACGGGGACCTCAGGGACCCGCCCTGGTGGCCTCAGGAGAGGCCAGTCCCCATGCGAGGTGCTAGGGGGCCTCTCGGGATTCCTCTCCCGTCGATACCGGGGCCAAAAACCTTGTGTGGAGTCAGGGTCGGAACCGAGGATTCCTCTCAGGGGCTTATATGGATCTTAGGGTACTTCTGGAGTCTCGCCAGGGGAGACAGGCCTCGTCTCGAGTGGGGGCATGCACGTGCGCTTTCCTTCCAGGCTGTAGCAGCAATGTCACGCTTCCCGTCGCGTTCATCAAAAGATCTGTGGTTTTCCCTCGAGGCTTTCCCTCGAGGCTTTCCCACAGGGCTGTCCCACGTGCCTCCGTGGTGTGAGTCGATCCTCGGCGTGAAAGATGAGCCAGTGCAGGGCAAAGAGGTTCCTCTGGAATGGACTGAGACATCTGGGGGACTCTTTGTATGGTGGTACGACCATGGAGTTCCTCTCGCCTTTCCTGTTGAGAGTGCCTCCTCTTGAGATGCGACGGGAACGCCGGGAATTCCTTCCCGTTGAAAGCAGGAAAGGATCCCTCATCTCGAGCTCCGAGAGGGAAACGGGGCTCCTCTGGATGTGGGCGGGACCATCGTGCTTCCTCTCGAGTGGAGACGGGTATGGCGGTGAACTTCTTGAGTTGCAGCAAGGGTGTGAAACACCCTTTCGAAATTCCAGAGGTTAGGTGTCATTAGTCTCCAGAAGCCTCATCGGAAATAGGCCTCATCTCGCCTGGAAGGGAGAACTTCCTGGATTTTCTCGAGTTGCGGCAGGTGTTCTCGAGTTAAGACGGGGACCTCAGGGACCCGCCCTGGTGGCCTCAGTAGAGGCCAGTCCCCATGCGAGGTGCTAGGGGGCCTCTCGGGATTCCTCTCCCGTCGATACCGGGGCCAAAAAGCTTGTGTGGAGTCAGGGCCGGAACCGAGGATTCCTCTCAGGGGCTGACATGGACCTTTGGGTACTTCTGGAGTCTCCCCAGAGGAGTTAGGCCTCGAATCAAGTGGGGGCATGCACGTGCGCTTTCCTTCCAGGCTGTAGCAGCAATGTCACGCTTCCCGTGGCGTGTATCAAAGGATCTGTGGTTTTCCCTCGAGACTTTCCCACAGGGCTGTCCCACGTGCCACCGTGGTGTGAGTCGATCCTCGGCGTGAAAGATGAGCCAGTGCAGGGCAAAGAGGTTCCTCTGGAATGGACTGAGACATCTGGGGGACTCTTGGAATGGTGGTACGACCATGGAGTTCCTCTCGCCTTTCCTGTTGAGAGTGCCTCCTCTTGAGATGCGACGGGAACGCCGGGAATTCTTTCCCGTTGAAAGCAGGGAAAGGATCCCTCATCTCGAGCTACGAGGGGGAAACGGGGCTCCTCTGGATGTGGGCGGGACCATCGTGCTTCCTCTCGAGTGGAGACGGGTATGGCGGTGAACTTCTTGAGTTGCAGCAAGGGTGTGAAAGACCCTTTCGAAGTTCCAGAGGTTAGGTGTCATTAGTCTCCAGACGCCTCATCGGAAATAGGCCTCATCTCGCCTGGAAGGGAGAACTTCCTGGATTTTCTCGAGTTGCGGCAGGTGTTCTCGAGTTACGACGGGGACCTCAGGGACCCGCCCTGGTGGCCTCAGGAGAGGCCAGTCCCCATGCGAGGTGCTAGGGGGCCTCTCGGGATTCCTCTCCCGTCGATACCGGGGCCAAAAACCTTGTGTGGAGTCAGGGCCGGAACCGAGGATTCCTCTCAGGGGCTGACATGGATCTTTGGGTACTTCTGGAGTCTCCCCAGGGGAGTTAGGCCTCGTCTCGAGTGGGGGCATGCACGTGCGCTTTCCTTCCCGGCTGTAGCAGCAATGCCACGCTTCCCGTCGCATGGATCAAAGGATCTGTGGTTTTCCCTCGAGGCTTTCCCTCGAGGCTTTCCCACAGGGCTGTCCCACGTGCCACCGTGGTGTGAGTCGATCCTCGGCGTGAAAGATGAGCCAGTGCATGGCAAAGAGGTTCCTCTGGAATGGACTGAGACATCTGGGGGACTCGTGGAATGGTGGTACGACCATGGAGTTCCTCTCGCCTTTCCTGTTGAGAGTGCCACCTCTTGAGATGCGACGGGAACGCCGGGAATTCTTTCCCGTTGAAAGGAGGGAAAGGATCCCTCATTTCGAGCTACGAGGGGGAAACGGGGCTCCTCTGGATGTGGGCGGGACCATCGTGCTTCCTCTCGAGTGGAGACGGGTATGGCGGTGAACTTCTTGAGTTGCAGCAAGGGTGTGAAAGACCCTTTCGAAGTCCCAGAGGTTAGGTGTCATTAGTCTCCAGACGCCTCATCGGAAATAGGCCTCATCTCGCCTGGAAGGGAGAACTTCCTGGATTTTCTCGAGTTGCGGCAGGTGTTCTCGAGTTACAACGGGGACCTCAGGGACCCGCCCTGGTGGCCTCAGGAGAGGCCAGTCCCCATGCGAGTTGCTAGGTGGCCTCTCGGGATTCCTCTCCCGTCGATACCGGGGTCAAAAACCTTGTGTGGCGTCAGGGCCGGAACCGAGGATTCCTCTCAGGGGCTGACATGGATCTTTGGGTACTTCTGGAGTCTCCCCAGGGGAGTCAGGCCTCGTCTCGGGTCGGGGCATGCACGTGCGCTTTACTTCCGGGCTGTAGCAGCAATGTCACGCTTCCCGTCGCGTGGATCAAAGGATCTGTGGTTTTCCCTCGAGGCTTTCCCTCGAGGCTTTCCCACAGGGCTATCCCACGTCCCACCGTGGTGTGAGTCGATCTTCGGCGTGAAAGATGAGGCAGTGCAGGGCAAAGAGGTTCCTCTGGAATGGACTGAAACATCTGGGGGACTCTTGGAATGGTGGTAAGACCATGGAGTTCCTCTCGCCTTTCCTGTTGAGAGTGCCTCCTCTTGAGATGCGACGGGAACGCCGGGAATTCTTTCCCGTTGAAAGTAGGGAAAGGATCCTTCATCTCGAGCTACGAGGGGGAAACGGGGCTCCTCTGGATGTGGGCGGGACCATCGTGCTTCCTCTCGAGTGGAGAAGGGTATGGCGGTGAACTTATTGAGTTGCAGCAAGGGTGTGAAAGACCCTTTCGAAGTTCCAGAGGTTAGGTGTCATTAGTCTCCAGACGCCTCATCGGAAATAGGCCTCATCTCGCCTGGAAGAGAGAACTTCCTGGATTTTCTCGAGTTGCGGCAGGTGTTCTCGAGTTACGACGGGGACCTCAGGGACCCGCCCTGGTGGCCTCAGGAGAGGCCAGTCCCCATGCGAGGTGCTAGGGGGCCTCTCGGGATTCCTCTCCCGTCGATACCGGGGCCAAAAACCTTGTGTGGAGTCAGGGCCGGAACCGAGGATTCCTCTCAGGGGCTGACATGGATCTTTGGGTACTTCTGGAGTCTCCCCAGGGGAGTTAGGCCTCTTCTCGAGTGGGGGCATGCACGTGCGCTTTCCTTCCCGGCTGTAGCAGCAATGTCACGCTTCCCGTCGCGTGGATCAAAGGATCTGTGGTTTTCCCTCGAGGCTTTCCCACAGGGCTGTCCCACGTGCCACCGTGGTGTGAGTCGATCCTCGGCGTGAAAGATGAGCCAGTGCAGGGCAAAGAGGTTCCTCTGGAATGGACTGAGACATCTGGGGACTCTTGGAATGGTGGTACGACCATGGAGTTCCTCTCGCCTTTCCTGTTGAGAGTGCCTCCTCTTGAGATGCGACGGGAACTCCGGGAATTCTTCCCCGTTGAAAGCAGGGAAAGGATCCATCATCTCGAGCTCCGAGGGGGAAACGCGGCTCCTTTGGATGTGGGCGGGACCATCATCCTTCCTCTCGAGTGGAGACGGTTATGGCGGTGAACTTCTTGAGTTGCAGCAAGGGTGTGAAAGACCCTTTAGAAGTTCCAGAGGTTAGGTGTCATTAGTCTCCAGACGCCTCATCGGAAATAGGCCTCATCTCGCCTGGAAGGGAGAACTTCCTGGATTTTCTCAAGATGCGGCAGGTGTTCTCGAGTTACGACGGGGACCTCAGGGACCCGCCCTGGTGGCCTCAGGAGAGGCCAGTCCCCATGCGAGTTGCTAGGGGGCCTCTCGGGATTCCTCTCCCGTCAATACCGGGGCCAAAAACTTTGTATGGAGTCAGGGCCGGAACCGAGGATTCCTCTCAGGGGCTGACATGGATCTTTGGGTTCTTCTGGAGTCCCCCCAGGGGAGTCAGGCCTCGTCTCGAGTGGGGGCATGCACGTGCGCTTTCCCTCCAGGCTGTAGCAGCAATGTCACGCTTCCCGTCGCGTGGATCAAAGGATCTGTGGTTTTCCCTCGAGGCTTTCCCTCGAGGCTTTCCCACAGGGCTGTCCCACGTGCCTCCGTGGTGTGAGTCGATCCTCGGCGTGAAAGATGAGCCAGTGCAGGGCAAAGAGGTTCCTCTGGAATGGACTGAGACATCTGGGGGACTCTTTGTATGGTGGTACGACCATGGAGTTCCTCTCGCCTTTCCTTTTGAGAGTGCCTCCTCTTGAGATGCGACGGGAATGCCGGGAATTCCTTCCCGTTGAAAGCAGGAAAGGATCCCTCATCTCGAGCTCCGAGAGGGAAACGGGGCTCCTCTGGATGTGGGCGGGACCATCGTGCTTCCTCTCGAGTGGAGACGGGTATGGCGGTGAACTTCTTGAGTTGCAGCAAGGGTGTGAAACACCCTTTCGAAATTCCAGAGGTTAGGTGTCATTAGTCTCCAGAAGCCTCATCGGAAATAGGCCTCATCTCGCCTGGAAGGGAGAACTTCCTGGATTTTCTCGAGTTGCGGCAGGTGTTCTCGAGTTAAGACGGGGACCTCAGGGACCCGCCCTGGTGGCCTCAGTAGAGGCCAGTCCCCATGCGAGGTGCTAGGGGGCCTCTCGGGATTCCTCTCCCGTCGATACCGGGGCCAAAAAGCTTGTGTGGAGTCAGGGCCGGAACCGAGGATTCCTCTCAGGGGCTGACATGGACCTTTGGGTACTTCTGGAGTCTCCCCAGAGGAGTTAGGCCTCGAATCAAGTGGGGGCATGCACGTGCGCTTTCCTTCCAGGCTGTAGCAGCAATGTCACGCTTCCCGTGGCGTGTATCAAAGGATCTGTGGTTTTCCCTCGAGACTTTCCCACAGGGCTGTCCCACGTGCCACCGTGGTGTGAGTCGATCCTCGGCGTGAAAGATGAGCCAGTGCAGGGCAAAGAGGTTCCTCTGGAATGGACTGAGACATCTGGGGGACTCTTGGAATGGTGGTACGACCATGGAGTTCCTCTCGCCTTTCCTGTTGAGAGTGCCTCCTCTTGAGATGCGACAGGAACGCCGGGAATTTTTTCCCGTTGAAAGCAGGGAAAGGATCCCTCATCTCGAGCTCCGAGGGGGAAACGGGGCTCCTCTGGATGTGGGCGGGACCATCGTGCTTCCTCTCGAGTGGAGACGGGTATGGCGGTGAACTTCTTGAGTTGCAGCAAGGGTGTGAAAGACCCTTTCGAAGTTCCAGAGATTAGGCGTCATTAGTCTCCAGACGCCTCATCGGAAATAGGCCTCATCTCGCCTGGAAGGGAGAACTTCCTGGATTTTCTCGAGTTGCGGCAGGTGTTCTCGAGTTACGACGGGGACCTCAGGGACCCGCCCTGGTGGCCTCAGGAGAGGCCAGTCCCCATGCGAGTTGCTAGGGGGCCTCTCGGGATTCCTCTCCCGTCGATACCGGGGCCAAAAACCTTGTGTGGAGTCAGGGCCGGAACCGAGGATTCCTCTCAGGGGCTGACATGGATCTTTGGGTACTTCTGGAGTCTCCCCAAGGACGTCAGGCTTAGTCACGAGTCGGGGCATGCACGTGCGCTTTCCTTCCAGGCTGTAGCAGCAATGTCACGCTTCCCGTCGCGTGGATCAAAGGATCTGTGGTTTTCCCTCGAGGCTTTCCCACAGGGCTGTCCCACGTGCCACCGTGGTGTGAGTCGATCCTCGGCGTGAAAGATGAGCCAGTGCAGGGCAAAGAGGTTCCTCTGGAATGGACTGAGACATCTGGGGGACTCTTGGAATGGTGGTACGACCATGGAGTTCCTCTCGCCTTTCCTGTTGAGAGTGCCTCCTCTTGAGATGCGATGGGAAAGCCGGGAATTCTTTCCCGTTGAAAGCAGGGAAAGGATCCCTCATCTCGAGCTACGAGGGGGAAACGGGGCTCCTCTGGATGTGGGCGGGACCATCGTGCTTCCTCTCGAGTGGAGTCGGGTATGGGGGTGAACTTCTTGAGTTGCAGCAAGGGTGTGAAAGACCCTTTCGAAGTTCCAGAGGTTAGGTGTCATTTGTCTCCAGACGCCTCATCGGTAATAGGCCTCATCTCGCCTGGAAGGGAGAACTTCCTGGATTTTCTCGAGATGCGGCAGGTGTTCTCGAGTTACGACGGGGACCTCAGGGACCCGCCCTGGGGCCCTCAGGAGAGGCCAGTCCCCATGCGAGTTGCTAGGGGGCCTCTCGGGATTCCTCTCCCGTCGATACCGGGGCCAAAAACCTTGTGTGGAGTCAGGGCCGGAACCGAGGATTCCTCTCAGGGGCTGACATGGATCTTTGGGTACTTCTGGAGTCTCCCCAGGGGAGTCAGGCCTCGTCTCGAGTGGGGGCATGCACGTGCGCTTTCCTTCCAGGCTGTAGCATCAATGTCACGCTTCCCGTCGCGTGGATCAAAGGATCTGTGGTATTCCCTCGAGGCTTTCCATCGAGGCTTTCCCACAGGGCTGTCCCACGTGCCACCGTGGTGTGAGTCGATCCTCGGCGTGAAAGATGAGCCAGTGCAGGGCAAAGAGGTTCCTCTGGAATGGACTGAGACATCTGGGGGACTCTTGGAATGGTGGTACGACCATGGAGTTCCTCTCGCCTTTCCTGTTGAGAGTGCCTCCTCTTGAGATGCGACGGGAACGCCGGGAATTCTTTCCCGTTGAAAGCAGGGAAAGGATCCCTCATCTCGAGCTACGAGGGGGAAACGGGGCTCCTCTGGATGTGGGCGGGACCATCGTGCTTCCTCTCGAGTGGAGACGGGTATGGCGGTGAACTTCTTCTGTTGCATCAAGGGTGTGAAAGACCCTTTCGAAGTTCCAGAGGTTAGGTGTCATTAATCTCCAGACGCCTCATCGGAAATAGGCCTCATCTCGCCTGGAAGGGAGAACTTCCTGGATTTTCTCGAGTTGCGGCAAGTGTTCTCGAGTTACGACGGGGACCTCAGGGACCCACCCTGGTGGCGTCAGGAGAGGCCAGTCCCCATGCGAGTTGCTAGGGGGCCTCTCGGGATTCCTCTCCCGTCGATACCGGGGCCAAAAACCTTGTGTGGAGTCAGGGCCGGAACCGAGGATTCCTCTCAGGGGCTGACATGGATCTTTGGGTACTTCTGGAGTCTCCCCAGGGGAGTCAGGCCTCGTCTCGAGTCGGGGCATGCACGTGCGCTTTCCTTCCAGGCTGTAGCAGCAATGTCACGCTTCCCGAGGCGTGGATCAAAGGATCTGAGGTTTTCCCTCGAGGCTTTCCCTCGAGGCTTTCCCACAGGGCTGTCCCACATGCCACCGTGGTGTGAGTCGATCCTCGGCGGGAAAGATGAGCCAGTGCAGGGCAAAGAGGTTCCTCTGGAATGGACTGAGACATCTGGGGGACTCTTGGAATGGTGGTACGACCATGGAGTTCCTCTCGCCTTTCCTGTTGAGAGTGCCTCCTCTTGAGATGCGACGGGAACGCCGGGAATTCTTTCCCGTTGAAAGCAGGGAAAGGATCCCACATCTCGAGCTACGAGGGGGAAACGGGGCTCCTCTGGATGTGGGCGGGACCATCGTGCTTCCTCTCGAGTGGAGACGGGTATGGCGGTGAACTTCTTGAGTTGCAGCAAGGGTGTGAAAGACCCTTTCGAAGTTCCAGAGATTAGGCGTCATTAGTCTCCAGACGCCTCATCGGAAATAGGCCTCATCTCGCCTGGAAGGGAGAACTTCCTGGATTTTCTCGAGTTGCGGCAGGTGTTCTCGAGTTACGACGGGGACCTCAGGGACCCGCCCTGGTGGCCTCAGGAGAGGCCAGTCCCCATGCGAGTTGCTAGGGGGCCTCTCGGGATTCCTCTCCCGTCGATACCGGGGCCAAAAACCTTGTGTGGAGTCAGGGCCGGAACCGAGGATTCCTCTCAGGGGCTGACATGGATCATTGGGTACTTCTGGAGTCTCCCCAGGGGAGTCAGGCCTCGTCACAAGTCGGGGCATGCACGTGCACTTTCCTTCCAGGCTGTAGCAGCAATGTCACGCTTCCCGTGGCGTGGATCAAAGGATCTGTGGTTTTCCTTCGTGGCTTTCCCTCGAGGCTTTCCCACAGGGCTGTCCCACGTGCCACCGTGGTGTGAGTCGATCCTCGGCGTGAAAGATGAGCCAGTGCAGGGCAAAGAGGTTCCTCTGGAATGGACTGAGACATCTGGGGGACTCTTGGAATGGTGGTAAGACCATGGAGTTCCTCTCGCCTTTCCTATTCAGAGTGCCTCCTCTTGAGATGCGACGGGAACGCCGGAAATTCTTTCCCGTTGAAAGCAGGGAAAGGATCCCTCATCTCGAGCTACGAGGGAGAAACGGGGCTCCTCTGGATGTGGGCGGGACTATCGTGCTTCCTCTCGTGTGGAGACGGGTATGGCGGTGAACTTCTTGAGTTGCAGCAAGGGTTTGAAAGACCCTTTCGAAGTTCCAGAGGTTAGGTGTCATTAGTCTCCAGACGCCTCATCGGAAATAGGCCTCATCTCGCCTGGAAGGGAGAACTTCCTGGATTTTCTCGAGTTGCGGCAGGTGTTCTCGAGTTACGACGGGGACCTCAGGGACCCGCCCTGGTGGCCTCAGGAGAGGCCAGTCCCCATGCGAGTTGCTAGGGGGCCTCTCGGGATTCCTCTCCCGTCGATACCGGGGCCAAAAACCTTGTGTGAAGTCAGGGCCGGAACCGAGGATTCCTCTCAGGGGCTGACATGGATCTTGGGGTGCTTCTGAAGTCTCCCCACGGGAATCAAGCCTCGTCTCGAGTGGTGGCATGCACGGGCGCTTTCCCTCCAGGCTGTAGCAGCAATGTCACGCTTCCCGTCGCATGAATCAAAGGATCTGTGGTTTTCCCTCGAGGCTTTCCCTCGAGGCTTTCCCACAGGGCTGTCCCACGTGCCACCGTGGTGTGAGTCGATCCTCGGCGTGAAAGATGAGCCAGTGCAGGGCAAAGAGGTTCCTCTGGAATGGACTGAGACATCTGGGGGACTCTTGGAATGGTGGTACGACCATGGAGTTCCTCTCGCCTTTCCTGTTGAGAGTGCCTCCTCTTGAGATGCGACGGGAACGCCGGGAATTCTTTCCCGTTGAAAGCAGGGAAAGGATCCCTCATCTCGAGCTACGAGGGGGAAACCGGGCTCCTCTGGATGCGGGCGGGACCATCGTGCTTCCTCTCGAGTGGAGACGGGTATGGCGGTGAACTTCTTGAGTTGCAGCAAGGGTGTGAAAGACCCTTTCGAAGTTCCAGAGGTTAGGTGTCATTAGTCTCCAGACGCCTCATCGGAAATAGGCCTCATCTCGCCTGGAAGGGAGAACTTCCTGGATTTTCTCGAGTTGCGGCAGGTGTTTTCAAGTTACGACGGGGACCTCAGGGACCCGCTCTGGTGGTCTCAGGAGAGGCCAGTCCCCATGCGAGTTGCTAGGGGGCCTCTCGGGATTCCTCTCCCGTCGATACCGGGGCCAAAAACCTTGTGTGGAGTCAGGGCCGGAACCGAGGATTCCTCTCAGGGGCTGACATGGATCTTTGGGTACTTCTGGAGTCTCCCCAAGGACGTCAGGCTTAGTCACGAGTCGGGGCATGCACGTGCGCTTTCCTTCCAGGCTGTAGCAACAATGTCACGCTTCCCGTCGCATGGATCAAAGGATCTGTGGTTTTCCCTCGAGGCTTTCCCACAGGGCTGTCCCACGTGCCACCGTGGTGTGAGTCGATCCTCGGCGTGAAAGATGAGCCAGTGCAGGGCATAGAGGTTCCTCTGGAATGGACTGAGACATCTGGAGGACTCTTGGAATGGTGGTACGACCATGGAGTTCCTCTCGCCTTTCCTGTTGAGAGTGCCTCCTCTTGAGATGCGATGGGAAAGCCGGGAATTCTTTCCCGTTGAAAGCAGGGAAAGGATCCCTCATCTCGAGCTACGAGGGGGAAACGGGGCTCCTCTGGATGTGGGCCGGACCATCGTGCTTCCTCTCGAGTGGAGACGGGTATGGGGGTGAACTTCTTGAGTTGCAGCAAGGGTGTGAAAGACCCTTTCGAAGTTCCAGAGGTTAGGTGTCATTTGTCTCCAGACGCCTCATCGGTAATAGGCCTCATCTCGCCTGGAAGGGAGAACTTCCTGGATTTTCTCGAGATGCGGCAGGTGTTCTCGAGTTACGACGGGGACCTCAGGGACCCGCCCTGGTGCCCTCAGGAGAGGCCAGTCCCCATGCGAGTTGCTAGGGGGCCTCTCGGGATTCCTCTCCCGTCGATACCGGGGCCAAAAACCTTGTGTGGAATCAGGGCCGGAACCGAGGATTCCTCTCAGGGGCTGACATGGATCTTTGGGTACTTCTGGAGTCTCCCCAGGGGAGTCAGGCCTCGTCTCGAGTGGGGGCATGCACGTGCGCTTTCCTTCCAGGCTGTAGCATCAATGTCACGCTTCCCGTCGCGTGGATCAAAGGATCTGTGGTATTCCCTCGAGGCTTTCCCTCGAGGCTTTCCCACAGGGCTGTCCCACGTGCCACCGTGGTGTGAGTCGATCCTCGGCGTGAAAGATGAGCCAGTGCAGGGCAAAGAGGTTCCTCTGGAATGGACTGAGACATCTGGGGGACTCTTGGAATGGTGGTACGACCATGGAGTTCCTCTCGCCTTTCCTGTTGAGAGTGCCTCCTCTTGAGATGCGACGGGAACGCCGGGAATTCTTTCCCGTTGAAAGCAGGGAAAGGATCCCTCATCTCGAGCTACGAGGGGGAAACGGGGCTCCTCTGGATGTGGGCGGGACCATCGTGCTTCCTCTAGAGTGGAGACGGGTATGGGGGTGAACTTCTTGAGTTGCAGCAAGGGTGTGAAAGACCCTTTCGAAGTTCCAGAGGTTAGGTGTCATTTGTCTCCAGACGCCTCATCGGAAATAGGCCTCATCTCGCCTGGAAGGGAGAACTTCCTGGATTTTCTCGAGATGCGGCAGGTGTTCTCGAGTTACGACGGGGACCTCAGGGACCCGCCCTGGTGCCCTCAGGAGAGGCCAGTCCCCGTGCGAGTTGCTAGGGGGCCTCTCGGGATTCCTCTCCCGTCGATACCGGGGCCAAAAACCTTGTGTGGAATCAGGGCCGGAACCGAGGATTCCTCTCAGGGGCTGACATGGATCTTTGGGTACTTCTGGAGTCTCCCCAGGGGAGTCAGGCCTCGTCTCGAGTGGGGGCATGCACGTGCGCTTTCCTTCCAGGCTGTAGCATCAATGTCACGCTTCCCGTCGCGTGGATCAAAGGATCTGTGGTATTCCCTCGTGGCTTTCCCTCGAGGCTTTCCCACAGGGCTGTCCCACGTGCCACCGTGGTGTGAGTCGATCCTCGGCGTGAAAGATGAGCCAGTGCAGGGCAAAGAGGTTCCTCTGGAATGGACTGAGACATCTGGGGGACTCTTGGAATGGTGGTACGACCATGGAGTTCCTCTCGCCTTTCCTGTTGAGAGTGACTCCTCTTGAGATGCGACGGGAACGCCGGGAATTCTTTCCCGTTGAAAGCAGGGAAAGGATCCCTCATCTCGAGCTACGAGGGGGAAACGGGGCTCCTCTGGATGTGGGCGGGACCATCGTGCTTCCTCTCGAGTGGAGACGGGTATGGCGGTGAACTTCTTGAGTTGCAGCAAGGGTGTGAAAGACTCTTTCGAAGTTCCAGAGGTTAGGTGTCATTAGTCTCCAGACTCCTCATCGGAAATAGGCCTCATCTCACCTGGAAGGGAGAACTTCCTGGATTTTCTCGAGTTGCGGCAGGTGTTCTCGAGTTACGACGGGGACCTCAGGGACCCGCCCTGGTGGCCTCAGGAGAGGCCAGTCCCCATGCGAGTTGCTAGGGGGCCTCTCGGGATTCCTCTCCCGTCGATACCGGGGCCAAAAACCTTGTTTGGAGTCAGGGCCGGAACCGAGGATTCCTCTCAGGGGCTGACATGGATCTTTGGGTACTTCTGGAGTCTCCACAGGGGAGTCAGGCCTCGTCTCGAGTGGGGGCATGCACGTGCGCTTTCCTTCAAGGCTGTAGCAGCAATGTCACGCTTCCCGTGTCGTGGATCAAAGGATATGTGGTTTTCTCTCGAGGCTTTCCCACAGGGCTGTCCCACGTGCCCCCGTGGTGTGAGTCGATCCTCGGCGTGAAAGATGAGCCAGTGCAGGGCAAAGAGGTTCCTCTGGAATGGACTGAGACATCTGGGGGACTCTTGGAATGGTGCTACGACCATGGAGTTCCTCTCGCCTTTCCTGTTGAGAGTGCCTCCTCTTGAGATGCGACGGGAACGCCGGGAATTCTTTCCCGTTGAAAGCAGGGAAAGGATCCCTCATCTCGAGCTACGAGGGGGATACGGGGCTCCTCTGGATGTGGGCGGGACCATCGTGCTTCCTCTCGAGTGGAGACGGGTATGGCGGTGAACTTCTTGAGTTGCATCAAGGGTGTGAAAGACCCTTTCGAAGTTCCAGAGGTTAGGTGTCATTAATCTCCAGACGCCTCATCGGAAATAGGCCTCATCTCGCCTGGAAGGGAGAACTTCCTGGATTTCTCGAGTTGCGGCCAGTGTTCTCGAGTTACGACGGGGACCTCAGGGACCCACCCTGGTGGCGTCAGGAGAGGCCAGTCCCCATGCGAGTTGCTAGGGGGCCTCTCCGAATTCCTCTCCCGTCGATACCCGGGTCAAAAACCTTGTGTGGAGTCAGGGCCGGAACCGAGGATTCCTCTCAGGGGCTGACATGAATCTTTGGGTACTTCTGGAGTCTCCCCAGGGGAGTCAGGCCTCGTCTCGAGTGGGGGCATGCACGTGCGCTTTCCTTCCAGGCTGTAGCAGCAATGTCACGCTTCCCGTGGCGTGGATCAAAGGATCTGTGGTTTTCCCTCGAAGCTTTACCTCGAGGCTTTCCCACAGGGCTGTCCCACGTGCCACCGTGGTGTGAGTCGATCCTCGGCGTGAAAGATGAGCCAGTGCAGGGCAAAGAGGTTCCTCTGGAATGGACTGAGACATCTGTGGGACTCTTGGAATGGTGGTACGACCATGGAGTTCCTCTCGCCTTTCCTGTTGAGAGTGCCTCCTCTTGAGATGCGACGGGAACGCCGGGAATTCTTTCCCGTTGAAAGCAGGGAAAGGATCCCTCATCTCGAGCTACGAGGGGGAAACGGGGCTCCTCTGGATGCGGGCGGGACCATCGTGCTTCCTCTCGAGTGGAGACGGGTATGGCGGTGAACTTCTTGAGTTGCAGCAAGGGTGTGAAAGACCATTTCGAAGTTCCAGAGGTTAGGTGTCATTAGTCTCCAGACGCCTCATCGGAAATAGGCCTCATCTCGCCTGGAAGGGAGAACTTCCTGGATTTTCTCGAGTTGCGGCAGGTGTTTTCGGGTTACGACGGGGACCTCAGGGACCCGCTCTGGTGGTCTCAGGAGAGGCCAGTCCCCATGCGAGTTGCTAGGGGGCCTCTCGGGATTCTTCTCCCGTCGATACCGGGGCCAAAAACCTTGTGTGGTGTCAGGGCCGGAACCGAGGATTCCTCTCAGGGGCTGACATGGATCTTTGGGTACTTCTGGAGTCTCCCCAGGGACGTCAGGCTTAGTCACGTGTCGGGGCATGCACGTGCGCTTTCCTTCCAGGCTGTAGCAGCAATGTCACGCTTCCCGTCGCGTGGATCAAAGGATCTGTGGTTTTCCCTCGAGGCTTTCCCACAGGGCTGTCCCACGTGCCACCGTGGTGTGAGTAGATCCTCGGCGTGAAAGATGAGCCAGTGCAGGGCAAAGAGGTTCCTCTGGAATGGACTGAGACATCTGGGGGACTCTTGGAATGGTGCTACGACCATGGAGTTCCTCTCGCCTTTCCTGTTGAGAGTGCCTCCTCTTGAGATGCGACGGGAACGCCGGGAATTCTTTCCCGTTGAAAGCAGGGAAAGGATCCCTCATCTCGAGCTACGAGGGGGATACGGGGCTCCTCTGGATGTGGGCGGGACCATCGTGCTTCCTCTCGAGTGGAGACGGGTATGGCGGTGAACTTCTTGAGTTGCAGCAAGGGTGTGAAAGACCCTTTCGAAGTTCCAGAGGTTAGGTGTCATTAATCTCCAGACGCCTCATCGGAAATAGGCCTCATCTCGCCTGGAAGGGAGAACTTCCTGGATTTTCTCGAGTTGCGGCAGGTGTTCTCGAGTTACGACGGGGACCTCCGGGACCCACCCTGGTGGCGTCAGGAGAGGCCAATCCCCATGCGAGTTGCTAGGGGGCCTCTCGGGATTCCTCTCCCGTCGATACCGGGGCCAAAAACCTTGTGTGGAGTCAGGGCCGGAACCGAGGATTCCTCTCAGAGCCTGACATGGATCTTTGGGTACTTCTGGAGTCTCCCCAGGGGAGTCAGGCCTCGTCTCGAGTGGGGGCATGCACGTGCGCTTTCCTTCCAGGCTGTAGCAGCAATGTCACGCTTCCCGTGTCGTGGATCAAAGGATCTGTGGTTTTCTCTCGAGGCTTTCCCACAGGGCTGTCCCACGTGCCACCGTGGTGTGAGTCGATCCTCGGCGTGAAAGATGAGCCAGTGCAGGGCAAAGAGGTTCCTCTGGAATGGACTGAGACATCTGGGGGACTCTTGGAATGGTGGTACGACCATGGAGTTCCTCTCGCCTTTCCTGTTGAGAGTGCCTCCTCTTGAGATGCGACGGGAACGCCGGGAATTCTTTCCCGTTGAAAGCAGGGAAAGGATCCCTCATCTCGAGCTACGAGGGGGAAACGGGGCTCCTCTGGATGTGGGCGGGACCATCGTGCTTCCTCTCGAGTGGAGACGGGTATGGCGGTGAACTTCTTGAGTTGCAGCAAGCGTGTGAAAGACCCTTTCGAAGTTCCAGAGGTTAGGTGCATTAGTCTCCAGACGCCTCATCGGAAATAGGCCTCTTCTCGCCTGGAAGGGAGAACTTCCTGGATTTTCTCGAGTTACGGCAGGTGTTCTCGAGTTACGACGGGGACCTCAGGTACCCGCCCTGGTGGCCTCAGGAGAGGCCAGTCCCCATGCGAGTTGCTAGGGGGCCTCTCAGGATTCCTCTCCCGTCGATACCGGGGCCAAAAACCTTGTGTGGAGTCAGGGCCGGAACCGAGGATTCCTCTCAGGGGCTGACATGGGTCTTTGGGTACTTCTGGAGTCTCCCCAGGGGAGTCAGGCCTCGTCTCGAGTGGGGGCATGCACGTGCGCTTTCCTTCCAGGCTGTAGCAGCAATGTCACGCTTCCCGTCGCGCGGATCAAAGGATCTGTGGTTTTCCCTCGAGGCTTTCCCTCGAGGCTTTCCCACAGGGCTGTCCCACGTGCCACCGTGGTGTGAGTCGATCCTCGGCGTGAAAGATGAGCCAGTGCAGGGCAAAGAGGTTCCTCTGGAATGGACTGAGACATCTGGGGGACTCTTGGAATGGTGGTACGACCATGGAGTTCCTCTCGCCTTTCCTGTTGAGAGTGCCTCCTCTTGAGATGCGACGGGAACGCCGGGAATTCTTTCCCGTTGAAAGCAGGGAAAGGATCCCTCATCTCGAGCTACGAGGGGGAAACGGGGCTCCTCTGGATGTGGGCGGGACCATCGTGCTTCCTCTCGAGTGGAGACGGGTATGGCGGTGAACTTCTTGAGTTGCAGCAAGGGTGTGAAAGACCCTTTCGAAGTTCCAGAGGTTAGGTGTCATTAGTCTCCAGACGCCTCATCGGAAATAGGCCTCATCTCGCCTGGAAGGGAGAACTTCCTGGATTTTCTCGAGTTGCGGCAGGTGTTCTCGAGTTACGACGGGGACCTCAGGGACCCGCCCTGGTGGGCTCAGGAACGGCCAGTCCCCATGCGAGTTGCTAGAGGGCCTCTCGGGATTCCTATCCCCTCGATACCGGTGGCAAAAATATTGTCTGGAGTCAGGGCCGGAACCGAGGATTCCTCTCAGGGGCTGACATGGATCTTTGGGTATTTCTGGAGTCTCCCCAGGGGAGTCAGGCCTCGTCTCGAGTGGGGGCATGCACGTGCGCTTTCCCTCCTGGCTGTAGCAGTAATGTCACGCTTCCCTTCGCGTGAATCAAAGGATCTGTGGTTTTCCCTCGAGGCTTTCCCTCGAGGCTTTCCCACAGGGCTGTCCCACTTGCCACCGTGGTGTGAGTCGATCCTCGGCGTGAAAGATGAGCCAGTGCAGGGTAAAGAGGTTCCTCTGGAATGGACTGAGACATCTGGGGGACTCTTGGAATGGTGGTACGACCATGGGGTTCCTCTCGCCTTTCCTGTTGACAGTGCCTCCTCTTGAGTTGCGACGGGAACGCCGGGAATTCTTTCCCGTTGAAAGCAGGCAAAGGATCCCTTCTCTCGTGCTACGAGGGGGAAACGGGGCTCCTCTGGATGTGGGCGGGACCATCGTGCTTCCTTTCGAGTGGAGACGGGTATGGCGGTGAACTTCTTGAGTTGCAGCAAGGGTGTGAAAGGCCCTTTCGAAGTTCCCGACGTTAGATGTCATTAGTCTCCAGAGGCCTCATCGGAAATAGGCCTCATCTCGCCTGGAAGGTAGAACTTCATAGATTTTCTCGAGTTGCGGCAGGTGTTCTCGAGTTACGACGCGGACCTCAGGGACCCGCCCTGGTGGCCTCAGGAAAGGCCAGTCCCCATGCGAGTTGCTAGGGGGCCTCTCGGGATTCCTCTCCCATCGAAACCGGGGTCAAAAACCTTGTGTGGAGTCAGGGCCGGAACCGAGGATTCCTCTCAGGGGCTGACATGAATCTTTGGGTACTTCTGGAGTCTCCCCAGGGGAGTCAGGCCTCGTCTCGAGTGGGGGCATGCACGTGCGCTTTCCTTCCAGGCTGTAGCAGCAATGTCACGCTTCCCGTGGCGTGGATCAAAGGATCTGTGGTTTTCCCTCGAAGCTTTACCTCGAGGCTTTCCCACAGGGCTGTCCCACGTGCCACCGTGGTGTGAGTCGATCCTCGGCGTGAAAGATGAGCCAGTGCAGGGCAAAGAGGTTCCTCTGGAATGGACTGAGACATCTGTGGGACTCTTGGAATGGTGGTACGACCATGGAGTTCCTCTCGCCTTTCCTGTTGAGAGTGCCTCCTCTTGAGATGCGACGGGAACGCCGGGAATTCTTTCCCGTTGAAAGCAGGGAAAGGATCCCTCATCTCGAGCTACGAGGGGGAAACGGGGCTCCTCTGGATGCGGGCGGGACCATCGTGCTTCCTCTCGAGTGGAGACGGGTATGGCGGTGAACTTCTTGAGTTGCAGCAAGGGTGTGAAAGACCATTTCGAAGTTCCAGAGGTTAGGTGTCATTAGTCTCCAGACGCCTCATCGGAAATAGGCCTCATCTCGCCTGGAAGGGAGAACTTCCTGAATTTTCTCGAGTTGCGGCAGGTGTTTTCGGGTTACGACGGGGACCTCAGGGACCCGCTCTGATGGTCTCAGGAGAGTCCAGTCCCCATGCGAGTTGCTAGGGGGCCTCTCGGGATTCTTCTCCCGTCGATACCGGGGCCAAAAACCTTGTGTGGTGTCAGGGCCGGAACCGAGGATTCCTCTCAGGGGCTGACATGGATCTTTGGGTACTTCTGGAGTCTCCCCAGGGACGTCAGGCTTAGTCACGTGTCGGGGCATGCACGTGCGCTTTCCTTCCAGGCTGTAGCAGCAATGTCACGCTTCCCGTCGCGTGGATCAAAGGATCTGTGGTTTTCCCTCGAGGCTTTCCCACAGGGCTGTCCCACGTGCCACCGTGGTGTGAGTAGATCCTCGGCGTGAAAGATGAGCCAGTGCAGGGCAAAGAGGTTCCTCTGGAATGGACTGAGACATCTGGGGGACTCTTGGAATGGTGCTACGACCATGGAGTTCCTCTCGCCTTTCCTGTTGAGAGTGCCTCCTCTTGAGATGCGACGGGAACGCCGGGAATTCTTTCCCGTTGAAAGCCGGGAAAGGATCCCTCATCTCGAGCTACGAGGGGGATACGGGGCTCCTCTGGATGTGGGCGGGACCATCGTGCTTCCTCTCGAGTGGAGACGGGTATGGCGGTGAACTTCTTGAGTTGCAGCAAGCGTGTGAAAGACCCTTTCGAAGTTCCAGAGGTTAGGTGCATTAGTCTCCAGACGCCTCATCGGAAATAGGCCTCTTCTCGCCTGGAAGGGAGAACTTCCTGGATTTTCTCGAGTTACGGCAGGTGTTCTCGAGTTACGACGGGGACCTCAGGGACCCGCCCTGGTGGCCTCAGGAGAGGCCAGTCCCCATGCGAGTTGCTAGGGGGCCTCTCAGGATTCCTCTCCCGTCGATACCGGGGCCAAAAACCTTGTGTGGAGTCAGGGCCGGAACCGAGGATTCCTCTCAGGGGCTGACATGGGTCTTTGGGTACTTCTGGAGTCTCCCCAGGGGAGTCAGGCCTCGTCTCGAGTGGGGGCATGCACGTGCGCTTTCCTTCCAGGCTGTAGCAGCAATGTCACGCTTCCCGTCGCGCGGATCAAAGGATCTGTGGTTTTCCCTCGAGGCTTTCCCTCGAGGCTTTCCCACAGGGCTGTCCCACGTGCCACCGTGGTGTGAGTCGATCCTCGGCGTGAAAGATGAGCCAGTGCAGGGCAAAGAGGTTCCTCTGGAATGGACTGAGACATCTGGGGGACTCTTGGAATGGTGGTACGACCATGGAGTTCCTCTCGCCTTTCCTGTTGAGAGTGCCTCCTCTTGAGATGCGACGGGAACGCCGGGAATTCTTTCCCGTTGAAAGCAGGGAAAGGATCCCTCATCTCGAGCTACGAGGGGGAAACGGGGCTCCTCTGGATGTGGGCGGGACCATCGTGCTTCCTCTCGAGTGGAGACGGGTATGTCGGTGAACTTCTTGAGTTGCAGCAAGGGTGTGAAAGACCCTTTCGAAGTTCCAGAGGTTAGGTATCATTAGTCTCCAGACGCCTCATAGGAAATAGGCCTAATCTCGCCTGGAAGGGAGAACTTCCTGGATTTTCTCGAGTTGCGGCAGGTGTTCTCGAGTTACGACGGGGACCTCAGGGACCAGCCCTGGTGGCCTCAGGAGAGGCCAGTCCCCATGCGAGTTGCTAAGGGGCCTCTCGGGATTCCTCTCCCGTCGATACCGGGGCCAAAAACCTTGTGTGGAGTCAGGGCCGGAACCGAGGATTCCTCTCAGGGGCTGACATGGATCTTTGGGTTCTTCTGGAGTCTCCCCAGGGGAGTCAGGCCTCGTCTCGTGTGGGGGCATGCACGTGCGCTTTCCTTCCAGGCTGTAGCAGCAATGTCTCGCTTCCCGTGGCGTGGATCAAAGGATCTGTGGTTTTCCCTCGAGGCTTTCCCTCGAGGCTTTCCCACAGGGCTGTCCCACGTGCCACCGTGGTGTGAGTCGATCCTCGGCGTGAAAGATGAGCCAGTGCAGGGCAAAGAGGTTCCTCTGGAATGGACTGAGACATCTGGGGGACTCTTGGAATGGTGGTACGACCATGGAGTTCCTCTCGCCTTTCCTGTTGAGAGTGCCTCCTCTTGAGATGCGACGGGAACGCCGGGAATTCTTTCCCGTTGAAAGCAGGGAAAGGATCCCTCATCTCGAGCTACGAGGGGGAAACGGGGCTCCTCTGGATGTGGGCGGGACCATCGTGCTTCCTCTCGAGTGGAGACGGGTATGGCGGTGACCTTCTTGAGTTGCAGCAAGGGTTTGAAAGACCCTTTCGAAGTTCCAGAGGTTAGGTGTCATTAGTCTCCAGACGCCTCATCGGAAATAGGCCTCATCTCGCCTGGAAGGGAGAACTTCCTGGATTTTCTCGAGTTGCGGCAGGTGTTCTCGAGTTACGACGGGGACCTCAGGGACCCGCACTTTAGGCCTCAGGAAAGGGCAGTCCCCATGCGAGTTGCTAGGGGGCCTCTCGGGATTCCTTTCCCCTCGATACCGGTGGCAAAAATATTGTGTGGAGTCAGGGCCGGAACCGAGGATTCCTCTCAGGGGCTGACATGGATCTTTGGGTATTTCTGGAGTCTCCCCAGGGGAGTCAGGCCTCGTCTCGAGTGGGGGCATGCACGTGCGCTTTCCCTCCAGGCTTTAGCAGTAATGTCACGCTTCCCGTCGCGTGAATCAAAGGATCTGTGGTTTTCCCTCGAGGCTTTCCCTCGAGGCTTTCCCACAGGGCTGTCCCACGTGCCACCGTGGTGTGAGTCGATCCTCGGCGTGAAAGATGAGCCAGTGCAGGGCAAAGAGGTTCCTCTGGAATGGACTGAGACATCTGGGGGACTCTTGGAATGGTGGTACGACCATGGGGTTCCTCTCGCCTTTCCTGTTGAGAGTGCCTCCTCTTGAGATGCGACGGGAACGCCGGGAATTCTTTCCCGTTGAAAGCAGGCAAAGGATCCCTCATCTCGTGCTACGAGGGGGAAACGGGGCTCCTCTGGATGTGGGCGGGACCATCGTGCTTCCTTTCGAGTGGAGACGGGTATGGCGGTGAACTTCTTGAGTTGCAGCAAGGGTGTGAAAGGCCCTTTCGAAGTTCCCGACGTTAGATGTCATCAGTCTCCAGAGGCCTCATCGGAAATAGGCCTTATCTCGCCTGGAAGGTAGAACTTCCTTGATTTTCTCGAGTTGCGGCAGGTGTTCTCGAGTTACGACGGGGACCTCAGGGACCCGCCCTGGTGGCCTCAGGAAAGGCCAGTCCCCATGCGAGTTGCTAGGGGGCCTCTCGGGATTCCTCTCCCATCGAAACCGGGGCCAAAAACCTTGTGTGGAGTCAGGGCCGGAACCAAGGATTCCTCTCAGGGGCTGACATTGGTCTTTGGGTACTTCTGGAGTCTCCCCAGGGGAGTCAGGCCTCGTCTCGAGTGGGGGCATGCACGTGCGCTTTCCTTCCAGGCTGTAGCAGCAATGTCACGCTTCCCGTCGCGTGGATCAAAGGATCTGTGGTTTTCCCTCGAGGCTTTCCCTCGAGGCTTTCCCACAGGGCTGTCCCACGTGCCACCGTGGTGTGAGTCGATCCTCGGCGTGAAAGATGAGCCAGTGCAGGGCAAAGAGGTTCCTCTGGAATGGACTGAGACATCTGGGGGACTCTTGGAATGGTGGTACGACCATGGAGTTGCTCTCGACTTTCCTGTTGAGAGTGCCTCCTCTTGAGATGCGACGGGAATGCCGGGAATTCTTTCCCATTGAAAGCAGGGAAAGGATCCCTCATTTCGAGCTACGAGGTGGAAACGGGGCTCCTCTGGATGTGGGCGGGACCATCGTGCTTCCTCTCGAGTGGAGACGGGTATGGCGGTGAACTTCTTGAGTTGCAGCAAGGGTGTGAAAGACCCTTTCGAAATTCCAGAGGTTAGGTGTCATTCGTCTCCAGACGCCTCATCGGAAATAGGCCTCATCTCGCCTGGAAGGGAGAACTTCCTGGATTTTCTCGAGTTGGGGCAGGTGTTTTCGAGTTACGACAGGGACCTCAGGGACCCGCTCTGGTGATCTCAGGAGAGGCCAGTCCCGATGCGAGTTGCTAGGGGGCCTCTCGGGATTCTTCTCCCGTCGATACCGGGGCCAAAAACCTTGTGTGGAGTCAGGGCCGGAACCGAGGATTCCTCTCAGGGGCTGACATGGATCTTTGGGTACTTCTGGAGTCTCCCCAGGGACGTCAGGCTTAGTCACGAGTCGGGGCATGCACGTGCGCTTTCCTTCCAGGCTGTAGCAGCAATGTCACGCTTCCCGTCGCGTGGATCAAAGGATCTGAGGTTTTCCCTCGAGGCTTTCCCACAGGGCTGTCCCACGTGCCACCGTGGTGTGAGTCGATCCTCGGCGTGAAAGATGAGCCAGTGCAGGGCAAAGAGGTTCCTCTGGAATGGACTGAGACATCTGGGGGACTCTTGGAATGGTGGTACGACCATGGAGTTCCTCTCGCCTTTCCTGTTGAGAGTGCCTCCTCTTGAGATGCGAAGGGAAAGCCGGGAATTCTTTCCCGTTGAAAGCAGGGAAAGGATCCCTCATCTCGAGCTACGAGGGGGATACGGGGCTCCTCTGGATGTGGGCGGGACCATCGTGCTTCCTCTCGAGTGGAGACGGGTATGGCGGTGAACTTCTTGAGTTGCAGCAAGGGTGTGAAATACCCTTTCGAAGTTCCAGAGGTTAGGTGTCATTTGTCTCCAGACGCCTCATCGGTAATAGGCCTCATCTCGCCTGGAAGGGAGAACTTCCTGGATTTTCTCGAGTTGCGGCAGGTGTTCTCGAGTTACGACGGGGACCTCAGGGACCCGCCCTGGTGCCCTCAGGAGAGGCCAGTCCCCATGCGAGTTGCTAGGGGGCCTCTCGGGATTCCTCTCCCGTCGATACCGGGGCCAAAAACCTTGTGTGGAGTCAGGGCCGGAACCGAGGATTACTCTCAGGGGCTGACATGGATCTTTGGGTACTTCTGAAGTCTCCCCAGGGGAGTCAGGCCTCGTCTCGAGTGGGGGCATGCACGTGCGCATTCCTTACAGGCTGTAGCAGCAATGTCACGCTTCCCGTCGCGTGGATCAAAGGATCTGATGTTTTCCCTCGAAGCTTTCCCTCGAGGCTTTCCCACAGGGCTGTCCCACGTGCCACCGTGGTGTGAGTCGATCCTCGGCGTGAAAGATGAGCCAGTGCAGGGCAAAGAGGTTCCTCTGGAATGGACTGAGACATCTGGGGGACTCTTGGAATGGTGGTACGACCATGGAGTTCCTCTCGCCTTTCCTGTTGAGAGTGCCTCCTCTTGAGATGCGACGGGAACGCCGGGAATTCTTTCCCGTTGAAAGCAGGGAAAGGATCCCTCATCTCGAGCTACGAGGGGGAAACGGGGCTCCTCTGGATGTGGGCGGGACCATCGTGCTTCCTCTCGAGTGGAGACGGGTATGGCGGTGAACTTCTTGAGTTGCAGCAAGGGTGTGAAAGACCCTTTCGAAGTTCCAGAGGTTAGGTGTCATTAGTCTCCAGACGCCTCATCGGAAATAGGCCTCATCTCGCCTGGAAGGGAGAACTTCCTGGATTTTCTCGAGTTGCGGCAGGTGTTCTCGAGTTACGACGGGGACCTCAGGGACCCGCCCTGGTGGCCTCAGGAACGGCCAGTCCCCATGCGAGTTGCTAGGGGGCCTCTCGGGATTCCTTTCCCCTCGATACCGGTGGCAAAAATATTGTCTGGAGTCAGGGCCGGAACCGAGGATTCCTCTCAGGGGCTGACATGGATCTTTGGGTATTTCTGGAGTCTCCCCAGGGGAGTCAGGCCTCGTCTCGAGTGGGGGCATGCACGTGCGCTTTCCCTCCTGGCTGTAGCAGTAATGTCACGCTTCCCGTCGCGTGAATCAAAGGATCTGTGGTTTTCCCTCGAGGCTTTCCCTCGAGGCTTTCCCACAGGGCTGTCCCACTTGCCACCGTGGTGTGAGTCGATCCTCGGCGTGAAAGATGAGCCAGTGCAGGGCAAAGAGGTTCCTCTGGAATGGACTGAGACATCTGGGGGACTCTTGGAATGGTGGTACTACCATGGGGTTCCTCTCGCCTTTCCTGTTGACAGTGCCTCCTCTTGAGTTGCGACGGGAACGCCGGGAATTCTTTCCCGTTGAAAGCAGGCAAAGGATCCCTCATCTCGTGCTACGAGGGGGAAACGGGGCTCCTCTGGATGTGGGCGGGACCATCGTGCTTCCTTTCGAGTGGAGACGGGTATGGCGGTGAACTTCTTGAGTTGCAGCAAGGGTGTGAAAGGCCCTTTCGAAGTTCCCGACGTTAGATGTCATTAGTCTCCAGAGGCCTCATCGGAAATAGGCCTCATCTCGCCTGGAAGGTAGAACTTCATAGATTTTCTCGAGTTGCGGCAGGTGTTCTCGAGTTACGACGCGGACCTCAGGGACCCGCCCTGGTGGCCTCAGGAAAGGCCAGTCCCCATGCGAGTTGCTAGGGGGCCTCTCGGGATTCCTCTCCCATCGAAACCGGGGCCAAAAACCTTGTGTGGAGTCAGGGCCGGAACCAAGGATTCCTCTCAGGGGCTGACATGGGTCTTTGGGTACTTTTGGAGTCTCCCCAGGGGAGTCAGGCCTCGTCTCGAGTGGGGGCATGCACGTGCGCTTTCCTTCCAGGCTGTAGCAGCAATGTCACGCTTCCCGTCGCGTGGATCAAAGGATCTGTGGTTTTCCCTCGAGGCTTTCCCTCGAGGCTTTCCCACAGGGCTGTCCCACGTGCCACCGTGGTGTGAGTCGATCCTCGGCGTGAAAGATGAGCCAGTGCAGGGCAAAGAGGTTCCTCTGGAATGGACTGAGACATCTGGGGGACTCTTGGAATGGTGGTACGACCATGGAGTTGCTCTCGACTTTCCTGTTGAGAGTGCCTCCTCTTGAGATGCGACGGGAATGCCGGGAATTCTTTCCCATTGAAAGCAGGGAAAAGATCCCTCATTTCGAGCTACGAGGTGGAAACGGGGCTCCTCTGGATGTGGGCGGGACCATCGTGCTTCCTCTCGAGTGGAGACGGGTATGGCGGTGAACTTCTTGAGTTGCAGCAAGGGTGTGAAAGACCCTTTCGAAATTCCAGAGGTTAGGTTTCATTAGTCTCCAGACGCCTCATCGGAAATAGGCCTCATCTCGCCTGGAAGGGAGAACTTCCTGGAATTTCTCGAGTTGCGGCAGGTGTTTTCGAGTTACGACGGGGACCTCAGGGACCCGCTCTGGTGATCTCAGGAGAGGCCAGTCCCCATGCGAGTTGCTAGGGGGCCTCTCGGGATTCTTCTCCCGTCGATACCGGGGCCAAAAACCTTGTGTGGAGTCAGGGCCGGAACCGAGGATTCCTCTCAGGGGCTGACATGGATCTTTGGGTACTTCTGGAGTCTCCCCAGGGACGTCAGGCTTAGTCACGAGTCGGGGCATGCACGTGCGCTTTCCTTCCAGGCTGTAGCAGCAATGTCACGCTTCCCGTCGCGTGGATCAAAGGATCTGTGGTTTTCCCTCGAGGCTTTCCCACAGGGCTGTCCCACGTGCCACCGTGGTGTGAGTCGATCCTCGGCGTGAAAGATGAGCCAGTGCAGGGCAAAGAGGTTCCTCTGGAATGGACTGAGACATCTGGGGGACTCTTGGAATGGTGGTACGACCATGGAGTTCCTCTCGCCGTTCCTGTTGAGAGTGCCTCCTCTTGAGATGCGAAGGGAAAGCCGGGAATTCTTTCCCGTTGAAAGCAGGGAAAGGATCCCTCATCTCGAGCTACGAGGGGGATTCGGGGCTCCTCTGGATGTGGGCGGGACCATCGTGCTTCCTCTCGAGTGGAGACGGGTATGGCGGTGAACTTCTTGAGTTGCAGCAAGGGTGTGAAAGACCCTTTCGAAGTTCCAGAGGTTAGGTGTCATTTGTCTCCAGACGCCTCATCGGTAATAGGCCTCATCTCGCCTGGAAGGGAGAACTTCCTGGATTTTCTCGAGTTGCGGCAGGTGTTGTCGAGTTACGACGGGGACCTCAGGGACCCGCCCTGGTGCCCTCAGGAGAGGCCAGTCCCCATGCGAGTTGCTAGGGGGCCTCTCGGGATTCCTCTCCCGTCGATACCGGGGCAAAAAACCTTGTGTGGAGTCAGGGCCGGAACCGAGGATTCCTCTCAGGGGCTGACATGGATCTTTGGGTACTTCTGGAGTCTCCCCAGGGGAGTCAGGCCTCGTCTCGAGTGGGGGCATGCACGTGCGCATTCCTTCCAGGCTGTAGCAGCAATGTCACGCTTCCCGTCGCGTGGATCAAAGGATCTGATGTTTTCCCTCGAAGCTTTCCCTCGAGGCTTTCCCACAGGGCTGTCCCACGTGCCACCGTGGTGTGAGTCGATCCTCGGCGTGAAAGATGAGCCAGTGCAGGGCAAAGAGGTTCCTCTGGAATGGACTGAGACATCTGGGGGACTCTTGGAATGGTGGTACGACCATGGAGTTCCTCTCGCCTTTCCTGTTGAGAGTGCCTCCTCTTGAGATGCGACGGGAACGCCGGGAATTCTTTCCCGTTGAAAGCAGGGAAAGGATCCCTCATCTCGAGCTACGAGGGGGAAACGGGGCTCCTCTGGATGTGGGCGGGACCATCGTGCTTCCTCTCGAGTGGAGACGGGTATGGCGGTGATCTTCTTGAGTTGCAGCAAGGGTGTGAAAGACCCTTTCGAAGTTCCAGAGGTTAGGTGTCATTAGTCTCCAGACGCCTCATCGGAAATAGGCCTCATCTCGCCTGGAAGGGAGAACTTCCTGGATTTTCTCGAGTTGCGGCAGGTGTTCTCGAGTTACGACGGGGACCTCAGGGACCCGCCCTGGTGGCCTCAGGAACGGCCAGTCCCCATGCGAGTTGCTAGGGGGCCTCTCGGGATTCCTTTCCCCTCGATACCGGTGGCAAAAATATTGTCTGGAGTCAGGGCCGGAACCGAGGATTCCTCTCAGGGGCTGACATGGATCTTTGGGTATTTCTGGAGTCTCCCCAGGGGAGTCAGGCCTCGTCTCGAGTGGGGGCATGCACGTGCGCTTTCCCTCCAGGCTGTAGCAGTAATGTCACGCTTCCCCTCGCGTTAATCAAAGGATCTGTGGTTTTCCCTCGAGGCTTTCCCTCGAGGCTTTCCCACAGGGCTGTCCCACGTGCCACCGTGGTGTGAGTCGATCCTCGGCGTGAAAGATTAGCCAGTGCAGGGCAAAGAGCTTCCTCTGGAATGGACTGAGACATCTGGGGGACTCTTGGAATGGTGGTACGACCATGGAGTTCCTCTCGCCTTTCCTGTTGAGAGTGCCTCCGCTTGAGATGCGACGGGAACGCCGGGAATTCTTTCCCAATGAAAGCAGGGAAAGGATTCCTCATCTCGAGCTACGAGGGGGAAAGGGGGCTCCTCTGGATGTGGGCGGGACGATCGTGCTTCCTCTCGAGTGGAGACGGGTATGGCGGTGAACTTCTTGAGTTGCAGCAAGGGTGTGAAAGACCCTTTCGAAGTTCCAGAGGTTAGGTGTCATTAGTCTCCAGACGCCTCATCGGAAATAGGCCTCATCTCGCCTGGAAGGGGGAACTTCCTGGAATTTCTCGAGTTGTGGCAGGTGTTCTCGAGTTACGACGGGGACCTCAGGGACCCGCCCTGGTGGCCTCAGGAGAGGCCAGTCCCCATGCGACTTGCTAGGGGGCCTCTCGGGATTCCTCTCCCGTCGATACCGGGGCCAAAAAACTTGTGTGGAGTCAGGGCCGGCAACGAGGATTCCTCTCAGGGGCTGACATGGATCTTTGGGTACTTGTGGAGTCTCCCCAGGGGAGTCAGGCCTCGTCTCGAGTGGGGGCATGCACGTGCGCTTTCCTTCCAGGCTGTAGCAGCAATGTCACGCTTCCCGTGGCGTGGATCGAAGGATCTGTGGTTTTCCCTCGAGGCTTTCCCACAGGGCTGTCCCACGTGCCACCGTGGTGTGAGTCGATCCTCGGCGTGAAAGATGAGCCAGTGCAGGGCAAAGAGTTTCCTCTGGAATGGACTGAGACATCTGGGGGACTCTTGGAATGGTGGTACGACCATGGAGTTCCTCTTGCCTTTCCTGCTGAGAGTGCCTCCTCTTGAGATGCGTCGGGAACGCCGGGAATTCTTTCCCGTTGAAAGCAGGGAAAGGATCCCTCATCTCGAGCTACGAGGGGGAAACGGGGCTCCTCTGGATGTGGGCCGGACCATAGTGCTTCCTCTCGAGTGGAGACGGGTATGGCGGTGAACTTCTTGAGTTGCAGCAAGGGTGTGAAAGTCCCTTTCGAAGTTCCAGAGGTTAGGTGTCATTAGTCTCCAGACGCCTCATCGGAAATAGGCCTCATCTCGCCTGGAAGGGAGAACTTCCTGGATTTTCTCGAGTTGCGGCAGGTGTTCTCGAGTTACGACGGGGACCTCAGGGACCCGCCCTGGTGGCCTCAGGAGAGGCCAGTCCCCATGCGAGTTGCTAGGGGGCCTCTCGGGATTCCTCTCCCGTCGATACTGGGGCCAAAAACCTTGTGTGCAGTCAGGGCCGGAACCGAGGATTCCTCTCAGGGGCTGACATGGAACTTTGGGTACTTCTGGAGTCTCCCCAGGGGAGTCAGGCCTCGTCTCGAGTGGGGGCATGCACGTGCCCTTTCCCTCCAGGCTGTAGCAGTAATATCACGCTTCCCGTCGCGTGAATCTAAGGATCTGTGGTTTTCCCTCAAGGCTTTCCCTCGAGGCTTTCCAACAGGGCTGTCCCACGTGCCACCGTGGTGTGAGTCGATCCTCGGCGTGAAAGATGAGCCAGTGCAGGGCAAAGAGGTTCCTCTGGAATGGACTGAGACATCTGGGGGACTCTTGGAATGGTGCTACGACCATGGAGTTCCTATCGCCTTTCCTGTTGAGAGTGCCTCCTCCTGAGATGCGACGGGAAAGCCTGGAATTCTTTCCCGTTAAAAGCAGGGAAAGGATCCCTCATCTCGAGCTACGAGGGGGAAACGGGGCTCCTCTGGATGTGGGCGGGACCATCGTGCTTTCTCTCGAGTGGAGACGGGTATGGCGGTGAACTTCTTGAGTTGCAGCAAGGGTGTGAAAGACCCTTTCGAAGTTCCAGAGGTTAGGTGTCATTTGTCTCCAGACGCCTCATCGGTAATAGGCCTCATCTCGCCTGGAAGGGAGAACTTCCTGGATTTTCTCGAGTTGCGGCAGGTGTTCTCGAGTTACGACGGGGACCTCAGGGACCCGCCCTGGTGCCCTCAGGAGAGGCCAGTCCCCATGCGAGTTGCTAGGGGGCCTCTCGGGATTCCTCTCCCGTCGATACCGGGGCCAAAAACCTTGTGTGGAGTCAGGGCCGGAACCGAGGATTACTCTCAGGGGCTGACATGGATCTTTGGGTACTTCTGGAGTCTCCCCAGGGGAGTCAGGCCTCGTCTCGAGTGGGGGCATGCACGTGCGCATTCCTTCCAGGCTGTAGCAGCAATGTCACGCTTCCCGTCGCGTGGATCAAAGGATCTGATGTTTTCCTTCGAAGCTTTCCCTCGAGGCTTTCCCACAGGGCTGTCCCACGTGCCACCGTGGTGTGAGTCGATCCTCGGCGTGAAAGATGAGCCAGTGCAGGGCAAAGAGGTTCCTCTGGAATGGACTGAGACATCTGGGGGACTCTTGGAATGGTGGTACGACCATGGAGTTCCTCTCGCCTTTCCTGTTGAGAGTGCCTCCTCTTGAGATGCGACGGGAACGCCGGGAATTCTTTCCCGTTGAAAGCAGGGAAAGGATCCCTCATCTCGAGCTACGAGGGGGAAACGGGGCTCCTCTGGATGTGGGCGGGACCATCGTGCTTCCTCTCGAGTGGAGACGGGTATGGCGGTGAACTTCTTGAGTTGCAGCAAGGGTGTGAAAGACCCTTTCGACCTTCCAGAGGTTAGGTGTCATTAGTCTCCAGACGCCTCATCGGAAATAGGCCTCATCTCGCCTGGAAGGGAGAACTTCCTGGATTTTCTCGAGTTGCGGCAGGTGTTCTCGAGTTACGACGGAGACCTCAGGGACCCGCCCTGGTGGCCTCAGGAAAGGCCAGTCTCCATGCGAGTTGCTAGGGGGCCTCTCGGAATTCCTCTCCCGTCGATACCGGGGCCAAAAACCTTGTGTGGAGTCAGGGCCGGAACTGAGGATTCCTCTCAGGGGCTGACATGGATCTTTGGGTACTTCTGGAGTCTCCCCAGGGGAGTCAGGCCTCGTCTCGAGTGGGGGCATGCACGTGCGCTTTCCTTCCAGGCTGTAGCAGCAATGTCACGCTTCCCGTCGCGTGGATTAAAGGATCTGTGGTTTTCCCTCGAGGCTTTCCCTCGAGGCTTTCCCACAGGGCTGTCCCTCGTGCCACCGTGGTGTGAGTCGATCCTCGGCGTGAAAGATGAGCCAGTGCAGGGCAAAGAGGTTCCTCTTTAATGGACTGAGACATCTGGGGGACTCTTGGAATGGTGGTACGACCATGGAGTTCCTCTCGCCTTTCCTGTTGAGAGTGCCTCCTCGTGAGATGCGACGGGAACGCCGGGAATTCTTTCCCGTTGAAAGCAGGGAAAGGATCCCTCATCTCGAGCTACGAGGGGGAAACGGGGCTCCTCTGGATGTGGGTGGGACCATCGTGCTTCCTCTCGAGTGGAGACGGGTATGGCGGTGAACTTCTTGAGTTGCAGCAAGGGTGTGAAAGACCCTTTCGAAGTTCCAGAGGTTAGGTGTCATTAGTCTCTAGACGTCTCATCGGAAATAGGCCTCATCTCGCCTGGAAGGGAGAACTTCCTGGATTTTCTCGAGTTGCGGCAGGTGTTCTCGAGTTACGACGGGGACCTCAGGGACCCGCCCTGGTGGCCTCATGAAAAGCCAGTCCCCATGCGAGTTGCTAGGGGGCCTCTCGGGATTCCTCTCCCGTCGATACCGGAGCCAAAATCCTTGTGTGGAGTCAGGGACGGAACCGAGAATTCCTCTCAGGGGCTAACATGGATCTTGGGGTACTTCTGGAGTCTCCCCAGGGGAGTCAAGCCTCGTCTCGAGTGGGGGCATGCACGTGCGCTTTCCCTCCAGGCTGTAGCAGCAATGTCACGCTTCCCGTCTCGTGAATCAAAGGATCTGTGTTTTTCCCTCGAGGCTTTCCCTCGAGGCTTTCCCACAGGGCTGTCCCACGTGCCACCGTGGTGTGAGTCGATCCTCGGCGTGAAAGATGAGCCAGTGCAGGGCAAAGAGGTTCCTCTGGAATGGACTGAGACATCTGGGGGACTCTTGGAATGGTGGTACGACCATGGAGTTCCTCTCGCCTTTCCTGTTGAGAGTGCCTCTTCTTGAGATGCGACGGGAACGCCGGGAATGCTTTCCCGTTGAAATCAGGGAAAGGATCCCTCATCTCGAGCTACGAGGGGGAAACGGGGCTCCTCTGGATGTGGGCGGGACCATCGTGCTTCCTCTCGAGTGGAGACGGGTATGGCGGTGAACTTCTTGAGTTGCAGCAAGGGTGTGAAAGACCCTTTCGAAGTTCCAGAGGTTAGGTGTCATTAGTCTCCAGACGCCTCATCGGAAATAGGCCTCATCTCGCCTGGAAGGGAGAACTTCCTGGAATTTCTCGAGTTGCGGCAGGTGTTCTCGAGTTACGAAGGGGACATCAGGGAACCGCCCTGGTGTCCTCAGGAAAAGCCAGTCCCCATGCGAGTTGCTAGGGGGCCTCTCGGGATTCCTTTCCCGTCGATACTGGGGCCAAAATCCTTTTGTGGAGTCAGGGCCGGAACCGAGGATTCCACTCAGGGGCTGACATGAATCTTGGGGTACTTCTGAAGTCTCCCCAGGGGAGTCAGGCCTCGTCTCGAGTGGGGGCATGCACGTGCCCTTTCCCTCCAGGCTGTAGCAGTAATGTCACGCTTCCCGTCGCGTGAATCTAAGGATCTGTGGTTTTCCCTCAAGGCTTTCCCTCGAGGCTTTCCAACAGGGCTGTCCCACGTGCCACCGTGGTGTGAGTCGATCCTCGGCGTGAAAGATGAGCCAGTGCAGGGCAAAGAGGTTCCTCTGGAATGGACTGAGACATCTGGGGGACTCTTGGAATGGTGGTACGATCATGGAGTTCCTCTCGCCTTTCCTGTTGAGAGTGCCTCCTTTTGAGATGCGACGGGAACGCCGGGAATTCTTTCCCGTTGAAAGCAGGCAAAGGATCCCTTATCTCGAGCTACGAGGGGGAAACGGGGCTCCTCTGGATGTGGGCGGGACCATCGTGCTTCCTTTCGAGTGTAGACGGGTATGGCGGTGAACTTCTTGAGTTGCAGCAAGGGTGTGAAATGCCCTTTCGAAGTTCCCGACTTTAGGTGTCATTAGTCTCCAGAGGCCTCATCGGAAATTGGCCTCATCTCGCCTGGAAGTGAGAACTTCCTGGATTTCTCGAGTTGAGGCAGGTGTTCTCGAGTTACGACGGGGACATCAGGGACCCGCCCTGGTGGCCTCAGGAGAGGCCAGTCCCCATGCGAGTTGCTAGGGGGCCTCTCGGGATTCCTCTCCCGTCGATACCGGGGCCAAAGCCTTGTGTGGAGTCAGGGCCGGAACCGAGGATTCCTCTCAGGGGCTGAAATGGATCTTTGGGTACTTCTGGAGTCTCCCCACGGGAGTCAGGCCTCGTCTCGAGTGGGGGCATGCACGTGCGCTTTCCTTCCAGGCTGTAGCAGCAATGTCACGCTTCCCGTCGCGTGGATCAAAGGATCTGTGGTTTTCCCTCGAGGCTTTCCCTCGAGGCTTTCCCACAGGGCTGTCCCACGTGCCACCGTGGTATGAGTCGATCCTCGGCCTGAAAGATGAGCCAGTGCAGGGCAAAGAGGTTCCTCTGGAATGGAATGAGACATCTGGGGGACTCTTGGAATGGTGGTACGACCATGGAGTTCCTCTCGCCTTTCCTGTTGAGAGTGCCTCCTCTTGAGATGCGACGGGAACGCTGGGAATTCTTTCCCGTTGAAAGCAGGGAAAGGATCCCTCATCTCGAGCTCCGAGGGGGAAACGGGGCTCCTCTGGATGTGGGCGGGACCATCGTGCTTCCTCTCGAGTGGAGACGGGTATGGCGGTGAACTTCTTGAGTTGCAGCAAGGGTGTGAAAGACCCTTTCGAAGTTCCAGAGGTTAGGTGTCATTAGTCTCCAGACGCCTCATCGGAAATAGGCCTCATCTCGCCTGGAAGGGAGAACTTCCTGGATGTTCTCGAGTTGCGGCAGCTGTTCTCGAGTTGCGACGGGGACCTCAGGGACCCGCCCTGGTGGCCTCAGGAGAGGCCAGTCCCCATGCGAGTTGCTAGGGGGCCTCTCGGGATTCCTCTCCCGTCGATACCGGGGCCAAAAACCTTGTGTGCAGTCAGGGCCGGAACCGAGGATTCCTCTCAGGGGCTGACATGGATCTTTGGGTACTTGTGGAGTCTCCCCAGGGGAGTCAGGCCTCGTCTCGAGTGGGGGCATGCACGTGCGCTTTCCTTCCAGGCTGTAGCAGCAATGTCACGCTTCCCGTGGCGTGGATCAAAGGATCTGTGGTTTTCCCTCGAGGCTTTCCCACAGGGCTGTCCCACGTGCCACCGTGGTGTGAGTCGATCCTCGGCGTGAAAGATGAGCCAGTGCAGGGCAAAGAGTTTCCTCTGGAATGGACTGAGACATCTGGGGGACTCTTGGAATGGTGGTACGACCATGGAGTTCCTCTTGCCTTTCCTGCTGAGAGTGCCTCCTCTTGAGATGCGTCGGGAACGCCGGGAATTCTTTCCCGTTGAAAGCAGGGAAAGGATCCCTCATCTCGAGCTACGAGGGGGAAACGGGGCTCCTCTGGATGTGGGCCGGACCATAGTGCTTCCTCTCGAGTGGAGACGGGTATGGTGGTGAACATCTTGAGTTGCAGCAAGGGTGTGAAAGACCCTTTCGAAGTTCCAGAGGTTAGGTGTCATTAGTCTCCTGACACCTCATCGGAAATAGGCCTCATCTCGCCTGGAAGGGAGAACTTCCTGGATTTTCTCGAGTTGCGGCAGGTGTTCTCGAGTTACGACGGGGACCTCAGGGACACGCCCTGGTGGCCTCAGGAAAGGCCAGTCCCCATGCGAGTTGCTAGGAGGCCTCTCGGGATTCCTCTCCCGTCGATACCGGGGCCAAAAACCTTGTGTGCTGTCAGGGCCGGAACCAAGGATTACTCTCAGGGGCTGACATGGATCTTTGGGTACTTCTGGAGTCTCCCCAGGGGAGTCAGGCCTCGTCTCGAGTGGGGGCATCCACGTGCACTTTCCGTCCAGGCTGTAGCAGCAATGTCACGCTTCCCGTGGCGTGGATCAAAGAATCTGTGGTTTTCCCTCGAGGCTTTCCCACAGGGCTGTCCCACGTGCCACCGTGGTGTGAGTCGATCCTCGGCGTGAAAGATGAGCCAGTGCAGGGCAAAGAGGTTCCTCTGTAATGGACTGAGACATCTGGGGGACTCTTGGAATGGTGGTACGACCATGGAGTTCCTCTCGCCTTTCCTGTTGAGAGTGCCTCCTCTTGAGATGCGACGGGAAAGCCGGGAATTCTTTCCCGTTGAAAGCAGGGAAAGGATCCCTCATCTCGAGCTCCGAGGGGGAAACGGGGCTCCTCTGGATGTGGGCGGGACCATCGTGCTTCCTCTCGAGTGGAGACGGGTATGGCGGTGAACTTCTTGAGTTGCAGCAAGGGTGTGAAAGACCCTTTCGAAGTTCCAGAGGTTAGGTGTCATTAGTCTCCAGACGCCTCATCGGAAATAGGCCTCATCTCGCCTGGAAGGGAGAACTTCCTGGATTTTCTCGAGTTGCGGCAGCTGTTCTCGAGTACGACGGGGACCTCAGGGACCCGCCCTGGTGGCCTCAGGAGAGGCCAGTCCCCATGCGAGTTGCTAGGGGGCCTCTCGGGATTCCTCTCCCGTCGATACCGGGGCCAAAAACCTTGTGTGCAGTCAGGGCCGGAACCGAGGATTCCTCTCAGGGGCTGACATGGATCTTTGGGTACTTGTGGAGTCTCCCCAGGGGAGTCAGGCCTCGTCTCGAGTGGGGGCATGCACGTGCGCTTTCCTTCCAGGCTGTAGCAGCAATGTCACGCTTCCCGTGGCGTGGATCAAAGGATCTGTGGTTTTCCCTCGAGGCTTTCCCACAGGGCTGTCCCACGTGCCACCGTGGTGTGAGTCGATCCTCGGCGTGAAAGATGAGCCAGTGCAGGCAAAGAGGTTCCTCTTTAATGGACTGAGACATCTGGGGGACTCCTGGAATGGTGGTACGACCATGGAGTTCCTATCGCCTTTCCTGTTGAGAGTGCCTCCTCCTGAGATGCGACGGGAAAGCCTGGAATTCTTTCCCGTTAAAAGCAGGGTAAGGATCCCTCATCTCGAGCTACGAGGGGGAAACGGGGCTCCTCTGGATGTGGGCGGGACCATCGTGCTTCCTCTCGAGTGGAGACGGGTATGGCGGTGAACTTCTTGAGTTGCAGCAAGGGTGTGAAAGACCCTTTCGAAGTTCCAGAGGTTAGGTGTCATTAGTCTCCAGACGCCTCATCGGAAATAGGCCTCATCTCGCCTGGAAGGGAGAACTTCCTGGAATTTCTCGAGTTGCGGCAGGTGTTCTCGAGTTACGAAGGGGACATCAGGGAACCGCCCTGGTGTCCTCAGGAAAAGCCAGTCCCCATGCGAGTTGCTAGGGGGCCTCTCGGGATTCCTTTCCCGTCGATACTGGGGCCAAAATCCTTTTGTGGAGTCAGGGCCGAAACCGAGGATTCCACTCAGGGGCTGACATGAATCTTGGGGTACTTCTGAAGTCTCCCCAGGGGAGTCAGGCCTCGTCTCGAGTGGGGGCATGCACGTGCCCTTTCCCTCCAGGCTGTAGCAGTAATGTCACGCTTCCCGTCGCGTGAATCTAAGGATCTGTGGTTTTCCCTCAAGGCTTTCCCTCGAGGCTTTCCAACAGGGCTGTCCCACGTGCCACCGTGGTGTGAGTCGATCCTCGGCGTGAAAGATGAGCCAGTGCAGGGCAAAGAGGTTCCTCTGGAATGGACTGAGACATCTGGGGGACTCTTGGAATGGTGGTACGATCATGGAGTTCCTCTCGCCTTTCCTGTTGAGAGTGCCTCCTTTTGAGATGCGACGGGAACGCCGGGAATTCTTTCCCGTTGAAAGCAGGCAAAGGATCCCTTATCTCGAGCTACGAGGGGGAAACGGGGCTCCTCTGGATGTGGGCGGGACCATCGTGCTTCCTTTCGAGTGTAGACGGGTATGGCGGTGAACTTCTTGAGTTGCAGCAAGGGTGTGAAATGCCCTTTCGAAGTTCCCGACTTTAGGTGTCATTAGTCTCCAGAGGCCTCATCGGAAATTGGCCTCATCTCGCCTGGAAGTGAGAACTTCCTGGATTTCTCGAGTTGAGGCAGGTGTTCTCGAGTTACGACGGGGACATCAGGGACCCGCCCTGGTGGCCTCAGGAGAGGCCAGTCCCCATGCGAGTTGCTAGGGGGCCTCTCGGGATTCCTCTCCCGTCGATACCGGGGCCAAAGCCTTGTGTGGAGTCAGGGCCGGAACCGAGGATTCCTCTCAGGGGCTGAAATGGATCTTTGGGTACTTCTGGAGTCTCCCCACGGGAGTCAGGCCTCGTCTCGAGTGGGGGCATGCACGTGCGCTTTCCTTCCAGGCTGTAGCAGCAATGTCACGCTTCCCGTCGCGTGGATCAAAGGATCTGTGGTTTTCCCTCGAGGCTTTCCCTCGAGGCTTTCCCACAGGGCTGTCCCACGTGCCACCGTGGTATGAGTCGATCCTCGGCCTGAAAGATGAGCCAGTGCAGGGCAAAGAGGTTCCTCTGGAATGGAATGAGACATCTGGGGGACTCTTGGAATGGTGGTACGACCATGGAGTTCCTCTCGCCTTTCCTGTTGAGAGTGCCTCCTCTTGAGATGCGACGGGAACGCTGGGAATTCTTTCCCGTTGAAAGCAGGGAAAGGATCCCTCATCTCGAGCTCCGAGGGGGAAACGGGGCTCCTCTGGATGTGGGCGGGACCATCGTGCTTCCTCTCGAGTGGAGACGGGTATGGCGGTGAACTTCTTGAGTTGCAGCAAGGGTGTGAAAGACCCTTTCGAAGTTCCAGAGGTTAGGTGTCATTAGTCTCCAGACGCCTCATCGGAAATAGGCCTCATCTCGCCTGGAAGGGAGAACTTCCTGGATGTTCTCGAGTTGCGGCAGCTGTTCTCGAGTTACGACGGGGACCTCAGGGACCCGCCCTGGTGGCCTCAGGAGAGGCCAGTCCCCATGCGAGTTGCTAGGGGGCCTCTCGGGATTCCTCTCCCGTCGATACCGGGGCCAAAAACCTTGTGTGCAGTCAGGGCCGGAACCGAGGATTCCTCTCAGGGGCTGACATGGATCTTTGGGTACTTGTGGAGTCTCCCCAGGGGAGTCAGGCCTCGTCTCGAGTGGGGGCATGCACGTGCGCTTTCCTTCCAGGCTGTAGCAGCAATGTCACGCTTCCCGTGGCGTGGATCAAAGGATCTGTGGTTTTCCCTCGAGGCTTTCCCACAGGGCTGTCCCACGTGCCACCGTGGTGTGAGTCGATCCTCGGCGTGAAAGATGAGCCAGTGCAGGGCAAAGAGTTTCCTCTGGAATGGACTGAGACATCTGGGGGACTCTTGGAATGGTGGTACGACCATGGAGTTCCTCTTGCCTTTCCTGCTGAGAGTGCCTCCTCTTGAGATGCGTCGGGAACGCCGGGAATTCTTTCCCGTTGAAAGCAGGGAAAGGATCCCTCATCTCGAGCTACGAGGGGGAAACGGGGCTCCTCTGGATGTGGGCCGGACCATAGTGCTTCCTCTCGAGTGGAGACGGGTATGGTGGTGAACATCTTGAGTTGCAGCAAGGGTGTGAAAGACCCTTTCGAAGTTCCAGAGGTTAGGTGTCATTAGTCTCCTGACACCTCATCGGAAATAGGCCTCATCTCGCCTGGAAGGGAGAACTTCCTGGATTTTCTCGAGTTGCGGCAGGTGTTCTCGAGTTACGACGGGGACCTCAGGGACACGCCCTGGTGGCCTCAGGAAAGGCCAGTCCCCATGCGAGTTGCTAGGAGGCCTCTCGGGATTCCTCTCCCGTCGATACCGGGGCCAAAAACCTTGTGTGCTGTCAGGGCCGGAACCAAGGATTACTCTCAGGGGCTGACATGGATCTTTGGGTACTTCTGGAGTCTCCCCAGGGAGTCAGGCCTCGTCTCGAGTGGGGGCATCCACGTGCACTTTCCGTCCAGGCTGTAGCAGCAATGTCACGCTTCCCGTGGCGTGGATCAAAGAATCTGTGGTTTTCCCTCGAGGCTTTCCCACAGGGCTGTCCCACGTGCCACCGTGGTGTGAGTCGATCCTCGGCGTGAAAGATGAGCCAGTGCAGGGCAAAGAGGTTCCTCTGTAATGGACTGAGACATCTGGGGGACTCTTGGAATGGTGGTACGACCATGGAGTTCCTCTCGCCTTTCCTGTTGAGAGTGCCTCCTCTTGAGATGCGACGGGAAAGCCGGGAATTCTTTCCCGTTGAAAGCAGGGAAAGGATCCCTCATCTCGAGCTCCGAGGGGGAAACGGGGCTCCTCTGGATGTGGGCGGGACCATCGTGCTTCCTCTCGAGTGGAGACGGGTATGGCGGTGAACTTCTTGAGTTGCAGCAAGGGTGTGAAAGACCCTTTCGAAGTTCCAGAGGTTAGGTGTCATTAGTCTCCAGACGCCTCATCGGAAATAGGCCTCATCTCGCCTGGAAGGGAGAACTTCCTGGATTTTCTCGAGTTGCGGCAGCTGTTCTCGAGTACGACGGGGACCTCAGGGACCCGCCCTGGTGGCCTCAGGAGAGGCCAGTCCCCATGCGAGTTGCTAGGGGGCCTCTCGGGATTCCTCTCCCGTCGATACCGGGGCCAAAAACCTTGTGTGCAGTCAGGGCCGGAACCGAGGATTCCTCTCAGGGGCTGACATGGATCTTTGGGTACTTGTGGAGTCTCCCCAGGGGAGTCAGGCCTCGTCTCGAGTGGGGGCATGCACGTGCGCTTTCCTTCCAGGCTGTAGCAGCAATGTCACGCTTCCCGTGGCGTGGATCAAAGGATCTGTGGTTTTCCCTCGAGGCTTTCCCACAGGGCTGTCCCACGTGCCACCGTGGTGTGAGTCGATCCTCGGCGTGAAAGATGAGCCAGTGCAGGGCAAAGAGTTTCCTCTGGAATGGACTGAGACATCTGGGGGACTCTTGGAATGGTGGTACGACCATGGAGTTCCTCTTGCCTTTCCTGCTGAGAGTGCCTCCTCTTGAGATGCGTCGGGAACGCCGGGAATTCTTTCCCGTTGAAAGCAGGGAAAGGATCCCTCATCTCGAGCTACGAGGGGGAAACGGGGCTCCTCTGGATGTGGGCCGGACCATAGTGCTTCCTCTCGAGTGGAGACGGGTATGGCGGTGAACTTCTTGAGTTGCAGCAAGGGTGTGAAAGACCCTTTCGAAGTTCCAGAGGTTAGGTGTCATTAGTCTCCAGACGCCTCATCGGAAATAGGCCTCATCTCGCCTGGAAGGGAGAACTTCCTGGATTTTCTCGAGTTGCGGCAGGTGTTCTCGAGTTACGACGGGGACCTCAGGGACCCGCCCTGGTGGCCTCAGGAGAGGCCAGTCCCCATGCGAGTTGCTAGGGGGCCTCTCGGGATTCCTCTCCCGTCGATACTGGGGCCAAAAACCTTGTGTGCAGTCAGGGCCGGAACCGAGGATTCCTCTCAGGGGCTGACATGGAACTTTGGGTACTTCTGGAGTCTCCCCAGGGGAGTCAGGCCTCGTCTCGAGTGGGGGCATGCACGTGCCCTTTCCCTCCAGGCTGTAGCAGTAATGTCACGCTTCCCGTCGCGTGAATCTAAGGATCTGTGGTTTTCCCTCAAGGCTTTCCCTCGAGGCTTTCCAACAGGGCTGTCCCACGTGCCACCGTGGTGTGAGTCGATCCTCGGCGTGAAAGATGAGCCAGTGCAGGGCAAAGAGGTTCCTCTGGAATGGACTGAGACATCTGGGGGACTCTTGGAATGGTGCTACGACCATGGAGTTCCTATCGCCTTTCCTGTTGAGAGTGCCTCCTCCTGAGATGCGACGGGAAAGCCTGGAATTCTTTCCCGTTAAAAGCAGGGAAAGGATCCCTCATCTCGAGCTACGAGGGGGAAACGGGGCTCCTCTGGATGTGGGCGGGACCATCGTGCTTTCTCTCGAGTGGAGACGGGTATGGCGGTGAACTTCTTGAGTTGCAGCAAGGGTGTGAAAGACCCTTTCGAAGTTCCAGAGGTTAGGTGTCATTTGTCTCCAGACGCCTCATCGGTAATAGGCCTCATCTCGCCTGGAAGGGAGAACTTCCTGGATTTTCTCGAGTTGCGGCAGGTGTTCTCGAGTTACGACGGGGACCTCAGGGACCCGCCCTGGTGCCCTCAGGAGAGGCCAGTCCCCATGCGAGTTGCTAGGGGGCCTCTCGGGATTCCTCTCCCGTCGATACCGGGGCCAAAAACCTTGTGTGGAGTCAGGGCCGGAACCGAGGATTACTCTCAGGGGCTGACATGGATCTTTGGGTACTTCTGGAGTCTCCCCAGGGGAGTCAGGCCTCGTCTCGAGTGGGGGCATGCACGTGCGCATTCCTTCCAGGCTGTAGCAGCAATGTCACGCTTCCCGTCGCGTGGATCAAAGGATCTGATGTTTTCCCTCGAAGCTTTCCCTCGAGGCTTTCCCACAGGGCTGTCCCACGTGCCACCGTGGTGTGAGTCGATCCTCGGCGTGAAAGATGAGCCAGTGCAGGGCAAAGAGGTTCCTCTGGAATGGACTGAGACATCTGGGGGACTCTTGGAATGGTGGTACGACCATGGAGTTCCTCTCGCCTTTCCTGTTGAGAGTGCCTCCTCTTGAGATGCGACGGGAACGCCGGGAATTCTTTCCCGTTGAAAGCAGGGAAAGGATCCCTCATCTCGAGCTACGAGGGGGAAACGGGGCTCCTCTGGATGTGGGCGGGACCATCGTGCTTCCTCTCGAGTGGAGACGGGTATGGCGGTGAACTTCTTGAGTTGCAGCAAGGGTGTGAAAGACCCTTTCGACCTTCCAGAGGTTAGGTGTCATTAGTCTCCAGACGCCTCATCGGAAATAGGCCTCATCTCGCCTGGAAGGGAGAACTTCCTGGATTTTCTCGAGTTGCGGCAGGTGTTCTCGAGTTACGACGGAGACCTCAGGGACCCGCCCTGGTGGCCTCAGGAAAGGCCAGTCTCCATGCGAGTTGCTAGGGGGCCTCTCGGAATTCCTCTCCCGTCGATACCGGGGCCAAAAACCTTGTGTGGAGTCAGGGCCGGAACTGAGGATTCCTCTCAGGGGCTGACATGGATCTTTGGGTACTTCTGGAGTCTCCCCAGGGGAGTCAGGCCTCGTCTCGAGTGGGGGCATGCACGTGCGCTTTCCTTCCAGGCTGTAGCAGCAATGTCACGCTTCCCGTCGCGTGGATTAAAGGATCTGTGGTTTTCCCTCGAGGCTTTCCCTCGAGGCTTTCCCACAGGGCTGTCCCTCGTGCCACCGTGGTGTGAGTCGATCCTCGGCGTGAAAGATGAGCCAGTGCAGGGCAAAGAGGTTCCTCTTTAATGGACTGAGACATCTGGGGGACTCCTGGAATGGTGCTACGACCATGGAGTTCCTATCGCCTTTCCTGTTGAGAGTGCCTTCTCCTGAGATGCGACGGGAAAGCCTGGAATTCTTTCCCGTTAAAAGCAGGGAAAGGATCCCTCATCTCGAGCTACGAGGGGGAAACGGGGCTCC
Source organism: Capricornis sumatraensis (assembly GCF_032405125.1). Classification (NCBI taxonomy): domain Eukaryota; kingdom Metazoa; phylum Chordata; class Mammalia; order Artiodactyla; family Bovidae; genus Capricornis; species Capricornis sumatraensis. The sequence goes on from NW_027184613.1 coordinate 5,356,337, forward strand.
TCTGGATGTGGGCGGGACCATCGTGCTTTCTCTCGAGTGGAGACGGGTATGGCGGTGAACTTCTTGAGTTGCAGCAAGGGTGTGAATGACCCTTTCGAAGTTCCAGAGGTTAGGTGTCATTAGTCTCCAGACGCCTCATCGGAAATAGGCCTCATCTCGCCTGGAAGGGAGAACTTCCTGGAATTTCTCGACTTGCGGCAGGAGTTCTCGAGTTACGACGGGGACCTCAGAGACCCGCCCTGGTGGCCTCAGGAAAGGCCAGTCCCCATGCGAGTTGCTAGGGGGCCTCTCGGGATTCCTCTCCCATCGAAACCTGGGCCAAAAACCTTGTGTGGAGTCAGGGCCGGAAGCGAGGATTCCTCTCAGGGGCTGACATGGATCTTTGGGTACTTCTGGAGTCTCCCCAGGGGAGTCAGGCCTCGTCTCGAGTGGGGGCATGCACGTGTGCTTTCCTTCCAGGCTGTAGCAGCAATGTCCCCCTTCCCGTCGCGTAGAATGAAGGATCTGTGGTTTTCCCTCGAGGCTTTCCCTCGAGGCTTTCCCACAGGGCTGTCCCACGTGCCACCGTGGTGTGAGTCGATCCTCGGCGTGAAAGATGAGCCAGTGCAGGGCAAAGAGGTTCCTCTGGAATGGACTGAGACATCTGGGGGACTCTTGGAATGGTGGTACGACCATGGAGTTCCTCTCGCCTTTCCTGTTGAGAGTGCCTCCTCTTGAGATGCGACGGGAACGCCGGGAATGCTTTCCCGTTGAAATCAGGGAAAGGATCCCTCATCTCGAGCTACGAGGGGGAAACGGGGCTCCTCTGGATGTGGGCGGGACCATCGGGCTTCCTCTCGAGTGGAGACGGGTATGGCGGTGAACTTCTTGAGTTGCAGCAAGGGTGTGAAAGACCCTTTCGAAGTTCCAGAGGTTAGGTGTCATTAGTCTCCAGACGCCTCATCGGAAATAGGCCTCATCTCGCCTGGAAGGGAGAACTTCCTGGATTTTCTCGAGTTGCGCCAGGTGTTCTCGAGTTACGACGGGAACCTCAGGGACCCGCCCTGGTGGCCTCAGGAAAGGCCAGTCTCCATGCGAGTTGCTTGGGGGCCTCTCGGGATTCCTCTCCCGTCGATACCGGGGCCAAAAACCTTGTGTGGAGTCAGGGCCGGAACCGAGGATTCCTCTCAGGGGTGACATGGATCTTTGGGTACTTCTGGAGTCTCCCCAGGGGAGTCAGGCCTTGTCTCGACTGGGGGCATGCACGTGCGCTTTCCTTCCAGGCTGTAGCAGCAATGTCACGCTTCCCGTCGCGTGGATTAAAGGATCTGTGTTTTTCCCTCGAGGCTTTCCCTCGAGGCTTTCCCACAGGGCTGTCCCACGTGCCACCGTGGTGTGAGTCGATCCTCGGCGTGAAAGATGAGCCAGTGCAGGGCAAAGAGGTTCCTCTTTAATGGACTGAGACATCTGGGGGACTCCTGGAATGGTGGTACGACCATGGAGTTCCTATCGCCTTTCCTGTTGAGAGTGCCTCCTCCTGAGATGCGACGGGAAAGCCTGGAATTCTTTCCCGTTAAAAGCAGGGTAAGGATCCCTCATCTCGAGCTACGAGGGGGAAACGGGGCTCCTCTGGATGTGGGCGGGACCATCGTGCTTCCTCTCGAGTGGAGACGGGTATGGCGGTGAACTTCTTGAGTTGCAGCAAGGGTGTGAAAGACCCTTTCGAAGTTCCAGAGGTTAGGTGTCATTAGTCTCCAGACGCCTCATCGGAAATAGGCCTCATCTCGCCTGGAAGGGAGAACTTCCTGGAATTTCTCGAGTTGCGGCAGGTGTTCTCGAGTTACGAAGGGGACATCAGGGAACCGCCCTGGTGTCCTCAGGAAAAGCCAGTCCCCATGCGAGTTGCTAGGGGGCCTCTAGGGATTCCTTTCCCGTCGATACTGGGGCCAAAATCCTTTTGTGGAGTCAGGGCCGGAACCGAGGATTCCACTCAGGGGCTGACATGAATCTTGGGGTACTTCTGAAGTCTCCCCAAGGGAGTCAGGCCTCGTCTCGAGTGGGGGCATGCACGTGCCCTTTCCCTCCAGGCTGTAGCAGTAATGTCACGCTTCCCGTCGCGTGAATCTAAGGATCTGTGGTTTTCCCTCAAGGCTTTCCCTCGAGGCTTTCCAACAGGGCTGTCCCACGTGCCACCGTGGTGTGAGTCGATCCTCGGCGTGAAAGATGAGCCAGTGCAGGGCAAAGAGGTTCCTCTGGAATGGACTGAGACATCTGGGGGACTCTTGGAATGGTGGTACGATCATGGAGTTCCTCTCGCCTTTCCTGTTGAGAGTGCCTCCTTTTGAGATGCGACGGGAACGCCGGGAATTCTTTCCCGTTGAAAGCAGGCAAAGGATCCCTTATCTCGAGCTACGAGGGGGAAACGGGGCTCCTCTGGATGTGGGCGGGACCATCGTGCTTCCTTTCGAGTGTAGACGGGTATGGCGGTGAACTTCTTGAGTTGCAGCAAGGGTGTGAAATGCCCTTTCGAAGTTCCCGACTTTAGGTGTCATTAGTCTCCAGAGGCCTCATCGGAAATTGGCCTCATCTCGCCTGGAAGTGAGAACTTCCTGGATTTCTCGAGTTGAGGCAGGTGTTCTCGAGTTACGACGGGGACATCAGGGACCCGCCCTGGTGGCCTCAGGAGAGGCCAGTCCCCATGCGAGTTGCTAGGGGGCCTCTCGGGATTCCTCTCCCGTCGATACCGGGGCCAAAGCCTTGTGTGGAGTCAGGGCCGGAACCGAGGATTCCTCTCAGGGGCTGAAATGGATCTTTGGGTACTTCTGGAGTCTCCCCACGGGAGTCAGGCCTCGTCTCGAGTGGGGGCATGCACGTGCGCTTTCCTTCCAGGCTGTAGCAGCAATGTCACGCTTCCCGTCGCGTGGATCAAAGGATCTGTGGTTTTCCCTCGAGGCTTTCCCTCGAGGCTTTCCCACAGGGCTGTCCCACGTGCCACCGTGGTATGAGTCGATCCTCGGCGTGAAAGATGAGCCAGTGCAGGGCAAAGAGGTTCCTCTGGAATGGAATGAGACATCTGGGGGACTCTTGGAATGGTGGTACGACCATGGAGTTCCTCTCGCCTTTCCTGTTGAGAGTGCCTCCTCTTGAGATGCGACGGGAACGCTGGGAATTCTTTCCCGTTGAAAGCAGGGAAAGGATCCCTCATCTCGAGCTCCGAGGGGGAAACGGGGCTCCTCTGGATGTGGGCGGGACCATCGTGCTTCCTCTCGAGTGGAGACGGGTATGGCGGTGAACTTCTTGAGTTGCAGCAAGGGTGTGAAAGACCCTTTCGAAGTTCCAGAGGTTAGGTGTCATTAGTCTCCAGACGCCTCATCGGAAATAGGCCTCATCTCGCCTGGAAGGGAGAACTTCCTGGATTTTCTCGAGTTGCGGCAGGTGTTCTCGAGTTACGACGGGGACCTCAGGGACCCGCCCTGGTGGCCTCAGGAGAGGCCAGTCCCCATGCGAGTTGCTAGGGGGCCTCTCGGGATTCCTCTCCCGTCGATACCGGGGCCAAAAACCTTGTGTGCAGTCAGGGCCGGAACCGAGGATTCCTCTCAGGGGCTGACATGGATCTTTGGGTACTTCTGGAGTCTCCCCAGGGGAGTCAGGCCTCGTCTCGAGTGGGGGCATGCACGTGCGCTTTCCTTCCAGGCTGTAGCAGCAATGTCACGCTTCCCGTGGCGTGGATCAAAGGATCTGTGGTTTTCCCTCGAGGCTTTTCCACAGGGCTGTCCCACGTGCCACCGTGGTGTGAGTCGATCCTCGGCGTGAAAGATGAGCCAGTGCAGGGCAAAGAGTTTCCTCTGGAATGGACTGAGACATCTGGGGGACTCTTGGAATGGTGGTACGACCATGGAGTTCCTCTTGCCTTTCCTGCTGAGAGTGTCTCCTCTTGAGATGCGTCGGGAACGCCGGGAATTCTTTCCCGTTGAAAGCAGGGAAAGGATCCCTCATCTCGAGCTACGAGGGGGAAACGGGGCTCCTCTGGATGTGGGCCGGACCATAGTGCTTCCTCTCGAGTGGAGACGGGTATGGTGGTGAACATCTTGAGTTGCAGCAAGGGTGTGAAAGACCCTTTCGAAGTTCCAGAGGTTAGGTGTCATTAGTCTCCTGACACCTCATCGGAAATAGGCCTCATCTCGCCTGGAAGGGAGAACTTCCTGGATTTTCTCGAGTTGCGGCAGGTGTTCTCGAGTTACGACGGGGACCTCAGGGACACGCCCTGGTGGCCTCAGGAGAGGCCAGTCCCCATGCGAGTTTCTAGGAGGCCTCTCGGGATTCCTCTCCCGTCGATACCGGGGCCAAAAACCTTGTGTGCTGTCAGGGCCGGAACCAAGGATTACTCTCAGGGGCTGACATGGATCTTTGGGTACTTCTGGAGTCTCCCCAGGGGAGTCAGGCCTCGTCTCGAGTGGGGGCATCCACGTGCGCTTTCCGTCCAGGCTGTAGCAGCAATGTCACGCTTCCCGTGGCGTGGATCAAAGAATCTGTGGTTTTCCCTCGAGGCTTTCCCACAGGGCTGTCCCACGTGCCACCGTGGTGTGAGTCGATCCTCGGCGTGAAGATGAGCCAGTGCAGGGCAAAGAGGTTCCTCTGGAATGGACTGAGACATCTGGGGGACTCTTGGAATGGTGGTACGACCATGGAGTTCCTCTCGCCTTTCCTGTTGAGAGTGCCTCCTCTTGAGATGCGACGGGAAAGCCGGGAATTCTTTCCCGTTGAAAGCAGGGAAAGGATCCCTCATCTCGAGCTCCGAGGGGGAAACGGGGCTCCTCTGGATGTGGGCGGGACCATCGTGCTTCCTCTCGAGTGGAGACGGGTATGGCGGTGAACTTCTTGAGTTGCAGCAAGGGTGTGAAAGACCCTTTCGAAGTTCCAGAGGTTAGGTGTCATTAGTCTCCAGACGCCTCATCGGAAATAGGCCTCATCTCGCCTGGAAGGGAGAACTTCCTGGATTTTCTCGAGTTGCGGCAGGTGTTCTCGAGTTACGACGGGGACCTCAGGGACCCGCCCTGGTGGCCTCAGGAGAGGCCAGTCCCCATGCGAGTTGCTAGGGGGCCTCTCGGGATTCCTCTCCCGTCGATACTGGGGCCAAAAACCTTGTGTGCAGTCAGGGCCGGAACCGAGGATTCCTCTCAGGGGCTGACATGGAACTTTGGGTACTTCTGGAGTCTCCCCAGGGGAGTCAGGCCTCGTCTCGAGTTGGGGCATCCACGTGCGCTTTCCGTCCAGGCTGTAGCAGCAATGTCACGCTTCCCGTGGCGTGGATCAAAGGATCTGTGGTTTTCCCTCGAGGCTTTCCCTCGAGGCTTTCCCACAGGGCTGTCCCACGTGCCACCGTGGTGTGAGTCGATCCTCGGCATGAAAGATGAGCCAGTGCAGGGCAAAGAGGTTCCTCTGGAATGGACTGAGACATCTGGGGGACTCTTGGAATGGTGGTACGATCATGGAGTTCCTCTCGCCTTTCCTGTTGAGAGTTCCTCCTTTTGAGATGCGACGGGAACGCCGGGAATTCTTTCCCGTTGAAAGCAGGCAAAGGATCCCTTATCTCGAGCTACGAGGGGGAAACGGGGCTCCTCTGGATGTGGGCGGGACCATCGTGCTTCCTTTCGAGTGTAGACGGGTATGGCGGTGAACTTCTTGAGTTGCAGCAAGGGTGTGAAATGCCCTTTCGAAGTTCCCGAATTTAGGTGTCATTAGTCTCCAGAGGCCTCATCGGAAATTGGCCTCATCTCGCCTGGAAGGGAGAACTTCCTGGATTTCTCGAGTTGAGGCAGGTGTTCTCGAGTTACGACGGGGACATCAGGGACCCGCCCTGGTGGCCTCAGGAGAGGCCAGTCCCCATGCGAGTTGCTAGGGGGCCTCTCGGGATTCCTCTCCCGTCGATACCGGGGCCAAAGCCTTGTGTGGAGTCAGGGCCGGAACCGAGGATTCCTCTCAGGGGCTGAAATGGATCTTTGGGTACTTCTGGAGTCTCCCCAGGGGAGTCAGGCCTCGTCTCGAGTGGGGGCATGCACGTGCGCTTTCCTTCCAGGCTGTAGCAGCAATGTCACGCTTCCCGTCGCGTGGATCAAAGGATCTGTGGTTTTCCCTCGAGGCTTTCCCTCGAGGCTTTCCCACAGGGCTGTCCCACGTGCCACCGTGGTATGAGTCGATCCTCGGCGTGAAAGATGAGCCAGTGCAGGGCAAAGAGGTTCCTCTGGAATGGAATGAGACATCTGGGGGACTCTTGGAATGGTGGTACGACCATGGAGTTCCTCTCGCCTTTCCTGTTGAGAGTGCCTCCTCTTGAGATGCGACGGGAACGCTGGGAATTCTTTCCCGTTGAAAGCAGGGAAAGGATCCCTCATCTCGAGCTCCGAGGGGGAAACGGGGCTCCTCTGGATGTGGGCGGGACCATCGTGCTTCCTCTCGAGTGGAGACGGGTATGGCGGTGAACTTCTTGAGTTGCAGCAAGGGTGTGAAAGACCCTTTCGAAGTTCCAGAGGTTAGGTGTCATTAGTCTCCAGACGCCTCATCGGAAATAGGCCTCATCTCGCCTGGAAGGGAGAACTTCCTGGATTTTCTCGAGTTGCGGCAGCTGTTCTCGAGTACGACGGGGACCTCAGGGACCCGCCCTGGTGGCCTCAGGAGAGGCCAGTCCCCATGCGAGTTGCTAGGGGGCCTCTCGGGATTCCTCTCCCGTCGATACCGGGGCCAAAAACCTTGTGTGCAGTCAGGGCCGGAACCGAGGATTCCTCTCAGGGGCTGACATGGATCTTTGGGTACTTGTGGAGTCTCCCCAGGGGAGTCAGGCCTCGTCTCGAGTGGGGGCATGCACGTGCGCTTTCCTTCCAGGCTGTAGCAGCAATGTCACGCTTCCCGTGGCGTGGATCAAAGGATCTGTGGTTTTCCCTCGAGGCTTTCCCACAGGGCTGTCCCACGTGCCACCGTGGTGTGAGTCGATCCTCGGCGTGAAAGATGAGCCAGTGCAGGGCAAAGAGTTTCCTCTGGAATGGACTGAGACATCTGGGGGACTCTTGGAATGGTGGTACGACCATGGAGTTCCTCTTGCCTTTCCTGCTGAGAGTGCCTCCTCTTGAGATGCGTCGGGAACGCCGGGAATTCTTTCCCGTTGAAAGCAGGGAAAGGATCCCTCATCTCGAGCTACGAGGGGGAAACGGGGCTCCTCTGGATGTGGGCCGGACCATAGTGCTTCCTCTCGAGTGGAGACGGGTATGGCGGTGAACTTCTTGAGTTGCAGCAAGGGTGTGAAAGACCCTTTCGAAGTTCCAGAGGTTAGGTGTCATTAGTCTCCAGACGCCTCATCGGAAATAGGCCTCATCTCGCCTGGAAGGGAGAACTTCCTGGATTTTCTCGAGTTGCGGCAGGTGTTCTCGAGTTACGACGGGGACCTCAGGGACCCGCCCTGGTGGCCTCAGGAGAGGCCAGTCCCCATGCGAGTTGCTAGGGGGCCTCTCGGGATTCCTCTCCCGTCGATACTGGGGCCAAAAACCTTGTGTGCAGTCAGGGCCGGAACCGAGGATTCCTCTCAGGGGCTGACATGGAACTTTGGGTACTTCTGGAGTCTCCCCAGGGGAGTCAGGCCTCGTCTCGAGTGGGGGCATGCACGTGCCCTTTCCCTCCAGGCTGTAGCAGTAATGTCACGCTTCCCGTCGCGTGAATCTAAGGATCTGTGGTTTTCCCTCAAGGCTTTCCCTCGAGGCTTTCCCACAGGGCTGTCCCACGTGCCACCGTGGTGTGAGTCGATCCTCGGCGTGAAAGATGAGCCAGTGCAGGGCAAAGAGGTTCCTCTGGAATGGACTGAGACATCTGGGGGACTCTTGGAATGGTGCTACGACCATGGAGTTCCTATCGCCTTTCCTGTTGAGAGTGCCTCCTCCTGAGATGCGACGGTAAAGCCTGGAATTCTTTCCCGTTAAAAGCAGGAAAGGATCCCTCATCTCGAGCTACGAGGGGGAAACGGGGCTCCTCTGGATGTGGGCGGGACCATCGTGCTTTCTCTCGAGTGGAGACGGGTATGGCGGTGAACTTCTTGAGTTGCAGCAAGGGTGTGAAAGACCCTTTCGAAGTTCCAGAGGTTAGGTGTCATTTGTCTCCAGACGCCTCATCGGTAATAGGCCTCATCTCGCCTGGAAGGGAGAACTTCCTGGATTTTCTCGAGTTGCGGCAGGTGTTCTCGAGTTACGACGGGGACCTCAGGGACCCGCCCTGGTGCCCTCAGGAGAGGCCAGTCCCCATGCGAGTTGCTAGGGGGCCTCTCGGGATTCCTCTCCCGTCGATACCGGGGCCAAAAACCTTGTGTGGAGTCAGGGCCGGAACCGAGGATTACTCTCAGGGGCTGACATGGATCTTTGGGTACTTCTGGAGTCTCCCCAGGGGAGTCAGGCCTCGTCTCGAGTGGGGGCATGCACGTGCGCATTCCTTCCAGGCTGTAGCAGCAATGTCACGCTTCCCGTCGCGTGGATCAAAGGATCTGATGTTTTCCCTCGAAGCTTTCCCTCGAGGCTTTCCCACAGGGCTGTCCCACGTGCCACCGTGGTGTGAGTCGATCCTCGGCGTGAAAGATGAGCCAGTGCAGGGCAAAGAGGTTCCTCTGGAATGGACTGAGACATCTGGGGGACTCTTGGAATGGTGGTACGACCATGGAGTTCCTCTCGCCTTTCCTGTTGAGAGTGCCTCCTCTTGAGATGCGACGGGAACGCCGGGAATTCTTTCCCGTTGAAAGCAGGGAAAGGATCCCTCATCTCGAGCTACGAGGGGGAAACGGGGCTCCTCTGGATGTGGGCGGGACCATCGTGCTTCCTCTCGAGTGGAGACGGGTATGGCGGTGAACTTCTTGAGTTTCAGCAAGGGTGTGAAAGACCCTTTCGACCTTCCAGAGGTTAGGTGTCATTAGTCTCCAGACGCCTCATCGGAAATAGGCCTCATCTCGCCTGGAAGGGAGAACTTCCTGGATTTTCTCGAGTTGCGGCAGGTGTTCTCGAGTTACGACGGAGACCTCAGGGACCCGCCCTGGTGGCCTCAGGAAAGGCCAGTCTCCATGCGAGTTGCTAGGGGGCCTCTCGGAATTCCTCTCCCGTCGATACCGGGGCCAAAAACCTTGTTTGGAGTCAGGGCCGGAACTGAGGATTCATCTCAGGGGCTGACATGGATCTTTGGGTACTTCTGGAGTCTCCCCAGGGGAGTCAGGCCTCGTCTCGAGTGGGGGCATGCACGTGCGCTTTCCTTCCAGGCTGTAGCAGCAATGTCACGCTTCCCGTCGCGTGGATTAAAGGATCTGTGGTTTTCCCTCGAGGCTTTCCCTCGAGGCTTTCCCACAGGGCTGTCCCTCGTGCCACCGTGGTGTGAGTCGATAATCGGCGTGAAAGATGAGCCAGTGCAGGGCAAAGAGGTTCCTCTTTAATGGACTGAGACATCTGGGGGACTCCTGGAATGGTGCTACGACCATGGAGTTCCTATCCCCTTTCCTGTTGAGAGTGCGTCCTCCTGAGATGCGACGGGAAAGCCTGGAATTCTTTCCCGTTAAAAGCAGGGTAAGGATCCCTCATCTCGAGCTACGAGGGGGAAACGGGGCTCCTCTGGATGTGGGCGGGACCATCGTGCTTTCTCTCGAGTGGAGACGGGTATGGCGGTGAACTTCTTGAGTTGCAGCAAGGGTGTGAATGACCCTTTCGAAGTTCCAGAGTTTAGGTGTCATTAGTCTCCAGACGCCTCATCGGAAATAGGCCTCATCTCGCCTGGAAGGGAGAACTTCCTGGAATTTCTCGACTTGCGGCAGGAGTTCTCGAGTTACGACGGGGACCTCAGAGACCCGCCCTGGTGGCCTCAGGAAAGGCCAGTCCCCATGCGAGTTGCTAGGGGGCCTCTCGGGATTCCTCTCCCATCGAAACCTGGGCCAAAAACCTTGTGTGGAGTCAGGGCCGGAAGCGAGGATTCCTCTCAGGGGCTGACATGGATCTTTGGGTACTTCTGGAGTCTCCCCAGGGGAGTCAGGCCTCGTCTCGAGTGGGGGCATGCACGTGTGCTTTCCTTCCAGGCTGTAGCAGCAATGTCCCCCTTCCCGTCGCGTAGAATAAAGGATCTGTGGTTTTCCCTCGAGGCTTTCCCTCGAGGCTTTCCCACAGGGCTGTCCCACGTGCCACCGTGGTGTGAGTCGATCCTCGGCATGAAAGATGAGCCAGTCAGGGCAAAGAGGTTCCTCTGCAATGGACTGAGACATCTGGGGGACTCTTGGAATGGTGGTACGACCATGGAGTTCCTCTCGCCTTTCCTGTTGAGAGTGCCTCCTCGTGAAATGCGACGGGAACGCCGGGAATTCTTTCCCGTTGAAAGCAGGGAAAGGATCCCTCATCTCGAGCTACGAGGGGGAAACGGGGCTCCTCTGGATGTGGGTGGGACCATCGTGCTTCCTCTCGAGTGGAGACGGGTATGGCGGTGAACTTCTTGAGTTGCAGCAAGGGTGTGAAAGACCCTTTCGAAGTTCCAGAGGTTAGGTGTCATTAGTCTCTAGACGTCTCATCGGAAATAGGCCTCATCTCGCCTGGAAGGGAGAACTTCCTGGATTTTCTCGAGTTGCGGCAGGTGTTCTCGAGTTACGACGGGGACCTCAGGGACCCGCCCTGGTGGCCTCATGAAAAGCCAGTCCCCATGCGAGTTGCTACGGGGCCTCTCGGGATTCCTCTCCCGTCGATACCGGAGCCAAAATCCTTGTGTGGAGTCAGGGACGGAACCGAGAATTCCTCTCAGGGGCTAACATGGATCTTGGGGTACTTCTGAAGTCTCCCCAGGGGAGTCAAGCCTCGTCTCGAGTGGGGGCATGCACGTGCGCTTTCCCTCCAGGCTGTAGCAGCAATGTCACGCTTCCCGTCTCGTGAATCAAAGGATCTGTGTTTTTCCCTCGAGGCTTTCCCTCGAGGCTTTCCCACAGGGCTGTCCCACGTGCCACCGTGGTGTGAGTCGATCCTCGGCGTGAAAGATGAGCCAGTGCAGGGCAAAGAGGTTCCTCTGGAATGGACTGAGACATCTGGGGGACTCTTGGAATGGTGGTACGACCATGGAGTTCCTCTCGCCTTTCCTGTTGAGAGTGCCTCCTCTTGAGATGCGACGGGAACGCCGGGAATGCTTTCCCGTTGAAATCAGGGAAAGGATCCCTCATCTCGAGCTACGAGGGGGAAACGGGGCTCCTCTGGATGTGGGCGGGACCATCGTGCTTCCTCTCGAGTGGAGACGGGTATGGCGGTGAACTTCTTGAGTTGCAGCAAGGGTGTGAAAGACCCTTTCGAAGTTCCAGAGGTTAGGTGTCATTAGTCTCCAGACGCCTCATCGGAAATAGGCCTCATCTCGCCTGGAAGGGAGAACTTCCTGGATTTTCTCGAGTTGCGCCAGGTGTTCTCGAGTTACGACGGGAACCTCAGGGACCCGCCCTGGTGGCCTCAGGAAAGGCCAGTCTCCATGCGAGTTGCTTGGGGGCCTCTCGGGATTCCTCTCCCGTCGATACCGGGGCCAAAAACCTTGTGTGGAGTCAGGGCCGGAACCGAGGATTCCTCTCAGGGGTGACATGGATCTTTGGGTACTTCTGGAGTCTCCCCAGGGGAGTCAGGCCTCGTCTCGACTGGGGGCATGCACGTGCGCTTTCCTTCCAGGCTGTAGCAGCAATGTCACGCTTCCCGTCGCGTGGATTAAAGGATCTGTGTTTTTCCCTCGAGGCTTTCCCTCGAGGCTTTCCCACAGGGCTGTCCCACGTGCCACCGTGGTGTGAGTCGATCCTCGGCGTGAAAGATGAGCCAGTGCAGGGCAAAGAGGTTCCTCTTTAATGGACTGAGACATCTGGGGGACTCCTGGAATGGTGGTACGACCATGGAGTTCCTATCGCCTTTCCTGTTGAGAGTGCCTCCTCCTGAGATGCGACGGGAAAGCCTGGAATTCTTTCCCGTTAAAAGCAGGGTAAGGATCCCTCATCTCGAGCTACGAGGGGGAAACGGGGCTCCTCTGGATGTGGGCGGGACCATCGTGCTTCCTCTCGAGTGGAGACGGGTATGGCGGTGAACTTCTTGAGTTGCAGCAAGGGTGTGAAAGACCCTTTCGAAGTTCCAGAGGTTAGGTGTCATTAGTCTCCAGACGCCTCATCGGAAATAGGCCTCATCTCGCCTGGAAGGGAGAACTTCCTGGAATTTCTCGAGTTGCGGCAGGTGTTCTCGAGTTACGAAGGGGACATCAGGGAACCGCCCTGGTGTCCTCAGGAAAAGCCAGTCCCCATGCGAGTTGCTAGGGGGCCTCTAGGGATTCCTTTCCCGTCGATACTGGGGCCAAAATCCTTTTGTGGAGTCAGGGCCGGAACCGAGGATTCCACTCAGGGGCTGACATGAATCTTGGGGTACTTCTGAAGTCTCCCCAGGGGAGTCAGGCCTCGTCTCGAGTGGGGGCATGGACGTGCCCTTTCCCTCCAGGCTGTAGCAGTAATGTCACGCTTCCCGTCGCGTGAATCTAAGGATCTGTGGTTTTCCCTCAAGGCTTTCCCTCGAGGCTTTCCAACAGGGCTGTCCCACGTGCCACCGTGGTGTGAGTCGATCCTCGGCGTGAAAGATGAGCCAGTGCAGGGCAAAGAGGTTCCTCTGGAATGGACTGAGACATCTGGGGGACTCTTGGAATGGTGGTACGATCATGGAGTTCCTCTCGCCTTTCCTGTTGAGAGTGCCTCCTTTTGAGATGCGACGGGAACGCCGGGAATTCTTTCCCGTTGAAAGCAGGCAAAGGATCCCTTATCTCGAGCTACGAGGGGGAAACGGGGCTCCTCTGGATGTGGGCGGGACCATCGTGCTTCCTTTCGAGTGTAGACGGGTATGGCGGTGAACTTCTTGAGTTGCAGCAAGGGTGTGAAATGCCCTTTCGAAGTTCCCGACTTTAGGTGTCATTAGTCTCCAGAGGCCTCATCGGAAATTGGCCTCATCTCGCCTGGAAGTGAGAACTTCCTGGATTTCTCGAGTTGAGGCAGGTGTTCTCGAGTTACGACGGGGACATCAGGGACCCGCCCTGGTGGCCTCAGGAGAGGCCAGTCCCCATGCGAGTTGCTAGGGGGCCTCTCGGGATTCCTCTCCCGTCGATACCGGGGCCAAAGCCTTGTGTGGAGTCAGGGCCGGAACCGAGGATTCCTCTCAGGGGCTGAAATGGATCTTTGGGTACTTCTGGAGTCTCCCCACGGGAGTCAGGCCTCGTCTCGAGTGGGGGCATGCACGTGCGCTTTCCTTCCAGGCTGTAGCAGCAATGTCACGCTTCCCGTCGCGTGGATCAAAGGATCTGTGGTTTTCCCTCGAGGCTTTCCCTCGAGGCTTTCCCACAGGGCTGTCCCACGTGCCACCGTGGTATGAGTCGATCCTCGGCGTGAAAGATGAGCCAGTGCAGGGCAAAGAGGTTCCTCTGGAATGGAATGAGACATCTGGGGGACTCTTGGAATGGTGGTACGACCATGGAGTTCCTCTCGCCTTTCATGTTGAGAGTACCTCCTCTTGAGATGCGACGGGAACGCTGGGAATTCTTTCCCGTTGAAAGCAGGGAAAGGATCCCTCATCTCGAGCTCCGAGGGGGAAACGGGGCTCCTCTGGATGTGGGCGGGACCATCGTGCTTCCTCTCGAGTGGAGACGGGTATGGCGGTGAACTTCTTGAGTTGCAGCAAGGGTGTGAAAGACCCTTTCGAAGTTCCAGAGGTTAGGTGTCATTAGTCTCCAGACGCCTCATCGGAAATAGGCCTCATCTCGCCTGGAAGGGAGAACTTCCTGGATTTTCTCGAGTTGCGGCAGCTGTTCTCGAGTTACGACGGGGACCTCAGGGACCCGCCCTGGTGGCCTCAGGAGAGGCCAGTCCCCATGCGAGTTGCTAGGGGGCCTCTCGGGATTCCTCTCCCGTCGATACCGGGGCCAAAAACCTTGTGTGCAGTCAGGGCCGGAACCGAGGATTCCTCTCAGGGGCTGACATGGATCTTTGGGTACTTGTGGAGTCTCCCCAGGGGAGTCAGGCCTCGTCTCGAGTGGGGGCATGCACGTGCGCTTTCCTTCCAGGCTGTAGCAGCAATGTCACGCTTCCCGTGGCGTGGATCAAAGGATCTGTGGTTTTCCCTCGAGGCTTTCCCACAGGGCTGTCCCACGTGCCACCGTGGTGTGAGTCGATCCTCGGCGTGAAAGATGAGCCAGTGCAGGGCAAAGAGTTTCCTCTGGAATGGACTGAGACATCTGGGGGACTCTTGGAATGGTGGTACGACCATGGAGTTCCTCTTGCCTTTCCTGCTGAGAGTGCCTCCTCTTGAGATGCGTCGGGAACGCCGGGAATTCTTTCCCGTTGAAAGCAGGGAAAGGATCCCTCATCTCGAGCTACGAGGGGGAAACGGGGCTCCTCTGGATGTGGGCCGGACCATACTGCTTCCTCTCGAGTGGAGACGGGTATGGTGGTGAACATCTTGAGTTGCAGCAAGGGTGTGAAAGACCCTTTCGAAGTTCCAGAGGTTAGGTGTCATTAGTCTCCTGACACCTCATCGGAAATAGGCCTCATCTCGCCTGGAAGGGAGAACTTCCTGGATTTTCTCGAGTTGCGGCAGGTGTTCTCGAGTTACGACGGGGACCTCAGGGACACGCCCTGGTGGCCTCAGGAGAGGCCAGTCCCCATGCGAGTTGCTAGGAGGCCTCTCGGGATTCCTCTCCCGTCGATACCGGGGCCAAAAACCTTGTGTGCTGTCAGGGCCGGAACCAAGGATTACTCTCAGGGGCTGACATGGATCTTTGGGTACTTCTGGAGTCTCCCCAGGGGAGTCAGGCCTCGTCTCGTGTGGGGGCATCCACGTGCGCTTTCCGTCCAGGCTCTAGCAGCAATGTCACGCTTCCCGTGGCATGGATCAAAGAATCTGTGGTTTTCCCTCGAGGCTTTCCCACAGGGCTGTCCCACGTGCCACCGTGGTGTGAGTCGATCCTCGGCGTGAAAGATGAGCCAGTGCAGGGCAAAGAGGTTCCTCTGTAATGGACTGAGACATCTGGGGGACTCTTGGAATGGTGGTACGACCATGGAGTTCCTCTCGCCTTTCCTGTTGAGAGTGCCTCCTCTTGAGATGCGACGGGAAAGCCGGGAATTCTTTCCCGTTGAAAGCAGGGAAAGGATCCCTCATCTCGAGCTCCGAGGGGGAAACGGGGCTCCTCTGGATGTGGGCGGGACCATCGTGCTTCCTCTCGAGTGGAGACGGGTATGGCGGTGAACTTCTTGAGTTGCAGCAAGGGTGTGAAAGACCCTTTCGAAGTTCCAGAGGTTAGGTGTCATTAGTCTCCAGACGCCTCATCGGAAATAGGCCTCATCTCTCCTAGAAGAGAGAAATTCCTGGATTTTCTCGAGTTGCGGCAGGAGTTCTCGAGTTACGGCGGTGACATCAGGGACCCGCCCTGGTGGCCTCAGGAGAGGCCAGTCCCCATGCGAGTTGCTAGGGGGCCTCTCGGGATTCCTCTCCCGTCGATACCGGGGCCAAAAACCTTGTGTGGAGTCAGGGCCGGAATCGAGGATTCCTCTCAGGGGCTGACATGGATCTTTGGGTACTTCTGGAGTCTCCCCAGGGGAGTCAGGCCTCGTCTCGAGTGGGGGCATGCACGTGCGCTTTCCTTCCAGGCTGTAACAGCAATGTCACGCTTCCCGTCGCGTGGATCAACGGATCTGTGGTTTTCCCTCGAGGCTTTCCCTCGAGGCTTTCCCACAGGGCTGTCCCGCGTGCCATCGTGGTGTGAGTCGATCCTCGGCGTGAAAGATGAGCCAGTGCAGGGCAAAGAGGTTCCTCTGGAATGGACTGAGACATCTGGGGGACTCTTGGAATGGTGGTACGACCATGGAGTTCCTCTCGCCTTTCCTGTTGAGAGTGCCTCCTCTTGAGATGCGACGGGAACACCGGGAATTCTTTACCGTTGAAAGCAGGGAAAGGATCCCTCATATCGAGCTACGAGGGGGAAACGGGGCTCCTCTGGATGTGGGCGGGACCATCGTGCTTCCGCTCGAGTGGAGACGGGTTTGGCGGTGAACTTCTTGAGTTGCAGCAAGGGTGTGAAAGACCCTTTCAAAGTTCCAGAGGTTAGGTGTCATTAGTCTCCAGACACCTCATCGGAAATAGGCCTCATCTCGCCTGGAAGGGAGAACTTCCTGGATTTTCTCGAGTTGCGGCATGTGTTCTCGAGTTAGGACGGGGACTTCCGGGACCGGCCCTGGTGGCCTCAGGAACGGCCAGTCCCCATGCAAGTTGCTAGGGGGCCTCTCGTGATTCCTCTCCCGTCGATACCGGGGCCAAAATCCTTGTGTGGAGTCAGGGCCGGAACCGAGGATTCCTCTCATGGGCTGACATGGATCTTTGGGTACTTCTGGAGTCTCACCAGGGGAGTCAGGCCTCGTCTCGAGTGGGGGCATGCACGTGCGCTTTCCTTCCAGGCTGTAGCAGCAATGTCACGCTTCCCGTCGCGTGGATCAAAGGATCTGTGGTTTTCCCTCGAGGCTTTCCCACAGGGCTGTCCCACGTGCCAACGTGGTGTGAGTCGATCCTCGGCGTGAAAAATGAGCCAGTGCAGGGCAAAGAGGTTCCTCTGGAATGGACTGAGACATCTGGGGGACTCTTGGAATGGTGGTACGACCATAGAGTTCCTCTCGCCTTTCCTGTTGAGAGTGCCTCCTCTTGAGATGCGACGGGAACGCCGGGAATTCTTTCCCGTTGAAAGCAGGGAAAGGATCCCTCATCTCGAGCTGCGAGGGGGAAACGGGGCTCCTCTGGATGTGGGCGGGACTATCGTGCTTCCTCTCGAGTGGAGACGGGTATGGCGGTGAACTTCTTGAGTTGCAGCAAGGGTGTGAAAAACCCTTTCGAAGTTCCAGAGTTTAGGTGTCATTAGTCTCCAGACGCCTCATCGAAAATAGGCCTCATCTCGCCTGGAAGGGAGAACTTCCTGGATTTTCTCGAGTTGCGGCAGGTGTTCTCGAGTTACGACGGGGACCTCAGGGACCCGCCCTGGTGGCCTCAGGAGAGGCCAGTCCCCATGAGACTTGCTAGGGGGCCTCTCGGAATTCCTCTCCCGTCGATACCGGGGCCAAAAACCTTGTGTGGAGTCAGGGCCCGAAACGAGGATTCCTCTCAGGGGCTGACATGGATCTTTGGGTACTTCTGGAGTCTCCCAAGCGGTGTCAGGTCTCGTCTCGTGTGGGGGCATGCACGTGCGCTTTCCTTCCAGGCTGTAACAGCAATGTCACGCTTCCCGTCGCGTGGATCAAAGGATCTGTGGTTTTCCCTCGAGGCTTTCCCTCGAGGCTTTCCCACAGGGCTGTCCCACGTGCCACCGTGGTGTGAGTCGATCCTCGGCGTGAAAGATGAGCCAGTGCAGGGCAAAGAGGTTCCTCTGGAATGGACGGAGACATCTGGGGGACTCTTGGAATGGTGGTACGACCATGGAGTTCCTCTCGCCTTTCCTGTTGAGAGTGCCTCCTGTTGAGATGCGTCGGGAACGCCGGGAATTCTTTCCCGTTGAAAGCAGGCAAAGGATCCCTCATCTCGAGCTACGAGGCGGAAACGGGGCTCCTCTGGATGTGGGCGGGACCATCGTGCTTCCTCTCGAGTGGAGACGGGTATGGCGGTGAACTTCTTGAGTTGCAGCAAGGGTGTGAAAGACCCTTTCGAAGTTCCAGAGGTTAGGTGTCATTAGTCTCCAGACGCCTCATCGGAAATAGGCCTCATCTCGCCTGGAAGGGAGAACTTCCTGGATTTTCTCGAGTTGTGGCAGGTGTTCTCGAGTTACGACGGGGACCTCAGGGACCCGCCCTGGTGGCCTCAGGAGAGGCCAGTCCCCATGCGAGTTGCTAGGGGGCCTCTCGGGATTCCTCTCCCGTCGATACCGGAGCCAAAAACCTTGTGTGGAGTCAGGGCCGGAACCGAGGATTCCTCTCAGGGGCTGACATGGATCTTTGGGTACTTCTGGAGTCTCCCCAGGGGCGTCAGGCATCGTCTCGAGTGGGGGCATGCACGTGAGCTTTCCTTCCAGGCTGTAGTAGCAATGTCACACTTCCCGTGGCGTGGATCAAAGGATCTGTGGTTTTCCCTCTAGGCTTTCCCTCGAGGCTTTCCCACAGGGCTGTCCCACGTGCCACCGTGGTGTGAGTCGATCCTCGACGTGAAAGATTAGCCAGTGCAGGGCAAAGAGGTTCCTCTGGAATGGACTGCGACATCTGGGGGACTCGTGGAATGGTGGTACGACCATGGAGTTCCTCTCGCCTTTCCTGTTGAGAGTGCCTCCTCTTGAGATGCGACGGGAACGCCGGGAATTCTTTCCCGTTGAAACCAGGGAAAGGATCCCTCATCTCGAGCTACGAGGGGGAAACGGGGCTCCTCTGGATGTGGGCCGGACCATCGTGCTTCCTCTCGAGTGGAGACAGGTATGGCGGTGGACTTCTTGAGTTGCAGAAAGGGTGTGAAAGACCCTTTCGAAGTTCCAGAGGTTAGGTGTCATTAGTCCCCAGACGCCTCATCGGAAATAGGCCTCATCTCGCCTGGAAGGGAGAACTTCCTGGATTTTCTCGAGTTGCGGCAGGTGTTCTCGAGTTACGACGGGGACCTCAGGGACCCGCCCTGGTGGCCTCAGGAGAGGCCAGTCCCCATGAGAGTTGCTAGGGGGCCTCTCGGGATTCCTGTCCCATCGATACCGGAGCCAAAAACCTTGTGTGGAGTCAGGGCCGGAACCGAGGATTCCTCTCAGGGGCTGACATGGATCTTTGGGTACTTCTGGAGTCTCCCTAGGAGAGTCAGGCCTCGTCTCGAGTGGGGGCATGCACGTGCGCTTTCCTTCCAGGCTGTAGCAGCAATGTCACGCTTCCCGTCGCGTGGATCAAAGGATCTGTGGTTTTCCCTCGAGGCTTTCCCTCGAGGCTTTCCCACAGGGCTGTCCCACGTGCCACCGTGGTGTGAGTCGATCCTCGGCGTGAAAGATGAGCCAGTGCAGGGCAAAGAGGTTCCTCTGGAATGGACGGAGACATCTGGGGGACTCTTGGAATGGTGGTACGACCATGGAGTTCCTCTCGCCTTTCCTGTTGAGAGTGCCTCCTGTTGAGATGCGTCGGGAACGCCGGGAATTCTTTCCCGTTGAAAGCAGGCAAAGGATCCCTCATCTCGAGCTACGAGGCGGAAACGGGGCTCCTCTGGATGTGGGCGGGACCATCGTGCTTCCTCTCGAGTGGAGACGGGTATGGCGGTGAACTTCTTGAGTTGCAGCAAGGGTGTGAAAGACCCTTTCGAAGTTCCAGAGGTTAGGTGTCATTAGTCTCCAGACGCCTCATCGGAAATAGGCCTCATCTCGCCTGGAAGGGAGAACTTCCTGGATTTTCTCGAGTTGTGGCAGGTGTTCTCGAGTTACGACGGGGACCTCAGGGACCCGCCCTGGTGGCCTCAGGAGAGGCCAGTCCCCATGCGAGTTGCTAGGGGGCCTCTCGGGATTCCTCTCCCGTCGATACTGGGGCCAAAAACCTTGTGTGGAGTCAGGGCTGGAACCGAGGATTCCTCTCAGGGGCTGACATGGATCTTTGGGTACTTCTGGAGTCTCCCCAGGGGAGTCAGGCCTCGTCTCGAGTGGGGGTATGCACGTGCGCTTTCCTTCCAGGCTGTAGCAGCAATGTCAGGCTTCCCGTCGCATGGATCAAAGGATCTGTGGTTTTCCCTCGAGGCTTTCCCTCGAGGCTTTCCCACAGGGCTGTCCCACGTGCCACCGTGGTGTGAGTCGATCCTCGGTGTGAAAGATGTGCCAGTGCAGGGCAAACAGGTTCCTCTGGAATGGACTGAGACATCTGGGGGACTCTTGGAATGGTGGTACGACCATGGAGTTCCTCTCGCCTTTCCTGTTGAGAGTGCCTCCTCTTGAGATGCGACGGGAACTTCGGGAATTCTTTCCCGTTGAAAGCAGGGAAAGGATCCCTCATCTCGAGCGACGAGGGGGAAACGGGGCTCCTCTGGATGTGGGCGGGACCATCGTGCTTCCTCTCGAGTGGAGACAGGTATGGCGGTGAACTTCTTGAGTTGCAGCAAGGGTGTGAAAGACCCTTTCGAAGTTCCAGAGGTTAGGTGTCATTAGACTCCAGACGCCTCATCGGAAATAGGCCTCTTCTCGCCTGGAAGGGAGAACTTCCTGGATTTTCTCGAGTTGCGGCAGGTGTTCTTGAGTTACGACGGGGACCTCAGGGACCCGCCCTGGTGGCCTCAGGAGAGGCCAGTCCCCATGCGAGTTGCTAGGGGGCCTCTCGGGATTCCTCTCCCGTCGATACCGGGGCCAAAAACCTTGTGTGGAGTCAGGGCCGGAACCGAGGATTCCTCTCAGGGCCTGACATAGATCTTTGGGTACTTCTGGAGTCTCCCCAGGGGAGTCAGGCCTCGTCTCGAGTGGGGGCATGCACGTGCGCTTTCCTTCCAGGCTGTAGCAGCAATGTCACGCTTCCCGTCGCGTGGATCAAAGGATCTGTGGTTTTCCCTCGAGGCTTTCCCTCGAGGCTTTCCCACAGGGCTGTCCCACGTGCCACCGTGGTGTGAGTCGATCCTCGGCGTGAAAGATGAGCCAGTGCAAGGCAAAGAGGTTCCTCTGGAATGGACTGAGACATCTGGGGGACTCTTGGAATGGTGGTACGACCATGGAGTTCCTCTCGCCTTTCCGGTTGAGAGTTCCTCCTGTTGAGATGCGACGGGAACGCCGGGAATTCTTTCCCGTTGAAAGCAGGGAAAGGATCCCTCATCTCGATCTACGAGGGGGAAACGGGGCTCCTCTGGATGTGGGCGGGACCATCGTGCTTCCTCTCAAGTGGAGACGGGTATGGCGGTGAACTTCTTGAGTTGCAGCAAGGGTGTGAAAGACCCTTTCGAAGTTCCAGAGGTTAGGTGTCATTAGTCTCCAGACGACTCATCGGAAATAGGCCTCATCTCGCCTGGAAGGGAGAACTTCCTGGATTTTCTCGAGTTGCCGGAGCTGTTCTCGAGTTACGACGGGGACCTCAGGGACCCGCCCTGGTGGCCTCAGGAGAGGCCAGTCCCCATGCGAGTTGCTAGGGGACCTCTCGGGATTCCTCTCCCGTCGATACTGGGGCCAAAAACCTTGTGTGGAGTCAGGGCCGGAACCGAGGATTCCTCTCAGGGGCTGACACGGATCTTTGGGTACTTCTGGAGTCTCCCCAGGGGAGTCAGGCCTCGTCTCGAGTGGGGGCATGCACGTGCGCTTTCCTTCCAGGCTGTAGCAGCAATGTCACGCTTCCCGTCGCGTGGATCAAAGGATCTGTGGTTTTCCCTCGAGGCTTTTCCTCGAGGCTTTCCCACAGGGCTGTCCCACGTGCCACCATGGTGTGAGTCGATCCTCGGCGTGAAAGATCAGCCAGTGCAGGGCAAAGAGGTTCCTCTGGAATGGACTGCGACATCTGGGGGACTCTTGGAATGGTGGTAGGACCATGGAGTTCCTCTCGCCTTTCCTGTTGAGAGTGCCTCCTCTTGAGATGCGACGGGAACTTCGGGAATTCTTTCCCGTTGAAAGCAGGGAAAGGATCCCTCATCTCGAGCTACGAGGGGGAAACGGGGCTCCTCTGGATGTGGGCGGGACCATCGTGCTTCCTTTCGAGTGGAGACGGGTATGGCGGTGAACTTCTTGAGTTGTAGCAAGGGTGTGAAAGACCCTTTCGAAGTTCCAGAGGTTAGGTGTCATTAGTCTCCAGACGCCTCATCGGAAATAGGCCTCATCTCGCCTGGAAGGGAGAACTTCCTGGATTTTCTCGAGTTGCGTCAGGTGTTCTCGAATTACGACGGGGACCTCAGGGACCCGCCCTGGTGGCCTCAGGAGAGGCCAGTCCCCATGAGAGTTGCTAGGGGGCCTCTCGGGATTCCTCTCCCGTCGATACCGGAGCCAACAACCATGTGTGGAGTCAGGGCCGGAACCGAGGATTCCTCTCAGGGGATGACATGGATCTTTGGGTACTTCTGGAGTCTCCACAGGGGAGTCAGGCCTCGTCTCGAGAGGGGGCATGCACGTGCGCTTTCCTTCCAGGCTGTAGCAGCAATGTCACGCTTCCCATCGCGTGGATCAAGGATCTGTGGTTTTCCCTCGAGGCTTTCCCTCGAGGCTTTCCCACAGGGCTGTCCCACGTGCCACCGTGGTGTGAGTCGATCCTCGGCGTGAAAGATGAGCCAGTGAAGGCAAAGAGTTTCCTCTGGAATGGACTGATATATCTGGGGGACCTTTGAAATAGTGGTATGACCATGGAGTTCCTCTCGCCTTTCCTGTTGAGAGTGCCTCCTCTTGAGATGCGACGGGAACGCCGGGAATTCTTTCCCGTTGAAAGCAGGGAAAGGATCCCTCATCTCGAGCTACGAGGGGGAAACGGGGCTCCTCTGGATGTGGGCGGGACCATCGTGCTTCCTCTCGAGTGGAGACGGGTATGGCGGTGAACTTCTTGGTTGCAGCAAGGGTGTGAAAGACCCTTTCGAAGTTCCAGAGGTTAGGTGTCATTAGTCTCCAGACGCCTCATCGGAAATAGGCCTCATCTCGCCTGGAAGGGAGAACTTCCTGGATTTACTCGAGTTGCGGCAGGTGTTCTCGAGTTACGACGGGGACCTCAGGGACCCGCTCTGGTGGCCTCAGGAGAGGCCAGTCCTCATGCGAGTTGCTAGGGGGCCTCTCGGGATTCCTCTCCCGTCGATACCGGGGCCAAAAACCTTGTGTGGAGTCAGGGCTGGAACCGAGGATTCCTCTCAGGGGCTGACATGGATCTTTGGGTACTTCTGGAGTCTCCCTAGGGGAGTCAGGCCTCGTCTCGAGTGGGGGCATGCACGTGCGCTTTCCTTCCAGGCTGTAGCAGCAATGTCACGCTTCCCGTCGCGAGGATCAAAGGATCTGTG
The DNA here is from genome assembly GCF_032405125.1 of Capricornis sumatraensis. Taxonomy (NCBI): domain Eukaryota; kingdom Metazoa; phylum Chordata; class Mammalia; order Artiodactyla; family Bovidae; genus Capricornis; species Capricornis sumatraensis. Next base: position 5,379,265 of record NW_027184613.1, read on the forward strand.
GTTTTCCCTCGAGGCTTTCCCTCGAGGCTTTCCCACAGGGCTGTCCCACGTGCCACCGTGGTGTGAGTCGATCCTCGGCGTGAAAGATGAGCCAGTGCAGGGCAAAGAGGTTCCTCTGGAATAGACGGAGACATCTGGGGGACTCTTGGAATGGTGGTACGACCATGGAGTTCCTCTCGCCTTTCCTGTTGAGAGTGCCTCCTGTTGAGATGCGTCGGGAACGCCGGGAATTCTTTCCCGTTGAAAGCAGGCAAAGGATCCCTCATCTCGAGCTACGAGGCGGAAACGGGGCTCCTCTGGATGTGGGCGGGACCATCGTGCTTCCTCTCGAGTGGAGACGGGTATGGCGGTGAACTTCTTGAGTTGCAGCAAGGGTGTGAAAGACCCTTTCGAAGTTCCAGAGGTTAGGTGTCATTAGTCTCCAGACGCCTCATCGGAAATAGGCCTCATCTCGCCTGGAAGGGAGAACTTCCTGGATTTTCTCGAGTTGTGGCAGGTGTTCTCGAGTTACGACGGGGACCTCAGGGACCCGCCCTGGTGGCCTCAGGAGAGGCCAGTCCCCATGCGAGTTGCTAGGGGGCCTCTCGGGATTCCTCTCCCGTCGATACTGGGGCCAAAAACCTTGTGTGGAGTCAGGGCTGGAACCAAGATTTCCTCTCAGGGGCTGACATGGATCTTTGGGTACTTCTGGAGTCTCCCCAGGGGAGTCAGGCCTCGTCTCGAGTGGGGGTATGCACGTGCGCTTTCCTTCCAGGCTGTAGCAGCAATGTCAGGCTTCCCGTCGCATGGATCAAAGGATCTGTGGTTTTCCCTCGAGGCTTTCCCTCGAGGCTTTCCCACAGGGGTGTCCCACGTGCCACCGTGGTGTGAGTCGATCCTCGGTGTGAAAGATGTGCCAGTGCAGGGCAAACAGGTTCCTCTGGAATGGACTGAGACATCTGGGGGACTCTTGGAATGGTGGTACGACCATGGAGTTCCTCTCGCCTTTCCTGTTGAGAGTGCCTCCTCTTGAGATGCGACGGGAACTTCGGGAATTCTTTCCCGTTGAAAGCAGGGAAAGGATCCCTCATCTCGAGCTACGAGGGGGAAACGGGGCTCCTCTGGATGTGGGCGGGACCATCGTGCTTCCTCTCGAGTGGAGACAGGTATGGCGGTGAACTTTTTGAGTTGCAGCAAGGGTGTGAAAGACCCTTTCGAAGTTCCAGAGGTTAGGTGTCATTAGACTCCAGACGCCTCATCGGAAATAGGCCTCTTCTCGCCTGGAAGGGAGAACTTCCTGAATTTTCTCGAGTTGCGGCAGGTGTTCTTGAGTTACGACGGGGACCTCAGGGACCCGCCCTGGTGGCCTCAGGAGAGGCCAGTCCCCATGCGAGTTGCTAGGGGGCCTCTCGGGATTCCTCTCCCGTCGATACCGGGGCCAAAAACCTTGTGTGGAGTCAGGGCCGGAACCGAGGATTCCTCTCAGGGCCTGACATAGATCTTTGGGTATTTCTGGAGTCTCCCCAGGGGAGTCAGGCCTCGTCTCGAGTGGGGGCATGCACGTGCGCTTTCCTTCCAGGCTGTAGCAGCAATGTCACGCTTCCCGTCGCGTGGATCAAAGGATCTGTGGTTTTCCCTCGAGGCTTTCCCTCGAGGCTTTCCCACAGGGCTGTCCCACGTGCCACCGTGGTGTGAGTCGATCCTCGGCGTGAAAGATGAGCCAGTGCAAGGCAAAGAGGTTCCTCTGGAATGGACTGAGACATCTGGGGGACTCTTGGAATGGTGGTACGACCATGGAGTTCCTCTCGCCTTTCCGGTTGAGAGTTCCTCCTGTTGAGATGCGACGGGAACGCCGGGAATTCTTTCCCGTTGAAAGCAGGGAAAGGATCCCTCATCTCGAGCTACGAGGGGGAAACGGGGCTCCTCTGGATGTGGGCGGGACCATCGTGCTTCCTCTCAAGTGGAGACGGGTATGGCGGTGAACTTCTTGAGTTGCAGCAAGGGTGTGAAAGACCCTTTCGAAGTTCCAGAGGTTAGGTGTCATTAGTCTCCAGACGACTCATCGGAAATAGGCCTCATCTCGCCTGGAAGGGAGAACTTCCTGGATTTTCTCGAGTTGCCGGAGCTGTTCTCGAGTTACGACGGGGACCTCAGGGACCCGCCCTGGTGGCCTCAGGAGAGGCCAGTCCCCATGCGAGTTGCTAGGGGACCTCTCGGGATTCCTCTCCCGTCGATACTGGGGCCAAAAACCTTGTGTGGAGTCAGGGCCGGAACCGAGGATTCCTCTCAGGGGCTGACACGGATCTTTGGGTACTTCTGGAGTCTCCCCAGGGGAGTCAGGCCTTGTCTCGAGTGGGGGCATGCACGTGCGCTTTCCTTCCAGGCTGTAGCAGCAATGTCACGCTTCCCGTCGCGTGGATCAAAGGATCTGTGGTTTTCCCTCGAGGCTTTTCCTCGAGGCTTTCCCACAGGGCTGTCCCACGTGCCACCGTGGTGTGAGTCGATCCTCGGCGTGAAAGATGAGTCAGTGCAGGGCAAAGAGGTTCCTCTGGAATGGACTGAGACATCTGGGGGACTCTTGGAATGGTGGTACGACCATGGAGTTCCTCTCGCCTTTCCTGTTGAGAGTGCCTCCTCTTGAGATGCGACGGGAATGCCGGGAATTCTTTCCCGTTGAAAGCAGGGAAAGGATCCCTCATCTCGAGCTACGAGGGGGAAACGGGGCTCCTCTGGATGTGGGTGGGACCATCGTCCTTCCTCTCGAGTGGAGACGGGTATGGCAGTGAACTTCTTGAGTTGCAGCAAGGGTGTGAAAGACCCTTTCGAAGTTCCAGAGGTTAGGTGTCATTAGTCTCCAGACGCCTCATCGGAAATAGGCCTCATCTCGCCTGGAAGGGAGAACTTCCTGGATTTTCTCGAGTTGCGGCAGGTGTTCTCGAGTTACGACGGGGACCTCAGGGACCCGCCCTGGTGGCCTCAGGAGAGGCCAGTCCCCATGCTAGTTGCTAGGGGGCCTCTCAGGATTCCTCTCCCGTCGATACCGGGGCCAAAAACCTTGTGTGGAGTCAGGGCCGGAACCGAGGATTCCTCTCAGGTGCTGACATGGATCTTTGGGTACTTCTGGAGTCTCCCCAGGGGAGTCAGGCCTCGTCTCGAGTGGGGGCATGCACGTGCGCTTTCCTTCCAGGCTGTACCAGCAATGTCAGGCTTCCCGTGGCATGGATCAAAGGATCTGTGGTTTTCCCTCGAGGCTTTCCCTCGAGGCTTTCCCACAGGTCTTTCCCTCGTGCCACCGTGGTGTGAGTCGATCCTCGGCGTGAAAGATCAGCCAGTGCAGGGCAAAGAGGTTCCTCTGGAATGGACTGCGACATCTGGGGGACTCTTGGAATGGTGGTAGGACCATGGAGTTCCTCTCGCCTTTCCTGTTGAGAGTGCCTCCTCTTGAGATGCGACGGGAACGCCGGGAATTCTTTCCCGTTGAAAGCAGGGAAAGGATCCCTCATCTCGAGCTACGAGGCGGAAACGGGGCTCCTCTGGATGTGGGCGGGACCATCGTGCTTCCTCTCGAGTGGAGACGGGTATGGCGGTGAACTTCTTGAGTTGCAGCAAGGGTGTGAAAGACCCTTTCGAAGTTCCAGAGGTTAGGTGTCATTAGTCTCCAGACGCCTCATCGGATATAGGCCTCATCTCGCCTAGAAGGGAGAACTTCCTGGATTTTCTCGAGTTGCGGCAGGTGTTCTCAAGTTACGACAGGGACATCAGGGACCCAACCTGGTGGCCTCAGGAGAGGCTGGTCCTCATGCGAGTTGCTAGGGGGCCTCTCGGGATTCCTCTCCCGTCGATACCGGGGCCAAAAACCTTGTGTGGAGTCAGGGCCGGAACCGAGGATTCCTCTCAGGGGCTGACATGGATCTTTGGGTACTTCTGGAGTCTCCCCAGGGGAGTCAGGCCTCGTCTCGAGTGGGGGCATGCACGTGCGCTTTCCTTCCAGGCTGTAGCAGCAATGTCACGCTTCCCGTCGCGTGGATCAAAGGATCTGTGGTTTTTCCTCGAGGCTTTCCCTCGAGGCTTTCCCACAGGGCTGTCCCACGTGCCACCGTGGTGTGAGTCGATCCTCGGCGTGAAAGATGAGCCAGTGCAGGGCAAAGAGGTTCCTCTGGAATGGACTGAGACATCTGGGGGACTCTTGGAATGGTGGTACGACCATGGAGTTCCTCTCGCCTTTCCTGTTGAGAGTGCCTCCTCTTGAGATGCGACGGGAACTTCGGGAATTATTTCCCGTTGAAAGCAGGGAAAGGATCCCTCATCTCGAGCTACGAGGGGGAAACGGGGCTCCTCTGGATGTGGGCGGGACCATCGTGCTTCCTCTCGAGTGGAGACGGGTATGGCGGTGAACTTCTTGGTTGCAGCAAGGGTGTGAAAGACCCTTTCGAAGTTCCAGAGGTTAGGTGTCATTAGTCTCCAGACGCCTCATCGGAAATAGGCCTCATCTCGCCTGGAAGGGAGAACTTCCTGGATTTACTCGAGTTGCGGCAGGTGTTCTCGAGTTACGACGGGGACCTCAGGGACCCGCTCTGGTGGCCTCAGGAGAGGCCAGTCCTCATGCGAGTTGCTAGGGGGCCTCTCGGGATTCCTCTCCCGTCGATACCGGGGCCAAAAACCTTGTGTGGAGTCAGGGCCGGAACCGAGGATTCCTCTCAGGGGCTGACATGGATCTTTGGGTACTTCTGGAGTCTCCCTAGGGGAGTCAGGCCTCGTCTCGAGTGGGGGCATGCACGTGCGCTTTCCTTCCAGGCTGTAGCAGCAATGTCACGCTTCCCGTCGTGTGGATCAAAGGATCTGTGGTTTTCCCTCGAGGCTTTCCCTCGAGGCTTTCCCACAGGGCTGTCCCACGTGCCACCGTGGTGTGAGTCGATCCTCGGCGTGAAAGATGAGCCAGTGCAGGGCAAAGAGGTTCCTCTGGAATAGACGGAGACATCTGGGGGACTCTTGGAATGGTGGTACGACCATGGAGTTCCTCTCGCCTTTCCTGTTGAGAGTGCCTCCTGTTGAGATGCGTCGGGAACGCCGGGAATTCTTTCCCGTTGAAAGCAGGCAAAGGATCCCTCATCTCGAGCTACGAGGCGGAAACGGGGCTCCTCTGGATGTGGGCGGGACCATCGTGCTTCCTCTCGAGTGGAGACGGGTATGGCGGTGAACTTCTTGAGTTGCAGCAAGGGTGTGAAAGACCCTTTCGAAGTTCCAGAGGTTAGGTGTCATTAGTCTCCAGACGCCTCATCGGATATAGGCCTCATCTCGCCTGGAAGGGAGAACTTCCTGGATTTTCTCGAGTTGCGGCAGGTGTTCTCGAGTTACGACGGGGACCTCAGGGACCCGCCCTGGTGGCCTCAGGAGAGGCCAGTCCCCATGCGAGTTGCTAGGGGACCTCTCGGTATTCCTCTCCCGTCGATACTGGGGCCAAAAACCTTGTGTGGAGTCAGGGCCGGAACCGAGGATTCCTCTCAGGGGCTGACACGGATCTTTGGGTACTTCTGGAGTCTCCCCAGGGGAGTCAGGCCTCGTCTCGAGTGGGGGCATGCACGTGCGCTTTCCTTCCAGGCTGTAGCAGCAATATCACGCTTCCCGTCGCGTGGATCAAAGGATCTGTGATTTTCCCTTGAGGCTTTCCCTCGAGGCTTTCCCACAGGGCTGTCCCACGTGCCACCGTGGTGTGAGTCGATCCTCGGCGTGAAAGATGAGCCAGTGCAGGGCAAAGAGGTTCCTCTGGAATGGACTGAGACATCTGGGGGACTCTTGGAATGGTGGTACGACCATGGAGTTCCTCTCGCCTTTCCTGTTGAGAGTGCCTCCTCTTGAGATGCGACGGGAACGCCGGGAATTCTTTCCCGTTGAAAGCAGGGAAAGGATCCCTCATTTCGAGCTCCGAGGGGGAAACGGGGCTCCTCTGGATGTGGGCGGGACCATCGTGCTTCCTCTCGAGTGGAGACGGGTATGGCGGTGAACTTCTTGAGTTGCAGCAAGGGTGTGAAAGACCCTTTCGAAGTTCCAGAGGTTAGGTGTCATTAGTCTCCAGACGCCTCATCGGAAATAGGCCTCATCTCGCCTGGAAGGGAGAACTTCCTGGATTTTCTCGAGTTGCGGCAGGTGTTCTCGAGTTACGACGGGGACCTCAGGGACCAGCCCTGGTGGCCTCAGAAGAGGCCAGTCCCCATGCTAGTTGCTAGGGGGCCTCTCGGGATTCCTCTCCCGTCGATACCGGGGCCAAAAACCTTGTGTGGAGTCAGGGCCGGAACCGAGGATTCCTCTCAGGGGCTGACATGGATCTTTGGGTACTTCTGGAGTCTCCCCAGGGGAGTCAGGCCTCGTCTCGAGTGGGGGCATGCACGTGCGCTTTCCTTCCAGGCTGTAGTAGCAATGTCACGCTTCCCGTCGCGTGGATCAAAGGATCTGTGGTTTTCCCTCGAGGCTTTCCCTCGAGGCTTTCCCACAGGGCTGTCCCAGGTGCCACCATGGTGTGAGTAGATCCTCAGCGTGAAAGATGAGCCAGTGCAGGGCAATGAGGTTCCTCTGGAATGGACTGAGACATCTGGGGGACTCTTGGAATGGTGGTACGACCATGGTGTTCCTCTCGCCTTTCCTGTTGAGAGTGCCTCCTCTTGAGATGCGACGGGAACGCCGGGAATTCTTTCCCGTTGAAAGCAGGGAAAGGATCCCTCATCTCGAGCTACGAGGGAGAAACGGGGCTCCTCTGGATGTGGGCGGGACCATCGTGCTTCCTCTCGAGTGGAGACGGGTATGGCGGTGAACTTCTTGAGTTGCAGCAAGGGTGTGAAAGACCCTTTCGAAGTTCCAGATGTTAGGTGTCATTAGTCTCCAGACGCCTCATCGGAAATAGGCCTCCTCTCGCCTGGAAGGGAGAAATCCTGGATTTTCTCGAGTTTCGGCAGGTGTTCTCGAGTTTCGACGGGAACCTCAGGGACCCGCCCTGGTGGCCTCAGGAAAGGCCAGTCCCCATGCGAGTTGCTAGGGGCCCTCTCGGGATTCCTCTCCCGTCGATACCGGGGCCAAAAACCTTGTGTGGAGTCAGGGCCGGAACCGAGGATTCCTCTCAGGGGCTGACATGGATCTTTGGGTACTTCTGGAGTCTCCCCAGGGGAGTCAGGCATCGTCTCGAGTGGGGGCATGCACGTGCGCTTTCCTTCCAGGCTGTAGCAGCAATGTCACGCTTCCCGTCGCGTGGATTAAAGGATCTCTGGTTTTCCCTCGAGGCTTTCCCTCGAGGCTTTCCCACAGGGCTGTCCCTCGTGCCACCGTGGTGTGAGTCGATCCTCGGCGTGAAAGATGAGCCAGTGCAGGGCAAAGAGGTTCCTCTGGAATGGACTGAGACATCTGGGGGACTCTTGGAATGGTGGTACGACCATGGAGTTCCTCTCGCCTTTCCTGTTGAGAGTGCCTCCTCTTGAGATGCGACGGGAATGCCGGGAATTCTTTCCCGTTGAAAGCAGGGAAAGGATCCCTCATCTCGAGCTACGAGGGGGAAACGGGGCTCCTCTGGATGTGGGTGGGACCATCGTCCTTCCTCTCGAGTGGAGACGGGTATGGCAGTGAACTTCTTGAGTTGCAGCAAGGGTGTGAAAGACCCTTTCGAAGTTCCAGAGGTTAGGTGTCATTAGTCTCCAGACGCCTCATCGGAAATAGGCCTCATCTCGCCTGGAAGGGAGAACTTCCTGGATTTTCTCGAGTTGCGGCAGGTGTTCTCGAGTTACGACGGGGACCTCAGGGACCCGCCCTGGTGGCCTCAGGAGAGGCCAGTCCCCATGCTAGTTGCTAGGGGGCCTCTCAGGATTCCTCTCCCGTCGATACCGGGGCCAAAAACCTTGTGTGGAGTCAGGGCCGGAACCGAGGATTCCTCTCAGGTGCTGACATGGATCTTTGGGTACTTCTGGAGTCTCCCCAGGGGAGTCAGGCCTCGTCTCGAGTGGGGGCATGCACGTGCGCTTTCCTTCCAGGCTGTACCAGCAATGTCAGGCTTCCCGTGGCATGGATCAAAGGATCTGTGGTTTTCCCTCGAGGCTTTCCCTCGAGGCTTTCCCACAGGTCTTTCCCTCGTGCCACCGTGGTGTGAGTCGATCCTCGGCGTGAAAGATCAGCCAGTGCAGGGCAAAGAGGTTCCTCTGGAATGGACTGCGACATCTGGGGGACTCTTGGAATGGTGGTAGGACCATGGAGTTCCTCTCGCCTTTCCTGTTGAGAGTGCCTCCTCTTGAGATGCGACGGGAACGCCGGGAATTCTTTCCCGTTGAAAGCAGGGAAAGGATCCCTCATCTCGAGCTACGAGGCGGAAACGGGGCTCCTCTGGATGTGGGCGGGACCATCGTGCTTCCTCTCGAGTGGAGACGGGTATGGCGGTGAACTTCTTGAGTTGCAGCAAGGGTGTGAAAGACCCTTTCGAAGTTCCAGAGGTTAGGTGTCATTAGTCTCCAGACGCCTCATCGGATATAGGCCTCATCTCGCCTAGAAGGGAGAACTTCCTGGATTTTCTCGAGTTGCGGCAGGTGTTCTCAAGTTACGACAGGGACATCAGGGACCCAACCTGGTGGCCTCAGGAGAGGCTGGTCCTCATGCGAGTTGCTAGGGGGCCTCTCGGGATTCCTCTCCCGTCGATACCGGGGCCAAAAACCTTGTGTGGAGTCAGGGCCGGAACCGAGGATTCCTCTCAGGGGCTGACATGGATCTTTGGGTACTTCTGGAGTCTCCCCAGGGGAGTCAGGCCTCGTCTCGAGTGGGGGCATGCACGTGCGCTTTCCTTCCAGGCTGTAGCAGCAATGTCACGCTTCCCGTCGCGTGGATCAAAGGATCTGTGGTTTTTCCTCGAGGCTTTCCCTCGAGGCTTTCCCACAGGGCTGTCCCACGTGCCACCGTGGTGTGAGTCGATCCTCGGCGTGAAAGATGAGCCAGTGCAGGGCAAAGAGGTTCCTCTGGAATGGACTGAGACATCTGGGGGACTCTTGGAATGGTGGTACGACCATGGAGTTCCTCTCGCCTTTCCTGTTGAGAGTGCCTCCTCTTGAGATGCGACGGGAACTTCGGGAATTATTTCCCGTTGAAAGCAGGGAAAGGATCCCTCATCTCGAGCTACGAGGGGGAAACGGGGCTCCTCTGGATGTGGGCGGGACCATCGTGCTTCCTCTCGAGTGGAGACGGGTATGGCGGTGAACTTCTTGGTTGCAGCAAGGGTGTGAAAGACCCTTTCGAAGTTCCAGAGGTTAGGTGTCATTAGTCTCCAGACGCCTCATCGGAAATAGGCCTCATCTCGCCTGGAAGGGAGAACTTCCTGGATTTACTCGAGTTGCGGCAGGTGTTCTCGAGTTACGACGGGGACCTCAGGGACCCGCTCTGGTGGCCTCAGGAGAGGCCAGTCCTCATGCGAGTTGCTAGGGGGCCTCTCGGGATTCCTCTCCCGTCGATACCGGGGCCAAAAACCTTGTGTGGAGTCAGGGCCGGAACCGAGGATTCCTCTCAGGGGCTGACATGGATCTTTGGGTACTTCTGGAGTCTCCCTAGGGGAGTCAGGCCTCGTCTCGAGTGGGGGCATGCACGTGCGCTTTCCTTCCAGGCTGTAGCAGCAATGTCACGCTTCCCGTCGTGTGGATCAAAGGATCTGTGGTTTTCCCTCGAGGCTTTCCCTCGAGGCTTTCCCACAGGGCTGTCCCACGTGCCACCGTGGTGTGAGTCGATCCTCGGCGTGAAAGATGAGCCAGTGCAGGGCAAAGAGGTTCCTCTGGAATAGACGGAGACATCTGGGGGACTCTTGGAATGGTGGTACGACCATGGAGTTCCTCTCGCCTTTCCTGTTGAGAGTGCCTCCTGTTGAGATGCGTCGGGAACGCCGGGAATTCTTTCCCGTTGAAAGCAGGCAAAGGATCCCTCATCTCGAGCTACGAGGCGGAAACGGGGCTCCTCTGGATGTGGGCGGGACCATCGTGCTTCCTCTCGAGTGGAGACGGGTATGGCGGTGAACTTCTTGAGTTGCAGCAAGGGTGTGAAAGACCCTTTCGAAGTTCCAGAGGTTAGGTGTCATTAGTCTCCAGACGCCTCATCGGATATAGGCCTCATCTCGCCTGGAAGGGAGAACTTCCTGGATTTTCTCGAGTTGCGGCAGGTGTTCTCGAGTTACGACGGGGACCTCAGGGACCCGCCCTGGTGGCCTCAGGAGAGGCCAGTCCCCATGCGAGTTGCTAGGGGACCTCTCGGTATTCCTCTCCCGTCGATACTGGGGCCAAAAACCTTGTGTGGAGTCAGGGCCGGAACCGAGGATTCCTCTCAGGGGCTGACACGGATCTTTGGGTACTTCTGGAGTCTCCCCAGGGGAGTCAGGCCTCGTCTCGAGTGGGGGCATGCACGTGCGCTTTCCTTCCAGGCTGTAGCAGCAATATCACGCTTCCCGTCGCGTGGATCAAAGGATCTGTGATTTTCCCTTGAGGCTTTCCCTCGAGGCTTTCCCACAGGGCTGTCCCACGTGCCACCGTGGTGTGAGTCGATCCTCGGCGTGAAAGATGAGCCAGTGCAGGGCAAAGAGGTTCCTCTGGAATGGACTGAGACATCTGGGGGACTCTTGGAATGGTGGTACGACCATGGAGTTCCTCTCGCCTTTCCTGTTGAGAGTGCCTCCTCTTGAGATGCGACGGGAACGCCGGGAATTCTTTCCCGTTGAAAGCAGGGAAAGGATCCCTCATTTCGAGCTCCGAGGGGGAAACGGGGCTCCTCTGGATGTGGGCGGGACCATCGTGCTTCCTCTCGAGTGGAGACGGGTATGGCGGTGAACTTCTTGAGTTGCAGCAAGGGTGTGAAAGACCCTTTCGAAGTTCCAGAGGTTAGGTGTCATTAGTCTCCAGACGCCTCATCGGAAATAGGCCTCATCTCGCCTGGAAGGGAGAACTTCCTGGATTTTCTCGAGTTGCGGCAGGTGTTCTCGAGTTACGACGGGGACCTCAGGGACCAGCCCTGGTGGCCTCAGAAGAGGCCAGTCCCCATGCTAGTTGCTAGGGGGCCTCTCGGGATTCCTCTCCCGTCGATACCGGGGCCAAAAACCTTGTGTGGAGTCAGGGCCGGAACCGAGGATTCCTCTCAGGGGCTGACATGGATCTTTGGGTACTTCTGGAGTCTCCCCAGGGGAGTCAGGCCTCGTCTCGAGTGGGGGCATGCACGTGCGCTTTCCTTCCAGGCTGTAGTAGCAATGTCACGCTTCCCGTCGCGTGGATCAAAGGATCTGTGGTTTTCCCTCGAGGCTTTCCCTCGAGGCTTTCCCACAGGGCTGTCCCAGGTGCCACCATGGTGTGAGTAGATCCTCAGCGTGAAAGATGAGCCAGTGCAGGGCAATGAGGTTCCTCTGGAATGGACTGAGACATCTGGGGGACTCTTGGAATGGTGGTACGACCATGGTGTTCCTCTCGCCTTTCCTGTTGAGAGTGCCTCCTCTTGAGATGCGACGGGAACGCCGGGAATTCTTTCCCGTTGAAAGCAGGGAAAGGATCCCTCATCTCGAGCTACGAGGGAGAAACGGGGCTCCTCTGGATGTGGGCGGGACCATCGTGCTTCCTCTCGAGTGGAGACGGGTATGGCGGTGAACTTCTTGAGTTGCAGCAAGGGTGTGAAAGACCCTTTCGAAGTTCCAGATGTTAGGTGTCATTAGTCTCCAGACGCCTCATCGGAAATAGGCCTCCTCTCGCCTGGAAGGGAGAAATCCTGGATTTTCTCGAGTTTCGGCAGGTGTTCTCGAGTTTCGACGGGAACCTCAGGGACCCGCCCTGGTGGCCTCAGGAAAGGCCAGTCCCCATGCGAGTTGCTAGGGGCCCTCTCGGGATTCCTCTCCCGTCGATACCGGGGCCAAAAACCTTGTGTGGAGTCAGGGCCGGAACCGAGGATTCCTCTCAGGGGCTGACATGGATCTTTGGGTACTTCTGGAGTCTCCCCAGGGGAGTCAGGCATCGTCTCGAGTGGGGGCATGCACGTGCGCTTTCCTTCCAGGCTGTAGCAGCAATGTCACGCTTCCCGTCGCGTGGATTAAAGGATCTCTGGTTTTCCCTCGAGGCTTTCCCTCGAGGCTTTCCCACAGGGCTGTCCCTCGTGCCACCGTGGTGTGAGTCGATCCTCGGCGTGAAAGATGAGCCAGTGCAGGGCAAAGAGGTTCCTCTTTAATGGACTGAGACATCTGGGGGACTCCTGGAATGGTGCTACGACCATGGAGTTCCTATCGCCTTTCCTGTTGAGAGTGCCTCCTCCTGAGATGCGACGGGAAAGCCTGGAATTCTTTCCCGTTAAAAGCAGGGAAAGGATCCCTCATCTCGAGCTACGAGGGGGAAACGGGGCTCCTCTGGATGTGGGCGGGACCATCGTGCTTCCTCTCGAGTGGAGACGGGTATGGCGGTGAACTTCTTGAGTTGCAGCAAGGGTGTGAATGACCCTTTCGAAGTTCGAGAGGTTAGGTGTCATTAGTCTCCAGACGCCTCATCGGAAATAGGCCTCATCTCGCCTGGAAGGGAGAACTTCCTGGAATTTCTCGAGTTGCGGCAGGAGTTCTCAAGTTACGACGGGGACCTCAGAGACCCGCCCTGGTGGCCTCAGGAAAGGCCAGTCCCCATGCGAGTTGCTAGGGGGCCTCTCGGGATTCCTCTCCCATCGAAACCTGGGCCAAAAACCTTGTGTGGAGTCAGGGCCGGAAGCGAGGATTCCTCTCAGGGGCTGACATGGATCTTTGGGTACTTCTGGAGTCTCCCCAGGGGAGTCAGGCCTCGTCTCGAGTGGGGGCATGCACGTGCGCTTTCCTTCCAGGCTGTAGCAGCAATGTCACGCTTCCCGTGGCGTGGATCAAAGGATCTGTGGTTTTCCCTCGAGGCTTTCGCTCGAGGCTTTCCCACAGGGCTGTCCCACGTGCCACCGTGGTGTGAGTCGATCCTCGGCGTGAAAGATGAGCCAGTGCAGGGCAAAGAGGTTCCTCTGGAATGGACTGAGACATCTGGGGGACTCTTGGAATGGTGGTACGACCATGGAGTTCCTCTCGCCTTTCCTGTTGAGAGTGCCTCCTCTTGAGACGCGACGGGAACGCCGGGAATATTTTCCCGTTGAAAGCAGGGAAAGGATCCCTCATCTCGAGTCACGAGGGGGAAACGGGGCTCCTCTGGATGTGGGCGGGACCATCGTGCTTCCTCTCGAGTGGAGACGGGTATGGCGGTGAACTTCTTGAGTTGCAGCAAGGGTGTGAAAGACCCTTTCGAAGTTCCAGAGGTTAGGTGTCATTAGTCTCCAGACGCCTCATCGGAAATAGGCCTCATCTCGCCTGGAAGGGAGAACTTCCTGGATTTTCTCGAGTTGCGGCAGGTGTTCTCGAGTTACGACGGGGACCTCAGGGACCCGCCCTGGTGTCCTCAGGAAAAGCCAGTCCCCATGCGAGTTGCTAGGGGGCCTCTAGGGATTCCTTTCCCGTCGATACCGGGGCCAAAATCCTTTTGTGGAGTCAGGGCCGGAACCGAGGATTCCTCTCATTGGCTGACATGAATCTTGGGGTACTTCTAAAGTCTCCCCAGGGGAGTCAGGCCTCGTCTCGAGTGGGGGCATGCACGTGCGCTTTCCCTCCAGGCTGTAGCAGTAATGTCACGCTTCCCGTCGCGTGAATCTAAGGATCTGTGGTTTTCCCTCAAGGCTTTCCCTCGAGGCTTTCCAACAGGGCTGTCCCACGTGCCACCGTGGTGTGAGTCGATCCTCGGCGTGAAAGATGAGCCAGTGCAGGGCAAAGAGGTTCCTCTGGAATGGACTGAGACATCTGGGGGACTCTTGGAATGGTGGTACGACCATGGAGTTCCTCTCGCCTTTCCTGTTGAGAGTGCCTCCTTTTGAGATGCGACGGGAACGCCGGGAATTCTTTCCCGTTGAAAGCAGGCAAAGGATCCCTTATCTCGAGCTACGAGGGGGAAACGGGGCTCCTCTGGATGTGGGCGGGACCATCGTGCTTCCTTTCGAGTGTAGACGGGTATGGCGGTGAACTTCTTGAGTTGCAGCAAGGGTGTGAAAGGCCCTTTCGAAGTTCCCGACTTTAGGTGTCATTAGTCCCCAGAGGCCTCATCGGAAATTGGCCTCATCTCGCCTGGAAGGGAGAACTTCCTGGATTTCTCGAGTGGCGGCAGGTGTTCTCGAGTTACGACGGGGACCTCAGGGACCCGCCCTGGTGGCCTCAGGAGAGGCCAGTCCCCATGCGAGTTGCTAGGGGGCCTCTCGGGATTCCTCTCCCGTCGATACCGGGGCCAAAGCCTTGTGTGGAGTCAGGGCCGGAACCGAGGATTCCTCTCAGGGGCTGACATGGATCTTTGGGTACTTCTGGAGTCTCCCCAGGGGAGTCAGGCCTCGTCTCGAGTGGGGGCTTGCACGTGCGCTTTCCTTCCAGGCTGTAGCAGCAATGTCACGCTTCCCGTGGCGTGGATCAAAGGATCTGTGGTTTTCCCTCGAGGCTTTCCCACAGGGCTGTCCCACGTGCCACCGTGGTGTGAGTCGATCCTCGGCGTGAAAGATGAGCCAGTGCAGGGCAAAGAGTTTCCTCTGGAATGGACTGAGACATCTGGGGGACTCTTGGAATGGTGGTACGACCATGGAGTTCCTCTTGCCTTTCCTGCTGAGAGTGCCTCCTCTTGAGATGCGACGTAAACGCCGGGAATTCTTTCCCGTTGAAAGCAGGGAAAGGATCCCTCATCTCGAGCTCCGAGGGGGAAACGGGGCTCCTCTGGATGTGGGCGGGACCATCGTGCTTCCTCTCGAGTGGAGACGGGTATGGCGGTGAACTTCTTGAGTTTCAGCAAGGGTGTGAAAGACCCTTTCGAAGTTCCAGAGGTTAGGTGTCATTAGTCTCCAGACGCCTCATCGGAAATAGGCCTCATCTCGCCTGGAAGGGAGAACTTCCTGGATTTTCTCGAGTTGCGGCAGCTGTTCTCGAGTTACGACGGGGACCTCAGGGACCCGCCCTGGTGGCCTCAGGAATGGCCAGTTCCCAAGCGAGTTGCTAGGGGGCCTCTCGGGATTCCTCTCCCGTCGATACCGGGGCCAAAAACCTTGTGGTGAGTCAGGGCCGGAACCGAGGATTCCTCTCAGGTGCTGACATGGATCTTTGCGTACTTCTGGAGTCTCCCCAGGGGAGTCAGGCCTCGTCTCGAGTGGGGGCATGCACGTGCACTTTCCTTCCAGGCTGTAGCAGCAATGTCACGCTTCCCGTGGCGTGGATCAAAGGATCTGTGGTTTTCCCTCGAGGCTTTCCCTCGAGGCTTTCCCACAGGGCTGTCCCACGTGCCACCGTGGTGTGAGTCGATTCTCGGCGTGAAAGATGAGCCAGTGCAGGGCAAAGAGGTTCCTCTGGAATGGACTGAGACATCTGGGGGACTCTTGGAATGGTGGTACGACCATGGAGTTCCTCTCGCCTTTCCTGTTGAGAGTGCCTCCTCTTGAGATGCGATGGGAACGCCGGGAATTCTTTCCCGTTGAAAGCAGGGAAAGGATCCCTCATCTCGAGCTACGAGGGGGAAACGGGGCTCCTCTGGATGTGGGCGGGACCATCGTGCTTCCTCTCGAGTGGAGACGGGTATGGCGGTGAACTTCTTGAGTTGCAGCAAGGGTGTGAAAGACCCTTTCGAAGTTCCAGAGGTTAGGTGTCATTAGTCTCCAGACGCCTCATCGGAAATAGGCCTCATCTCGCCTGGAAGGGAGAACTTCCTGGATTTTCTCGAGTTGCGGCAGGTGTTCTCGAGTTACGACGGGGACCTCAGGGACCCGCCCTGGTGGCCTCTGGAGAGGCCAGTCCCCATGCGAGTTGCTAGGGGGCCTCTCGGGATTCCTCTCCCGTCGATACCGGGGCCAAAAACCTTGTGTGGAGTCACGGCCGGAACCGAGGATTCCTCTCAGGGGCTGACATGTATCTTTGGGTACTTCTGGAGTCTTCCCAGGGGAGTCAGGCCTCGTCTCGAGTGGGGGCATGCACGTGCGCTTTCCTTCCAGGCTGTAGCAGCAATGTCACGCTTCCCGTCGCGTGGATCAAAGGATCTGTGGTTTTCCCTCGAGGCTTTCCCACAGGGCTGTCCCACGTGCCAACGTGGTGTGAGTCGATCCTCAGCGTGAAAGATGAGCCAGTGCAGGGCAAAGAGGTTCCTCTGGAATGGACTGAGACATCTGGGGGACTCTTGGAATGGTGGTACGACCATAGAGTTCCTCTCGCCTTTCCTGTTGAGAGTGCCTCCTCTTGAGATGGGACGGGAACGCCGGGAATTCTTTCCCGTTGAAAGCAGGGAAAGGATCCCTCATCTCGAGCTCCGAGGGGGAAATGGGGCTCCTCTGGATGTGGGCGGGACCATCGTGCTTCCTCTCGAGTGGAGACGGGTATGGCGGTGAACTTCTTGAGTTGCAGCAAGGGTGTGAAAGACCCTTTCGAAGTTCCAGAGGTTAGGTGTCATTAGTCTCCAGACGCCTCATCGGAAATAGGCCTCATCTCGCCTGGAAGGGAGAACTTCCTGGATTATCTCGAGTTGTGGCAGGTGTTCTCGAGTTACGACGGGGACCTTAGGGACCCGCACTGGTGGCCTCAGGAGAGGCCAGTCCCCATGCGAGTTGCTAGGGGGCCTCTCGGGATTCCTCTCCCGTCGATACGGGGGCCAAAAACCTTGTGTGGTGTCAGGGCCGGAACCGAGCATTCCTCTCAGGGGCTGACATGGATCTTTGGGTACTTGTGGAGTCTCCCCAGGGGAGTCAGGCCTCGTCTCGAGTGGGGGCATGCACGTGCGCTTTCCTTCCAGGCTGTAGCAGCAATGTCACGCTTCCCGAGGGGTGGATCAAAGGATCTGTGGTTTTCCCTCGAGGCTTTCCCACAGGGCTGTCCCACGTGCCACCGTGGTGTGAGTCGATCCTCGGCGTGAAAGATGAGCCAGTGCAGGGTAAAGAGTTTCCTCTGGAATGGACTGAGACATCTGCGGGACTCTTGGAATGGTGGTACGACCATGGAGTTCCTCTTGCCTTTCCTGCTGAGAGTGCCTCCTCTTGAGATGCGTCGGGAACGCCGAGAATTCTTTCCCGTTGAAAGCAGGGAAAGGATCCCTCATCTCGAGCTACGAGGGGGAAACGGGGCTCCTCTGGATGTGGGCGAGACCATAGTGCTTCCTCTCGAGTGGAGACGGGTATGGTGGTGAACATCTTGAGTTGCAGCAAGGGTGTGAAAGACCCTTTCGAAGTTCCTGAGGTTAGGTGTCATTAGTCTCCTGACACCTCATCGGAAATAGGCCTCATCTCGCCTGGAAGGGAGAACTTCCTGGATTTTCTCGAGTTGCGGCAGGTGTTCTCGAGTTACGACGGGGACCTCAGGGACACGCCCTGGTGGCCTCAGGAGAGGCCAGTCCCCATGCGAGTTGCGAGGAGGCCTCTCGGGATTCCTCTCCCGTCGATACCGGGGCCAAAAACCTTGTGTGCTGTCAGGGCCGGAACCGAGGATTACTCTCAGGGGCTGACATGGATCTTTGGGTACTTCTGGAGTCTCCCCAGGGGAGTCAGGCCTCGTCTCGAGTGGGGGCATCCACGTGCGCTTTCCGTCCAGGCTGTAGCAGCAATGTCACGCTTCCCGTCGCGTGGATCAAAGGATCTGTGGTTTTCCCTCGAGGCTTTCCCACAGGGCTGTCCCACGTGCCACCGTGGTGTGAGTCGATCCTCGGCTTGAAAGATGAGCCAGTGCAGGGCAAAGAGGTTCCTCTGTAATGGACTGAGACATCTGGGGGACTCTTGGAATGGTGGTACGACCATGGAGTTCCTCTCGCCTTTCCTGTTGAGAGTGCCTCCTCTTGAGATGCGACGGGAAAGCCGGGAATTCTTTCCCGTTGAAAGCAGGGAAAGGATCCCTCATCTCGAGCTACGAGGGGGAAACGGGGCTCCTCTGGATGTGGGCGGGACCATCGTGCTTCCTCTCGAGTGGAGACGGGTATGGCGGTGAACTTCTTGAGTTGCAGCAAGGGTGTGAAAGACCCTTTCGAAGTTCCAGAGGTTAGGTGTCATTAGTCTCCAGACGCCTCATCGGAAATAGGCCTCATCTCGCCTGGAAGGGAGAACTTCCTGGATTTTCTCGAGTTGCGGCAGGTGTTCTCGAGTTACGACGGGGACCTCAGGGACCCGCCCTGGTGGCCTCAGGAATGGCCAGTTCCCATGCGAGTTGCTAGGGGGCCTCTCGGGATTCCTCTCCCGTCGATACCGGGGCCAAAAACCTTGTGGTGAGTCAGGGCCGGAACCGAGGATTCCTCTCAGGTGCTGACATGGATCTTTGGGTACTTCTGGAGTCTCCCCAGGGGAGTCAGGCCTCGTCTCGAGTGGGGGCATGCACGTGCACTTTCCTTCCAGGCTGTAGCAGCAATGTCACGCTTCCCGTGGCGTGGATCAAAGGATCTGTGGTTTTCCCTCGAGGCTTTCCCTCGAGGCTTTCCCACAGGGCTGTCCCACGTGCCACCGTGGTGTGAGTCGATTCTCGGCGTGAAAGATGAGCCAGTGCAGGGCAAAGAGGTTCCTCTGGAATGGACTGAGACATCTGGGGGACTCTTGGAATGGTGGTACGACCATGGAGTTCCTCTCGCCTTTCCTGTTGAGAGTGCCTCCTCTTGAGATGCGACGGGAACGCCGGGAATTCTTTCCCGTTGAAAGCAGGGAAAGGATCCCTCATCTCGAGCTACGAGGGGGAAACGGGGCTCCTCTGGATGTGGGCGGGACCATCGTGCTTCCTCTCGAGTGGAGACGGGTATGGCGGTGAACTTCTTGAGTTGCAGCAAGGGTGTGAAAGACCCTTTCGAAGTTCCAGAGGTTAGGTGTCATTAGTCTCCAGACGCCTCATCGGAAATAGGCCTCATCTCGCCTGGAAGGGAGAACTTCCTGGATTTTCTCGAGTTGCGGCAGGTGTTCTCGAGTTACGACGGGGACCTCAGGGACCCGCCCTGGTGGCCTCTGGAGAGGCCAGTCCCCATGCGAGTTGCTAGGGGGCCTCTCGGGATTCCTCTCCCGTTGATACCGGGGCCAAAAACCTTGTGTGGAGTCACGGCCGGAACCGAGGATTCCTCTCAGGGGCTGACATGGATCTTTGGGTACTTCTGGAGTCTTCCCAGGGGAGTCAGGCCTCGTCTCGAGTGGGGGCATGCACGTGCGCTTTCCTTCCAGGCTGTAGCAGCAATGTCACGCTTCCCGTCGCGTGGATCAAAGGATCTGTGGTTTTCCCTCGAGGCTTTCCCACAGGGCTGTCCCACGTGCCAACGTGGTGTGAGTCGATCCTCAGCGTGAAAGATGAGCCAGTGCAGGGCAAAGAGGTTCCTCTGGAATGGACTGAGACATCTGGGGGACTCTTGGAATGGTGGTACGACCATAGAGTTCCTCTCGCCTTTCCTGTTGAGAGTGCCTCCTCTTGAGATGGGACGGGAACGCCGGGAATTCTTTCCCGTTGAAAGCAGGGAAAGGATCCCTCATCTCGAGCTCCGAGGGGGAAATGGGGCTCCTCTGGATGTGGGCGGGACCATCGTGCTTCCTCTCGAGTGGAGACGGGTATGGCGGTGAACTTCTTGAGTTGCAGCAAGGGTGTGAAAGACCCTTTCGAAGTTCCAGAGGTTAGGTGTCATTAGTCTCCAGACGCCTCATCGGAAATAGGCCTCATCTCGCCTGGAAGGGAGAACTTCCTGGATTATCTCGAGTTGTGGCAGGTGTTCTCGAGTTACGACGGGGACCTCAGGGACCCGCACTGGTGGCCTCAGGAGAGGCCAGTCCCCATGCGAGTTGCTAGGGGGCCTCTCGGGATTCCTCTCCCGTTGATACCGGGGCCAAAAACCTTGTGTGGAGTCAGGGCCGGAACCGAGAATTCCTCTCAGGGGCTGACATGGATCTTTGGGTACTTCTGGAGTCTTCCCAGGGGAGTCAGGCCTCGTCTCGAGTGGGGGCATGCAAGTGCGCTTTCCTTCCAGGCTGTAGCAGCAATGTCACGCTTCCCGTCGCGTGGATCAAAGGATCTGTGGTTTTCCCTCGAGGCTTTCCCACAGGGCTGTCCCACGTGCCAACGTGGTGTGAGTCGATCCTCGGCGTGAAAGATGAGCCAGTGCAGGGCAAAGAGGTTCCTCTGGAATGGACTGAGACATCAGGGGGACTCTTGGAAAGGTGGTACGACCATAGAGTTCCTCTCGCCTTTCCTGTTGAGAGTGCCTGCTCTTGAGATGCGACGGGAACGCCGGGAATTCTTTCCCGTTGAAAGCAGGAAAAGGATCCCTCATCTCGAGCTACGAGGGGGAAACGGGGCTCCTCTGGATATGGGCGGGTCCATCGTGCTTCCTTTCGAGTGTAGACGGGTATGGCGGTGAACTTCTTGAGTTGCAGCAAGGGTGTGAAAGGCCCTTTCGAAGTTCCCGACTTTAGGTGTCATTAGTCCCCAGAGGCCTCATCGGAAATTGGCCTCATCTCGCCTGGAAGGGAGAACTTCCTGGATTTCTCGAGTTGCGGCAGGTGTTCTCGAGTTACGACGGGGACCTCAGGGACCCGCCCTGGTGGCCTCAGGAGAGGCCAGTCCCCATGCGAGTTGCTAGGGGGCCTCTCGGGATTCCTCTCCCGTCGATACCGGGGCCAAAGCCTTGTGTGGAGTCAGGGCCGGAACCGAGGATTCCTCTCAGGGGCTGACATGGATCTTTGGGTACTTCTGGAGTCTCCCCAGGGGAGTCAGGCCTCGTCTCGAGTGGGGGCATGCACGTGCGCTTTCCTTCCAGGCTGTAGCAGCAATGTCACGCTTCCCGTGGCGTGGATCAAAGGATCTGTGTTTTTCCCTCGAGGCTTTCCCACAGGGCTGTCCCACGTGCCACCGTGGTGTGAGTCGATCCTCGGCGTGAAAGATGAGCCAGTGCAGGGCAAAGAGTTTCCTCTGGAATGGACTGAGACATCTGGGGGACTCTTGGAATGGTGGTACGACCATGGAGTTCCTCTTGCCTTTCCTGCTGAGAGTGCCTCCTCTTGAGATGCGACGTAAACGCCGGGAATTCTTTCCCGTTGAAAGCAGGGAAAGGATCCCTCATCTCGAGCTCCGAGCGGGAAACGGGGCTCCTCTGGATGTGGGCGGGACCATCGTGCTTCCTCTCGAGTGGAGACGGGTATGGCGGTGAACTTCTTGAGTTGCAGCAAGGGTGTGAAAGACCCTTTCGAAGTTCCAGAGGTTAGGTGTCATTAGTCTCCAGACGCCTCATCGGAAATAGGCCTCATCTCGCCTGGAAGGGAGAATTTCCTGGATTTTCTCGAGTTGCGGCAGCTGTTCTCGAGTTACGACGGGGACCTCAGGGACCCGCCCTGGTGGCCTCAGGAGAGGCCAGTCCCCATGCGAGTTGCTAGGGGGCCTCTCGGGATTCCTCTCCCGTCGATACCGGGGCCAAAAACCTTGTGTGCAGTCAGGGCCGGAACCGAGGATTCCTCTCAGGGGCTGACATGGATCTTTGGGTACTTGTGGAGTCTCCCCAGGGGAGTCAGGCCTCGTCTCGAGTGGGGGCATGCACGTGCGCTTTCCTTCCAGGCTGTAGCAGCAATGTCACGCTTCCCGTGGGGTGGATCAAAGGATCTGTGGTTTTCCCTCGAGGCTTTCCCACAGGGCTGTCCCACGTGCCACCGTGGTGTGAGTCGATCCTCGGCGTGAAAGATGAGCCAGTGCAGGGCAAAGAGTTTCCTCTGGAATGGACTGAGACATCTGGGGGACTCTTGGAATGGTGGTACGACCATGGAGTTCCTCTTGCCTTTCCTGCTGAGAGTGCCTCCTCTTGAGATGCGTCGGGAACGCCGGGAATTCTTTCCCGTTGAAAGCAGGGAAAGGATCCCTCATCTCGAGCTACGAGGGGGAAACGGGGCTCCTCTGGATTTGGGCGGGACCATAGTGCTTCCTCTCGAGTGGAGACGGGTATGGTGGTGAACATCTTGAGTTGCAGCAAGGGTGTGAAAGACCCTTTCGAAGTTCCTGAGGTTAGGTGTCATTAGTCTCCTGACACCTCATCGGAAATAGGCCTCATCTCGCCTGGAAGGGAGAACTTCCTGGATTTTCTCGAGTTGCGGCAGGTGTTCTCGAGTTACGACGGGGACCTCAGGGACACGCCCTGGTGGCCTCAGGAGAGGCCAGTCCCCATGCGAGTTGCGAGGAGGCCTCTCGGGATTCCTCTCCTGTCGATACCGGGGCCAAAAACCTTGTGTGCTGTCAGGGCCGGAACCGAGGATTACTCTCAGGGGCTGACATGGATCTTTGGGTACTTCTGGAGTCTCCCCAGGGGAGTCAGGCCTCGTCTCGAGTGGGGGCATCCACGTGCGCTTTCCGTCCAGGCTGTAGCAGCAATGTCACGCTTCCCGTGGCGTGGATCAAAGGATCTGTGGTTTTCCCTCGAGGCTTTCCCACAGGGCTGTCCCACGTGCCACCGTGGTGTGAGTCGATCCTCGGCTTGAAAGATGAGCCAGTGCAGGGCAAAGAGGTTCCTCTGTAATGGACTGAGACATCTGGGGGACTCTTGGAATGGTGGTACGACCATGGAGTTCCTCTCGCCTTTCCTGTTGAGAGTGCCTCCTCTTGAGATGCGACGGGAACTTCGGGAATTCTTTCCCGTTGAAAGCAGGGAAAGGATCCCTCATCTCGATCTCCGAGGGGGAAACGGGGCTCCTCTGGATGTGGGCGGGACCATCGTGCTTCCTCTCGAGTGGAGACGGGTATGGCGGTGAACTTCTTGAGTTGCAGCAAGGGTGTGAAAGACCTTTTCGAAGTTCCAGAGGTTAGGTGTCATTAGTCTCTAGACGCCTCATCGGAAATAGGCCTCATCTCGCCTGGAAGGGAGAACTTCCTGGATTTTCTCGAGTTGCGGCAGGTGTTCTCGAGTTACGACGGGGACCTCAGGGACCCGCCCTGGTGGCCTCAGGAGAGGCCAGTCCCCATGCGAGTTGCTAGGGGGCCTCTCGGGATTCCTCTCCCATCGATACTGGGGCCAAAAACCTTGTGTGCAGTCAGGGCCGGAACCGAGGATTCCTCTCAGGGGCTGACATGGAACTTTGGGTACTTCTGGAGTCTCCCCAGGGGAGTCAGGCCTCGTCTCGAGTTGGGGCATCCACGTGCGCTTTCCGTCCAGGCTGTAGCAACAATATCACGCTTCCCGTGGCGTGGATCAAAGGATCTGTGGTTTTCCCTCGAGGCTTTCCCACAGGGCTGTCCCACGTGCCACCGTGGTGTGAGTCGATCCTCGGCGTTAAAGATGAGCCAGTGCAGGGCAAAGAGTTTCCTCTGGAATGGACTGAGACATCTGGGGGGCTCTTGGAATGGTGGTACGACCATGGAGTTCCTCTCGCCTTTCCTGTTGAGAGTGCCTCCTCTTGAGATGCGACGGGAACGCCGGGAATTCTTTCCCGTTGAAAGCAGGAAAAGGATCCCTCATCTCGAGCTACGAGGGGGAAACGGGGCTCCTCTGGATATGGGCGGGACCATCGTGCTTCCTCTCGAGTGGAGACGGGTATGGCGGTGAACTTCTTGAGTTGCAGCAAGGGTGTGAAAGACTCTTTTGAAGTTCCAGAGGTTAGGTGTCATTAGTCTCCAGACGCCTCATCGGAAATAGGCCTCATCTCGCCTGGAAGGGAGAACTTCCTGGATTTTCTCGAGTTGCGGCAGGTGTTCTCGAGTTACGACGGGGACCTCAGGGACCCGCCCTGGTGGCCTCAGGAATGGCCAGTCCCCATGCGAGTTGCTAGGGGGCCTCTCGGGATTCCTCTCCCGTCGATACCGGGGCCAAAAACCTTGTGGTGAGTCAGGGCCGGAACCGAGGATTCCTCTCAGGGGCTGACATGGATCTTTGGGTACTTCTGGAGTCTCCCCAGGGGAGTCAGGCCTCGTCTCGAGTGGGGGCATGCACGTGCACTTTCCTTCCAGGCTGTAGCAGCAATGTCACGCTTCCCGTGGCGTGGATCAAAGGATCTGTGGTTTTCCCTCGAGGCTTTCCCTCGAGGCTTTCCCACAGGGCTGTCCCACGTGCCACCGTGGTGTGAGTCGATTCTCGGCGTGAACGATGAGCCAGTGCAGGGCAAAGAGTTTCCTCTGGAATGGACTGAGACATCTGGGGGACTCTTGGAATGGTGGTACGACCATGGAGTTCCTCTCGCCTTTCCTGTTGAGAGTGCCTCCTCTTGAGATGCGACGGGAACGCCGGGAATTCTTTCCCGTTGAAAGCAGGGAAAGGATCCCTCATCTCGAGCTACGAGGGGGAAACGGGGCTCCTCTGGATGTGGGCGGGACCATCGTGCTTCCTCTCGAGTGGAGACGGGTATGGCGGTGAACTTCTTGAGTTGCAGCAAGGGTGTGAAAGACCCTTTCGAAGTTCCAGAGGTTAGGTGTCATTAGTCTCCAGACGCCTCATCGGAAATAGGCCTCATCTAGCCTGGAAGGGAGAACTTCCTGGATTTTCTCGAGTTGCGGCAGGTGTTCTCGAGTTACGACGGGGACCTCAGGACCCGTTGATACCGGGGCCAAAAACCTTGTGTGGAGTCAGGGCCGGAACCGAGAATTCCTCTCAGGGGCTGACATGGATCTTTGGGTACTTCTGGAGTCTTCCCAGGGGAGTCAGGCCTCGTCTCGAGTGGGGGCATGCAAGTGCGCTTTCCTTCCAGGCTGTAGCAGCAATGTCACGCTTCCCGTCGCGTGGATCAAAGGATCTGTGGTTTTCCCTCGAGGCTTTCCCACAGGGCTGTCCCACGTGCCAACGTGGTGTGAGTCGATCCTCGGCGTGAAAGATGAGCCAGTGCAGGGCAAAGAGGTTCCTCTGGAATGGACTGAGACATCAGGGGGACTCTTGGAAAGGTGGTACGACCATAGAGTTCCTCTCGCCTTTCCTGTTGAGAGTGCCTCCTCTTGAGATGCGACGGGAACGCCGGGAATACTTTCCCGTTGAAAGCAGGAAAAGGATCCCTCATCTCGAGCTACGAGGGGGAAACGGGGCTCCTCTGGATGTGGGCGGGACCATCGTGCTTCCTCTCGAGTGGAGACGGGTATGGCGGTGAACTTCTTGAGTTGCAGCAAGGGTGTGAAAGACCCTTTCGAAGTTCCAGAGGTTAGGTGTCATTAGTCTCCAGACGCCTCATCGGAAATAGGCCTCATCTCGCCTGGAAGGGAGAACTTCCTGGATTTTCTCGAGTTGCGGCAGGTGTTCTCGAGTTACGACGGGGACCTCAGGGACCCGCCCTGGTGGCCTCTGGAGAGGCCAGTCCCCATGCGAGTTGCTAGGGGGCCTCTCGGGATTCCTCTCCCGTTGACACCGGGGCCAAAAACCTTGTGTGGAGTCACGGCCGGAACCGAGGATTCCTCTCAGGGGCTGACATGGATCTTTGGGTACTTCTGGAGTCTTCCCAGGGGAGTCAGGCCTCGTCTCGAGTGGGGGCATGCAAGTGCGCTTTCCTTCCAGGCTGTAGCAGCAATGTCACGCTTCCCGTCGCGTGGATCAAAGGATCTGTGGTTTTCCCTCGAGGCTTTCCCTCGAGGCTTTCCCACAGGGCTGTCCCACGTGCCACGGTGGTGTGAGTCGATCCTCGGCGTGAAAGATGAGCCAGTGCAGGGCAAAGATGTTCCTCTGGAATGGACTGAGAGATCTGGGGGACTCTTGGAATGGTGGTACGACCATGGAGTTCCTCTCGCCTTTCCTGTTGAGAGTGCCTCCTCTTGAGATGCGACGGGAACGCCGGGAATTCTTTCCCGTTGAAAGCAGGGAAAGGATCCCTCATCTCGAGCTACGAGGGGGAAACGGGGCTCCTCTGGATGTGGGCGGGACCATCGTGCTTCCTCTCGAGTGGAGACGGGTATGGCGGTGAACTTCTTGAGTTGCAGCAAGGGTGTGAAAGACCATTTCGAAGTTCCAGAGGTTAGGTGTCATTAGTCTCCAGACGCCTCATCGGAAATAGGCCTCATCTCGCCTGGAAGGGAGAACTTCCTGGATTTTCTCGAGTTGCGGCAGGTGTTCTCGAGTTACGACGGGGACCTCAGGGACCCGCCCTGGTGGCCTCTGGAGAGGCCAGTCCCCATGCGAGTTGCTAGGGGGCCTCTCGGGATTCCTCTCCCGTCGATACCGGGGCCAAAAACCTTGTGTGGAGTCAGGGCCGGAACCGAGGATTCCTCTCAGGGGCTGACATGGATCTTTGGGTACTTCTGGAGTCTTCCCAGGGGAGTCAGGCCTCGTCTCGAGTGGGGGCATGCACGTGCGCTTTCTTTCCAGGCTGTAGCAGCAATGTCACGCTTCCCGTGGCGTGGATCAAAGGATATGTGGTTTTCCCTCGAGGCTTTCCCTCGAGGCTTTCCCACAGGGCTGTCCCACGTGCCACCGTGGTGTGAGTCGATCCTCGGCGTGAAAGATGAGCGAGTGCAGGGCAAAGAGGTTCCTCTGTAATGGACTTTGACATCTGGGTGACTCTTGGAATGGTGGTACGACCATGGAGTTCCTCTCGCCTTTCCTGTGGAGAGTGCCTCCTCTTGAGATGCGACGGGAACACCGGGAATTCTTTCCCGTTGAAAAAGGGAAAGGATCCCTCATTTCGAGCTACGAGGGGGAAACGGGGCTCCTCTGGATGTGGGCCGGACCATCGTGCTTCCTCTCGAGTGGAGACGGGTATGGCGGTGAACTTCTTGAGTTGCAGCAAGGGTGTGAAAGACCCTTTCGAAGTTCCAGAGGTTAGGTGTCATTAGTCTCCAGACGCCTCATCGGAAATAGGCCTCATCTCGCCTGGAAGGGAGAACTTCCTGGATTTTCTCGAGTTGCGGCAGGTGTTCTCGAGTTACGACGGGGACCTCAGGGATCCGCCCTGGTGGCCTCAGGAGAGGCCAGTCCCCATGCGAGTTGCTAGGGGCCTTCTCGGGATTCCTCTCACGTCGATACTGGGGCCAAAAACCTTGTGTGGAGTCAGGGCCGGAACCGAGGATTCCTCTCAGGGGCTGACATAGATCTTTGGGTACTTCTGGAGTCTCCCCAGGGGAGTCAGGCCTCGTCTCGAGTGGGGGCATGCACGTGCACTTTCCTTCCAGGCTGTAGCAGCAATGTCACTCTTCCCTTCGCGTGGAACAAAGGATCTGTGGTTTTCCCTCGAGGCTTTCCCTCGAGGCTTTCCCACAGGGCTGTCCCACGTGCCACTGTGGTGTGAGTCGATCCTCGGCGTGAAAGATGAGCCAGTGCAGGGCAAAGAGGTTCCTCTGGAATGGACTGAGACATCTGTGGGACTCTTGGAATGGTGGTACGACCATGGAGTTCCTCTCGCCTTTCCTGTTGAGAGTGCCTCCTCTTGAGATGCGACGGGAACGCCGGGAATTCTTTCCCGTTGAAAGCAGGGAAAGGATCCCTCATCTCGAGCTACGAGGGGGAAACGGGGCTCCTCTGGATGTGGGCGGGACCATCGTGCTTCCTCTCGAGTGGAGACGGGTACGGCGGTGAACTTCTTGAGTTGCAGCAAGGGTGTGAAAGACCCTTTCGAAGTTCCAGAGGTTAGGTGTCATTAGTCTCCAGACGCCTCATCGGAAATAGGCCTCATCTCGCCTGGAAGGGAGAACTTCCTGGATTTTCTCGAGTTTCGGCAGGTGTTCTCGAGTTACGACGGGGACCTCAGGGAACCGCCCTGGTGGCCTCAGGAACGGCCAGTCCCCATGCGAGTTGCTAGGGGGCCTCTCGGGATTCCTCTCCCGTCGATACCGGGGCCAAAAACCTTGTGTGGAGTCAGGGCCGGAACAGAGGATTTCTCTCAGGGGCTGACATGGATCTTTGGGTACTTCTGGAGTCTCCCTAGGGGAGTCAGGCATCGTCTCGATTGGGGGCATGCACGTGCGCTTTCCTTCCAGGCTGTAGCAGCAATGTCCCGCTTCCCTTCGCGTGGATCAAAGAATCTGTGGTTTTCGCTCGTGGCTTTCCCTCGAGGCTTTTCCACAGGGCTGTCCCACGTGCCACGGTGGTGTGAGTCGATCCTCGGCGTGAAAGATGAGCCAGTGCAGGGCAAAGAGGTTCCTCTGGAATGGACTGAGACATCTGGGGGACTCTTAGAATGGTGGTACGCCCATAGAGTTCCTCTCGCCTTTCCTGTTGAGAATGCCTCCTGTTGAGATGCTACGGGAACGCCGGGAATTCTTTCCCGTTGAAAGCAGGGAAAGGATCCCTCATCTCGAGCTACGAAGGGGAAACGGGACTCCTCTGGATGTGGGCGGGACCATCGTGCTTCCTCTCGAGTGGAGACGGGTATGGCGGTGAACTTCTTGAGTTGCAGCAAGGGTGTGAAAGACCCTTTCGAAGTTCCAGAGGTTAGGTGTCATTAGTCTCCAGACGCCTCATCGGAAATAGGCCTCATCTCGCCTGGAAGGGAGAACTTCCTGGATTTTCTCGAGTTGCGTCAGGTGTTCTCGAATTACGACGGGGACCTCAGGGACCCGCCCTGGTGGCCTCAGGAGAGGCCAGTCCCCATGAGAGTTGCTAGGGGGCCTCTCGGGATTCCTCTCCCGTCGATACCGGAGCCAAAAACCTTGTGTGGAGTCAGGGCCGGAACCGAGGATTCCTCTCAGGGGCTGACATGGATCTTTGGGTACTTCTGGAGTCTCCACAGGGGAGTCAGGCCTCGTCTCGAGAGGGGGCATGCACGTGCGCTTTCCTTCCAGGCTGTAGCAGCAATGTCACGCTTCCCATCGCGTGGATCAAGGATCTGTGGTTTTCCCTCGAGGCTTTCCCTCGAGGCTTTCCCACAGGGCTGTCCCACGTGCCACCGTGGTGTGAGTCGATCCTCGGGGTGAAAGATGAGCCAGTGAAGGCAAAGAGGTTCCTCTGGAATGGAAAGATATATCTGGGGGACCTTTGAAATGGTGGTATGAGCATGGAGTTCCTCTCGCCTTTCCTGTTGAGAGTGCCTCCTCTTGAGATGTGACGGGAACGCCGGGAATTCTTTCCCGTTGAAAGCAGGGAAAGGATCCCTCATCTCGAGCTACGAGGCGGAGACGGGGCTCCTCTGGATGTGGGCGGGACCATCGTGCTTCCTCTCGAGTGGAGACGGGTATGGCGGTGAACTTCTTGAGTTGCAGCAAGGGTGTGAAAGACCCTTTCGAAGTTCCAGAGGTTAGGTGTCATTAGTCTCCAGACGCCTCATCGGATATAGGCCTCATCTCGCCTGGAAGGGAGAACTTCCTGGATTTTCTCGAGTTGCGGCAGGTGTTCTCAAGTTACGACAGGGACATCAGGGACCCGCCCTGGTGGCCTCAGGAGAGGCCAGTCCCCATGAGAGTTGCTAGGGGGCCTCTCGGGATTCCTCTCCCGTCGATATCGGGGCCAAAAACCTTGTGTGGAGTCAGGGCCGGAACCGAGGATTCCTCTCAGGGGCTGACATGGATCTTTGGGTACTTCTGGATACTCCCCAGGGGAGTCACGCCTCGTTTCGAGTGGGGGCATGCACGTGCGCTTTCCTTCCAGGCTGTAGCAGCAATGTCACGCTTCCCGTCGCGTGGATCAAAGGATCTGTGGTTTTCCCTCGAGGGTTTCTCTCGAAGCTTTCCCACAGGGCTGTCCCACGTGCCCCCGTGGTGTGAGTCGATCCTCGGTGTGAAAGATGTGCCAGTGCAGGGCAAACAGGTTCCTCTGGAATGGACTGAGACATCTGGGGGACTCTTGGAATGGTGGTACGACCATGGAGTTCCTCTCGCCTTTCCTGTTGAGAGTGCCTCCTCTTGAGATGCGACGGGAACTTCGGGAATTCTTTCCCGTTGAAAGCAGGGAAAGGATCCCTCATCTCGAGCTACGAGGGGGAAATGGGGCTCCTCTGGATGTGGGCGGGACCATCGTGCTTCCTCTCGAGTGGAGACGGGTATGGCGGTGAACTTCTTGAGTTGCAGCAAGGGTGTGAAAGACCCTTTCGAATTTCCAGAGGTTAGGTGTCATTAGACTCCAGACGCCTCATCGGAAATAGGCCTCTTCTCGCCTGGAAGGGAGAACTTCCTGGATTTTCTCGAGTTGCGGCAGGTGTTCTTGAGTTACGACGGGGACCTCAGGGACCCGCCCTGGTGGCCTCAGGAGAGGCCAGTCCCCATGCGAGTTGCTAGGGGGCCTCTCGGGATTCCTCTCCCGTCGATACCGGGGCCAAAAGCCTTGTGTGGAGTCAGGGCCGGAACCGAGGATTTCTCTCAGCGCCTGACATAGATCTTTGGGTACTTCTGGAGTCTCACCAGGGGAGTCAGGCCTCGTCTCGAGTGGGGGCATGCACGTGCGCTTTCCTTCCAGGCTGTAGCACCAATGTCACGCTTCCCGTCGCGTGGATCAAAGGATCTGTGGTTTTCCCTCGAGGCTTTCCCTCGAGGCTTTCCCACAGGGCTGTCCCACGTGCCACCGTGGTGTGAGTCGATCCTCGGCGTGAAAGATGAGCCAGTGCAAGGCAAAGAGGTTCCTCTGGAATGGACTGAGACATCTGGGGGACTCTTGGAATGGTGGTACGACCATGGAGTTCCTCTCGCCTTTCCTGTTGAGAGTTCCTCCTGTTGAGATGCGACGGGAACGCCGGGAATTCTTTCCCGTTGAAAGCAGGGAAAGGATCCCTCATCTCGAGCTACGAGGGGGAAACTGGGCTCCTCTGGATGTGGGCGGGACCATCGTGCTTCCTCTCAAGTGGAGACGGGTATGGCGGTGAACTTCTTGAGTTGCAGCAAGGGTGTGAAAGACCCTTTCGAAGTTCCAGAGGTTAGGTGTCATTAGTCTCCAGACGACTCATCGGAAATAGGCCTCATCTCGCCTGGAAGGGAGAACTTCCTGGATTTTCTCGAGTTGCGGCAGCTGTTCTCGAGTTACGACGGGGACCTCAGGGACCCGCCCTGGTGGCCTCAGGAGAGGCCAGTCCCCATGCGAGTTGCTAGGGGGCCTCTCGGGATTCCTCTCCCGTCGGTACCGGGGCCAAAAACCTTGTGTGGAGTCAGGGCCGGAATCGAGGATTCCTCTCAGGGGCTGACATAGATCTTTGGGTACTTCTGGAGTCTCCCCAGGGGAGTCAGGCCTCGTCTCGAGTGGGGGCATGCACGTGCGCTTTCCTTCCAGGCTGTAGCAGCAATGTCACGCTTCCCGTGGCGTGGATCAAAGGATCTGTGGTTTTCCCTCGAGGCTTTCCCTCGAGGCTTTCCCACAGGGCTGTCCCACGTGCCACCGTGGTGTGAGTCGATCCTCGGCGTGAAAGATGAGCCAGTGCAGGGCAAAGAGGTTCCTCTGGAATGGACTGAGACATCTGGGGGACTCTTGGAATGGTGGTACGACCATGGAGTTCCTCTCGCCTTTCCTGTTGAGAGTGCCTCCACTTGAGATGCGACGGGAACGCCGGGAATTCTTTCCCGTTGAAAGCAGGGAAAGGATCCCTCATCTCGAGCTCCGAGGGGGAAACGGGGCTCCTCTGGATGTGGGCGGGACCATCGTGCTTCCTCTCGAGTGGAGACGGGTATGGCGGTGAACTTCTTGAGTTGCAGCAAGGGTGTGAAAGACCCTTTCGAAGTTCCAGAGGTTAGGTGTCATTAGTATCCAGACGCCTCATCGGAAATAGGCCTCATCTCGCCTGGAAGGGAGAACTTCCTGGATTTTCTCGAGTTGCGGCAGGTGTTCTCGAGTTACGACGGGGACCTCAGGGACCCGCCCTGGTGGCCTCAGGAGAGTCCAGTCCCCATGCGAGTTGCTAGGGGGCCTCTCGGGATTCCTCTCCCGTCGATACCGGGGCCAAAAACCTTGTGTGGAGTCAGGGCCGGAACCGAGGATTCCTCTCAGGGGCTGACATAGATCTTTGGGTACTTCTGGAGTCTCCCCAGGGGAGTCAGGCCTCGTCTCGAGTGGGGGCATGCACGTGCGCTTTCCTTCCAGGATGTAGCAGCAATGTCACGCTTCCCGTCGCGTGGATCAAAGGATCTGTGGTTTTCCCTCGAGGCTTTCCCTCGAGGCTTTCCCACAGGGCTGTCCCACGTGCCACCGTGGTGTGAGTCGATCCTCGGCGTGAAAGATGAGCCAGTGCAAGGCAAAGAGGTTCCTCTGGAATGGACTGAGACATCTGGGGGACTCTTGGAATGGTGGTACGACCATGGAGTTCCTCTCGCCTTTCCTGTTGAGAGTGCCTCCTGTTGAGATGCGACGGGAACGCCGGGAATTCTTTCCCGTTGAAAGCAGGGAAAGGATCCCACATCTCGAGCTACGAGGGGGAAACGGGGCTCCTCTGGATGTGGGCGGGACCATCGTGCTTCCTCTCGAGTGGATACGGGTATGGCGGTGAACTTCTTGAGTTGCAGCAAGGGTGTGAAAGACCCTTTCGATGTTCCAGAGGTTAGGTGTCATTAGTCTCCAGACGCCTCATCGGAAATAGGCCTCATCTCGCCTGGAAGGGAGAACTTCCTGGATTTTCTCGAGTTGCGGCAGGTGTTCTCGAGTTACGACGGGGACCTCAGGGACCCGCACTGGTGGCCTCAGGAGAGGCCAGTCCCCATGCGAGTTGCTAGGGGGCCTCTCGGGATTCCTCTCCCGTCGATACTGGGGCCAAAAACCTTGTGTGGAGTCAGGGCCGGAACCGAGGATTCCTCTCAGGGGCTGACACGGATCTTTGGGTACTGCTGGAGTCTCCCCAGGGGAGTCAGGCCTCGTCTCGAGTGGGGGCATGCACGTGCGCTTTCCTTCCAGGCTGTAGCAGCAATGTCACGCTTCCCGTGGCGTGGATCAAAGGATCTGTGGTTTTCCCGCGAGGCTTTCCCTCGAGGCTTTCCCACAGGGCTGTCCCACGTGCCACCGCGGTGTGAGTCGATCCTCGGCGTGAAAGATGAGCCAGTGCAGGGCAACGAGATTCCTCTGGAATGGACTGAGACATCTGGGGGACTCTTGGAATGGTGGTTCGACCATGGAGTTCCTCTCGCCTTTCCTGTTGAGAGTGCCTCCTCTTGAGATGCGACGGGAACGCCGGGAATTCTTTCCCGTTGAAAGCAGGGAAAGGATCCCTCATCTCGAGCTACGAGGGGGAAACGGGGCTCCTCTGGATGTGGGCGGGACCATCGTGCTTCCTCTCGAGTGGAGACGGGTATGGCGGTGAACTTCTTGAGTTGCAGCAAGGGTGTGAAAGACCCTTTCGAAGTTCCAGAGGTTAGGTGTCATTAGTCTCCAGACGCCTCATCGGAAATAGGCCTCATCTCGCCTGGAAGGGAGAACTTCCTGGATTTTCTCGAGTTGCGGCAGGTGTTCTCGAGTTACGACGGGGACCTCAGGGACCCGCCCTGGTGGCCTAAGAGGCCAGTCCCCATGCGAGTTGCTAGGGGGCCTCTCGGGATTCCTCTCCCGTCGATACCGGGGCCAAAAACCTTGTGTGGATTCAGGGCCGGAACCGAGGATTCCTCTCAGGGGCTGACATCGATCTTTGGGTACTTCTGGAGTCTCCCCAGGGGAGTCAGGCCTCGTCTCGAGTGGGGGCATGCACGTGCGCTTTCCTTCCAGGCTGTAGCAGCAATGTTCCGCTTCCCGTGGCGTGGATCAAAGGATCTCTGGTTTTCCCTCGAGGCTTTCCCTCGAGGCTTTCCCAAACGGCTGTCCCACGTGCCACCGTGGTGTGAGTCGATCCTCGGCGTGAAAGATGAGCCAGTGCAGGGCAAAGAGGTTCCTCTGGAATGGACTGAGACTTCTGGGGGACTCTTGGAATGGTGGTACGACCATGGAGTTCCTCTCGCCTTTCCTGTTGAGAGTGCCTCCTCTTGAGATGCGACGGGAACGCCGGGAATTCTTTCCTGTTGAAAGCAGGGAAAGGATCCCTCATCTCGAGCTACGAGGGGGAAACGGGGCTCCTCTGGATGTGGGCGGGACCATCGTGCTTCCTCTCGAGTGGAGACTGGTATGGCGGTGAACTTCTTGAGTTGCAGGAAGGGTGTCAAAGACCCTTTCGAAGTTCCAGAGGTTAGGTGTCATTAGTCTCCAGACGCCTCATCGGAAATAGGCCTCATCTCGCCTGGAAGGGAGAACTTCCTGGATTTTCTCGAGTTGCGGCAGGTGTTCTCGAGTTACGACGGGGACCTCAGGGACCCGCCCTGGTGGCCTCAGGAGAGGCCAGTCCCCATGCGACTTGCTAGGGGGCCTCTCGGGATTCCTCTCCCGTGGATACCGGGGCCAAAAACCTTGTGTGGAGTCAGGGCCGGAACCGAGGATTCCTCTCAGGGGCTGACATGGATCTTTGGGTACTTCTGGAGTCTCCCCAGGGGAGTCAGGCCTCGTCTCGAGTGGGGGCATGCACGTGCGCTTTCCTTCCAGGCTGTAGCAGCAATGTCACGCTTCCCGTGGCGTGGATCAAAGGATCTGTGGTTTTCCCTCGAGGCTTTCCCTCGAGGCTTTCCCAAAGGGCGGTCCCACGTGCCACCGTGGTGTGAGTCGATCCTCGGCGTGAAAGATGAGCCAGTGCAGGGCAAAGAGGTTCCTCTGGAATGGAATGAGACATCTGGGGGACTCTTGGAATGGTGGTACGACCATGGAGTTCCTCTCGCCTTTCCTGTTGAGAGTGCCTCCTCTTGAGATGCGACGGGAACGCCGGGAATTCTTTCCCGTTGAAAGCAGGGAAAGGATCCCTCATCTCGAGCTACGAGGGGGAATCGGGGCTCCTCTGGATGTGGGCCGGACCATCGTGCTTCCTGTCGAGTGGAGACGGGTATGGCGGTGAACTTCTTGAGTTGCAGCAAGGGTGTGAAAGACCCTTTCGAAGTTCCAGATGTTAGGTGTCATTAGTCTCCAGACGCCTCATCGGAAATAGGCCTCATCTCGCCTGGAAGGGAGAACTTCCTGGATTTTCTCGAGTTGCGGCAGGTGTTCTCGAGTTACGACGGGGACCTCAGGGACCCGCCCTGGTGGCCTCAGGAGAGGCCAGTCCTCATGCGAGTTTCTAGGGGGCCGCTCGGGATTCCTCTCCCGTCGATACCGGGGCTAAAAACCTTGTGTGGAGTCAGGGCCGGAACCGAGGATTCCTCTCAGGGTCTGACATGGATCTTTGGGTCCTTCTGGAGTCTCCCCAGGGGAGTCAGGCCTCGTCTAGAGTGGGGGCATGCACGTGCGCTTTCCTTCCAGCCTGTAGCAGCAATGTCACACTTCCCGCCGCGTGGATCAAAGGATCTGTGGTTTTCCCTCGAGGCTTTCCCTCGAGGCTTTCCCACAGGGCTGTCCCACGTGCCACCGTGGAGTGAGTCGATCCTCGGCGTGAAAGATGAGCCAGTGCAGGGCAAAGAGGTTCCTCTGGAATGGACTGAGACATCTGGGGGACTCTTGGAATGGTGGTACGACCATGGAGTTCCTCTTGCCTTTCCTGTTGAGAGTGCCTCCTCTTGAGATGCGACGGGAACGCCGGGAATTCTTTCCCGTTGAAAGCAGGGAAAGGATCCCTCATCTCGAGCTACGAGGGGGAAACAGGGCTCCTCTGGATGTGGGCGGGACCATCGTGCTTCCTCTCGAGTGGAGACGGGTATGGCGGTGAACTTCTTGAGTTGCAGCAAGGGTGTGAAAGACCCTTTCGAAGTTCCAGAGGTTAGGTGTCATTAGTCTCCAGACGCCTCATCGGAAATAGGCCTCATCTCGCCTGGAAGGGAGAACTTCCTGGATTTTCTCGAGTTGCGGCAGGTGTTCTCGAGTTACGACGGGGACCTCAGGGACCCGCCCTGGTGGCCTCAGGAGAGGCCAGTCCCCATGCGAGTTGCTAGGGGGCCTCTCGGGATTCCTCTCCCGTCGATACCGGGGCCAAAAACCTTGTGTGGTGTCAGGGCCGGAACCGAGGATTCCTCTCAGGGGCTGACATGGATCTTTGGGTACTTCTGGAGTCTCCCCAGGGGAGTCAGGCCTCGTCTCGAGTGGGGGCATGCACGTGCGCTTTCCTTCCAGGCTGTAGCAGCAATGTCACGCTTCCCGTGGCGTGGATCAAAGGATCTGTGGTTTTCCCTCGAGGCTTTCCCTCGAGGCTTTCCCACAGGGCTGTCCCACGTGCCACCGTGGTGTGAGTCGATCCTCGGCGTGAAAGATGAGCCAGTGCAGGGCAAAGAGATTCCTCTGGAATGGACTGAGACATCTGGGGGACTCTTGGAATGGTGGTACGACCATGGAGTTCCTCTCGCCTTTCCTGTTGAGAGTGCCTCCTCTTGAGATGCGACGGGAACGCCGGGAATTCTTTCCCGTTGAAAGCAGGGAAAGGATCCCTCATCTCGAGCTACGAGGGGGAAACGGGGCTCCTCTGGATGTGGGCGGGACCATCGTGCTTCCTCTCGAGTGGAGACGGGTATGGCGGTGAACTTCTTGAGTTTCAGCAAGGGTGTGAAAGACCCTTTCGAAGTTCCAGAGGTTAGGTTTCATTAGTCTCCAGACGCCTCATCGTAAATAGGCCTCTTCTCGCCTGGAAGGGAGAACTTCCTGGATTTTCTCGAGTTGCGGCAGGTGTTTTCGAGATACGACGGGGACCTCAGGGACCCGCCCTGGTGGCCTCAGGAGAGGCCAGTCCTCATGCGAGTTGCTAGGGTGCCTCTCGGGATTCCTCTCCCGTTGATACCGGGGCCAAAAACCTTGTGTGGAGTCAGGGCCGGAACAGAGGATTCCTCTCAGGGGCTGACATGGATCTTTGGGTACTTCTGGAGTCTCCCCAGGGGAGTCAGGCCTCGTCTCGAGTGGGGGCATGCACGTGCGCTTTCCTTCCAGGCTGTAGCAGCAATGTCACGCTTCCAGTGGCGTGGATCAAAGGATCTGTGATTTTCCCTCGAGGCTTTCCCTCGAGGATTTCCCAAAGGGCTGTCCCACGTGCCACCGTGGTGTGAGTCGATCCTCGGCGTGAAAGATGAGCCAGTGCAGGGAAAAGAGGTTCCTCTGGTATGGACTGAGACATCTGGGAGACTCTTGAAATGGTGGTACGACCATGGAGTTCCTCTCGTCTTTCCTGTTGAGAGTGCCTCCTCTTGAGATGCGACGGGAACGCCGGGAATTCTTTCCCGTTGAAAGCAGGGAAAGGATCCCTCATATCGAGCTACGAGGGGGAAACGGGGCTCCTCTGGATGTGGGCGGGACCATCGTGCTTCCTCTCGAGTGGAGACGGGTATGGCGGTGAACTTCTTGAGTTGCAGCAAGGGTGTGAAAGACCCTTTCGAAGTTCCAGAGGTTAGGTGTCATTAGTCTCCAGACCCCTCATCGGAAATAGGCCTCATCTCGCCTGGAAGGGAGAACTTCCTGGATTTTCTCGAGTTGCGGCAGGTGTTCTCGAGTTACGACGGGGACCTCAGGGACCCGCCCTGGTGGCCTCAGGAGACGCCAGTCCCCATGCGAGTTGCTAGGGGGCTTCTCGGGATTCCTCTCCCGTCGATACCGGGGCCAAAAACCTTGTGTGGTGTCAGGGCCGGAACCGAGGATTCCTCTCAGGGGCTGACATGGATCTTTGGGTACTTCTGGAGTCTCCCCACGGGAGTCAGGCCTCGTCTAGAGTGGGGGCATGCACGTGCGCTTTCCTTCCAGGCTGTAGCAGCAATGTCACACTTCCCGCCGCGTGGATCAAAGGATCTGTGGTTTTCCCTCGAGGCTTTCCCTCGAGGCTTTCCCACAGGGCTGTCCCACGTGCCACCGTGGTGTGAGCCGATCCTTGGCGTGAAAGATGAGCCAGTGCAGGGCAAAGAGGTTCCTCTGGAATGGACTGAGACATCTGGGGGACTCTTGGAATGGTGGTACGACCATGGAGTTCCTCTCGCCTTTCCTGTTGAGAGTGCCTCCTTTTGAGATGCGACGGGAACGCCGGGAATTCTTTCCCGTTGAAAGCAGGGAAAGGATCGCTCATCTCGAGCTAGGAGGGGGAAACGGGGCTCCTCTGGATGTGGGCGGGATCATCGTGCTTCCTCTCGAGTGGAGACGGGTATGGCGGTGAACTTCTTGAGTTGCAGCAAGGGTGTGAAAGACCCTTTCGAAGTTCCAGAGGTTAGGTGTCATTAGTCTCCAGACGCCTCATCGGAAATAGGCCTCATCTCGCCTGGAAGGGAGAACTTCCTGGATTTTCTCGAGTTGCGGCAGGTGTTCTCGAGTTACGACGGGGACCTCAGGGACCAGCCCTGGTGGCCTCAGGAGAGGCCAGTCCCCATGCGACTTGCTGGGGGGCCTCTCGGGATTCCTCTCCCGTCGATACCGGGGCCAAAAACCTTGTGTCGAGTCAGGGCCAGAACCGAGGATTCCTCTCAGGGGCTGACATGGATCTTTGGGTTCTTCTGGAGTCTCCCCAGGGGAGTCAGGCCTCGTCTCGAGTGGGGGCATGCACGTGCGCTTTCCTTCCAGCCCGTAGCAGCAATGTCACACTTCCCGTCGCGTGGATCAAAGGATCTGTGGTTTTCCCTCGAGGCTTTCCCTCGAGGCTTTCCCACAGGGCTGTCCCACGTGCCACCGTGGTGTGAGCCGATCCTTGGCGTGAAAGATGAGCCAGTGCAGGGCAAAGAGGTTCCTCTGGAATGGACTGAGACATCTGGGGGACTCTTGGAATGGTGGTACGACCATGGAGTTCTTCTCGCCTTTCCTGTTGAGAGTGCCTCCTCTTGAGATGCGACGGGAACGCCGGGAATTCTTTCCCGTTGAAAGCAGGGAAAGGATCCCTCATCTCGAGCTACGAGGGCGAAACGGGGCTCCTCTGGATGTGGGCGGGACCATCGTGCTTCCTCTCGAGTGGAGACGGGTATGGCGGTGAACTTCTTGAGTTGCAGCAAGGGTGTGAAAGACCCTTTCGAAGTTCCAGAGGTTAGGTGTCATTAGTCTCCAGACGCCTCATCGGAAATAGGCCTCATCTCGCCTGGAAGGGAGAACTTCCTGGAATTTCTCGAGTTGCGGCAGGTGTTCTTGAGTTACGACGGGGACCTCAGGGACCCGCCCTGGTGGCCTCAGGAGAGGCCAGTCCCCATGCGAGTTGCTAGGGGGCCTCTCGGGATTCCTCTCCCGTCGATACCGGGGCCAAAAACATTGTGTGGAGTCAGGGCCGGAACCGAGGATTCCTCTCAGGGGCTGACATGGATCTTTGGGTACTTCTGGAGTCTCCCCAGGGGAGTCAGGCCTCGTCTCGAGTGGGGGCATGCACGTGCCCTTTACTTCCAGGCTGTAGCAGCAATGTCACGCTTCCCGTGGCGTGGATCAAAGGATCTGTGGTTTTCCCTCGAGGCTTTCCCTCGAGGCTTTCCCACAGGGCTGTCCCACGTGCCACCGTGGTGTGAGTCGATCCTCGGCGTGAAAGATGAGCCAGTGCAGGGCAAAGAGGTTCCTCTGGAATGGACTGAGACATCTGGGGGACTCTTGGAATGGTGGTACGACCATGGAGTTCCTCTCGCCTTTCCTGTTGAGAGTGCCTCCTCTTGAGATGCGACGGGAACGCCGGGAATTCTTTCCCGTTGAAAGCAGGGAAAGGATCCCTCATCTCGAGCTACGAGGGGGAAACGGGGCTCCTCTGGATGTGGGCGGGACCATCGTGCTTCCTCTCGAGTGGAGACGGGTATGGTGGTGAACTTCCTGAGTTGCAGCAAGGGTGTGAAAGACCCTTTCGAATTTCCAGAGGTTCGGTGTCATTAGTCTCCAGACGCCTCATCGGAAATAGGCCTCATCTTGCCTGGAAGGGAGAACTTCCTGGATTTTCTCGAGTTGCGGCAGGTGTTCTCGAGTTACGACGGGGACCTCAGGGACCCGCCCTGGTGGCCTCAGAAGAGGCCAGTCTTCATGTGAGTTGCTAGGGGGCCTCTCGGGATTTCTCTCCCGTCGATACCGGGGCCAAAAACCTTGTGTGGAGTCAGGGCCGGAACCGAGGATTCCTCTCAGGGGCTGACATGGATCTTTGGGTACTTCTGGAGTCTCCCCAGGGGAGTCAGGCCTCGTCTCGAGTGGGGGCATGCACGTGCGCTTTCCTTCCAGGCTGTAGCAGCAATGTCACGCTTCCCGCCGCGTGAATCAAAGGATCTGTGGTTTTCCCTCGAGGCTTTCCCTCGAGGCTTTCCCACAGGGCTGTCCCACGTGCCACCGTGGTGTGAGTCGATCCTCGGCGTGAAAGATGAGCCAGTGCAGGGCAAAGAGATTCCTCTGGAATGGACTGAGACATCTGGGGGACTCTTGGAATGGTGGTACGACCATGGAGTTCCTCTCGCCTTTCCTGTTGAGAGTGCCTCCTCTTGAGATGCGACGGGAACGCCGGGAATTCTTTCCCGTTGAAAGCAGGGAAAGGATCCCTCATCTCGAGCTACGAGGGGGAAACGGGGCTCCTCTGGATGTGGGCGGGACCATCGTGCTTCCTCTCGAGTGGAGACGGGTATGGCGGTGAACTTCTTGAGTTTCAGCAAGGGTGTGAAAGACCCTTTCGAAGTTCCAGAGGTTAGGTGTCATTAGTCTCCAGTCGCCTCATCGTAAATAGGCCTCTTCTCGCCTGGAAGGGAGAACTTCCTGGATTTTCTCGAGTTGCGGCAGGTGTTTTCGAGATACGACGGGGACCTCAGGGACCCGCCCTGGTGGCCTCAGGAGAGGCCAGTCCTCATGCGAGTTGCTAGGGGGCCTCTCGGGATTCCTCTCCCGTTGATACCGGGGCCAAAAACCTTGTGTGGAGTCAGGGCCGGAACAGAGGATTCCTCTCAGGGGCTGACATGGATCTTTGGGTACTTCTGGAGTCTCCCCAGGGGAGTTAGGCCTCTTCTCGAGTGGGGGCATGCACGTGCGCTTTCCTTCCAGGCTGTAGCAGCAATGTCACGCTTCCCGTCGCGTGGATCAAAGCATCTGTGGTTTTCCCTCGAGGCTTTCCCTCGAGGATTTCCCACAGGGCTGTCCCACGTGCCACCGTGGTGTGAGTCGATCCTCGGCGTGAAAGATGAGCCAGTGCAGGGCAAAGAGGTTCCTCTGGTATGGACTGAGACATCTGGGAGACTCTTGAAATGGTGGTACGACCATGGAGTTCCTCTCGCCTTTCCTGTTGAGAGTGCCTCCTCTTGAGATGCGACGGGAACGCCGGGAATTCTTCCCCGTTGAAAGCAGGGAAAGGATCCCTCATATCGAGCTACGAGGGGGAAACGGGGCTCCTCTGGATGTGGGCGGGACCATCGTGCTTCCTCTCGAGTGGAGACGGGTATGGCGGTGAACTTCTTGAGTTGCAGCAAGGGTGTGAAAGACCCTTTCGAAGTTCCAGAGGTTAGGTGTCATTAGTCTCCAGACGCCTCATCGGAAATAGGCCTCATCTCGCCTGGAAGGGAGAACTTCCTGGATTTTCTCGAGTTGCGGCAGGTGTTCTCGAGTTACGACGGGGACCTCAGGGACCCGCCCTGGTGGCCTCAGGAGAGGCCAGTCCCCATGCGAGTTGCTAGGGGGCCTCTCGGGATTCCTCTCCCGTCGATACCGGGGCCAAAAACCTTGTGTGGAGTCAGGGCCGGAACCGAGGATTCCTCTCAGGGGCTGACATGGATCTTTGGGTACTTCTGGAGTCTCCCCAGGGGAGTCAGGCCTCGTCTCGTGTGGGGGCATGCACGTGCGCTTTCCTTCCAGGCTGTAGCAGCAATGTCACACTTCCCGCCGCGTGGATCAAAGGATCTGTGGTTTTCCCTCGAGGCTTTCCCTCGAGGCTTTCCCACAGGGCTGTCCCACGTGCCACCGTGGTGTGAGCCGATCCTCGGCGTGAAAGATGAGCCAGTGCAGGGCAAAGAGGTTCCTCTGGAATGGACTGAGACATCTGGGGGACTCTTGGAATGGTGGTACGACCATGGAGTTCCTCTCGCCTTTCCTGTTGAGAGTGCCTCCTCTTGAGATGCGACGGGAACGCCGGGAATTCTTTCCCGTTGAAAGCAGGGAAAGGATCCCTCATCTCGAGCTACGAGGGGGAAACGGGGCTCCTCTGGATGTGGGCGGGACCATCGTGCTTCCTGTCGAGTGGAGACGGGTATGGCGGTGAACTTCTTGAGTTGCAGCAAGGGTGTGAAAGACCCTTTCGAAGTTCCAGAGGTTAGGTGTCATTAGTCTCCAGACGCCTCATCGGAAATAGGCCTCATCTCGCCTGGAAGGGAGAACTTCCTGGATTTTCTCGAGTTGCGGCAGGTGTTCTCGAGTTACGACGGGGACCTCAGGGACCCGCCCTGGTGGCCTCAGGAGACGCCAGTCCCCATGCGAGTTGCTAGGGGGCCTCTCGGGATTCCTCTCCCGTCGATACCGGGGCCAAAAACATTGTGTGGAGTCAGGGCCGGAACCGAGGATTCCTCTCAGGGGCTGACATGGATCTTTGGGTACTTCTGGAGTCTCCCCAGGGGAGTCAGGCCTCGTCTCGAGTGGGGGCATGCACGTGCGCTTTCCTTCCAGGCTGTAGCAGCAATGTCACACTTCCCTCCGCGCGGATCAAAGGATCTGTGGTTTTCCCTCGAGGCTTTCCCTCGAGGCTTTCCCACAGGGCTGTCCCACGTGCCACCGTGGTGTGAGCCGATCCTCGGCGTGAAAGATGAGCCAGTGCAGGGCAAAGAGGTTCCTCTCGAATGGACTGAGACATCTGGGGGACTCTTGGAATGGTGGTACGACCATGGAGTTCCATCTCGCCTTTCCTGTTGAGAGTGCCTCCTCTTGAGATGCGACGGGAACGCCGGGAATTCTTTCCCGTTGAAAGCAGGGAAAGGATCCCTCATCTCGAGCTACGAGGGGGAAACTGGGCTCCTCTGGATGTGGGCGGGACCATCGTGCTTCCTCTCGAGTGGAGACGGGTATGGCGGTGAACTTCTTGAGTTGCAGCAAGGGTGTGAAAGACCCTTTCGAAGTTCCAGAGGTTAGGTGTCATTAGTCTCCAGACGCCTCATCGGAAATAGGCCTCATCTCGCCTGGAAGGGAGAACTTTCTGGATTTTCTCGAGTTGCGGCAGGTGTTCTCGAGTTACGACGGGGACCTCAGGGACCCGCCCTGGTGGCCTCAGGAGAGGCCAGTCCCCATGCGACTTGCTAGGGGGCCTCTCGGGATTCCTCTCCCGTCGATACCGGGGCCAAAAACCTTGTGTCGAGTCAGGGCCAGAACCGAGGATTCCTCTCAGGGGCTGACATGGATCTTTGGGTTCTTCTGGAGTCTCCCCAGGGGAGTCAGGCCTCGTCTAGAGTGGGGGCATGCACGTGCGCTTTCCTTCCAGGCTGTAGCAGCAATGTCACGCTTCCCGTCACGTGGATCAAAGGATCTGTGGTTTTCCCTCGAGGCTTTCCCTCGAGGCTTTCCCACAGGGCTGTCCCACGTGCCACCGTGGTGTGAGTCGATCCTCGGCGTGAAAGATGAGCCAGTGCAGGGCAAAGAGGTTCCTCTGGAATGGACTGAGACATCTGGGGGACTCTTGGAATGGTGGTACGACCATGGAGTTCCTCTCGCCTTTC
The DNA here is from genome assembly GCF_032405125.1 of Capricornis sumatraensis. Lineage (NCBI taxonomy): Eukaryota > Metazoa > Chordata > Mammalia > Artiodactyla > Bovidae > Capricornis > Capricornis sumatraensis. The sequence goes on from NW_027184613.1 coordinate 5,422,640, forward strand.
CTGTTGAGAGTGCCTCCTCTTGAGATGCGACGGGAACGCCGGGAATTCTTTCCCGTTGAAAGCAGGGAAAGGATCCCTCATCTCGAGCTACGAGGGGGAAACGGGGCTCCTCTGGATGTGGGCGGGACCATCGTGCTTCCTCTCGAGTGGAGACGGGTATGGCGGTGAACTTCTTGAGTTGCAGCAAGGGTGTGAAAGACCCTTTCGAAGTTCCAGAGGTTAGGTGTCATTAGTCTCCAGAAGCCTCATCGGAAATAGGCCTCATCTCGCCTGGAAGGGAGAACTTCCTGGATTTTCTCGAGTTGCGGCAGGTGTTCTCGAGTTACAACGGGGACCTCAGGGACCCGCCCTGGTGGCCTCAGGAGAGGCCAGTCCCCATGCGACTTGCTAGGGGGCCTCTCGGGATTCCTCTCCCGTCGATACCGGGGCCAAAAACCTTGTGTGGAGTCAGGGCCGGAACCGAGGATTCCTCTCAGGGGCTGACATGGATCTTTGGGTACTTCTGGAGTCTCCCCAGGGGAGTCAGGCCTCGTCTCGAGTGGGGGCATGCACGTGCGCTTTCCTTCCAGGCTGTAGCAGCAATGTCACGCTTCCCGTGGCGTGCATCAAAGGATCTGTGGTTTTCCCTCGAGGCTTTCCCTCGAGGCTTTCCCAAAGGGCTGTCCCACGTGCCACCGTGGTGTGAGTCGATCCTCGGCGTGAAAGATGAGCCAGTGAAGGGCAAAGAGGTTCCTCTGGAATGGACTGAGACATCTGGGGGACTCTTGGAATGGTGGTACGACCGTGGAGTTCCTCTCGCCTTTCCTGTTGAGAGTGCCTCCTCTTGAGATGCGACGGGAACGCCGGGAATACTTTCCCGTTGAAAGCAGGGAAAGGATCCCTCATCTCGAGCTACGAGGGGGAAACGGGGCTCCTCTGGATGTGGGCGGGACCATCGTGCTTCCTGTCGAGTGGAGACGGGTATGGCGGTGAACTTCTTGAGTTGCAGCAAGGGTGTGAAAGACCCTTTCGAAGTTCCAGAGGTTAGGTGTCATTAGTCTCCAGACGCCTCACGGAAATAGGCCTCATCTCGCCTGGAAGGGAGAACTTCCTGGAATTTCTCGAGTTGCGGCAGGTGTTCTCGAGTTACGACGGGGACCTCAGGGACCCGCCCTGGTGGCCTCAGGAGACGCCAGTCCCCATGCGAGTTGCTAGGGGGCCTCTCGGGATTCCTCTCCCGTCGATACCGGGGCCAAAAACATTGTGTGGAGTCAAGGCCGGAATCGAGGATTCCTCTCAGGGGCTGACATGGATCTTTGGGTAATTCTGGAGTCTCCCCAGGGGAGTCAGGCCTCGTCTCGAGTGGGGGCATGCACGTGCGCTTTCCTTCCAGGCTGTAGCAGCAATGTCACGCTTCCCGTGGCGTGGATCAAAGGATCTGTGGTTTTCCCTCGAGGCTTTCCCTCGAGGCTTTCCCACAGGGCTGTCCCACGTGCCACCGTGGTGTGAGTCGGTCCTCGGCGTGAAAGATGAGCCAGTGCAGGGCAAAGAGGTTCCTCTGGAATGGACTGAGACATCTGGGGGACTCTTGGAATGGTGGTACGACCATGGAGTTCCTCTCGCCTTTCCTGTTGAGAGTGCCTCCTCTTGAGATGCGACGGGAACGCCGGGAATTCTTTCCCGTTGAAAGCAGGGAAAGGATCCCTCATCTCGAGCTACGAGGGGGAAACGGGGCTCCTCTGGATGTGGGCGGGACCATCGTGCTTCCTGTCGAGTGGAGACGGGTATGGCGGTGAACTTCTTGAGTTGCAGCAAGGGTGTGAAAGACCCTTTCGAAGTTCCAGAGGTTAGGTGTCATTAGTCTCCAGACGCCTCATCGGAAATAGGCCTCATCTCGCCTGGAAGGGAGAACTTCCTGGATTTTCTCGAGTTGCGGCAGGTGTTCTCTAGTTACGACGGGGACCTCAGGGACCCGCCCTGGTGGCCTCAGGAGAGGCCAGTCCCCATGCGAGTTGCTAGGGGGCCTCTCGGGATTCCTCTCCCGTCGATACCGGGGCCAAAAACCTTGTGTGGAGTCAGGGCCGGAACCGAGGATTCCTCTCAGGGGCTGACATGGATCTTTGGGTACTTCTGGAGTCTCCCCAGGGGAGTCAGGCCTCGTCTCGAGTGGGGGCATGCACTTGCGCTTTCCTTCCAGGCTGTAGCAGCAATGTCACACTTCCCGTCGCGTGGATCAAAGGATCTGTGGTTTTCCCTCGAGGCTTTCCCTCGAGGCTTTCCCACTGGGCTGTCCCACGTGCCACCGTGTTGTGAGCCGATCCTCGGCGTGATAGATGAGCCAGTGCAGGGCAAAGAGGTTCCTCTGAAATGGACTGAGACATCTGGGGGACTCTTGGAATGGTGGTACGACCATGGAGTTCCTCTCACCTATCCTGTTGAGAGTGCCTCCTCTTGAGATGCGACGGGAACACCGGGAATTCTTTCCAGTTGAAAGCAGGGAAAGGATCCCTCATCTCGAGCTACGAGGGGGAAACGGGGCTCCTCTGGATGTGGGCGGGACCATCGTGCTTCCTCTCGAGTGGAGACGGGTATGGCGGTGAACTTCTTGAGTTGCAGCAAGGGTGTGAAAGACCCTTTCGAAGTTCCAGAGGTTAGGTGTCATTAGTCTCCAGACGCCTCATCGGAAATAGGCCTCATCTCGCCTGGAAGGGAGAACTTCCTGGATTTTCTCGAGTTGCGGCAGGTGTTCTCGAGTTACGACGGGGACCTCAGGGACCCGCCCTGGTGTCCTCAGAAGAGGCCAGTCTTCATGCGAGTTGCTAGGGGGCCTCTCGGGATTCCTCTACCGTCGATACCGGGGCCAAAAACCTTGTGTGGAGTCAGGGCCGGAACCGAGGATTCCTCTCAGGGTCTGACATGGATCTTTGGGTTCTTCTGGAGTCTCCCCAGGGGAGTCAGGCCTCGTCTAGAGTGGGGGCATGCACGTGCGCTTTCCTTCCAGGCTGTAGCAGCAATGTCACGCTTCCCGTCACGTGGATCAAAGGATCTGTGGTTTTCCCTCGAGGCTTTCCCTCGAGGCTTTCCCACAGGGCTGTCCCACGTGCCACCGTGGTGTGAGTCGATCCTCGGCGTGAAAGATGAGCCAGTGCAGGGCAAAGAGGTTCCTCTGGAATGGACTGAGACATCTGGGGGACTCTTGGAATGGTGGTACGACCATGGAGTTCCTCTCGCCTTTCCTGTTGAGAGTGCCTCCTCTTGAGATGCGACGGGAACGCCGGGAATTCTTTCCCGTTGAAAGCAGGGAAAGGATCCCTCATCTCGAGCTACGAGGGGGAAACGGGGCTCCTCTGGATGTGGGCGGGACCATCGTGCTTCCTCTCGAGTGGAGACGGGTATGGCGGTGAACTTCTTGAGTTGCAGCAAGGGTGTGAAAGACCCTTTCGAAGTTCCAGAGGTTAGGTGTCATTAGTCTCCAGAAGCCTCATCGGAAATAGGCCTCATCTCGCCTGGAAGGGAGAACTTCCTGGATTTTCTCGAGTTGCGGCAGGTGTTCTCGAGTTACAACGGGGACCTCAGGGACCCGCCCTGGTGGCCTCAGGAGAGGCCAGTCCCCATGCGACTTGCTAGGGGGCCTCTCGGGATTCCTCTCCCGTCGATACCGGGGCCAAAAACCTTGTGTGGAGTCAGGGCCGGAACCGAGGATTCCTCTCAGGGGCTGACATGGATCTTTGGGTACTTCTGGAGTCTCCCCAGGGGAGTCAGGCCTCGTCTCGAGTGGGGGCATGCACGTGCGCTTTCCTTCCAGGCTGTAGCAGCAATGTCACGCTTCCCGTGGCGTGCATCAAAGGATCTGTGGTTTTCCCTCGAGGCTTTCCCTCGAGGCTTTCCCAAAGGGCTGTCCCACGTGCCACCGTGGTGTGAGTCGATCCTCGGCGTGAAAGATGAGCCAGTGAAGGGCAAAGAGGTTCCTCTGGAATGGACTGAGACATCTGGGGGACTCTTGGAATGGTGGTACGACCGTGGAGTTCCTCTCGCCTTTCCTGTTGAGAGTGCCTCCTCTTGAGATGCGACGGGAACGCCGGGAATACTTTCCCGTTGAAAGCAGGGAAAGGATCCCTCATCTCGAGCTACGAGGGGGAAACGGGGCTCCTCTGGATGTGGGCGGGACCATCGTGCTTCCTGTCGAGTGGAGACGGGTATGGCGGTGAACTTCTTGAGTTGCAGCAAGGGTGTGAAAGACCCTTTCGAAGTTCCAGAGGTTAGGTGTCATTAGTCTCCAGACGCCTCACGGAAATAGGCCTCATCTCGCCTGGAAGGGAGAACTTCCTGGAATTTCTCGAGTTGCGGCAGGTGTTCTCGAGTTACGACGGGGACCTCAGGGACCCGCCCTGGTGGCCTCAGGAGACGCCAGTCCCCATGCGAGTTGCTAGGGGGCCTCTCGGGATTCCTCTCCCGTCGATACCGGGGCCAAAAACATTGTGTGGAGTCAAGGCCGGAATCGAGGATTCCTCTCAGGGGCTGACATGGATCTTTGGGTAATTCTGGAGTCTCCCCAGGGGAGTCAGGCCTCGTCTCGAGTGGGGGCATGCACGTGCGCTTTCCTTCCAGGCTGTAGCAGCAATGTCACGCTTCCCGTGGCGTGGATCAAAGGATCTGTGGTTTTCCCTCGAGGCTTTCCCTCGAGGCTTTCCCACAGGGCTGTCCCACGTGCCACCGTGGTGTGAGTCGGTCCTCGGCGTGAAAGATGAGCCAGTGCAGGGCAAAGAGGTTCCTCTGGAATGGACTGAGACATCTGGGGGACTCTTGGAATGGTGGTACGACCATGGAGTTCCTCTCGCCTTTCCTGTTGAGAGTGCCTCCTCTTGAGATGCGACGGGAACGCCGGGAATTCTTTCCCGTTGAAAGCAGGGAAAGGATCCCTCATCTCGAGCTACGAGGGGGAAACGGGGCTCCTCTGGATGTGGGCGGGACCATCGTGCTTCCTGTCGAGTGGAGACGGGTATGGCGGTGAACTTCTTGAGTTGCAGCAAGGGTGTGAAAGACCCTTTCGAAGTTCCAGAGGTTAGGTGTCATTAGTCTCCAGACGCCTCATCGGAAATAGGCCTCATCTCGCCTGGAAGGGAGAACTTCCTGGATTTTCTCGAGTTGCGGCAGGTGTTCTCGAGTTACGACGGGGACCTCAGGGACCCGCCCTGGTGGCCTCAGGAGAGGCCAGTCCCCATGCGAGTTGCTAGGGGGCCTCTCGGGATTCCTCTCCCGTCGATACCGGGGCCAAAAACCTTGTGTGGAGTCAGGGCCGGAACCGAGGATTCCTCTCAGGGGCTGACATGGATCTTTGGGTACTTCTGGAGTCTCCCCAGGGGAGTCAGGCCTCGTCTCGAGTGGGGGCATGCACTTGCGCTTTCCTTCCAGGCTGTAGCAGCAATGTCACACTTCCCGTCGCGTGGATCAAAGGATCTGTGGTTTTCCCTCGAGGCTTTCCCTCGAGGCTTTCCCACTGGGCTGTCCCACGTGCCACCGTGTTGTGAGCCGATCCTCGGCGTGATAGATGAGCCAGTGCAGGGCAAAGAGGTTCCTCTGAAATGGACTGAGACATCTGGGGGACTCTTGGAATGGTGGTACGACCATGGAGTTCCTCTCACCTATCCTGTTGAGAGTGCCTCCTCTTGAGATGCGACGGGAACACCGGGAATTCTTTCCAGTTGAAAGCAGGGAAAGGATCCCTCATCTCGAGCTACGAGGGGGAAACGGGGCTCCTCTGGATGTGGGCGGGACCATCGTGCTTCCTCTCGAGTGGAGACGGGTATGGCGGTGAACTTCTTGAGTTGCAGCAAGGGTGTGAAAGACCCTTTCGAAGTTCCAGAGGTTAGGTGTCATTAGTCTCCAGACGCCTCATCGGAAATAGGCCTCATCTCGCCTGGAAGGGAGAACTTCCTGGATTTTCTCGAGTTGCGGCAGGTGTTCTCGAGTTACGACGGGGACCTCAGGGACCCGCCCTGGTGTCCTCAGAAGAGGCCAGTCTTCATGCGAGTTGCTAGGGGGCCTCTCGGGATTCCTCTACCGTCGATACCGGGGCCAAAAACCTTGTGTGGAGTCAGGGCCGGAACCGAGGATTCCTCTCAGGGTCTGACATGGATCTTTGGGTACTTCTGGAGTCTCCCCAGGGGAGTCAGGCCTCGTCTCGAGTGGGGGCATGCACGTGCGCTTTCCTTCCAGGCTGTAGCAGCAATGTCACGCTTCCCGTGGCGAGGATCAAAGGATCTGTGGTTTTCCCTCGAGGCTTTCCCTTGAGGCTTTCCCACAGGGCTGTCCCACGTGCCACCGTGGTGTGAGCCGATCCTCGGCGTGAAAGATGAGCCAGTGCAGGGCAAAGAGATTCCTCTGGAATGGACTGAGACATCTGGGGGACTCTTGGAATGGTGGTACGACCATGGAGTTCCTCTCGCCTTTCCTGTTGAGAGTGCCTCCTCTTGAGATGCGACGGGAATGCCGGGAATTCTTTCCCGTTGAAAGCAGGGAAAGGATCCCTCATCTCGAGCTACGAGGGGGAAACGGGGCTCCTCTGGATGTGGGCGGGACCATCGTGCTTCCTCTCGAGTGGAGACGGGTATGGCGGTGAACTTCTTGAGTTTCAGCAAGGGTGTGAAAGACCCTTTCGAAGTTCCAGAGGTTAGGTGTCATTAGTCTCCAGACGCCTCATCGGAAATAGGCCTCTTCTCGCCTGGAAGGGAGAACTTCCTGGATTTTTTCGAGTTGCGGCAGGTGTTCTCCAGATACGACCGGGAACTCAGGGACCCGCCCTGGTGGCCTCAGGAGAGGCCAGTCCCCATGCGACTTGCTAGGGGGCCTCTCGGGATTCCTCTCCCGTCGATACCGGGGCCAAAAACCTTGTGTCGATTCAGGGCCAGAACCGAGGATTCCTCTCAGGGGCTGACATGGATCTTTGGGTTCTTCTGGAGTCTCCCCAGGGGAGTCAGGCCTCGTCTAGAGTGGGGGCATGCACGTGCGCTTTCCTTCCAGCCTGTAGCAGCAATGTCACACTTCGCGTGGCGTGGATCAAAGGATCTGTGGTTTTCCCTCGAGGCTTTCCCTCGAGGCTTTCCCACAGGGCTGTCCCACATGCCACCGTGGTGTGAGTCGATCCTCGGCGTGAAAGATGAGCCAGTGCAGGGCAAAGAGGTTCCTCTGGAATGGACTGAGACATCTGGGGGACTCTTGGAATGGTGGTACGACCATGGAGTTCCTCTCTCCTTTCCTGTTGAGAGTGCCTACTCTTGAGATGCGACGGGAACGCCGGGAATTCTTTCCCGTTGAAAGCAGGGAAGGATCCCTCATCTCGAGCTACGAGGGGGAAACGGGGCTCCTCTGGATGTGGGCGGGATCATCGTGCTTCCTCTCGAGTGGAGACGGGTATGGCGGTGAACTTCTTGAGTTGCAGCAAGGGTGTGAAAGACCCTTTCGAAGTTCCAGAGGTTAGGTGTCATTAGTCTCCAGACGCCTCATCGGAAATAGGCCTCATCTCGCCTGGAAGGGAGAACTTCCTGGATTTTCTCGAGTTGCGGCAGGTGTTCTCCAGATACGACCGGGACCTCAGGGACCCGCCCTGGTGGCCTCAGGAGAGGCCAGTCCCCATGCGAGTTGCTAGGGGGCCTCTCGGGATTCCTCTCCCGTCGATACCGGGGCCAAAAACCTTGTGTGGAGTCAGGGCCGGAACCGAGGATTCCTCTCAGGGGCTGACATGGATCTTTGGGTACTTCTGGAGTCTCCCCAGGGGAGTCAGGCCTCGTCTCGAGTGGGGGCATGCACGTGCGCTTTCCTTCCAGGCTGTAGCAGCAATGTCACGCTTCCCGTGGCGTGGATCAAAGGATCTGTGGTTTTCCCTCGAGGCTTTCCCTCGAGGCCTTTCCAAAGGGCTGTCCCACGTGCCACCGTGGTGTGAGTCGATCCTCGGCGTGAAAGATGAGCCAGTGAAGGGCAAAGAGGTTCCTCTGGAATGGACTGAGACATCTGGGGGACTCTTGGAATGGTGGTACGACCATGGAGTTCCTCTCGCCTTTCCTGTTGAGAGTGCCTCCTCTTGAGATGCGACGGGAACGCCGGGAATTGTTTCCCGTTGAAAGCAGGGAAAGGATCCCTCATCTCGAGCTACGAGGGGGAACGGGGCTCCTCTGGATGTGGGCGGGACCATCGTGCTTCCTCTCGAGTGGAGACGGGTATGGTGGTGAACTTCTTGAGTTGCAGCAAGGGTGTGAAAGACCCTTTCGAAGTTCCAGAGGTTAGGTGTCATTAGTCTCCAGAAGCCTAATCGGAAATAGGCCTCATCTCGCCTGGAAGGGAGAACTTCCTGGATTTTCTCGAGTTGCGGCAGGTGTTCTCGAGTTACGACGGGGACCTCAGGGACCCGCCCTGGTGGCCTCAGGAGAGGCCAGTCCCCATGCGACTTGCTAGGGTGCCTCTCGGGATTCCTCTCCCGTCGATACCGGGGCCAAAAACCTTGTGTGGAGTCAGGGCTGGCACCGAGGATTCCTCTCAGGGGCTGACATGGATCTTTGGGTACTTCTGGAGTCTCCCCAGGGGAGTCAGGCCTCGTCTCGAGTGGGGGCATGCACGTGCGCTTTCCTTCCAGGCTGTAGCAGCAATGTCACGCTTCCCGTGGCGTGGATCAAAGGATCTGTGGTTTTCCCTCGAGGCTTTCCCTCGAGGCTTTCCCAAAGGGCTGTCCCACGTGCCACCGTGGTGTGAGTCGATCCTCGGCGTGAAAGATGAGCCAGTGCAGGGCAAAGAGGTTCCTCTGGAATGGACTGAGACATCTGGGGGACTCTTGGAATGGTGGTACGACCATGGAGTTCCTCTCGCCTTTCCTGTTGAGAGTGCCTCCTCTTGAGATGCGACGGGAACGCCGGGAATTCTTTCCCGTTGAAAGCAGGGAAAGGATCCCTCATCTCGAGCTACGAGGGGGAAACGGGGCTCCTCTGGATGTGGGCGGGACCATCGTGCTTCCTCTCGAGTGGAGACGGGTATGGCGGTGAACTTCTTGAGTTGCAGCAAGGGTGTGAAAGACCCTTTCGAAGTTCCAGAGGTTAGGTGTCATTAGGCTCCAGACGCCTCATCGGAAATAGGCCTCATCTCGCCTGGAAGGGAGAACTTCCTGGATTTTCTCGAGTTGCGGCAGGTGTTCTCGAGTTACGACGGGGACCTCAGGGACCCGCCCTGGTGGCCTCAGGATAGGCCAGTCCTCATGCGAGTTGCTAGGGGGCCTCTCGGGATTCCTCTCCCATCGATACCGGGGCCAAAAACCTTGTGTGGAGTCAGGGCCGGAACCGAGGATTCCTCTCAGGGGCTGACATCGATCTTTGGGTACTTCTGGAGTCTCCCCAGGGGAGTCAGGCCTCGTCTCGAGTGGGGGCATGCACGTGCGCTTTCCTTCCAGGCTGTAGCAGCAATGTCACGCTTCCCGTCACGTGGATCAAAGGATCTGTGGTTTTCCCTCGAGGCTTTCCCTCGAGGCTTTCCCACAGGGCTGTCCCACGTGCCACCGTGTTGTGAGTCGATCCTCGGCGTGAATGATGAGCCAGTGCAGGGCAAAGAGGTTCCTCTGGAATGGACTGAGACATCTGGGGGACTCTTGGAATGGTGGTACGACCATGGAGTTCCTCTCGCCTTTCCTGTTGAGAGTGCCTCCTCTTGAGATGCGACGGGAACGCCGGGAATTCTTTCCCGTTGAAAGCAGGGAAAGGATCCCTCATCTCGAGCTACGAGGGGGAAACGGGGCTCCTCTGGATGTGGGCGGGACCATCGTGCTTCCTCTCGAGTGGAGACGGGTATGGCGGTGAACTTCTAGAGTTGCAGCATGGGTGTGAAAGACCCTTTCAAAGTTCCAGAGGTTAGGTGTCATTAGTCTCCAGACGCCTCATCGGAAATAGGCCTCATCTCGCCTGGAAGGGAGAACTTCCTGGATTTTCTCGAGTTGCGGCAGGTGTTCTCGAGTTACGATGGGGACCTCAGGGACCCGCCCTGGTGGCCTCAGGAGAGGCCAGTCCTCATGCGAGTTGCTAGGGGGCCTCTCGGGATTCCTCTCCCGTCGATACCGGGGCCAAAAACCTTGTGTGGAGTCAGGGCCGGAACCGAGGATTCCTCTCAGGGGCTGACATGGATCTTTGGGTACTTCTGGAGTCTCCCCAGGGGAGTCAGGCCTCGTCTCGAGTGGGGGCATGCACGTGCGCTTTCCTTCCAGGCTGTAGCAGCAATGTCACGCTTCCCGTGGCGTGGATCAAAGGATCTGTGGTTTTCCCTCGAGGCTTTCCCTCGAGGCTTTCCCACAGGGCTGTCCCACGTGCTACCGTGGTGTGAGTCGATCCTCGGCGTGAAAGATGAGCCAGTGCAGGGCAAAGAGATTCCTCTGGAATGGAGTGAGACATCTGGGGGACTCTTGGAATGGTGGTACGACCATGGAGTTCCTCTCGCCTTTCCTGTTGAGAGTGCCTCCTCTTGAGATGCAACGGGAACGCCGGGAATTCTTTCCCGTTGAAAGCAGGGAAAGGATCCCTCATCTCGAGCTACGAGGGGGAAACGGGGCTCCTCTGGATGTGGGCGGGACCATCGTGCTTCCTCTCGAGTGGAGACGGGTATGGCGGTGAACTCCTTAAGTTGCAGCAAGGGTGTGAAAGACCCTTTCGAAGTTCCAGAGGTTAGGTGTCATTAGTCTCCAGACGCCTCATCGGAAATAGGCCTCATCTCGCCTGGAAGGGAGAACTTCCTGGATTTTCTCGAGTTGCGGCAGGTGTTCTCGAGTTACGACGGGGACCTCAGGGACCCGCCCTGGTGGCCTCAGGAGAGGCCAGTCCTCATGCGAGTTGCTAGGGGGCCTCTCGGGATTCCTCTCCCGTCGATACCGGGGCCAAAAACCTTGTGTGGAGTCAGGGCCGGAACCGAGGATTCCTCTCATGGGCTGACATGGATCTTTGGGTACTTCTGGAGTCTCCCCAGGGGAGTCAGGCCTCGTCTAGAGTGGGGGCATGCACGTGCGCTTTCCTTCCAGGCTGTAGCAGCAATGTCACGCTTCCCGTCACGTGGATCAAAGGATCTGTGGTTTTCCCTCGAGGCTTTCCCTCGAGGCTTTCCCACAGGGCTGTCCCACGTGCCACCGAGGTGTGAGTCGATCCTCGGCGTGAAAGATGAGCCAGTGCAGGGCAAAGAGGTTCCTCTGGAATGGACTGAGACATCTGGGAGACTCTTGGAATGGTGGTACGACCTTGGAGTTCCTCTCGCCTTTCCTGTTGAGAGTGCCTCCTCTTGAGATGCGACGGGAACGCCGGGAATTCTTTCCCGTTGAAAGCAGGGAAAGGATCCCTCATCTCGAGCTACGAGTGGGAAACGGGGCTCCTCTGGATGTGGGCGGGACCATCGTGCTTCCTGTCGAGTGGAGACGGGTATGGCGGTGAACTTCTTGAGTTGCAGCAAGGGTGTAAAAGACCCTTTCGAAGTTCCAGAGGTTAGGTGTCATTAGTCTCCAGACGCCTCATCGGAAATAGGCCTAATCTCGCCTGGAAGGGAGAACTTCCTGGATTTTCTCGAGTTGCGGCAGGTGTTCTCCAGTTACGACGGGGACCTCAGGGACCGGCCCTGGTGGCCTCAGGAGAGGCCAGTCCCCATGCGAGTTGCTAGGGGACCTCTCGGGATTCCTCTCCCGTAGATACCGGGGCCAAAAACCTTGTGTGGAGTCAGGGCCGGAACCGAGGATTCCTCTCAGGGGCTGACATGGATCTTTGGGTACTTCTGGAGACTCCCCAGGGGAGTCAGGCCTCGTCTCGAGTGGGGACATACACGTGCGCTTTCCTTCCAGGCTGTAGCAGCAATGTCACGCTTCCCGTCACGTGGATCAAAGGATCTGTGGTTTTCCCTCGAGGCTTTCCCTCGAGGCTTTCCCACAGGGCTGTCCCACGTGCCACCGTGGTATGAGTTGATCCTCGGCGTGAAAGATGAGCCAGTGCAGGGCAAAGAGGTTCCTCTGGAATGGACTGAGACATCTGGGGGACTCTTGGAATGGTGGTACGACCATGGAGTTCCTCTCGCCTTTCCTGTTGAGAGTGCCTCCTCTTGAGATGCGACGGGAACGCCGGGAATTCTTTCCCGTTGAAAGCAGGGAAAGGATCCCTCATCTCGAGCTACGAGGGGGAAACGGGGCTCCTCTGGATGTGGGCGGGACCATCGTGCTTCCTCTCGAGTGGAGACGGGTATGGCGGTGAACTTCTTGAGTTGCAGCAAGGGTGTGAAAGACCCTTTCGAAGTTCCAGAGGTTAGGTGTCATTAGTCTCCAGACGCCTCATCGGAAATAGGCCTCATCTCGCCTGGAAGGGAGAACTTCCTGGATTTTCTCGAGTTGCGGCAGGTGTTCTCGAGTTACGACGGGGACCTAAGGAACCCGCCCTGGTGGCCTCAGGAGAGGCCAGTCCTCATGTGAGTTGCTAGGGGGCCGCTCGGGATTCCTCTCCCGTGGATACCGGGGCCAAAAACCTTGTGTGGAGTCAGGGCCGGAACCGAGGATTCCTCTCAGGGGCTGACATGGATCTTTGGGTACTTCTGGAGTCTCCCCAGGGGAGTCAGGCCTCGTCTCGAGTGGGGGCATGCACGTGCGCTTTCCTTCCAGGCTGTAGCAGCAATGTCACGCTTCCCGTCACGTGGATCAAAGGATCTGTGGTTTTCCCTCGAGGCTTTCCCTCGAGGCTTTCCCACAGGGCTGTCCCACGTGCCACCGTGGTGTGAGTCGATCCTCGGCGTGAAAGTTGAGCCAGTGCAGGGCAAAGAGGTTCCTCTGGAATGGACTGAGACATCTGGGGGACTCTTGGAATGGTGGTACGACCTTGGAGTTCCTCTCGCCTTTCCTGTTGAGAGTGCCTCCTCTTGAGATGCGACGGGAACGCCGGGAATTCTTTCCCGTTGAAAGCAGGGAAAGGATCCCTCATCTCGAGCTACGACTGGGAAACGGGGCTCCTCTGGATGTGGGCGGGACCATCGTGCTTCCTGTCGAGTGGAGACGTGTATGGCGGTGAACTACTTGAGTTGCAGCAAGGGTGTAAAAGACCCTTTCGAAGTTCCAGAGGTTAGGTGTCATTAGTCTCCAGACGCCTCATCGGAAATAGGCCTAATCTCGCCTGGAAGGGAGAACTTCCTGGATTTTCTCGAGTTGCGGCAGGTGTTCTCCAGTTACGACGGGGACCTCAGGGACCCGCCCTGGTGGCCTCAGGAGAGGCCAGTCCCCATGCGAGTTGCTAGGGGGACTCTCGGGATTCCTCTCCCGTAGATACCGGGGCCAAAAACCTTGTGTGGAGTCAGGGCCGGAACCGAGGATTCCTCTCAGGGGCTGACATGGATCTTTGCTACTTCTGGAGTCTCCCCAGGGGAGTCAGGCCTCGTCTCGAGTGGGGACATACACGTGCGCTTTCCTTCCAGGCTGTAGCAGCAATGTCACGCTTCCCGTCACGTGGATCAAAGGATCTGTGGTTTTCCCTCGAGGCTTTCCCTCGAGGCTTTCCCACAGGGCTGTCCCACGTGCCACCGTGGTGTGAGTCGATCCTCGGCGTAAAAGATGAGCCAGTGCAGGGCAAAGAGATTCCTCTGGAATGGAGTGAGACATCTGGGGGACTCTTGGAATGGTGGTACGACCATGGAGTTCCTCTCGCCTTTCCTGTTGAGAGTGCCTCCTCTTGAGATGCGACGGGAACGCCGGGAATTCTTTCCCGTTGAAAGCAGGGAAAGGATCCCTCATCTCGAGCTACGAGGGGGAAACGGGGCTCCTCTGGATGTGGGCGGGACCATCGTGCTTCCTCTCGAGTGGAGACGGGTATGGCGGTGAACTTCTTGAGTTGCAGTAAGGGTGTGAAAGACCCTTTCGAAGTTCCAGAGGTTAGGTGTCATTAGTCTCCAGACGCCTCATCGGAAATAGGCCTCATCTCGCCTGGAAGGGAGAACTTCCTGGATTTTCTCGAGTTGCGGCAGGTGTTCTCGAGTTACGACGGGGACCTCAGGGACCCGCCCTGGTGGCCTCAGGAGAGGCCAGTCCCCATGTGAGTTGCTAGGGGGCCTCTCGGGATTCCTCTCCTGTCGATACCGGGGCCAAAAAACTTGTGTGGAGTCAGGGCCGGAACCGAGGATTCCTCTCAGGGGCTGACATGGATCTTTGGGTACTTCTGGAGTCTCCCCAGGGGAGTCAGGCCTCGTCTCGAGTGGGGGCATGCACGTGCGCTTTCCTTCCAGGCTGTAGCAGCAATGTCACGCTTCCCGTCACGTGGATCAAAGGATCTGTGGTTTTCCCTCGAGGCTTTCCCTCGAGGCTTTCCCACAGGGCTGTCCCACGTGCCACCGTGGTGTGAGTCGATCCTCGGCGTGAAAGATGAGCCAGTGCAGGGCAAAGAGGTTCCTCTGGAATGGACTGAGACATCTGGGGGACTCTTGGAATGGTGGTACGACCATGGAGTTCCTCTCGCCTTTCCTGTTGAGAGTGCCTCCTCTTGAGATGCGACAGGAACGCCGGGAATTCGTTCCCGTTGAAAGCAGGGAAAGGATCCCTCATATCGAGCTACGAGGGGGAAACGGGGCTCCTCTGGATGTGGGCGGGACCATCGTGCTTCCTCTGGAGTGGAGACGGGTATGGCGGTGAACTTCTTGAGTTGCAGCAAGGGTGTGAAAGACCCTTTCGAAGTTCCAGAGGTTAGGTGTCATTAGTCTCCAGACGCCTCATCGGAAATAGGCCTCATCTCGCCTGGAAGGGAGAACTTCCTGGATTTTCTCGAGTTGCGGCAGGTGTTCTCGAGTTACGACGGGGACCTCAGGGACCCGCCCTGGTGGCCTCAGGAGAGGCCAGTCCTCATGCGAGTTGCTAGGGGGCCTCTCGGGATTCCTCTCCCGTCGATACCGGGGCCAAAAACCTTGTGTGGAGTCAGGGCCGGAACCGATGATTCCTCTCAGGGGCTGACATGGATCTTTGGGTACTTCTGGAGTCTCCCCAGGGGAGTCAGGCCTCGTCTCGAGTGGGGGCATGCACGTGCGCTTTCCTTCCAGGCTCTAGCAGCAATGTCACGCATCCCGTCACGTGGATCAAAGGATCTGTGGTTTTCCCTCGAGGGTTTCCCTCGAGGCTTTCCCACAGGGCTGTCCCACGTGCCACCGTGGTGTGAGTCGATCCTCGGCGTGAAAGATGAGCCAGTGCAGGGCAAAGAGGTTCCTCTGGAATGGACTGAGACATCTGGGGGACTCTTGGAATGGTGATACGACCATGGAGTTCCTCTCGCCTTTCCTGTTGAGAGTGCCTCCTCTTGAGATGCGACGGGAACGCCGGGAATTCTTTCCCGTTGAAAGCAGGGAAAGGATCCCTCATCGCGAGCTACGAGGGGGAAACGGGGCTCCTCTGGATGTGGGCGGGACCATCGTGCTTCCTCTCGAGTGGAGACGGGTATGGCGGTGAACTTCTTGAGTTGCAGCAAGGGTGTGAAAGACCCTTTCGAAGTTCCAGAGGTTAGGTGTCATTAGTCTCCAGACGCCTCATCGGAAATAGGCCTCATCTCGCCTGGAAGGGAGAACTTCCTGGATTTTCTCGAGTTGCGGCAGGTGTTCTCGAGTTACGATGGGGACCTCAGGGACCCGCCCTGGTGGCCTCAGGAGAGGCCAGTCCTCATGCAAGTTGCTAGGGGGCCTCTCGGGATTCCTCTCCCGTCGATACCGGGGCCAAAAACCTTGTGTGGAGTCAGGGCCGGAACCGAGGATTCCTCTCAGGGGCTGACATGGATCTTTGGGTACTTCTGGAGTCTCCCCAGGGGAGTCAGGCCTCGTCTCGAGTGGGGGCATGCACGTGCGCTTTCCTTCCAGGCTGTAGCAGCAATGTCACGCTTCCCGTGGCGTGGATCAAAGGATCTGTGGTTTTCCCTCGAGGCTTTCCCTCGAGGCTTTCCCACAGGGCTGTCCCACGTGCCACCGTGGTGTGAGTCGATCCTCGGCGTGAAAGATGAGCCAGTGCAGGGCAAAGAGATTCCTCTGGAATGGAGTGAGACATCTGGGGGACTCTTGGAATGGTGGTACGACCATGGAGTTCCTCTCGCCTTTCCTGTTGAGAGTGCCTCCTCTTGAGATGCGACGGGAATGCCGGGAATTCTTTCCCGTTGAAAGCAGGGAAAGGATCCCTCATCTCGAGCTACGAGGGGGAAACGGGGCTCCTCTGGATGTGGGCGGGACCATCGTGCTTCCTGTCGAGTGGAGACAGGTATGGGGTGAACTTCTTGAGTTGCAGCAAGGGTGTGAAAGACCCTTTCGAAGTTCCAGAGGTTAGGTGTCATTAGTCTCCAGACGCCTCATCAGAAATAGGCCTAATCTCGCCTGGAAGGGAGAACTTCCTGGATTTTCTCGAGTTGCGGCAGGTGTTCTCGAGTTACGACGGGGACCTCAGGGACCCGCCCTGGTGGCCTCAGGAGAGGCCAGTCCCCATGTGAGTTGCTAGGGGGCCTCTCGGGATTCCTCTCCCGTCGATTCCGGGGCCAAAAACCTTGTGTGGAGTCAGGGCCAGAACCGAGGATTCCTCTCAGGGGCTGACATGGATCTTTCGGTACTTCTGGAGTCTCCCCAGGGGAGTCAGGCCTCGTCTCGAGTGGGGACATACACGTGCGCTTTCCTTCCAGGCTGTAGCCGCAATGTCACGCTTCCCGTCACGTGGATCAAAGGATCTGTGGTTTTCCCTCGAGGCTTTCCCTCGAGGCTTTCCCACAGGGCTGTCCCACGTGCCACCGTGGTGTGAGTTGATCCTCGGCGTGAAAGATGAGCCAGTGCAGGGCAAAGAGGTTCCTCTGGAATGGACTGAGACATCTGGGGGACTCTTGGAATGGTGGTACGACCATGGAGTTCCTCTCGCCTTTCCTGTTGACAGTGCCTCCTCTTGAGATGCGACGGGAACGCCGGGAATTCTTTCCCGTTGAAAGCAGGGAAAGGATCCCTCATCTCGAGCTACGAGGGGGAAACGGGGCTCCTCTGGATGTGGGCGGGACCATCGTGCTTCCTCTGGAGTGGAGACGGGTATGGCGGTGAACTTCTTGAGTTGCAGCAAGGGTGTGAAAGACCCTTTCGAAGTTCCAGAGGTTAGGTGTCATTAGTCTCCAGACGCCTCATCGGAAATAGGCCTCATCTCGCCTGGAAGGGAGAACTTCCTGGATTTTCTCGAGTTGCGGCAGGTGTTCTCGAGTTACGACGGGGACCTCAGGGACCCGCCCTGGTGGCCTCAGGAGAGGCCAGTCCTCATGTGAGTTGCTAGGGGGCCGCTCGGGATTCCTCTCCCGTGGATACCGGGGCCAAAAACCTTGTGTGGAGTCAGGGCCGGAACCGAGGATTCCTCTCAGGGGCTGACATGGATCTTTGGGTTCTTCTGGAGTCTCCCCAGGGGAGTCAGGCCTCGTCTCGAGTGGGGGCATGCACGTGAGCTTTCCTTCCAGGCTGTAGCAGCAATGTCACGCTTCCCGTGGCGTGGATCAAAGGACCTGTGGTTTTCCCTCGAGGCTTTCCCTCGAGGCTTTCCCACAGGGCTGTCCCACGTGCCACCGTGGTGTGAGTCGATCCTCGGCGTGAAAGATGAGCCAGTGCAGGGCAAAGAGATTCCTCTGGAATGGATTGAGACATCTGGGGGACTCTTGGAATGGTGGTACGACCATGGAGTTCCTCTCGCCTTTCCTGTTGAGAGTGCCTCCTCTTGAGATGCGACGGGAACGCCGGGAATTCTTTCCCGTTGAAAGCAGGGAAAGGATCCCTCATCTCGAGCTACGAGGGGGAAACGGGGCTCCTCTGGATGTGGGCGGGACCATCGTGCTTCCTCGCGAGTGGAGACGGGTATGGCGGTGAACTTCTTGAGTTGCAGCAAGGGTGTGAAAGACCCTTTCGAAGTTCCAGAGTTTAGGTGTCATTAGTCTCCAGACGCCTCATCGGAAATAGGCCTCATCTCGCCTGGAAGGGAGAACTTCCTGGATTTTCTCGAGTTGCGGCAGGTGTTCTCGAGTTACGACGGGGACCTCAGGGACCCGCCCTGGTGGCCTCAGGAGAGGCCAGTCCTCATGCGAGTTGCTAGGGGTCCTCTCGGGATTCCTCTCCTGTCGATACCGGGGCCAAAAACCTTGTGTGGAGTCAGGGCCGGAACCGAGGATTCCTCTCAGGGGCTGACATGGATCTTTGGGTACTTCTGAAGTCTCCCCAGGGGAGTCAGGCCTCGTCTCGAGTGGGGGCATGCACGTGCGCTTTCCTTCCAGGCTGTAGCAGCAATGTCACGCTTCCCGTCACGTGGATCAAAGGATCTGTGGTTTTCCCTCGAGGCTTTCCCTCGAGGCTTTCCCACAGGGCTGTCCCACGTGCCACCGTGGTGTGAGTCGATCCTCGGCATGAACGATGAGCCAGTGCAGGGCAAAGAGGTTCCTCTGGAATGGACTGAGACATCTGGGGGACTCTTGGAAGGGTGGTACGACCATGGAGTTCCTCTCGCCTTTCCTGTTGAGAGTGCCTCCTCTTGAGATGCGACGGGAACGCCGGGAATTCGTTCCCGTTGAAAGCAGGGAAAGGATCCCTCATCTCGAGCTACGAGGGGGAAACGGGGCTCCTCTGGATGTGGGCGGGACCATCGTGCTTCCTCTCGAGTGGAGACGGGTATGGCGGAGAACTTCTTGAGTTGCAGCAAGGGTGTGAAAGACCCTTTCGAAGTTTCAGAGGTTAGGTGTCATTAGTCTCCAGACGCCTCATCGGAAATAGGCCTAATCTCGCCTGGAAGGGAGAACTTCCTGGATTTTCTCGAGTTGCGCAGGTGTTCTCCAGTTACGACGGGGACCTCAGGGACCCGCCCTGGTGGCCTCAGGAGAGGCCAGTCCCCATGCGAGTTGCTAGGGGGCCTCTCGGGATTCCTCTCCCGTAGATACCGGGGCCAAAAACCTTGTGTGGAGTCAGGGCCGGAACCGAGGATTCCTCTCAGGGGCTGACATGGATCTTTGGGTACTTCTGGAGACTCCCCAGGGGAGTCAGGCCTCGTCTCGAGTGGGGACATACACGTGCGCTTTCCTTCCAGGCTGTAGCAGCAATGTCACGCTTCCCGTCACGTGGATCAAAGGATCTGTGGTTTTCCCTCGAGGCTTTCCCTCGAGGCTTTCCCACAGGGCTGTCCCACGTGCCACCGTGGTGTCAGTTGATCCTCGGCGTGAAAGATGAGCCAGTGCAGGGCAAAGAGGTTCCTCTGGAATGGACTGAGACATCTGGGGGACTCTTGGAATGGTGGTACGACCATGGAGTTCCTCTCGCCTTTCCTGTTGAGAGTGCCTCCTCTTGAGATGCGACGGGAACGCCGGGAATTCTTTCCCGTTGAAAGCAGGGAAAGGATCCCTCATCTCGAGCTACGAGGGGGAAACGGGGCTCCTCTGGATGTGGGCGGGACCATCGTGCTTCCTCTCGAGTGGAGACGGGTATGGCGGTGAACTCCTTGAGTTGCAGCAAGGGTGTGAAAGACCCTTTCGAAGTTCCAGAGGTTAGGTGTCATTAGTCTCCAGACGCCTCATCGGAAATAGGCCTCATCTCGCCTGGAAGGGAGAACTTCCTGGATTTTCTCGAGTTGCGGCAGGTGTTCTCGAGTTACGACGGGGACCTAAGGAACCCGCCCTGGTGGCCTCAGGAGAGGCCAGTCCTCATGTGAGTTGCTAGGGGGCCGCTCGGGATTCCTCTCCCGTGGATACCGGGGCCAAAAACCTTGTGTGGAGTCAGGGCCGGAACCGAGGATTCCTCTCAGGGGCTGACATGGATCTTTGGGTACTTCTGGAGTCTCCCCAGGGGAGTCAGGCCTCGTCTCGAGTGGGGGCATGCACGTGCGCTTTCCTTCCAGGCTGTAGCAGCAATGTCACGCTTCCCGTCACGTGGATCAAAGGATCTGTGGTTTTCCCTCGAGGCTTTCCCTCGAGGCTTTCCCACAGGGCTGTCCCACGTGCCACCGTGGTGTGAGTCGATCCTCGGCGTGAAAGATGAGCCAGTGCAGGGCAAAGAGGTTCCTCTGGAATGGACTGAGACATCTGGGGGACTCTTGGAATGGTGGTACGACCTTGGAGTTCCTCTCGCCTTTCCTGTTGAGAGTGCCTCCTCTTGAGATGCGACGGGAACGCCGGGAATACTTTCCCGTTGAAAGCAGGGAAAGGATCCCTCATCTCGAGCTACGAGTGGGAAACGGGGCTCCTCTGGATGTGGGCGGGACCATCGTGCTTCCTCTCGAGTGGAGACGGGTATGGCGCTGAACTTCTTGAGTTGCAGCAAGGCTGTGAAAGACCCTTTCGAAGTTCCAGAGGTTAGGTGTCATTAGTCTCCAGACGCATCATCGGAAATAGGCCTCGTCTCACCTGGAAGGGAGAACTTCCTGGATTTTCTCGAGTTGCGGCAGGTGTTCTCGAGTTACGACGGGGACCTCAGGGACCCGCCCTGGTGGCCTCAGGAGAGGCCAGTCCCATGCGATTTGCTAGGGGGCCTCTCAGGATTCCTCTCCCATCGATACCGGGGCCAAAAACCTTGTGTGGAGTCAGGGCCGGAACCGAGGATTCCTCTCAGGGGCTGACATGGATCTTTGGGTATTTCTGGAGTCTCCCCAGGGGAGTCAGGCCTCGTCTCGATTGGGGGCATGCACGTGCGCTTTCCTTCCAGGCTGTAGCTGCAATGTCTCGCTTCCCGTTGCGTGGATCAAAGGATCTGTGGTTTTCCCTCGAGGCTTTCCCACAGGGCTGTCCCACGTGCCACCGTGGTGTGAGTCGATCCTCGGCGTGAAAGATGACCCAGTGCATGGCAAAGAGGTTCCTCTGGAATGGACTGAGACATCTGGGGGACTCTTGGAATGGTGGTTCGACCATGGAGTTCCTCTCGCCTTTCCTGTTGAGAGTGCCTCCTCTTGAGATGCGACGGGAACGCCGGGATTCTTTCCCGTTGAAAGCAGGGAAAGGATCCCTCATCTCGAACTATGAGTGGGAAACGGGGCTCCTCTGGATGTGGGCGGGACCATCGTGCTTGCTCTCGAGTGGAGACGGGTATGGCGGTGAACTTCTTGAGTTGCAGCAAGGGTGTGAAAGACCCTTTCGACCTTCCAGAGGTTAGGTGTCATTAGTCTCCAGACGCCTCATCGGAAATAGGCCTCATCTCGCCTGGAAGGGAGAACTCCCTGGATTTTCTCGAGTTGCGGCAGGTGTTCTCGAGTTACGACGGAGACCTCAGGGACCCGCCCTGGTGGCCTCAGGAAGGCCAGTCCCCATGCGAGTTGCTAGGGGGCCTCTCGGGTTTCCTCTCCCGTCGATACCGGGGCCAAAAACCTTGTGTGGAGTCAGGGCCGGAACCAATGATTCCTCTCAGGGGCTGACATGGATTTTTGGGTACTTCTGGATCTCCCCAGGGGAGTCAGGCCTCGTCTCGAGTGGGGGCATGCACGTGCGCTTTCCTTCCAGGCTGTAGCAGCAATGTCACGCTTCCCGTCGCATGGATCAAAGGATGTGTTGTTTTCCCTCGAGGATTTCCCTCGAGGCTTTCCCACAGGGCTGTCCCACGTACCACCGTGGTGTGAGTCGATCCTCGGCGTGAAAGATGAGCCAGTGCAGGGCAAAGAGGTTCCTCTGGAATGGACTGAGACATCTGGGGGACTCTTGGAATGGTGGTTCGACCATGGAGTTCATATCGCCTTTCCTGTTGAGAGTGCCTCCTCTTGAGATGCGATGGGAACGCCGGGAATTCTTTCCCGTTGAAAGCAGGGAAAGGATCCCTCATTTCGAGCTACGAGGCGGAAACGGGGCTCCTCTGGATGTGGGCGGGACCATCGTGCTTCCTCTCGAGTGGAGAGGGGTATGGCGGTGAACTCCTTGAGAGCAGCAAGGCTGTGAAAGACCCTTTCGAAGTTCCAGAGGTTAGGTGTCATTAGTCTCCAGACGACTCATCGGAAATAGGCCTCATCTCGCCTGGAAGGGAGAACTTCCTGGATTTTCTCGAGTTGCGGCAGGTGTTCTCGAGTTACGACGGGGACCTCAGGGACCCGCCCTGGTGGCCTCAGGAGAGGCCAGTCCCATGCGATTTGCTAGGGGGCCTCTCGGGATTCCTCTCCCTTCAATACCGGGGCCAAAAACCTTGTGTGGAGTCAGGGCCGGAACCGAGGATTCCTCTCAGGGGCTGACATGGATCTTTGGGTACTTCTGGAGTCTCCCCAGGGGAGTCAGGCCTCGTCTCGAGTGGGGGCATGCACGTGCGCTTTCCTTCCAGGCTGTAGCAGCAATGTCACGCTTCCCGTGGCGTGGATCAAAGGATCTGTGGTTTTCCCTCGAGGCTTTCCCTCGAGGCTTTCCCACAGGGCTGTCCCACGTGCCACCGTGGTGTGAGTCGATCCTCGGCGTGAAAGATGAGCCAGTGCAGGGCAAAGAGATTCCTCTGGAATGGAGTGAGACATCTGGGGGACTCTTGGAATGGTGGTACGACCATGGAGTTCCTCTCGCCTTTCCTGTTGAGAGTGCCTCCTCTTGAGATGCGACGGGAATGCCGGGAATTCTTTCCCGTTGAAAGCAGGGGAAGGATCCCTCATCTCGAGCTACGAGGGGGAAACGGGGCTCCTCTGGATGTGGGCGGGACCATCGTGCTTCCTGTCGAGTGGAGACGGGTATGGGGTGAACTTCTTGAGTTGCAGCAAGGGTGTGAAAGACCCTTTCGAAGTTCCAGAGGTTAGGTGTCATTAGTCTCCAGACGCCTCATCAGAAATAGGCCTAATCTCGCCTGGAAGGGAGAACTTCCTGGATTTTCTCGAGTTGCGGCAGGTGTTCTCGAGTTACGACGGGGACCTCAGGGACCCGCCCTGGTGGCCTCAGGAGAGGCCAGTCCCCATGTGAGTTGCTAGGGGGCCTCTCGGGATTCCTCTCCCGTCGATTCCGGGGCCAAAAACCTTGTGTGGAGTCAGGGCCAGAACCGAGGATTCCTCTCAGGGGCTGACATGGATCTTTCGGTACTTCTGGAGTCTCCCCAGGGGAGTCAGGCCTCGTCTCGAGTGGGGACATACACGTGCGCTTTCCTTCCAGGCTGTAGCCGCAATGTCACGCTTCCCGTCACGTGGATCAAAGGATCTGTGGTTTTCCCTCGAGGCTTTCCCTCGAGGCTTTCCCACAGGGCTGTCCCACGTGCCACCGTGGTGTGAGTTGATCCTCGGCGTGAAAGATGAGCCAGTGCAGGGCAAAGAGGTTCCTCTGGAATGGACTGAGACATCTGGGGGACTCTTGGAATGGTGGTACGACCATGGAGTTCCTCTCGCCTTTCCTGTTGACAGTGCCTCCTCTTGAGATGCGACGGGAACGCCGGGAATTCTTTCCCGTTGAAAGCAGGGAAAGGATCCCTCATCTCGAGCTACGAGGGGGAAACGGGGCTCCTCTGGATGTGGGCGGGACCATCGTGCTTCCTCTGGAGTGGAGACGGGTATGGCGGTGAACTTCTTGAGTTGCAGCAAGGGTGTGAAAGACCCTTTCGAAGTTCCAGAGGTTAGGTGTCATTAGTCTCCAGACGCCTCATCGGAAATAGGCCCCATCTCGCCTGGAATTTAGAACTTCCTGGATTTTCTCGAGTTGCGGCAGGTGTTCTCGAGTTACGATGGGGACCTCAGGGACCCGCCCTGGTGGCCTCAGGAGAGGCCAGTCCTCATGCGAGTTGCTAGGGGGCCTCTCGGGATTCCTCTCCCGTCGATACCGGGGCCAAAAACCTTGTGTGGAGTCAGGGCCGGAACCGAGGATTCCTCTCAGGGGCTGACATGGATCTTTGGGTACTTCTGGAGTCTCCCCAGGGGAGTCAGGCCTCGTCTCGAGTGGGGGCATGCACGTGCGCTTTCCTTCCAGGCTGTAGCAGCAATGTCACGCTTCCCGTCACGTGGATCAAAGGATCTGTGGTTTTCCCTCGAGGCTTTCCCTCGAGGCTTTCCCACAGGGCTGTCCCACGTGCCACCGTGGTGTGAGTCGATCCTCGGCGTGAAAGATGAGCCAGTGCAGGGCAAAGAGGTTCCTCTGGAATGGACTGAGACATCTGGGGGACTCTTGGAATGGTGGTACGACCATGGAGTTCCTCTCGCCTTTCCTGTTGAGAGTGCCTCCTCTTGAGATGCGACGGGAACGCCGGGAATTCTTTCCCGTTGAAAGCAGGGAAAGGATCCCTCATCTCGAGCTACGAGGGGGAAACTGGGCTCCTCTGGATGTGGGCGGGACCATCGTGCTTCCTCTCGAGTGGAGACGGGTATGGCGGTGAACTTCTTGAGTTGCAGCAAGGGTGTGAAAGACCCTTTCGAAGTTCCAGAGGTTAGGTGTCATTAGTCTCCAGACGCCTCATCGGAAATAGGCCTCATCTCGCCTGGAAGGGAGAACTTCCTGGATTTTCTCGAGTTGCGGCAGGTGTTCTCGAGTTACGACGGGGACCTCAGGGACCCGCCCTGGTGGCCTCAGGAGAGGCCAGTCCTCATGTGAGTTGCTAGGGGGCCGCTCGGGATTCCTCTCCCGTGGATACCGGGGCCAAAAACCTTGTGTGGAGTCAGGGCCGGAACCGAGGATTCCTCTCAGGGGCTGACATGGATCTTTGGGTTCTTCTGGAGTCTCCCCAGGGGAGTCAGGCCTCGTCTCGAGTGGGGGCATGCACGTGAGCTTTCCTTCCAGGCTGTAGCAGCAATGTCACGCTTCCCGTGGCGTGGATCAAAGGACCTGTGGTTTTCCCTCGAGGCTTTCCCTCGAGGCTTTCCCACAGGGCTGTCCCACGTGCCACCGTGGTGTGAGTCGATCCTCGGCGTGAAAGATGAGCCAGTGCAGGGCAAAGAGATTCCTCTGGAATGGATTGAGACATCTGGGGGACTCTTGGAATGGTGGTACGACCATGGAGTTCCTCTCGCTTTTCCTGTTGAGAGTGCCTCCTCTTGAGATGCGACGGGAACGCCGGGAATTCTTTCCCGTTGAAAGCAGGGAAAGGATCCCTCATCTCGAGCTACGAGGGGGAAACGGGGCTCCTCTGGATGTGGGCGGGACCATCGTGCTTCCTCTCGAGTGGAGACGGGTATGGCGGTGAACTTCTTGAGTTGCAGCAAGGGTGTGAAAGACCCTTTCGAAGTTCCAGAGTTTAGGTGTCATTAGTCTCCAGACGCCTCATCGGAAATAGGCCTCATCTCGCCTGGAAGGGAGAACTTCCTGGATTTTCTCGAGTTGCGGCAGGTGTTCTCGAGTTACGACGGGGACCTCAGGGACCCGCCCTGGTGGCCTCAGGAGAGGCCAGTCCTCATGCGAGTTGCTAGGGGTCCTCTCGGGATTCCTCTCCTGTCGATACCGGGGCCAAAAACCTTGTGTGGAGTCAGGGCCGGAACCGAGGATTCCTCTCAGGGGCTGACATGGATCTTTGGGTACTTCTGAAGTCTCCCCAGGGGAGTCAGGCCTCGTCTCGAGTGGGGGCATGCACGTGCGCTTTCCTTCCAGGCTGTAGCAGCAATGTCACGCTTCCCGTCACGTGGATCAAAGGATCTGTGGTTTTCCCTCGAGGCTTTCCCTCGAGGCTTTCCCACAGGGCTGTCCCACGTGCCACCGTGGTGTGAGTCGATCCTCGGCATGAACGATGAGCCAGTGCAGGGCAAAGAGGTTCCTCTGGAATGGACTGAGACATCTGGGGGACTCTTGGAAGGGTGGTACGACCATGGAGTTCCTCTCGCCTTTCCTGTTGAGAGTGCCTCCTCTTGAGATGCGACGGGAACGCCGGGAATTCGTTCCCGTTGAAAGCAGGGAAAGGATCCCTCATCTCGAGCTACGAGGGGGAAACGGGGCTCCTCTGGATGTGGGCGGGACCATCGTGCTTCCTCTCGAGTGGAGACGGTATGGCGGAGAACTTCTTGAGTTGCAGCAAGGGTGTGAAAGACCCTTTCGAAGTTTCAGAGGTTAGGTGTCATTAGTCTCCAGACGCCTCATCGGAAATAGGCCTAATCTCGCCTGGAAGGGAGAACTTCCTGGATTTTCTCGAGTTGCGCAGGTGTTCTCCAGTTACGACGGGGACCTCAGGGACCCGCCCTGGTGGCCTCAGGAGAGGCCAGTCCCCATGCGAGTTGCTAGGGGGCCTCTCGGGATTCCTCTCCCGTAGATACCGGGGCCAAAAACCTTGTGTGGAGTCAGGGCCGGAACCGAGGATTCCTCTCAGGGGCTGACATGGATCTTTGGGTACTTCTGGAGACTCCCCAGGGGAGTCAGGCCTCGTCTCGAGTGGGGACATACACGTGCGCTTTCCTTCCAGGCTGTAGCAGCAATGTCACGCTTCCCGTCACGTGGATCAAAGGATCTGTGGTTTTCCCTCGAGGCTTTCCCTCGAGGCTTTCCCACAGGGCTGTCCCACGTGCCACCGTGGTGTCAGTTGATCCTCGGCGTGAAAGATGAGCCAGTGCAGGGCAAAGAGGTTCCTCTGGAATGGACTGAGACATCTGGGGGACTCTTGGAATGGTGGTACGACCATGGAGTTCCTCTCGCCTTTCCTGTTGAGAGTGCCTCCTCTTGAGATGCGACGGGAACGCCGGGAATTCTTTCCCGTTGAAAGCAGGGAAAGGATCCCTCATCTCGAGCTACGAGGGGGAAACGGGGCTCCTCTGGATGTGGGCGGGACCATCGTGCTTCCTCTCGAGTGGAGACGGGTATGGCGGTGAACTCCTTGAGTTGCAGCAAGGGTGTGAAAGACCCTTTCGAAGTTCCAGAGGTTAGGTGTCATTAGTCTCCAGACGCCTCATCGGAAATAGGCCTCATCTCGCCTGGAAGGGAGAACTTCCTGGATTTTCTCGAGTTGCGGCAGGTGTTCTCGAGTTACGACGGGGACCTAAGGAACCCGCCCTGGTGGCCTCAGGAGAGGCCAGTCCTCATGTGAGTTGCTAGGGGGCCGCTCGGGATTCCTCTCCCGTGGATACCGGGGCCAAAAACCTTGTGTGGAGTCAGGGCCGGAACCGAGGATTCCTCTCAGGGGCTGACATGGATCTTTGGGTACTTCTGGAGTCTCCCCAGGGGAGTCAGGCCTCGTCTCGAGTGGGGGCATGCACGTGCGCTTTCCTTCCAGGCTGTAGCAGCAATGTCACGCTTCCCGTCACGTGGATCAAAGGATCTGTGGTTTTCCCTCGAGGCTTTCCCTCGAGGCTTTCCCACAGGGCTGTCCCACGTGCCACCGTGGTGTGAGTCGATCCTCGGCGTGAAAGATGAGCCAGTGCAGGGCAAAGAGGTTCCTCTGGAATGGACTGAGACATCTGGGGGACTCTTGGAATGGTGGTACGACCTTGGAGTTCCTCTCGCCTTTCCTGTTGAGCGTGCCTCCTCTTGAGATGCGACGGGAACGCCGGGAATACTTTCCCGTTGAAAGCAGGGAAAGGATCCCTCATCTCGAGCTACGAGTGGGAAACGGGGCTCCTCTGGATGTGGGCGGGACCATCGTGCTTCCTCTCGAGTGGAGACGGGTATGGCGCTGAACTTCTTGAGTTGCAGCAAGGCTGTGAAAGACCCTTTCGAAGTTCCAGAGGTTAGGTGTCATTAGTCTCCAGACGCATCATCGGAAATAGGCCTCGTCTCACCTGGAAGGGAGAACTTCCTGGATTTTCTCGAGTTGCGGCAGGTGTTCTCGAGTTACGACGGGGACCTCAGGGACCCGCCCTGGTGGCCTCAGGAGAGGCCAGTCCCATGCGATTTGCTAGGGGGCCTCTCGGGATTCCTCTCCCATCGATACCGGGGCCAAAAACCTTGTGTGGAGTCAGGGCCGGAACCGAGGATTCCTCTCAGGGGCTGACATGGATCTTTGGGTACTTCTGGAGTCTCCCCAGGGGAGTCAGGCCTCGTCTCGAGTGGGGGCATGCACGTGCGCTTTCCTTCCAGGCTGTAGCTGCAATGTCTCGCTTCCCGTTGCGTGGATCAAAGGATCTGTGGTTTTCCCTCGAGGCTTTCCCACAGGGCTGTCCCACGTGCCACCGTGGTGTGAGTCGATCCTCGGCGTGAAAGATGAGCCAGTGCAGGGCAAAGAGGTTCCTCTGGAATGGACTGAGACATCTGGGGGACTCTTGGAATGGTGGTTCGACCATGGAGTTCCTCTCGCCTTTCCTGTTGAGAGTGCCTCCTCTTGAGATGCGAGGGGAACGCCGGGATTCTTTCCCGTTGAAAGCAGGGAAAGGATCCCTCATCTCGAACTATGAGTGGGAAACGGGGCTCCTCTGGATGTGGGCGGGACCATCGTGCTTGCTCTCGAGTGGAGACGGGTATGGCGGTGAACTTCTTGAGTTGCAGCAAGGGTGTGAAAGACCCTTTCGACCTTCCAGAGGTTAGGTGTCATTAGTCTCCAGACGCCTCATCGGAAATAGGCCTCATCTCGCCTGGAAGGGAGAACTCCCTGGATTTTCTCGAGTTGCGGCAGGTGTTCTCGAGTTACGACGGAGACCTCAGGGACCCGCCCTGGTGGCCTCAGGAAGGCCAGTCCCCATGCGAGTTGCTAGGGGGCCTCTCGGGTTTCCTCTCCCGTCGATACCGGGGCCAAAAACCTTGTGTGGAGTCAGGGCCGGAACCAATGATTCCTCTCAGGGGCTGACATGGATTTTTGGGTACTTCTGGATCTCCCCAGGGGAGTCAGGCCTCGTCTCGAGTGGGGGCATGCACGTGCGCTTTCCTTCCAGGCTGTAGCAGCAATGTCACGCTTCCCGTCGCATGGATCAAAGGATGTGTTGTTTTCCCTCGAGGATTTCCCTCGAGGCTTTCCCACAGGGCTGTCCCACGTACCACCGTGGTGTGAGTCGATCCTCGGCGTGAAAGATGAGCCAGTGCAGGGCAAAGAGGTTCCTCTGGAATGGACTGAGACATCTGGGGGACTCTTGGAATGGTGGTTCGACCATGGAGTTCATATCGCCTTTCCTGTTGAGAGTGCCTCCTCTTGAGATGCGATGGGAACGCCGGGAATTCTTTCCCGTTGAAAGCAGGGAAAGGATCCCTCATTTCGAGCTACGAGGCGGAAACGGGGCTCCTCTGGATGTGGGCGGGACCATCGTGCTTCCTCTCGAGTGGAGAGGGGTATGGCGGTGAACTCCTTGAGAGCAGCAAGGCTGTGAAAGACCCTTTCGAAGTTCCAGAGGTTAGGTGTCATTAGTCTCCAGACGACACATCGGAAATAGGCCTCATCTCGCCTGGAAGGGAGAACTTCCTGGATTTTCTCGAGTTGCGGCAGGTGTTCTCGAGTTACGACGGGGACCTCAGGGACCCGCCCTGGTGGCCTCAGGAGAGGCCAGTCCCATGCGATTTGCTAGGGGGCCTCTCGGGATTCCTCTCCCTTCAATACCGGGGCCAAAAACCTTGTGTGGAGTCAGGGCCGGAACCGAGGATTCCTCTCAGGGGCTGACATGGATCTTTGGGTACTTCTGTTGTCTCCCCAGGGGAGTCAGGCCTCGTCTCGAGTGGGGGCATGCACGTGCGCTTTCCTTCCAGGCTGTAGCTGCAATGTCTCGCTTCCCGTCGCGTGGATCAAAGGATCTGGGGTTTTCCCTCGAGGCTTTCCCACAGGGCTGTCCCACGTGCCACCGTGGTGTGAGTCGATCCTTGGCGTGAAAGATGAGCCAGTGCAGGGCAAAGAGGTTCCTCTGGAATGAACTGAGACATCTGGGGGACTCTTGGAATGGTGGTTCGACCATGGAGTTCTTCTCGCCTTTCCTGTTGAGAGTGCCTCCTCTTGAGATGCGATGGGAACGCCGGGAATTCTTTCCCGTTGAAAGCAGGGAAAGGTTCCCTCATTTCGAGCTACGAGGGGGAAACGGGGCTCCTCTGGATGTGGGCGGGACCATCGTGCTTCCTCTCGAGTGGAGAGGGGTATGGCGGTGAACTCCTTGAGAGCAGCATGGGTGTGAAAGACCCTTTCGAAGTTCCAGAGGGTAGGTGTCATTAGTCTCCAGACGCCTCATCGGAAATAGGCCTCATCTCGCCTGGAAGGGAGAACTTCCTGGATTTTCTCGAGTTGCGGCAGGTGTTCTCGAGTTACGACGGGGAACTCAGGGACCCACCCTGGTGGCCTCAGGAAAGGCCAGTCCCCATGCGAGTTGCTAGGGGGTCTCTCGGGATTCCTCTCCCTTCAATACCGGGGCCAAAAACCTTGTGTGGATTCAGGGCCGGAACCGAGGATTCCTCTCATGGGCTGACATGGATCTTTGGGTACTTCTGGAGTCTCCCCAGGGGAGTCAGGCATCGTCTCTAGTGGGGGCATGCACGTGCGCTTTCCTTCCAGGCTGTAGCAGCAATGTCACGCATCCCGTCGCGTGGATTAAAGGATCTGGGTTTTTCCCTCGAGGCTTTCACTCGAGGCTTTCCGACAGGGCTGTCCCACGTGCCACCGTGGTGTGAGTCGATCCTCGGCGTGAAAGATGAGCCAGTGCAGGGCAAAGATTTTCCTCTGGAAAGGACTGAGACATCTGTGGGACTCTTGGAATGGTGGTTCGACCATGGAGTTCTTCTCGCCTTTCCTGTTGAGAGTGCCTCCTCTTGAGATGCGATGGGAACGCCGGGAATTCTTTCCCGTTGAAAGCAGGGAAAGGATCCCTCATCTCGAGCTACGAGGGGGAAACGGGTCTCCTCTGGATGTGGGCGGGACCATCGTGCTTCCTTTCGAGTGGAGACGGTTATGGCGCTGAACTTCTTGAGTTGCAGCAAGGGTGTGAAAGACCCTTTCGAAGTTCCAGAGTGTAGGTGTCATTAGTCTCCAGACGCCTCATCGGAAATAGGCCTCATCTCGCCTGGAAGGGAGAACTTCCTGGATTTTCTCGAGTTGCGGCAGGTGTTCTCGAGTTACGACGGGGACCTCAGGGACCCGCCCTGGTAGCCTCATGAAAGGCCAGTCCCCATGCGAGTTGCTAGGGGGCCTCTCGGGATTCCTCTCCCGTCGATACCGGGGCCAAAAAGCTTGTGTGGAGTCAGGGCCGGAACCGAGGATTCCTCTCAGGGGCTGACATGGATCTTCGGGTACTTCTGGAGTCTCCCCAGGGAAGTCAGGCCTCGTCTCGAGTGGGGGCATGCACGTGCGCTTTCCTTCCAGGCTGTAGCAGCAATGTCACGCTTCCCGTGGCGTGGATCAAAGGATCTGTGGTTTTCCCTCGAGGCTTTCCCTCGAGGCTTTCCCACAGAGCTGTCCCACGTGCCACCGTGGTGTGAGTCGATCCTCGGCGTGAAAGATGAGCCAGTGCAGGGCAAAGAGGTTCCTCTGGAATGGACTGAGACATTGGGGGACTCTTGGAATGGTGGTTCGACCATGGAGTTCTTCTCGCCTTTCCTGTTGAGAGGGCCTCCTCTTGAGATGCGATGGGAACGCCGGGAATTCTTTCCCGTTGAAAGCAGGGAAAGGATCCCTCATCTCGAGCTACGAGGGGGAAACCGGTCTCCTCTGGATGTGGGCGGGACCATCGTGCTTCCTTTCGAGTGGAGACGGGTATGGCGCTGAACTTCTTGAGTTGCAGCAAGGCTGTGAAAGACCCTTTCGAAGTTCCAGAGGTTAGGTGTCATTAGTCTCCAGACGCATCATCGGAAATAGGCCTCATCTCACCTGGAAGGGAGAACTTCCTGGATTTTCTCGAGTTGCGGCAGGTGTTCTCGAGTTACGACGGGGACCTCAGGGACCCGCCCTGGTGGCCTCAGGAGAGGCCAGTCCCATGCGATTTGCTAGGGGGCCTCTCGGGATTCCTCTCCCATCGATACCGGGGCCAAAAACCTTGTGTGGAGTCAGGGCCGGAACCGAGGATTCCTCTCAGGGGCTGACATGGATCTTTGGGTACTTCTGGAGTCTCCCCAGGGGAGTCAGGCCTCGTCTCGAGTGGGGGCATGCACGTGCGCTTTCCTTCCAGGCTGTAGCTGCAATGTCTCGCTTCCCGTCGCGTGGATCAAAGGATCTGTGGTTTTCCCTCGAGGCTTTCCCACAGGGCTGTCCCACGTGCCACCGTGGTGTGAGTCGATCCTCGGCGTGAAAGATGAGCCAGTGCAGGGCAAAGAGGTTCCTCTGGAATGGACTGAGACATCTGGGGGACTCTTGGAATGGTGGTTCGACCATGGAGTTCCTCTCGCCTTTCCTGTTGAGAGTGCCTCCTCTTGAGATGCGACGGGAACGCCGGGATTCTTTCCCGTTGAAAGCAGGGAAAGGATCCCTCATTTCGAACTACGAGTGGGAAACGGGGCTCCTCTGGATGTGGGCGGGACCATCGTGCTTCCTCTCGAGTGGAGACGGGTATGGCGGTGAACTTCTTGAGTTGCAGCAAGGGTGTGAAAGACCCTTTCGACCTTCCAGAGGTTAGGTGTCATTAGTCTCCAGACGCCTCATTGGAAATAGGCCTCATCTCGCCTGGAAGGGAGAACTCCCTGGATTTTCTCGAGTTGCGGCAGGTGTTCTCGAGTTACGACGGAGACCTCAGGGACCCGCCCTGGTGGCCTCAGGAAGGCCAGTCCCCATGCGAGTTGCTAGGGGGCCCCTCGGGTTTCCTCTCCCGTCGATACCGGGGCCAAAAACCTTGTGTGGAGTCAGGGCCGGAACCGATGATTCCTCTCAGGGGCTGACATGGATTTTTGGGTACTTCTGGAGTCTCCCCAGGGGAGTCAGGCCTCGTCTCGAGTGGGGGCATGCACGTGCGCTTTCCTTCCAGGCTGTAGCAGCAATGTCACGCTTCCCGTCGCATGGATCAAAGGATCTGTGGTTTTCCCTCGAGGCTTTCCCTCGAGGCTTTCCCACAGGGCTGTCCCACGTGCCACCGTGGTGTGAGTCGATCCTCGGCGTGAAAGATGAGCCAGTGCAGGGCAAAGAGATTCCTCTGGAATGGAGTGAGACATCTGGGGGACTCTTGGAATGGTGGTACGACCATGGAGTTCCTCTCGCCTTTCCTGTTGAGAGTGCCTCCTCTTGAGATGCGACGGGAACGCCGGGAATTCTTTCCCGTTGAAAGCAGGGAAAGGATCCCTCATCTCGAGCGAGGGGGAAACGGGGCTCCTCTGGATGTGGGCGGGACCATCGTGCTTCCTCTCGAGTGGAGACGGGTATGGCGGTGAACTTCTTGAGTTGCAGCAAGGGTGTGAAAGACCCTTTCGAAGTTCCAGAGTTTAGGTGTCATTAGTCTCCAGACGCCTCATCGGAAATAGGCCTCATCTCGCCTGGAAGGGAGAACTTCCTGGATTTTCTCGAGTTGCGGCAGGTGTTCTCGAGTTACGACGGGGACCTCAGGGACCCGCCCTGGTGGCCTCAGGAGAGGCCAGTCCTCATGCGAGTTGCTAGGTGTCCTCTCGGGATTCCTCTCCTGTCGATACCGGGGCCAAAAACCTTGTGTGGAGTCAGGGCCGGAACCGAGGATTCCTCTCAGGGGCTGACATGGATCTTTGGGTACTTCTGAAGTCTCCCCAGGGGAGTCAGGCCTCGTCTCGAGTGGGGGCATGCACGTGCGCTCTCCTTCCAGGCTGTAGCAGCAATGTCACACTTCCCGTTGCGTGGATCAAAGGATCTGTGGTTTTCCCTCGAGGCTTTCCCTCGAGGCTTTCCCACAGGGCTGTCCCACGTGCCACCGTGGTGTGAGTCGATCCTCGGCGTGAAAGATGAGCCAGTGCAGGGCAAAGAGGTTCCTCTGGAATGGACTGAGACATCTGGGGGACTCTTGGAATGGTGGTACGACCATGGAGTTCCTCTCGCCTTTCCTGTTGAGAGTGCCTCCTCTTGAGATGCGACGGGAACGCCGGGAATTCTTTCCCGTTGAAAGCAGGGAAAGGATCCCTCATCTCGAGCTACGAGGGGGAAACGGGGCTCCTCTGGATGTGGGCGGGACCATCGTGCTTCCTCTCGAGTGGAGACGGGTATGGCGGTGAACTTCTTGAGTGGCAGCAAGGGTGTGAAAGACCCTTTCGAAGTTCCAGAGGTTAGGTGTCATTAGTCTCCAGACGCCTCATCGGAAATAGGCCTCATCTCGCCTGGAAGGGAGAACTTCCTGGATTTTCTCGAGTTGCGGCAGGTGTTCTCGAGTTACGACGGGGACCTTAGGGACCCGCCCTGGTGGCCTCAGGAGAGGCCAGTCCCCATGCGAGTTGCTAGGGGGCCTCTCGGGATTCCTCTCCCGTCGATACCGGGGCCAAAAACCTTGTGTGGAGTCAGGGCCGGAACCGAGGATTCCTCTCAGGGGCTGACTTGGATCTTTGGGTACTTCTGGAGTCTCCCCAGGGGAGTCAGGCCTCGTCTCGAGTGGGGGCATGCACGTGCGCTTTCCTTCCAGGCTGTAGCAGCAATGTCACGCTTCCCGTGGCGTGGATCAAAGGATCTGTGGTTTTCCCTCGAGGCTTTCCCTCGAGGCTTTCCCACAGGGCTGTCCCACGTGCCACCGTGGTGTGAGTCGATCCTCGGCGTGAAAGATGAACCAGTGCAGGGCAAAGAGATTCCTCTGGAATGGACTGAGACATCTGGTGGACTCTTGGAATGGTGGTACGACCATGGAGTTCCTCTCGCCTTTCCTGTTGAGAGTGCCTCCTCTTGAGATGCGACGGGAACGCCGGGAATTCTTTCCCGTTGAAAGCAGGGAAAGGATCCCTCATCTCGAGCTACGAGGGGGAAACGGGGCTCCTCTGGATGTGGGCGGGACCATCGTGCTTCCTCTCGAGTGGAGACGGGTATGGCGGTGAACTTCTTGAGTTGCAGCAAGGGTGTGAAAGACCCTTTCGACCTTCCAGAGGTTAGGTGTCATTAGTCTCCAGACGCCTCATCGTAAATAGGCCTCATCTCGCCTGGAAGGGAGAACTTCCTGGATTTTCTCGAGTTGCGGCAGGTGTTCTCGAGATACGACGGGGACCACAGGGACCCGCCCTGGTGGCCTCAGGAGAGGCCAGTCCTCATGAGAGTTGCTAGGGGGCCTCTCGGGATTCCTCTCCCGTTGATACTGGGGCCAAAAACCTTGTGTGGAGTCAGGGCCGGAACAGAGGATTCCTCTCAGGGGCTGACATGGATCTTTGGGTACTTCTGGAGTCTCCCCAGGGGAGTCAGGCCTCGTCTCGAGTGGGGGCATGCACGTGCGATTTCCTTCCAGGCTGTAGCAGCAATGTCACGCTTCCCGTGGCGTGGATCAAAGGATGTGTGGTTTTCCCTCGAGCCTTTCCCTCGAGGCTTTCCCACAGGGCTGTCCCACGTGCCACCGTGGTGTGAGTCGATCCTCGGCGTGAAAGATGAGCCAGTGCAGGGCAAAGAGATTCCTCTGGAATGGAGTGAGACATCTGGGGGACTCTTGGAATGGTGGTACGACCATGGAGTTCCTCTCGCCTTTCCTGTTGAGAGTGCCTCCTCTTGAGATGCGACGGGAACGCCGGGAATTCTTTCCCGTTGAAAGCAGGGAAAGGATCCCTCATCTCGAGCTACGAGGGGGAAACGGGGCTCCTCTGGATGTGGGCGGGACCATCGTGCTTCCTCTCGAGTGGAGACGGGTATGGCGGTGAACTTCTTGAGTTGCAGCAAGGGTGTGAAAGACCCTTTCGAAGTTCCAGAGGTTAGGTGTCATTAGTCTCCAGACGCCTCATCGGAAATAGGCCTCATCTCGCCTGGAAGGGAGAACATCCTGGATTTTCTCGAGTTGCGGCAGGTGTTCTCGAGTTACGACGGGGACCTAAGGGACCCGCCCTGGTGGCCTCAGGAGAGGCCAGTCCTCATGCGAGTTGCTAGGGGGCCTCTCGGGATTCCTCTCCCGTTGATATCGGGGCCAAAAACCTTGTGTGGAGTCAGAGCCGGAACCGAGGATTCCTCTCAGGGGCTGACATGGATCTTTGGGTACTTCTGGAGTCTCCCCAGGGGAGTCAGGCCTCGTCTCGAGTGGGGGCATGCACGTGCGCTCTCCTTCCAGGCTGTAGCAGCAATGTCACACTTCCCGTTGCGTGGATCAAAGGATCTGTGGTTTTCCCTCGAGGCTTTCCCTCGAGGCTTTCCCACAGGGCTGTCCCACGTGCCACCGTGGTGTGAGTCGATCCTCGGCGTGAAAGATGAGCCAGTGTAGGGCAAAGAGGTTCCTCTGGAATGGACTGAGACATCTGGGGGACTCTTGGAATGGTGGTACGACCATGGAGTTCCTCTCGCCTTTCCTGTTGAGAGTGCCTCCTCTTGAGATGCGACGGGAACGCCGGGAATTCTTTCCCGTTGAAAGCAGGGAAAGGATCCCTCATCTCGTGTTACTAGGGGGAAACGGGGCTCCTCTGGATGTGGGCGGGACCATCGTGCTTCCTCTCGAGTCGAGACAGGTATGGCGGTGAACTTCTTGAGTGGCAGCAAGGGTGTGAAAGACCCTTTCGAAGTTCCAGAGGTTAGGTGTCATTAGTCTCCAGACGCCTCATCGGAAATAGGCCTCATCTCGCCTGGAAGGGAGAACTTCCTGGATTTTCTCGAGTTGCGGCAGGTGTTCTCGAGTTACGACGGGGACCTCAGGGACCCGCCCTGGTGGCCTCAGGAGAGGCCAGTCCCCATGCGAGTTGCTAGGGGGCCTCTCGGGATTCCTCTCCCGTCGATACCGGGGCCAAAAACCTTGTGTGGAGTCAGGGCCGGAACCGAGGATTCCTCTCAGGGGCTGACATGGATCTTTGGGTACTTCTGGAGTCTCCCCAGGGGAGTCAGGCCTCGTCTCGAGTGGGGGCATGCACGTGCGCTTTCCTTCCAGGCTGTAGCTGCAATGTCTCGCTTCCCGTCGCGTGGATCAAAGGATCTGGGTTTTTCCCTCCAGGCTTTCACTCGAGGCTTTCCGACAGGGCTGTCCCACGTGCCACCGTGGTGTGAGTCGATCCTCGGCGTGAAAGATGAGCCAGTGCAGGGCAAAGATTTTCCTCTGGAAAGGACTGAGACATCTGGGGGACTCTTGGAATGGTGGTTCGACCATGGAGTTCCTCTCGCTTTTCCTGTTGAGAGTGCCTCCTCTTGAGGTGCGACGGGAATGCCGGGATACTTTCCCGTTGAAAGCAGTGAAAGGATCCCTCATCTCGAGCTACGAGGGGAAAACGGGGCTCCTCTGGATGTGGGCGGGAGCATCGTGCTTCCTTTCGAGTGGAGACGCTTATGGCGCTGAACTTCTTGAGTTGCAGCAAGGGTGTGAAAGACCCTTTCGAAGTTCCAGAGTGTAGGTGTCATTAGTCTCCAGACGCCTCATTGGAAATAGGCCTCATCTCGCCTGGAAGGGAGAACTTCCTGGATTTTCTCGAGTTGCGGCAGGTGTTCTCGAGTTACGACGGGGACCTCAGGGACCCGCCCTGGTAGCCTCATGAAAGGCCAGTCCCCATGCGAGTTGCTAGGGGGCCTCTCGGGATTCCTCTCCCGTCGATACCGGGGCCAAAAAGCTTGTGTGGAGTCAGGGCCGGAACCGAGGATTCCTCTCAGGGGCTGACATGGATCTTCGGGTACTTCTGGAGTCTCCCCAGGGAAGTCAGGCCTCGTCTCGAGTGGGGGCATGCACGTGCGCTTTCCTTCCAGGCTGTAGCAGCAATGTCACGCTTCCCGTGGCGTGGATCAAAGGATCTGTGGTTTTCCCTCGAGGCTTTCCCTCGAGGCTTTCCCACAGAGCTGTCCCACGTGCCACCGTGGTGTGAGTCGATCCTCGGCGTGAAAGATGGGCCAGTGCAGGGCAAAGAGGTTCCTCTGGAATGGACTGAGACATCTGGGGGACTCTTGGAATGGTGGTTCGACCATGGAGTTCTTCTCGCCTTTCCTGTTGAGAGTGCCTCCTCTTGAGATGCGATGGGAACGCCGGGAATTCTTTCCCGTTGAAAGCAGGGAAAAGATCCCTCATCTCGAGCTACGAGGGGGAAACGGGGCTCCTCTGGATGTGGGCGGCACCATCGTGCTTCCTCTCGAGTGGAGAGGGGTATGGCGGTGAACTCCTTGAGAGCAGCATGGGTGTGAAAGACCCTTTCGAAGTTCCAGAGGTTAGGTGTCATTAGTCTCCAGACGCCTCATCGGAAATAGGCCTCATCTCACCTGGAAGGGAGAACTTCCTGGATTGTCTCGAGTTGCGGCAGGTGTTCTCGAGTTACGACGGGGACCTCAGGGACCCGCCCTGGTGGCCTCAGGAAAGGCCAGTCCCCATGCGAGTTGCTAGGGGGCCTCTCGGGATTCCTCTCCCTTCGATACCGGGGCCAAAAACCTTGTGTGGATTCAGGGCCGGAACCGAGGATTCCTCTCATGGGCTGACATGGATCTTTGGGTACTTCTGGAGTCTCCCCAGGGGAGTCAGGCCTCGTCTCTAGTGGGGGAATGCATGCGCGCTTTCCTTCCAGGCTGTAGCAGCAATGTCACGCATCCCGTCGCGTGGATCAAAGGATCTGGGGTTTTCCCTCGAGGCTTTCGCACAGGGCTGTCCCACGTGCCACCGTGGTGTGAGTCGATCCTCGGCGTGAAAGATGAGCCAGTGCAGGGCAAAGAAGTTCCTCTGGAATGGACTGAGACATCTGGGGGACTCTTGGAATGGTGGTTCCACCATGGAGTTCCTCTCGCCTTTCCTGTTGAGAGTGCCTCCTCTTGAGATGCGACGGGAAAGCCGGGAATTTTTTCCCGTTGAAAGCAGGGAAAGGATCCCTCATCTCGAGCTACGAGGGGGAAACGGAGCTCCTCTGGATGTGGGCGGGACCATCGTGCTTCCTCTCGAGTGGAGACGGGTATGGCGGTGAACTTCTTGAGTTGCAGAAAGGGTGTGAAAGACCCTTTCGAATTTCCAGAAGTTAGGTGTCATTAGTCTCCAGACGCCTCATCGGAAATAGGCCTCATCTCGCCTGGAAGGGAGAACTTCCTGGATTTTCTCGAGTTGCGGCAGGTGTTCTCGAGTTACGACGGGGACCTCAGGGACCCGCCCTGGTGGCCTCAGGAAAGGCCAGTTCCCATGCGAGTTGCTAGGGGGCCTCTCGGGATTCCTCTCCCATCGATACCGGGGCCAAAAATCTTGTGTGGAGTCTGGGCCGGAACCGAGGATTCCTCTCAGGGGCTGACATGGATCTTTGCGTACTTCTGGAGTCTCCCCAGGGGAGTCAGGCCTCGTCTCGAGTGTGGGCATGCACGTGCGCTTTCCTTCCAGGCTGCAGCTGCAATGTCACGCTTCCCGTCGCGTGGATCAAAGGATCTGTGGTTTTCCCTCGAGGCTTTCCCACAGGGCTGTCCCACGTGCCACCGTGGTGTGAGTCAATCCTCGGCGTGAAAGATGAGCCAGTGCAGGGCAAAGAGGTTCCTCTGGAATGGACTGAGACATCTGGGGGACTCTTGGAATGGTGGTTCGACCATGGAGTTCCTCTCGCCTTTCCTGTTGAGAGTGCCTCCTCTTGAGATGCGACGGAAACGCCGGGAATTCTTTCCCGTTGAAAGCAAGGAAAGGATCCCTCATCTCGAGCTACGAGGGGAAAACGGTTCTCCTCTGGATGTGGGCGGGACCATCGTGCTTCCTCTCGAGTGGAGACGGGTATGGCAGTGAACTTCTTGAGTTGCAGCAAGGGTGTAAAAGACCCTTTCGACTTTCCAGAGGTTAGGTGTCATTAGTCTCCAGACGCCTCATCGGAAATAGGCCTCATCTCGCCTGGAAGGGAGAACTCCCTGGATTTTCTCGAGTTGCGGCAGGTGTTCTCGAGTTACGACGGGGACCTCTGGGACCCGCCCTGGTGGCCTCAGGAAGGCCAGTACCCATGCGAGTTGCTAGGGTCCTCTCGGGTTTCCTATCCCGTCGATACCGGGGCCAAAAACCTTGTGTGGAGTCAGGGCCGGAACCGATGACTCTTCTCAGGGGCTGACATGGATCTTTGGGTACTTCTGGAGTCTCCCCAGGGGAGTCAGGCCTCGTCTCGAGTGGGGGCATGCACGTGCGCTTTCCTTCCAGGCTGTAGCAGCAATGTCACGCTTCCCGTCGCATGGATCAAAGGATCTGTGGTTTTCCCTCGAGGATTTCCCTGGAGGCTTTCCCACAGGGCTGTCCCACGTACCACCGTGGTGTGAGTCGATCCTCGGCGTGAAAGATGAGCCAGTGCAGGGCAAAGAGGTTCCTCTGGAATGGACTGAGACATCTGGGGGACTCTTGGAATGGTGGAACGACCATGGAGTTCCTCTCGCCTTTCCTGTTGAGAGTGCCTCCTCTTGAGATACGACGGGAACGCCGGGAATTCTTTCCCGTTGAAAGCAAGGAAAGGATCCCTCATCTGGAGCTACGAGGGGAAAACGGGTCTCCTCTGGATGTGGGCGGGATCATCGTGCTTCCTTTCGAGTGGAGACGGGTATAGCGCTGAACTTCTTAAGTTGCCGAAAGGGTGTGAAAGACCCTTTCGAAGTTCCAGAGGTTAGGTGTCATTAGTGTCCAGACGCCTCATGGGAAATAGGCCTCATCTCGCCTGGAAGGGAGAACTTCCTGGATTTTCTAGAGTTGCGGCAGGTGTTCTCGAGTTACGACGGGGACCTCAGGCACCCGCCCTGGTGGCCTCAGTAGTGGCCAGTCCCCATGCGAGTTGCTAGGGGGCCTCTCTTCCTCTCCCATCGATACCGGGGCCAAAAACCTTGTGTGGATTCAGGGCCGGAACCGAGGATTCCTCTCACGGGCTGACATGGATCTTTGGGTACTTCTGGAGTCTCCCCAGGGGAGTCAGGGCTCGTCTCGAGTGGGGGCATGCACGTTCGCTTTCCTTCCAGGCTGTAACAGCAATGTCACGCTTCCCGTCGCGTGGATCAAAGGATCTGGGTTTTTCCCTCGAGGCTTTCCCTCGAGGCTTTCGCACAGGGCTGTCCCACGTGCCACCGTGGTGTGAGTCGATCCTCGGCGTGAAAGATGAGCCAGTGCAGGGCAAAGAGGTTCCTCTGGAATGGACTGAGACATCTGGGGGACTCTTGGAATGGTGGTTCCACCATGGAGTTCCTCTCGCCTTTCCTGTTGAGAGTGCCTCCTCTTGAGATGCGACGGGAACGCCGGGAATTCTTTCCCGTTGAAAGCAGGGAAAGGATCCCTCATCTCGAGCTACGAGGGGGAAACGGGGCTCCTCTGGATGTGGGCGGGACCATCGTGCTTCCTCTCGAGTGGAGACGGGTATGGCGGTGAACTCCTTAAGTTGCAGCAAGGGTGTGAAAGACCCTTTCGAAGTTCCAGAGGTTAGGTGTCATTAGTCTCCAGACGCCTCATCGGAAATAGGCCTCATCTCGCCTGGAAGGGAGAACTTCCTGGATTTTCTCGAGTTGCGGCAGGTGTTCTCGAGTTACGACGGGGACCTCAGGGACCCGCCCTGGTGGCCTCAGGAGAGGCCAGTCCTCATGCGAGTTGCTAGGGGGCCTCTCGGGATTCCTCTCCCGTCGATACCGGGGCCAAAACCTTGTGTGGAGTCAGGGCCGGAACCGAGGATTCCTCTCATGGGCTGACATGGATCTTTGGGTACTTCTGGAGTCTCCCCAGGGGAGTCAGGCCTCGTATAGAGTGGGGGCATGCACGTGCGCTTTCCTTCCAGGCTGTAGCAGCAATGTCACGCTTCCCGTGGCGTGGATCAAAGGATCTGTGGTTTTCCCTCGAGGCTTTCCCTCGAGGCTTTCCCACAGGGCTGTCCCACGTGCCACCGTGGTGTGAGTCGATCCTCGGCGTGAAAGATGAGCCAGTGCAGGGCAAAGAGGTTCCTCTGGAATTGAGTGAGACATCTGGGGGACTCTTGGAATGGTGGTACGACCATGGAGTTCCTCTCGCCTTTCCTGTTGAGAGTGCCTCCTCTTGAGATGCGACGGGAACGCCGGGAATTCTTTCCCGTTGAAAGCAGGGAAAGGATCCCTCATCTCGAGCTACGAGGGGGAAACGGGGCTCCTCTGGATGTGGGCGGGACCATCGTGCTTCCTGTCGAGTGGAGACGGGTATGGCGGTGAACTTCTTGAGTTGCAGCAAGGGTGTAAAAGACCCTTTCGAAGTTCCAGAGGTTAGGTGTCATTAGTCTCCAGACGCCTCATCGGAAATAGCCCTAATCTCGCCTGGAAGGGAGAACTTCCTGGATTTTCTCGAGTTGCGGCAGGTGTTCTCGAGTTACGACGGGGACCTCAGGGACCCGCCCTGGTGGCCTCAGGAGAGGCCAGTCCCCATGTGAGTTGCTAGGGGGCCTCTCAGGATTCCTCTCCCGTCGATACCGGGGCCAAAAACCTTGTGTGGAGTCAGGGCCGGAACCGAGGATTCCTCTCAGGGGCTGACATGGATCTTTGGGTACTTCTGGAGTCTCCCCAGGGGAGTCAGGCCTCGTCTCGAGTGGGGGCATGCACGTGCGCTTTCCTTCCAGGCTGTAGCAGCAATGTCACGCTTCCCGTCACGTGGATCAAAGGATCTGTGGTTTTCCCTCGAGGCTTTCCCTCGAGGCTTTCCCACAGGGATGTCCCACGTGCCACCGTGGTGTGAGTCGATCCTCGGCGTGAAAGATGAGCCAGTGCAGGGCAAAGAGGTTCCTCTGGAATGGACTGAGACATCTGGCGGACTCTTGGAATGGTGGTACGACCATGGAGTTCCTCTCGCCTTTCCTGTTGAGAGTGCCTCCTCTTGAGATGCGACGGGAACGCCGGGAATTCTTTCCCGTTGAAAGCAGGGAAAGGATCCCTCATCTCGAGCTACGAGGGGGAAACGGGGCTCCTCTGGATGTGGGCGGGACCATCGTGCTTCTTCTCGAGTGGAGACGGGTATGGCGGTGAGCTTCTTGAGTTGCAGCAAGGGTGTGAAAGACCCTTTCGAAGTTCCAGAGGTTAGGTGTCATTAGTCTCCAGACGCCTCATCGTAAATAGGCCTCATCTCGCCTGGAAGGGAGAACTTCCTGGATTTTCTTGAGTTGCGGCAGGTGTTCTCGAGATACGACGGGGACCACAGGGACCCGCCCTGGTGGCCTCAGGAGAGGCCAGTCCTCATGCGAGTTGCTAGGGGGCCTCTCGGGATTCCTCTCCCGTTGATACTGGGGCCAAAAACCTTGTGTGGAGTCAGGGCCGGAACAGAGGATTCCTCTCAGGGGC
Organism: Capricornis sumatraensis; assembly: GCF_032405125.1. Lineage (NCBI taxonomy): Eukaryota > Metazoa > Chordata > Mammalia > Artiodactyla > Bovidae > Capricornis > Capricornis sumatraensis. The sequence goes on from NW_027184613.1 coordinate 5,465,615, forward strand.
TGACATGGATCTTTGGGTACTTCTGGAGTCTCCCCAGGGGAGTCAGGCCTCGTCTCGAGTGGGGGCATGCACGTGCGATTTCCTTCCAGGCTGTAGCAGCAATGTCACGCTTCCCGTGGCGTGGATCAAAGGATGTGTGGTTTTCCCTCGAGGCTTTCCCTCGAGGCTTTCCCACAGGGCTGTCCCACGTGCCACCGTGGTGTGAGTCGATCCTCGGCGTGAAAGATGAGCCAGTGCAGGGCAAAGAGATTCCTCTGGAATGGAGTGAGACATCTGGGGGACTCTTGGAATGGTGGTACGACCATGGAGTTCCTCTCGCCTTTCCTGTTGAGAGTGCCTCCTCTTGAGATGCGACGGGAACGCCGGGAATTCTTTCCCGTTGAAAGCAGGGAAAGGATCCCTCATCTCGAGCTACGAGGGGGAAACGGGGCTCCTCTGGATGTGGGCGGGACCATCGTGCTTCCTCTCGAGTGGAGACGGGTATGGCGGTGAACTTCTTGAGTTGCAGCAAGGGTGTGAAAGACCCTTTCGAAGTTCCAGAGGTTAGGTGTCATTAGTCTCCAGACGCCTCATCGGAAATAGGCCTCATCTCGCCTGGAAGGGAGAACTTCCTGGATTTTCTCGAGTTGCGGCAGGTGTTCTCGAGTTACGACGGGGACCTCAGGGACCCGCCCTGGTGGCCTCAGGAGAGGCCAGTCCTCATGCGAGTTGCTAGGGGTCCTCTCGGGATTCCTCTCCTGTCGATACCGGGGCCAAAAACCTTGTGTGGAGTCAGGGCCGGAACCGAGGATTCCTTTCAGGGGCTGACATGGATCTTTGGGTACTTCTGAAGTCTCCCCAGGGGAGTCAGGCCTCGTCTCGAGTGGGGGCATGCACGTGCGCTTTCCTTCCAGGCTGTAGCAGCAATGTCACGCTTCCCGTCACGTGGATCAAAGGATCTGTGGTTTTCCCTCGAGGCTTTCCCTCGAGGCTTTCCCACAGGGCTGTCCCACGTGCCACCGTGGTGTGAGTCGATCCTCGGCGTGAAAGATGAGCCAGTGCAGGGCAAAGAGGTTCCTCTGGAATTGAGTGAGACATCTGGGGGACTCTTGGAATGGTGGTACGACCATGGAGTTCCTCTCGCCTTTCCTGTTGAGAGTGCCTCCTCTTGAGATGCGACGGGAACGCCGGGAATTCTTTCCCGTTGAAAGCAGGGAAAGGATCCCTCATCTCGAGCTACGAGGGGGAAACGGGGCTCCTCTGGATGTGGGCGGGACCATCGTGCTTCCTGTCGAGTGGAGACGGGTATGGCGGTGAACTTCTTGAGTTGCAGCAAGGGTGTAAAAGACCCTTTCGAAGTTCCAGAGGTTAGGTGTCATTAGTCTCCAGACGCCTCATCGGAAATAGGCCTAATCTCGCCTGGAAGGGAGAACTTCCTGGATTTTCTCGAGTTGCGGCAGGTGTTCTCGAGTTACGACGGGGCCTCAGGGACCCGCCCTGGTGGCCTCAGGAGAGGCCAGTCCCCATGTGAGTTGCTAGGGGGCCTCTGGGGATTCCTCTCCCGTCGATACCGGGGCCAAAAACCTTGTGTGGAGTCAGGGCCGGAACCGAGGATTCCTCTCAGGGGCTGACATGGATCTTTGGGTACTTCTGGAGTCTCCCCAGGGGAGTCAGGCCTCGTCTCGAGTGGGGGCATGCACGTGCGCTTTCCTTCCAGGCTGTAGCAGCAATGTCACGCTTCCCGTCACGTGGATCAAAGGATCTGTGGTTTTCCCTCGAGGCTTTCCCTCGAGGCTTTCCCACAGGGATGTCCCACGTGCCACCGTGGTGTGAGTCGATCCTCGGCGTGAAAGATGAGCCAGTGCAGGGCATAGAGGTTCCTCTGGAATGGACTGAGACATCTGGCGGACTCTTGGAATGGTGGTACGACCATGGAGTTCCTCTCGCCTTTCCTGTTGAGAGTGCCTCCTCTTGAGATGCGACGGGAACGCCGGGAATTCTTTCCCGTTGAAAGCAGGGAAAGGATCCCTCATCTCGAGCTACGAGGGGGAAACGGGGCTCCTCTGGATGTGGGCGGGACCATCGTGCTTCTTCTCGAGTGGAGACGGGTATGGCGGTGAGCTTCTTGAGTTGCAGCAAGGGTGTGAAAGACCCTTTCGAAGTTCCAGAGGTTAGGTGTCATTAGTCTCCAGACGCCTCATCGTAAATAGGCCTCATCTCGCCTGGAAGGGAGAACTTCCTGGATTTTCTTGAGTTGCGGCAGGTGTTCTCGAGATACGACGGGGACCACAGGGACCCGCCCTGGTGGCCTCAGGAGAGGCCAGTCCTCATGCGAGTTGCTAGGGGGCCTCTCGGGATTCCTCTCCCGTTGATACTGGGGCCAAAAACCTTGTGTGGAGTCAGGGCCGGAACAGAGGATTCCTCTCAGGGGCTGACATGGATCTTTGGGTACTTCTGGAGTCTCCCCAGGGGAGTCAGGCCTCGTCTCGAGTGGGGGCATGCACGTGCGATTTCCTTCCAGGCTGTAGCAGCAATGTCACGCTTCCCGTGGCGTGGATCAAAGGATGTGTGGTTTTCCCTCGAGGCTTTCCCTCGAGGCTTTCCCACAGGGCTGTCCCACGTGCCACCGTGGTGTGAGTCGATCCTCGGCGTGAAAGATGAGCCAGTGCAGGGCAAAGAGATTCCTCTGGAATGGAGTGAGACATCTGGGGGACTCTTGGAATGGTGGTACGACCATGGAGTTCCTCTCGCCTTTCCTGTTGAGAGTGCCTCCTCTTGAGATGCGACGGGAACGCCGGGAATTCTTTCCCGTTGAAAGCAGGGAAAGGATCCCTCATCTCGAGCTACGAGGGGGAAACGGGGCTCCTCTGGATGTGGGCGGGACCATCGTGCTTCCTCTCGAGTGGAGACGGGTATGGCGGTGAACTTCTTGAGTTGCAGCAAGGGTGTGAAAGACCCTTTCGAAGTTCCAGAGGTTAGGTGTCATTAGTCTCCAGACGCCTCATCGGAAATAGGCCTCATCTCGCCTGGAAGGGAGAACTTCCTGGATTTTCTCGAGTTGCGGCAGGTGTTCTCGAGTTACGACGGGGACCTCAGGGACCCGCCCTGGTGGCCTCAGGAGAGGCCAGTCCTCATGCGAGTTGCTAGGGGTCCTCTCGGGATTCCTCTCCTGTCGATACCGGGGCCAAAAACCTTGTGTGGAGTCAGGGCCGGAACCGAGGATTCCTCTCAGGGGCTGACATGGATCTTTGGGTACTTCTGAAGTCTCCCCAGGGGAGTCAGGCCTCGTCTCGAGTGGGGGCATGCACGTGCGCTTTCCTTCCAGGCTGTAGCAGCAATGTCACGCTTCCCGTCACGTGGATCAAAGGATCTGTGGTTTTCCCTCGAGGCTTTCCCTCGAGGCTTTCCCACAGGGCTGTCCCACGTGCCACCGTGGTGTGAGTCGATCCTCGGCGTGAAAGATGAGCCAGTGCAGGGCAAAGAGGTTCCTCTGGAATGGACTGAGACATCTGGGGGACTCTTGGAATGGTGGTACGACCATGGAGTTCCTCTCGCCTTTCCTGTTGAGAGTGCCTCCTCTTGAGATGCGACGGGAACGCCGGGAATTCGTTCCCGTTGAAAGCAGGGAAAGGATCCCTCATCTCGAGCTACGAGGGGGAAACGGGGCTCCTCTGGATGTGGGCGGGACCATCGTGCTTCCTCTCGAGTGGAGACGGGTATGGCGGAGAACTTCTTGAGTTGCAGCAAGGGTGTGAAAGACCCTTTCGAAGTTCCAGAGGTTAGGTGTCATTAGTCTCCAGACGTCTCATCGGAAATAGGCCTCATCTCGCCTGGAAGGGAGAACTTCCTGGATTTTCTCGAGTTGCGGCAGGTGTTCTCGAGATACGACGGGGACCTCAGGGACCCGCCCTGGTGGCCTCAGGAGAGGCCATTCCTCATGCGAGTTTCTAGGGGGCCTCTCGGGATTCCTCTCCCGTTGATATCGGGGCCAAAAACCTTGTTTGGAGTCAGGGCCGGAACCGAGGATTCCTCTCAGGGGCTGACATGGATCTTTGGGTACTTCTGGAGTCTCCCCAGGGGAGTCAGGCCTCGTCTCGAGTGGGGGCATGCAGGTGCGCTCTCCTTCCAGGCTGTAGCAGCAATGTCACACTTCCCGTTGCGTGGATCAAAGGTTCTGTGGTTTTCCCTCGAGGCTTTCCCTCGAGGCTTTCCCACAGGGCTGTCCCACGTGCCACCGTGGTGTGAGTCGATCCTCGGCGTGAAAGATGAGCCAGTGCAGGGCAAAGAGGTTCCTCTGGAATGGACTGAGACATCTGGGGGACTCTTGGAATGGTGGTACGACCATGGAGTTCCTCTCGCCTTTCCTGTTGAGAGTGCCTCCTCTTGAGATGCGACGGGAACGCCGGGAATTCTTTCCCGTTGAAAGCAGGGAAAGGATCCCTCATTTCGAGTTACTAGGTGGAAACGGGGCTCCTCTGGATGTGGGCGGGACCATCGTGCTTCCTCTCGAGTGGAGACGGGTATGGCGGTGAACTTCTTGAGTGGCAGCAAGGGTGTGAAAGACCCTTTCGAAGTTCCAGAGGTTAGGTGTCATTAGTCTCCAGACGCCTCATCGGAAATAGGCCTCATCTCGCCTGGAAGGGAGAACTTCCTGGATTTTCTCGAGTTGCGGCAGGTGTTCTCGAGTTACGACGGGGACCTCAGGGACCCGCCCTGGTGGCCTCAGGAGAGGCCAGTCCCCATGCGAGTTGCTAGGGGGCCTCTCGGGATTCCTCTCCCGTCGATACCGGGGCCAAAAACCTTGTGTGGAGTCAGGGCCGGAACCGAGGATTCCTCTCAGGGGCTGACATGGATTTTTGGGTACTTCTGGAGTCTCCCCAGGGGAGTCAGGCCTCGTCTCCAGTGGGGGCATGCACGTGCGCTTTCCTTCCAGGCTGTAGCAGCAATGTCACACTTCCCGTCGCGTGGATCAAAGGATCTGTGGTTTTCCCTCAAGGCTTTCCCACAGGGCTGTCCCACGTGCCACCGTGGTGTGAGTCGATCCTTGGCGTGAAAGATGAGCCAGTGCAGGGCAAAGAGGTTCCTCTGGAATGAACTGAGACATCTGGGGGACTCTTGGAATGGTGGTTCGACCATGGAGTTCTTCTCGCCTTTCCTGTTGAGAGTGCCTCCTCTTGAGATGCGATGGGAACGCCGGGAATTCTTTCCCGTTGAAAGCAGGGAAAGGATCCCTCATTTCGAGCTACGAGGGGGAAACGGGGCTCCTCTGGATGTGGGCGGGACCATCGTGCTTCCTCTCGAGTGGAGAGGGGTATGGCGGTGAACTCCTTGAGAGCAGCATGGGTGTGAAAGACCCTTTGGAAGTTCCAGAGGTTAGGTGTCATTAGTCTCCAGACGCCTCATCGGAAATAGGCCTCATCTCGCCTGGAAGGGAGAACTTCCTGGATTTTCTCGAGTTGCGGCAGGTGTTCTCGAGTTACGACGGGGAACTCAGGGACCCACCCTGGTGGCCTCAGGAAAGGCCAGTCCCCATGCGAGTTGCTAGGGGGCCTCTCGGGATTCCTCTCCCTTCAATACCGGGGCCAAAAACCTTGTGTGGATTCAGGGCCGGAACCGAGGATTCCTCTCATGGGCTGACATGGATCTTTGGGTACTTCTGGAGTCTCCCCAGGGGAGTCAGGCCTCGTCTCTAGTGGGGGAATGCACGTGCGCTTTCCTTCCAGGCTGTAGCAGCAATGTCACGCATCCCGTCGCGTGGATCAAAGGATCTGGGTTTTTCCCTCGAGGCTTTCACTCGAGGCTTTCCGACAGGGCTGTCCCACGTGCCACCGTGGTGTGAGTCGATCCTCGGCGTGAAAGATGAGCCAGTGCAGGGCAAAGAGGTTCCTCTGGAATGGACTGAGACATCTGGGGGACTCTTGGAATGGTGGTTCGACCATGGAGTTCCTCTCGCCTTTCCTGTTGAGAGTGCCTCCTCTTGAGGTGCGACAGGAATGCCGGGATACTTTCCCGTTGAAAGCAGTGAAAGGATCCCTCATCTCGAGCTACGAGGGGAAAACGGGGCTCCTCTGGATGTGGGCGGGACCATCGTGCTTCCTTTCGAGTGGAGACGGTTATGGCGCTGAACTTCTTGAGTTGCAGCAAGGGTGTGAAAGACCCTTTCGAAGTTCCAGAGGGTAGGTGTCATTAGTCTCCAGACGCCTCATCGGAAATAGGCCTCATCTCGCCTGGAAGGGAGAACTTCCTGGATTTTCTCGAGTTGCGGCAGGTGTTCTCGAGTTACGACGGGGACCTCAGGGACCCGCCCTGGTAGCCTCATGAAAGGCCAGTCCCCATGCGAGTTGCTAGGGGGCCTCTCGGGATTCCTCTCCCGTCGATACCGGGGCCAAAAAGCTTGTGTGGAGTCAGGGCCGGAACCGAGGATTCCTCTCAGGGGCTGACATGGATCTTCGGGTACTTCTGGAGTCTCCCCAGGGAAGTCAGGCCTCGTCTCGAGTGGGGGCATGCACGTGCGCTTTCCTTCCAGGCTGTAGCAGCAATGTCACGCTTCCCGTGGCGTGGATCAAAGGATCTGTGGTTTTCCCTCGAGGCTTTCCCTCGAGGCTTTCCCACAGAGCTGTCCCACGTGCCACCGTGGTGTGAGTCGATCCTCGGCGTGAAAGGTGGGCCAGTGCAGGGCAAAGAGGTTCCTCTGGAATGGACTGAGACATCTGGGGGACTCTTGGAATGGTGGTTCCACCATGGAGTTCCTCTCGCCTTTCCTGTTGAGCGTGCCTCCTCTTGAGATGCGACGGGAACGCCGGGAATTTTTTCTCGTTGAAAGCAGGGAAAGGATCCCTCATCTCGAGCTACGAGGGGGAAACGGGGCTCCTCTGGATGTGGGCGGGACCATCGTGCTTCCTCTCGAGTGGAGACGGGTATGGCGGTGAACTTCTTGAGTTGCAGAAAGGGTGTGAAAGACCCTTTCGAAGTTCCAGAGGTTAGGTGTCATTAGTCTCCAGACGCCTCATCGGAAATAGGCCTCATCTCGCCTGGAAGGGAGAACTTCCTAGATTTCTCGAGTTGAGGCAGGTGTTCTCGAGTTACGACGGGGACCTCAGGGACCCGCCCTGGTGGCCTCAGGAAAGGCCAGTCCCCATGCGAGTTGCTAGGGGGCCTCTCGGGATTCCTCTCCCATCGATACCGGGGCCAAAAATCTTGTGTGGAGTCTGGGCCGGAACCGAGGATTCCTCTCAGGGGCTGACATGGATCTTTGGGTACTTCTGGAGTCTCCCCAGGGGAGTCAGGCCTTGTCTCGAGTGTGGGCATGCACGTGCGCTTTCCTTCCAGGTTGTAGCTGCAATGTCACGCTTCCCGTCGCGTGGATCAAAGAATCTGTGGTTTTCCCTCCAGGCTTTCCAACAGGGCTGTCCCACGTGCCACCGTGGTGTGAGTCGATCCTCGGCGTGAAAGATGAGCCAGTGCAGGGCAAAGAGGTTCCTCTGGAATGGACTGAGACATCTGTGGGACTCCTGGAATGGTGGTACGACCATGGAGTTCCTCTGGCCTTTCCTGTTGAGAGTGCCTCCGCTTGAGATTCGACGGGAACGCCGGGAATTCTTTCCCGTTGAAAGCAGGGAAAGGATCCCTCATCTCGAGCTACGAGGGGGAAACGGGGCTCCTCTGGATGTGGGCGGGACCATCGTGCTTCCTCTTGAGTGGAGTCGGGTATGGCGGTGAACTTCTTGAGTTGCAGCAAGGGTGTGAAAGACCCTTTCGAAGTTCCAGAGGTTAGGTGTCATTAGTCTCCAGACGCCTCATCGGAAATAGGCCTCATCTCGCCTGGAAGGGAGAACTTCCTGGATTTTCTCGAGTTGCGGCAGGTGTTCTCGAGTTACGACGGGGACCTCAGGGACCCGCCCTGGTGGCCTCAGGAAAGGCCAGTCCCCATGCCAGTTGCTAGGGGGCCTCTCGGGATTCCTCTCCGGTCGATACCAGGGCCAAAAACCTTGTGTGGAGTCAGGGCCGGAACCGATGATTCCTCTCAGGGGTTGACATGGATCTTTGGGTACTTCTGGAGTCTCCCCAGGGGAGTCAGGCCTCGTCTCGAGTGGGGGCATGCACGAGCGCTTTCCTTCCAGGCTGTAGCAGCAATGTCACGCTTCCCGTCGAATGGATCAAGGGATCTGTGGTTTTCCCTCGAGGATTTCCCTCGAGGCTTTTCCACAGGGCTGTCCCACGTACCACCGTGGTGTGAGTCGATCCACGGCGTGAAAGATGAGCCAGTGCAGGGCAAAGAGGTTCCTCTGGAATGGACTGAGACATCTGGGGGACTCTTGGAATGGTGGAACGACCATGGCGTTCCTCTCGCCTTTCCTGTTGAGAGTGCCTCCTCTTGAGATGCGTCGGGAACGCCGGGAATTCTTTCCCGTTGAAAGCAAGGAAAGGATCCCTCATCTCGAGCTACGAGGGGGAAAAGGGTCTCCTCTGGATGTGGGCGGGACCATCGTGCTTCCTCTCGAGTGGAGACGGGTATGGCGCTGAACTTCTTGAGTTGCAGCAAGGGTGTGAAAGATCCTTTCGAAGTTCCAGAGGTTAGGTGTCATTAGTCTCCAGACGCCTCATGGGAAATAGGCCTCATCTCGCCTGGAAGGAAGAACTTCCTGGATTTTCTCGAGTTGCGGCAGGTGTTCTCGAGTTACGACGGGGACCTCAGGGACCCGCCCTGGTGGCCTCAGGAAGGCCAGTACCCTTGCGAGTTGCTAGGGGGCCTCTCGGGTTTCCTCTCCCGTCGATACCGGGGCCAAAAACCTTGTGTGGAGTCAGGGCCGGAACCGATGACTCCTCTCAGGGGCTGACATGGATCTTTGGGTACTTCTGGAGTCTCCCCAGGGGAGTCAGGCCTCGTCTCGAGTGGGGGCATGCACGTGCGCTTTCCTTCCAGGCTGTAGCAGCAATGTCACGCTTCCCGTCGCGTGGATCAAAGGATCTGGGGTTTTCCCTCGAGGCTTTCGCACAGGGCTGTCCCACGTGCCACCGTGGTGTGAGTCGATCTTCGGCGTGAAAGATGAGCCAGTGCAGGGCAAAGAGGTTCCTCTGGAATGGACTGAGACATCTGGGGGACTCTTGGAATGGTGGTTCGACCATGGAGTTCTTCTCGCCTTTCCTGTTGAGAGTGCCTCCTCTTGAGATGCGATGGGAACGCCGGGAATTCTTTCCCGTTGAAAGCAGGGAAAGGATCCCTCATTTCGAGCTACGAGGGGGAAACGGGGCTCCTCTGGATGTGGGCGGGACCATCGTGCTTCCTCTCGAGTGGAGAGGGGTATGGCGCTGAACTCCTTGAGAGCAGCATGGGTGTGAAAGACCCTTTCGAAGTTCCAGAGGTTAGGTGTTATTAGTCTCCAGACGCCTCATCGGAAATAGGCCTCATCTCACCTGGAAGGGAGAACTTCCTGGATTTTCTCGAGTTGCGGCAGGTGTTCTCGAGTTACGACGGGGACCTCAGGGACCCACCCTGGTGGCCTCAGGAAAGGCCAGTCCCCATGCGAGTTGCTAGGGGGCCTCTCGGGATTCCTCTCCCTTCAATACCGGGGCCAAAAACCTTGTGTGGATTCAGGGCCGGAACCGAGGATTCCTCTCATGGGCTGACATGGATCTTTGGGTACTTCTGGAGTCTCCCCAGGGGAGTCAGGCCTCGTCTCTAGTGGGGGAATGCACGTGCGCTTTCCTTCCAGGCTGTAGCAGCAATGTCACGCATCCCGTCGCGTGGATCAAAGGATCTGGGTTTTTCCCTCGAGGCTTTCACTCGAGGCTTTCCCACAGGGATGTCCCACGTGCCACCGTGGTGTGAGTCAATCCTCGGCGTGAAAGATGAGCCAGTGCAGGGCAAAGAGGTTCCTCTGGAATGGACTGAGACATCTGGGGGACTCTTGGAATGGTGGTTCGACCATGGAGTTCCTCTCGCCTTTCCTTTTGAGAGTGCCTCCTCTTGAGATGCGACGGAAACGCCGGGAATTCTTTCCCGTTGAAAGCAAGGAAAGGATCCCTGATCTCGAGCTACGAGGGGAAAACGGGTCTCCTCTGGATGTGGGCGGGACCATCGTGCTTCCTCTCGAGTGGAGACGGGTATGGCAGTGAACTTCTTGAGTTGCAGCAAGGGTGTAAAAGACCCTTTCGACTTTCCAGAGGTTAGGTGTCATTAGTCTCCAGACGCCTCATCGGAAATAGGCCTCATCTCGCCTGGAAGGGAGAACTCCCTGGATTTTCTCGAGTTGCGGCAGGTGTTCTCGAGTTACGACGGGGACCTCAGGGACCCGCCCTGGTGGCCTCAGGAAGGCCAGTACCCATGCGAGTTGCTAGGGGGCCTCTCGGGTTTCCTCTCCCGTCGATACCGGGGCCAAAAACCTTGTGTGGAGTCAGGGCCGGAACCGATGACTCCTCTCAGGGGCTGACATGGATCTTTGGGTACTTCTGGAGTCTCCCCAGGGGAGTCAGGCCTCATCTCGAGTGGGGGCATGCACGTGCGCTTTCCTTCCAGGCTGTAGCAGCAATGTCACGCTTCCCTTCGCATGGATCAAAGGATCTGGGGTTTTCCCTCGAGGCTTTCGCACAGGGCTGTCCCACGTGCCACCGTGGTGTGAGTCGATCCTCGGCGTGAAAGATGAGCCAGTGCAGGGCAAAGAGGTTCCTCTGGAATGGACTGAGACATCTGGGGGACTCTTGGAATGGTGGTTCGACCATGGAGTTCTTCTCGCCTTTCCTGTTGAGAGTGCCTCCTCTTGAGATGCGATGGGAACGCCGGGAATTCTTTCCAGTTGAAAGCAGTTAAAGGATCCCTCATTTCGAGCTACGAGGGGGAAACGGGGCTCCTCTGGATGTGGGCGGCACCATCGTGCTTCCTCTCGAGTGGAGAGGGGTATGGCGGTGAACTCCTTGAGAGCAACAAGGGTGTGAAAGACCCTTTCGAAGTTCCAGAGGTTAGGTGTCATTAGTCTCCAGACGCCTCATCGGAAATAGGCCTCATCTCACCTGGAAGGGAGAACTTCCTGGATTGTCTCGAGTTGCGGCAGGTGTTCTCGAGTTACGACGGGGACCTCAGGGACCCACCCTGGTGGCTTCAGGAAAGGCCAGTCCCCATGCGAGTTCATAGGGGGCCTCTCGGGATTCCTCTCCCTTCGATACCGGGGCCAAAAACCTTGTGTGGATTCAGGGCCGGAACCGAGGATTCCTCTCATGGGCTGACATGGATCTTTGGGTACTTCTGGAGTCTCCCCAGGGGAGTCAGGCCTCGTCTCTAGTGGGGGAATGCATGTGCGCTTTCCTTCCAGGCTGTAGCAGCAATGTCACGCATCCCGTCGCGTGGATCAAAGGATCTGGGGTTTTCCCTCGAGGCTTTCGCACAGGGCTGTCCCACGTGCCACCGTGGTGTGAGTCGATCCTCGGCGTGAAAGATGAGCCAGTGCAGGGCAAAGAGGTTCCTCTGGAATGGACTGAGACATCTGGGGGACTCTTGGAATGGTGGTTCCACCATGGAGTTCCTCTCGCCTTTCCTGTTGAGAGTGCCTCCTCTTGAGATGCGACGGGAACGCCGCTAATTTTTTCCCGTTGAAAGCAGGGAAAGGATCCCTCATCTCGAGCTACGAGGGGGAAACGGGGCTCCTCTGGATGTGGGCGGGACCATCGTGCTTCCTCTCGAGTGGAGACGGGTATGGCGGTGAACTTCTTGAGTTGCAGAAAGGGTGTGAAAGACCCTTTCGAAGTTCCAGAGGTTAGGTGTCATTAGTCTCCAGACGCCTCATCGGAAATAGGCCTCATCTCGCCTGGAAGGGAGAACTTCCTGGATTTCTCGAGTTGCGGCAGGTGTTCTCGAGTTACGACGGGGACCTCAGGGACCCGCCCTGGTGGCCTCAGGAAAGGCCATTCCCCATGCGAGTTGCTAGGGGGCCTCTCGGGATTCCTCTCCCATCGATACCGGGGCCAAAAATCTTGTGTGGAGTCTGGGCCGGAACCGAGGATTCCTCTCAGGGGCTGACATGGATCTTTGGGTACTTCTGGAGTCTCCCCAGGGGAGTCAGGCCTTGTCTCGAGTGTGGGCATGCACGTGCGCTTTCCTTCCAAGTTGTAGCTGCAATGTCACGCTTCCCGTCGCGTGGAGCAAAGGATCTGTGGTTTTCCCTCGAGGCTTTCCCACAGGGCTGTCCCACGTGCCACCGTGGTGTGAGTCGATCCTCGGCGTGAAAGATGAGCCAGTGCAGGGCAAAGAGGTTCCTCTGGAATGGACTGAGACATCTGGGGGACTCTTGGAATGGTGGAACGACCATGGCGTTCCTCTCGCCTTTCCTGTTGAGAGTGCCTCCTCTTGAGATGCGTCGGGAACGGCGGGAATTCTTTCCCGTTGAAAGCAAGGAAAGGATCCCTCATCTCGAGCTACGAGGGGGAAACGGGTCTCCTCTGGATGTGGGCGGGACCATCGTGCTTCCTTTCGAGTGGAGACGGGTATGGCGCTGAACTTCTTGAGTTGCAGCAAGGGTGTGAAAGACCCTTTCGAAGTTCCAGAGGTTAGGTGTCATTAGTCTCCAGACGCCTCATGGGAAATAGGCCTCATCTCGCCTGGAAGGAAGAACTTCCTGGATTTTCTCGAGTTGCGGCAGGTGTTCTCGAGTTACGACGGGGACCTCAGGGACCCGCCCTGGTGGCCTCAGGAGAGGCCAGTCCCCATGCGAGTTGCTAGGGGGCCTCTCTTCCTCTCCCATCGATACCGGGGCCAAAAACCTTGTGTGGATTCAGGGCCGGAACTGAGGATTCCTCTCACGGGCTTACATGGATCTTTGGGTACTTCTGGATTCTCCCCAGGGGAGTCAGGCCTCGTCTCGAGTGGGGGCATGCACGTGCGCTTTCCTTCCAGGCTGTAGCAGCAATGTCACGCTTCCCGTCGCATGGATCAAAGGATCTGTGGTATTCCCTCGAGGATTTCCCTCGAGGCTTTCCCACAGGGCTGTCCCACGTACCACCGTGGTGTGAGTCGATCCTCGGCGTGATAGATGAGCCAGTGCAGGGCAAAGAGGTTCCTCTGGAATGGACTGAGACATCTGGGGGACTCTTGGAATGGTGGAACGACCATGGAGTTCCTCTCGCCTTTCCTGTTGAGAGTGCCTCCTCTTGAGATACGACGGGAACGCCGGGAATTCTTTCCCGTTGAAAGCAAGGAAAGGATCCCTCATCTCGAGCTACGAGGGGAAAACGGGTCTCCTCTGGATGTGGGCAGGACCATCGTGCTTCCTTTCGAGTGGAGACGGGTATGGCGCTGAACTTTTTGAGTTGCAGAAAGGGCGTGAAAGACCCTTTCGAAGTTCCAGAGGTTAGGTGTCATTAGTGATCAGACGCCTCATGGGAAATAGGCCTCATCTCGCCTGGAAGGGAGAACTTCCTGGATTTTCTAGAGTTGCGGCAGGTGTTCTCGAGTTACGACGGGGACCTCAGGCACCCGCCCTGGTGGCCTCAGTAGAGGCCAGTCCCCATGCGAGTTGCTAGGGGGCCTCTCTTCCTCTCCCATCGATACCGGGGCCAAAAACCTTGTGTGGATTCAGGGCCGGAACCGAGGATTCCTCTCACGGGCTGACATGGATCTTTGGGTACTTCTGGAGTCTCCCCAGGGGAGTCAGGGCTCGTCTCGAGTGGGGGCATGCACGTTCGCTTTCCTTCCAGGCTGTAACAGAAATGTCACGCTTCCCGTCGCGTGGATCAAAGGATATGGGTTTTTCCCTCGAGGCTTTCCCTCGAGGCTTTCCCACAGGGCTGTCCCACGTGCCACCGTGGTGTGAGTCGATCCTCGGCGTGAAAGATGAGCCAGTGCAGGGCAAAGAGGTTCCTCTGGAATGGACTGAGACATCTGGGGGACTCTTGGAATGGTGGTTCGACCATGGAGTTCCTCTCGCCTTTCCTGTTAAGAGTGCCTCCTCTTGAGATGCGACGGGAACGCCGTGATTCTTTCTCGTTGAAAGCAGGGAAAGGATCCCTCATCTCGAACTACGAGTGGGAAACGGGGCTCCTCTGGATGTGGGCGGGACCATCGTGCTTCCTCTCGAGTGAAGACAGGTATGGCGGTGAACTTCTTGAGTTGCAGCAAGGGTGTGAAAGAACCTTTCGACCTTCCAGAGGTTAGGTGTCATTCGTCTCCAGACGCCTCATCGGAAATAGGCCACATCTCGCCTGGAAGGGAGAACTTCCTGGATTTTCTCGAGTTGCGAAAGGTGTTCTCGAGTTAAGACGGGGACCTCAGGGACCCGCCCTGTTGGCCTCAGGAAGGCCAGTCCCCATGCGAGTTGCTAGGGGGCCTCTCGGGTTTCCTCTCCCGTCGATACCGGGGCCAAAAACCTTGTGTGGAGTCAGGGCCGGAACCGAGGATTCCTCTCAGGGGCTGACATGGATCTTTGGGTACTTCTGGAGTCTCCCCAGGGGAGTCAGGCCTCGTCTCGAGTTGGGGCATGCACGTGCGCTTTCCTTCCAGGCTGTAGCAGCAATGTCACGCTTCCCGTCGCATGGATCAAAGGATCTGGGGTTTTCCCTCGAGGCTTTCGCACAGGGCTGTCCCACGTGCCACCGTGGTGTGAGTCGATCCTCGGCGTGAAAGATGAGCCAGTGCAGGGCAAAGAGGTTCCTCTGGAATGGACTGAGACATCTGGGGGACTCTTGGAATGGTGGTTCCACCATGGAGTTCCTCTCGCCTTTCCTGTTGAGAGTGCCTCCTCTTGAGATGCGACGGGAACGCCGGGAATTCTTTCCCGTTGAAAGCAGGGAAAGGATCCCTCATCTCGAGCTACGAGGGGGAAACGGGGCTCCTCTGGATGTGGGCGGGACCATCGTGCTTCCTCTCGAGTGGAGACGGGTATGGCGGTGAACTTCTTGAGTTGCAGAAAGGGTGTGAAAGACCCTTTCGAAGTTCCAGAGGTTAGGTGTCATTAGTCTCCAGACGCCTCATCGGAAATAGGCCTCATCTCGCCTGGAAGGGAGAACTTCCTGGATTTCTCGAGTTGCGGCAGGTGTTCTCGAGTTACGACGGGGACCTCAGGGACCCGCCCTGGTGGCCTCAGGAAAGGCCAGTCCCCATGCGAGTTGCTAGGGGGCCTCTCGGGATTCCTCTCCCATCGATACCGGGGCCAAAAATCTTGTGTGGAGTCTGGGCCGGAACCGAGGATTCCTCTCAGGGGCTGACATGGATCTTTGGGTGCTTTTGGAGTCTCCCCAGGGGAGTCAGGCCTCGTCTCGAGTGGGGGCATGCACGTGCGCTTTCCTTCCAGGCTGTAGCTGCAATGTCACGCTTCCCGTCGCGTGGATCAAAGGATCTGTGGTTTTTCCTCGAGGCTTTCCCACAGGGCTGTCCCACGTGCCACCGTGGTGTGAGTCGATCCTCGGCGTGAAAGATGAGCCAGTGAAGGGCAAAGAGGTTCCTCTGGAATGGACTGAGACATCTGGGGGACTCTTGGAATGGTGGTAAGACCATGGAGTTCCTCTCGCCTTTCCTATTAAGAGTGCCTCCTCTTGAGATGCGACGGGAACGCCGGGAATTCTTTCCCGTTGAAAGCAGGGAAAGGATCCCTCATCTCGAGCTACGAGGTGGAAACGGGGCTCCTCTGGATGTGGGCGGGACCATCGTGCTTCCTCTCGAGTGGAGACGGGTATGGCGGTGAACTTCTTGAGTTGCAGCAAGGGTGTGAAAGACCCTTTCGAAGTTCCAGAGGTTAGGTGTCATTAGTCTCCAGACGCCTCATCGTAAATAGTCCTCATCTCGCCTGGAAGGGAGAACTTCCTGGAATTTCTCGAGTTGCGGCAGGTGTTCTCGAGTTACGACGGGGACCTCAGGGACCCGCCCTGGTGGCCTCAGGAGAGGCCAGTCCCCATGCGAGTTGCTAGGGGGCCTCTCGGGATTCCTCTCCCGTCGATACCGGGGCCAAAAACCTTGTGTGGAGTCAGGGCCGGAACCGAGGATTCCTCTCAGGGGCTGACATGGATCTTTGGGTACTTCTGGAGTCTCCCCAGGGGAGTCAGGCCTCGTCTCAAGTCGGGGCATGCACGTGCACTTTCCTTCCAGGCTGTAGCAGCAATGTCACGCTTCCCGTGGCGTGGATCAAAGGATCTGTGGTTTTCCTTCGAGGCTTTCCCTCGAGGCTTTCCCACAGGGCTGTCCCACGTGCCACCGTGGTGTGAGTCGATCCTCGGCGTGAAAGATGAGCCAGTGCAGGGCAAAGAGGTTCCTCTGGAATGGACTGAGACATCTGGGGGACTCTTGGAATGGTGGTAAGACCATGGAGTTCCTCTCGCCTTTCCTGTTAAGAGTGCCTCCTCTTGAGATGCGACGGGAACGCCGGAAATTCTTTCCCGTTGAAAGCAGGGAAAGGATCCCTCATCTCGAGCTACGAGGGGGAAACGGGGCTCCTCTGGATGTGGGTGGGACTATCGTGCTTCCTCTCGTGTGGAGACGGGTATGGCGGTGAACTTCTTGAGTTGCATCAAGGGTGTGAAAGACCCTTTCGAAGTTCCAGAGGTTAGGTGTCATTAGTCTCCAGACGCCTCATCGGAAATAGGCCTCATCTCGCCTGGAAGGGAGAACTTCCTGGATTTTCTCGAGTTGCGGCAGGTGTTCTCGAGTTACGACGGGGACCTCAGGGACCCGCCCTGGTGGCCTCAGGAGAGGCCAGTCCCCATGCGAGTTGCTAGGGGGCCTCTCGGGATTCCTCTCCCGTCGATACCGGGGCCAAAAACCTTGTGTGGAGTCAGGGCCGGAACCGAGGATTCCTCTCAGGGGCTGACATGGATCTTTGGGTACTTCTGGAGTCTCCCCAGGGGAGACAGGCCTTGTCTCGAGTGGGGGCATGCACGTGCGCTTTCCTTCCAGGCTGTAGCAGCAATGTCACGATTCCCGTGGCGTGGATCAAAGGATCTGTGGTTTTCCCTCGAGGCTTTCCCTCGAGGCTTTCCCACAGGGCTGTCCCACGAGCCACCGTGGTGTGAGTCAATCCTCGGCGTTAAAGATGAGCCAGTGCAGGGCAAAGAGGTTCCTCTGGAATGGACTGAGATATCTGGGGGACTCTTGGAATGTTGGTACGACCATGGAGTTCCTCTCGCCTTTCCTGTTGAGAGTGCCTCCTCTTGAGATGCGACGGGAATGCCGGGAATTCTTTCCCGTTGAAAGCAGGGAAAAGATCCCTCATCTCGAGCTACGAGGGGGAAACGGGGCTCCTCTGGATGTGGGCGGGACCATCGTGCTTCCTCTCGAGTGGAGACGGGTATGGCGGTGAATTTCTTGAGTTGCAGCAAGGTTGTGAAAGACCCTTTCGAAGTTCCAGAGGTTAGGTGTCATTAGTCTCCAGACGCCTCATCGTAAATAGGCCTCAGCTCGCCTGGAAGGGAGAACTTCCTGGATTTTCTCGTGTTGCGGCAGGTGTTCTCGAGTTACGACGGGGACCTCAGGGACCCGCCCTGGTGGCCTCAGGAGAGGCCACTCCCCATGCGAGTTGCTAGGGGGCCTCTCGGGATTCCTCTCCCGTGGATACCGGGGCCAAAAACCTTGTGTGGAGTCAGGGCCGGAACCGAGGATTCCTCTCAGGGGCTGACATGGATCTTTGGATACTTCTGGAGTCTCCCCAGGGGAGTCAGGCCTCGTCTCGAGTGGGGGCATGCACGTGCGCTTTCCTTCCAGGCTGTAGCAGCAATGTCACGCTTTCCGTCGCGTGGATCAAAGGATCTGTGATTTTCCCTCGAGGCTTTCCCTCGAGGCTTTCCCACAGGGCTGTCCCAGGGGCCACCGTGGTGTGATTCGATCCTCGGCGTGAAAGATGTGCCAGTGCAGGGCAAAGAGGTTCCTCTGGAATGGACTGAGACATCTGGGGGACTCTTGGAATGGTGGTACGACCATGGAGTTCCTCTCGCCTTTCCTGTTGAGAGTGCCTCCTCTTGAGATGCGACGGGAACGCCCGGAATTCTTTCCCGTTGAAAGCAGGGAAAGGATCCCACATCTCGAGCTCAGAGGGGGAAACGCGTCTCCTCTGGAAGTGGGCGGGACCATCGTGCTTCCTCTCGAGTGGAGACGGGTATTGCGGTGAACATCTTGAGTTGCAGCAACGGTGTGAAAGACCCTTTCGAAGTTCCAGAGGTTAGGTGTCATTAGTCTCCAGACGCCTCATCGGAAATAGGCCTCATCTCGCCTGGAAGGGAGAACTTCCTGGATTTTCTCGAGTTGCGGCAGGTGTTCTCGAGTTACGACGGGGACCTCAGGAACACGCCCTGGTGGCCTCAGGAGAGGCCAGTCCCCATGCGAGTTGCTAGGGGGCCTCTCGGAATTACTCTCCCGTCGATACCGGGGCCAAAAACCTTGTGTGGAGTCAGGGCCGGAACCGAGGATTCCTCTCAGGGGCTGATATGGATCTTTGGGTACTTCTGGAGTCTCCCCAGAGGAGACAGGCCTTGTCTCGAGTGGGGGCATGCACGTGTACTTTCCTTCCAGGCTGTAGCAGCAATGTCACGCTTCCTGTCGCGTGGATCAAAGGATCTGTGGTTTTCCCTCGAGGCTTTCCCTCGAGGCTTTCCCACAGGGCTGTCCCACGTGCCACCGTGGTGTGAGTCGATCCTCGGCGTGAAAGATGAGCCAGTTCTGGGCAAAGAGGTTCCTCTGGAATGGACTGAGACATCTGGGGGACTCTTGGAATGGTGGTACGACCATGGAGTTCCTCTCGCATTTCCTGTTGAGAGTGCCTTCTCTTGAGATGCGACGGGAACGCCAGGAATTCTTTCCCGTTGAAAGCAGGGAAAGGATCCCTCATCTCGAGCTACGAGGGGGAAACGGGGCTCCTCTGGATGTGGGCGGGACCATCGTGCTTCCTCTCGAGTGGAGAGGGGTATGGCGGTGAACTCCTTGAGAGCAGCAAGGGTGTGAAAGACCCTTTCGAAGTTCCAGAGGTTAGGTGTCATTAGTCTCCAGACGCCTCATCGGAAATAGGCCTCATCTCACCTGGAAGGGAGAACTTCCTGGATTTTCTCGATTTGCGGCAGGTGTTCTCGAGGTATGACGGGGACCTCAGGGACCCACCCTGGTGGCCTCAGGAAAGGCCAGTCCCCATGCGAGTTGCTAGGGGGCCTCTCGGGATTCCTCTCCCTTCGATACCGGGGCCAAAAACCTTGTGTGGATTCAGGGCCGGAACCGAGGATTCCTCTCATGGGCTGACATGGATCTTTGGGTACTTCTGGAGTCTCCCCAGGGGAGTCAGGCCTCGTCTCTCGTGGGGGAATGCACGTGCGCTTTCCTTCCAGGCTTTAGCAGCGATGTCACGCATCCCGTCGCGTGGATCAAAGGATCTGGGTTTTTCCCTCGAGGCTTTCCCTCGAGGCTTTCCCACAGGGCTGTCCCACGTGCCACCGTGGTGTGAGTCGATCCTCGGCGTGAAAGATGAGCCAGTGCAGGCCAAAGAGGTTCCTCTGGAATGTACTGTGACATCTGGGGGACTCTTGGAATGGTGGTTCGACAATGGAGTTCCTCTCGCCTTTCCTGTTGAGAGTGCCTCCTCTTGAGATGCGACGGGAACGCCGGGATTCTTTCACGTTGAAAGCAGGGAAAGGATCCCTCATCTCGAACTACGAGTGGGAAACGGGGCTCCTCTGGATGTGGGCGGGACCATCGTGCTTCCTCTCGAGTCGAGACGGGTATGGCGGTGAACTTCTTGAGTTGCAGCAAGGGTGTGAAAGACCCTTTCGAAGTTCCAGAGGTTAGGTGTCATTAGTCTCCAGACGCCTCATCGGAAATAGGCCTCATCTCGCCTGGAAGGGAGAACTTCCTGGATTTTCTCGAGTTGCGGCAGATGTTCTCGAGTTACGACGGGGACCTCAGGGACCCGCCCTGGTGGCCTCAGGAAGGCCAGTCCCCATGCGAGTTGCTAGGGGGCCTCTCGGGTTTCCTCTCCCCTCGATACCGGGGCCAAAAACCTTGTGTGGAGTCAGGGTCGGAACCGATGATTCCTCTCAGGGGCTGACATGGACCTTTGGGTACTTCTGGAGTCTCCCCAGGGGAGTCAGGCCTCGTTTCGAGTGGGAGCATGCACGTGCGCTTTCCTTCCAGGCTGTAGCAGCAATGTCACGCTTCCCGTCGCATGGATCAAAGGATCTGGGGTTTTCTCTCGAGGCTTTCGCACAGGGCTGTCCCACGTGCCACCGTGGTGTGAGTCGATCCTCGGCGTGAAAGATGAGCCAGTGCAGGGCAAAGAGGTTCCTCTGGAATTGACTGAGACATCTGGGGGACTCTTGGAATGGTGGTATGACCATGGAGTTCCTCTCGCCTTTCCTGTTGAGAGTGCCTCCTCTTGAGATGCGACGGGAACGCCGGGAATTCTTTCCCGTTGAAAGCAGGGAAAGGATCCCACATCTCGAGCTAAGAGGGGGAAACGGGTCTCCTCTGGATGTGGGCGGGACCATCGTGCTTCCTCTCGAGTGGAGACGGGTATGGCGGTGAACTTCTTGAGTTGCAGCAAGGTTGTGAAAGACCCTTTCGAAGTTCCAGAAGTTAGGTGTCATTAGTCTCCAGACGCCTCATCGAAATAGGCATCATCTCGCCTGGAAGGGAGAACTTCCTGGATTTTCTCGAGTTTTGGCAGGTGTTCTCGAGTTACGACGGGGACCTCAGGGACCCGCACTTTTGGCCTCAGGAAAGGGCAGTCCCCATGCGAGTTGCTAGGGGGCTTCTCGGGATTCCTCTCCCGTCGATACTGGGGCCTAAAACCCTGTGTGGAGTCAGGGCTGGAACCGAGGATTCCTCTCAGGGGCTGACATGGATCTTGGGGTACTTCTGAAGTCTCCCCAGGGGAGTCAAGCCTTGACTCGAGTGGGGGCATGCACGTGCGCTTTCCCTCCAGGCTGTATCAGCAATGTCACGCTTCCCGTCGCATGAATCAAAGGATCTGTGTTTTTCCCTAGACGCTTTCCCTCGAGGCTTTCCCACAGGGATGTCCCACGTGCCACCGTGGTGTGAGTCGATCCTCGGCGTGAAAGATGAGCCAGTGCAGGGCAAAGAGGTTCCTCTGGAATGGACTGAGACATATGGGGGACTCTTGGAATGGTGGTACGACCATGGAGTTCCTCTCGCCTTTCCTGTTGAGAGTGCCTCCTCTTGAGATGCGACGGGAACGCCGGGAATTCTTTGCCGTTGAAAGCAGGGAAAGGATCCCTCATCTGGAGCTACGAGGGGGAAACGGAGCTCCTCTGGATGTGGGCGGGACCATCGTGCTTCCTTTCGAGTGGAGACGGGTATGGCGGTGAACTTCTTGAGTTGCAGCAAGGGTGTGAAAGACCCTTTCGAAGTTCCAGAGGTTAGGTGCCATTAGTCTCCAGACGCCTCATCGGAAATAGGCCTAATCTCGCCTGGAAGGGAGAACTTCCTGGATTTTCTCGAGTTGCGACAGGTGTTCTTGAGTTACGACGGGGACCACAGGGACCCGCCCTGGTGGCCTCAGGTAAGGCCAGTCCCCATGCGAGTTGCTAGGGGGCCTCTCGGGATTCCTCTCCCGTCGATACCGGGGCCTAAAACCCTGTGTGGAGGCAGGGCCGGAAGCGAGGATTCCTCTCAGGGTCTGACATGGATCTTTGGGTACTTCTGGAGTCTCCCCAGGGGAGTCAGGCCTCGTCTCGAGTGGGGGCATGCACGTGCGCTTTCCTTCCAGGCTGTAGCAGCAATGTCACGCTTCCCGTCACGTGGATCAAAGGATCTGTGGTTTTCCCTCGAGGCTTTCCCTCCAGGCTTTCCCACAGGACTGTCCCACGTGCCACCGTGGTGTGAGTCGATCCTCGGCGTGAAAGATGAGCCAGTGCAGGGCAAAGAGGTTCCTCTGGAATGGACTGAGACATCTGGGGGACCCTTGGAATGGTGGTACGACCATGGAGTTCCTCTCGCCTTTCCTGTTGAGAGTGCCTCCTCTTGAGATGCGACGGGAACACCGGGAATTCTTTCCCGTTGAAAGCAGGGAAAGGATCCCTCATCTCGAGCTACGAGGGGGAAACGGGGCTCCTCTGGATGTGGGCGGGACCATCGTGTTTCCTCTCTAGTGGAGACGGGTATGGCTGTGAACTTCTTGAGTTGCAGCAAGGGTGTGAAAGACCCTTTCGAAGTTCCAGAGGTTAGGTGTCATTAGTCTCCAGACGCCTCATCGAAATAGGCCTCATCTCGCCTGGAAGGGAGAACCTCCTGGATTTTCTCGAGTTGCGGCAGGTGTTCTCGAGTTACGACGGGGACCTCAGGGACCCGCACTTTTGGCCTCAGGAAAGGGCAGTCCCCATGCGAGTTGCTAGGGGGCCTCTCGGGATTCCTTTCCCCTCGATACCGGTGGCAAAAATATTGTGTGGAGTCAGGGCCGGAACCGAGGACTCCTCTCAGGGGCTGACATGGATCTTTGGGTACTTCTGGAGTCTCCCCAGGGGAGTCAGGCCTCGTCTCGAGTGGGGGCATGCACGTGCGCTTTCCCTCCAGGCTGTAGCAGCAATGTCACGCTTCCCGTGGCGTGGATCAAAGGATCTGTGGTTTTCCCTCGAGGCTTTCCCTCGAGGCTTTCCCACAGGGTTGTCCCACGTGCCACCGTGGTGTGAGTCGATCCTCGGCGTGAAAGATGAGCCAGTGCAGGGCAAAGAGGTTCCTCTGGAATGGACTGAGACATCTGGGGGACTCTTGGAATGGTGGTACGACCAAGGGGTTCCTCTCGCCTTTCCTGTTGAGAGTGCCTCCTTTTGAGATGCGACGGGAACGCCGGGAATTCTTTCCCGTTGAAAGCAGGCAAAGGATCCCTCATCTCGTGCTACGGGGGGGAAACGGGGCTCCTCTGGATGTGGGCGGGACCATCGTGCTTCCTTTCGAGTGGAGACGGGTATGGCGGTGAACTTCTTGAGTTGCAGCAAGGGTGTGAAAGGCCCTTTCGAAGTTCCCGACGTTAGGTGTCATTAGTCTCCAGAGGCCTCATAGGAAATAGGCCTCATCTCGCCTGGAAGGGAGAACTTCCTGGATTTTCTCGAGTTGCGGCAGGAGTTCTCGAGTTACGACGGGGACCTCAGGGACCCGCCCTGGTGGCCTCAGGAAAGGCCAGTCCCCATGCGAGTTGCTAGGGGGCCTCTCGGGATTCCTCTCCCATCGAAACCTGGGCCAAAAACCTTGTCTGGAGTCAGGGCCGGAAGCGAGGATTCCTCTCAGGGGCTGACATGGATCTTTGGGTACTTCTGGAGTCTCCCCAGGGCAGTCAGGCCTCGTCTCGAGTGGGGGCATGCACGTGCGCTTTCCTTCCAGTCTGTAGCAGCAATGTCACCCTTCCCGTCGCGTAGATCAAAGGATCTGTGGTTTTCCCTCGAGGCTTTCCCTCGAGGCTTTCCCACAGGGCTGTCCCACGTGCCACCGTGGTGTGAGTCGATCCTCGGCATGAAAGATGAGCCAGTCAGGGCAAAGAGGTTCCTCTGCAATGGACTGAGACATCTGGGGGACTCTTGGAATGGTGGTACGACCATGGAGTTCCTCTCGCCTTTCCTGTTGAGAGTGCCTCCTCTTGAGATGCGACGGGAACGCCGGGAATTCTTTCCCGTTGAAAGCAGGGAAAGGATCCCTCATCTCGAGCTACGAGGGGGAAACGGGGCTCCTCTGGATGTGGGCGGGACCATCGTGCTTCCTCTCGAGTGGAGACGGGTATGGGGGTGAACTTCTTGAGTTGCAGCAAGGGTGTGAAAGACCCTTTCGACCTTCCAGAGGTTAGGTGTCATTAGTCTCCAGACGCCTCATCGGAAATAGGCCTCATCTCGCCTGGAAGGGAGAACTTCCTGGATTTTCTCGAGTTGCGCCAGGTGTTCTCGAGTTACGACGGGGACCTCAGGGACCCGCCCTGGTGGCCTCAGGAAAGGCCAGTCTCCATGCGAGTTGCTAGGGGGCCTCTCGGGATTCCTCTCCCGTCGATACCGGGGCCAAAAACATTGTGTGGAGTCAGGGCCGGAACCGAGGATTCCTCTCAGGGGCTGACATGGATCTTTGGGTACTTCTGGAGTCTCCCCAGGGGAGTCAGGCCTCGTCTCGAGTGGGGGCATGCACGTGCGCTTTCCTTCCAGGCTGTAGCAGCAATGTCACGCTTCGGGTCGCGTGGATCAAAGGATCTGTGGTTTTCCCTCGAGGCTTTCCCGAGAGGCTTTCCCACAGGGCTGTCCCACGTGCCACCGTGGTGTGAGTCGATCCTCGGCATGAAAGATGAGCCAGTGCAGGGCAAAGAGGTTCCTCTTTAATGGACTGAGACATCTGGGGGACTCCTGGAATGGTGGTACGACCATGGAGTTCCTATCGCCTTTCCTGTTGAGAGTGCCTCCTCCTGAGATGCGACGTGAAAGCCTGGAATTCTTTCCCATTGAAAGCAGGGAAAGGATCCCTCATCTCGAGCTACGAGGGGGAAACGGGGCTCCTCTGGATGTGGGCGGGACCATCGTGCTTCCTCTCGAGTGGAGACGGTTATGGCGGTGAACTTCTTGAGTTGCAGCAAGGGTGTGAAAGACCCTTTCGAAGTTCCAGAGGTTAGGTGTCATTAGTCTCCAGACGCCTCATCGGAAATAGGCCTCATCTCGCCTGGAAGGGAGAACTTCCTGGAATTTCTCGAGTTGCGGCAGGTGTTCTCGAGTTACGACGGGGACATCAGGGAACCGCCCTGGTGGCCTCAGGAAAAGCCAGTCCCCATGCGAGTTGCTAGGGGGCCTCTCGGGATTCCTTTCCCGTCGATACCGGGGCCAAAATCCTTTTGTGGAGTCAGGGCCGGAACTGAGGATTCCTCTCAAGGGCTGACATGAATCCTGGGGTACTTCTGAAGTCTCCCCAGGGTAGTCAGGCCTCGTCTCGAGTGGGGGCATGCACGTGTGCTTTCCCTCCAGGCTGTAGCAGTAATGTCACGTTTCCCCTCGCGTGAATCAAAGGATCTGTGGTTTTCCCTCGAGGCTTTCCCTCGAGGCTTTCCCACAGGGCTGTCCCACGTGCCACCGTGGTGTGAGTCGATCCTCGGCGTGAAAGATGAGCCAGTGCAGGGCAAAGAGGTTCCTCTGGAATGGACTGAGACATCTGGGGGACTCTTGGAATGGTGGTACGACCATGGAGTTCCTCTCGCCTTTCCTGTTGAGAGTGCCTCCTTTTGAGATGCGACGGGAACGCCGGGAATTCTTTCCCGTTGAAAGCAGGCAAAGGATCCCTCATCT
Organism: Capricornis sumatraensis; assembly: GCF_032405125.1. Taxonomy (NCBI): domain Eukaryota; kingdom Metazoa; phylum Chordata; class Mammalia; order Artiodactyla; family Bovidae; genus Capricornis; species Capricornis sumatraensis. The sequence goes on from NW_027184613.1 coordinate 5,490,803, forward strand.
CGAGCTACGAGGGGGAAACGGGGCTCCTCTGGATGTGGGCGGGACCATCGTGCTTCCTTTCGAGTGGAGACTGGTATGGCGGTGAACTTCTTGAGTTGCAGCAAGGGTGTGAAAGGCCCTTTCGAAGTTCCCGACGTTAGGTGTCATTAGTCTCCTGAGGCCTCATAGGAAATAGGCCTCATCTCGCCTGGAAGGGAGAACTTCCTGGATTTTCTCGAGTTGCGGCAGGAGTTCTCGAGTTACGACGGGGACCTCAGGGACCCGCCCTGGTGGCCTCAGGAAAGGCCAGTCCCCATGCGAGTTGCTAGGGGGCCTCTCGGGATTCCTCTCCCATCGAAACCTGGGCCAAAAACCTTGTCTGGAGTCAGGGCCGGAAGCGAGGATTCCTCTCAGGGGCTGACATGGATCTTTGGGTACTTCTGGAGTCTCCCCAGGGGAGTCAGGCCTCGTCTCGAGTGGGGGCATGCACGTGCGCTTTCCTTCCAGGCTGTAGCAGCAATGTCACCCTTCCCGTCGCGTAGATCAAAGGATCTGTGGTTTTCCCTCGAGGCTTTCCCTCGAGGCTTTCCCACAGGGCTGTCCCACGTGCCACCGTGGTGTGAGTCGATCCTCGGCATGAAAGATGAGCCAGTCAGGGCAAAGAGGTTCCTCTGCAATGGACTGAGACATCTGGGGGACTCTTGGAATGGTGGTACGACCATGGAGTTCCTCTCGCCTTTCCTGTTGAGAGTGCCTCCTCTTGAGATGCGACGGGAACGCCGGGAATTCTTTCCCGTTTAAAGCAGGGAAAGGATCCCTCATCTCGAGCTACGAGGGGGAAACGGGGCTCCTCTGGATGTGGGCGGGACCATCGTGCTTCCTCTCGAGTGGAGACGGGTATGGCGGTGAACTTCTTGAGTTGCAGCAAGGGTGTGAAAGACCCTTTCGACCTTCCAGAGGTTAGGTGTCATTAGTCTCCAGACGCCTCATCGGAAATAGGCCTCATCTCGCCTGGAAGGGAGAACTTCCTGGAATTTCTCGAGTTGCGGCAGGTGTTCTCGAGTTACGACGGGGACATCAGGTAACCGCCCTGGTGTCCTCAGGAAAAGCCAGTCCCCATGCGAGTTGCTAGGGGGCCTCTAGGGATTCCTCTCCCGTCGATACCGGGGCCAAAATCCTTTTGTGGTGTCAGGGCCGGAACTGAGGATTCCTCTCAGGGCCTGACATGAATCTTGGGGTACTTCTGAAGTCTCCCCAGGGGAGTCAGGCCTCGTCTCGAGTGGGGGCATGCACGTGCGCTTTCCCTCCAGGCTGTAGCAGTAATGTCACACTTCCCGTCGCGTGAATCTAAGAATCTGTGGTTTTCCCTCAAGGCTTTCCCTCGAGGCTTTCCAACAGGGCTGTCCCACGAGCCACCGTGGTGTGAGTCGATCCTCGGCGTGAAAGATGAGCCAGTGCAGGGCAAAGAGGTTCCTCTGGAATGGACTGAGACATCTGGGGGACTCTTGGAATGGTGGTACGATCATGGAGTTCCTCTCGCCGTTCCTGTTGAGAGTGCCTCCTTTTGAGATGCGACGGGAACGCCGGGAATTCTTTCCCGTTGAAAGCAGGCAAAGGATCCCTCATCTCGAGCTACGAGGGGGAAACGGGGCTCCTCTGGATGTGGGCGGGACCATCGTGCTTCCTTTCGAGTGTAGACGGGTATGGCGGTGAACTTCTTGAGTTGCAGCAAGGGTGTGAAAGGCCCTTTCGAAGTTCCCGACTTTAGGTGTCATTAGTCTCCAGAGGCCTCATCGGAAATAGGCCTCATCTCGCCTGGAAGGGAGAACTTCCTGGATTTTCTCGAGTTGCGGCAGGTGTTCTCGAGTTACGACGGGGACCTCAGGGACCCGCCCTGGTGGCCTCAGGAAAGGCCAGTCCCCATGCGAGTTGCTAGGTGGCCTCTCGGGATTCCTCTGCCGTCGGTTCCGGGGCCAAAATCCTTGTGTGGAGTCAGGGCCAGAACCGAGGATTCCTCTCAGGGGCTGACATGGATCTTTGGGTACTTCTGGAGTCTCCCCAGGGGAGTCAGGCCTCGTCTCGAGTGGGGGCATTCACGTGCGCTTTCCTTCCAGGCTGTAGCATCAATGTCACGCTTCCCGTCGCGTGGATCAAAGGATCTGTGGTATTCCCTCGAAGCTTTCCCTCGAGGCTTTCCCACAGGGCTGTCCCACGTGCCACCGTGGTGTGAGTCGATCCTCGGCGTGAAAGATGAGCCAGTGCAGGGCAAAGAGGTTCCTCTGGAATGGACTGAGACATCTGGGGGACTCTTGGAATGGTGGTACGACCATGGAGTTCCTCTCGCCTTTCCTGTTGAGAGTGCCTCCTCTTGAGATGCGACGGGAACGCCGGGAATTCTTTCCCGTTGAAAGCAGGGAAAGGATCCCTCATCTCGAGCTACGAGGGGGAAACGGGGCTCCTCTGGATGTGGGCGGGACCATCGTGCTTCCTCTCGAGTGGAGACGGGTATGGCGGTGAACTTCTTGAGTTGCAGCAAGGGTGTGAAAGACCCTTTCGAAGTTCCAGAGGTTAGGTGTCATTAGTCTCCAGACTCCTCATCGGAAATAGGCCTCATCTCGCCTGGAAGGGAGAATTTCCTGGATTTTCCCGAGTTGCGGCAGGTGTTCTAGAGTTACGACGGGGACCTCAGGGACCCCCCCTGGTGGCCTCAGGAGAGGCCAGTCCCCATGCGAGTTGCTAGGGGGCCTCTCGGGATTCCTCTCCCGTCGATACCGGGGCCAAAAACCTTGTGTGGAGTCAGGGCCGGAACCGAGGATTCCTCTCAGGGGCTGACATGGATCTTTGGGTACTTCTGGAGTCTCCACAGGGGAGTCAGGCCTCGTCTCGAGTGGGGGCATGCACGTGCGCTTTCCTTCAAGGCTGTAGCAGCAATGTCACGCTTCCCGTGTCGTGGATCAAAGGATATGTGGTTTTCCCTCGAGGCTTTCCCTCGAGGCTTTCCCACGTGCCACCGTGGTGTGAGTCGATCCTCGGCGTGAAAGATGAGCCAGTGCAGGGCAAAGAGGTTCCTCTGGAATGGACTGAGACATCTGGGGGACTCTTGGAATGGTGGTACGACCATGGAGTTCCTCTCGCCTTTCCTGTTGAGAGTGCCTCCTCTTGAGATGCGAAGGGAAAGCCGGGAGTTCTTTCCCGTTGAAAGCAGGGAAAGGATCCCTCATCTCGAGCTACGAGGGGGAAACGGGGCTCCTCTGGATGTGGGCGGCACCATCGTGCTTCCTCTCGAGTGGAGACGGGTATGGCGGTGAACTTCTTGAGTTGCAGCAAGGGTGTGAAAGACCCTTTCGAAGTTCCAGAGGTTAGGTGTCATTTGTCTCCAGACGCCTCATCGGTAATAGGCCTCATTTCGCCTGGAACGGAGAACTTCCTGGATTTTCTCGAGTTGCGGCAGGTGTTCTCGAGTTACGACGGGGACCTCAGGGACCCGCCCTGGTGGCCTCAGGAGAGGCCAGTCCCCATGCGAGTTGCTAGGGGGCCTCTCGGGATTCCTCTCCCTTCGATACCGGGGCCAAAATCCTTGTGTGGAGTCAGGGCCGGAACCGAGGATTCCTCTCAGGGGCTGACATGGATCTTTGGGTACTTCTGGAGTCTCCCCAGGGGAGTCAGGCCTCGTCTCGAGTGGGGGCATGCACGTGCGCATTCCTTCCATGCTGTAGCAGCAATGTCACGCTTCCCGTGGCGTGGATCAAAGGATCTGTGGTTTTCCCTCTAGGCTTTCCTCGAGGCTTTCCCACAGGGCTGTCACACGTGCCACCGTGGTGTGAGTCGATCCTCGGCGTGAAAGATGAGCCAGTGCAGGGCAAAGAGGTTCCTCTGGAATGGACTGAGACATCTGGGGGACTCTTGGAATGGTGGTACGACCATGGAGTTCCTCTCGCCTTTCCTGTTGAGAGTGCCTCTTCTTGAGATGCGACGGGAACGCCGGGAATTCTTTCCCGTTGAAAGCAGGCAAAGGATCCCTCATCTCGAGCTACGAGGGGGAAACGGGGCTCCTCTGGATGTGGGCGGGACCATCGTGCTTCCTCTCGAGTGGAGACGGGTATGGCGGTGAACTTCTTGAGTTGCAGCAAGGGTGTGAAAGACCCTTTCGATGTTCCAGAGGTTAGGTGTCATTAGTCTCCAGACGCCTCATCGGAAATAGGCCTCATCTCGCCTGGAAGGGAGAACTTCCTGGATTTTCTCGAGTTGCGGCAGGTGTTCTCGAGTTACGACGGGGACCTCAGGGACCCGCCCTGGTGGCCTCAGGAGAGGCCAGTCCCCATGCGAGTTGCTAGGGGGCCTCTCGGGATTCCTCTCCCGTCGATACCGGGGCCAAAAACCTTGTGTGGAGTCAGGGCCGGAACCGAGGATTCCTCTCAGGGGCTGACATGGATCTTTGGGTACTTCTGGAGTCTCCACAGGGGAGTCAGGCCTCGTCTCGAGTGGGGGCATGCACGTGCGCTTTCCTTCCAGGCTGTAGCAGCAATGTCCCGCTTCCCGTCGCGTGGATCAAAGGATATGTGGTTTTCTCTCGAGGCTTTCCCACAGGGCTGTCCCACGTGCCACCGTGGTGTGAGTAGATCCTCGGAGTGAAAGATGAGCCAGTGCAGGCCAAAGAGTTTCCTCTGGAATGGACTGAGACATCTGGGGGACTCTTGGAATGGTGCTACGACCATGGAGTTCCTCTCGCCTTTCCTGTTGAGAGTGCCTCCTCTTGAGATGCGACGGGAATGCCGGGAATTCTTTCCCGTTGAAAGCAGGGAAAGGATCCCTCATCTCGAGCTACGAGGGGGATACGGGGCTCCTCTGGATGTGGGCGGGACCATCGTGCTTCCTCTCGAGTGGAGACGGGTATGGCGGTGAACTTCTTGAGTTGCAGCAAGGGTGTGAAAGACCCTTTCGAAGTTCCAGAGGTTAGGTGTCATTAATCTCCAGACGCCTCATTGGAAATAGGCCTCATCTCGCCTGGAAGGGGAACTTCCTGGATTTTCTCGAGTTGCGGCAAGTGTTCTCGAGTTACGACGGGGACCTCAGGGACCCACCCTGGTGGCGTCAGGAGAGGCCAGTCCCCATGCGAGTTGCTAGGGGGCCTCTCGGAATTCCTCTCCCGTCGATACCGGGGCCAAAAACCTTGTGTGGAGTCAGGGCCGGAACCGAGGATTCCTCTCAGGGGCTGACATGGATCTTTGGGTACTTCTGGAGTCTCCCCAGGGGAGTCAGGCCTCGTCTCGAGTGGGGGCATGCACGTGCGCTTTCCTTCCAGGCTGTAGCAGCAATGTTACGCTTCCCGTGTCGTGGATCAAAGGATCTGTGGTTTTCTCTCGAGGCTTTCACACAGGGCTGTCCCACGTGCCCCCGTGGTGTGAGTCGATCCTCGGCGTGAAAGATGAGCCAGTGCAGGGCAAAGAGGTTCCTCTGGAATGGACTGAGACATCTGGGGGACTCTTGGAATGGTGGTACGACCATGGAGTTGCTCTCGACTTTCCTGTTGAGAGTGCCTCCTCTTGAGATGCGACGGGAACGCCGGGAATTCTTTCCCGTTGAAAGCAGGGAAAGGATCACTCATCTCGAGCTACGAGGGGGAAACGGGGCTCCTCTGGATGTGGGCGGGACCATCGTGCTTCCTCTCCAGTGGAGACGGGTATGGCGGTGAACTTCTTGAGTTGCAGCAAGGGTGTGAAAGACCCTTTCGAAGTTCCAGAGGTTAGGTGTCATTTGTCTCCAGAAGCCTCATCGGTAATAGGCCTCATTTCGCCTGGAACGGAGAACTTCCTGGATTTTCTCGAGTTGCGGCAGGTGTTCTCGAGTTACGACGGGGACCTCAGGGACCCGCCCTGGTGCCCTCAGGAGAGGCCAGTCCCCATGCAAGTTGCTAGGGGGCCTCTCGGGATTCCTCTCCCTTCGATACCGGGGCCAAAATCCTTGTGTGGAGTCAGGGCCGGAACCGAGGATTCCTCTCAGGGGCTGACATGGATCTTTGGGTACTTCTGGAGTCTCCCCAGAGGAGTCAGGCCTCGTCTCGAGTGGGGGCATGCACGTGCGCATTCCTTCCATGCTGTAGCAGCAATGTCACGCTTCCCGTGGCGTGGATCAAAGGATCTGTGGTTTTCCCTCGAGGCTTTCCTCGAGGCTTTCCCACAGGGCTGTCCCACGTGCCACCGTGGTGTGAGTCGATCCTCGGCGTGAAAGATGAGCCAGTGCAGGGCAAAGAGGTTCCTCTGGAATGGACTGAGACATCTGGGGGACTCTTGGAATGGTGGTACGACCATGGAGTTCCTCTCGCCTTTCCTGTTGAGAGTGCCTCCTCTTGAGATGCGACGGGAACGCCGGGAATTCTTTCCCGTTGAAAGCAGGGAAAGGATCCCTCATCTCGAGCTACGAGGGGGAAACGGGGCTCCTCTGGATGTGGGCGGGACCATCGTGCTTCCTCTCCAGTGGAGACGGGTATGGCGGTGAACTTCTTGAGTTGCAGCAAGGGTGTGAAAGACCCTTTCGAAGTTCCAGAGGTTAGGTGTCATTAGTCTCCAGACGCCTCATCGGAAATAGGCCTCATCTCGCCTGGAAGGGAGAACTTCCTGGATTTTCTCGAGTTGCGGCAGGTGTTCTCGAGTTACGACGGGAACCTCAGGGACCCGCCCTGGTGGCCTCAGGAGAGGCCAGTCCCCATGCGAGTTGCTAGGGGGCCTCTCGGGATTCCTCTCCCGTCGATACCGGGGCCAAAAACCTTGTGTGGAGTCAGGGCCGTAACCGAGGATTCCTCTCAGGGGCTGACATGGATCTTTGGGTACTTCTGGAGTCTCCACAGGGGAGTCAGGCCTCGTCTCGAGTGGGGGCATGCACGTGCGCTTTCCTTCCAGGCTGTAGCAGCAATGTCCCGCTTCCCGTCGCGTGGATCAAAGGATATGTGGTTTTCTCTCGAGGCTTTCCCACAGGGCTGTCCCACGTGCCACCGTGGTGTGAGTAGATCCTCGGAGTGAAAGATGAGCCAGTGCAGGCCAAAGAGTTTCCTCTGGAATGGACTGAGACATCTGGGGGACTCTTGGAATGGTGCTACGACCATGGAGTTCCTCTCGCCTTTCCTGTTGAGAGTGCCTCCTCTTGAGATGCGACGGGAATGCCGGGAATTCTTTCCCGTTGAAAGCAGGGAAAGGATCCCTCATCTCGAGCTACGAGGGGGATACGGGGCTCCTCTGGATGTGAGCGGGACCATCGTGCTTCCTCTCGAGTGGAGACGGGTATGGCGGTGAACTTCTTGAGTTGCAGCAAGGGTGTGAAAGACCCTTTCGAAGTTCCAGAGGTTAGGTGTCATTAATCTCCAGACGCCTCATTGGAAATAGGCCTCATCTCGCCTGGAAGGGAGAACTTCCTGGATTTTCTCGAGTTGCGGCAAGTATTCTCGAGTTACGACGGGGACCTCAGGGACCCACCCTGGTGGCGTCAGGAGAGGCCAGTCCCCATGCGAGTTGCTAGGAGGCCTCTCGGGATTCCTCTCCCGTCGATACCGGGGCCAAAAACCTTGTGTGGAGTCAGGGCCGGAACCGAGGATTCCTCTCAGGGGCTGACATGGATCTTTGGGTACTTCTGGAGTCTCCCCAGGGGAGTCAGGCCTCGTCTCGAGTGGGGGCATGCACGTGCGCTTTCCTTCCAGGCTGTAGCAGCAATGTCACGCTTCCCGTGTCGTGGATCAAAGGATCTGTGGTTTTCTCTCGAGGCTTTCACACAGGGCTGTCCCACGTGCCACCGTGGTGTGAGTCAATCCTCGGCGTGAAAGATGAGCCAGTGCAGGGCAAAGAGGTTCCTCTGGAATGGACTGAGACATCTGGGGGACTCTTGGAATGGTGGTACGACCATGGAGTTCCTCTCGCCTTTCCTGTTGAGAGTGCCTCCTCTTGAGATGCGACGGGAACGCCGGGAATTCTTTCCCGTTGAAAGCAGGGAAAGGATCCCTCATCTCGAGCTACGAGGGGGAAACGGGGCTCCTCTGGATGTGGGCGGGACCATCGTGCTTCCTCTCGAGTGGAGACGGGTATGGCGGTGAACTTCTTGAGTTGCAGCAAGGGTGTGAAAGACCCTTTCGAAGTTCCAGAGATTAGGTGTCATTAGTCTCCAGACGCCTCATCGGAAATAGGCATCATCTCGACTGGAAGGGAGAACTTCCTGGATTTTCTCGAGTTGTGGCAGGTGTTCTTGAGTTACGACGGGGACCTCAGGGACCCGCCCTGGTTGCCTCAGGAGAGGCCAGTCCCCATGCGAGTTGCTAGGGGGCCTCTCGGGATTCCTCTCCCGTCGATACTGGGGCCAAAAACCTTGTGTGGAGTCAGGGCCTGAACCGAGCATTCCTCTCAGGGGCTGACATGGATCTTTGGGTACTTCTGGAGTCTCCCCAGGGGAGTCAGGCCTCGTCTCGAGTGGGGGCATGCACGTGCGCTTTCCTTCCAGGCTGTAGCAGCAATGTCACGCTTCCCGTCGCGTGGATCAAAGGATCTGTGGTTTTCCCTCGAGACTTTCCCTCGAGGCTTTCACACAGTGCTCTCCCACGTGCCACCGTGGTGTGAGTCGATCCTCGGCGTGAAAGATGAGCCAGTGCAGGGCAAAGAGGTTCCTCTGGAATGGACTGAGACATCTGGGGGACTCTTGGAATGGTGGTACGACCATGGAGTTCCTCTCGCCTTTCCTGTTGAGAGTGCCTCCTCTTGAGATGCGACGGGAACGCCGGGAATTCTTTCCCGTTGAAAGCAGGGAAAGGATCCCTCATCTCGAGCTACGAGGGGGAAACGGGGCTCCTCTGGATGTGGGCGGGACCATCGTGCTTCCTCTCGAGTGGAGACGGGTATGGCGGTGAACTTCTTGAGTTGCAGCAAGGGTGTGAAAGACCCTTTCGAAGTTCCAGAGGTTAGGTGTCATTAGTCTCCAGACGCCTCATCGGAAATAGGCCTCATCTCGCCTGGAAGAGAGAACTTCATGGATTTTCTCGAGTTGCGGCAGGTGTTCTCGAGTTACGACGGGGACCTCAGGGACCCGCACTTTTGGCCTCAGGAAAGGGCAGTCCCCATGCGAGTTGCTAGGGGGCCTCTCGGGATTCCTTTCCCCTCGATACCGGTGGCAAATATATTGTGTGGAGTTACGGCAGGAACCGAGGATTCCTCTCAGGGGCTGACATGGATCTTTGGGTATTTCTGGAGTCTCCCCAGGGGAGTCAGGCCTCGTCTCGAGTGGGGGCATGCACGTGCGCTTTCCCTCCAGGCTGTAGCAGTAATGTCACGCTTCCCGTCGCGTGAATCAAAGGATCTGTGGTTTTCCCTCGAGGCTTTCCCTCGAGGCTTTCCCACAGGGCTGTCCCACGTGCCACCGTGGTGTGAGTCGATCCTCGGCGTGAAAGATGAGCCCGTGCAGGGCAAAGAGGTTCCTCTGGAATGGACTGAGACATCTGGGGGACTCTTGGAATGGTGGTACGACCATGGGGTTCCTGTCGCCTTTCCTGTTGAGAGTGCCTCCTCTTGAGATGCGACGGGAACGCCGGGAATTCTTTCCCGTTGAAATCAGGGAAAGGATCCCTCATCTCGAGCTACGAGGGGGAAACGGGGCTCCTCTGGATGTGGGCGGGACCATCGTGCTTCCTCTCGAGTGGAGACCGGTATGGCGGTGAACTTCTTGAGTTGCAGCAAGGGTGTGAAAGACCCTTTCGAAGTTCCAGAGGTTAGGTGTCATTAGTCTCCAGACGCCTCATCGGAAATAGGCCTCATCACGCCTGGAAGGGAGAACTTCCTGGATTTTCTCGAGTTGCGCCAGGTGTTCTCGAGTTACGACGGGGACCTCAGGGACCCGCCCTGGTGGCCTCAGGAAAGGCCAGTCTCCATGCGAGTTGCTAGGGAGCCTCTCGGGATTCCTCTCCCGTCGATACCGGGGCCAAAAACCTTGTGTGGAGTCAGGGCCGGAACCGAGGATTCCTCTCAGGGGCTGACATGGATCTTTGGGTACTTCTGGAGTCTCCCCAGGGGAGTCAGGCCTCGTCTCGAGTGGGGGCATGCACGTGCGCTTTCCTTCCAGGCTGTAGCAGCAATGTCACGCTTCCCGTCGCGTGGATTAAAGGATCTGTGGTTTTCCCTCGAGGCTTTCCCTCGAGGCTTTCCCACAGGGCTGTCCCACGTGCCACCGTGGTGTGAGTCGATCCTCGGCGTGAAAGATGAGCCAGTGCAGGGCAAAGAGGTTCCTCTTTAATGGACTGAGACATCTGGGGGACTCCTGGAATGGTGGTACGACCATGGAGTTCCTATCGCCTTTCCTGTTGAGAGTGCCTCCTCCTGAGATGCGACGGGAAAGCCTGGAATTCTTTCCCGTTAAAAGCAGGGAAAGGATCCCTCATCTCGAGCTACGAGGGGGAAACGGGGCTCCTCTGGATGTGGGCGGGACCATCGTGCTTCCTCTCGAGTGGAGACGGGTATGGCGGTGAACTTCTTGAGTTGCAGCAAGGGTGTGAAAGACCCTTTCGAAGTTCCAGAGGTTAGGTGTCATTAGTCTCCAGACGCCTCATCGGAAATAGGCCTCATCTCGCCTGGAAGGGAGAACTTCCTGGAATTTCTCGAGTTGCGGCAGGTGTTCTCGAGTTACGAAGGGGACATCAGGGGCCCGCCCTGGTGTCCTCAGGAAAAGCCAGTCCCCATGCGAGTTGCTAGGGGCCTCTAGGGATTCCTTTCCCGTCGATACCGGGGCCAAAATCCTTTTGTGGAGTCAGGGCCGGAACTGAGGATTCCTCTCAGGGGCTGACATGAATCTTGGGGTACTTCTGAAGTCTCCCCAGGGGAGTCAGGCCTCGTCTCGAGTGGGGGCATGAACGTGCGCTTTCCCTCCAGGCTGGAGCAGTAATGTCACGCTTCCCGTCGCGTGAATCTAAGGATCTGTGGTTTTCCCTCAAGGCTTTCCCTCGAGGCTTTCCAACAGGGCTGTCCCACGTGCCACCGTGGTGTGAGTCGATCATCGGCGTGAAAGATGAGCCAGTGCAGGGCAAAGAGGTTCCTCTGGAATGGACTGAGACATCTGGGGGACTCTTGGAATGGTGGTACGATCATGGAGTTGCTCTCGCCTTTCCTGTTGAGAGTGCCTCCTTTTGAGATGCGACGGGAACACCGGGAATTCTTTCCCGTTGAAAGCAGGCAAAGGATCCCTCATCTCGAGCTACGAGGGGGAAACGGGGCTCCTCTGGATGTGGGCGGGACCATCGTGCTTCCTTTCGAGTGTAGACGGGTATGGCGGTGAACTTCTTGAGTTGCAGCAAGGGTGTGAAAGGCCCTTTCGAAGTTCCCGACTTTACGTGTCATTAGTCTCCAGAGGCCTCATCGGAAATAGGCCTCATCTCGCCTGGAAGGGAGAACTTCCTGGATTTTCCCGAGTTGCGGCAGGAGTTCTCGAGTTACGACGGGGACCTCAGGGACCCACCCTGGTGGCCTCAGGAAAAGCAAGTCCCCATGCGAGTTGCTAGGGGGCCTCTCGGGATTCCTCTCCCGTCGATACCGGGGCCAAAATCCTTTTGTGGAGTCAGGGCCGGAACCGAGGATTCCTCTCAGGGGCTGACATAGATCTTGGGGTGCTTCTGAAGTCTCCCCAGGGGAATCAAGCCTCGTCTAGAGTGGTGGCATGCACGTGCGCTTTCCCTCCAGGCTGTAGCAGCAATGTCACGCTTCCCGTCGCATGAATCAAAGGATCTGTGGTTTTCCCTCGAGGCTTTCCCTCGAGGCTTTCCCACAGGGCTGTCCCACGTGCCACCGTGGTGTGAGTCGATCCTCGGCGTGAAAGATGAGCCAGTGCAGGGCAAAGAGGTTCCTCTGGAATGGACTGAGACATCTGGGGGACTCTTGGAATGGTGGTACGACCATGGAGTTCCTCTCGCCTTTCCTGTTGAGAGTGCCTCCTCTTGAGATGCGACGGGAACGCCGGGAATTCTTTCCCGTTGAAAGCAGGGAAAGGATCCCTCATCTCGAGCTACGAGGGGGAAACGGGGCTCCTCTGGATGTGGGCGGGACCATCGTGCTTCCTCTCGAGTGGAGACGGGGATGGCGGTGAACTTCTTGAGTTGCAGCAAGGGTGTGAAAGACCCTTTCGAAGTTCCAGAGGTTAATTGTCATTAGTCTCCAGACGCCTCATCGGAAATAGGCCTCATCTCGCCTGGAAGGGAGAACGTCCTGGATTTTCTCGAGTTGCCGCAGGTGTTCTCGAGTTACGACGGGGACCTCAGGGACCCGCCCTGGTGGCCTCAGGAAAGGCCAGTCCCCATGCGAGTTGCTAGGTGGCCTCTCGGGATTCCTCTCCCGTCGGTTCCGGGGCCAAAATCCTTGTGTGGAGTCAGGGCCAGAACCGAGGATTCCTCTCAGCGGCTGGCATGGATCTTTGGGTACTTCTGGAGTCTCCCCATGGGAGTAAGGCCTCGTCTCGAGTGGGGGCATGCACGTGCACTTTCCTTCCAGGCTGTAGCAGCAATGTTACGCTTCCCGTCGCGTGGATCAAAGGATCTGTGGTTTTCCCTCGAGGCTTTCCCTCGAGGCTTTCCCACAGGGCTGTCCCACGTGCCACCGTGGTGTGAGTCGATCCTCGGCGTGAAAGATGAGCCAGTGCAGGGCAAAGAGGTTCCTCTGGAATGGACTGAGACATCTGGGGGACTCTTGGAATGGTGGTACGACCATGGAGTTCCTCTCGCCTTTCCTGTTGAGAGTGCCTCCTCTTGAGATGCGACGGGAACGCCGGGAATTCTTTCCCGTTGAAAGCAGGGAAAGGATCCCTCATCTCGAGCTACGAGGGGGAAACGGGGCTCCTCTGAATATGGGCGGGACCATTGTGCTTCCTCTCGAGTGGAGACGGGTATGGCGGTGAACTTCTTGAGTTGCAGCAACCGTGTGAAAGACCCCTTCGAAGTTCCAGAGGTTAGGTGCATTAGTCTCCAGACGCCTCATCGGAAATAGGCCTCATCTCGCCTGGAAGGGAGAACTTCCTGGATTTTCTCGAGTTGCGGCAGGTGTTCTCGAGTTACGACGGTGACCTCAGGGACCCGCCCTGGTGGCCTCAGGAGAGGCCAGTCCCCATGCGAGTTGCTAGGGGGCCTCTCGGGATTCCTCTCCCGTCGATACCGGGGCCAAAAACCTTGTGTGGAGTCAGGGCCGGAACCGAGGATTCCTCTCAGGGGCTGACATGGATCTTTGGGTACTTCTGGAGTCTCCCCAGGGGAGTCAGGCCTCGTCTCGAGTGGGGGCATGCACGTGCGCTTTCCTTCCAGGCTGTAGCAGCAATGTCACGCTTCCCGTCGCGTGGATCAAAGGATCTGTGGTTTTCCCTCGAGGCTTTCCCTCGAGGCTTTCCCACAGGGCAGTCCCACGTGCCACCGTGGTGTGAGTCGATCCTCGGCGTCGAAGATGAGCCAGTGCAGGGCAAAGAGGTTCCTCTGGAATGGACTGAGACATCTGGGGGACTCTTGGAATGGTGGTACGACCATGGATTTCCTCTCGCCTTTCCTGTTGAGAGTGCCTCCTCTTGAGATGCGACGGGAACGCCGGGAGTTCTTTCCCGTTGAAAGCAGGGAAAGGATCCCACATCTCGAGCTACGAGGGGGAAACGGGGCTCCTCTGGATGTGGGCGGGACCATCGTGCTTCCTCTCGAGTGGAGACGGGTATGGCGGTGAACTTCTTGAGTTGCAGCAAGGGTGTGAAAGACCCTTTCGAAGTTCCAGAGGTTAGGTATCATTAGTCTCCAGACGCCTCATCGGAAATAGGCCTCATCTCGCCTGGAAGGGAGAACTTCCTGGATTTTCTCGAGTTGCGGCAGGTGTTCTCGAGTTTCGACGGGGAGCTCAGGGACCCGCCCTGGTGGCCTCAGGAGAGGCCAGTCCCCATGCGAGTTGCTAGGGGGCCTCTCGGGATTCCTCTCCCGTCGATACCGGGGCCAAAAACCTTGTGTGGAGTCAGGGCCGGAACCGAGGATTCCTCTCAGGGGCTGACATGGATCTTTGGGTACTTCTGGAGTCTCCCCAGGGGAGTCAGGCCTCGTCTCGAGTGGGGGCATGCACGTGCGCTTTCCTTCCAGGCTGTTGCAGCAATGTCACGCTTCCCGTGGCGTGGATCAAAGGATCTGTGGTTTTCCCTCGAGGCTTTCCCTCGAGGCTTTCCCACAGGGCTGTCCCACGTGTCACCGTGGTGTGAGTCGATCCTCGGCGTGAAAGATGAGCCAGTGCAGGGCAAAGAGGTTCCTCTGGAATGGACTGAGACATCTGGGGGACTCTTGGAATGGTGGTACGACCATGGAGTTGCTCTCGACTTTCCTGTTGAGAGTGCCTCCACTTGAGATGCGACGGGAATGCCGGGAATTCTTTCCCGTTGAAAGCAGGGAAAGGATCCCTCATTTCGAGCTACGAGGGGGAAACGGGGCTCCTCTGGATGTGGGCGGGACCATCGTGCTTCCTCTCGAGTGGAGACGGGTATGGCGGTGAACTTCTTGAGTTGCAGCAAGGGTGTGAAAGACCCTTTCAAAATTCCAGAGGTTAGGTGTCATTCGTCTCCAGACGCCTCATCGGAAATAGGCCTCATCTCCCCTGGAAGGGAGAACTTCCTGGATTTTCTCGAGTTGCGGCAGGTGTTTTCGAGTTACGACGGGGACCTCAGGGACCATCTCTGGTGGTCTCAGGAGAGGCCAGTCCCCATGCGAGTTGCTAGGGGGCCTCTCGGGATTCCTCTCCCGTCGATACCGGGGCCAAAAACCTTGTGTGGAGTCAGGGTCGGAACCGAGGATTCCCCTCAGGGGCTGACATGGATCTTTGGGTACTTCTGGAGTCTCCCCAGGGACGTCAGGCTTAGTCACGAGTCGGGGCATGCACGTGCGCTTTCCTTCCAGGCTGTAGCAGCAATGTCACGCTTCCCGTCGCGTGGATCAAAGGATCTGTGGTTTTCCCTCGAGGCTTTCCCTCGAGGCTTTCCCACAGGGCTGTCCCACGTGCCACCGTGGTGTGAATCGATCCTCGGCGTGAAAGATGAGCCAGTGCAGGGCAAAGAGGTTCCTCTGGAATGGACTGAGACATCTGGGGGACTCTTGGAATGGTGGTACGACCATGGAGTTCCTCTCGCCTTTCCTGTTGAGAGTGCCTCCTCTTGAGATGCGACGGGAACGCCGGGAATTCTTTCCCGTTGAAATCAGGGAAAGGATCCCTCATCTCGAGCTACGAGGGGGAAACGGGGCTCCTCTGGATGTTGCCGGGACCATCGTGCTTCCTCTCGAGTGGAGACGGGTATGGCGGTGAACTTCTTGAGTTGCAGCAAGGCTGTGAAAGACCCTTTCGAAGTTCCAGAGGTTAGGTGTCATTAGTCTCCAGACGCCTCATCGGAAATAGGCCTCATCTCGCCTGGAAGGGAGAACTTCCTGGATTTTCTCGAGTTGCGCCAGGTGTTCTCGAGTTACGACGGGGACCTCAGGGACCCGCCCTGGTGGCCTCAGGAGAGGCCAGTCCCCATGCGAGTTGCTAGGGGGCCTCTCGGGATTCCTCTCCCGTCGATACCGGGGCCAAAAACCTTGTGTGGAGTCAGGGCCGGAACCGAGGATTCCTCTCAGGGGCTGACATGGATCTTTGGGTACTTCTGGAGTCTCCCCAGGGGAGTCAGGCCTCGTCTCGAGTGGGGGCATGCACGTGCGCTTTCCTTCCAGGCTGTAGCAGCAATGTCACGCTTCCCGTCGCGTGGATCAAAGGATCTGTGGTTTTCCCTCGAGGCTTTCCCTCGAGGCTTTCCCACAGGGCAGTCCCACGTGCCACCGTGGTGTGAGTCGATCCTCGGCGTGGAAGATGAGCCAGTGCAGGGCAAAGAGGTTCCTCTGGAATGGACTGAGACATCTGGGGGACTCTTGGAATGGTGGTACGACCATGGATTTCCTCTCGCCTTTCCTGTTGAGAGTGCCTCCTCTTGAGATGCGACGGGAACGCCGGGAGTTCTTTCCCGTTGAAAGCAGGGAACGGATCCCACATCTCGAGCTACGAGGGGGAAACGGGGCTCCTCTGGATGTGGGCGGGACCATCGTGCTTCCTCTCGAGTGGAGACGGGTATGGCGGTGAACTTCTTGAGTTGCAGCAAGGGTGTGAAAGACCCTTTCGAAGTTCCAGAGGTTAGGTATCATTAGTCTCCAGACGCCTCATCGGAAATAGGCCTCATCTCGCCTGGAAGGGAGAACTTCCTGGATTTTCTCGAGTTGCGGCAGGTGTTCTCGAGTTTCGACGGGGAGCTCAGGGACCCGCCCTGGTGGCCTCAGGAGAGGCCAGTCCCCATGCGAGTTGCTAGGGGGCCTCTCGGGATTCCTCTCCCGTCGATACCGGGGCCAAAAACCTTGTGTGGAGTCAGGGCCGGAACCGAGGATTCCTCTCAGGGGCTGACATGGATCTTTGGGTACTTCTGGAGTCTCCCCAGGGGAGTCAGGCCTCGTCTCGAGTGGGGGCATGCACGTGCGCTTTCCTTCCAGGCTGTAGCAGCAATGTCACGCTTCCCGTCGCGTGGATTAAAGGATCTGTGGTTTTCCCTCGAGGCTTTCCCTCGAGGCTTTCCCACAGGGCTGTCCCACGTGCCACCGTGGTGTGAGTCGATCCTCGGCGTGAAAGATGAGCCAGTGCAGGGCAAAGAGGTTCCTCTTTAATGGACTGAGACATCTGGGGGACTCCTGGAATGGTGGTACGACCATGGAGTTCCTATCGCCTTTCCTGTTGAGAGTGCCTCCTCCTGAGATGCGACGGGAAAGCCTGGAATTCTTTCCCGTTAAAAGCAGGGAAAGGATCCCTCATCTCGAGCTACGAGGGGGAAACGGGGCTCCTCTGGATGTGGGCGGGACCATCGTGCTTCCTCTCGAGTGGAGACGGGTATGGCGGTGAACTTCTTGAGTTGCAGCAAGGGTGTGAAAGATCCTTTCGAAGTTCCAGAGGTTAGGTGTCATTAGTCTCCAGACGCCTCATCGGAAATAGGCCTCATCTCGCCTGGAAGGGAGAACTTCCTGGAATTTCTCGAGTTGCGGCAGGTGTTCTCGAGTTACGAAGGGGACATCAGGGACCCGCCCTGGTGTCCTCAGGAAAAGCCAGTCCCCATGCGAGTTGCTAGGGGCCTCTAGGGATTCCTTTCCCGTCGATACCGGGGCCAAAATCCTTTTGTGGAGTCAGGGCCGGAACTGAGGATTCCTCTCAGGGGCTGACATGAATCTTGGGGTACTTCTGAAGTCTCCCCAGGGGAGTCAGGCCTCGTCTCGAGTGGGGGCATGAACGTGCGCTTTCCCTCCAGGCTGGAGCAGTAATGTCACGCTTCCCGTCGCGTGAATCTAAGGATCTGTGGTTTTCCCTCAAGGCTTTCCCTCGAGGCTTTCCAACAGGGCTGTCCCACGTGCCACCGTGGTGTGAGTCGATCATCGGCGTGAAAGATGAGCCAGTGCAGGGCAAAGAGGTTCCTCTGGAATGGACTGAGACATCTGGGGGACTCTTGGAATGGTGGTACGATCATGGAGTTGCTCTCGCCTTTCCTGTTGAGAGTGCCTCCTTTTGAGATGCGACGGGAACACCGGGAATTCTTTCCCGTTGAAAGCAGGCAAAGGATCCCTCATCTCGAGCTACGAGGGGGAAACGGGGCTACTCTGGATGTGGGCGGGACCATCGTGCTTCCTTTCGAGTGTAGACGGGTATGGCGGTGAACTTCTTGAGTTGCAGCAAGGGTGTGAAAGGCCCTTTCGAAGTTCCCGACTTTACGTGTCATTAGTCTCCAGAGGCCTCATCGGAAATAGGCCTCATCTCGCCTGGAAGGGAGAACTTCCTGGATTTTCCCGAGTTGCGGCAGGAGTTCTCGAGTTACGACGGGGACCTCAGGGACCCACCCTGGTGGCCTCAGGAAAAGCAAGTCCCCATGCGAGTTGCTAGGGGGCCTCTCGGGATTCCTCTCCCGTCGATACCGGGGCCAAAATCCTTTTGTGGAGTCAGGGCCGGAACCGAGGATTCCTCTCAGGGGCTGACATAGATCTTGGGGTGCTTCTGAAGTCTCCCCAGGGGAATCAAGCCTCGTCTAGAGTGGTGGCATGCACGTGCGCTTTCCCTCCAGGCTGTAGCAGCAATGTCACGCTTCCCGTCGCATGAATCAAAGGATCTGTGGTTTTCCCTCGAGGCTTTCCCTCGAGGCTTTCCCACAGGGCTGTCCCACGTGCCACCGTGGTGTGAGTCGATCCTCGGCGTGAAAGATGAGCCAGTGCAGGGCAAAGAGGTTCCTCTGGAATGGACTGAGACATCTGGGGGACTCTTGGAATGGTGGTACGACCATGGAGTTCCTCTCGCCTTTCCTGTTGAGAGTGCCTCCTCTTGAGATGCGACGGGAACGCCGGGAATTCTTTCCCGTTGAAAGCAGGGAAAGGATCCCTCATCTCGAGCTACGAGGGGGAAACGGGGCTCCTCTGGATGTGGGCGGGACCATCGTGCTTCCTCTCGAGTGGAGACGGGGATGGCGGTGAACTTCTTGAGTTGCAGCAAGGGTGTGAAAGACCCTTTCGAAGTTCCAGAGGTTAATTGTCATTAGTCTCCAGACGCCTCATCGGAAATAGGCCTCATCTCGCCTGGAAGGGAGAACGTCCTGGATTTTCTCGAGTTGCCGCAGGTGTTCTCGAGTTACGACGGGGACCTCAGGGACCCGCCCTGGTGGCCTCAGGAAAGGCCAGTCCCCATGCGAGTTGCTAGGTGGCCTCTCGGGATTCCTCTCCCGTCGGTTCCGGGGCCAAAATCCTTGTGTGGAGTCAGGGCCAGAACCGAGGATTCCTCTCAGCGGCTGGCATGGATCTTTGGGTACTTCTGGAGTCTCCCCATGGGAGTAAGGCCTCGTCTCGAGTGGGGGCATGCACGTGCACTTTCCTTCCAGGCTGTAGCAGCAATGTTACGCTTCCCGTCGCGTGGATCAAAGGATCTGTGGTTTTCCCTCGAGGCTTTCCCTCGAGGCTTTCCCACAGGGCTGTCCCACGTGCCACCGTGGTGTGAGTCGATCCTCGGCGTGAAAGATGAGCCAGTGCAGGGCAAAGAGGTTCCTCTGGAATGGACTGAGACATCTGGGGGACTCTTGGAATGGTGGTACGACCATGGAGTTCCTCTCGCCTTTCCTGTTGAGAGTGCCTCCTCTTGAGATGCGACGGGAATGCCGGGAATTCTTTCCCGTTGAAAGCAGGGAAAGGATCCCTCATCTCGAGCTACGAGGGGGAAACGGGGCTCCTCTGAATATGGGCGGGACCATTGTGCTTCCTCTCGAGTGGAGACGGGTATGGCGGTGAACTTCTTGAGTTGCAGCAACCGTGTGAAAGACCCCTTCGAAGTTCCAGAGGTTAGGTGCATTAGTCTCCAGACGCCTCATCGGAAATAGGCCTCATCTCGCCTGGAAGGGAGAACTTCCTGGATTTTCTCGAGTTGCGGCAGGTGTTCTCGAGTTACGACGGTGACCTCAGGGACCCGCCCTGGTGGCCTCAGGAGAGGCCAGTCCCCATGCGAGTTGCTAGGGGGCCTCTCGGGATTCCTCTCCCGTCGATACCGGGGCCAAAAACCTTGTGTGGAGTCAGGGCCGGAACCGAGGATTCCTCTCAGGGGCTGACATGGATCTTTGGGTACTTCTGGAGTCTCCCCAGGGGAGTCAGGCCTCGTCT
Organism: Capricornis sumatraensis; assembly: GCF_032405125.1. Lineage (NCBI taxonomy): Eukaryota > Metazoa > Chordata > Mammalia > Artiodactyla > Bovidae > Capricornis > Capricornis sumatraensis. The sequence goes on from NW_027184613.1 coordinate 5,510,478, forward strand.
CGAGTGGGGGCATGCACGTGCGCTTTCCTTCCAGGCTGTAGCAGCAATGTCACGCTTCCCGTCGCGTGGATCAAAGGATCTGTGGTTTTCCCTCGAGGCTTTCCCTCGAGGCTTTCCCACAGGGCAGTCCCACGTGCCACCGTGGTGTGAGTCGATCCTCGGCGTCGAAGATGAGCCAGTGCAGGGCAAAGAGGTTCCTCTGGAATGGACTGAGACATCTGGGGGACTCTTGGAATGGTGGTACGACCATGGATTTCCTCTCGCCTTTCCTGTTGAGAGTGCCTCCTCTTGAGATGCGACGGGAACGCCGGGAGTTCTTTCCCGTTGAAAGCAGGGAAAGGATCCCACATCTCGAGCTACGAGGGGGAAACGGGGCTCCTCTGGATGTGGGCGGGACCATCGTGCTTCCTCTCGAGTGGAGACGGGTATGGCGGTGAACTTCTTGAGTTGCAGCAAGGGTGTGAAAGACCCTTTCGAAGTTCCAGAGGTTAGGTATCATTAGTCTCCAGACGCCTCATCGGAAATAGGCCTCATCTCGCCTGGAAGGGAGAACTTCCTGGATTTTCTCGAGTTGCGGCAGGTGTTCTCGAGTTTCGACGGGGAGCTCAGGGACCCGCCCTGGTGGCCTCAGGAGAGGCCAGTCCCCATGCGAGTTGCTAGGGGGCCTCTCGGGATTCCTCTCCCGTCGATACCGGGGCCAAAAACCTTGTGTGGAGTCAGGGCCGGAACCGAGGATTCCTCTCAGGGGCTGACATGGATCTTTGGGTACTTCTGGAGTCTCCCCAGGGGAGTCAGGCCTCGTCTCGAGTGGGGGCATGCACGTGCGCTTTCCTTCCAGGCTGTTGCAGCAATGTCACGCTTCCCGTGGCGTGGATCAAAGGATCTGTGGTTTTCCCTCGAGGCTTTCCCTCGAGGCTTTCCCACAGGGCTGTCCCACGTGTCACCGTGGTGTGAGTCGATCCTCGGCGTGAAAGATGAGCCAGTGCAGGGCAAAGAGGTTCCTCTGGAATGGACTGAGACATCTGGGGGACTCTTGGAATGGTGGTACGACCATGGAGTTGCTCTCGACTTTCCTGTTGAGAGTGCCTCCACTTGAGATGCGACGGGAATGCCGGGAATTCTTTCCCGTTGAAAGCAGGGAAAGGATCCCTCATTTCGAGCTACGAGGGGGAAACGGGGCTCCTCTGGATGTGGGCGGGACCATCGTGCTTCCTCTCGAGTGGAGACGGGTATGGCGGTGAACTTCTTGAGTTGCAGCAAGGGTGTGAAAGACCCTTTCAAAATTCCAGAGGTTAGGTGTCATTCGTCTCCAGACGCCTCATCGGAAATAGGCCTCATCTCCCCTGGAAGGGAGAACTTCCTGGATTTTCTCGAGTTGCGGCAGGTGTTTTCGAGTTACGACGGGGACCTCAGGGACCATCTCTGGTGGTCTCAGGAGAGGCCAGTCCCCATGCGAGTTGCTAGGGGGCCTCTCGGGATTCCTCTCCCGTCGATACCGGGGCCAAAAACCTTGTGTGGAGTCAGGGCCGGAACCGAGGATTCCCCTCAGGGGCTGACATGGATCTTTGGGTACTTCTGGAGTCTCCCCAGGGACGTCAGGCTTAGTCACGAGTCGGGGCATGCACGTGCGCTTTCCTTCCAGGCTGTAGCAGCAATGTCACGCTTCCCGTCGCATGGATCAAAGGATCTGTGGTTTTCCCTCGAGGCTTTCCCACAGGGCTGTCCCACGTGCCACCGTGGTGTGAGTCGATCCTCGGCGTGAAAGATGAGCCAGTGCAGGGCAAAGAGGTTCCTCTGGAATGGACTGAGACATCTGGGGGACTCTTGGAATGGTGGTACGACCATGGATTTCCTCTCGCCTTTCCTGTTGAGAGTGCCTCCTCTTGAGATGCGACGGGAACGCCGGGAGTTCTTTCCCGTTGAAAGCAGGGAAAGGATCCCACATCTCGAGCTACGAGGGGGAAACGGGGCTCCTCTGGATGTGGGCGGGACCATCGTGCTTCCTCTCGAGTGGAGACGGGTATGGCGGTGAACTTCTTGAGTTGCAGCAAGGGTGTGAAAGACCCTTTCGAAGTTCCAGAGGTTAGGTGTCATTAGTCTCCAGACGCCTCATCGGAAATAGGCCTCATCTCGCCTGGAAGGGAGAACTTCCTGGATTTTCTCGAGTTGCGGCAGGAGTTCTCGAGTTACGACGGGGTCCTCAGGGACCCGCCCTGGTGGCCTCAGGAAAGGCCAGTCCCCATGCGAGTTGCTAGGGGGCCTCTCGGGATTCCTCTCCCATCGAAACCTGGGCCAAAAACCTTGTGTGGAGTCAGGGCCGGAAGCGAGGATTCCTCTCAGGGGCTGACATGGATCTTTGGGTACTTCTGGAGTCTCCCCAGGGGAGTCAGGCCTCGTCTCGAGTGGGGGCATTCACGTGCGCTTTCCCTCCAGGCTGTAGCAGCAATGTCACGCTTCCCGTCGCGTGAATCAAAGGATCTGTGTTTTTCCCTCGAGGCTTTCCCTCGAGGCTTTCCCACAGGGCTGTCCCACGTGCCACCGTGGTGTGAATCGATCCTCGGCGTGAAAGATGAGCCAGTGCAGGGCAAAGAGGTTCCTCTGGAATGGACTGAGACATCTGGGGGACTCTTGGAATGGTGGTACGACCATGGAGTTCCTCTCGCCTTTCCTGTTGAGAGTGCCTCCTCTTGAGATGCGACGGGAACGCCGGGAATTCTTTCCCGTTGAAATCAGGGAAAGGATCCCTCATCTCGAGCTACGAGGGGGAAACGGGGCTCCTCTGGATGTTGCCGGGACCATCGTGCTTCCTCTCGAGTGGAGACGGGTATGGCGGTGAACTTCTTCAGTTGCAGCAAGGCTGTGAAAGACCCTTTCGAAGTTCCAGAGGTTAGGTGTCATTAGTCTCCAGACGCCTCATCGGAAATAGGCCTCATCTCGCCTGGAAGGGAGAACTTCCTGGATTTTCTCGAGTTGCGCCAGGTGTTCTCGAGTTACGACGGGGACCTCAGGGACCCGCCCTGGTGGCCTCAGGAGAGGCCAGTCCCCATGCGAGTTGCTAGGGGGCCTCTCGGGATTCCTCTCCCGTCGATACCGGGGCCAAAAACCTTGTGTGGAGTCAGGGCCGGAACCGAGGATTCCTCTCAGGGGCTGACATGGATCTTTGGGTACTTCTGGAGTCTCCCCAGGGGAGTCAGGCCTCGTCTCGAGTGGGGGCATGCACGTGCGCTTTCCTTCCAGGCTGTAGCAGCAATGTCACGCTTCCCGTCGCGTGGATCAAAGGATCTGTGGTTTTCCCTCGAGGCTTTCCCTCGAGGCTTTCCCACAGGGCAGTCCCACGTGCCACCGTGGTGTGAGTCGATCCTCGGCGTGGAAGATGAGCCAGTGCAGGGCAAAGAGGTTCCTCTGGAATGGACTGAGACATCTGGGGGACTCTTGGAATGGTGGTACGACCATGGATTTCCTCTCGCCTTTCCTGTTGAGAGTGCCTCCTCTTGAGATGCGACGGGAACGCCGGGAGTTCTTTCCCGTTGAAAGCAGGGAAAGGATCCCACATCTCGAGCTACGAGGGGGAAACGGGGCTCCTCTGGATGTGGGCGGGACCATCGTGCTTCCTCTCGAGTGGAGACGGGTATGGCGGTGAACTTCTTGAGTTGCAGCAAGGGTGTGAAAGACCCTTTCGAAGTTCCAGAGGTTAGGTATCATTAGTCTCCAGACGCCTCATCGGAAATAGGCCTCATCTCGCCTGGAAGGGAGAACTTCCTGGATTTTCTCGAGTTGCGGCAGGTGTTCTCGAGTTTCGACGGGGAGCTCAGGGACCCGCCCTGGTGGCCTCAGGAGAGGCCAGTCCCCATGCGAGTTGCTAGGGGGCCTCTCGGGATTCCTCTCCCGTCGATACCGGGGCCAAAAACCTTGTGTGGAGTCAGGGCCGGAACCGAGGATTCCTCTCAGGGGCTGACATGGATCTTTGGGTACTTCTGGAGTCTCCCCAGGGGAGTCAGGCCTCGTCTCGAGTGGGGGCATGCACGTGCGCTTTCCTTCCAGGCTGTAGCAGCAATGTCACGCTTCCCGTCGCGTGGATTAAAGGATCTGTGGTTTTCCCTCGAGGCTTTCCCTCGAGGCTTTCCCACAGGGCTGTCCCACGTGCCACCGTGGTGTGAGTCGATCCTCGGCGTGAAAGATGAGCCAGTGCAGGGCAAAGAGGTTCCTCTTTAATGGACTGAGACATCTGGGGGACTCCTGGAATGGTGGTACGACCATGGAGTTCCTATCGCCTTTCCTGTTGAGAGTGCCTCCTCCTGAGATGCGACGGGAAAGCCTGGAATTCTTTCCCGTTAAAAGCAGGGAAAGGATCCCTCATCTCGAGCTACGAGGGGGAAACGGGGCTCCTCTGGATGTGGGCGGGACCATCGTGCTTCCTCTCGAGTGGAGACGGGTATGGCGGTGAACTTCTTGAGTTGCAGCAAGGGTGTGAAAGATCCTTTCGAAGTTCCAGAGGTTAGGTGTCATTAGTCTCCAGACGCCTCATCGGAAATAGGCCTCATCTCGCCTGGAAGGGAGAACTTCCTGGAATTTCTCGAGTTGCGGCAGGTGTTCTCGAGTTACGAAGGGGACATCAGGGACCCGCCCTGGTGTCCTCAGGAAAAGCCAGTCCCCATGCGAGTTGCTAGGGGCCTCTAGGGATTCCTTTCCCGTCGATACCGGGGCCAAAATCCTTTTGTGGAGTCAGGGCCGGAACTGAGGATTCCTCTCAGGGGCTGACATGAATCTTGGGGTACTTCTGAAGTCTCCCCAGGGGAGTCAGGCCTCGTCTCGAGTGGGGGCATGAACGTGCGCTTTCCCTCCAGGCTGGAGCAGTAATGTCACGCTTCCCGTCGCGTGAATCTAAGGATCTGTGGTTTTCCCTCAAGGCTTTCCCTCGAGGCTTTCCAACAGGGCTGTCCCACGTGCCACCGTGGTGTGAGTCGATCATCGGCGTGAAAGATGAGCCAGTGCAGGGCAAAGAGGTTCCTCTGGAATGGACTGAGACATCTGGGGGACTCTTGGAATGGTGGTACGATCATGGAGTTGCTCTCGCCTTTCCTGTTGAGAGTGCCTCCTTTTGAGATGCGACGGGAACGCCGGGAATTCTTTCCCGTTGAAAGCAGGCAAAGGATCCCTCATCTCGAGCTACGAGGGGGAAACGGGGCTCCTCTGGATGTGGGCGGGACCATCGTGCTTCCTTTCGAGTGTAGACGGGTATGGCGGTGAACTTCTTGAGTTGCAGCAAGGGTGTGAAAGGCCCTTTCGAAGTTCCCGACTTTAGGTGTCATTAGTCTCCAGAGGCCTCATCGGAAATAGGCCTCATCTCGCCTGGAAGGGAGAACTTCCTGGATTTTCCCGAGTTGCGGCAGGAGTTCTCGAGTTACGACGGACACCTCAGGGACCCACCCTGGTGGCCTCAGGAAAAGCAAGTCCCCATTCGAGTTACTAGGGGGCCTCTCGGGATTCCTCTCCCGTCGATACCGGGGCCAAAATCCTTTTGTGGAGTCAGGGCCGGAACCGAGGATTCCTCTCAGGGGCTGACATGGATATTGGGGTGCTTCTGAAGTCTCCCCAGGGGAATCAAGCCTCGTCTAGAGTGGTGGCATGCACGTGCGCTTTCCCTCCAGGCTGTAGCAGCAATGTCACGCTTCCCGTCGCATGAATCAAAGGATCTGTGGTTTTCCCTCGAGGCTTTCCCTCGAGGCTTTCCCACAGGGCTGTCCCACGTGCCACCGTGGTGTGAGTCGATCCTCGGCGTGAAAGATGAGCCAGTGCAGGGCAAAGAGGTTCCTCTGGAATGGACTGAGACATCTGGGGGACTCTTGGAATGGTGGTACGACCATGGAGTTCCTCTCGCCTTTCCTGTTGAGAGTGCCTCCTCTTGAGATGCGACGGGAACGCCGGGAATTCTTTCCCGTTGAAAGCAGGGAAAGGATCCCTCATCTCGAGCTACGAGGGGGAAACGGGGCTCCTCTGGATGTGGGCGGGACCATCGTGCTTCCTCTCAAGTGGAGACGGGGATGGCGGTGAACTTCTTGAGTTGCAGCAAGGGTGTGAAAGACCCTTTCGAAGTTCCAGAGGTTAATTGTCATTAGTCTCCAGACGCCTCATCGGAAATAGGCCTCATCTCGCCTGGAAGGGAGAACTTCCTGGATTTTCTCGAGTTGCGGCAGGTGTTCTCGAGTTTCGACGGGGAGCTCAGGGACCCGCCCTGGTGGCCTCAGGAGAGGCCAGTCCCCATGCGAGTTGCTAGGGGGCCTCTCGGGATTCCTCTCCCGTCGATACCGGGGCCAAAAACCTTGTGTGGAGTCAGGGCCGGAACCGAGGATTCCTCTCAGGGGCTGACATGGATCTTTGGGTACTTCTGGAGTCTCCCCAGGGGAGTCAGGCCTCGTCTCGAGTGTGGGCATGCACGTGCGCTTTCCTTCCAGGCTGTTGCAGCAATGTCACGCTTCCCGTGGCGTGGATCAAAGGATCTGTGGTTTTCCCTCGAGGCTTTCCCTCGAGGCTTTCCCACAGGGCTGTCCCACGTGTCACCGTGGTGTGAGTCGATCCTCGGCGTGAAAGATGAGCCAGTGCAGGGCAAAGAGGTTCCTCTGGAATGGACTGAGACATCTGGGGGACTCTTGGAATGGTGGTACGACCATGGAGTTGCTCTCGACTTTCCTGTTGAGAGTGCCTCCACTTGAGATGCGACGGGAATGCCGGGAATTCTTTCCCGTTGAAAGCAGGGAAAGGATCCCTCATTTCGAGCTACGAGGGGGAAACGGGGCTCCTCTGGATGTGGGCGGGACCATCGTGCTTCCTCTCGAGTGGAGACGGGTATGGCGGTGAACTTCTTGAGTTGCAGCAAGGGTGTGAAAGACCCTTTCAAAATTCCAGAGGTTAGGTGTCATTCGTCTCCAGACGCCTCATCGGAAATAGGCCTCATCTCGCCTGGAAGGGAGAACTTCCTGGATTTTCTCGAGTTGCGGCAGGTGTTTTCGAGTTACGACGGGGACCTCAGGGACCATCTCTGGTGGTCTCAGGAGAGGCCAGTCCCCATGCGAGTTGCTAGGGGGCCTCTCGGGATTCCTCTCCCGTCGATACCGGGGCCAAAAACCTTGTGTGGAGTCAGGGCCGGAACCGAGGATTCCCCTCAGGGGCTGACATGGATCTTTGGGTACTTCTGGAGTCTCCCCAGGGACGTCAGGCTTAGTCACGAGTCGGGGCATGCACGTGCGCTTTCCTTCCAGGCTGTAGCAGCAATGTCACGCTTCCCGTCGCGTGGATCAAAGGATCTGTGGTTTTCCCTCGAGGCTTTCCCACGGGGCTGTCCCACGTGCCACCGTGGTGTGAGTCGATCCTCGGCGTGAAAGATGAGCCAGTGCAGGGCAAAGAGGTTCCTCTGGAATGGACTGAGACATCTGGGGGACTCTTGGAATGGTGGTACGACCATGGAGTTCCTCTCGCCTTTCCTGTTGAGAGTGTCTCCTCTTGAGATGCGACGGGAACGCCGGGAATTCTTTCCCGTTGAAAGCAGGGAAAGGATCCCTCATCTCGAGCTACGAGGGGCAAACGGGGCTCCTCTGGATGTGGGCGGGACCATCGTGCTTCCTCTCGAGTGGAGACGGGTATGGCGGTGAACTTCTTGAGTTGCAGCAAGGGTGTGAAAGACCCTTTCGAAGTTCCAGAGGTTAGGTATCATTAGTCTCCAGACGCCTCATCGGAAATAGGCCTCATCTCGCCTGGAAGGGAGAACTTCCTGGATTTTCTCGAGTTGCGGCAGGTGTTCTCGAGTTTCGACGGGGAGCTCAGGGACCCGCCCTGGTGGCCTCAGGAGAGGCCAGTCCCCATGCGAGTTGCTAGGGGGCCTCTCGGGATTCCTCTCCCGTCGATACCGGGGCCAAAAACCTTGTGTGGAGTCAGGGCCGGAACCGAGGATTCCTCTCAGGGGCTGACATGGATCTTTGGGTACTTCTGGAGTCTCCCCAGGGGAGTCAGGCCTCGTCTCGAGTGGGGGCATGCACGTGCGCTTTCCTTCCAGGCTGTTGCAGCAATGTCACGCTTCCCGTCGCGTGGATCAAAGGATCTGTGGTTTTCCCTCGAGGCTTTCCCTCGAGGCTTTCCCACAGGGCTGTCCCACGTGTCACCGTGGTGTGAGTCGATCCTCGGCGTGAAAGATGAGCCAGTGCAGGGCAAAGAGGTTCCTCTGGATTGGACTGAGACATCTGGGGGACTCTTGGAATGGTGGTACGACCATGGAGTTGCTCTCGACTTTCCTGGTGAGAGTGCCTCCACTTGAGATGCGACGGGAATGCCGGGAATTCTTTCCCGTTGAAAGCAGGGAAAGGATCCCTCATTTCGAGCTACGAGGGGGAAACGGGGCTCCTCTGGATGTGGGCGGGACCATCGTGCTTCCTCTCGAGTGGAGACGGGTATGGCGGTGAACTTCTTGATTTGCAGCAAGGGTGTGAAAGACCCTTTCAAAATTCCAGAGGTTAGGTGTCATTCGTCTCCAGACGCCTCATCGGAAATAGGCCTCATCTCGCCTGGAAGGGAGAACTTCCTGGATTTTCTCGAGTTGCGGCAGGTGTTTTCGAGTTACGACGGGGACCTCAGGGACCATCTCTGGTGGTCTCAGGAGAGGCCAGTCCCCATGCGAGTTGCTAGGGGGCCTCTCGGGATTCCTCTCCCGTCGATACCGGGGCCAAAAACCTTGTGTGGAGTCAGGGCCGGAACCGAGGATTCCCCTCAGGGGCTGACATGGATCTTTGGGTACTTCTGGAGTCTCCCCAGGGACGTCAGGCTTAGTCACGAGTCGGGGCATGCACGTGCGCTTTCCTTCCAGGCTGTAGCAGCAATGTCACGCTTCCCGTCGCGTGGATCAAAGGATCTGTGGTTTTCCCTCGAGGCTTTCCCACAGGGCTGTCCCACGTGCCACCGTGGTGTGAGTCGATCCTCGGCGTGAAAGATGAGCCAGTGCAGGGCAAAGAGGTTCCTCTGGAATGGACTGAGACATCTGGGGGACTCTTGGAATGGTGGTACGACCATGGAGTTCCTCTCGCCTTTCCTGTTCAGAGTGCCTCCTCTTGAGATGCGACGGGAACGCCGGGAGTTCTTTCCCGTTGAAAGCAGGGAAAGGATCCCACATCTCGAGCTACGAGGGGGAAACGGGGCTCCTCTGGATGTGGGCGGGACCATCGTGCTTCCTCTCAAGTGGAGACGGGTATGGCGGTGAACTTCTTGAGTTGCAGCAAGGGTGTGAAAGACCCTTTCGAAGTTCCAGAGGTTAGGTATCATTAGTCTCCAGACGCCTCATCGGAAATAGGCCTCATCTCGCCTGGAAGGGAGAACTTCCTGGATTTTCTCGAGTTGCGGCAGGTGTTCTCGAGTTTCGACGGGGAGCTCAGGGACCCGCCCTGGTGGCCTCAGGAGAGGCCAGTCCCCATGCGAGTTGCTAGGGGGCCTCTCGGGATTCCTCTCCCGTCGATACCGGGGCCAAAAACCTTGTGTGGAGTCAGGGCCGGAACCGAGGATTCCTCTCAGGGGCTGACATGGATCTTTGGGTACTTGTGGAGTCTCCCCAGGGGAGTCAGGCCTCGTCTCGAGTGGGGGCATGCACGTGCGCTTTCCTTCCAGGCTGTTGCAGCAATGTCACGCTTCCCGTCGCGTGGATCAAAGGATCTGTGGTTTTCCCTCGAGGCTTTCCCTCGAGGCTTTCCCACAGGGCTGTCCCACGTGCCACCGTGGTGTGAGTCGATCCTCGGCGTGAAAGATGAGCCAGTGCAGGGCAAAGAGGTTCTTCTGGAATGGACTGAGACATCTGGGGGACTCTTGGAATGGTGGTACGACCATGGAGTTCCTCTCGCCTTTCCTGTTGAGAGTGCCTCCTCTTGAGATGCGACGGGAACGCCGGGAATTCTTTCCCGTTGAAAGCAGGGAAAGGATCCCTCATCTCGAGCTACGAGGGGGAAACGGGGCTCCTTTGGATGTGGGCGGGACCATCGTGCTTCCTCGCGAGTGGAGACGGGTATGGCGGTGAACTTCTTGAGTTTCAGCAAGGGTGTGAAAGACCCTTTCGAAGTTCCAGAGTTTAGGTGTCATTAGTCTCCAGACGCCTCATCGGAAATAGGCCTCATCTCGCCTGGAAGGGAGAACTTCCTGGATTTTCTCGAGTTGCGGCAGGTGTTCTCGAGTTACGACGGGGACCTCAGGGACCCGCCCTGGTGGCCTCAGGAGAGGCCAGTCCCCATGCGAGTTGCTAGGGGGCCTCTCGGGATTCCTCTCCCGTCGATCCCGGGGCCAAAAACCTTGTGTGGAGTCAGGGCCGGAACCGAGGATTCCTCTCAGGGGCTGACATGGATCTTTGGGTACTTCTGGAGTCTCCCCAGGGGAGTCAGGCCTCGTCTCGAGCGGGGGCATGCACGTGCGCTTTCCGTCCAGGATGTAGCAGCAATGTCACGCTTCCCTTGGCCTGGATCAAGGGATCTGTGGTTTTCCCTCGATGCTTTCCCTCGAGGCTTTCCCACAGGGCTGTCCCACGTGCCACCGTGGTGTGAGTCGATCCTCGGCGTGAAAGATGAGCCAGTGCAGGGCAAAGAGGTTCCTCTGGAATGGACTGAGACATCTGGGGGACTCTTGGAATGGTGGTACGACCATGGAGTTCCTCTCGCCTTTCCTGTTGAGAGTGCCTCCTCTTGAGATGCGACGGGAACGCCGGGAATTCTTTCCCGTTTAAAGCAGGGAAAGGATCCCTCATCTCGAGCTACGAGGGGGAAACGGGGCTCCTCTGGATGTGGGCGGGACTATCGTGCTTCCTCTATAGTGGAGACGGGTATGGCGGTGAACTTCTTGAGTTGCAGCAAGGGTGTGAAAGACCCTTTCGAAGTTCCAGAGGTTAGGTGTCATTAGTCTCCAGACGCCTCATCGGAAATAGGCCTCATCTCGCCTGGAAGGGAGAACTTCCTGGATTTTCTCGAGTTGCGGCAGGTGTTCTCGAGTTACGGCGGGGACCTCAGGGACCAGGCCTGGTGGCCTCAGGAGAGGCCAATCCCCATGCGAGTTGCTAGGGGGACTCTGGAATTCCTCTCCCGTCGATACCGGGTCCAAAAACCTTGTGTGGAGTCAGGGCCGGAACCGAGGTTTCCTCTCTGGGGCTGACATGGATCTTTGGGTACTTCTGGAGTCTCCCCAGGGGAGTCAGGCCTCGTCTCGAGTGGGGACAGGCACGTGCGCTTTCCTTCCAGGCTGTAGCAGCAATGTCACGCTTCCCGTGGCGTTTATCAAAGGATCTGTGGTTTTCCCACGAGGCTTTCCCTCGAGGCTTTCCCACAGGTCTGTCCCACGTGCCACCGTGGTGTGAATCGATCCTCGGCGTGAAAGATGAGCCAGTGCAGGGCAAAGAGGTTCCTCTGGAATGGACTGAGACATCTGGGGGACTCTTGGAATGGTGGTACGACCATGGAGTTCCTCTCACCTTTCCTGTTGAGAGTGCCTCCTCTTGAGATGCGACGGGAACGCCGGGAATTCTTTCCCGTTGAAAGCAGGGAAAGGATCCCTCATCTCGAGCTACGAGGGGGAAACGGGTCTCCTCTGGATGTGGGCGGGACCATCGTGCTTCGTCTCAAGTGGAGACGGGTATGGCGGTGAACTTCTTGAGTTGCAGCAAGGGTGTGAAAGACCCTGTCGAAGTTCCAGAGGTTAGGTGTCATTAGCCTCAAGACGCCTCATTGGAAATAGGCCTCATCTAGCCTGGAAGGGAGAACTTCCTGGATATTCTCGAGTGGCGGCAGGTGTTCTTGAGTTACGACGGGGACCTCAGGGACCAGCCAAGGTGGCCTCAGGAGAGGCCAATCCCCATGCGAGTTGCTAGGGGGCCTCTTGGATTCCTCTCCCGTCGATACCGGGTCCAAAAACCTTGTGTGGAGTCAGGGCCGGAAACGAGGATTCCTCTCAGGTGCTGACATGGATATTTGGTTACTTCCGGAGTCTCCCCAGGGGAGTCAGGCCTCGTCTCGAGTGGGGACAGGCACGTGTGCTTTCCTTCCAGGCTGTAGCAGCAATGTCACGCTTCCCGTCGCGTCGATCAAAGGATCTGTGGTTTTCCCACGAGGCTTTCCCTCGAGGCTTTCCCACAGGTCTGTCCCACGTGCCACCGTGGTGTGAGTCGATCCTCGGCGTGAAAGATGAGCCAGTGCAGGGCAAAGAGGTTCCTCTGGAATGGACTGAGACATCTGGGGGACTCTTGGAATGTTGTTACCACCATGGAGTTCCTCTCGCCTTTCCTGTTGAGAGTGCCTCCTCTTGAGATGCGACGGGAACGCCGGGAATTCTTTCCTGTTGAAAGCAGGGAAAGGATCCCTCATCTCGAGCTACCAGGGGGAAACGGGGCTCCTCTGGATGTGGGCGGGACCATCGTGCTTCCTCTCGAGTGGAGTCGGGTATGGCGGTGAACTTCTTGAGTTGCAGCAAGGGTGTGAAAGACCCTTTCGAAGTTCCGGAGGTTTGGTGTCATTAGTCTCCAGACGCCTCATTGGAAATAGGCCTCATCTCGCCTGGAAGGGAGAACTTCCTGGATTTTCTCGAGTTGCGGCAGGTGTTCTCGAGTTACGACGGGGACCTCAGGGACCCGCCCTGGTGGCCTCAGGAGAGGCCAGTCCCCATGCGAGTTGCTAGGGGGCCTCTCGGGATTCCTCTCCCATCGATACCGGGGCCAAAAACCTTGTGTGGAGTCAGGGCCGGAACCGAGGATTCCTCTCAGGGGCTGACATGGATATTTGGGTACTTCTGGAGTCTCCCCAGGGGAGTCAGGCCTCGTCTCGTGTGGGGGCATGCACGTGCGCTTTCCTTCCAGGCTTTAGCAGCAATGTCACGCTTCCCGTGGCCTGGATCAAAGGATCTGTTCTTTTCCCTCGAGGCTTTCCCTGGAGGCTTTCCCACAGGGCTGTCCCACGTGCCACCGTGGTGTGAGTCGATCCTCGGCGTGAAAGATGAGCCAGTGCAGGGCAAAGAGGTTCCTCTGGAATGGACTGAGACATCTGGGGGACTCTTGGAATGGTGGTACGACCATGGAGATCCTCTCGTCTTTCCTGTTGAGAGTGCCTCCTCTTGAGATGCGACGGGAACGCCGGGAATTCTTTCCGTTGAAAGCAGGGAAAGAATCCCTCATCTCGAGCTACGAGGGGGAAACGGGGCTCCTCTGGATGTGGGCGGGACCATCGTGCTTCCTCTCGAGTGGAGTCGGGTATGGCGGTGAACTTCTTGAGTTGCAGCAAGGGTGTGAAAGACCCTTTCGAAGTTCCAGAGGTTAGGTGTCATTAGTCTCCAGACGCCTCATCGGAAATAGGCCTCATCTCGCCTGGAAGGGAGAACTTCCTGGATTTTCTCGAGTTGCGGCAGGTGTTCTCGAGTTACGACGGGGACCTCAGGGACCCGCCCTGGTGGCCTCAGGAGAGGCCAGTCCCCATGCGAGTTGCTAGGGGGCCTCTCGGGATTCCTCTCCCGTCGATACCGGGGCCAAAAACCTTTTGTGGAGTCAGGGCCAGAACCGAGGATTCCTCTCAGGGGCTGACATGGATATTTGGGTACTTCTGGAGTCTCCCCAGGGGAGTCAGGCTTCGTCTCGTGTGGGGGCATGCACGTGCGCTTTCCTTCCAGGCTATAGCAGCAATGTCACGCTTCCCGTGGCCTGGATCAATGGATCTGTGGTTTTCCCTCGAGGCTTTCCCTGGAGGCTTTCCCACAGGGCTGTCCCACGTGCCACCGTGGTGTGAGTCGATCCTCGGCGTGAAAGATGAGCCAGGGCAGGGCAAAGAGGTTCCTCTGGAATGGACTGAGATATCTGGGGGACTCTTGGAATGGTGGTACGACCATGGAGTTCCTCTCGCCTTTCCTGTTGAGAGTGCCTCCTCTTGAGATGCGACGGGAACGCCGGGAATTCTTTCCCTTTTAAAGCAGGGAAAGGATCCCTCATCTCGAGCTAGGAGGGGGAAATGGGGCTCCTCTGGATGTGGGCGGGACTATCGTGCTTCCTCTCGAGTGGAGACGGGTATGGCGCTGAACTTCTTGAGTTGCAGCAAGGGTGTGAAAGACCCTTTCGAAGTTCCAGAGGTTAGGTGTCATTAGTCTAAAGACGCCTCATCGGAAATAGGCCTCATCTCGCCTGGAAGGGAGAACTTCCTGGATTTTCTCGAGTTGCGGCAGGTGTTCTCGAGTTACGACGGGGACCTCAGGGACCCGCCCTGTTGGCCTCAGGAGAGGCCAGTCCCCATGCGAGTTGCTAGGGGGCCTCTCGGGATTCCTCTCCCGTCGATACCGGGGACAAAAACCTTGTGTGGAGTCAGGGCCGGAACCGAGGATTCCTCTCAGGGGCTGACATGGATCTTTGGGTACTTGTGGAGTCTCCCCAGGGGAGTCAGGCCTCGTCTCGAGTGGGGGCATGCACGTGCGCTTTCCTTCCAGGCTTTAGCAGCAATGTCACGCTTCCCATGGCCTGGATCAAAGGATCTGTGGTTTTCCCTCGAGGCTATCCCTGGAGGCTTTCCCACAGGGCTGTCCCACGTGCCACCGAGTGTGAGTCGATCCTCGGCGTGAAAGATGAGCCAGTGCAGGGCAAAGAGGTTCCTCTGGAATGGACTGAGACATCTGGGGGACTATTGGAATGGTGGTACGACCATGGAGTTCCTCTCGCCTTTCCTGTTGAGAGTGCCTCCTCTTGAGATGCGACGGGAACGCCGGGAATTCTTTCCCGGTTAAATCAGGGAAAGGATCCCTCATCTCGAGCTACGAGGGGGAAACGGGGCTCCTCTGGATGTGGGCGGGACTATCGTGCTTCCTCTCGAGTGGAGACGGGTATGGCGGTGAACTTCTTGAGTTGCAGCAAGGGTGTGAAAGACCCTTTCGAAGTTCCAGAGGTTAGGTGTCATTAGTCTCCAGACGCCTCATCGGAAATAGGCCTCATCTCGCCTGGAAGGGAGAACTTCCTGGATTTTCTCGAGTTGCGGCAGGTGTTCTCGAGTTACGGCGGGGACCTCAGGGACCAGCCCTGGTGGCCTCAGGAGAGGCCAATCCCCATGCGAGTTGCTAGGGGGCCTCTGGGATTCCTCTCCCGTCGATACCGGGTCCAAAAACCTTGTGTGGAGTCAGGGCCGGAAACGAGGATTCCTCTCAGGTGCTGACATGGATCTTTGGTTACTTCCGGAGTCTCCCCAGGGGAGTCAGGCCTCGTCTCGAGTGGGGACAGGCACGTGCGCTTTCCTTCCAGGCTGTAGCAGCAATGTCACGCTTCCCGTGGCGTGGATCAAAGGATCTGTGGTTTTCCCACGAGGCTTTCCCTCGAGGCTTTCCCACAGGTCTGTCCCACGTGCCACCGTGGTGTGAGTCGATCCTCGGCGTGAAAGATGAGCCAGTGCAGGGCAAAGAGGTTCCTCTGGAATGGACTGAGACATCTGGGGGACTCTTGGAATGGTGTTACCACCATGGAGTTCCTCTCGCCTTTCCTGTTGAGAGTGCCTCCTCTTGAGATGCGACGGGAACGCCGGGAATTCTTTCCTGTTGAAAGCAGGGAAAGGATCCCACATCTCGAGCTACGAGGGGGAAACGGGGCTCCTCTGGATGTGGGCGGGACCATCGTGCTTCCTCTCGAGTGGAGTCGGGTATGGCGGTGAACTTCTTGAGTTGCAGCAAGGGTGTGAAAGACCCTTTCGAAGTTCCAGAGGTTTGGTGTCATTAGTCTCCAGACGCCTCATTGGAAATAGGCCTCATCTCGCCTGGAAGGGAAAACTTCCTGGATTTT
Organism: Capricornis sumatraensis; assembly: GCF_032405125.1. Classification (NCBI taxonomy): domain Eukaryota; kingdom Metazoa; phylum Chordata; class Mammalia; order Artiodactyla; family Bovidae; genus Capricornis; species Capricornis sumatraensis. The sequence goes on from NW_027184613.1 coordinate 5,526,274, forward strand.
CTCGAGTTGCGGCAGGTGTTCTCGAGTTACGACGGGGACCTCAGGGACCCGCCCTGGTGGCCTCAGGAGAGGCCAGTCCCCATGCGAGTTGCTAGGGGGCCTCTCGGGATTCCTCTCCCGTCGATACCGGGGCCAAAAACCTTGTGTGGAGTCAGGGCCGGAACCGAGGATTCCTCTCAGGGGCTGACATGGATATTTGGGTACTTCTGGAGTCTCCCCAGGGGAGTCAGGCCTCGTCTCGTGTGGGGGCATGCACGTGCGCTTTGCTTCCAGGCTTTAGCAGCAATGTCACGCTTCCCGTGGCCTGGATCAAAGGATCTGTGGTTTTCCCTCGAGGCTTTCCCTGGAGGCTTTCCCACAGGGCTGTCCCACGTGCCACCGTGGTGTGAGTCGATCCTCGGCGTGAAAGATGAGCCAGGGCAGGGCAAAGAGGTTCCTCTGGAATGGACTGAGACATCTGGGGGACTCTTGGAATGGTGGTACGACCATGGAGTTCCTCTCGCCTTTCCTGTTGAGAGTGCCTCCTCTTGAGATGCGACGGGAACGCCGGGAATTCTTTCCCGTTTAAAGCAGGGAAAGGATCCCTCATCTCGAGCTAGGAGGGGGAAATGGGGCTCCTCTGGATGTGGGCGGGACTATCGTGCTTCCTCTCGAGTGGAGACGGGTATGGCGGTGAACTTCTTGAGTTGCAGCAAGGGTGTGAAAGACCCTTTCGAAGTTCCAGAGGTTAGGTGTCATTAGTCTCCACACGCCTCATCGGAAATAGGACTCATCTCGCCTGGAAGGGAGAACTTCCTGGATTTTCTCGAGTTGCGGCAGGTGTTCTCGAGTTACCACGGGGACCTCAGGGACCCGCCCTGTTGGCATCAGGAGAGGCCAGTCCCCATGCGAGTTGCTAAGGGGGCCTCTCGGGTTTCCTCTCCCGTCAATACCGGGGACAAAAACCTTGTGTGGAGTCAGGGCCGGAACCGAGGATTCCTCTCAGGGGCTGACATGGATCTTTGGGTACTTGTGGAGTCTCCCCAGGGGAGTCAGGCCTCGTCTCGAGTGGGGGCATGCACGTGCGCTTTCCTTCCAGGCTTTAGCAGCAATGTCACGCTTCCCATGGCCTGGATCAAAGGATCTGTGGTTTTCCCTCGAGGCTTTCCCTGGAGGCTTTCCACAGGGCTGTCCCACGTGCCACTGTGGTGTGAGTCGATCCTCGGCGTGAAAGATGAGCCAGTGCACGGCAAAGAGGTTCCTCTGGAATTGACTGAGACATCTGGGGGACTCTTGGAATGGTGGTACGACCATGGAGTTCCTCTCGCCTTTCCTGTTGAGAGTGCCTCCTCTTGAGATGCGACGGGAAAGCCGGGAATTCTTTCCCGTTGAAAGCAGGGAAAGGATCCCTCATCTCGAGCTACGAGGGGGCAACGGGGCTCCTCTGGATGTGGGCGGGACCATCGTGCTTCCTCTCCAGTGGAGACGGGTATGGCGGTGAACTTCTTGAGTTGCAGCAAGGGTGTGAAAGACCCTTTCGAAGTTCCAGAGGTTAGGTGTCATTAGTCTCCAGACGCCTCATCGGAAATAGGCCTCATCTCGCCTGGAAGGGAGAACTTCCTGGATTTTCTCGAGTTGCGGCAGGTGTTCTCGAGTTACGACGGTGACCTCAGGGACCCGCCCTGGTTTCCTCAGGAGAGGCCAGTCCCCATGCGAGTTGCTAGGGGGCCTCTCGGGATTCCTCTCCCGTCGATACCGGGTCCAAAAACCTCCTGTGGAGTCAGGGCCGGAACCGAGGATTCCTCTCAGGGGCTGACATGGATCTTTGGGTACTTCTGGAGTCTCCCCAGGGGAGTCAGGCCTCGTCTCGAGTGGGGGCATGCACGTGCGCTTTCCTTCCAGGCTGTAGCAGCAATGTCACGCTTCCCGTGGCGTGGATCAAAGGATCTGCGGTTTTCCCTCGAGGCTTTCCCACAGGGCTGTCCCACGTGCCACAGTGGTGTGAGTCGATCCTCGCCGTGAAAGATGAGCCAGTGCAGGGCAAAGAGGTTCCTCTGGAATGGACTGAGACATCTGGGGGACTCTTGGAATGGTGGTACGACCATGGAGTTCCTCTCGCCTTTCCTGTTGAGAGTGCCTCCACTTGAGATGCGACGGGAACGCCGGGAATTCTTTCCCGTTGAAAGCAGGGAAAGGATCCCTCATCTCGAGCTACGAGGGGGAAACGGGGATCCTCTGGATGTGGGCGGGACCATCGTGCTTCCTCTCCAGTGGAGACGGGTATGGCGGTGAAATTCTTGATTCGCAGCAAGGGTGTGAAAGACCCTTTCGAAGTTCCAGAGGTTAGGTGTCATTAGTCTCCAGACGCCTCATCGGAAATAGGGCTCATCTCGCCTGGAAGGGAGAACTTCCTGGATTTTCTCGAGTTGCGGCAGGTGCTCTTCAGTTACGACGGGGACCTCAGGGACCCGCCCTGGTGGCCTCAGGAGAGGCCAGTCCCCATGCGAGTTGCTAGGGGGCCTCTCGGGATTCCTCTCCCGTCGATACCGGGGCCAAAAACCTTGTGTGTAGTCAGGGCCGGAAACGAGGATTCCTCTCAGGGGCTGACATGGATCTTTGGGTACTTCTGGAGTCTCCCCAGGGGAGTCAGGCCTCGTCTCGAGTGGGGGCATGCACGTGCACTTTCCTTCCAGGCTGTAGCAGCAATGTCACGCTTCCCGTCGCGTGGATCAAAGGATCTGTGGTTTTCCCACGAGGCTTTCCCTCGAGGCTTTCCCACAGGGCTGTCCCACGTGCCTCCGTGGTGTGAGTTGATCCTCGCCGTGAAAGATGAGCCAGTGCAGGGCAAAGAGATTCCTCTGGAATGGACTGAGACATCTGGGGGACTCTTGGAATGGTGGTACGACCATGGAGTTCCTCTCGCCTTTCTTGTTGAGAGTGCCTCCTCTTGAGATGCGACGGGAACGCCGGGAATTCTTTCCCGTTGAAAGCAGGGAAAGGATCCCTCATCTCGACCTACGAGGGGGAAAGGGGGCTCCTCTGGATGTGGGCGGGACCATCGTGCTTCCTCTCGAGTGGAGACGGGTATGGCGGTGAACTTCTTGAGTTGCAGCAAGGGTGTGAAAGACCCTTTCGTAGTTCCAGAGGTTAGGTGTCATTAGTCTCCAGACGCCTCATCGGAAATAGGCCTCATCTCGCCTGGAAGGGAGAACTTCCTGGATTTTCTCGAGTTGCGCCAGGTGTTCTCGAGTTACGACGGGGACCTCATTGACCCGCCCTGGTGGCCTCAGGAGAGGCCAGTCCCCATGCGAGTTGCTAGGGGGCCTCTGGGATTCCTCTCCCATCAATACCGGGGCCAAAAACCTTATGTGGAGTCAGGGCCGGAATCGAGGATTACTCTCAGGGGCTGACATGGATCTTTGGGTACTTCTGGAGTCTCCCCAGGGAGTCAGGCCTGGTCTCGAGTGGAGACAGGCACGTGCGCTTTCCTTCCAGGCTGTAGCAGCAATGTCGCGCTTCCTGTGGCGTGGATCAAAGGATCTGTGGTTTTCCCATGAGGCTTTCCCTCGAGGCTTTCCCTCAGGTCTGTCCCACGTGGCACCGTGGTGTTAGTCGATCCTCGGCGTGAAAGATGAGCCAGTGCAGGGCAAAGAGCTTCCTCTGGAATGGACTGAGACATCTGGTGGAGTCTTGGAATGGTGGTACGACCATGGAGTTCCTCTGGCCTTTCCTGTTGAAAGTGCCTCCTGTTGAGATGCAACGGGAACGCCGGGAATTCTTTCCCGTTGTAAGCAGGGATAGGATCCCTCATCTCGAGCTACGAGGGGGAAACGGGGATCCTCTGGATGTGGGCGGGACCATCGTGCTTCCTCTCCAGTGGAGACGGGTATGGCGGTGAAATTCTTGATTCGCAGCAAGGGTGTGAAAGACCCTTTCGAAGTTCCAGAGGTTAGGTGTCATTAGTCTCCAGACGCCTCATCGGAAATAGGGCTCATCTCGCCTGGAAGGGAGAACTTCCTGGATTTTCTCGAGTTGCGGCAGGTGCTCTTCAGTTACGACGGGGACCTCAGGGACCCGCCCTGGTGGCCTCAGGAGAGGCCAGTCCCCATGCGAGTTGCTAGGGGGCCTCTCGGGATTCCTCTCCCGTCGATACCGGGGCCAAAAACCTTGTGTGTAGTCAGGGCCGGAAACGAGGATTCCTCTCAGGGGCTGACATGGATCTTTGGGTACTTCTGGAGTCTCCCCAGGGGAGTCAGGCCTCGTCTCGAGTGGGGGCATGCACGTGCACTTTCCTTCCAGGCTGTAGCAGCAATGTCACGCTTCCCGTCGCGTGGATCAAAGGATCTGTGATTTTCCCACGAGGCTTTCCCTCGAGGCTTTCCCACAGGGCTGTCCCACGTGCCTCCGTGGTGTGAGTCGATCCTCGCCGTGAAAGATGAGCCAGTGCAGGGCAAAGAGATTCCTCTGGAATGGACTGAGACATCTGGGGGACTCTTGGAATGGTGGTACGACCATGGAGTTCCTCTCGCCTTTCTTGTTGAGAGTGCCTCCTCTTGAGATGCGACGGGAATGCCGGGAATTCTTTCCCGTTGAAAGCAGGGAAAGGATCCCTCATCTCGACCTACGAGGGGGAAAGGGGGCTCCTCTGGATGTGGGCGGGACCATCGTGCTTCCTCTCGAGTGGAGACGGGTATGGCGGTGAACTTCTTGAGTTGCAGCAAGGGTGTGAAAGACCCTTTCGAAGTTCCAGAGGTTAGGTGTCATTAGTCTCCAGACGCCTCATCGGAAATAGGCCTCATCTCGCCTGGAAGGGAGAACTTCCTGGATTTTCTCGAGTTGCGCCAGGTGTTCTCGAGTTACGACGGGGACCTCATTGACCCGCCCTGGTGGCCTCAGGAGAGGCCAGTCCCCATGCGAGTTGCTAGGGGGCCTCTGGGATTCCTCTCCCATCAATACCGGGGCCAAAAACCTTATGTGGAGTCAGGGCCGGAACCGAGGATTACTCTCAGGGGCTGACATGGATCTTTGGGTACTTCTGGAGTCTCCCCAGGGAGTCAGGCCTGGTCTCGAGTGGGGACAGGCACGTGCGCTTTCCTTCCAGGCTGTAGCAGCAATGTCGCGCTTCCTGTGGCGTGGATCAAAGGATCTGTGGTTTTCCCATGAGGCTTTCCCTCGAGGCTTTCCCACAGGTCTGTCCCACGTGGCACCGTGGTGTTAGTCGATCCTCGGCGTGAAAGATGAGCCAGTGCAGGGCAAAGAGTTTCCTCTGGAATGGACAGAGACATCTGGTGGAGTCTTGGAATGGTGGTACGACCATGGAGTTCCTCTGGCCTTTCCTGTTGAAAGTGCCTCCTGTTGAGATGCAACGGGAACGCCGGGAATTCTTTCCCGTTGTAAGCAGGGATAGGATCCCTCATCTCGAGCTACGAGGGGGAAACGGGGCTCCTCTGGATGTGGGCGGGACCATCGTGCTTCCTCTTGAGTGGCGACGGTTATGGCAGTGAACTTCTTGAGTTGCAACAAGGGTGTGAAAGACCTTTCGAAGTTCCAGAGTTTAGGTGTCATTAGTCTCCAAACGCCTCATCGGAAATAGGATTCTTCTCGCCTGGAAGGGAGAACTTCCTGGATTTTCTCGAGTTGCGACAGGTGTTCTCGAGTTACGACGGGGACCTCAGGGACCCGCCCTGGTGGCCTCAGGAGAGGCCAGTCCCCATGCGAGTTGCTAGGGGGCCTCTCGGGATTCCTCTCCCATCGATACCGGGTCCAAAAACCTTGTGTGGAGTCAGGGCCGGAACCGAGGTTTCCTCTCTGGGGCTGACATGGATCTTTGGGTTCTCCTGGAGTCTCCCCAGGGGAGTCAGGCCTCGTTTCGAGTGGGGACAGGCACGTGCGCTTTCCTTCCAGGCTGTAGCAGCAATGTCACGCTTCCCGTGGCGTGGATCAAAGGATCTGTGGTTTTCCCTCGAGGCTTTCCCACAGGGCTGTCCCACGTGCCACCGTGGTGTGAGTCGATCCTCGGCGTGAAGGATGAGCCAGTGCAGGGCAAAGAGGTTCCTCTGGAATGGACTGAGACATCTGGGGGACTCTTGGAATGGTGGTACGTCCATGGAGTTCCTCTCGCCTTTCCTGTTGAGAGAGCCTCCTCTTGAGATGCGACGGGAACGCCGGGAATTCTTTCCCGTTGAAAGCAGGGAAAGGATCCCTCATCTCGAGCTATGAGGGGGAAACGGGGCTCCTCTGGATGTGGGCGGGACCATCGTGCTTCCTCTCGAGTGGAGACGGGTATGGCGGTGAACTTCTTGAGTTGCAGCAAGGGTGTGAAAGACCCTTTCGAAGTTCCAGAGGTTAGGTGTCATTAATCTCCAGACGCCTCATCGGAAATAGGCCTCATCTCGCCTGGAAGGAAGAACTTCCTGGATTTTCTCGAGTTGCGGCAGGTGTTCTCGAGTTACGATGGGGACCTCAGGGACCCGCCCTGGTGGCCTCAGGAGAGGCCAGTCCCCATGCGAGTTGTTAAGGGGGCCTCTCGCGATTCCTCTCCCGTCGATACCGGGGCCAAAAACTTTGTGTGGAGTCAGGGCCGGAACCGAGGATTCCTCTCAGGGGCTGACATGGATCTTTGGGTACTTCTGGAGTCTCCCCAGGGGAGTCAGGCCTCGTCTCGAGTGGGGGCATGCACGTGCGCTCTCCTTCCAGGCTGTAGCAGCAATGTCACACTTCCCGTGCCCTGGATCAAAGGATCTGCGGTTTTCCCTCGAGGCTTTCCCACAGGGCTGTCCCACGTGCCACCGTGGTGTGAGTCGATCCTCGGCGTGAAAGATGAGCCAGTGCAGGGCAAAGAGGTTCCTCTGGAATGGACTGAGACATCTGGGGGACTCTTGGAATGGTGGTACGACCATGGAGTTCCTCTCGCCTGTCCTGTTGAGAGTGCCTCCTCTTGAGATGCGACAGGAACGCCGGGAATTCTTTCCCGTTGAAAGCAGGGAAAGGATCCCTCATCTCGAGCTACGAGGGGGAAACGGGGCTCCTCTGGATGTGGGCGGGACCATCGTGCTTCCTCTCGAGTGGAGACGGGTATGGCGGTGAACTTCTTGAGTTGCAGCAAGGGTGTGAAAGACCCTTTCGAAGTTCCAGAGGTTAGGTGTCATTAGTCTCCAGACGCCTCATCGGAAATAGGGCTCATCTCGCCTGGAAGGGAGAACTCCCTGGATTTTCTCGAGTTGCGGCAGGTGCTCTTCAGTTACGACGGGGACCTCAGGGACCCGCCCTGGTGGCCTCAGGAGAGGCCAGTCCCCATGCGAGTTGCTAGGGGGCCTCTCGGGAATCCTCTCCCGTCGATACCGGGGCCAAAAACCTTGTGTGTAGTCAGGGCCGGAAACGAGGATTCCTCTCAGGGGCTGACATGGATCTTTGGGTACTTCTGGAGTCTCCCCAGGGGAGTCAGGCCTCGTCTCGAGTGGGGGCATGCACGTTCGCTTTCCTTCCAGTCTGTAGCAGCAATGTCACGCTTCCCGTCGCGTGGATCAAAGGATCTGTGGTTTTCCCACGAGGCTTTCCCTCGAGGCTTTCCCACAGGGCTGTCCCACGTGCCTCCGTGGTGTGAGTCGATCCTCGCCGTGAAAGATGAGCCAGTGCAGGGCAAAGAGATTCCTCTGGAATGGACTGAGACATCTGGGGGACTCTTGGAATGGTGGTACGACCATGGAGTTCCTCTCGCCTTTCTTGTTGAGAGTGCCTCCTCTTGAGATGCGACGGGAACGCCGGGAATTCTTTCCCGTTGAAAGCAGGGAAAGGATCCCTCATCTCGACCTACGAGGGGGAAAGGGGGCTCCTCTGGATGTGGGCGGGACCATCGTGCTTCCTCTCGAGTGGAGACGGGTATGGCGGTGAACTTCTTGAGTTGCAGCAAGGGTGTGAAAGACCCTTTCGTAGTTCCAGAGGTTAGGTGTCATTAGTCTCCAGACGCCTCATCGGAAATAGGCCTCATCTCGCCTGGAAGGGAGAACTTCCTGGATTTTCTCGAGTTGCGCCAGGTGTTCTCGAGTTACGACGGGGACCTCATTGACCCGCCCTGGTGGCCTCAGGAGAGGCGAGTCCCCATGCGAGTTGCTAGGGGGCCTCTGGGATTCCTCTCCCATCAATACCGGGGCCAAAAACCTTATGTGGAGTCAGGGCCGGAACCGAGGATTACTCTCAGGGGCTGACATGGATCTTTGGGTACTTCTGGAGTCTCCCCAGGGAGTCAGGCCTGGTCTCGAGTGGGGACAGGCACGTGCGCTTTCCTTCCAGGCTGTAGAAGCAATGTCGCGCTTCCTGTGGCGTGGATCAAAGGATCTGTGGTTTTCCCATGAGGCTTTCCCTCGAGGCTTTCCCACAGGTCTGTCCCACGTGGCACCGTGGTGTGAGTCGATCCTCGGCGTGAAAGATGAGCCAGTGCAGGGCAAAGAGCTTCCTCTGGAATGGACTGAGACATCTGGTGGAGTCTTGGAATGGTGGTACGACCATGGAGTTCCTCTCGCCTTTCCTGTTGAAAGTGCCTCCTGTTGAGATGCAACGGGAACGCCGGGAATTCTTTCCCGTTGAAAGCAGGGAAAGGATCCCTCATCTCGAGCTACGAGGGGGAAACGGGGCTCCTCTGGATGTGGCCGGGACCATCGTGCTTCCTCTTGAGTGGCGACGGTTATGGCAGTGAACTTCTTGAGTTGCAACAAGGGTGTGAAAGACCTTTCGAAGTTCCAGAGTTTAGGTGTCATTAGTCTCCAAATGCCTCATCGGAAATAGGATTCTTCTCGCCTGGAAGGGAGAACTTCCTGGATTTTCTAGAGTTGCGACAGGTGTTCTCGAGTTACGACGGGGACCTCAGGGACCCGCCCTGGTGGCCTCAGGAGAGGCCAGTCCCCATGCGAGTTGCTAGGGGGCCTCTCGGGATTCCTCTCCCATCGTTACCGGGTCCAAAAACCTTGTGTGGAGTCAGGGCCGGAACCGAGGTTTCCTCTCTGGGGCTGACATGGATCTTTGGGTTCTCCTGGAGTCTCCCCAGGGGAGTTAGGCCTCGTCTCGAGTGGGGACAGGCACGTGCGCTTTCCTTCCAGGCTGTAGCAGCAATGTCACGCTTCCCGTGGCGTGGATCAAAGGATCTGTGGTTTTCCCTCGAAGCTTTCCCACAGGGCTGTCCCACGTGCCACCGTGGTGTGAGTCGATCCTCGGCGTGAAGGATGAGCCAGTGCAGGGCAAAGAGGTTCCTCTGGAATGGACTGAGACATCTGGGGGACTCTTGGAATGGTGGTACGTCCATGGAGTTCCTCTCGCCTTTCCTGTTGAGAGAGCCTCCTCTTGAGATGCGACGGGAACGCCGGGAATTCTTTCCCGTTGAAAGCAGGGAAAGGATCCCTCATCTCGAGCTATGAGGGGGAAACGGGGCTCCTCTGGATGTGGCCGGGACCATCGTGCTTCCTCTCGAGTGGAGACGGGTATGGCGGTGAACTTCTTGAGTTGCAGCAAGGGTGTGAAAGACCCTTTCGAAGTTCCAGAGGTTAGGTGTCATTAATCTCCAGACGCCTCATCGGAAATAGGCCTCATCTCGCCTGGAAGGAAGAACTTCCTGGATTTTCTCGAGTTGCGGCAGGTGTTCTCGAGTTACGATGGGGACCTCAGGGACCCGCCCTGGTGGCCTCAGGAGAGGCCAGTCCCCATGCGAGTTGTTAAGTGGGCCTCTCGCGATTCCTCTCCCGTCGATACCGGGGCCAAAAACTTTGTGTGGAGTCAGGGCCGGAACCGAGGATTCCTCTCAGGGGCTGACATGGATCTTTGGGTACTTCTGGAGTCTCCCCAGGGGAGTCAGGCCTCGTCTCGAGTGGGGGCATGCACGTGCGCTTTCCTTCCAGGCTGTAGCAGCAATGTCACGCTTCCCGTGCCCTGGATCAAAGGATCTGCGGTTTTCCCTCGAGGCTTTCCCACAGGGCTGTCCCACGTGCCACCATGTTGTGAGTCGATCCTCGGCGTGAAAGATGAGCCAGTGCAGGGCAAAGAGGTTCCTCTGGAATGGACTGAGACATCTGGGGGACTCTTGGAATGGTGGTACGACCATGGAGTTCCTCTCGCCTTTCCTGTTGAGAGTGCCTCCTCTTGAGATGCGACAGGAACGCCGGGAATTCTTTCCCGTTGAAAGCAGGGAAAGGATCCCTCATCTCGAGCTACGAGGGGGAAACGGGGCTCCTCTGGATGTGGGCGGGACCATCGTGCTTCCTCTCGAGTGGAGACGGGTATGGCGGTGAACTTCTTGAGTTGCAGCAAGGGTGTGAAAGACCCTTTCGAAGTTCCAGAGGTTAGGTGTCATTAGTCTCCAGACGCCTCATCGGAAATAGGCCTCATCTCGCCTGGAAGGGAGAACTTCCTGGATTTTCTCGAGTTGCGGCAGGTGTTCTCGAGTTACGACGGGGACCTCAGGGACCCGCCCTGGTGGCCTCAGGAGAGGCCAGTCCCCATGCGAGTTGCTAGGGGGCCTCTGGGATTCCTCTCCCGTCGATACCGGGGCCAAAAACCTTGTGTGGAGTCAGGGCCGGAACCGAAGATTCCTCTCAGGGGCTGACATGGATCTTTGGGTACTTCTGGAGTCTCCCCAGGGGAGTCAGGCCTCGTCTCGAATGGGGGCATGCACGTGCGCTTTCCTTCCAGGCTGTAGCAGCAATGTCACGCTTCCCGTCGCGTGGATCAAAGGATCTGCGGTTTTCCCTCGATGCTTTCCCACAGGGCTGTCCCACGTGCCACCGTGGTGTGAGTCGATCCTCGGCGTGAAAGATGAGCCAGTGCAGGGCAAAGAGGTTCCTCTGGAATGGACTGAGACATCTGGGGGACTCTTGGAATGGTGGTACGACCATGGAGTTCCTCTCACCTTTCCTGTTGAGAGTGCCTCTTCTTGAGATTTCGAAGGGAACGCCGGGAATTCTTTCCCGTTGAAAGCAGGGAAAGGATCCCTCATTTCGAGCTACGAGGGGGAAATGGGGCTCCTCTGGATGTGGGCGGGAACATCGTGCTTCCTCTCGAGTGGAGACGGGTATGGCGGTGAACTTTTTGAGTCGCAGCAAGGGTGTGAAAAACCCTTTCGAAGTTCCACAGGTTAGGTGTCATTAGTCTCCAGACGCCTCATCGGAAATAGGCCTCATCTCGCCTGGAAGGGAGAATTTCCTGGATTTTCTCGAGTTGCGCCAGGTGCTCTCGAGTTACGACGGGGACCTCAGGGACCCGCCCTGGTGGCCTCAGGAGAGGCCAGTCCCCATGCGAGTTGCTAGGGGGCCTCTCGGGATTCCTCTCCCGTCGATACCGGGGCCAAAAACCTTGTGTGGATTCAGGGCCGGAACCGAGGATTCCTCTCAGGGGCTGATATGGATCTTTGGGTACTTTTGGAGTCTCCCCAGGGGAGACAGGCCTCGTCTCGAGTGGGGGCATGCACGTGAGATTTCCTTCCAGGCTGTAGCAGCAATGTCACGCTTCCCTTCGCGTGGATCAAAGGATCTGTGATTTTCCCTCGAGGCTTTCCCTCGAGGCTTTCCCACAGGGCTGTCCCACGTGCCACCGTGGTGTGAGTCGATCCTGCGTGAAAGATGAGCCAGTGCAGGGCAAAGAGGTTCCTCTGGAATGGACTGAGACATCTGGGGGACTCTTGGAATGGTGGTACGACCATGGAGTTCCTCTCGCCTTTCCTGTTGAGAGTGCCTCCTCTTGAGATGCGACGGGAACGCCGGGAAGTCTTTCCCGTTGAACGCAGGGAAAGGATCCCTCATCTCGAGCTACGAGGGGGAAACGGGGCTCCTCTGGATGTGGGCGGGACCATCGTGCTTCCCCTCGAGTGGAGACGGGTATGGCGGTGAACTTCTTGAGTTGCAGCAAGGGTGTGAAAGACCTTTTCGAAGTTCCAGAGGTTAGGTGTCATTAGTCTCCAGACGCCTCATCGGAAATAGGCCTCATCTCGCCTGGAAGGGAGAACTTCCTGGATTTTCTCGAGTTGCGGCAGGTGTTCTCGAGTTACGACGGGGACCTCAGGGACCCGCCCTGGTGGCCTCAGGAGAGACCAGTCCCCATGCGAGTTCCTAGGGGGCCTCTCGGGATTCCTCTCCCGTCGATACCGGGGCCAAAAACCTTGTGTGGAGTCAGGGCCGGAACCGAGGATTCCTCTCAGGTGCTGACATGGATCTTTGGGTACTTCTGGAGTCTCCCCAGGGGAGTCAGGCCTCGTCTCGAGTGGGGGCATGCACGTGCGCTTTCCTTCCAGGCTGTAGATGCAATGTCACGCTTCCCTTCGCGTGGATCAAAGGATCTGTGGTTTTCCCTCGAGGCTTTCCCTCGAGGCTTTCCCACAGGGCTGTCCCACGTGCCACCATGGTGTGAGTCGATCCTGGCGTGAAAGATGAGCCAGTGCAGGGCACAGAGGTTCCGCTGGAATGGACTGAGACATCTGGGGGACTCTTGGAATGGTGGTACGACCATGGAGTTCCTCTCGCCTTTCCTGTTGAGAGTGCCTCCTTTTGAGATGCGACGGGAACGCCGGGAATTCTTTCCCGTTGAAAGCAGGGAAAGGATCGCTCATCTCGAGCTACGAGGGGGAAACGGGGTTCCTCTGGATGTGGGCGGGACCATCGTGCTTCCTCTGGAGTGGAGACGGGTATGGCGGTGAACTTCTTGAGTTGCAGCAAAGGTGTGAAAGACCCTTTCGAAGTTCCAGAGGTTAGGTGTCATTAGTCTCCAGACGCCTCATCGGAAATAGGCCTCATCTCGCCTGGAAGGGAGAACTTCCTGGATTTTCTCGAGTTGCGGCAGGTGTTCTCGAGTTACGACGGGGACCTCAGGGACCCGCCCTGGTGGCCTCAGGAGAGGCCAGTCCCCTTGCGAGTTGCTAGGGGGCCTCTCGGGATTCCTCTCCCGTCGATACCGGGGCCAAAAACCTTGTGTGGATTCAGGGCCGGAACCGAGGATTCCTCTCAGGGGCTGACATGGATATTTGGGTACTTCTGGAGTCTCCCCAGGGGAGTCAGGCCTCGTCTCGAGTGGGGGCATGCACGTGCGCTTTCCTTCCAGGCTGTAGCAGCAATGTCACGCTTCCCGTCGCGTGGATCAAAGGATCTGTGGTTTTCCCTCGAGGCTTTCCCACAGGGCTGTCGCACGTGCCACCGTGGTGTCAATCGATCCTCGGCGTGAAAGATGAGCCAGTGCAGGGCAAAGAGGTTCCTCTGGAATGGACTGAGACATCTGGGGGACTCTTGGAATGGTGGTACGACCATGGAGTTCCTCTCGCCTTTCCTGTTGAGAGTGCCTCCTCTTGAGATGCGACGGGAACGCCGGGAATTCTTTCCCGTTGAAAGCAGGGAAAGGATCCCACATCTCGAGCTACGATGGGGAAACGGGGCTCCTCTGGATGTGGGCGGGACCATCGTGTTTCCTCTCGAGTGGAGACGGGTATGGCGGTGAACTTCTTGAGTTGCAGCAAGGGTGTGAAAGACCCTTCCGAAGTTCCAGAGGTTTGGTGTCATTAGTCTCCAGATGCCTCATCGGAAATAGGCCTCATCTCGCCTGGAAGGGAGAACTTCCTGGATTTTCTCGAGTTGCGGCAGGTGTTCTCGAGTTACGACGGGGACCTCAGGGACCCGCCTTGGTGGCCTCAGGAGAGGCCAGTCCACATGCGAGTTGCTAGGGGGCCTCTCGGGATTCCTCTCCCGTCGATACCGGGGCCAAAAACCTTGTGTGGAGTCAGGGCCGGAACCGAGGATTCCTCTCAGAGGCTGACATGGATCTTTGGGTACTTCTGGAGTCTCCCCAGGGGAGTCAGGCCTCGTCTCGAGTGGGGGCATGCACGTGCGCTTTCCTTCCAGGCTGTAGCAGCAATGTCACGCTTCCTGTCGCGTGGATCAAATGATCTGTGGTTTTCCCTCGAGGCTTTCCCACAGGGCTGTCCCACGTGCCACCGTGGTGTGAGTCGATCCTCGGCGTGAAAGATGAGCCAGTGCAGGGCAAAGAGGTTCCTCTGGAATGGACTGAGACATCTGAGGGACTCTTGGAATGGTGGTACGTCCATGGAGTTCCTCTCGCCTTTCCTGTTGAGAGTGCCTCCTCTTGAGATGCGACGGGAACTCCGGGAATTCTTTCCCGTTGAATGCAGGGAAAGGATCCCTCATCTCGAGCTACGAGGGGGAAACGGGGCTCCTCTGGATGTGGGCGGGACCATCGTGCTTCCTCTCGAGTCGAGACGGGTATGGCGGTGAACTTCTTGAGTTGCAGCAAGGGTGTGAAAGACCCTTTCGAAGTTCCAGAGGTTAGGTGTCATTAGTCTCCAGACGCCTCATCGGAAATAGGCCTAATCTCGCCAGGAAGGGAGAACTTCCTGGATTTTCTCGAGTTGCGGCAGCTGTTCTGGAGTTACGACGGGGACCTCAGGGACCCGCACTGGTGGCCTCAGGAGAGGCCAGTCCCCATGCGAGTTGCTAGGGGGCCTCTCGTGATTCCTCTCCCGTCGATACCGGGGCCAAAAACCTTGTGTGGAGTCAGGGCCGGAACCGAGGATTCCTCTCAGGGGTTGACATGAATCTTTGGGTACTTCTGAAGTCTCCACAGGGGAGTCAGGCCTCGTCTCGAGTGGGGGCATGCACGTGCGCTTTCCTTCCAGGCTGTAGCAGCAATGTCACGCTTCCCTTCGCGTGGATCAAAGGATCTGTGGTTTTCCCTCGAGGCTTTCCCTCGAGGCTTTCCCACAGGGCTGTCCCACGTGCCACCGTGGTGTGAGTCGATCCTGGCGTGAAAGATGAGCCAGTGCAGGGCACAGAGGTTCCGCTGGAATGGACTGAGACATCTGGGGGACTCTTGGAATGGTGGTACGACCATGGAGTTCCTCTCGCCTTTCCTGTTGAGAGTGCCTCCTCTTGAGATGCGACGGGAACGCTGGGAATTCTTTCCCGTTGAAAGCAGGGAAAGGATCCCACATCTCGAGCTACGATGGGGAAACGGGGCTCCTCTGGATTCGGGCGGGACCATCGTGTTTCCTCTCGAGTGGAGACGGGTATGGCGGTGAACTTCTTGAGTTGCAGCAAGGGTGTGAAAGACCCTTCCGAAGTTCCAGAGTTTTGGTGTCATTAGTCTCCAGATGCCTCATCGGAAATAGGCCTCATCTCGCCTGGAAGGGAGAACTTCCTGGATTTTCTCGAGTTGCGGCAGGTGTTCTCGAGTTACGACGGGGACCTCTGGGACCCGCCCTGGTGGCCTCAGGAGAGGCCAGTCCCCATGCGAGTTGCTAGGGGGCCTCTCGGGATTCCTCTCCCGTCGATACCGGGGCCAAAAACCTTGTGGTGAGTCAGGGCCGGAACCGAGGATTCCTCTCAGGGGCTGACATGGATCTTTGGGTACTTCTGGAGTCTCCCCAGGGGAGTCAGGCCTCGTCTCCAGTGGGGGCATGCACGTGCGCTTTCCTTCCAGCCTGTGGCAGAAATGTCACGCTTCCCGTCGCGTGGATCAAAGGATCTGTGGTTTTCCCTCGAGGCTTTCCTCGAGGCTTTCATACAGGGCTGCCCCACGTGCCTCCGTGGTGTGAGTAGATCCTCGGCGTGAAAGATGAGCCAGTGCAGTGCAAAGAGGTTCCTCTGGAATGGACTGAGACATCTGGGGGACTCTTGGAATGGTGGTACGACCATGGAGTTCCTCTCGCCTTTCTTGTTGAGAGTGCGTCCTCTTGAGATGCGACGGGAACGCCGGGAATTCTTTCCCGTTGAAAGCAGGGAAAGGATCCCTCATCTCGAGCTACGAGGGGGAAACGGGGCTCCTCTGGATGTGGGCGGGACCATCGTGCTTCCTCTCGAGTGGAGACGGGTATGGCGGTGAACTGCTTGAGTGGCAGCAAGGGTGTGAAAGACCCTTTCGAAGTTCCAGAGTTTAGGTGTCATTAGTCTCCAGACGCCTCATCGGAAATAGGCCTCATCTCGCCTGGAAGGGAGAACTTCCTGGATTTTCTCGAGTTGCGGCAGGTGTTCTCCAGTTACGACGGGGACCTCAGGGACCCGCCCTGGTGGCCTCAGGAGAGGCCAGTCCCCATGCGAGTTGCTCGGGGGCCTCTCGGGATTCCTCTCCCGTCGATACCGGAGCCAAAAACCTTGTGTGGAGTCAGGGCCGGAACCGAGGATTCCTCTCAGGGGCTGACATGGATCTTTGGGTACTTCTGGAGTCTCCACAGGGGAGTCAGGCCTCGTCTCGAGTGGGGGCATGCACGTGCGCTTTCCTTCCAGGCTGTAGCAGCAATGTCACGCTTCCCGTGGCCTGGATCAAAGGATCTGTGGTTTTCCCTCGAGGCTTTCCCTCGAGGCTTTCCCACAGGGCTGTCCCACGTGCCACCGTGGTGTGAGTCGATCCTGGCGTGAAAGATGAGCCAGTGCAGGGCAAAGAGGTTCCTCTGGAATGGACTGAGACATCTGGGGGACTCTTGGAATGGTGGTACGACCATGGAGTTCCTCTCGCCTTTCCTGTTGAGAGTGCCTCCTCTTGAGATGCGACGGGAACGCCGGGAATTCTTTCCCGTTGAAAGCAGGGAAAGGATCCCTCATCTCGAGCTACGAGGGGGAAACGGGGCTCCTCTGGATGTGGGCGGGACCATCGTGCTTCCTCTCGAGTGGAGACGGGTATGGCGGTGAACTTCTTGAGTCGCAGCAAGGGTGTGAAAGACCCTTTCGAAGTTCCAGATGTTAGGTGTCATTAGTCTCCAGACGCCTCATCGGAAATAGGCCTCATCTCGCCTGGAAGGGAGAACTTCCTGGATTTTCTCGAGTTGCGGCAGGTGTTCTCGAGTTACGACGGGGACCTCAGGGACCCGCCCTGGTGGCCTCAGGAGAGACCAGTCCCCATGCGAGTTCCTAGGGGGCCTCTCGGGATTCCTCTCCCGTCGATACCGGGGCCAAAAACCTTGTGTGGAGTCAGGGCCGGAACCGAGGATTCCTCTCAGGGGCTGACATGGATCTTTGGGTACTTCTGGAGTCTCCCCAGGGGAGTCAGGCCTCGTCTCGAGTGGGGGCATGCACGTGCGCTTTCCTTCCAGGCTGTAGATGCAATGTCACGCTTCCCTTCGCGTGGATCAAAGGATCTGTGGTTTTCCCTCGAGGCTTTCCCTCGAGGCTTTCCCACAGGGCTGTCCCACGTGCCACCATGGAGTGAGTCGATCCTGGCGTGAAAGATGAGCCAGTGCAGGGCACAGAGGTTCCGCTGGAATGGACTGAGACATCTGGGGGACTCTTGGAATGGTGGTACGACCATGGAGTTCCTCTCGCCTTTCCTGTTGAGAGTGCCTCCTTTTGAGATGCGACGGGAACGCCGGGAATTCTTTCCCGTTGAAAGCAGGGAAAGGATCGCTCATCTCGAGCTACGAGGGGGAAACGGGGTTCCTCTGGATGTGGGCGGGACCATCGTGCTTCCTCTGGAGTGGAGACGGGTATGGCGGTGAACTTCTTGAGTTGCAGCAAGGGTGTGAAAGACCCTTTCGAAGTTCCAGAGGTTAGGTGTCATTAGTCTCCAGACGCCTCATCGGAAATAGGCCTCATCTCGCCTGGAAGGGAGAACTTCCTGGATTTTCTCGAGTTGCGGCAGGTGTTCTCGAGTTACGACGGGGACCTCAGGGACCCGCCCTGGTGGCCTCAGGAGAGGCCAGTCCCCTTGCGAGTTGCTAGGGGGCCTCTCGGGATTCCTCTCCCGTCGATACCGGGGCCAAAAACCTTGTGTGGATTCAGGGCCGGAACCGAGGATTCCTCTCAGGGGCTGACATGGATCTTTGGGTACTTCTGGAGTCTCCCCAGGGGAGTCAGGCCTCGTCTCCAGTGGGGGCATGCACGTGCGCTTTCCTTCCAGTCTGTGGCAGAAATGTCACGCTTCCCGTCGCGTGGATCAAAGGATCTGTGGTTTTCCCTCGAGGCTTTCCTCGAGGCTTTCCCACAGGGCTGTCCCACGTGCCACCGTGGTGTGAGTCGATCCTGGCGTGAAAGATGAGCCAGTGCAGTGCAAAGAGGTTCCTCTGGAATGGACTGAGACATCTGGGGGACTCTTGGAATGGTGGTACGACCATGGAGTTCCTCTCGCCTTTCCTGTTGAGAGTGCCTCCACTTGAGATGCGACGGGAACGCCGGGAATTCTTTCCCGTTGAAAGCAGGGAAAGGATCCCTCATCTCGAGCTACGAGGGGGAAACGGGGCTCCTCTGGATGTGGGCGGGACCATCGTGCTTCCTCTCGAGTGGAGACGGGTATGGCGGTGAACTTCTTGAGTCGCAGCAAGGGTGTGAAAGACCCTTTCGAATTTCCAGAGTTTAGGTGTCATTAGTCTCCAGACGCCTCATCGGAAATACGCCTCATCTCGCCTGGAAGGGAGAACTTCCTGGATTTTCTCGAGTTGCGGCAGGTGCTCTCGAGTTACGACGGGGACCTCAGGGACCCGCCCTGGTGGCCTCAGGAGAGGCCAGTCCCCATGCGAGATGCTAGGGGGCCTCTCGGGATTCCTCTCCCGTCGATACCGGGGCCAAAAACTTTGTGTGGAGTCAGGTCCGGAACCGAGGATTCCTCTCAGGGGCTGACATGGATATTTGGGTACTTCTGGAGTCTCCCCAGGGGAGTCAGGCCTCGTCTCGAGTGGGGGCATGCACGTGCGCTTTCCTTCCAGGCTGTAGCAGCAATGTCACGCTTCCCGTCGCGTGGATCAAAGGATCTGTGGTTTTCCCTCGAGGCTTTCCCACAGGGCTGTCGCACGTGCCACCGTGGTGTCAATCGATCCTCGGCGTGAAAGATGAGCCAGTGCAGGGCAAAGAGGTTCCTCTGGAATGGACTGAGACATCTGGGGGACTCTTGGAATGGTGGTACGACCATGGAGTTCCTCTCGCCTTTCCTGTTGAGAGTGCCTCCTCTTGAGATGCGACGGGAACGCCGGGAATTCCTTCCCGTTGAAAGCAGGGAAAGGATCCCACATCTCGAGCTACGATGGGGAAACGGGGCTCCTCTGGATGTGGGCGGGACCATCGTGTTTCCTCTCGAGTGGAGACGGGTATGGCGGTGAACTTCTTGAGTTGCAGCAAGGGTGTGAAAGACCCTTCCGAAGTTCCAGAGGTTTGGTGTCATTAGTCTCCAGATGCCTCATCGGAAATAGGCCTCATCTCGCCTGGAAGGGAGAACTTCCTGGATTTTCTCGAGTTGCGGCAGGTGTTCTCGAGTTACGACGGGGACCTCAGGGACCCGCCTTGGTGGCCTCAGGAGAGGCCAGTCCACATGCGAGTTGCTAGGGGGCCTCTCGGGATTCCTCTCCCGTCGATACCGGGGCCAAAAACCTTGTGTGGAGTCAGGGCCGGAACCGAGGATTCCTCTCAGAGGCTGACATGGATCTTTGGGTACTTCTGGAGTCTCCCCAGGGGAGTCAGGCCTCGTCTCGAGTGGGGGCATGCACGTGCGCTTTCCTTCCAGGCTGTAGCAGCAATGTCACGCTTCCTGTCCCGTGGATCAAATGATCTGTGGTTTTCCCTCGAGGCTTTCCCACAGGGCTGTCCCACGTGCCACCGTGGTGTGAGTCGATCCTCGGCGTGAAAGATGAGCCAGTGCAGGGCAAAGAGGTTCCTCTGGAATGGACTGAGACATCTGAGGGACTCTTGGAATGGTGGTACGACCATGGAGTTCCTCTCGCCTTTCCTGTTGAGAGTGCCTCCTCTTGAGATGCGACGGGAACTCCGGGAATTCTTTCCCGTTGAATGCAGGGAAAGGATCCCTCATCTCGAGCTACGAGGGGGAAACGGGGCTCCTCTGGATGTGGGCGGGACCATCGTGCTTCCTCTCGAGTCGAGACGGGTATGGCGGTGAACTTCTTGAGTTGCAGCAAGGGTGTGAAAGACCCTTTCGAAGTTCCAGAGGTTAGGTGTCATTAGTCTCCAGACGCCTCATCGGAAATAGGCCTAATCTCGCCAGGAAGGGAGAACTTCCTGGATTTTCTCGAGTTGCGGCAGCTGTTCTGGAGTTACGACGGGGACCTCAGGGACCCGCACTGGTGGCCTCAGGAGAGGCCAGTCCCCATGCGAGTTGCTAGGGGGCCTCTCGTGATTCCTCTCCCGTCGATACCGGGGCCAAAAACCTTGTGTGGAGTCAGGGCCGGAACCGAGGATTCCTCTCAGGGGTTGACATGAATCTTTGGGTACTTCTGAAGTCTCCACAGGGGAGTCAGGCCTCGTCTCGAGTGGGGGCATGCACGTGCGCTTTCCTTCCAGGCTGTAGCAGCAATGTCACGCTTCCCTTCGCGTGGATCAAAGGATCTGTGGTTTTCCCTCGAGGCTTTCCCTCGAGGCTTTCCCACAGGGCTGTCCCACGTGCCACCGTGGTGTGAGTCGATCCTGGCGTGAAAGATGAGCCAGTGCAGGGCACAGAGGTTCCGCTGGAATGGACTGAGACATCTGGGGGACTCTTGGAATGGTGGTACGACCATGGAGTTCCTCTCGCCTTTCCTGTTGAGAGTGCCTCCTCTTGAGATGCGACGGGAACGCTGGGAATTCTTTCCCGTTGAAAGCAGGGAAAGGATCCCACATCTCGAGCTACGATGGGGAAACGGGGCTCCTCTGGATTCGGGCGGGACCATCGTGTTTCCTCTCGAGTGGAGACGGGTATGGCGGTGAACTTCTTGAGTTGCAGCAAGGGTGTGAAAGACCCTTCCGAAGTTCCAGAGTTTTGGTGTCATTAGTCTCCAGATGCCTCATCGGAAATAGGCCTCATCTCGCCTGGAAGGGAGAACTTCCTGGATTTTCTCGAGTTGCGGCAGGTGTTCTCGAGTTACGACGGGGACCTCTGGGACCCGCCCTGGTGGCCTCAGGAGAGGCCAGTCCCCATGCGAGTTGCTAGGGGGCCTCTCGGGATTCCTCTCCCGTCGATACCGGGGCCAAAAACCTTGTGGTGAGTCAGGGCCGGAACCGAGGATTCCTCTCAGGGGCTGACATGGATCTTTGGGTACTTCTGGAGTCTCCCCAGGGGAGTCAGGCCTCGTCTCCAGTGGGGGCATGCACGTGCGCTTTCCTTCCAGCCTGTGGCAGAAATGTCACGCTTCCCGTCGCGTGGATCAAAGGATCTGTGGTTTTCCCTCGAGGCTTTCCTCGAGGCTTTCATACAGGGCTGCCCCACGTGCCTCCGTGGTGTGAGTAGATCCTCGGCGTGAAAGATGAGCCAGTGCAGTGCAAAGAGGTTCCTCTGGAATGGACTGAGACATCTGGGGGACTCTTGGAATGGTGGTACGACCATGGAGTTCCTCTCGCCTTTCTTGTTGAGAGTGCCTCCTCTTGAGATGCGACGGGAACGCCGGGAATTCTTTCCCGTTGAAAGCAGGGAAAGGATCCCTCATCTCGAGCTACGAGGGGGAAACGGGGCTCCTCTGGATGTGGGCGGGACCATCGTGCTTCCTCTCGAGTGGAGACGGGTATGGCGGTGAACTGCTTGAGTGGCAGCAAGGGTGTGAAAGACCCTTTCGAAGTTCCAGAGTTTAGGTGTCATTAGTCTCCAGACGCCTCATCGGAAATAGGCCTCATCTCGCCTGGAAGGGAGAACTTCCTGGATTTTCTCGAGTTGCGGCAGGTGTTCTCCAGTTACGACGGGGACCTCAGGGACCCGCCCTGGTGGCCTCAGGAGAGGCCAGTCCCCATGCGAGTTGCTCGGGGGCCTCTCGGGATTCCTCTCCCGTCGATACCGGAGCCAAAAACCTTGTGTGGAGTCAGGGCCGGAACCGAGGATTCCTCTCAGGGGCTGACATGGATCTTTGGGTACTTCTGGAGTCTCCACAGGGGAGTCAGGCCTCGTCTCGAGTGGGGGCATGCACGTGCGCTTTCCTTCCAGGCTGTAGCAGCAATGTCACGCTTCCCGTGGCCTGGATCAAAGGATCTGTGGTTTTCCCTCGAGGCTTTCCCTCGAGGCTTTCCCACAGGGCTGTCCCACGTGCCACCGTGGTGTGAGTCGATCCTGGCGTGAAAGATGAGCCAGTGCAGGGCAAAGAGGTTCCTCTGGAATGGACTGAGACATCTGGGGGACTCTTGGAATGGTGGTACGACCATGGAGTTCCTCTCGCCTTTCCTGTTGAGAGTGCCTCCTCTTGAGATGCGATGGGAACGCCGGGAATTCTTTCCCGTTGAAAGCAGGGAAAGGATCCCTCATCTCGAGCTACGAGGGGGAAACGGGGCTCCTCTGGATGTGGGCGGGACCATCGTGCTTCCTTTCGAGTGGAGACGGGTATGGCGGTGAACTTCTTGAGTCGCAGCAAGGGTGTGAAAGACCCTTTCGAAGTTCCAGATGTTAGGTGTCATTAGTCTCCAGACGCCTCATCGGAAATAGGCCTCATCTCGCCTGGAAGGGAGAACTTCCTGGATTTTCTCGAGTTGCGGCAGGTGCTCTCGAGTTACGACGGGGACCTCAGGGACCCGCCCTGGTGGCCTCAGGAGAGGCCAGTCCCCATGCGAGTTGCTAGGGGGCCTCTCGGGATTCCTCTCCCGTCGATACCGGGGCCAAAAACCTTGTGTGGAGTCAGGACCGGAACCGAGGATTCCTCTCAGGGGCTGACATGGATCTTTGGGTACTTCTGGAGTCTCCCCAGGGGAGTCAGGCCTCGTCTCGAGTGGGGGCATGCACGTGCGCTTTCCTTCCAGGCTGTAGCAGCAATGTCACGCATCCCGTCGCGTGGATCAAAGGATCTGCGGTTTTCCCTCGAGGCTTTCCCACAGGGCTGTCCCACGTGCCACCGTGGTGTGAGTCGATCCTGGCGTGAAAGATGAGCCAGTGCAGGGCACAGAGGTTCCGCTGGAATGGACTGAGACATCTGGGGGTCTCTTGGAATGGTGGTACGACCATGGAGTTCCTCTCGCATTTCCTGTTGAGAGTGCCTCCTTTTGAGATGCGACGGGAACGCCGGGAATTCTTTCCCGTTGAAAGCAGGGACAGGATCGCTCATCTCGAGCTACGAGGGGGAAACGGGGTTCCTCTGGATGTGGGCGGGACCATCGTGCTTCCTCTCGAGTGGAGACGGGTATGGCGGTGAACTTCTTGAGTTGCAGCAAGGGTGTGAAAGACCCTTGCGAAGTTCCAGAGGTTAGGTGTCATTAGTCTCCAGACGCCTCATCGGAAATAGGCTTCATCTCGCCTGGAAGGGAGAACTTCCTGGATTTTCTCGAGTTGCGGCAGGTGTTCTCGAGTTACGACGGGGACCTCAGGGACCCGCCCTGGTGGCCTCAGGAGAGGCCAGCCCCCATGCGAGTTGCTAGGGGGCCTCACGGGATTCCTCTCCCGTCGATACCGGGGCCAAAAACCTTGTGTGGAGTCAGGGCCGGAACCGAGGATTCCTCTCAGGGGCTGACATGGATCTTTGGGTACTTCTGGAGTCTCCCCAGGGGAGTCAGGCCTCGTCTCCAGTGGGGGCATGCACGTGCGCTTTCCTTCCAGGCTGTGGCAGAAATGTCACGCTTCCCGTCGCGTGGATCAAAGGATCTGTGGTTTTCCCTCGAGGCTTTCCTCGAGGCTTTCCCGCAGGGCTGTCCCACGTGCCACCGTGGTGTGAGTCGATCCTCGGCGTGAAAGATGAGCCAGTGCAGTGCAAAGAGGTTCCTCTGGAATGGACTGAGACATCTGGGGGACTCTTGGAATGGTGGTACGACCATGGAGTTCCTCTCGCCTTTCCTGTTGAGAGTGCCTCCTCTTGAGATGCGACGGGAACGCCGGGAATTCTTTCCCGTTGAAAGCAGGGAAAGGATCCCACATCTCGAGCTACGATGGGGAAACGGGGCTCCTCTGGATGTGGGCGGGACCATCGTGTTTCCTCTCGAGTGGAGACGGGTATGGCGGTGAACTTCTTGAGTCGCAGCAAGGGTGTGAAAGACCCTTCCGAAGTTCCAGAGGTTTGGTGTCATTAGTCTCCAGATGCCTCATCGGAAATAGGCCTCATCTCGCCTGGAAGGGAGAACTTCCTGGATTTTCTCGAGTTGCGGCAGGTGTTCTCGAGTTACGACGGGGACCTCTGGGACCCGCCCTGGTGGCCTCAGGAGAGGCCAGTCCCCATGCGAGTTGCTAGGGGGCCTCTCGGGATTCCTCTCCCGTCGATACCGGGGCCAAAAACCTTGTGGTGAGTCAGGGCCGGAACCGAGGATTCCTCTCAGGGGCTGACATGGATCTTTGGGTACTTCTGGAGTCTCCCCAGGGGAGTCAGGCCTCGTCTCCAGTGGGGGCATGCACGTGCGCTTTCCTTCCAGCCTGTGGCAGAAATGTCACGCTTCCCGTCGCGTGGATCAAAGGATCTGTGGTTTTCCCTCGAGGCTTTCCTCGAGGCTTTCATACAGGGCTGCCCCACGTGCCTCCGTGGTGTGAGTAGATCCTCGGCGTGAAAGATGAGCCAGTGCAGTGCAAAGAGGTTCCTCTGGAATGGACTGAGACATCTGGGGGACTCTTGGAATGGTGGTACGACCATGGAGTTCCTCTCGCCTTTCTTGTTGAGAGTGCCTCCTCTTGAGATGCGACGGGAACGCCGGGAATTCTTTCCCGTTGAAAGCAGGGAAAGGATCCCTCATCTCGAGCTACGAGGGGGAAACGGGGCTCCTCTGGATGTGGGCGGGACCATCGTGCTTCCTCTCGAGTGGAGACGGGTATGGCGGTGAACTGCTTGAGTGGCAGCAAGGGTGTGAAAGACCCTTTCGAAGTTCCAGAGTTTAGGTGTCATTAGTCTCCAGACGCCTCATCGGAAATAGGCCTCATCTCGCCTGGAAGGGAGAACTTCCTGGATTTTCTCGAGTTGCGGCAGGTGTTCTCCAGTTACGACGGGGACCTCAGGGACCCGCCCTGGTGGCCTCAGGAGAGGCCAGTCCCCATGCGAGTTGCTCGGGGGCCTCTCGGGATTCCTCTCCCGTCGATACCGGAGCCAAAAACCTTGTGTGGAGTCAGGGCCGGAACCGAGGATTCCTCTCAGGGGCTGACATGGATCTTTGGGTACTTCTGGAGTCTCCACAGGGGAGTCAGGCCACGTCTCGAGTGGGGGCATGCACGTGCGCTTTCCTTCCAGGCTGTAGCAGCAATGTCACGCTTCCCGTGGCCTGGATCAAAGGATCTGTGGTTTTCCCTCGAGGCTTTCCCTCGAGGCTTTCCCACAGGGCTGTCCCACGTGCCACCGTGGTGTGAGTCGATCCTGGCGTGAAAGATGAGCCAGTGCAGGGCAAAGAGGTTCCTCTGGAATGGACTGAGACATCTGGGGGACTCTTGGAATGGTGGTACGACCATGGAGTTCCTCTCGCCTTTCCTGTTGAGAGTGCCTCCTCTTGAGATGCGACGGGAACGCCGGGAATTCTTTCCCGTTGAAAGCAGGGAAAGGATCCCTCATCTCGAGCTACGAGGGGGAAACGGGGCTCCTCTGGATGTGGGCGGGACCATCGTGCTTCCTCTCGAGTGGAGACGGGTATGGCGGTGAACTTCTTGAGTCGCAGCAAGGGTGTGAAAGACCCTTTCGAAGTTCCAGATGTTAGGTGTCATTAGTCTCCAGACGCCTCATCGGAAATAGGCCTCATCTCGCCTGGAAGGGAGAACTTCCTGGATTTTCTCGAGTTGCGGCAGGTGCTCTCGAGTTACGACGGGGACCTCAGGGACCCGCCCTGGTGGCCTCAGGAGAGGCCAGTCCCCATGCGAGTTGCTAGGGGGCCTCTCGGGATTCCTCTCCCGTCGATACCGGGGCCAAAAACCTTGTGTGGAGTCAGGACCGGAACCGAGGATTCCTCTCAGGGGCTGACATGGATCTTTGGGTACTTCTGGAGTCTCCCCAGGGGAGTCAGGCCTCGTCTCCAGTGGGGGCATGCACGTGCGCTTTCCTTCCAGGCTGTAGCAGCAATGTCACGCATCCCGTCGCGTGGATCAAAGGATCTGCGGTTTTCCCTCGAGGCTTTCCCATAGGGCTGTCCCACGTGCCACCGTGGTGTGAGTCGATCCTAGGCGTGAAAGATGAGCCAGTGCAGGGCAAAGAGGTTCCTCTGGAATGGACTGAGACATCTGGGGGACTCTTGGAATGGTGGTACGACCATGGAGTTCCTCTCGCCTTTCCTGATGAGAGTGCCTCATCTTGAGATGCGACGGGAACGCCGGGAATTCTTTCCCGTTGAAAGCAGGGAAAGGATCCCTCATCTCGAGCTACGAGGGGGAAACGGGGCTCCTCTGGATGTGGGCGGGACCATCGTGCTTCCTCTCGAGTCGAGACGGGTATGGCGGTGAACTTCTTGAGTTGCAGCAAGGGTGTGAAAGACCCTTTCGAAGTTCCAGAGGTTAGGTGTCATTAGTCTCCAGACGCCTCATCGGAAATAGGCCTCATCTCGCCTGGAAGGGAGAACTTCCTGGATTTTCTCGAGTTGCGGCAGCTGTTCTGGAGTTACGACGGGGACCTCAGGGACCCGCACTGGTGGCCTCAGGAGAGGCCAGTCCCCATGCGAGTTGCTAGGGGGCCTCTCGGGATTCCTCTTCCGTCGATACCGGGGCCAAAAACCTTGTGTGGAGTCAGGGCCGGAACCGAGGATTCCTCTCAGGGGCTGACATGGATCTTTGGGTACTTCTGGAGTCTCCACAGGGGAGTCAGGCCTCGTCTCGACTGGGGGCATGCACGTGCGCTTTCCTTCCAGGCTGTAGCAGCAATGTCACGCTTCCCTTCGCGTGGATCAAAGGATCTGTGGTTTTCCCTCGAGGCTTTCCCTCGAGGCTTTCCCACAGGGCTGTCCCACGTGCCACCGTGGTGTGAGTCGATCCTCGGCGTGAAAGATGAGCCAGTGCAGGGCACAGAGGTTCCGCTGGAATGGACTGAGACATCTGGGGGACTCTTGGAATGGTGGTACGACCATGGAGTTCCTCTCGCCTTTCCTGTTGAGAGTGCCTCCTCTTGAGATGGGACGGGAACGCCGGGAATTCTTTCCCGTTGAAAGCAGGGAAAGGATCCCACATCTCGAGCTACGATGGGGAAACGGGGCTCCTCTGGATTCGGGCGGGACCATCGTGTTTCCTCTCGAGTGGAGACGGGTATGGCGGTGAACTTCTTGAGTTGCAGCAAGGGTGTGAAAGACCCTTCCGAAGTTCCAGAGTTTTGGTGTCATTAGTCTCCAGATGCCTCATCGGAAATAGGCCTCATCTCGCCTGGAAGGGAGAACTTCCTGGATTTTCTCGAGTTGCGGCAGGTGTTCTCGAGTTACGACGGGGACCTCTGGGACCCGCCCTGGTGGCCTCAGGAGAGGCCAGTCCCCATGCGAGTTGCTAGGGGGCCTCTCGGGATTCCTCTCCCGTCGATACCGGGGCCAAAAACCTTGTGGTGAGTCAGGGCCGGAACCGAGGATTCCTCTCAGGGGCTGACATGGATCTTTGGGTACTTCTGGAGTCTCCCCAGGGGAGTCAGGCCTCGTCTCCAGTGGGGGCATGCACGTGCGCTTTCCTTCCAGCCTGTGGCAGAAATGTCACGCTTCCCGTCGCGTGGATCAAAGGATCTGTGGTTTTCCCTCGAGGCTTTCCTCGAGGCTTTCATACAGGGCTGCCCCACGTGCCTCCGTGGTGTGAGTAGATCCTCGGCGTGAAAGATGAGCCAGTGCAGTGCAAAGAGGTTCCTCTGGAATGGACTGAGACATCTGGGGGACTCTTGGAATGGTGGTACGACCATGGAGTTCCTCTCGCCTTTCTTGTTGAGAGTGCCTCCTCTTGAGATGCGACGGGAACGCCGGGAATTCTTTCCCGTTGAAAGCAGGGAAAGGATCCCTCATCTCGAGCTACGAGGGGGAAACGGGGCTCCTCTGGATGTGGGCGGGACCATCGTGCTTCCTCTCGAGTGGAGACGGGTATGGCGGTGAACTGCTTAAGTGGCAGCAAGGGTGTGAAAGACCCTTTCGAAGTTCCAGAGTTTAGGTGTCATTAGTCTCCAGACGCCTCATCGGAAATAGGCCTCATCTCGCCTGGAAGGGAGAACTTCCTGGATTTTCTCGAGTTGCGGCAGGTGTTCTCCAGTTACGACGGGGACCTCAGGGACCCGCCCTGGTGGCCTCAGGAGAGGCCAGTCCCCATGCGAGTTGCTCGGGGGCCTCTCGGGATTCCTCTCCCGTCGATACCGGAGCCAAAAACCTTGTGTGGAGTCAGGGCCGGAACCGAGGATTCCTCTCAGGGGCTGACATGGATCTTTGGGTACTTCTGGAGTCTCCACAGGGGAGTCAGGCCTCGTCTCGAGTGGGGGCATGCACGTGCGCTTTCCTTCCAGGCTGTAGCAGCAATGTCACGCTTCCCGTGGCCTGGATCAAAGGATCTGTGGTTTTCCCTCGAGGCTTTCCCTCGAGGCTTTCCCACAGGGCTGTCCCACGTGCCACCGTGGTGTGAGTCGATCCTGGCGTGAAAGATGAGCCAGTGCAGGGCAAAGAGGTTCCTCTGGAATGGACTGAGACATCTGGGGGACTCTTGGAATGGTGGTACGACCATGGAGTTCCTCTCGCCTTTCCTGTTGAGAGTGCCTCCTCTTGAGATGCGATGGGAACGCCGGGAATTCTTTCCCGTTGAAAGCAGGGAAAGGATCCCTCATCTCGAGCTACGAGGGGGAAACGGGGCTCCTCTGGATGTGGGCGGGACCATCGTGCTTCCTTTCGAGTGGAGACGGGTATGGCGGTGAACTTCTTGAGTCGCAGCAAGGGTGTGAAAGACCCTTTCGAAGTTCCAGATGTTAGGTGTCATTAGTCTCCAGACGCCTCATCGGAAATAGGCCTCATCTCGCCTGGAAGGGAGAACTTCCTGGATTTTCTCGAGTTGCGGCAGGTGCTCTCGAGTTACGACGGGGACCTCAGGGACCCGCCCTGGTGGCCTCAGGAGAGGCCAGTCCCCATGCGAGTTGCTAGGGGGCCTCTCGGGATTCCTCTCCCGTCGATACCGGGGCCAAAAACCTTGTGTGGAGTCAGGACCGGAACCGAGGATTCCTCTCAGGGGCTGACATGGATCTTTGGGTACTTCTGGAGTCTCCCCAGGGGAGTCAGGCCTCGTCTCGAGTGGGGGCATGCACGTGCGCTTTCCTTCCAGGCTGTAGCAGCAATGTCACGCATCCCGTCGCGTGGATCAAAGGATCTGCGGTTTTCCCTCGAGGCTTTCCCACAGGGCTGTCCCACGTGCCACCGTGGTGTGAGTCGATCCTGGCGTGAAAGATGAGCCAGTGCAGGGCACAGAGGTTCCGCTGGAATGGACTGAGACATCTGGGGGTCTCTTGGAATGGTGGTACGACCATGGAGTTCCTCTCGCCTTTCCTGTTGAGAGTGCCTCCTTTTGAGATGCGACGGGAACGCCGGGAATTCTTTCCCGTTGAAAGCAGGGACAGGATCGCTCATCTCGAGCTACGAGGGGGAAACGGGGTTCCTCTGGATGTGGGCGGGACCATCGTGCTTCCTCTCGAGTGGAGACGGGTATGGCGGTGAACTTCTTGAGTTGCAGCAAGGGTGTGAAAGACCCTTGCGAAGTTCCAGAGGTTAGGTGTCATTAGTCTCCAGACGCCTCATCGGAAATAGGCTTCATCTCGCCTGGAAGGGAGAACTTCCTGGATTTTCTCGAGTTGCGGCAGGTGTTCTCGAGTTACGACGGGGACCTCAGGGACCCGCCCTGGTGGCCTCAGGAGAGGCCAGCCCCCATGCGAGTTGCTAGGGGGCCTCACGGGATTCCTCTCCCGTCGATACCGGGGCCAAAAACCTTGTGTGGAGTCAGGGCCGGAACCGAGGATTCCTCTCAGGGGCTGACATGGATCTTTGGGTACTTCTGGAGTCTCCCCAGGGGAGTCAGGCCTCGTCTCCAGTGGGGGCATGCACGTGCGCTTTCCTTCCAGGCTGTGGCAGAAATGTCACGCTTCCCGTCGCGTGGATCAAAGGATCTGTGGTTTTCCCTCGAGGCTTTCCTCGAGGCTTTCCCGCAGGGCTGTCCCACGTGCCACCGTGGTGTGAGTCGATCCTCGGCGTGAAAGATGAGCCAGTGCAGTGCAAAGAGGTTCCTCTGGAATGGACTGAGACATCTGGGGGACTCTTGGAATGGTGGTACGACCATGGAGTTCCTCTCGCCTTTCCTGTTGAGAGTGCCTCCTCTTGAGATGCGACGGGAACGCCGGGAATTCTTTCCCGTTGAAAGCAGGGAAAGGATCCCACATCTCGAGCTACGATGGGGAAACGGGGCTCCTCTGGATGTGGGCGGGACCATCGTGTTTCCTCTCGAGTGGAGACGGGTATGGCGGTGAACTTCTTGAGTCGCAGCAAGGGTGTGAAAGACCCTTCCGAAGTTCCAGAGGTTTGGTGTCATTAGTCTCCAGATGCCTCATCGGAAATAGGCCTCATCTCGCCTGGAAGGGAGAACTTCCTGGATTTTCTCGAGTTGCGGCAGGTGTTCTCGAGTTACGACGGGGACCTCTGGGACCCGCCCTGGTGGCCTCAGGAGAGGCCAGTCCCCATGCGAGTTGCTAGGGGGCCTCTCGGGATTCCTCTCCCGTCGATACCGGAGCCAAAAACCTTGTGTGGAGTCAGGGCCGGAACCGAGGATTCCTCTCAGGGGCTGACATGGATCTTTGGGTACTTCTGGAGTCTCCACAGGGGAGTCAGGCCACGTCTCGAGTGGGGGCATGCACGTGCGCTTTCCTTCCAGGCTGTAGCAGCAATGTCACGCTTCCCGTGGCCTGGATCAAAGGATCTGTGGTTTTCCCTCGAGGCTTTCCCTCGAGGCTTTCCCACAGGGCTGTCCCACGTGCCACCGTGGTGTGAGTCGATCCTGGCGTGAAAGATGAGCCAGTGCAGGGCAAAGAGGTTCCTCTGGAATGGACTGAGACATCTGGGGGACTCTTGGAATGGTGGTACGACCATGGAGTTCCTCTCGCCTTTCCTGTTGAGAGTGCCTCCTCTTGAGATGCGACGGGAACGCCGGGAATTCTTTCCCGTTGAAAGCAGGGAAAGGATCCCTCATCTCGAGCTACGAGGGGGAAACGGGGCTCCTCTGGATGTGGGCGGGACCATCGTGCTTCCTCTCGAGTGGAGACGGGTATGGCGGTGAACTTCTTGAGTCGCAGCAAGGGTGTGAAAGACCCTTTCGAAGTTCCAGATGTTAGGTGTCATTAGTCTCCAGACGCCTCATCGGAAATAGGCCTCATCTCGCCTGGAAGGGAGAACTTCCTGGATTTTCTCGAGTTGCGGCAGGTGCTCTCGAGTTACGACGGGGACCTCAGGGACCCGCCCTGGTGGCCTCAGGAGAGGCCAGTCCCCATGCGAGTTGCTAGGGGGCCTCTCGGGATTCCTCTCCCGTCGATACCGGGGCCAAAAACCTTGTGTGGAGTCAGGACCGGAACCGAGGATTCCTCTCAGGGGCTGACATGGATCTTTGGGTACTTCTGGAGTCTCCCCAGGGGAGTCAGGCCTCGTCTCCAGTGGGGGCATGCACGTGCGCTTTCCTTCCAGGCTGTAGCAGCAATGTCACGCATCCCGTCGCGTGGATCAAAGGATCTGCGGTTTTCCCTCGAGGCTTTCCCATAGGGCTGTCCCACGTGCCACCGTGGTGTGAGTCGATCCTAGGCGTGAAAGATGAGCCAGTGCAGGGCAAAGAGGTTCCTCTGGAATGGACTGAGACATCTGGGGGACTCTTGGAATGGTGGTACGACCATGGAGTTCCTCTCGCCTTTCCTGATGAGAGTGCCTCATCTTGAGATGCGACGGGAACGCCGGGAATTCTTTCCCGTTGAAAGCAGGGAAAGGATCCCTCATCTCGAGCTACGAGGGGGAAACGGGGCTCCTCTGGATGTGGGCGGGACCATCGTGCTTCCTCTCGAGTCGAGACGGGTATGGCGGTGAACTTCTTGAGTTGCAGCAAGGGTGTGAAAGACCCTTTCGAAGTTCCAGAGGTTAGGTGTCATTAGTCTCCAGACGCCTCATCGGAAATAGGCCTCATCTCGCCTGGAAGGGAGAACTTCCTGGATTTTCTCGAGTTGCGGCAGCTGTTCTGGAGTTACGACGGGGACCTCAGGGACCCGCACTGGTGGCCTCAGGAGAGGCCAGTCCCCATGCGAGTTGCTAGGGGGCCTCTCGGGATTCCTCTTCCGTCGATACCGGGGCCAAAAACCTTGTGTGGAGTCAGGGCCGGAACCAAGGATTCCTCTCAGGGGCTGACATGGATCTTTGGGTACTTCTGGAGTCTCCACAGGGGAGTCAGGCCTCGTCTCGACTGGGGGCATGCACGTGCGCTTTCCTTCCAGGCTGTAGCAGCAATGTCACGCTTCCCTTCGCGTGGATCAAAGGATCTGTGGTTTTCCCTCGAGGCTTTCCCTCGAGGCTTTCCCACAGGGCTGTCCCACGTGCCACCGTGGTGTGAGTCGATCCTCGGCGTGAAAGATGAGCCAGTGCAGGGCACAGAGGTTCCGCTGGAATGGACTGAGACATCTGGGGGACTCTTGGAATGGTGGTACGACCATGGAGTTCCTCTCGCCTTTCCTGTTGAGAGTGCCTCCTCTTGAGATGGGACGGGAACGCCGGGAATTCTTTCCCGTTGAAAGCAGGGAAAGGATCCCTCATCTCGAGCTACGAGGGGGAAACGGGGCTCCTCTGGATGTGGGCGGGACCATCGTGCTTCCCCTCGAGTGGAGACGGGTATGGCGGTGAACTTCTTGATTTGCAGCAAGGGTGTGAAAGACCTTTTCGAAGTTCCAGAGGTTAGGTGTCATTAGTCTCCAGACGCCTCATCGGAAATAGGCCTCATCTCGCCTGGAAGGGAGAACTTCCTGGATTTTCTCGAGTTGCGGCAGGTGTTCTCGAGTTACGACTGGGACCTCAGGGACCCGCCCTGGTGGCCTCAGGAGAGGCCAGTCCCCATGCGAGTTGCTAGGGGGCCTCTCGGGATTCCTCTCCCGTCGATACCGGGGCCAAAAACCTTGTGTGGAGTCAGGGCCGGAACCGAGGATTCCTTTCAGGGGCTGACATGGATCTTTGGGTACTTCTGGAGTCTCCACAGGGGAGTCAGGCCTCGTCTCGAGTGGGGGCATGCACGTGCGCTTTCCTTTCAGGCTGTAGCAGCAATGTCACGCTTCCCTTCGCGTGGATCAAAGGATCTGTGGTTTTCCCTCGAGGCTTTCCCTCGAGGCTTTCCCACAGGGCTGTCCCACGTGCCACCGTGGTGTGAGTCGATCCTGGCGTGAAAGATGAGCCAGTGCAGGGCACAGAGGTTCCGCTGGAATGGACTGAGACATCTGGGGGACTCTTGGAATGGTGGTACGACCATGGAGTTCCTCTCGCCTTTCCTGTTGAGAGTGCCTCCTTTTGAGATGCGACGGGAACGCCGGGAATTCTTTCCCGTTGAAAGCAGGGACAGGATCGCTCATCTCGAGCTACGAGGGGGAAACGGGGTTCCTCTGGATGTGGGCGGGACCATCGTGCTTCCTCTCGAGTGGAGACGGGTATGGCGGTGAACTTCTTGAGTTGCAGCAAGGGTGTGAAAGACCCTTGCGAAGTTCCAGAGGTTAGGTGTCATTAGTCTCCAGACGCCTCATCGGAAATAGGCTTCATCTCGCCTGGAAGGGAGAACTTCCTGGATTTTCTCGAGTTGCGGCAGGTGTTCTCGAGTTACGACGGGGACCTCAGGGACCCGCCCTGGTGGCCTCAGGAGAGGCCAGCCCCCATGCGAGTTGCTAGGGGGCCTCACGGGATTCCTCTCCCGTCGATACCGGGGCCAAAAACCTTGTGTGGAGTCAGGGCCGGAACCGAGGATTCCTCACAGGGGCTGACATGGATCTTTGGGTACTTCTGGAGTCTCCCCAGGGGAGTCAGGCCTCGTCTCCAGTGGGGGCATGCACGTGCGCTTTCCTTCCAGGCTGTTGCAGAAATGTCACGCTTCCCGTCGCGTGGATCAAAGGATCTGTGGTTTTCCCTCGAGGCTTTCCTCGAGGCTTTCCCGCAGGGCTGTCCCACGTGCCACCGTGGTGTGAGTCGATCCTCGGCGTGAAAGATGAGCCAGTGCAGTGCAAAGAGGTTCCTCTGGAATGGACTGAGACATCTGGGGGACTCTTGGAATGGTGGTACGACCATGGAGTTCCTCTCGCCTTTCCTGTTGAGAGTGCCTCCTCTTGAGATGCGACGGGAACGCCGGGAATTCTTTCCCGTTGAAAGCAGGGAAAGGATCCCACATCTCGAGCTACGATGGGGAAACGGGGCTCCTCTGGATGTGGGCGGGACCATCGTGTTTCCTCTCGAGTGGAGACGGGTATGGCGGTGAACTTCTTGAGTCGCAGCAAGGGTGTGAAAGACCCTTCCGAAGTTCCAGAGGTTTGGTGTCATTAGTCTCCAGATGCCTCATCGGAAATAGGCCTCATCTCGCCTGGAAGGGAGAACTTCCTGGATTTTCTCGAGTTGCGGCAGGTGTTCTCGAGTTACGACGGGGACCTCAGGGACCCGCCCTGGTGGCCTCACCAGAGGCCAGTCCCCATGCGAGTTGCTAGGGGGCCTCTCGGGATTCCTCTCCCGTCGATACCGGGGCCAAAAACCTTGTGTGGAGTCAGGGCCGGAACCGAGGATTCCTCTCAGAGGCTGACATGGATCTTTGGGTACTTCTGGAGTCTCCCCAGGGGAGTCAGGCCTCGTCTCGAGTGGGGGCATGCACGTGCGATTTCCTTCCAGGCTGTAGCAGCAATGTCACGCTTCCCGTCCCGTGGATCATAGTATCTGTGGTTTTCCCTCGAGGCTTTCCCACAGGGCTGTCCCACGTGCCACCGTGGTGTGAGTCGATCCTGGCGTGAAAGATGAGCCAGTGCAGAGCACAGAGGTTCCGCTGGAATGGACTGAGACATCTGGGGGACTCTTGTAATGGTGGTACGACCATGGAGTTCCTCTCGTCTTTCCTGTTGAGAGTGCCTCCTCTTGAGATGGGACGGGAACGCCGGGAATTCTTTCCCGTTGAAAGCAGGGAAAGGATCCCTCATCTCGAGCTACGAGGGGGAAACGGGGCTCCTCTGGATGTGGGCGGGACCATCGTGCTTCCCCTCGAGTGGAGACGGGTATGGCGGTGAACTTCTTGATTTGCAGCAAGGGTGTGAAAGACCTTTTCGAAGTTCCAGAGGTTAGGTGTCATTAGTCTCCAGACGCCTCATCGGAAATAGGCCTCATCTCGCCTGGAAGGGAGAACTTCCTGGATTTTCTCGAGTTGCGGCAGGTGTTCTCGAGTTACGAAGGGGACCTCTGGGACCCGCCCTGGTGGCCTCAGGAGAGGCCAGTCCCCATGCGAGTTGCTAGGGGGCCTCTCGGGATTCCTCTCCCGTCGATACCGGGGCCAAAAACCTTGTGTGGTGTCAGGGCCGGAACCGAGGATTCCTCTCAGCGGCTGACATGGATCTTTGGGTACTTCTGGAGTCTCCCCAGGGGAATCAGGCCTCGTCTCGAGTGGGGGCATGCACGTGCGCTTTCCTTCCAGCCTGGAGCAGCAATGTCACGCTTCCCTTCGCGTGGATAAAAGGATCTGTGGTTTTCCCTCGAGGCTTTCCCTGGAGGCTTTCCCACAGGGCTGTCCCACGTGCCACCGTGGTGTGAGTCGATCCTGGCGTGAAAGATGAGCGAGTGCAGGGCAAAGAGGTTCCTCTGGAATGGACTGAGACATCTGGGGGACTCTTGGAATGGTGGTACGACCATGGAGTTCCTCTCGCCTTTCCTGTTGAGAGTGCCTCCTCTTGAGATGCGACCGGCACGCCGGGAATTATTTCCCGTTGAAAGCAGGGAAAGGATCCCTCATCTCGAGCTACGAGGGGGAAACGGGGCTCCTCTGGATGTGGGCGGGACCATCGTGCTTCCTCTCGAGTGGAGACGGGTATGGCGGTGAACTTCTTGAGTCGCAGCAAGGGTGTGAAAGACCCTTTCGAAGTTCCAGATGTTAGGTGTCATTAGGCTCCAGACGCCTCATCGGAAATAGGCCACATCTCGCCTGGAAGGGAGAACTTCCTGGATTTTCTCGAGTTGCGGCAGATGCTCTCGAGTTACGTCGGGGACCTCAGGGACCCGCCCTGGTGGCCTCAGGAGAGGCCAGTCCCCATGCGAGTTGCTAGGGGGCCTCTTGGGATTCCTCTCCCGTCGATACCGGGGAAAAAAACCTTGTGTGGAGTCAGGGCCGGAAACGAGGATTCCTCTCAGGGGCTGACAGGGATCTTTGGGTACTTCTGGAGTCTCCCCAGGGGAGTCAGGCTTCGTCTCAAGTGGGGGCATGCACGTGCGCTTTCTTTCCAGGCTGTAGCAGCAATGTCACGCTTCCCGTCGCGTGGATCAAAGGATCTGTGGTTTTCCCTCGAGTCTTTCCCACAGGGCTGTCCCACGTGCCACCGTGGTGTGAGTCGATCCTCGGCGTGAAAGATGAGCCAGTGCAGTGCAAAGAGGTTCCTCTGGAATGGACTGAGACATCTGGGGGACTCTTGGAATGGTGGTACGACCATGGAGTTCCTCTCGCCTTTCCTGTTGAGAGTGCCTCCACTTGAGATGCGACGGGAACGCCGGGAATTCTTTCCCGTTGAAAGCAGGGAAAGGATCCCTCATCTCGAGCTACGAGGGGGAAACGGGGCTCCTCTGGATGTGGGCGGGACCATCGTGCTTCCTCTCGAGTGGAGACGGGTATGGCGGTGAACTTCTTGAGTCGCAGCAAGGGTGTGAAAGACCCTTTCGAATTTCCAGAGGTTAGGTGTCATTAGTCTCCAGACGCCTCATCGGAAATACGCCTCATCTCGCCTGGAAGGGAGAACTTCCTGGATTTTCTCGAGTTGCGGCAGGTGCTCTCGAGTTACGACGGGGACTTCAGGGACCCGCCCTGGTGGCCTCAGGAGAGGCCAGTCCCCATGCGAGATGCTAGGGGGCCTCTCGGGATTCCTCTCCCGTCGATACCGGGGCCAAAAACTTTGTGTGGAGTCAGGTCCGGAACCGAGGATTCCTCTCAGGGGCTGACATGGATATTTGGGTACTTCTGGAGTCTCCCCAGGGGAGTCAGGCCTCGTCTCGAGTGGGGGCATGCACGTGCGCTTTCCTTCCAGGCTGTAGCAGCAATGTCACGCTTCCCGTCGCGTGGATCAAAGGATCTGTGGTTTTCCCTCGAGGCTTTCCCACAGGGCTGTCGCACGTGCCACCGTGGTGTCAATCGATCCTCGGCGTGAAAGATGAGCCAGTGCAGGGCAAAGAGGTTCCTCTGGAATGGACTGAGACATCTGGGGGACTCTTGGAATGGTGGTACGACCATGGAGTTCCTCTCGCCTTTCCTGTTGAGAGTGCCTCCTCTTGAGATGCGACGGGAACGCCGGGAATTCTTTCCCGTTGAAAGCAGGGAAAGGATCCCACATCTCGAGCTACGTTGGGGAAACGGGGCTCCTCTGGATGTGGGCGGGACCATCGTGTTTCCTCTCGAGTGGAGACGGGTATGGCGGTGAACTTCTTGAGTTGCAGCAAGGGTGTGAAAGACCCTTTCGAAGTTCCAGAGGTTAGGTGTCATTAGTCTCCAGACGCCTCATCGGAAATAGGCCTCATCTCGCCTGGAAGGGAGAACTTCCTGGATTTTCTCGAGTTGCGGCAGGTGCTCTCGAGTTACGACGGGGATCTCCGGGACCCGCCCTGGTGGCCTCAGGAGAGGCCAGTCCCCATGTGAGATGCTAGGGGGCCTCTCGGGATTCCTCTCCCGTCGATACGGGGGCCAAAACTTTGTGTGGAGTCAGGTCCGGAAACGAGGATTCCTCTCAGGGGCTGACATGGATCTTTGGGTACTTCTGAAGTCTCCACAGGGGAGTCAGGCCTCGTCTCGAGTGGGGGCATGCACGTGCGCTTTCCTTCCAGGCTGTAGCAGCAATGTCACGCTTCCCTTCGCGTGGATCAAAGGATCTGTGGTTTTCCCTCGAGGCTTTCCCTCGAGGCTTTCCCACAGGGCTGTCCCACGTGCCACCGTGCTGTGAGTCGATCCTGGCGTGAAAGATGAGCCAGTGCAGGGCACAGAGGTTCCGCTGGAATGGACTGAGACATCTGGGGGACTCTTGGAATGGTGGTACGACCATGGAGTTCCTCTCGCCTTTCCTGTTGAGAGTGCCTCCTTTTGAGATGCGACGGGAACGCCGGGAATTCTTTCCCGTTGAAAGCAGGGAAAGGATCGCTCATCTCGAGCTACGAGGGGGAAACGGGGCTCCTCTGGATGTGGGCAGGACCATCGTGCTTCCTCTCGAGTGGAGACGGGTATGGCGGTGAACTTCTTGAGTTGCAGCAAGGGTGTGAAAGACCCTTTCGAAGTTCCAGAGGTTAGGTGTCATTAGTCTCCAGACGCCTCATCGGAAATAGGCCTCATCTCGCCTGGAAGGGAGAACTTCCTGGATTTTCTCGAGTTGCGGCAGGTGCTCTCGAGTTACGACGGGGATCTCCGGGACCCGCCCTGGTGGCCTCAGGAGAGGCCAGTCCCCATGTGAGATGCTAGGGGGCCTCTCGGGATTCCTCTCCCGTCGATACCGGGGCCAAAACTTTGTGTGGAGTCAGGTCCGGAAACGAGGATTCCTCTCAGGGGCTGACATGGATCTTTGGGTACTTCTGGAGTCTCCCCAGGGGAGACAGGCCTCGTCTCGAGTGGGGGCATGCACGTGAGATTTCCTTCCAGGCTGTAGCAGCAATGTCACGCTTCCCTTCGCGTGGATCAAAGGATCTGTGATTTTCCCTCGAGGCTTTCCCTCGAGGCTTTCCCACAGGGCTGTCCCACGTGCCACCGTGGTGTGAGTCGATCCTGCGTGAAAGATGAGCCAGTGCAGGGCAAAGAGGTTCCTCTGGAATGGACTGAGACATCTGGGGGACTCTTGGAATGGTGGTACGACCATGGAGTTCCTCTCGCCTTTCCTGTTGAGAGTGCCTCCTCTTGAGATGCGACGGGAACGCCGGAAAGTCTTTCCCGTTGAACGCAGGGAAAGGATCCCTCATCTCGAGCTACGAGGGGGAAACGGGGCTCCTCTGGATGTGGGCGGGACCATCGTGCTTCCCCTCGAGTGGAGACGGGTATGGCGGTGAACTTCTTGAGTTGCAGCAAGGGTGTGAAAGACCTTTTCGAAGTTCCAGAGGTTAGGTGTCATTAGTCTCCAGACGCCTCATCGGAAATAGGCCTCATCTCGCCTGGAAGGGAGAACTTCCTGGATTTTCTCGAGTTGCGGAAGGTGTTCTCGAGTTACGACGGGGACCTCAGGGACCCGCCCTGGTGGCCTCAGGAGAGACCAGTCCCCATGCGAGTTCCTAGGGGGCCTCTCGGGATTCCTCTCCCGTCGATACCGGGGCCAAAAACCTTGTGTGGAGTCAGGGCCGGAACCGAGGATTCCTCTCAGG
Organism: Capricornis sumatraensis; assembly: GCF_032405125.1. Classification (NCBI taxonomy): domain Eukaryota; kingdom Metazoa; phylum Chordata; class Mammalia; order Artiodactyla; family Bovidae; genus Capricornis; species Capricornis sumatraensis. The sequence goes on from NW_027184613.1 coordinate 5,565,594, forward strand.
GGCTGACATGGATCTTTGGGTACTTCTGGAGTCTCCCCAGGGGAGTCAGGCCTCGTCTCGAGTGGGGGCATGCACGTGCGCTTTCCTTCCAGGCTGTAGATGCAATGTCACGCTTCCCTTCGCGTGGATCAAAGGATCTGTGGTTTTCCCTCGAGGCTTTCCCTCGAGGCTTTCCCACAGGGCTGTCCCACGTGCCACCATGGTGTGAGTCGATCCTGGCGTGAAAGATGAGCCAGTGCAGGGCACAGAGGTTCCGCTGGAATGGACTGAGACATCTGGGGGACTCTTGGAATGGTGGTACGACCATGGAGTTCCTCTCGCCTTTCCTGTTGAGAGTGCCTCCTTTTGAGATGCGACGGGAACGCCGGGAATTCTTTCCCGTTGAAAGCAGGGAAAGGATCGCTCATCTCGAGCTACGAGGGGGAAACGGGGTTCCTCTGGATGTGGGCGGGACCATCGTGCTTCCTCTCGAGTGGAGACGGGTATGGCGGTGAACTTCTTGAGTTGCAGCAAGGGTGTGAAAGACCCTTTCGAAGTTCCAGAGGTTAGGTGTCATTAGTCTCCAGACGCCTCATCGGAAATAGGCCTCATCTCGCCTGGAAGGGAGAACTTCCTGGATTTTCTCGAGTTGCGGCAGGTGTTCTCGAGTTACGACGGGGACCTCAGGGACCCGCCCTGGTGGCCTCAGGAGAGGCCAGTCCCCATGCGAGTTGCTAGGGGGCCTCTCGGGATTCCTCTCCCGTCGATACCGGGGCCAAAAACCTTGTGTGGATTCAGGGCCGGAACCGAGGATTCCTCTCAGGGGCTGACATGGATCTTTGGGTACTTCTGGAGTCTCCCCAGGGGAGTCAGGCCTCGTCTCCAGTGGGGGCATGCACGTGCGCTTTCCTTCCAGTCTGTGGCAGAAATGTAACGCTTCCCGTCGCGTGGATCAAAGGATCTGTGGTTTTCCCTCGAGGCTTTCCTCGAGGCTTTCCCACAGGGCTGTCCCACGTGCCACCGTGGTGTGAGTCGATCCTCGGCGTGAAAGATGAGCCAGTGCAGTGCAAAGAGGTTCCTCTGGAATGGACTGAGACATCTGGGGGACTCTTGGAATGGTGGTACGACCATGGAGTTCCTCTCGCCTTTCCTGTTGAGAGTGCCTCCACTTGAGATGCGACGGGAACGCCGGGAATTCTTTCCCGTTGAAAGCAGGGAAAGGATCCCTCATCTCGAGCTATGAGGGGGAAACGGGGCTCCTCTGGATGTGGGCGGGACCATCGTGCTTCCTCTCGAGTGGAGACGGGTATGGCGGTGAACTTCTTGAGTCGCAGCAAGGGTGTGAAAGACCCTTTCGAATTTCCAGAGGTTAGGTGTCATTAGTCTCCAGACGCCTCATCGGAAATACGCCTCATCTCGCCTGGAAGGGAGAACTTCCTGGATTTTCTCGAGTTGCGGCAGGTGCTCTCGAGTTACGACGGGGACCTCAGGGACCCGCCCTGGTGGCCTCAGAAGAGGCCAGTCCCCATGCGAGATGCTAGGGGGCCTCTCGGGATTCCTCTCCCGTCGATACCGGGGCCAAAAACTTTGTGTGGAGTCAGGTCCGGAACCGAGGATTCCTCTCAGGGGCTGACATGGATATTTGGGTACTTCTGGAGTCTCCCCAGGGGAGTCAGGCCTCGTCTCGAGTGGGGGCATGCACGTGCGCTTTCCTTCCAGGCTGTAGCAGCAATGTCACGCTTCCCGTCGCGTGGATCAAAGGATCTGTGGTTTTCCCTCGAGGCTTTCCCACAGGGCTGTCGCACGTGCCACCGTGGTGTCAATCGATCCTCGGCGTGAAAGATGAGCCAGTGCAGGGCAAAGAGGTTCCTCTGGAATGGACTGAGACATCTGGGGGACTCTTGGAATGGTGGTACGACCATGGAGTTCCTCTCGCCTTTCCTGTTGAGAGTGCCTCCTCTTGAGATGCGACGGGAACGCCGGGAATTCTTTCCCGTTGAAAGCAGGGAAAGGATCCCACATCTCGAGCTACGTTGGGGAAACGGGGCTCCTCTGGATGTGGGCGGGACCATCGTGTTTCCTCTCGAGTGGAGACGGGTATGGCGGTGAACTTCTTGAGTTGCAGCAAGGGTGTGAAAGACCCTTCCGAAGTTCCAGAGGTTTGGTGTCATTAGTCTCCAGATGCCTCATCGGAAATAGGCCTCATCTCGCCTGGAAGGGAGAACTTCCTGGATTTTCTCGAGTTGCGGCAGGTGTTCTCGAGTTACGACGGGGACCTCAGGGACCCGCCTTGGTGGCCTCAGGAGAGGCCAGTCCCCATGCGAGTTGCTAGGGGGCCTCTCGGGATTCCTCTCCCGTCGATACCGGGGCCAAAAACCTTGTGTGGAGTCAGGGCCGGAACCGAGGATTCCTCTCAGAGGCTGACATGGATCTTTGGGTACTTCTGGAGTCTCCCCAGGGGAGTCAGGCCTCGTCTCGAGTGGGGGCATGCACGTGCGCTTTCCTTCCAGGCTGTAGCAGCAATGTCACGCTTCCTGTCGCGTGGATCAAATGATCTGTGGTTTTCCCTCGAGGCTTTCCCACAGGGCTGTCCCACGTGCCACCGTGGTGTGAGTCGATCCTCGGCGTGAAAGATGAGCCAGTGCAGGGCAAAGAGGTTCCTCTGGAATGGACTGAGACATCTGGGGGACTCTTGGAATGGTGGTACGACCATGGAGTTCCTCTCGCCTTTCCTGTTGAGAGTGCCTCCTTTTGAGATGCGACGGGAACGCCGGGAATTCTTTCCCGTTGAAAGCAGGGAAAGGATCGCTCATCTCGAGCTACGAGGGGGAAACGGGGTTCCTCTGGATGTGGGCGGGACCATCGTGCTTCCTCTCGAGTGGAGACGGGTATGGCGGTGAACTTCTTGAGTTGCAGCAAGGGTGTGAAAGACCCTTTCGAAGTTCCAGAGGTTAGGTGTCATTAGTCTCCAGACGCCTCATCGGAAATAGGCCTCATCTCGCCTGGAAGGGAGAACTTCCTGGATTTTCTCGAGTTGCGGCAGCTGTTCTGGAGTTACGACGGCGACCTCAGGGACCCGCACTGGTGGCCTCAGGAGAGGCCAGTCCCCATGCGAGTTGCTAGGGGGCCTCTCGTGATTCCTCTCCCGTCGATACCGGGGCCAAAAACCTTGTGTGGAGTCAGGGCCGGAACCGAGGATTCCTCTCAGGGGCTGACATGAATCTTTGGGTACTTCTGAAGTCTCCACAGGGGAGTCAGGCCTCGTCTCGAGTGGGGGCATGCACGTGCGCTTTCCTTCCAGGCTGTAGCAGCAATGTCACGCTTCCCTTCGCGTGGATCAAAGGATCTGTGGTTTTCCCTCGAGGCTTTCCCTCGAGGCTTTCCCACAGGGCTGTCCCACGTGCCACCGTGGTGTGAGTCGATCCTGGCGTGAAAGATGAGCCAGTGCAGGGAACAGAGGTTCCGCTGGAATGGACTGAGACATCTGGGGGACTCTTGGAATGGTGGTACGACCATGGAGTTCCTCTCGCCTTTCCTGTTGAGAGTGCCTCCTTTTGAGATGCGACGGGAACGCCGGGAATTCTTTCCCGTTGAAAGCAGGGAAAGGATCGCTCATCTCGAGCTACGAGGGGGAAACGGGGCTCCTCTGGATGTGGGCAGGACCATCGTGCTTCCTCTCGAGTGGAGACGGGTATGGCGGTGAACTTCTTGAGTTGCAGCAAGGGTGTGAAAGACCCTTTCGAAGTTCCAGAGGTTAGGTGTCATTAGTCTCCAGACGCCTCATCGGAAATAGGCCTCATCTCGCCTGGAAGGGAGAACTTCCTGGATTTTCTCGAGTTGCGGCAGGTGCTCTCGAGTTACGACGGGGATCTCCGGGACCCGCCCTGGTGGCCTCAGGAGAGGCCAGTCCCCATGTGAGATGCTAGGGGGCCTCTCGGGATTCCTCTCCCGTCGATACCGGGGCCAAAACTTTGTGTGGAGTCAGGTCCGGAAACGAGGATTCCTCTCAGGGGCTGACATGGATCTTTGGGTACTTCTGGAGTCTCCCCAGGGGAGTCAGGCCTCGTCTCGAGTGGGGGCATGCACGTGGGCTTTCCTTCCAGGCTGTAGCAGCAATGTCACGCTTCCCGTCGCGTGGATCAAAGGATCTGTGGTTTTCCCTCGAGGCTTTCCCACAGGGCTGTCTCACGTGCCACCGTGGTGTGAATCGATCCTCGGCGTGAAAGATGAATCAGTGCAGGGCAAAGAGGTTCCTCTGGAATGGACTGAGACTTCTGGGGGACTCTTGGAATGGTGGTACGACCATGGAGTTCCTCTCGCCTTTCCTGTTGAGAGTGCCTCCTCTTGAGATGCGACGGGAACGCCGGGAATTCTTTCCCGTTGAAAGCAGGGAAAGGATCCCACATCTCGAGCTACGATGGGGAAACGGGGCTCCTCTGGATGCGGGCGGGACCATCGTGTTTCCTCTCGAGTGGAAACGGGTATGGCGGTGAACTTCTTGAGTTGCAGCAAGGGTGTGAAAGACCCTTCCGAAGTTCCAGAGGTTTGGTGTCATTAGTCTCCAGATGCCTCATCGGAAATAGGCCTCATCTCGCCTGGAAGGGAGAACTTCCTGGATTTTCTCGAGTTGCGGCAGGTGTTCTCGAGTTACGACGGGGACCTCTGGGACCCGCCCTGGTGGCCTCAGGAGAGGCCAGTCCCCATGCGAGTTGCTAGGGGGCCTCTCGGGATTCCTCTCCCGTCGATACCGGGGCCAAAAACCTTGTGTGGAGTCAGGGCCGGAACCGAGGATTCCTCTCAGGGGCTGACATGGATCTTTGGGTACTTCTGGAGTCTCCCCATGGGAGTCAGGCCTCGTCTCCAGTGGGGGCATGCACGTGCGCTTTCCTTCCAGCCTGTGGCAGAAATGTCACGCTTCCCGTCGCGTGGATCAAAGGATCAGTGGTTTTCCCTCGAGGCTTTCCTCGAGGCTTTCCCACAGGGCTGCCCCACGTGCCTCCGTGGTGTGAGTCGATCCTCGGCGTGAAAGATGAGCCAGTGCAGTGCAAAGAGGTTCCTCTGGAATGGACTGAGACATCTGGGGGACTCTTGGAATGGTGGTACGACCATGGAGTTCCTCTCGCCTTTCCTGTTGAGAGTGCCTCCTCTTGAGATGCGACGGGAACGCCGGGAATTCTTTCCCGATGAAAGCAGGGAAAGGATCCCTCATCTCGAGCTACGAGGGGGAAACGGGGCTCCTCTGGATGTGGGCGGGACCATCGTGCTTCCTCTCGAGTGGAGACGGGTATGGCGGTGAACTTCTTGAGTTGCAGCAAGGGTGTGAAAGACCCTTTCGAAGTTCCAGAGTTTAGGTGTCATTAGTCTCCAGACGCCTCATCGGAAATAGGCCTCATCTCGCCTGGAAGGGAGAACTTCCTGGATTTTCTCGAGTTGCGGCAGGTGTTCTCCAGTTACGACGGGGACCTCAGGGACCCGCCCTGGTGGCCTCAGGAGAGGCCAGTCCCCATGCGAGTTGCTAGGGGGCCTCTCGGGATTCCTCTCCCGTCGATACCGGAGCCAAAAACCTTGTGTGGAGTCAGGGCCGGAACCGAGGATGCCTCTCAGGGGCTGACATGGATCTTTGGGTACTTCTGGAGTCTCCCCAGGGGAGTCAGGCCTCGTCTCGAGTGGGGGCATGCACGTGCGCTTTCCTTCCAGGCTGTAGCAGTAATGTCACGCTTCCCGTGGCCTGGATCAAAGGATCTGTGGTTTTCCCTCGAGGCTTTCCCTCGAGGCTTTCCCACAGGGCTGTCCCACGTGCCACCGTGGTGTGAGTCGATCCTGGCGTGAAAGATGAGCCAGTGCAGGGCAAAGAGGTTCCTCTGGAATGGACTGAGACATCTGGGGGACTCTTGGAATGGTGGTACGACCATGGAGTTCCTCTCGCCTTTCCTGTTGAGAGTGCCTCCTCTTGAGATGCGACGGGAACGCCGGGAATTCTTTCCCGTTGAAAGCAGGGAAAGGATCCCTCATCTCGAGCTCCGAGGGGGAAACGGGGCTCCTCTGGATGTGGGCGGGACCATCGTGCTTCCTCTCGAGTGGAGACGGGTATGGCGGTGAACTTCTTGAGTCGCAGCAAGGGTGTGAAAGACCCCTTCGAAGTTCCAGATGTTAGGTGTCATTAGTCTCTAGACGCCTCATCGGAAATAGGCCTCATCTCGCCTGGAAGGGAGAACTTCCTGGATTTTCTCGAGTTGCGGCAGGTGCTCTCGAGTTACGACGGGGACCTCAGGGACCCGCCCTGGTGGCCTCAGGAGAGGCCAGTCCCCATGCGAGTTGCTAGGGGGCCTCTCGGGATTCCTCTCCCGTCGATACCGGGGCCAAAAACCTTGTGTGGAGTCAGGACCGGAACCGAGGATTCCTCTCAGGGGCTGACATGGATCTTTGGGTACTTCTGGAGTCTCCCCAGGGGAGTCAGGCCTCGTCTCGAGTGGGGGCATGCACGTGCGCTTTCCTTCCAGCCTGTGGCAGAAATGTCACGCTTCCCGTCGCGTGGATCAAAGGATAAGTGGTTTTCCCTCGAGGCTTTCCTCGAGGCTTTCCCACAGGGCTGCCCCACGTGCCTCCGTGGTGTGAGTCGATCCTCGGCGTGAAAGATGAGCCAGTGCAGTGCAAAGAGGTTCCTCTGGAATGGACTGAGACATCTGGGGGACTCTTGGAATGGTGGTACGACCATGGAGTTCCTCTCGCCTTTCCTGTTGAGAGTGCCTCCTCTTGAGATGCGACGGGAACGCCGGGAATTCTTTCCCGATGAAAGCAGGGAAAGGATCCCTCATCTCGAGCTACGAGGGGGAAACGGGGCTCCTCTGGATGTGGGCGGGACCATCGTGCTTCCTCTCGAGTGGAGACGGGTATGGCGGTGAACTTCTTGAGTTGCAGCAAGGGTGTGAAAGACCCTTTCGAAGTTCCAGAGTTTAGGTGTCATTAGTCTCCAGACGCCTCATCGGAAATAGGCCTCATCTCGCCTGGAAGGGAGAACTTCCTGGATTTTCTCGAGTTGCGGCAGGTGTTCTCCAGTTACGACGGGGACCTCAGGGACCCGCCCTGGTGGCCTCAGGAGAGGCCAGTCCCCATGCGAGTTGCTAGGGGGCCTCTCGGGATTCCTCTCCCGTCGATACCGGAGCCAAAAACCTTGTGTGGAGTCAGGGCCGGAACCGAGGATGCCTCTCAGGGGCTGACATGGATCTTTGGGTACTTCTGGAGTCTCCCCAGGGGAGTCAGGCCTCGTCTCGAGTGGGGGCATGCACGTGCGCTTTCCTTCCAGGCTGTAGCAGTAATGTCACGCTTCCCGTGGCCTGGATCAAAGGATCTGTGGTTTTCCCTCGAGGCTTTCCCTCGAGGCTTTCCCACAGGGCTGTCCCACGTGCCACCGTGGTGTGAGTCGATCCTGGCGTGAAAGATGAGCCAGTGCAGGGCAAAGAGGTTCCTCTGGAATGGACTGAGACATCTGGGGGACTCTTGGAATGGTGGTACGACCATGGAGTTCCTCTCGCCTTTCCTGTTGAGAGTGCCTCCTCTTGAGATGCGACGGGAACGCCGGGAATTCTTTCCCGTTGAAAGCAGGGAAAGGATCCCTCATCTCGAGCTCCGAGGGGGAAACGGGGCTCCTCTGGATGTGGGCGGGACCATCGTGCTTCCTCTCGAGTGGAGACGGGTATGGCGGTGAACTTCTTGAGTCGCAGCAAGGGTGTGAAAGACCCCTTCGAAGTTCCAGATGTTAGGTGTCATTAGTCTCCAGACGCCTCATCGGAAATAGGCCTCATCTCGCCTGGAAGGGAGAACTTCCTGGATTTTCTCGAGTTGCGGCAGGTGCTCTCGAGTTACGACGGGGACCTCAGGGACCCGCCCTGGTGGCCTCAGGAGAGGCCAGTCCCCATGCGAGTTGCTAGGGGGCCTCTCGGGATTCCTCTCCCGTCGATACCGGGGCCAAAAACCTTGTGTGGAGTCAGGACCGGAACCGAGGATTCCTCTCAGGGGCTGACATGGATCTTTGGGTACTTCTGGAGTCTCCCCAGGGGAGTCAGGCCTCGTCTCGAGTGGGGGCATGCACGTGCGCTTTCCTTCCAGCCTGTGGCAGAAATGTCACGCTTCCCGTCGCGTGGATCAAAGGATAAGTGGTTTTCCCTCGAGGCTTTCCTCGAGGCTTTCCCACAGGGCTGCCCCACGTGCCTCCGTGGTGTGAGTCGATCCTCGGCGTGAAAGATGAGCCAGTGCAGTGCAAAGAGGTTCCTCTGGAATGGACTGAGACATCTGGGGGACTCTTGGAATGGTGGTACGACCATGGAGTTCCTCTCGCCTTTCCTGTTGAGAGTGCCTCCTCTTGAGATGCGACGGGAACGCCGGGAATTCTTTCCCGATGAAAGCAGGGAAAGGATCCCTCATCTCGAGCTACGAGGGGGAAACGGGGCTCCTCTGGATGTGGGCGGGACCATCGTGCTTCCTCTCGAGTGGAGACGGGTATGGCGGTGAACTGCTTGAGTTGCAGCAAGGGTGTGAAAGACCCTTTCGAAGTTCCAGAGTTTAGGTGTCATTAGTCTCCAGACGCCTCATCGGAAATAGGCCTCATCTCGCCTGGAAGGGAGAACTTCCTGGATTTTCTCGAGTTGCGGCAGGTGTTCTCCAGTTACGACGGGGACCTCAGGGACCCGCCCTGGTGGCCTCAGGAGAGGCCAGTCCCCATGCGAGTTGCTCGGGGGCCTCTCGGGATTCCTCTCCCGTCGATACCGGAGCCAAAAACCTTGTGTGGAGTCAGGGCCGGAACCGAGGATTCCTCTCAGGGGCTGACATGGATCTTTGGGTACTTCTGGAGTCTCCACAGGGGAGTCAGGCCTCGTCTCGAGTGGGGGCATGCACGTGCGCTTTCCTTCCAGGCTGTAGCAGCAATGTCACGCTTCCCGTGGCCTGGATCAAAGGATCTGTGGTTTTCCCTCGAGGCTTTCCCTCGAGGCTTTCCCACAGGGCTGTCCCACGTGCCACCGTGGTGTGAGTCGATCCTGGCGTGAAAGATGAGCCAGTGCAGGGCAAAGAGGTTCCTCTGGAATGGACTGAGACATCTGGGGGACTCTTGGAATGGTGGTACGACCATGGAGTTCCTCTCGCCTTTACTGTTGAGAGTGCCTCCTCTTGAGATGCGACGGGAACGCCGGGAATTCTTTCCCGTTGAAAGCAGGGAAAGGATCCCTCATCTCGAGCTACGAGGGGGAAACGGGGCTCCTCTGGATGTGGGCGGGACCATCGTGCTTCCTCTCGAGTGGAGACGGGTATGGCGGTGAACTTCTTGAGTCGCAGCAAGGGTGTGAAAGACCCTTTCGAAGTTCCAGATGTTAGGTGTCATTAGTCTCCAGACGCCTCATCGGAAATAGGCCTCATCTCGCCTGGAAGGGAGAACTTCCTGGATTTTCTCGAGTTGCGGCAGGTGCTCTCGAGTTACGACGGGGACCTCAGGGACCCGCCCTGGTGGCCTCAGGAGAGGCCAGTCCCCATGCGAGTTGCTAGGGGGCCTCTCGGGATTCCTCTCCCGTCGATACCGGGGCCAAAAACCTTGTGTGGAGTCAGGACCGGAACCGAGGATTCCTCTCAGGGGCTGACATGGATCTTTGGGTACTTCTGGAGTCTCCCCAGGGGAGTCAGGCCTCGTCTCGAGTGGGGGCATGCACGTGCGCTTTCCTTCCAGGCTGTAGCAGCAATGTCACGCATCCCGTCGCGTGGATCAAAGGATCTGCGGTTTTCCCTCGAGGCTTTCCCATAGGGCTGTCCCACGTGCCACCGTGGTGTGAGTCGATCCTAGGCGTGAAAGATGAGCCAGTGCAGGGCAAAGAGGTTCCTCTGGAATGGACTGAGACATCTGGGGGACTCTTGGAATGGTGGTACGACCATGGAGTTCCTCTCGCCTTTCCTGATGAGAGTGCGTCATCTTGAGATGCGACGGGAACGCCGGGAATTCTTTCCCGTTGAAAGCAGGGAAAGGATCCCTCATCTCGAGCTACGAGGGGGAAACGGGGCTCCTCTGGATGTGGGCGGGACCATCGTGCTTCCTCTCGAGTCGAGACGGGTATGGCGGTGAACTTCTTGAGTTGCAGCAAGGGTGTGAAAAACCCTTTCGAAGTTCCAGAGGTTAGGTGTCATTAGTCTCCAGACGCCTCATCGGAAATAGGCCTCATCTCGCCTGGAAGGGAGAACTTCCTGGATTTTCTCGAGTTGCGGCAGCTGTTCTGGAGTTACGACGGGGACCTCAGGGACCCGCACTGGTGGCCTCAGGAGAGGCCAGTCCCCATGCGAGTTGCTAGGGGGCCTCTCGGGATTCCTCTTCCGTCGATACCGGGGCCAAAAACCTTGTGTGGAGTCAGGGCCGGAACCGAGGATTCCTCTCAGGGGCTGACATGGATCTTTGGGTACTTCTGGAGTCTCCACAGGGGAGTCAGGCCTCGTCTCGACTGGGGGCATGCACGTGCGCTTTCCTTCCAGGCTGTAGCAGCAATGTCACGCTTCCCTTCGCGTGGATCAAAGGATCTGTGGTTTTCCCTCGAGGCTTTCCCTCGAGGCTTTCCCACAGGGCTGTCCCACGTGCCACCGTGGTGTGAGTCGATCCTCGGCGTGAAAGATGAGCCAGTGCAGGGCACAGAGGTTCCGCTGGAATGGACTGAGACATCTGGGGGACTCTTGGAATGGTGGTACGACCATGGAGTTCCTCTCGCCTTTCCTGTTGAGAGTGCCTCCTCTTGAGATGGGACGGGAACGCCGGGAATTCTTTCCCGTTGAAAGCAGGGAAAGGATCCCTCATCTCGAGCTACGAGGGGGAAACGGGGCTCCTCTGGATGTGGGCGGGACCATCGTGCTTCCCCTCGAGTGGAGACGGGTATGGCGGTGAACTTCTTGATTTGCATCAAGGGTGTGAAAGACCTTTTCGAAGTTCCAGAGGTTAGGTGTCATTAGTCTCCAGACGCCTCATCGGAAATAGGCCTCATCTCGCCTGGAAGGGAGAACTTCCTGGATTTTCTCGAGTTGCGGCAGGTGTTCTCGAGTTACGACTGGGACCTCAGGGACCCGCCCTGGTGGCCTCAGGAGAGGCCAGTCCCCATGCGAGTTGCTAGGGGGCCTCTCGGGATTCCTCTCCCGTCGATACCGGGGCCAAAAACCTTGTGTGGAGTCAGGGCCGGAACCGAGGATTCCTTTCAGGGGCTGACATGGATCTTTGGGTACTTCTGGAGTCTCCACAGGGGAGTCAGGCCTCGTCTCGAGTGGGGGCATGCACGTGCGCTTTCCTTTCAGGCTGTAGCAGCAATGTCACGCTTCCCTTCGCGTGGATCAAAGGATCTGTGGTTTTCCCTCGAGGCTTTCCCTCGAGGCTTTCCCACAGGGCTGTCCCACGTGCCACCGTGGTGTGAGTCGATCCTGGCGTGAAAGATGAGCCAGTGCAGGGCACAGAGGTTCCGCTGGAATGGACTGAGACATCTGGGGGACTCTTGGAATGGTGGTACGACCATGGAGTTCCTCTCGCCTTTCCTGTTGAGAGTGCCTCCTTTTGAGATGCGACGGGAACGCCGGGAATTCTTTCCCGTTGAAAGCAGGGACAGGATCGCTCATCTCGAGCTACGAGGGGGAAACGGGGTTCCTCTGGATGTGGGCGGGACCATCGTGCTTCCTCTCGAGTGGAGACGGGTATGGCGGTGAACTTCTTGAGTTGCAGCAAGGGTGTGAAAGACCCTTTCGAAGTTCCAGAGGTTAGGTGTCATTAGTCTCCAGACGCCTCATCGGAAATAGGCTTCATCTCGCCTGGAAGGGAGAACTTCCTGGATTTTCTCGAGTTGCGGCAGGTGTTCTCGAGTTACGACGGGGACCTCAGGGACCCGCCCTTGTGGCCTCAGGAGAGGCCAGCCCCCATGCGAGTTGCTAGGGGGCCTCACGGGATTCCTCTCCCGTCGATACCGGGGCCAAAAACCTTGTGTGGAGTCAGGGCCGGAACCGAGGATTCCTCTCAGGGGCTGACATGGATCTTTGGGTACTTCTGGAGTCTCCCCAGGGGAGTCAGGCCTCGTCTCCAGTGGGGGCATGCACGTGCGCTTTCCTTCCAGGCTGTGGCAGAAATGTCACGCTTCCCGTCGCGTGGATCAAAGGATCTGTGGTTTTCCCTCGAGGCTTTCCTCGAGGCTTTCCCACAGGGCTGTCCCACGTGCCACCGTGGTGTGAGTCGATCCTCGGCGTGAAAGATGAGCCAGTGCAGTGCAAAGAGGTTCCTCTGGAATGGACTGAGACATCTGGGGGACTCTTGGAATGGTGGTACGACCATGGAGTTCCTCTCGCCTTTCCTGTTGAGAGTGCCTCCTCTTGAGATGCGACGGGAACGCCGGGAATTCTTTCCCGTTGAAAGCAGGGAAAGGATCCCACATCTCGAGCTACGATGGGGAAACGGGGCTCCTCTGGATGTGGGCGGGACCATCGTGTTTCCTCTCGAGTGGAGACGGGTATGGCGGTGAACTTCTTGAGTCGCAGCAAGGGTGTGAAAGACCCTTCCGAAGTTCCAGAGGTTTGGTGTCATTAGTCTCCAGATGCCTCATCGGAAATAGGCCTCATCTCGCCTGGAAGGGAGAACTTCCTGGATTTTCTCGAGTTGCGGCAGGTGTTCTCGAGTTACGACGGGGACCTCAGGGACCCGCCCTGGTGGCCTCAGCAGAGGCCAGTCCCCATGCGAGTTGCTAGGGGGCCTCTCGGGATTCCTCTCCCGTCGATACCGGGGCCAAAATCCTTGTGTGGAGTCAGGGCCGGAACCGAGGATTCCTCTCAGAGGCTGACATGGATCTTTGGGTACTTCTGAAGTCTCCCCAGGGGAGTCAGGCCTCGTCTCGAGTGGGGGCATGCACCTGCGCTTTCCTTCCAGGCTGTAGCAGCAATGTCACGCTTCCCTTCGCGAGGATCTAAGGATCTGTGGTTTTCCCTCGAGGCTTTCCCTCGAGGCTTTCCCACAGGGCTGTCCCACGTGCCACCGTGGTGTGAGTCGATCCTGGCGTGAAAGATGAGCCAGTGCAGGGCAAAGAGGTTCCTCTGGAATGGACTGAGTCATCTGGGGGACTCTTGGAATGGTGGTACGACCATGGAGTTCCTCTCGCCTTTCCTGTTGAGAGTGCCTCCTCTTGAGATGCGACGGGAACGCCGGGAATTCTTTCCCGTTGAAAGCAGGGAAAGGATCCCTCATCTCGAGCTACGAGGGGGAAACGGGGCTCCTCTGGATGTGGGCGGGACCATCGTGCTTCCTCTCGAGTCGAGACGGGTATGGCGGTGAACTTCTTGAGTTGCAGCAAGGGTGTGAAAGACCCTTTCGAAGTTCCAGAGGTTAGGTGTCATTAGTCTCCAGACGCCTCATCGGAAATAGGCCTAATCTCGCCAGGAAGGGAGAACTTCCTGGATTTTCTCTAGTTGCGGCAGGTGCTCTCGAGTTACGACGGGGACATCAGGGACCCGCACTGGTGGCCTCAGGAGAGGCCAGTCCCCATGCGAGTTGCTAGGGGGCCTCTCGGGATTCCTCTCCCGTCGATACCGGGGCCAAAAACCTTGTGTGGAGTCAGGGCCGGAACCGAGGATTCCTCTCAGGGGCTGACATGGATCTTTGGGTAATTCTGGAGTCTCCCCAGGGGAGTCAGGCCTCGTCTCGAGTGGGGGCATGCACGTGCGATTTCCTTCCAGGCTTTAGCAGCAATGTCACGCTTCCCGTCGCGTGGATCAAAGTATCTGTGGTTTTCCCTCGAGGCTTTCCCACAGGGCTGTCCCACGTGCCACCGTGGTGTGAGTCGATCCTGGCGTGAAAGATGAGCCAGTGCAGGGCACAGAGGTTCCGCTGGAATGGACTGAGACATCTGGGGGACTCTTGGAATGGTGGTACGACCATGGAGTTCCTCTCGCCTTTCCTGTTGAGAGTGCCTCCTCTTGAGATGGGACGGGAACGCCGGGAATTCTTTCCCGTTGAAAGCAGGGAAAGGATCCCTCATCTCGAGCTACGAGGGGGAAACGGGGCTCCTCTGGATGTGGGCGGGACCATCGTACTTCCCCTCGAGTGGAGACGGGTATGGCGGTGAACTTCTTGATTTGCAGCAAGGGTGTGAAAGACCTTTTCGAAGTTCCAGAGGTTAGGTGTCATTAGTCTCCAGACGCCTCATCGGAAATAGGCCTCATCTCGCCTGGAAGGGAGAACTTCCTGGATTTTCTCGAGTTGCGGCAGGTGTTCTCGAGTTACGACGGGGACCTCTGGGACCCGCCCTGGTGGCCTCAGGAGAGGCCAGTCCCCATGCGAGTTGCTAGGGGGCCTCTCGGGATTCCTCTCCCGTCGATACCGGGGCCAAAAACCTTGTGTGGTGTCAGGGCCGGAACCGAGGATTCCTCTCAGCGGCTGACATGGATCTTTGGGTACTTCTGGAGTCTCCCCAGGGGAATCAGGCCTCGTCTCGAGTGGGGGCATGCACGTGCGCTTTCCTTCCAGCCTGGAGCAGCAATGTCACGCTTCCCTTCGCGTGGATCAAAGGATCTGTGGTTTTCCCTCGAGGCTTTCCCTCGAGGCTTTCCCACAGGGCTGTCCCACGTGCCACCGTGGTGTGAGTCGATCCTGGCGTGAAAGATGAGCCAGTGCAGGGCACAGAGGTTCCGCTGGAATGGACTGAGACATCTGGGGGACTCTTGGAATGGTGGTACGACCATGGAGTTCCTCTCGCCTTTCCTGTTGAGAGTGCCTCCTCTTGAGATGCGACCGGAACGCCGGGAATTATTTCCCGTTGAAAGCAGGGAAAGGATCCCTCATCTCGAGCTACGAGGGGGAAACGGGGCTCCTCTGGATGTGGGCGGACCATCGTGCTTCCTCTCGAGTCGAGACGGGTATGGCGGTGAACTTCTTGAGTTGCAGCAAGGGTGTGAAAGACCCTTTCGAAGTTCCAGAGGTTAGGTGTCATTAGTCTCCAGACGCCTCATCGGAAATAGGCCTCATCTCGCCTGGAAGGGAGAACTTCCTGGATTTTCTTGAGTTGCGGCAGGTGTTCTCGAGTTACGACGGGGACCTCAGGGACCCGCCCTGGTGGCCTCAGGAGAGGCCAGTCCCCATGCGAGTTGCTAGGGGGCCTCTCGGGATTCCTCTCCCTTCGATACCGGGGCCAAAAACCTTGTGTGGAGTCAGGGCCGGAACCGAGGATTCCTCTCAGGGGCTGACATGGATCTTTGGGTACTTCTGGAGTCTCCCCAGGGGAGTCAGGCCTCGTCTCGAGTGGGGGCATGCACGTGTGATTTCCTTCCAGGCTGTAGCAGCAATGTCACGCTTCCCGTCGCGTGGATCAAAGGATCTGTGGTTTTCCCTCGAGGCTTTCCCACAGGGCTGTCCCACGTGCCACCGTGGTGTGAGTCGATCCTCGGCGTGAAAGATGAGCCAGTGCAGGGCAAAGAGGTTCCTCTGGAATGGACTGAGACATCTGGGGGACTCTTGGAATGGTGGTACGACCATGGAGTTCCTCTCGCCTTTCCTGTTGAGAGTGCCTCCTCTTGAGATGCGACGGGAACGCCGGGAATTCTTTCCCGTTGAAAGCAGGGAAAGGATCCCTCATCTCGAGCTACGAGGGGGAAACGGGGCTCCTCTGGATGTGGGCGGGACCATCGTGCTTCCTCTCGAGTGGAGACGGGTATGGCGGTGAACTTCTTGAGTTGCAGCAAGGGTGTGAAAGACCCTTTAGAAGTTCCAGAGGTTAGGTGTCATTAGTCTCCAGACGCCTCATCGGAAATAGGCCTAATCTCGCCTGGAAGGGAGAACTTCCTGGATTTTCTCGAGTTGCGGCAGCTGTTCTGGAGTTACGACGGGGACCTCAGGGACCCGCACTGGTGGCCTCAGGAGAGGCCAGTCCCCATGCGAGTTGCTAGGGGGCCTCTTGGGATTCCTCTCCCGTCGATACCGGGGCCAAAAACCTTGTGTGGAGTCAGGGCCGGAACCGAGGATTCCTCTCAGGGGCTGACATGTATCTTTGGGTACTTCTGGAGTCTCCACAGGGGAGTCAGGCCTCGTCTCGAGTGGGGGCATGCACGTGCGCTTTCCTTCCAGGCTGTAGCAGCAATGTCACGCTTCCCGTGGCGTGGATCAAAGGATCTGTGGTTTTCCCTCGAGGCTTTCCCTCGAGGCTTTCCCACAGGGCTGTCCCACGTGCATCCGTGGTGTGAGTCGATCCTGGCGTGAAAGATGAGCCAGTGCAGGGCACAGAGGTTCCGCTGGAATGGACTGAGACATCTGGGGGACTCTTGGAATGGTGGTACGACCATGGAGTTCCTCTCGCCTTTCCTGTTGAGAGTGCCTCCTCTTGAGATGGGACGGGAACGCCGGGAATTCTTTCCCGTTGAAAGCAGGGAAAGGATCCCTCATCTCGAGCTACGAGGGGGAAACGGGGCTCCTCTGGATGTGGGCGGGACCATCGTGCTTCCCCTCGAGTGGAGACGGGTATGGCGGTGAACTTCTTGATTTGCAGCAAGGGTGTGAAAGACCTTTTCGAAGTTCCAGAGGTTAGGTGTCATTAGTCTCCAGACGCCTCATCGGAAATAGGCCTCATCTCGCCTGGAAGGGAGAACTTCCTGGATTTTCTCGAGTTGCGGCAGGTGTTCTCGAGTTACGACGGGGACCTCAGGGACCCGCCCTGGTGGCCTCAGGAGAGGCCAGTCCCCATGCGAGTTGCTAGGGGGCCTCTCGGGATTCCTCTCCCGTCGATACCGGGGCCAAAAACCTTGTGTGGAGTCAGGGCCGGAACCGAGGATTCCTCTCAGGGGCTGACATGGATCTTTGGGTACTTCTGGAGTCTCCCCAGGGGAGTCAGGCCTCGTCTCCAGTGGGGGCATGCACGTGAGCTTTCCTTCCAGGCTGTGGCAGAAATGTCACGCTTCCCGTCGCGTGGATCAAAGGATCTGTGGTTTTCCCTCGAGGCTTTCCTTGAGGCTTTCCCACAGGGCTGCCCCACGTGCCACCGTGGTGTGAGTCGATCCTCGGCGTGAAAGATGAGCCAGTGCAGGGCAAAGAGGTTCCTCTGGAATGGACTGAGACATCTGGGGGACTCTTGGAATGGTGGTACGACCATGGAGTTCCTCTCGCCTTTCCTGTTGAGAGTGCCTCCTCTTGAGATGCGACGGGAATGCCGGGAATTCTTTCCCGTTGAAAGCAGGGAAAGGATCCCTCATCTTGAGCTACGAGGGGGAAACGGGGCTCATCTGGATGTGGGCGGGACCATCGTGCTTCCTCTCGAGTGGAGACGGGTATGGCGGTGAACTTCTTGAGTTGCAGCAAGGGTGTGAAAGACCCTTTCGAAGTTCCAGAGGTTAGGTGTCATTAGTCTCCAGACGCCTCATCGGAAATAGGCCTCATCTCGCCTGGAATGGAGAACTTCCTGGATTTTCTCGAGTTGCGGCAGCTGTTCTGGAGTTACGATGGGGACCTCAGGGACCCGCACTGGTGGCCTCAGGAGAGGCCAGTCCCCATGCGAGTTGCTAGGGGGCCTCTCGGGATTCCTCTCCCGTCGATACCGGGGCCAAAAACCTTGTGTGGAGTCAGGGCCGGAACCGAGGATTCCTCTCAGGGGCTGACATGGATCTTTGGGTACTTCTGGAGTCTCCACAGGGGAGTCAGGCCTCGTCTCGAGTGGGGGCATGCACGTGCGCTTTCCTTCCAGGCTGTAGCAGCAATGTCACGCTTCCCGTGGCGTGGATCAAAGGATCTGTGGTTTTCCCTCGAGGCTTTCCCTCGAGGCTTTCCCACAGGGCTGTCCCACGTGCCACCGTGGTGTGAGTCGATCCTGGCGTGAAAGATGAGCCAGTGCAGGGCAAAGAGGTTCCGCTGGAATGGACTGAGACATCTGGGGGACTCTTGGAATGGTGGTACGACCATGGAGTTCCTCTCGCCTTTCCTGTTGAGAGTGCCTCCTTTTGAGATGCGACGGGAACACCGGGAATTCTTTCCCGTTGAAAGCAGGGAAAGGATCCCTGATCTCGAGCTACGAGGGGGAAACGGGGCTCCTCTGGATGTGGGCGGGACCATCGTGCTTCCTCTCGAGTGGAGACGGGTATGGCGGTGAACTTCTTGAGTTGCAGCAAGGGTGTGAAAGACCCTTTCGAAGTTCCAGAGGTTAGGTGTCATTAGTCTCCAGACGCCTCATCGGAAATAGGCCTCATCTCGCCTGGAAGGGAGAACTTCCTGGATTTTCTCGAGTTGCGGCAGGTGTTCTCGAGTTACGACGGGGACCTCAGGGACCCGCCCTGGTGGCCTCAGGAGAGGCCAGTCCCCATGCGAGTTGCTAGGGGGCCTCTCGGGATTCCTCTCCCGTCGACACCGGGGCCAAAAACCTTGTGTGGAGTCAGGGCCGGAACCGAGGATTCCTCTCAGGGGCTGACATGGATCTTTGGGTACTTCTGGAGTCTCCCCAGGGGAGTCAGGCCTCGTCTCGAGTGGGGGCATGCACGTGCGATTTCCTTCCAGGCTGTAGCAGCAATGTCACGCTTCCCGTCGCGTGGATCAAAGGATCTGTGGTTTTCCCTCGAGGCTTTCCATCGAGGCTTTCCCACAGGGCTGTCCCACGTGCCACCGTGGTGTGAGTCGATCCTGGCGTGAAAGATGAGCCAGTGCAGGGCAAAGAGGTTCCGCTGGAATGGACTGAGACATCTGGGGGACTCTTGGAATGGTGGTACGACCATGGAGTTCCTCTCGCCTTTCCTGTTGAGAATGCCTCCTTTTGAGATGCGAGGGGAACGCCGGGAATTCTTTCCCGTTGAAAGCAGGGAAAGGATCGCTCATCTCGAGCTACGAGGGGGAAACGGGGCTCCTCTGGATGTGGGTGGGACCATCGTGCTTCCTCTCGAGTGGAGACGGGTATGGCGGTGAACTTCTTGAGTTGCAGCAAGGGTGTGAAAGACCCTTTCGAAGTTCCAGAGGTTAGGTGTCATTAGTCTCCAGACGCCTCATCGGAAATAGGCCTCATCTCGCCTGGAAGGGAGAACTTCCTGGATTTTCTCGAGTTGCGGCAGGTGCTCTCGAGTTACGACGGGGAACTCAGGGACCCGCCCTGGTGGCCTCAGGAGAGGCCAGTCCCCATGCGAGATGCTAGGGGGCCTCTCGGGATTCCTCTCCCGTCGATACCGGGGCCAAAAACTTTGTGTGGAGTCAGGTCCGGAAACGAGGATTCCTCTCAGGGGCTTACATGGATCTTTGGGTACTTCTGGAGTCTCCCCAGGGGAGTCAGGCCTCGTCTCGAGTCGGGGCATGCACGTGTGCTTTCCTTCCAGGCTGTAGCAACAATGTCACGCTTCCCGTCGCGTGGATCAAAGGATCTGTGGTTTTCCCTCGAGGCTTTCCCACAGGGCTGTCGCACGTGCCACCGTGGTGTGAATCGATCCTCGGCGTGAAAGATGAGCCAGTGCAGGGCAAAGAGGTTCCTCTGGAATGGACTGAGACATCTGGGGGACTCTTGGAATGGTGGTACGACCATGGAGTTCCTCTCGCCTTTCCTGTTGAGAGTGCCTCCTCTTGAGATGCGACGGGAACGCCGGGAATTCTTTCCCGTTGAAAGCAGGGAAAGGATCCCACATCTCGAGCTACGATGGGGAAACGGGGCTCCTCTGGATGTGGGCGGGACCATCGTGTTTCCTCTCGAGTGGAGACGGTTATGGCGGTGAAATTCTTGAGTTGCAGCAAGGGTGTGAAAGACCCTTCCGAAGTTCCAGAGGTTTGGTGTCATTAGTCTCCAGATGCCTCATCGGAAATAGGCCTCATCTCGCCTGGAATGGTGAACTTCCTGGATTTTCTCGAGTTGCGGCAGGTGTTCTCGAGTTACGACGGGGACCTCAGGGACCCGCCCTGGTGGCCTCAGGAGAGGCCAGTCCCCATGCGAGTTGCTAGGGGGCCTCTCGGGATTCCTCTCCCGTCGATACCGGGGCCAAAAACCTTGTGTGGAGTCAGGGCCTGAACCAAGGATTCCTCTCAGAGGCTGACATGGATCTTTGGGTACTTCTGGAGTCTCCCCAGGGGAGTCAGGCCTCGTCTCGAGTGGGGGCATGCACGTGCGCTTTCCGTCCAGGCTGTAGCTGCAATGTCACGCTTCCCTTCGCGTGGATCAAAGGATCTGTGGTTTTCCCTCGAGGCTTTCCCTCGAGGCTTTCCCACAGGGCTGTCCCACGTGCCACCGTGGTGTGAGTCGATCCTGGCGTGAAAGATGAGCCAGTGCAGGGCAAAGAGGTTTCTCTGGAATGGACTGAGACATCTGCGGGACTCTTGGAATGGTGGTACGACCATGGAGTTCCTCTCGCCTTTCCTGTTGAGAGTGCCTCCTCTTGAGATGCGACGGGAATGCCGGGAATTCTTTCCCGTTGAAAGCAGGGAAAGGATCCCTCATCTTGAGCTACGAGGGGGAAACGGGGCTCATCTGGATGTGGGCGGGACCATCGTGCTTCCTCTCGAGTGGAGACGGGTATGGCGGTGAACTTCTTGAGTTGCAGCAAGGGTGTGAAAGACTCTTTCGAAGTTCCAGAGGTTAGGTGTCATTAGTCTCCAGACGCCTCATCGGAAATAGGCCTCATCTCGCCTGGAATGGAGAACTTCCTGGATTTTCTCGAGTTGCGGCAGCTGTTCTGGAGTTACGATGAGGACCTCAGGGACCCGCACTGGTGGCCTCAGGAGAGGCCAGTCCCCATGCGAGTTGCTAGGGGGCCTCTCGGGATTCCTCTCCCGTCGATACCGGGGCCAAAAACCTTGTGTGGAGTCAGGGCCGGAACCGAGGATTCCTCTCAGGGGTTGACATGGATCTTTGGGTACTTCTGGAGTCTCCACAGGGGAGTCAGGCCTCGTCTCGAGTGGGGGCATGCACGTGCGCTTTCCTTCCAGGCTGTAGCAGCAATGTCACGCTTCCCGTGGCGTGGATCAAAGGATCTGTGGTTTTCCCTCGAGGCTTTCCCTCGAGGCTTTCCCACAGGGCTGTCCCACGTGCCACCGTGGTGTGAGTCGATCCTGGCGTGAAAGATGAGCCAGTGCAGGGCAAAGAGGTTCCGCTGGAATGGACTGAGACATCTGGGGGACTCTTGGAATGGTGGTACGACCACGGAGTTCCTCTCGCCTTTCCTGTTGAGAGTGCCTCCTCTTGAGATGCGACGGGAACGCCGGGAATTCTTTCCCGTTGAAAGCAGGGAAAGGATCCCTCATCTCGAGCTACGAGGGGGAAACGGGGCTCCTCTGGATGTGGGCGGGACCATCGTTCTTCCTCTCGAGTCGAGACGGGTATGGCGGTGAACTTCTTGAGTTGCAGCAAGGGTGTGAAAGACCCTTTCGAAGTTCCAGAGGTTAGGTGTCATTAGTCTCCAGACGCCTCATCGGAAATAGGCCTAATCTCGCCTGGAAGGGAGAACTTCCTGGATTTTCTCGAGTTGCGGCAGCTGTTCTGGAGTTACGACGGGGACCTCAGGGACCCGCACTGGTGGCCTCAGGAGAGGCCAGTCCCCATGCGAGTTGCTTGGGAGCCTCTCGGGATTCCTCTCCCTTTGATACCGGGGCCAAAAACCTTGTGTGGAGTCAGGGCCGGAACCGAGGATTCCTCTCAGGGGCTGACATGGATCTTTGGGTACTTCTGGAGTCTCCACAGGGGAGTCAGGCCTCGTCTCGAGTGGGGGCATGCACGTGCGCTTTCCTTCCAGGCTGTAGCAGCATTGTCACGCTTCCCGTGGCGTGGATCAAAGGATCTGTGGTTTTCCCTCGAGGCTTTCCTCGAGGCTTTCCCACAGGGCTGTCCCACGTGCCACCGTGGTGTGAGTCGATCCTCGGCGTGAAAGATGAGCCAGTGCAGGGCAAAGAGGTTCCTCTGGAATGGACTGAGACATCTGGGGGACTCTTGGAATGGTGGTACGACCATGGAGTTCCTCTCGCCTTTCCTGTTGAGAGTGCCTCCTCTTGAGATGCGACGGGAACGCCGGGAATTCTTTCCCGTTGAAAGCTGGGAAAAGATCCCTCATCTCGAGCTACGAGGGGGAAACGGGGCTCCTCTGGATGTGGGCGGGACCATCGTGCTTCCTCTCGAGTGGAGACGGGTATGGCGGTGAACTTCTTGAGTTGCAGCAAGGGTGTGAAAGACCCTTCCGAAGTTCCAGAGGTTTGGTGTCATTAGACTCCAGACGCCTCATCGGAAATAGGCCTCATCTCGCCTGGAAGGGAGAACTTCCTGGATTTTCTCGAGTTGCGGCAGGTGTTCTCGAGTTACGACGGGGACCTCAGGGACCCGCCCTGGTGGCCTCAGGAGAGGCCAGTCCCCATGCGAGTTGCTAGGGGGCCTCTCGGGATTCCTCTCCCGTCGATACCGGGGCCAAAAACCTTGTGTGGAGTCAGGGCCGGAACCGAGGATTCCTCTCAGGGGCAGACATGGATCTTTGGGTACTTCTGGAGTCTCCCCAGGGGAGTCAGGCCTCGTCTCGAGTGGGGGCATGCACGTGCGCTTTCCTTCCAGGCTGTAGCAGCAATGTCACGCTTCCCTTCGCATGGATCAAAGGATCTGTGGTTTTCCCTCGAGGCTTTCCCACAGGGCTGTCCCACGTGCCACCGTGGTGTGAGTCGATCGTGGCGTGAAAGATGAGCCAGTGCAGGGCAAAGAGGTTCCTCTGGAATGGACTGAGACATCTGGGGGACTCTTGGAATGGTGGTACGACCATGGAGTTCCTCTCGCCTTTCCTGTTGAGAGTGCCTCCTCTTGAGATGCGACGGGAACGCCGGGAATTCTTTCCCGTTGAAAGCAGGGAAAGGATCCCTCATCTCGAGCTACGAGGGGGAAACGGGGATCCTCTGGATGTGGGCGGGACCATCGTGCTTCCTCTCGAGTGGAGACGGGTATGGCGGTGAACTTCTTGAGTCGCAGCAAAGGTGTGAAAGACCCTTTCGAAGTTCCAGAGGTTAGGTGTCATTAGTCTCCACACGCCTCATCGGAAATATGCCTCATCTCGCCTGGAAGGGAGAACTTCCTGGATTTTCTCGAGTTGCGGCAGGTGTTCTCGAGTTACGACGGGGACCTCAGGGACCCGCCTTGGTGGCTTCAGGAGAGGCCAGTCCCCATGAGAGTTGCTAGGGGGCCTCTCTGGATTCCTCTCCCGTCGATACCGGGGCCAAAAACCTTGTGTGGAGTCAGGGCCGGAACCGAGGATTCCTCTCAGGGGCTGACATGGATCTTTGGGTACTTCTGGAGTCTCCCCAGGGGAGTCAGGCCTCGTCTCGAGTGGGGGCATGCACGTGCGCTTTCCTTCCAGGCTGTAGCAGCAATGTCACGCTTCCCTTCGCATGGATCAAAGGATCTGTGGTTTTCCCTCGAGGCTTTCCCTTGAGGCTTTCCCACAGGGCTGTCCCACGTGCCACCGTGGTGTGAGTCGATCGTGGCGTGAAAGATGAGCCAGTGCAGGGCAAAGAGGTTCCTCTGGAATGGACTGAGACATCTGGGGTCTCTTGGAATGGTGGTACGACCATGGAGTTCCTCTCGCCTTTCCTGTTGAGAGTGCCTCCTCTTGAGATGCGACGGGAACGCCGGGAATTCTTTCCCGTTGAAAGCAGGGAAAGGATCCCTCATCTCGAGCTACGAGGGGGAAACGGGGCTCCTCTGGATGTGGGCGGGACCATCGTGCTTCCTCTCGAGTGGAGACGGGTATGGCGGTGAACTTCTTGAGTTGCAGCAAGGGTGTGAAAGACCCTTGCGAAGTTCCAGAGGTTAGGTGTCATTAGTCTCCAGACGCCTCATCGGAAATAGGCCTCATCTCGCCTGGAAGGGAGAACTTCCTGGATTTTCTCGAGTTGCGGCAGGTGTTCTCGAGTTACGACGGGGACCTCAGGGACCCGCCCTGGTGGCCTCAGGAGAGGCCAGTCCCCATGCGAGTTGCTAGGGGGCCTCTCGGGATTCCTCTCCCGTCGATACCGGGGCCAAAAACCTTGTGTGGAGTCAGGGCCGGAACCGAGGATTCCTCTCAGGGGCTGACATGGATCTTTGGGTACTTCTGGAGTCTCCCCAGGGGAGTCAGGCCTCGTTTCGAGTGGGGGCATGCACGTGCGCTTTCCTTCCAGGCTGTAGCAGCAATGTCACGCTTCCCGACTCGTGGATCAAAGGATCTGCGGTATTCCCTCGAGGCTTTCCCTCGAGGCTTTCCCACAGGGCTGTCCCACGTGCCACCGTGGTGTGAGTCGATCGTGGCGTGAAAGATGAGCCAGTGCAGGGCAAAGAGGTTCCTCTGGAATGGACTGAGACATCTGGGGGACTCTTGGAATGGTGGTACGACCATGGAGTTCCTCTCGCCTTTCCTGTTGAGAGTGCCTCCTCTTGAGATGCGACGGGAACGCCGGGAATTCTTTCCCGTTGAAAGCAGGGAAAGGATCCCTCATCTCGAGCTACGAGGGGGAAACGGGGATCCTCTGGATGTGGGCGGGACCATCGTGCTTCCTCTCGAGTGGAGACGGGTATGGCGGTGAACTTCTTGAGTCGCAGCAAAGGTGTGAAAGACCCTTTCGAAGTTCCAGAGGTTAGGTGTCATTAGTCTCCACACGCCTCATCGGAAATATGCCTCATCTCGCCTGGAAGGGAGAACTTCCTGGATTTTCTCGAGTTGCGGCAGGTGTTCTCGAATTACGACGGGGACCTCAGGGACCCGCCTTGGTGGCTTCAGGAGAGGCCAGTCCCCATGCGAGTTGCTAGGGGGCCTCTCGGGTTTCCTCTCTCGTCGATACCGGGGCCAAAATCCTTGTGTGGAGTCAGGGCCGGAACCGAGGATTCCTCTCAGGGGCTGACATGGATCTTTGGGTACTTCTGGAGTCTCCCCAGGGGAGTCAGGCCTCGTCTCGAGTGGGGGCATGCACGTGCGCTTTCCTTCCAGGCTGTAGCAGCAATGTCACGCTTCCCGTCGCGTGGATCAAAGGATCTGCGGTTTTCCCTCGAAGCTTTCCCTCGAGGCTTTCCCACAGGGCTGTCCCACGTGCCACCGTGGTGTGAGTCGATCCTCGGCGTGAAAGATGAGCCAGTGCAGGGCAAAGAGGTTCCTCTGGAATGGACTGAGACATCTGGGGGACTCTTGGATTGGTGGTACGACAATGGAGTTCCTCTCGCCTTTCCTGTTGAGAGTGCCTCCTTTTGATATGGGACGGGAACGCCGGGAATTCGTTCCCGTTGAAAGCAGGGAAAGGATCGCTCATCTCGAGCTACGAGGGGGAAACGGGGCTCCTCTGGATGTGGGCAGGACCATCGTGCTTCCTCTCGAGTGGAGACGGGTATGGCGGTGAACTTCTTGAGTTGCAGCAAGGGTGTGAAAGGCCCTTTCAAAGTTCCAGAGGTTATGTGCCATTAGTTTCCAGACGCCTCATTGGAAATAGGCCTCATCTCGCCTGGAAGGGAGAACTTCCTGGATTTTCTCGAGGTGCGGCAGGTGTTCTCGAGTTACGACGGGGACCTCAGGAACCCGCACTGGTGGCCTCAGGAGAAGCCAGTCCCCATGCGAGTTGCAAGGGGGCCTCTCGGGATTCCTCTCCCGTCGATACCGGGGCCAAAGACCTTGTGTGGAGTCAGGGCCGGAACCGAGGATTCCTCTCAGGGGCAGACATGGATCTTTGGGTACTTCTGGAGTCTCCCCAGGGGAGTAAGGCCTCGTCTCGAGTGGGGGCATGCACGTGCGCTTTCCTTCCAGGCTGTGGCAGAAATGTCACGCTTCCCGTGGCGTGGATCAAAGGATCTGTGGTTTTCCCTCGAGGCTTTCCTCGAGGCTTTCCCACAGGGCTGTCCCACGTGCCACCGTGGTGTGAGTCGATCCTCGGCGTGAAAGATGAGCCAGTGCAGGGCAAAGAGGTTCCTCTGGAATGGACTGAGACATCTGGGGGACTCTTGGAATGGTGGTACGACCATGGAGTTCCTCTCGCCTTTCCTGTTGAGAGTGCCTCCTCTTGAGATGCGAAGGGAACGCCGGGAATTCTTTCCCGTTGAAAGCAGGGAAAAGATCCCTCATCTCGAGCTACGAGGGGGAAACGGGGCTCCTCTGGATGTGGGCGGGACCATCGTGCTTCCTCTCGAGTGGAGACGGGTATGGCGGTGAACTTCTTGAGTTGCAGCAAGGGTGTGAAAGACCCTTTCGAAGTTCCAGAGTTTAGGTGTCATTAGTCTCCAGACGCCTCATCGGAAATAGGCCTCATCTCGCCTGGAAGGGAGAACTTCCTGGATTTTCTCGAGTTGCGGCAGGTGTTCTCCAGTTACGACGGGGACCTCAGGGACCCGCCCTGGTGGCCTCAGGAGAGGCCAGTCCCCATGCGAGTTGCTAGGGGGCCTCTCGGTATTCCTCTCCCGTCGATACCGGGGCCAAAAACTTTGTGTGGAGTCAGGGCCGGAACCGAGGATTCCTCTCAGGGGCTGACATGGATCTTTGGGTACTTCTGGAGTCTCCCCAGGGGAGTCAGGCCTCGTCTCGAGTGGGGGCATGCACGTGCGCTTTCCTTCCAGGCTGTAGCAGCAATGTCACGATTCCCGTCGCGTGCATCAAAGGATCTGCGGTATTCCCTCGAGGCTTTCCCTCGAGGCTTTCCCACAGGGCTGTCCCACGTGCCACCGTGGTGTGAGTCGATCCTCGGCATGAAAGATGAGCCAGTGCAGGGCAAAGAGGTTCCTCTGGAATGGACTGAGACATCTGGGGGACTCTTGGAATGGTGGTACGACCATGGAGTTCCTCTCGCCTTTCCTGTTGAGAGTGCCTCCTCTTGAGATGCGACGGGAACGCCGGGAATTCTTTCCCGTTGAAAGCAGGGAAAGGATCCCTCATCTCGAGCTACGAGGGGGAAACGGGGATCCTCTGGATGTGGGCAGGACCATCGTGCTTCCTCTCGAGTGGAGACGGGTATGGCGGTGAACTTCTTGAGTTGCAGCAAGGGTGTGAAAGACCCTTTCGAAGTTCCAGAGGTTAGGTGTCATTAGTCTCCAGACGCCTCATCGGAAATAGGCCTCATCTCGCCTGGAAGGGAGAACTTCCTGGGTTTTCTCGAGTTGCAGCCGGTGTTCTCGAATTACGATGGGGACCTCAGGGACCCGCCCTGGTGGCCTCAGGAGAGGCCAGTCCCCATGCGAGTTGCTAGGGGGCCTCTCGGGATTCCTCTCCCTTCGATACCGGGGCCAAAAACCTTGTGTGGAGTCAGGGCCGGAACCGAGGATTCCTCTCAGGGGCTGACATGGATCTTTGGGTACTTGTGGAGTCTCCCCAGGGGAGTCAGGCCTCGTCTCGAGTGGGGGCATGCACGTGCGCTTTCCTTCCAGGCTGTAGCAGCAATGTCACGCTTCCCGTCGCGTGGATCAAAGGATCTGTGATTTTCCCTCGAGGCATTCCCTCGAGGCTTTCCCACAGGGCTGTCCCACGTGCCACCGTGGTGTGAGTCGATCCTCGGCGTGAAAGATGAGCCAGTGCAGGGCAAAGAGTTTCCTCTGGAATGGACTGAGACATCTGGGGGACTCTTGGAATGGTGGTACGACCATGGAGTTCCTCTCGCCTTTCCTGTTGAGAGTGCCTCCTCTTGAGATGCGACGGGAATACCGGGAATTCTTTCCCGTTGAAAGCAGGGAAAGGATCCCTCATCTCGAGCTACGATGGGGAAACGGGGCCCCTCTGGATGTGGGCGGGACCATCGTGCTTCCTCTCGAGTGGAGACGGGTATGGCGGTGAATTTCTTGAGTTTCAGCAAGGGTGTGAAAGACCCTTTCGAAGTTCCAGAGGTTAGGTGTCATTAATCTCCAGACGCCTCATCGGAAATAGGCCTCATCTCGCCTGGAAAGGAGAACTTCCTGGATTTTCTCGAGTTGCGGCAGGTGTTCTCGAGTTACGACGGGGACCTCAGGGACCCGCCCTGGTGGCCTCAGGAGAGGCCAGTCCCCATGCGAGTTGCTAGGGGGCCTCTCGGGATTCCTCTCCCGTCGATACCGGGGCCAAAAACCTTGTGTGGAGTCAGGGCCGGAACCGAGGATTCCTCTCAGGGGCTGACATGGATCTTTGGGTACTTCTGGAGTCTCCCCAGGGGAGTCAGGCCTCGTCTCGAGTGGGGGCATGCACGTGCGCTTTCCTTCCAGGCTGTAGCAGCAATGTCACGCTTCCCGTGGCGTGGATCAAAGGATCTGTGGTTTTCCCTCGAGGCTTTCCCACAGGGCTGTCCCACGTGCCACCGTGGTGTGAGTCGATCCTCGGCGTGAAAGATGAGCCAGTGCAGGGCAAAGAGGTTCCTCTGGAATGGACTGAGACATCTGGGGGACTCTTGGAATGGTGGTACGACCATGGAGTTCCTCTCGCCTTTCCTGTTGAGAGTGCCTCCTCTTGAGATGCGACGGAAACGCCGGCAATTCTTTCCCGTGGAAAGCAGGGAAAGGATCCCTCATCTGGAGCTACGAGGGGGACACGGGGCTCCTCTGGATCTGGGCGGGACCATCGTGCTTCCCTTCGAGTGGAGACGGGTATGGCAGTGAACTTCTTGAGTTGCAGCAAGGGTGTGAAAGACCCTTTCAAAGTTCCAGAGGTTAGGTGTCATTAGTCTCCAGACGCCTCATCGGAAATAGGCCTAATCTCGCCTGGAAGGGAGAACTTCCTGGATTTTCTCGAGTTGCGGCAGGTGTTCTCGAGTTACGACGGGGACCTCAGGGACCCGCCCTGGTGGCCTCAGGAGAGGCCAGTCCCCATGAGGGTTGCTAGGGGGCCTCTTGGGGTTCCTCTCCCGTCAATTCCAGGGCCATAAACCTTGTGTGTAGTCAGGGCCGGAACCGAGGATTCCTCTCAGGGGCTGACATGGACCTTTGGGTACTTCTGGAGTCTCCCCAGGGGAGTCAGGCCTCGTCTCGAGTGGGGGCATGCACGTGCGCATTCCTTCGAGGCTGTAGCAGCAATGTCACGCTTCTTGTGGCGTGGATCAAAGGATCTGTGGTTTTCCCTCGAGGCTTTCCCTCGAGGCTTTCCCACAGGGCTGTCCCACGTGCCACCGTGGTGTGAATCGATCCTCGGGGTGAAAGATGAGCCAGTGCAGGGCAAAGAGGTTCCTCTGGAATGGACTGAGACATCTGGGGGACTCTTGGAATGGTGGTACGACCTTGGAGTTCCTCTCGCCTTTCCTGTTGAGAGTGCCTCCTCTTGAGATGCGATGGGAACGCCGGGAATTCTTTCCCGTTGAAAGCAGGGAAAGGATCCGTCATCTCGAGCTCCGAGGAGGAAACGGGGCTCCTATAGATGTGGGCGGGACCATCGTGCTTCCTCTCGAGTGGAGACGGGTATGGCGGTGAACTTCTTGAGTTGCAGCAAGGGTGTGAAAGACCCTTTCGAAGTTCCAAACGTTAGGGGTCATTAGTCTCCAGACGCCTCATCGCAAATAGGCCTCATCTCGCCTGGAAGGGAGAACTTCCTGGATTTTCTCGAGTTGCAGCAGGTGTTCTCGAGTTACGACGGGGACCTCAGGGACCCGCCCTGGTGGCCTCAGGAGAGGCCAGTCCCCATGCGAGGTGATAGGGGGCCTCTCGGGATTCCTCTCCCGTCGATACCGGGGCCAAAAACCTTGTGTGGAGTCAGGGCCGGAACCGAGGATTCTTCTCAGGGGCTGAGATGGATCTTTGGGTACTTCTGAGGTCTCCCCAGGGGAGTCAGGCCTCGTCTCGAGTGGGGGCATGCACGTGCGCTTTCCTTCCAGGCTGTAGCAGCAATGTCACGCTTCCCGTGGCCTGGATCAAAGGATCTGTGGTTTTCCCTCGAGGCTTTCCCACAGGGCTGTCCCACGTGCCACCGTGGTGTGAGTCGATCCTAGGCGTGAAAGATGAGCCAGTGCAGGGCAAAGAGGTTCCTCTGGAATGGACTGAGACATCTGGGGGACTCTTGGCATGGTGGTACGACCATGGAGTTCCTCTCGCCTTTCCTGTTGAGAGTGCCTCCTCTTGAGATGCGATGGGAACGCTGGGAATTCTTTCCCGTTGAAAGCAGGGAAAGGATCCCTCATCTCGAGCTACGAGGGGGAAACGGGGCTCCTCTGGATGTGGGCGGGACCATCGTGCTTCCTCTCGAGTGGAGACGGGTATGGCGGTGAACTTCTTGAGTTGCAGCAAGGGTGTGAAAGACCCTTTCGAAGTTGCAGAGGTTAGGTGTCATTAGTCTCCAGATGCCTCATCGGAAATAGGCCTCATCTCGCCTGGAAGGGAGAACTTCCTGGATATTCTTCAGTTGCGGCAGGTGTTCTCGAGTTACGACGGGGACCTCAGGGACCCGCCCTGGTGGCCTCAGGAGAGGCCAGTCCCCATGCGAGTTGCTAGGGGGCCTCTCGGGATTTCTCTCTCGTCGATACCGGGGCCAAAAACCTTGTGTGGAGTCAGGGCCGGAACCGAGGATTCCTCTCATGGGTGACATGGATCTTTGGGTACTTCTGGAGTCTCCCCAGGGGAGTCAGGCCTCGTCTCGAGTGGGGGCATGCACGTGCGCTTTCCTTCCAGGCTGTAGCAGCAATGTCACGCTTCCCGTCGCGTGGATCAAAGGATCTGTGGTTTTCCCTCGAGGCTTTCCCTCGAGGCTTTCCCACAGGGCTGTCCCACGTGCCACCGTGGTGTGAGTCGATCCTAGGCGTGAAAGATGAGCCAGTGCAGGGCAAAGAGGTTCCTCTGGAATGGACTGAGACATCTGGGGGACTCTTGTAATGATGGTACGACCATGGAGTTCCTCTCGCCTTTCCTGTTGAGAGTGCCTCCTCTTGAGATGCGACGGGAACGCCGGGAATTCTTTCCCGTTGAATGCAGGGAAAGGATCCCTCATCTCGAGCTACGAGGGGGAAACGGGGCTCCTCTGGATGTGGGCGGGACCGTCGTGCTTCCTCTCGAGTGGAGACGGGTATGGCGGTGAACTTCTTGAGTTGCAGCAAGGGTGTGAAAGACCCTTTCGAAGTTCCAGAGGTTAGGTGTCATTAGTCTCCAGACGCCTCATCGGAAATAGGCCTCATCTCGCCTGGAAGGGAGAACTTCCTGGATTTTCTCGAGTTGCGGCAGGTGTTCTCGAGTTACGACGGGGACCTCAGGGACCCGCCCTGATGGCCTCAGGAGAGGCCAGGCCCATGCGAGATGCTAGGGGGCCTCTCGGGATTCCTCTCCCGTGGATACCGGGGCCAAAAACCTTGTGTGGATTCAGGGCCGGAACCGAGGATTCCTCTCAGGGTTGACATGGATCTTTGGGTACTTCTGGAGTCTCCCCAGGGGAGTCAGGCCTCGTCTCGAGTGGGGGCATGCACGTGCGCTTTCCTTCCAGGCTGTAGCAGCAATGTCACGCTTCCCGTCGCGTGGATCAAAGGATCTGTGGTTTTCCCCCGAGGCTTTCAAACAGGGCTGTCCCACGTGCCACCGTGGTGTGATTCGATCCTCGGCGTGAAAGATGAGCCAGTGCATGGCAAAGAGGTTCCTCTGGAATGGACTGAAACATCTGGGGGACTCTTGGAATGGTGGTACGACCATGGAGTTCCTCTCGCCTTTCCTGTTGAGAGTGCCTCCTCTTGAGATGCGACGGGAATGCCGGGAATTCTTTCCCGTTGAAAGCAGAGAAAGGATCCCTCATCTCGAACTCCGAGGGGGAAACGGGGCTCCTCTGATGTGGGCGGAACCATCGTGCTTCCTCTGGAGTGGAGACGGGTATGGCGGTGAACTTCTTGAGTTGCAGCAATGGTGTGAAAGACCCTTACGAAGTTCCAGAGGTTAGGTGTCATTAGTCTCCAGACGCCTCATCGGAAATAGGCCTCATCTCGCCTGGAAGGGAGAACTTCCTGGGTTTTCTCGAGTTGCGGGAGGTGTTCTCGAGTTAAGACGGGGACCTCAGGGACCCGTCCTAGTGGCCTCAGGAGAGGCCAGTCCCCATGCGAGTTGCTAGGGGGCCTCTCGGGATTCCTCTCCCGTCGATACCGGGGCCAAAAACCTTGTGTGGAGTCAGGGCGGGAACCGAGGATTCCTCTCAGGGGTGACATGGATCTTTGGGTACTTCTGGAGTCTCCCCAGGGGAGTCAGGCCTCGTCTCGAGTGGGGGCATGCACGTGCGCTTTCCTTCCAGGCTGTAGCAGCAATGTCACGCTTCCTGTGGCGTGGATCAAAGGATCTGTGGTTTTCCCTCGAGGCTTTCCCTCGAGGCTTTCCCACAGGGCTGTCCCACGTGCCACCGTGGTGTCAGTCGATCCTCGGCGTGAAAGATGAGCCAGTGCAGGGCAAAGAGATTCCTCTGGAATGGACTGAGACATCTGGGGGACTCTTGGAATGGTGGTACGACCATGGAGTTCCTCTCGCCTTTCCTGTTGAGAGTGCCTCCGCTTGAGATGCGACGGGAACGCCGGGAATTCTTTCTCATTGAAAGCAGGGAAAGGATTCCTCATCTCGAGCTACGAGGGGGAAAGGGGGCTCCTCTGGATGTGGGCGGGACGATCGTGCTTCCTCTCCAGTGGAGACGGGTATGGCGGTGAACTTCTTGAGTTGCAGCAAGGGTGTGAAAGACCCTTTCGAAGTTCCAGAGGTTAGGTGTCATTAGTCTCCAGACGCCTCATCGGAAATAGGCCTCATCCTGCCTGGAAGGGAGAACTTCCTGGATTTTCTCGAGTTGCGGCAGGTGTTCTCGAGTTACGACGGGGACCTCAGGGACCCGCCCTGGTGGCCTCAGGAGAGGCCAGTCCCCATGCGAGTTGCTAGGGGGTCTCTCGGGATTCCTCTCCCGTCGATACCGGGGCCAAAAAGCTTGTGTGGAGTCAGGGCCGGAACCGAGGATTCTTCTCAGGGGCTGACATGGATCTTTGGGTACTTCTGGAGTCTCGCCAGGGGAGACAGGCCCCATCTCGAGTGGGGGCATGCACGTGCGCTTTCCTTCCAGGCTGTAGCAGCAATGTCACGCTTTCCATCGCGTGGATCAAAGGATCTGTGGTTTTTCCACAGGTTTGTCCCACGTGCCACCGTGGTGTGAGTCGATCCTCGGCGTGAAAGATGAGCCAGTGCAGGGCAAAGAGGTTCCTCTGGAATGGACTGAGACATCTGGGGGACTCTTGGAATGGTGGTACGACCATGGAGTTCCTCTCGCCTTTCCTGTTGAGAGTGCCTCCTCTTGAGATGCGACGGGAACGCCGGGAATTCTTTCCCGTTGGAAGCAGGGAAAGGATCGCTCATCTCGAGCTACGAGGGGGAAACGGGGCTCCTCTGGATGTGGGCGGGACCATCGTGCTTCCTCTCGAGTGGAGACGGGTATGGCGGTGAACTTCTTGAGTTGCAGCAAGGGTGTGAAAGACCTTTTCGAAGTTCCAGAGGTTAGGTGTCATTAGTCTCCAGACGCCTCATCGGAAATAGGCCTCATCTCGCCTGGAAGGGAGAACTTCCTGGATTTTCTCGAGTTGCGGCAGGTGCTCTCGAGTTACGACGGGGACCTCAGGGACCCGCCCTGATGGCCTCAGGAGAGGCCAGTCCCCATGCGAGTTGCTAGGGGGCCTCTCGGGATTCCTCTCCCATCGATACCGGGGCCAAAAACCTTGTGTGGAGTCAGGGCCGGAAACGAGGATTCCTCTCAGGGGCTGACATGGATCTTTGGGTACTTCTGGAGTCTCCCCAGGGGAGTCAGGCCTCGGCTCGAGTGAGGGCATGCACTTGCGCTTTCCTTCCAGGCTGTAGCAGCAATGTCACGCTTCCCGAGGCGTGGATCAAAGGATCTGTGGTTTTCCCTCGAG
Source organism: Capricornis sumatraensis (assembly GCF_032405125.1). Taxonomy (NCBI): domain Eukaryota; kingdom Metazoa; phylum Chordata; class Mammalia; order Artiodactyla; family Bovidae; genus Capricornis; species Capricornis sumatraensis. Next base: position 5,599,315 of record NW_027184613.1, read on the forward strand.
GCTTTCCCTCGAGGCTTTCCCACAGGGCTGTCCCACGTGCCACCGTGGTGTGAGTCGATCCTCGGCGTGAAAGATGAGCCAGTGCAGGGCAAAGAGTTTCCTCTGGAATGGACTGAGACATCTGGGGGACTCTTGGAATGGTGGTGCGACCATGGAGTTCCTCTCGCCTTTCCTGTTGAGAGTGCCTCCTCTTGAGATGCGACGGGAACGCCGGGAATTCTTTCCCGTTGAAAGCAGGGAAAGGATCCCTCATCCCGAGCTCCGAGGGGGAAACGGGGCTCCTCTGGATGTGGGCGGGACCATCGTGCTTCCTCTCGAGTGGAGACGGGTATGGCGGTGAACTTCTTGAGTTGCAGCAAGGGTGTGAAAGACCCTTTCCAAGTTCCAGAGGTTAGGTGTCATTAGTCTCCAGACGCCTCATCGGAAATAGGCCTCATCTCGCCTGGAAGGGAGAACTTCCTGGATTTTCTCGAGTTGCGGCAGGTGTTGTCGAGTTACGACGGGGACCTCAGGGACCCGCCCTGGTGGCCTCAGCAGAGGCCAGTCCCCATGCGAGTTGCTAGGGGGCCTCCCGGGATTCCTCTCCCGTCGATACCGGGGCCAAAAACCTTGTGTGGAGTCAGGGCCCAAACCGAGGATTCCTCTCAGTGGCTGACATGGATCTTTGGGTACTTCTGGAGTCTCGGCAGGGGAGACAGGCCTCGTCTCGAGTGGGGGCATGCACGTGCACTTTCCTTCCAGGCTGTAGCAGCAATGTGACGCTTCCCGTCGCGTGGATCAAAGGATCTGTGGTTTTCCCTCGAGGCTTTCCCTCGAGGCTTTCCCACAGGGCTGTCCCACGTGCCACCGTGGTGTGAGTCGATCCTCGGCGTGAAAGATGAGCCAGTGCAGGGCAAAGAGGTTCCTCTGGAATGGACTGAGACATCTGGGGGACTCTTGGAATGGTGGTACGACGATGGAGTTCCTCTCGCCTTTGCTGTTGAGAGTGCCTCCTCTTGAGATGGGACGGGAAAACCGGGAATTCTTTCCCGTTGAAAGCAGGGAAAGGATCGCTCATCTCGATCTAGGAGGGGGAAACGAGGCTCCTCTGGATGTGGGCGGGACCATCGTGCTTCCTCTAGAGTTGAGACGGATATGGCGGTGAACTTCTTGAGTTGCAGCAAGGGTGTGAAAGACCTTTTCGACGTTCAAGAGGTTAGGTGTCATTAGTCTCCAGACGCCTCATCGGAAATAGGCCTCATCTCGCCTGGATGGGAGAACTTCCTGGATTTTCTCGAGTTGCGGCTGGTGTTCTCGAGTTACGACGGGGACCTCAGGGACCCGCCCTGGTGGCCTCAGGAGAGGCCAGTCCCCATGCGAGTTGCTAGGGTGCCTTTCGGGATTCCTCTCCCGTCGATACTGGGGCAAAAAACCTTGTGTGGAGTCAGGGCCGGAACCGAGGATTCCTCTCAGTGGCTGACATGGATCTTTGGGTACTTCTGGAGTCTCCCCAGGGGAGTCAGGCCTCGTCTCGAGTGGGGGCATGCACGTGCACTTTCCTTCCAGGCTGTAGCAGCAATGTCACGCTTCCCGTGGCGTGGATCAAAGGATCTGTGGTTTTCCCTCGAGGCTTTCCCTCGAGTCTTTCCCACAGGGCTGTCCCACGTGCCACCGTGGTGTCAGTCGATCCTCGGCGTGAAAGATGAGCCAGTGCAGGGCAAAGAGATTCCTCTGGAATGGACTGAGACATCTGGGGGACTCTTGGAATGGTGGTACGACCATGGAGTTCCTCTCGCCTTTCCTGTTGAGAGTGCCTCCGCTTGAGATGCGACGGGAACGCCGGGAACTCTTTCCCATTGAAAGCAGGGAAAGGATTCCTCATCTCGAGCTACGAGGGGGAAAGGGGGCTCCTCTGGATGTGGGCGGGACGATCGTGCTTCCTCTCGAGTGGAGACGGGTATGGCGGTGAACTTCTTGAGTTGCAGCAAGGGTGTGAAAGACCCTTTCGAAGTTCCAGAGGTTAGGTGTCATTAGTCTCCAGACGCCTCATCGGAAATAGGCCTCATCCTGCCTGGAAGGGAGAACTTCCTGGATTTTCTCGAGTTGTGGCAGGTGTTCTCGAGTTACGACGGGGACCTCAGGGACCCGCCCTGGTGGCCTCAGGAGAGGCCAGTCCCCATGCGAGTTGCTAGGGGGCCTCTCGGGATTCCTCTGCCGTCGATACCCGGGCCAAAAACCTTGTGTGGAGTCAGGGCCGGAACCGAGGATTCCTCTCACGGGCTGATATGGATCTTTGGGTACTTCTGGAGTCTCGCCAGGGGAGACAGGCCCCATATCGAGTGGGGGCATGCACGTGCGCTTTCCTTCAAGGCTGTAGCAGCAATGTCACGCTTTCCATCGCGTGGATCAAAGGATCTGTGGTTTTTCCACAGGTTTGTCCCACGTGCCACCGTGGTGTGAGTCGATCCTCGGCGTGAAAGATGAGCCAGTGCAGGGCAAAGAGGTTCCTCTGGAATGGACTGAGACATCTGGGGGACTCTTGGAATGGTGGTACGACCATGGAGTTCCTCTCGCCTTTCCTGTTGAGAGTGCCTCCTCTTGAGATGCGACGGGAACGCCGGGAATTCTTTCCCGTTGGAAGCAGGGAAAGGATCGCTCATCTCGAGCTAGGAGGGGGAAACGGGGCTCCTCTGGATGTGGACGGGACCATCGTGCTTCCTCTAGAGTGGAGACGGGTATGGCGGTGAACTTCTTGAGTTGCAGCAAGGGTGTGAAAGACCCTTTAGAAGTTCCAGAGGTTAGGTGTCATTAGTCTCCAAACGCCTCATCGGAAATAGGCCTCATCTCGCCTGGAAGGGAGAACTTCCTGGATTTTCTCGAGTTGCGGCAGGTGTTCTCGAGTTACGACGGGGACCTCAGGGACCCGCCCTGGTAGCCTCAGGAGAGGCCAGTCCCCATGCGAGTTGCTAGGGGGCCTCTCGGGATTCCTCTCCCGTCGATACCGGGGCCAAAAACCTTGTGTGGAATCAGGGCCGGAACCGAGGATTCCTCTCAGTGGCTGACATGGATCTTTGGGTACTTCTGGAGTCTCCCCAGGGGAGTCAGGCCTCGTCTCGAGTGGGGGCATGCACGTGCGCTTTCCTTCAAGGCTGTAGCAGCAATGTCACGCTTCCCGTCGCGTGAATTAAACGATCTGTGGTTTTCCCTCAAGGCTTTCCCTCGAGGCTTTCCCACAGGGCTGTCCCACGTGCCACCGTGGTGTGAGTCGATCCTCGGCGTGAAAGATGAGCCAGTGCAGGGCAAAGAGGTTCCTCTGGAATGGACTGAGACATCTGGGGGACTCTTGGAATGGTGGTACGACCATGGAGTTCCTCTCGCCTTTCATGTTGAGAGTGCCTCCTCTTGAGATGCAAAGGGAACTCCGGGAAATCTTTCCCGTTGAAAGCAGGGAAAGGATCCCTCATCTCGAGCTACGAGGGGGAAACGGGGCTCCTCTGGATGTGGGCGGGACCATCGTGCTTCCTCTCGAGTGGAGACGGGTATGGCGGTGAACTTCTTGAGTTGCAGCAAGGGTGTGAAAGACCCTTTCGAAGTTCCAGAGGTTAGGTGTCATTAGTCTCCAGACGCCTCATCGGAAATAGGCCTCATCTCGCCTGGAAGGGAGAACTTCCTGGATTTTCTCGAGTTGCGGCAGGTGTTCTCGAGTTACGACGGGGACCTCAGGGACCCGCCCTGGTGGCCTCAGGAGAGGCCAGTCCCCATGCGACTTGCTAGGGGGCCTCTCGGGATTCCTCTCCCGTCGATACCGGGGCCAAAAACCTTGTGTGGAGTCAGGGCCGGAACCGAGAATTCCTCTCAGGGGCTGACATGGATCTTTGGGTATTTCTGGAGTCTCCCCATGGGAGTCAGGCCTCGTCTCGAGTGGGGGCATGCACGTGCGCTTTCCTTCCAGGCTGTAGCAGCAATGTCACGCTTCCCGTGGCGTGGATCAAAAAATCTGTGGTTTTCCCTCGAGGCTTTCCCTCGAGGCTTTCCCACAGGGCTGTCCCACGTGCCACCGTGGTGTGAGTCGATCCTCGGTGTGAAAGATGAGCCAGTGCAGGGCAAAGAGGTTCCTCTGGAATGGACTGAGACATCTGGGGGACTCTTGGAATGGTGGTAAGACCATGGAGTTCCTCTCGCCTTTGCTGTTGAGAGTGCCTCCTCTTGAGATGGGACGGGAATACCGGGAATTCTTTCCCGTTGAAAACAGGGAAAGGATTCCTCATCTCGAGCTACGAGGGGGAAACGGGGCTCCTCTGGATGTGGGCGGGACCATCGTGCTTCCTCTCGAGTGGAGACGGGTATGGCGGTGAACTTCTTGAGTTGCAGCAAGGGTGTGAAAGACCCTTTCGAAGTTCCAGAGGTTAGGTGTCATTAGTCTCCAGACGCCTCATCGGAAATAGGCCTCATCTCGCCTGGAAGGGTGAACTTCCTGGATTTTCTCGAGTTGCGGCAGGTGTTCTCGAGTTACGACGGGGACCTCAGGGACCCGCCCTGGTGGCCTCAGGAGAGGCCAGTCCCCATTCGACTTGCTAGGGGGCCTCTCGGGATTCCTCTCCCTTCGATACCGGGGCCAAAAACCTTGTGTGGAGTTAGGGCCGCAACCGAGGATTCCTTTCAGGGGCTGATATGGATCTTTGGGTACTTCTGGAATCTCGCCAGGGGAGACAGGCCTCATCTCGAGTGGGGGCATGCACATGCGCTTTCGTTCCAGGCTGTAGCAGCAATGTCACGCTTCCCGTGGCGTGGATCAAAGGATCTGTGGTTTTCCCTCGAGGCTTTCCCTCGAGGCTTTCCCACAGGGCTGTCCCACGTGCCACCGTGGTGTGAGTAGATCCTCGGCGTGAAAGATGAGCCAGTGCAGGGCAAAGAGGTTCCTCTGGAATGGACTGAGACATCTGGGGGACTCTTGAAATGGTGGTACGACCATGCAGTTCCTCTCGCCTTTCCTGTTGAGAGTGCCTCCTCTTGAGATGCGACTGGAACGCCGGGAATTCTTTCCCGTTGAAAGCAGGGAAAGGATCCCTCATCTCGAGCTACGAGGGGGAAACGGGGCTCCTCTGGATGTGGGCGGGACCATCGTGCTTCCTCTCGAGTGGAGACGGGTATGGCGGTGAACTTCTTGAGTTGCAGCAAGGGTGTGAAAGACCCTTTCGAAGTTCCAGAGGTTAGGTGTCATTAGTCTCCAGACGCCTCATCGGAAATAGGCCTCATCCTGCCTGGAAGGGAGAACTTCCTGGATTTTCTCGAGTTGTGGCAGGTGTTCTCGAGTTACGACGGGGACCTCAGGGACCCGCCCTGGTGGCCTCAGGAGAGGCGAGTCCCCATGCGAGTTGCTAGGGGGCCTCTCCGGATTCCTCTCCCATCGATACCCGGGCCAAAAACCTTGTGTGGAGTCAGGGCCGGAACCGAGGATTCCTCTCACGGGCTGATATGGATCTTTGGGTACTTCTGGAGTCTCGCCAGGGGAGACAGGCCCCATCTCGAGTGGGGGCATGCACGTGCGCTTTCCTTCCAGGCTGTAGCAGCAATGTCACGCTTTCCATCGCGTGGATCAAAGGATCTGTGGTTTTTCCGCAGGTTTGTCCCACGTGCCACCGTGGTGTGAGTCGATCCTCGGCGTGAAAGATGAGCCAGTGCAGGGCAAAGAGGTTCCTCTGGAATGGACTGAGACATCTGGGGGACTCTTGGAATTGTGGTACGACCATGGAGTTCCTCTCGCCTTTCCTGTTGAGAGTGCCTCCTCTTGAGATGCGACGGGAACACCGGGAATTCTTTCCCGTTGGAAGCAGGGAAAGGATAGCTCATCTCGAGCTAGGAGGGGGAAACGGGGCTCCTCTGGATGTGGGCGGGACCATCGTGCTTCCTCTAGAGTGGAGACGGGTATGGCGGTGAACTTCTTGAGTTGCAGCAAGGGTGTGAAAGACCCTTTAGAAGTTCCAGAGGTTAGGTGTCATTAGTCTCCAGACGCCTCATCGGAAATAGGCCTCATCTCGCCTGGAAGGGAGAACTTCCTGGATTTTCTCGAGTTGCGGCAGGTGTTCTCGAGTTACGACGGGGACCTCAGGGACCCGCCCTGGTAGCCTCAGGAGAAGCCAGTCCCCATGCGAGTTGCTAGGGGGCCTCTCGGGATTCCTCTCCCGTCGATACCGGGGCCAAAAATCTTCTGTGGAGTCAGGGCCGGAACCGAGGATTCCTCTCAGTGGCTGACATGGATCTTTGGGTACTTCTGGAGTCTCCCCAGGGGAGTCAGGCCTCGTCTCCAGTGGGGGAATGCACGTGCGCTTTCCTTCAAGGCTGTAGCAGCAATGTCACGCTTCCCGTGGCGTGAATCAAACGATCTGTGGTTTTCCCTCGAGGCTTTCCCTCGAGGCTTTCCCACAGGGCTGTCCCACGTGCCACCGTGGTGTGAGTCGATCCTCGGCGTGAAAGATGAGCCAGTGCAGGGCAAAGAGGTTCCTCTGGAATGGACTGAGACATCTGGGGGACTCTTGGAATGGTGGTACGACCATGGAGTTCCTCTCGCCTTTCCTGTTGAGAGTGCCTCCTCTTGAGATGCGAAGGGAACTCCGGGAAATCTTTCCCGTTGAAAGCAGGGAAAGGATCCCTCATCTCGAGATACGAGGGGGAAACGGGGCTCCTCTGGATGTGGGCGGGACCATCGTGCTTCCTCTCGAGTGGAGACGGGTATGGCGGTGAACTTCTTGAGTTGCAGCAAGGGTGTGAAAGACCCTTTCGAAGTTCCAGAGGTGAGGTGTCATTAGTCTCCTGACGCCTCATCGGAAATAGGCCTCATCTCGATTGGAAGGGAGAACTTCCTGGATTTTCTCGAGTTGCGGCAGGTGTTCTCGAGTTACGACGGGGACCTCAGGGACCCGCCCTGGTGGCCTCAGGAGAGGCCAGTCCCCATGCGACTTGCTAGGGGGCCTCTCGGGATACCTCTCCCGTCGATACCGGGGCCAAAAACCTTGTGTGGAGTCAGGGCCGGAACCGAGAATTCCTCTCAGGGGCTGACATGGATCTTTGGGTATTTCTGGAGTCTCCCCATGGGAGTCAGGCCTCGTCTCGAGTGGGGGCATGCACGTGCGCTTTCCTTCCAGGCTGTAGCAGCAATGTCACGCTTCCCGTGGCGTGGATCAAAGGATCTGTGGTTTTCCCTCGAAGCTTTCCCTCGAGGCTTTCCCACAGGGCTGTCCCACGTGCCACCGTGGTGTGAGTCGATCCTCGGCGTGAAAGATGAGCCAGTGCAGGGCAAAGAGGTTCCTCTGGAATGGACTGAGACATCTGGGGGACTCTTGGAATGGTGGTACGACCATGGAGTTCCTCTCGCCTTTCCTGTTGAGAGTGCCTCCTCTTGAGATGCGAAGGGAACTCCGGGAAATCTTTCCCGTTGAAAGCAGGGAAAGGATCCCTCATCTCGAGCTACGAGGGGGAAACGGGGCTCCTCTGGATGTGGGCGGGACCATCGTGCTTCCTCTCGAGTGGAGACGGGTATGGCGGTGAACTTCTTGAGTTGCAGCAAGGGTGTGAAAGACCCTTTCGAAGTTCCAGAGGTTAGGTGTCATTAGTCTCCAGACGCCTCATCGGAAATAGGCCTCATCTCGCCTGGAAGGGAGAACTTCCTGGATTTTCTCGAGTTGCGGCAGGTGTTCTCGAGTTACGACGGGGACCACAGGGACCCGCCCTGGTGGCCTCAGGAGAGGCCAGTCCCCATGGGACTTGCTAGGGGGCCTCTTGGGATTCCTCTCCCGTCGATACCGGGGCCAAAAACCTTGTCTGGAGTCAGGGCCAGAACCGAGGATTCCTCTCAGGGGCTGACATGGATCTTTGGGTATTTCTGGAGTCTCCCCATGGGAGTCACGCCTAGTCTCGAGTGGGGGCATGCACGTGCGCTTTCCTTCCAGGCTGTAGCAGCAATGTCACGCTTCCCGTGGCGTGGATCAAAGGATCTGTGGTTTTCCCTCGAGGCTTTCCCTCGAGGCTTTCCCACAGGGCTGTCCCACGTGCCACCGTGGTGTTAGTCGATCCTCGGTGTGAAAGATGAGCCAGTGCAGGGCAAAGAGCTTCCTCTGGAATGGACTGAGACATCTGGGGGACTCTTGGAATGGTGGTAAGACCATGGAGTTCCTCTCGCCTTTGCTGTTGAGAGTGCCTCCTCTTGAGATGCGTCGGGAATACCGGGAATTCTTTCCCGTTGAAAGCATGGAAAGGATTCCTCATCTCGAGCTACGAGGGGGAAACGGGGCTCCTCTGGATGTGGGCGGGACCATCGTGCTTCCTCTCGAGTGGAGACGGGTATGGCGGTGAACTTCTTGAGTTGCAGCAAGGGTGTGTAAGACCCTTTCGAAGTTCCAGAGGTTAGGTGTCATTAGTCTCCAGACGCCTCATCGGAAATAGGCCTCATCTCGCCTGGAAGGGTGAACTTCCTGGATTTTCTCGAGTTGCGGCAGGTGTTCTCGAGTTACGACGGGGACCTCAGGGACCCGCCCTGGTGGCCTCAGGAGAGGCCAGTCCCCATTCGACTTACTAGGGGGCCTCTCGGGATTCCTCTCCCTTCGATACCGGGGCCAAAAACCTTTTGTGGATTTAGGGCCGGAACCGAGGATTCCTTTCAGGGGCTGATATAGATCTTTGGGTACTTCTGGAGTCTCGCCAGGGGAGACAGGCCTCATCTCGAGTGGGGGCATGCACGTGCGCTTTTGTTCCAGGCTGTAGCAGCAATGTCACGCATCCCGTGGCGTGGATCAAAGGATCTGTGGTTTTCCCTCGAGGCTTTCCCTCGAGGCTTTCCCACAGGGCTGTCCCACGTGCCACCGTGGTGTGAGTCGATCCTCGCCATGAAAGATGAGCCAGTGCAGGGCAAAGAGGTTCCTCTGGAATGGACTGAGACATCTGGGGGACTCTTGAAATGGTGGTACGACCATGCAGTTCCTCTCGCCTTTCCTGTTGAGAGTGCCTCCTCTTGAGATGCGACGGGAACGCCGGGAATTCTTTCCCGTTGAAAGCAGGGAAAGGATCCCTCATCTCGAGCTACGAGGGGGAAACGGGGCTCCTCTGGATGTGGGCGGGACCATCGTGCTTCCTCTCGAGTGGAGACGGGTATGGCGGTGAACTTCATGAGTTGCAGCAAGGGTGTGAAAGACCCTTTCGAAGTTCCAGAGGTTAGGTGTCATTAGTCTCCAGACGCCTCATCGGAAATAGGCCTCATATCGCCTGGAAGGGGGAACTTCCTGGAATTTCTCGAGTTGTGGCAGGTGTTCTCGAGTTACGACGGGGACCTCAGGGACCCGCCCTGGTGGCCTCAGGAGAGGCCAGTCCCTATGCGAGTTGCTAGGCGGCCTCTCGGGATTCCTCTCCCGTCGATACCGGGGCCAAAAACCTTGTGTGGAGTCAGGGCCGGAACCGAGGATTCCTCTCAGGGGCTGACATGGATCTTTGGGTACTTCTGGAGTCTCCCCAGGGGAGTCAGGCCTCGTCTCGAGTCTGGGCATGCACGTGCACTTTCCTTCCAGGCTGTAGCAGCAATGTCACGCTTCCCGTGGCGTGGATCAAAGGATCTGTGGTTTTCCCTCGAGGCTTTCCCTCGAGGCTTTCCCACAGGGCTGTCCCACGTGCCACCGTGGTGTGAGTCGATCCTCGGCGTGAAAGATGAGCAAGTGCAGGGCAAAGAGGTTCCTCTGGAATGGACTGAGACATCTGGGGGACTCTTGGAATGGTGGTACGACCATGGAGTTCCTCTCGCCTTTCCTGTTGAGAGTGCCTCCGCTTGAGATGCGACGGGAACGCCGGGAATTCTTTCCCATTGAAAGCAGGGAAAGAATTCCTCATCTCGAGCTACGAGGGGGAAAGGGGGCTCCTCTGGATGTGGGCGGGACGATCGTTCTTCCTCTCGAGTGGAGACGGGTATGGCGGTGAACTTCTTGAGTTGCAGCAAGGGTGTGAAAGACCCTTTCGAAGTTCCAGAGGTTAGGTGTCATTAGTCTCCAGACGCCTCATCGGAAATAAGCCTCATCTCGCCTGGAAGGGGGAACTTCCTGGAATTTCTCGAGTTGCGGCTGGTGTTCTCGAGTTACGACGGGGACCTCAGGGACCCGCCCTGGAGGCCTCAGGAGAGGCCAGTCCCCATGCGAGTTGCTAGGGGGCCTCTCGGGATTCCTCTCCCGTCGATACCGGGTCCAAAAACCTTGTGTGGAGTCAGGGCCGGAAACGAGGATTCCTCTCATGGGCTGACATGGATCTTTGGGTACTTCTGGAGTCTCCCCAGGGGAGTCAGGCCTCGGCTCGAGTGGGGGCATGCACGTGCGCTTTCCTTCCAGGCTGTAGCAGCAATGTCACGCTTCCCATCGCGTGGATCAAAGGATCTGTGGTTTTCCCACAGGGCTCTCCCACGAGCCACCGTGGTGTGAGTCGGTCCTCGGCGTGAGAGATGAGCCAGTGCAGGGCAAAGAGGTTCCTCTGGAATGGACTGAGATATCTGGGGGACTCTTGGAATGGTGGTACAACCATGGAGTTCCTCTCGCCTTTCCTGTTGAGAGTGCCTCCTATTGAGATGCGACGGGAACGCCGGGAATTCTTTCCCGTTGAAAGCAGGGAAAGGATTCCTCATCTCGAGCTACGAGGGGGAAACGGGGCTCCTCTGGATGTGGGCGGGACCATCGTGCTTCCTCTAGAGTGGAGACGGGTATGGCGGTGAACTTCTTGAGTTGCAGCAAGGGTGTGAAAGACCCTTTCGAAGTTCCAGAGGTTAGGTGTCATTAGTCTCCAGACGCCTCATCGGAAATAGGCCTCATCTCGCCTGGAAGGGAGAACTTCCTGGATTTTCTCGAGTTGCGGCAGGTGTTCTCGAGTTACGACGGGGACCTCAGGGACCCGCCCTGGTGGCCTCAGGAGAGGCCAGTCCCCATGCGAGTTGCTAGGGGGCCTCTCGGGATTGCTCTCCCGTCGATACCGGGGCCAAAAACCTTGTGTGGAGTCAGGGCCGGAACCGAGGATTCCTCTCAGTGGCTGACATGGATCTTTGGGTACTTCTGGAGTCTCCCCAGGGGAGTCAGGCCTCGTCTCAAGTGGGGGCATGCACGTGCGCTTTCCTTCAAGGCTGTAGCAGCAATGTCACGCTTCCCGTGGCGTGAATCAAACGATCTGTGGTTTTCCCTTGAGGCTTTCCCTCGAGGCTTTCCCACAGGGCTGTCCCACGTGCCACCGTGGTGTGAGTCGATCCTCGGCGTGAAAGATGAGCCAGTGCAGGGCAAAGAGGTTCCTCTGGAATGGACTGAGACATCTGGGGGACTCTTGGAATGGTGGTACGACCATGGAGTTCCTCTCGCCTTTCCTGTTGAGAGTGCCTCCTCTTGAGATGCGATGGGAACGCCGGGAATACTTTCCCATTGAAAGCAGGGAAAGGATCCCTCATCTCGAGCTACGAGGGGGAAACGGGGCTCCTCTGGATGTGGGCGGGACCATTGTGCTTCCTCTCGAGTGGAGACGGGTATGGCGGTGAACTTCCTGAGTTGCAGCAAGGGTGTGAAAGACCCTTTCGAAGTTCCAGAGGTTAGGTGTCATTAGTCTCCAGACGCCTCATCGGAAATAGGCCTCATCTCGCCTGGAAGGGAGAACTTCCTGGATTTTCTCGAGTTGCGGCAGGTGTTCTCGAGTTACGACGGGGACCTCAGGGACCCGCCCTGGTGGCCTCAGGAGAGGCCAGTCCCCATGCGAGTTGCTAGGGGCCCTCTCGGGATTCCTCTCCCGTCGATACCGGGGCCAAAAACCTTGTGTGGAGTCAGGGCCGGAACCGAGGATTCCTCTCAGGGGCTGACATGGATCTTTGGGTACTTCTGGAGTCTCCCCAGGGGAGTCAGGCCTCGTCTCGAGTCGGGGCATGCACGTGCGCTTTCCTTCCAGGCTGTAGCAGCAATGTCACGCTTCCCGTGGCGTGGATCAAAGGATCTGTGGTTTTCCCTCGAGGCTTTCCCTCGAGGCTTTCCCACAGGGCTGTCCCACGTGCGACCGTGGGGTGAGTCGATCCTCGGCGTGAAAGATGAGCCAGTGTAAGGCAAAGAGCTTCCTCTGGAATGGACTGAGACATCTGGGGGACTCTTGGAATGGTGGTACGACCATGGAGTTCCTCTCGCCTTTCCTGTTGAGAGTGCCTCCTCTTGAGATGAGACGGGAACGCCGGGAAGTCTTTCCCGTTGAAAGCAGGGAAAGGATCCCTCATCTCGAGCTACGAGGGGGAAACGGGGCTCCTCTGGATGGGGGCGGGACTATCGTGCTTCCTCTCGAGTGGAGACGGGTATGGCGGTGAACTTCTTGAGTTGCAGCAAGGGTGTGAAAGACCCTTTCGAAGTTCCAGAGGTTAGGTGTCATTAGTCTCCAGACGCCTCATCGGAAATAGGCCTCATCTCGCCTGGAAGGGAGAACTTCCTGGATTTTCTCGAGTTGCGGCAGGTGTTCTCGAGTTACGACGGGGACCTCAGGGACCCGCCCTGGTGGCCTCAGGAGAGGCCAGTCCCCATGCGAGTTGCTAGGGGGCCTCTCGGGATTCCTCTCCCGTCGATACCGGGGCCAAAAACCTTGTGTGGCGTCAGGGCCGGAACCGAGGATTACTCTCAGGGGCTGATATGGATCTTTGGGTACTTCTGTAGTCTCGCCAGGGGAGACAGGCCTCGTCTCGAGTGGGGGCATGCACGTGCACTTTCCTTCCAGGCTGTAGCAGCAATGTCACGCTTCCCGTCGCATGGATCAAAGGATCTGTGGTTTTCCCTCGAGGCTTTCCCTCGAGGCTTTCCCACAGGGCTGTCCCACGTGCCACCGTGGTGTGAGTCGATCCTCGGCGTGAAAGATGAGCCAGTGCAGGGCAAAGAGTTTCCTCTGGAATGGACTGAGACATCTGGGGGACTCTTGGAATGGTGGTACGACCATGGAGTTCCTCTCGCCTTTGCTGTTGAGAGTGCCTCCTCTTGAGATGGGACGGGAATACAGGGAATTCTTTCCCGTTGAAAGCAGGGAAAGGATTCCTCATCTCGAGCTACGAGGGGGAAACGGGGCTCCTGTGGATGTGGGCGGGACCATCGTGCTTCCTCTCGAGTGGAGACGGGTATGGCGGTGAACTTCTTGAATTGCAGCAAGGGTGTGAAAGACCTTTTCGAAGTTCCAGAGGTTAGGTGTCATTAGTCTCCAGACGCCTCATCGGAAATAGGCCTCATCTCGCCTGGAAGGGAGAACTTCCTGGATTTTCTCGAGTTACGGCAGGTGTTCTCGAGTTACGACGGGGACTTCAGGGACCCGCCCTGGTGGCCTCAGGAGAGGCCAGTCCCCATGCGACTTGCTAGGGGGCCTCTCTGGATTCCTCTCCCGTCGATACCGGAGCCAAAAACCTTGTGTGGAGTCAGGGCCGGAACCGAGGATTCCTCTCAGGGGCTGACATGGATCTTTGGGTACTTCTGGAGTCTCCCCATGGGAGTCAGGCCTCGTCTCGAGTGGGGGCATGCACGTGCGCTTTCCTTCCAGGCTGTAGCAGCAATGTCACGCTTCCCGTGGCGTGGATCAAAGGATCTGTGGTTTTCCCTCGAGGCTTTCCCTCGAGGCTTTCCCACAGGGCTGTCCCACGTGCCACCGTGGTGTGAGTCGACTCTCGGCGTGAAAGATGAGCCAGTGCATGGCAAAGAGCTTACTCTGGAATGGACTGAGACATCTGGGGGACTCTTGGAATGGTGGTACGACCATGGAGTTCCTCTCGCCTTTCCTGTTGAGAGTGCCTCCGCTTGAGATGCGACGGGAACGCCGGGAATTCTTTCCCATTGAAAGCAGGGAAAGGATTCCTCATCTCGAGCTACGAGGGGGAAAGGGGGCTCCTCTGGATGTGGGCGGGACGATCGTGCTTCCTCTCGAGTGGAGACGGGTATGGCGGTGAACTTCTTGAGTTGCAGCAAGGGAGTGAAAGACCCTTTCGAAGTTCCAGAGGTTAGGTGTCATTAGTCTCCAGACGCCTCATCAGAAATAGGCCTCATCCTGCCTGGATGGGAGAACTTCCTGGATTTTCTCGAGTTGCGGCAGGTGTTCTCGAGTTACGACGGGGAACTCAGGGACCCGCCCTGGTGGCCTCAGGAGAGGCCAGTCCCCATGCGAGTTGCTAGGGGGCCTCTCGGGATTCCTCTCCCTTCGATACCCGGGCCAAAAACCTTGTGTGGAGTCAGGGCCGGAACCGAGGATTCCTCTCACGGGCTGATATGGATCTTTGGGTACTTCTGGAGTCTCGCCAGGGGAGACAGGCCTCATCTCGAGTGGGGGCATGCACGTGCGCTTTCCTTCCAGGCTGTAGCAGCAATGTCACGCTTCCCATCGCGTGGATCAAAGGATCTGTGGTTTTCCCTCGAGGCTTTCCCTCGAGGCTTTCCCACAGGGCTGTCCCACGTGCCACCGTGGTGTGAGTCGATCCTCGGCGTGAAAGATGAGCCAGTGCAGGGCAAAGAGCTTCCTCTGGAATGGACTGAGACATCTGGGGGACTCTTGGAATGGTGGTACAACCATGGAGTTCCTCTCGCCTTTCCTGTTGAGAGTGCCTCCTCTTGAGATGAGACGGGAACGCCGGGAAGTCTTTCCCGTTGAAAGCAGGGAAAGGATCCCTCATCTCGAGCTACGAGGGGGAAACGGGGCTCCTCTGGATGGGGGCGGGACTATCGTGCTTCCTCTCGAGTGGAGACGGGTATGGCGGTGAACTTCTTGAGTTGCAGCAAGGGTGTGAAAGACCCTTTCGAAGTTCCAGAGGTTAGGTGTCATTAGTCTCCAGACGCCTCATCGGAAATAGGCCTCATCCTGCCTGGAAGGGAGAACTTCCTGGATTTTCTCGAGTTGCGGCAGGTGTTCTCGAGTTACGACGGGGACCTCAGGGACCCGCCCTGGTGGCCTCAGGAGAGGCCAGTCCCCATGCGAGTTGCTAGGGGGCCTCTCGGGATTCCTCTCCCGTCGATACCCGGGCCAAAAACCTTGTGTGGAGTCAGGGCCGGAACCGAGGATTCCTCTCACGGGCTGATATGGATCTTTGGGTACTTCTGGAGTCTCGCCAGGGGAGACAGGACCCATCTCGAGTGGGGGCATGCACGTGCGCTTTCCTTCCAGGCTGTAGCAGCAATGTCACGCTTCCCATCGCGTGGATCAAAGGATCTGTGGTTTTCCCACAGGGCTCTCCCACGTGCCACCGTGGTGTGAGTCGATCCTCGGCGTGAAAGATGAGCCAGTGCAGGGCAAAGAGGTTCCTCTGGAATGGACTGAGACATCTGGGGGACTCTTGGAATGGTGGTAGAACCATGGAGTTCCTCTCGCCTTTCCTGTTGAGAGTGCCTCCTCTTGAGATGCGACGGGAACGCCGGGAATTCTTTCCCGTTGAAAGCAGGGAAAGGATTCCTCATCTCGAGCTACGAGGGGGAAACGGGGCTCCGCTGGATGTGGGCGGGACCATCGTGCTTCCTCTAGAGTGGAGACGGGTATGGCGGTGAACTTCTTGAGTTGCAGCAAGGGTGTGAAAGACCCTTTCGAAGTTCCAGAGTTTAGGTGTCATTAGTCTCCAGACGCCTCATCGGAAATAGGCCTCATCTCGCCTGGAAGGGAGAACTTCCTGGATTTTCTCGAGTTGCGGCAGGTGTTCTCGAGTTACGACGGGGACCTCAGGGACCCGCCCTGGTGGCCTCAGGAGAGGCCAGTCCCCATGCGAGTTGCTAGGGGCCCTCTCGGGATTCCTCTCCCGTCGATACCGGGGCCAAAAACCTTGTGTGGTGTCAGGGCCGGAACCGAGAATTTCTCTCAGGGGCTGACATTGATCTTTGGGTACTTCTGGAGTCTCCCCATGGGAGTCAGGCCTCGTCTCGAGTGGGGGCATGCACGTGCGCTTTCCTTCCAGGCTGTAGCAGCAATGTCACGCTTCCCGTGGCGTGGATCAAAGGATCTGTGGTTTTCCCTCGAGGCTTTCCCTCGAGGCTTTCCCACAGGGCTGACCCACGTGCCACCGTGGTGTGAGTCGATCCTCGGCGTGAAAGATGAGCCAGTGCAGGGCAAAGAGGTTCCTCTGGAATGGACTGAGACATCTGGGGGACTCTTGGAATG
Organism: Capricornis sumatraensis; assembly: GCF_032405125.1. Classification (NCBI taxonomy): domain Eukaryota; kingdom Metazoa; phylum Chordata; class Mammalia; order Artiodactyla; family Bovidae; genus Capricornis; species Capricornis sumatraensis. The sequence continues at coordinate 5,615,431 of NW_027184613.1, forward strand.
GTGGTACGACCATGGAGTTCCTCTCGCCTTTCCTGTTGAGAGTGCCTCCGCTTGAAATGCGACGGGAACGCCGGGAATACTTTCCCATTGAAAGCAGGGAAAGGATTCCTCATCTCGAGCTACAAGGGGGAAAGGGGGCTACTCTGGATGTGGGCGGGACCATCGTGCTTCCTCTCGAGTGGAGACGGGTATGGCGGTGAACTTCTTGAGTTGCAGCAAGGGTGTGAAAGACCCTTTCGAAGTTCCAGAGGTTAGGTGTCATTAGTCTCCAGACGCCTCATCGGAAATAGGCCTCATCTCGCCTGGAAGGGAGAACTTCCTGGATTTTCTCGAGTTGCGGCAGGTGTTCTCGAGTTACGACGGGGACCTCAGGGACCGGCCCTGGTGGCCTCAGGAGAGGCCAGTCCCCATGCGAGTTGCTAGGGGGCCTCTCGGGATTCCTCTCCCGTCGATACCGGGGCCAAAAACCTTGTGTGGAGTCAGGGCCGTAACTGAGGATTCCTCTCACGGGCTGATATGGATCTTTGGGTACTTCTGGAGTCTCGCCAGGGGAGACAGGCCTCATCTCGAGTGGGGGCATGCACGTGCGCTTTCCTTCCAGGCTGTAGCAGCAATGTCACACTTCCCATCGCGTGGATCAAAGGATCTGTGGTTTTCTCTCGAGGCTTTCCCTCGAGGCTTCCCACAGGGCTGTCCCACGTGCCACCGTGGTGTGAGTCGATCCTCGGCGTGAAAGATGAGCCAGTGCAGGGCAAAGAGGTTCCTCTGGAAAGGACTGAGACATCTGCGGGACTCTTGGAATGGTGGTACGACCATGGAGTTCCTCTCGCCTTTCCTGTTGAGAGTGCCTCCTCTTGAGATGCGACGGGAACGCCGGGAATTCTTTCCCGTTGAAAGCAGGGAAAGGATCGCTCATCTCGAGCTAGGAGGGGGAAACGGGGCTCCTCTGGATGTGGGCGGGACCATCGTGCTTCCTCTCGAGTGGAGACGGGTATGGCGGTGAACTTCTTGAGTTGCAGCAAGGGTGTGGAAGACCCTTTCGAAGTTCCAGAGTTTAGGTGTCATTAGTCTCCAGACGCCTCATCGGAAATAGGCCTCATCTCGCCTGGAAGGGAGAACTTCCTGGATTTTCTCGAGTTGCGGCAGGTGTTCTCGAGTTACGACGGGGACCTCAGGGACCCGCCCTGGTGGCCTCAGGAGAGGCCAGTCCCCATGCGACTTGCTAGGGGGCCTCTCGGGATTCCTCTCCTGTCGATACCGGGGCCAAAAACCTTGTGTGGAGTCAGGGCCGGAACCGAGGATTCCTCTCAGGGGCTGACATGGATCTGTGGGTACTTCTGCAGTCTCCCCATGGGAGTCAGGCCTCGTCTCGAGTGGGGGCATGCACGTGCCCTTTCCTTCCAGGCTGTAGCAGCAATGTCACGCTTCCCGTCGCGTGGATCGAAGGATCTGTGGTTTTCCCTCGAGGCTTTCCCTCGAGGCTTTCCCACAGGGCTGTCCCACGTGCCACCGTGGTGTGAGTCGATCCTCGGCGTGAAAGATGAGCCAGTGCAGGGCAAAGAGCTTCCTCTGGAATGGACTGAGACATCTGGGGGACTCTTGGAATGGTGGTACGACCATGGAGTTCCTCTCGCCTTTCCTGTTGAGAGTGCCTCCTCTTGAGATGCGACGGGAACGCCGGGAATTCTTTCCCGTTGAAAGCAGGGAAAGGATCCCTCATCTCGAGCTACGAGGGGGAAACGGGGCTCCTCTGGATGTGGGCGGGACCATCGTGCTTCCTCTCGAGTGGCGACGGGTGTGGCGGTGAACTTCTTGAGTTGCAGCAAGGGTGTGAAAGACCCTTTCGAAGTTCCAGAGGTTAGGTGTCATTAGTCTCCAGACGCCTCATCGGAAATAGGCCTCATCTCGCCTGGAAGTGGGAACTTCCTGGAATTTCTCGAGTTGTGGCAGGTGTTCTCGAGTTACGACGGGGACCTCAGGGACCCGCCCTGGTGGCCTCAGGAGAGGCCAGTCCCCATGCGAGTTGCTAGGGGGCCTCTCGGGATTCCTCTCCCGTCGATACCCGGGCCAAAAACCTTGTGTGGAGTCAGGGCCTGAACCGAGGATTCCTCTCAGGGGCTGACATGGATCTTTGGGTACTTCTGGAGTCTCCCCAGGGGAGTCAGGCCTCGTCTCGAGTCGGGGTATGCACGTGCACTTTCCTTCCAGGCTGTAGCAGCAATGTCACGCTTCCCGTGGCGAGGATCAAAGGATCTGTGGTTTTCCCTCGAGGCTTTCCCTCGAGGCTTTCCCACAGGGCTGTCCCACGTGCCACCGTGGTGTGAGTCGATCCTCGGCGTGAAAGATGAGCCAGTGCAGGGCAAAGAGCTTCCTCTGGAATGGACTGAGACATCTGGGGGACTCTTGGAATGGTGGTACGACCATGGAGTTCCTCTCGCCTTTCCTGTTGAGAGTGCCTCCGCTTGAAATGCGACGCGAACGCCGGGAATTCTTTCCCATTGAAAGCAGGGAAAGGATTCCTCATCTCGAGCTACGAGGGGGAAACGGGGCTCCTCTGGATGTGGGCGGGACGATCGTGCTTCCTCTCGAGTGGAGCCGGGTATGGCGGTGAACTTCTTGAGTTGCAACAAGGGTGTGAAAGACCCTTCCGAAGTTCCAGAGGTTAGGTGTCATTAGTCTCCAGACGCCTCATCGGAAATAGGCCTCATCTCGCCTGGAAAGGAGAACTTCCTGGATTTTCTCGAGTTGCGGCAGGTGTTCTCGAGTTACGACGGGGACCTCAGGGACCGGCCCTGGTGGCCTCAGGAGAGGCCAGTCCCCATGCGAGTTGCTAGGGGGCCTCTCGGGATTCCTCTCCCATCGATACCCGGGCCAAAAACCTTGTGTGGAGTCAGGGCCGGAACCGAGGATTCCTCTCACTGGCTGATATGGATCTTTGGGTACTTCTGGAGTCTCTCCAGGGGAGACAGGCCTCATCTCGAGTGGGGGCATGCACGTGCGCTTTCCTTCCAGGCTGTAGCAGCAATGTCACACTTCCCATCGCGTGGATCAAAGGATCTGTGGTTTTCCCTCGAGGCTTTCCCTCGAGGCTTTCCCACAGGGCTGCCCCACGTGCCACCGTGGTGTGAGTCGATCCTCGGCGTGAAAGATGAGCCAGTGCAGGGCAAAGAGGTTCCTCTGGAATGGACTGAGACATCTGGGGGACTCTTGGAATGGTGGTACGACCATGGAGTTCCTCTCGCCTTTCCTGTTGAGAGTGCCTCCTCTTGAGATGCGACGGGAACGCCGGGAACTCTTTCCCCTTGAAAGCAGGGAAAGGATCGCTCATCTCGAGCTAGGAGGGGGAAACGGGGCTCCTCTGGATGTGGGCGGGACCATCGTGCTTCCTCTCGAGTGGAGACGGGTATGGCGGTGAACTTCTTGAGTTGCAGCAAGGGTGTGAAAGACCCTTTCGAAGTTCCAGAGGTTAGGTGTCATTAGTCTCCAGACGCCTCATCGGAAATAGGCCTCATCTCGCCTGGAAGGGAGAACTTCCTGGATTTTCTCGAGTTGCGGCAGGTGTTCTCGAGTTACGACGGGGACCTCAGGGACCCGCCCTGGTGGCCTCAGGAGAGGCCAGTCCCCATGCGACTTGCTAGGGGGCCTCTCGGGATTCCTCTCCCGTCGATACCGGGGCCAAAAACCTTGTGTGGAGTCAGGGCCGGAACCGAGGATTCCTCTCAGGGGCTGACATGGATCTTTGGGTACTTCTGGAGTCTCCCCAGGGGAGTCAGGCCTCGTCTCGAGTCGGGGTATGCACGTGCACTTTCCTTCCAGGCTGTAGCAGCAATGTCACGCTTCCCGTGGCGAGGATCAAAGGATCTGTGGTTTTCCCTCGAGGCTTTCCCTCGAGGCTTTCCCACAGGGCTGTCCCACGTGCCACCGTGGTGTGAGTCGATCCTCGGCGTGAAAGATGAGCCAGTGCAGGGCAAAGAGGTTCCTCTGGAATGGACTGAGACATCTGTGGGACTCTTGGAATGGTGGTACGACCATGGAGTTCCTCTCGCCTTTCCTGTTGAGAGTGCCTCCTCTTGAGATGCGACGGGAACGCCGGGAATTCTTTCCCGTTGAAAGCAGGGAAAGGATCGCTCATCTCGAGCTAGGAGGGGGAAACGGGGCTCCTCTGGATGTGGGCGGGACCATCGTGCTTCCTCTAGAGTGGAGACGGGTATGGCGGTGAACTTCTTGAGTTGCAGCAAGGGTGTGAAAGACCCTTTCGAAGTTCCAGAGGTTAGGTGTCATTAGTCTCCAGACGCCTCATCGGAAATAGGCCTCATCTCGCCTGGAAGGGGGAACTTCCTGGAATATCTCGAGTTGCGGCAGGTGTTCTCGAGTTAAGACGGGGACCTCAGGGACCCGCCCTGGTGGCCTCAGGAGAGGCCAGTCCCCATGCGAGTTGCTAGGGGGCCTCTGGGATTCCTCTCCCGTCGATACCGGGGCCAAAAACCTTGTGTGGAGTCAGGGCCGTAACCGAGGATTCCTCTCAGGGGCTGACATGGATCTTTGGGTACTTCTGGAGTCTCCCCAGGGGAGTCAGGCCTCGTCTCGAGTCGGGGCATGCACGTGCACTTTCCTTCCAGGCTGTAGCAGCAATGTCACGCTTCCCGTGGCGTGGATCAAAGGATCTGTGGTTTTCCCTCGAAGCTTTCCCTCGAGGCTTTCCCACAGGGCTGTCCCACGTGCCACCGTGGTGTGAGTCGATCCTCGGCGTGAAAGATGAGCCAGTGCAGGGCAAAGAGCTTCCTCTGGAATGGACTGAGACATCTGGGGGACTCTTGGAATGGTGGTACGACCATGGAGTTCCTCTCGCCTTTCCTGTTGAGAGTGCCTCCGCTTGAAATGCGACGCGAACGCCGGGAATTCTTTCCCATTGAAAGCAGGGAAAGGATTCCTCATCTCGAGCTACGAGGGGGAAACGGGGCTCCTCTGGATGTGGGCGGGACGATCGTGCTTCCTCTCGAGTGGAGCCGGGTATGGCGGTGAACTTCTTGAGTTGCAACAAGGGTGTGAAAGACCCTTCCGAAGTTCCAGAGGTTAGGTGTCATTAGTCTCCAGACGCCTCATCGGAAATAGGCCTCATCTCGCCTGGAAAGGAGAACTTCCTGGATTTTCTCGAGTTGCGGCAGGTGTTCTCGAGTTACGACGGGGACCTCAGGGACCGGCCCTGGTGGCCTCAGGAGAGGCCAGTCCCCATGCGAGTTGCTAGGGGGCCTCTCGGGATTCCTCTCCCATCGATACCCGGGCCAAAAACCTTGTGTGGAGTCAGGGCCGGAACCGAGGATTCCTCTCACTGGCTGATATGGATCTTTGGGTACTTCTGGAGTCTCGCCAGGGGAGACAGGCCTCATCTCGAGTGGGGGCATGCACGTGCGCTTTCCTTCCAGGCTGTAGCAGCAATGTCACACTTCCCATCGCGTGGATCAAAGGATCTGTGGTTTTCCCTCGAGGCTTTCCCTCGAGGCTTTCCCACAGGGCTGCCCCACGTGCCACCGTGGTGTGAGTCGATCCTCGGCGTGAAAGATGAGCCAGTGCAGGGCAAAGAGGTTCCTCTGGAATGGACTGAGACATCTGGGGGACTCTTGGAATGGTGGTACGACCATGGAGTTCCTCTCGCCTTTCCTGTTGAGAGTGCCTCCTCTTGAGATGCGACGGGAACGCCGGGAACTCTTTCCCCTTGAAAGCAGGGAAAGGATCGCTCATCTCGAGCTAGGAGGGGGAAACGGGGCTCCTCTGGATGTGGGCGGGACCATCGTGCTTCCTCTCGAGTGGAGACGGGTATGGCGGTGAACTTCTTGAGTTGCAGCAAGGGTGTGAAAGACCCTTTCGAAGTTCCAGAGGTTAGGTGTCATTAGTCTCCAGACGCCTCATCGGAAATAGGCCTCATCTCGCCTGGAAGGGAGAACTTCCTGGATTTTCTCGAGTTGCGGCAGGTGTTCTCGAGTTACGACGGGGACCTCAGGGACCCGCCCTGGTGGCCTCAGGAGAGGCCAGTCCCCATGCGACTTGCTAGGGGGCCTCTCGGGATTCCTCTCCCGTCGATACCGGGGCCAAAAACCTTGTGTGGAGTCAGGGCCGGAAACGAAGATCCCTCTCAGGGGCTGACATGGATCTTTGGGTACTTCTGGAGTCTCCCCAGGGGAGTCAGGCCTCGTCTCGAGTGGGGGCATGCACGTGCGCTTTCCTTCCAGGCTGTAGCAGCAATGTCACGCTTCCCGTGGCCTGGATCAATGGATCTGTGGTTTTCCCTCGAGGCTTTCCCTCGAGGCTTTCCCACAGGGCTGTCCCACGTGCCACCGTGGTGTTAGTCGATCCTCGGCGTGAAAGATGAGCCAGTGCAGGGCAAAGAGGTTCCTCTGGAATGGACTGAGACATCTGGGGGACTCTTGAAATGGTGGTAAGACCATGCAGTTCCTCTCGCCTTTCTTGTTGAGAGTGCCTCCTCTTGAGATGCAACGGGAACGCCGGGAATTCTTTCCCGTTGAAAGCAGGGAAAGGATCCCTCATCTCGAGGTACGAGGGGGAAACGGGGCTCCTCTGGATGTGGGCGGGACCATCGTGCTTCCTCTCGAGTGGAGACGGGTATGGCGGTGAACTTATTGAGTTGCAGAAAGGGTGTGAAAGACCCTTTCGAAGGTCCAGAGGTGAGGTGTCATTAGTCTCCATACGCCTCATCGGAAATAGGCCTCATCTCGCCTGGAAGGGGAAACTTCCTGGAATTTCTCGAGTTGCGGCAGGTGTTCTCGAGTTACGACGGGGACCTCAGGGACCCGCCCTGGTGGCCTCAGGAGAGGCCAGTCCCCATGCGAGTTGCTAGGGGGCCTCTCGGAATTCCTCTCCCGTCGATACCGGGGCCAAAAACCTTGTGTGGAGTCAGGGCCGGAACCGAGGATTTCTCTCAGGGGCTGACATGGATCTTTGGGTACTTCTGGAGTCTCCCCAGGGGAGTCAGTCCTCGTCTCGAGTCGGGGCATGCACGTTCACTTTCCTTCCAGGCTGTAGCAGCAATGTCACGCTTCCCGTCACGTGGATCAAAGGATCTGTGGTTTTCCCTCGAGGCTTTCCCTCGAGGCTTTCCCACAGGGCTGTCCAACGTGCCACCGTGGTGTAAGTCGATCCTCGGCGTGAAAGATGAGCCAGTGCAGGGCAAAGAGGTTCCTCTGGAATCGACTGAGACATCTGGGGGACTCTTGGAATGGTGGTACGACCATGGAGTTCCTCTCGCCTTTCCTGTTGAGAGTGCCTCCCCTTGAGATGCGACGGGAACGCCGGGAATTCTTTCCCATTGAAAGCAGGGAAAGGATTCCTCATCTCGAGCTACGAGGGGGAAAGGGGGCTCCTCTGGATGTGGGCGGGACGATCGTGCTTCCTCTCGAGTGGAGATGGGTATGGCGGTGAACTTCTTGAGTTACAGCAAGGGTGTGAAAGACCCTTTCGAAGTTCCAGAGGTTAGGTGTCATTAGTCTCCAGACGCCTCATCGGAAATAGGCCTCATCTCGCCTGGAAGGGAGAACTTCCTGGATTTTCTCGAGTTGCGGCAGGTGTTCTCGAGTTACGACGGGGACCTCAGGGACCCGCCCTGGTGGCCTCAGGAGAGGCCAGTCCCCATGCGAGTTGCTAGGGGGCCTCTCGGGATTCCTCTCCCGTCGATACCGGGGCCAAAAACCTTGTGTGGAGTCAGGGCCGGAACCGAGGATTCCTCTCAGTGGCTGACATGGATCTTTGGGTACTTCTGGAGTCTCCCCAGGGGAGTCAGGCCTCGTCTCGAGTCGGGGCATGCACGTACACTTTCCTTCCAGGCTGTAGCAGCAATGTCACGCTTCCCGTGGCGTGGATCAAAGGATCTGTGGTTTTCCCTCGAGGCTTTCCCTCGAGGCTTTCCCACAGGGCTGTCCCACGTGCCACCGTGGTGTGAGTCGATCCTCGGCGTTAAAGATGAGCCAGTGCAGGGCAATGAGCTTCCTCTGGAATGGACTGAGACATCTGGGGGACTCTTGGAATGGTGGTACGACCATGGAGTTCCTCTCTCCTTTCCTGTTGAGAGTGCCTCCGCTTCAGATGCGACGGGAACGCCGGGAATTCTTTCCCATTGAAAGTAGGGAAAGGATTCCTCATCTCGAGCTACGAGGGGGATAGGGGGCTCCTCTGGATGTGGGCGGGACGATCGTGCTTCCTCTCGAGTGGAGACGGGTATGGCGGTGAACTTCTTGAGTTGCAGCAAGGGTGTGAAAGACCCTTTCGAAGTTCCAGAGGTTAGGTGTCATTAGTCTCCAGACGCCTCATCGGAAATAGGCCTCATCTCGCCTGGAAGGGAGAACTTCCTGGATTTTCTCGAGTTGCGGCAGGTGTTCTCGAGTTACGACGGGGACCTCAGGGACCCGCCCTGGTGGCCTCAGGAGAGGCCAGTCCCCATGCGAGTTGCTAGGGGGCCTCTCGGGATTCCTCTCCCATCGATACCGGGGCCAAAAACCTTGTGTGGAGTCAGGGCCGGAACCGAGGATTCCTCTCAGGGGCTGACATGGATCTTTGGGTACTTCTGGAGTCTCCCCAGGGGAGTCAGGCCTCGTCTAGAGTCGGGGCATGCACGTTCACTTTCCTTCCAGGCTGTAGCAGCAATGTCACGCTTCCCGTCGCGTGGATCAAAGGATCTGTGGTTTTCCCTCGAGGCTTTCCCTCGAGGCTTTCCCACAGGGCTGTCCCACGTGCCACCGTGGTGTGAGTCGATCCTCGGCGTGAAAGATGAGCCAGTGCAGGGCAAAGAGGTTCCTCTGGAATGGACTGAGACATCTGGGGGACTCTTGGAATGGTGGTACGACCATGGAGTTCCTCTCGCCTTTCCTGTTGAGAGTGCCTCCGCTTGAGATGCGACGGGAACCCCGGGAATTCTTTCCCATTGAAAGCAGGGAAAGGATTCCTCATCTCGAGCTACGAGGGGGAAAGGGGGCTCCTCTGGATGTGGGCGGGACGATCGTGCTTTCTCTCGAGTGGAGACGGGTATGGCGGTGAACTTCTTGAGTTACAGCAAGGGTGTGAAAGACCCTTTCGAAGTTCCAGAGGTTAGATGTCATTAGTCTCCAGACGCCTCATCGGAAATAGGCCTCATCTCGCCTGGAAGGGAGAACTTCCTGGATTTCCTCGAGTTGCGGCAGGTGTTCTCGAGTTACGACGGGGACCTCAGGGACCCGCCCTGGTGGCCTCAGGAGAGGCCAGTCCCCATGCGAGTTGCTAGGGGGCCTCTCGGGATTCCTCTCCCGTCGATACCCGGGCCACAAACCTTGAGTGGAGTCAGGGCCGGAAACGAGGATTTCTCTCACGGGCTGATATGGATCTTTGGGTACTTCTGGAGTCTCGCCAGGGGAGAGAGGCCTCATCTCGAGTGGGGGCATGCACGTGCGCTTTCCTTCCAGGCTGTAGCAGTAATGTCAAACTTCCCATCGCGTGGATCAAAGGATCTGTGGTTTTCCCTCGAGGCTTTCCCTCGAGGCTTTCCCACAGGGCTGTCCCACGTGCCACCGTGGTGTGAGTCGATCCTCGGCGTGAAAGATGAGCCAGTGCAGGGCAAAGAGGTTCCTCTGGAATGGACTGAGACATCTGGGGGACTCTTGGAATGGTGGTACGACCATGGAGTTCCTCTCTCCTTTCCTGTTGAGAGTGCCTCCTCTTGAGATGCGACGGGAACGCCGGGAATTCTTTCCCGTTGAAAGCAGGGAAAGGATCCCTCATCTCGAGCTCCGAGGGGGAAACGGGGCTCCTCTGGATGTGGGCGGGACCAACGTGCTTCCTCTCGAGTGGAGACGGGTATGGCGGTGAACTTCTTGAGTTGCAGCAAGGGTGTGAAAGACCCTTTCGAAGTTCCAGAGGTTAGGTGTCATTAGTCTCCAGACGCCTCATCGGAAATAGGCCTCATCTCGCCTGGAAGGGAGAACTTCCTGGATTTTCTGGAGTTGCGGCAGGTGTTCTCGAGTTACGACGGGGACCTCAGGGACCCGCCCTGGTGGCCTCAGGAGAGGCCAGTGCCCATGCGAGTTTCTAGGGGGCCTCTCGGGATTCCTCTCCCGTCGATACCGGGGCCAAAAACCTTGTGTGGAGTCAGGGCCCGAACCGAGGATTCCTCTTAGGGGCTGATATGGATCTTTGGGTACTTCTGGAGTCTCGCCAGGGGAGACAGGTCTCGTCTCGAGTCGGGGCATGCACGTGCACTTTCCTTCCAGGCTGTAGCAGCAATGTCACGCTTCCCGTCGCGTGGATCAAAGGATCTGTGGTTTTCCCTCGAGGCTTTCCCTCGAGGCTTTCCCACAGGGCTGTCCCACGTGCCACCGTGGTGTGAGTCGATCCTCGGCGTGAAAGATGAGCCAGTGCAGGGCAAAGAGGTTCCTCTTGAATGGACTGAGACATCTGGGGAACTCTTGGAATGGTGGTACGACCATGGAGTTCCTCTCGCCTTTCCTGTTGAGAGTGCCTCCTCTTGAGATGCGAAGGGAACGCCGGGAATTCTTTCCCGTTGAAAGCAGGGAAAGGATCCCTCATCTCGAGCTACGAGGGGGAAACGGGGCTCCTCTGGATGTGGGCGGGACCATCATGCTTCCTCTCGAGTGGAGACGGGTATGGCGGTGAACTTCTTGAGTTGCAGCAAGGGTGTGAAAGACCCTTTCGAAGTTCCAGAGGTTAGGTGTCATTAGTCTCCAGACGCCTCATAGGAAATAGGCCTCATCTCGCCTGGAAGGGAGAACTTCCTGGATTTTCTCGAGTTGCGGCAGGTGTTCTCGAGTTACGACGGGGACCTCAGGGACCCGCCCTGGTGGCCTCAGGAGAGGCCAGTCCCCATGCGAGTTGCTAGGGGGCCTCTCGGGATTCCTCTCCCATCGATACCGGGGCCAAAAACCTTGTGTGGAGTTAGGGCCGGAACCGAGGATTCCTTTCAGGGGCTGATATGTATCTTTGGGTACTTCTGGAGTCTCGCCAGGGGAGACAGGCCTCATCTCGAGTGGGGGCATGCACGTGCGCTTTCCTTCCAGGCAGTAGCAGCAATGTCACGCTTCCCATCGCGTGGATCAAAAGATCTGTGGTTTTCCCTCGAGGCTTTCCCACAGGGCTGTCCCACGTGCCACCGTGGTGTGAGTCGATCCTCGGCGTGAAAGATGAGCCAGTGCAGGGCAAAGAGGTTCCTCTGGAATGGACTGAGACATCTGGGGGACTCTTGGAATGGTGGTACGACCATGGAGTTCCTCTCTCCTTTCCTGTTGAGAGTGCCTCCTCTTGAGATGCGACGGGAACGCCGGGAATTCTTTCCCGTTGAAAGCAGGGAAAGGATCCCTCATCTCGAGCTCCGAGGGGGAAACGGGGCTCCTCTGGATGTGGGCGGGACCAACGTGCTTCCTCTCGAGTGGAGACGGGTATGGCGGTGAACTTCTTGAGTTGCAGCAAGGGTGTGAAAGACCCTTTCGAAGTTCCAGAGGTTAGGTGTCATTAGTCTCCAGACGCCTCAACGGAAATAGGCCTCATCTCGCCTGGAAGGGAGAACTTCCTGGATTTTCTGGAGTTGCGGCAGGTGTTCTCGAGTTACGACGGGGACCTCAGGGACCCGCCCTGGTGGCCTCAGGAGAGGCCAGTGCCCATGCGAGTTTCTAGGGGGCCTCTCGGGATTCCTCTCCCGTCGATACCGGGGCCAAAAACCTTGTGTGGAGTCAGGGCCCGAACCGAGGATTCCTCTTAGGGGCTGATATGGATCTTTGGGTACTTCTGGAGTCTCGCCAGGGGAGACAGGTCTCGTCTCGAGTCGGGGCATGCACGTGCACTTTCCTTCCAGGCGGTAGCAGCAATGTCACGCTTCCCGTCGCGTGGATCAAAGGATCTGTGGTTTTCCCTCGAGGCTTTCCCTCGAGGCTTTCCCACAGGGCTGTCCCACGTGCCACCGTGGTGTGAGTCGATCCTCGGCGTGAAAGATGAGCCAGTGCAGGGCAAAGAGGTTCCTCTGGAATGGACCGAGACATCTGGGGGACTCTTGGAATGGTGGTACGACCATGGAGTTCCTCTCTCCTTTCCTGTTGAGAGTGCCTCCTCTTGAGATGCGACGGGAACGCCGGGAATTCTTTCCCGTTGAAAGCAGGGAAAGGATCCCTCATCTCGAGCTCCGAGGGGGAAACGGGGCTCCTCTGGATGTGGGCGGGACCAACGTGCTTCCTCTCGAGTGGAGACGGGTATGGCGGTGAACTTCTTGAGTTGCAGCAAGGGTGTGAAAGACCCTTTCGAAGTTCCAGAGGTTAGGTGTCATTAGTCTCCAGACGCCTCATCGGAAATAGGCCTCATCTCGCCTGGAAGGGAGAACTTCCTGGATTTTCTCGAGTTGCGGCAGGTGTTCTCGAGTTACGACGGGGACCTCAGGGACCCGCCCTGGTGGCCTCAGGAGAGGCCAGTGCCCATGCGAGTTGCTAGGGGGCCTCTCGGGATTCCTCTCCCGTCGATACCGGGGCCAAAAACCTTGTGTGGAGTCAGGGCCGGAACCGAGGATTCCTCTCAGGGGCTGACATGGATCTTTGGGTACTTCTGGAGTCTCCCCAGGGGAGTCAGGCCTCGTCTCGAGTCGGGGCATGCACGTGCACTTTCCTTCCAGGCTGTAGCAGCAATGTCACGCTACCCGTGGCGTGGATCAAAGGATCTGTGGTTTTCCCTCGAGGCTTTCCCTCGAGGCTTTCCCACAGGGCTGTCCCACGTGCCACCGTGGTGTGAGTCGATCCTCGGCGTGAAAGATGAGCCAGTGCAGGGCAAAGAGGTTCCTCTGGAATGGACTGAGACATCTGGGGGACTCTTGGAATGGTGGTACGACCATGGAGTTCCTCTCGCCTTTCCTGTTGAGAGTGCCTCCGCTTGAGATGTGAAGGGAACGCCGGGAATTCTTTCCCATTGAAAGCAGGGAAAGGATTCCTCATCTCGAGCTACGAGGGGGAAAGGGGGCTCCTCTGGATGTGGGCGGGACGATCGTGCTTCCTCTCGAGTGCAGACGGGTATGGCGGTGAACTTCTTGAGTTGCAGCAAGGGTGTGAAAGACCCTTTCGAAGTTCCAGAGGTTAGGTGTCATTAGTCTCCAGACGCCTCATCGGAAATAGGCCTCATCTCGCCTGGATGGGGGAACTTCCTGGAATTTCTCGAGTTGCAGCAGGTGTTCTCGAGTTACGATGGGGACCTCAGGGACCCGCCCTGGTGGCCTCAGGAGAGGCCAGTCCCCATGCGAGTTGCTAGGTGGCCTCTCGGGATTCCTCTCCCATCGATACCGGGGCCAAAAACCTTGTGTGGAGTTAGGGCCGGAACCGAGGATTCCTTTCAGGGGCTGATATGTATCTTTGGGTACTTCTGGAGTCTCGCCAGGGGAGACAGGCCTCATCTCGAGTGGGGGCATGCACGTGCGCTTTCCTTCCAGGCTGTAACAGCAATGTCACGCTTCCCATCGCGTGGATCAAAGGATCTGTGGTTTTCCCTCGAGGCTTTCCCACAGGGCTGTCCCACGTGCCACCGTGGTGGGAGTCGATCCTCGGCGTGAAAGATGAGCCAGTGCAGGGCAAAGAGGTTCCTCTGGAATGGACTGAGACATCTGGGGGACTCTTGGAATGGTGGTACGACCATGGAGTTCCTCTCGCCTTTCCTGTTGAGAGTGCCTCCTCTTGAGATGCGACGGGAACGCCGGGAATTCTTTCCCGTTGAAAGCAGGGAAAGGATCCCTCATCTCGAGCTACGAGGGGGAAACGGGGCTCCTCTGGATGTGGTCGGGACCATCGTGCTTCCTCTCGAGTGGAGACGGGTGTGGCGGTGAACTTCTTGAGTTGCAGCAAGGGTGTGAAAGACCCTTTCGAAGTTCCAGAGGTTAGGTGTCATTAGTCTCCAGACGCCTCATTGGAAATAGGCCTCATCTCGCCTGGAAGGGGGAACTTCCAGGAATGTCTCGAGTTGTGGCAGGTGTTCACGAGTTACGACGGGGACCTCAGGGACCCGCCCTGGTGGCCTTAGGAGAGGCCAGTCCCCATGCGAGTTGCTAGGGGGCCTCTCGGGATTCCTCTCCCGTCGATACCGGGGCCAAAAACCTTGTGTGGAGTCAGGGCCGGAACCGAGGATTCCTCTCAGTGGCTGACATGTATCTTTGGGTACTTCTGGAGTCTCCCCAGGGGAGTCAGGCCTCGTCTCGAGTGGGGGCATGCACGTGTGCTTTCCTTCAAGGCTGTAGCAGCAATGTCACGCTTCCCGTGGCGTGAATCAAACGATCTGTGGTTTTCCCTGGAGGCTGTCCCTCGAGGCTTTCCCACAGGGCTGTCCCACGTGCCACCGTGGTGTGAGTCGATCCTCGGCGTGAAAGATGAGCCAGTGCAGGGCAAAGAGGTTCCTCTTGAATGGACTGAGACATCTGGGGGACTCTTGGAATGGTGGTACGACCATGGAGTTCCTCTCGCCTTTCCTGTTGAGAGTGCCTCCTCTTGAGATGCGAAGGGAACGCCGGGAATTCTTTCCCGTTGAAAGCAGGGAAAGGATCCCTCATCTCGAGCTACGAGGGGGAAACGGGGCTCCTCTGGATGTGGGCGGGACCATCGTGCTTCCTCTCGAGTGGAGACGGGTATGGCGGTGAACTTCTTGAGTTGCAGCAAGGGTGTGAAAGACCTTTTCGAAGTTCCACAGGTTAGGTGTCATTAGTATCCAGACGCCTCATCGGAAATAGGCCTCATCTCGCCTGGAAGGGAGAACTTCCTGGATTTTCTCGAGTTGCGGCAGGTGTTCTCGAGTTACGACGGGGACCTCAGGGACCCGCCCTGGTGGCCTCAGGAGAGGCCAGTCCCCATGCGAGTTGCTAGGGGCCCTCTCGGGATTCCTCTCCCGTCGATACTGGGGCCAAAAACCTTGTGTGGTGTGAAGGCCGGAACCGAGGATTTCTCTCAGGGGCTGACATGGATCTTTGGGTACTTCTGGAGTCTCCCCAGGGGAGTCAGGCCTTGTCTCGAGTCGGGGCATGCACGTGCGCTTTCCTTCCAGGCTGTAGCAGCAATGTCACGCTTCCCGTCGCGTGGATCAAAGGATCTGTGGTTTTCCCTCGAGGCTTTCCCTCGAGGCTTTCCCACAGGGCTGTCCCACGTGCCACCGTGGTGTGAGTCGATCCTCGGCGTGAAAGATGAGCCAGTGTAGGGCAAAGAGGTTCCTCTGGAATGGACTGAGACATCTGGGGGACTCTTGGAATGGTGGTACGACCATGGAGTTCCTCTCGCCTTTCCTGTTGAGAGTGTCTCCTCTTGAGATGCGACGGGAACGCCGGGAATTCTTTCCCGTTGAAAGCAGGGAAAGGATCCCTCATCTCGAGCTACGAGGGGAAACGGGGCTCCTCTGGATGTGGGCGGGACTATCGTGCTTCCTCTCGAGTGGAGACGGGTATGGCGGTGAACTTCTTGAGTTGCAGCAAGGGTGTGAAAGACCCTTTCGAAGTTCCAGAGGTTAGGTGTCATTAGTCTCCAGACGCCTCATCGGAAATAGGCCTCACCTCGCCTGGAAGGGAGAACTTCCTGGATTTTCTCGAGTTGCGGCAGGTGTTCTCGAGTTACGACGGGGACCTCAGGGACCCGCCCTGGTGGCCTCAGAAGAGGCCAGTCCCCATGCGAGTTGCTAGGGGGCCTCTCGGTATTCCTCTCCCATCGATACCGGGGCCAAAAACCTTGTGTGGAGTTAGGGCCGGAACCGAGGATTCCTTACAGTGGCTGATATGGATCTTTGGGTACTTCTGGAGTCTCGCCAGGGGAGACAGGCCTCATCTCGAGTGGGGGCATGCACGTGCGCTTTCCTTCCAGGCTGTAGCAGCAATGTCACGCTTCCCATCGCGTGGATCAAAGGATCTGTGGTTTTCCCTCGAGGCTTTCCCACAGGGCTGTCCCACGTGCCACCGTGGTGTGAGTCGATCCTCGGCGTGAAAGATGAGCCAGTGCAGGACAAAGAGGTTCCTCTGGAATGGACTGAGACATCTGGGGGACTCTTGAAATGGTGGTACGACCATGCAGTTCCTCTCGCCTTTCTTGTTGAGAGTGCCTCCTCTTGAGATGCGACGGGAACGCCGGGAATTCTTTCCCGTTGAAAGCAGGGAAAGGATCCCTCATCTCGAGCTACGAGGGGGAAACGGGGCTCCTCTGGATGTGGGCGGGACCATCGTGCTTCCTCTCGAGTGGAGACGAGTATGGCGGTGAACTTCTTGAGTTGCAGCAAGGGTGTGAAAGACCCTTTCGAAGTTCCAGAGGTTAGGTGTCATTAGTCTCCAGACGCCTGATCGGAAATAGGCCTCATCTCGCCTGGAAGGGAGAAATTCCTGGATTTTCTCGAGTTGCGGCAGGTGTTCTCGAGTTACGACGGGGACCACAGGGACCCGCCCTGATGGCCTCAGGAGAGGCCAGTCCCCATGCGAGTTGCTAGGGGGCCTCTCGGGATTCCTCTCCCGTCGATACCGGGGCCAAAAACCTTGTGTGGAGTCAGGGCCGGAACCGAGGATTCCTCTCAGGGGCTGACATGGATCTTTGGGTACTTCTGGAGTCTCCCCAGGGGAGTCAGGCCTCGGCTCGAGTGGGGGCATGCACGTGCGCTTTCCTTCCAGGCTGTAGCAGCAATGTCACGCTTCCCGTCGCGTGGATCAAAGGATCTGTGGTTTTACCTCGAGGCTTTCCCTCGAGGCTTTCCCACTGGGCTGTCCCACGTGCCACCGTGGTGTGAGTCGATCCTCGGCGTGAAAGATGAGCCAGTGCAGGGCAAAGAGGTTCCTCTGGAATGGACTGAGACATCTGGGGGACTCTTGGAATGGTGGTAAGACCATGGAGTTCCTCTCGCCTTTCCTGTTGAGAGTGCCTCCTCTTGAGATGCGACGGGAACGCCGGGAATTCTTTCCCGTTGAAAGCAGGGAAAGGATCGCTCATCTCGAGCTAGGAGGGGGAAAGGGGGCTCCCTGGATGTGGGCGGGACGATCGTGCTTCCTCTCGAGTGGAGACGGGTATGGCGGTGAACTTCTTGAGTTGCAGCAAGGGTGTGAAAGACCCTTTCGAAGTTCCAGAGTTTAGGTGTCATTAGTCTCCAGACGCCTCATCGGAAATAGGACTCATCTCGCCTGGAAGGGAGAACTTCCTGGATTTTCTCGAGTTGCGGCAGGTGTTCTCGAGTTACGACGGGGACATCAGGGACCCGCCCTGGTGGCCTCAGGAGAGGCCAGTCCCCAGGCGAGTTGCTAGGGGGCCTCTCGGGATTCCTCTCCCGTCGATACCGGGGCCAAAATCCTTGTGTGGAGTCAGGGCCGGAAACGAGGATTCCTCTAAGGGGCTGACATGGACCTTTGGGGACTTCTGGAGTCTCCCCAGGGGAGTCAGGCCTCGGCTCGAGTGGGGCCATGCACGTGCGCTTTCCTTCCAGGCTGTAGCAGCAATGTCACGCTTCCCATCGCGTGGATCAAAGGATCTGTGGTTTTCCCTCGAGGCTTTCCCTCGAGGCTTTCCCACAGGGCTGTCCCACGTGCCACCGTGGTGTGAGTCGATCCTCGGCGTGAAAGATGAGCCAGTGCAGGGCAAAGAGGTTCCTCTGGAATGGACTGAGACATCTGGGGGACTCTTGGAATGGTGGTACGACCATCGAGTTCCTCTCGCCTTTCCTGTTGAGAGTGCCTCCTCTTGAGATGCGAAGGGAACGCCGGGAATTCTTTCCCGTTGAAAGCAGGGAAAGGATCCCTCATCTCGAGCTACGAGGGGGAAACGGGGCTCCTCTGGATGTGGGCGGGACCATCGTGCTTCCTCTCGAGTGGAGACGGGTATGGCGGTGAACTTCTTGAGTTGCAGCAAGGGTGTGAAAGACCTTTTCGAAGTTCCACAGGTTAGGTGTCATTAGTATCCAGACGCCTCATCGGAAATAGGCCTCATCTCGCCTGGAAGGGAGAACTTCCTGGATTTTCTCGAGTTGCGGCAGGTGTTCTCGAGTTACGACGGGGACCTCAGGGACCCGCCCTGGTGGCCTCAGGAGAGGCCAGTCCCCATGCGAGTTGCTAGGGGCCCTCTCGGGATTCCTCTCCCGTCGATACTGGGGCCAAAAACCTTGTGTGGTGTGAAGGCCGGAACCGAGGATTTCTCTCAGGGGCTGACATGGATCTTTGGGTACTTCTGGAGTCTCCCCAGGGGAGTCAGGCCTTGTCTCGAGTCGGGGCATGCACGTGCGCTTTCCTTCCAGGCTGTAGCAGCAATGTCACGCTTCCCGTCGCGTGGATCAAAGGATCTGTGGTTTTCCCTCGAGGCTTTCCCTCGAGGCTTTCCCACAGGGCTGTCCCACGTGCCACCGTGGTGTGAGTCGATCCTCGGCGTGAAAGATGAGCCAGTGTAGGGCAAAGAGGTTCCTCTGGAATGGACTGAGACATCTGGGGGACTCTTGGAATGGTGGTACGACCATGGAGTTCCTCTCGCCTTTCCTGTTGAGAGTGTCTCCTCTTGAGATGCGACGGGAACGCCGGGAATTCTTTCCCGTTGAAAGCAGGGAAAGGATCCCTCATCTCGAGCTACGAGGGGAAACGGGGCTCCTCTGGATGTGGGCGGGACTATCGTGCTTCCTCTCGAGTGGAGACGGGTATGGCGGTGAACTTCTTGAGTTGCAGCAAGGGTGTGAAAGACCCTTTCGAAGTTCCAGAGGTTAGGTGTCATTAGTCTCCAGACGCCTCATCGGAAATAGGCCTCACCTCGCCTGGAAGGGAGAACTTCCTGGATTTTCTCGAGTTGCGGCAGGTGTTCTCGAGTTACGACGGGGACCTCAGGGACCCGCCCTGGTGGCCTCAGAAGAGGCCAGTCCCCATGCGAGTTGCTAGGGGGCCTCTCGGTATTCCTCTCCCATCGATACCGGGGCCAAAAACCTTGTGTGGAGTTAGGGCCGGAACCGAGGATTCCTTACAGTGGCTGATATGGATCTTTGGGTACTTCTGGAGTCTCGCCAGGGGAGACAGGCCTCATCTCGAGTGGGGGCATGCACGTGCGCTTTCCTTCCAGGCTGTAGCAGCAATGTCACGCTTCCCATCGCGTGGATCAAAGGATCTGTGGTTTTCCCTCGAGGCTTTCCCACAGGGCTGTCCCACGTGCCACCGTGGTGTGAGTCGATCCTCGGCGTGAAAGATGAGCCAGTGCAGGACAAAGAGGTTCCTCTGGAATGGACTGAGACATCTGGGGGACTCTTGAAATGGTGGTACGACCATGCAGTTCCTCTCGCCTTTCTTGTTGAGAGTGCCTCCTCTTGAGATGCGACGGGAACGCCGGGAATTCTTTCCCGTTGAAAGCAGGGAAAGGATCCCTCATCTCGAGCTACGAGGGGGAAACGGGGCTCCTCTGGATGTGGGCGGGACCATCGTGCTTCCTCTCGAGTGGAGACGAGTATGGCGGTGAACTTCTTGAGTTGCAGCAAGGGTGTGAAAGACCCTTTCGAAGTTCCAGAGGTTAGGTGTCATTAGTCTCCAGACGCCTGATCGGAAATAGGCCTCATCTCGCCTGGAAGGGAGAAATTCCTGGATTTTCTCGAGTTGCGGCAGGTGTTCTCGAGTTACGACGGGGACCACAGGGACCCGCCCTGATGGCCTCAGGAGAGGCCAGTCCCCATGCGAGTTGCTAGGGGGCCTCTCGGGATTCCTCTCCCGTCGATACCGGGGCCAAAAACCTTGTGTGGAGTCAGGGCCGGAACCGAGGATTCCTCTCAGGGGCTGACATGGATCTTTGGGTACTTCTGGAGTCTCCCCAGGGGAGTCAGGCCTCGGCTCGAGTGGGGGCATGCACGTGCGCTTTCCTTCCAGGCTGTAGCAGCAATGTCACGCTTCCCGTCGCGTGGATCAAAGGATCTGTGGTTTTACCTCGAGGCTTTCCCTCGAGGCTTTCCCACTGGGCTGTCCCACGTGCCACCGTGGTGTGAGTCGATCCTCGGCGTGAAAGATGAGCCAGTGCAGGGCAAAGAGGTTCCTCTGGAATGGACTGAGACATCTGGGGGACTCTTGGAATGGTGGTAAGACCATGGAGTTCCTCTCGCCTTTCCTGTTGAGAGTGCCTCCTCTTGAGATGCGACGGGAACGCCGGGAATTCTTTCCCGTTGAAAGCAGGGAAAGGATCGCTCATCTCGAGCTAGGAGGGGGAAAGGGGGCTCCCTGGATGTGGGCGGGACGATCGTGCTTCCTCTCGAGTGGAGACGGGTATGGCGGTGAACTTCTTGAGTTGCAGCAAGGGTGTGAAAGACCCTTTCGAAGTTCCAGAGTTTAGGTGTCATTAGTCTCCAGACGCCTCATCGGAAATAGGACTCATCTCGCCTGGAAGGGAGAACTTCCTGGATTTTCTCGAGTTGCGGCAGGTGTTCTCGAGTTACGACGGGGACATCAGGGACCCGCCCTGGTGGCCTCAGGAGAGGCCAGTCCCCAGGCGAGTTGCTAGGGGGCCTCTCGGGATTCCTCTCCCGTCGATACCGGGGCCAAAATCCTTGTGTGGAGTCAGGGCCGGAAACGAGGATTCCTCTAAGGGGCTGACATGGACCTTTGGGGACTTCTGGAGTCTCCCCAGGGGAGTCAGGCCTCGGCTCGAGTGGGGCCATGCACGTGCGCTTTCCTTCCAGGCTGTAGCAGCAATGTCACGCTTCCCATCGCGTGGATCAAAGGATCTGTGGTTTTCCCTCGAGGCTTTCCCTCGAGGCTTTCCCACAGGGCTGTCCCACGTGCCACCGTGGTGTGAGTCGATCCTCGGCGTGAAAGATGAGCCAGTGCAGGGCAAAGAGGTTCCTCTGGAATGGACTGAGACATCTGGGGGACTCTTGGAATGGTGGTACGACCATCGAGTTCCTCTCGCCTTTCCTGTTGAGAGTGCCTCCGCTTGAGATGCGACGGGAACGCCGGGAATTCTTTCCCATTGAAAGCAGGGAAAGGATTCCTCATCTCGAGCTATGAGGGGGAAAGGGGGCTCCTCTGGATGTGGGCGGGACGATCGTGCTTCCTCTCGAGTGGAGAGGGGTATGGCGGTGAACTTCATGAGCTGCAGCAAGGGTGTGAAAGACCCTTTCGAAGTTCCAGAGGTTAGGTGTCATTAGTCTCCAGACGCCTGATCGGAAATAGGCCTCATCTCGCCTGGAAGGGAGAACTTCCTGGATTTTCTCGAGTTGCGGCAGGTGTTCTCGAGTTACGACGGGGACCTCAGGGACCCGCCCTGGTGGCCTCAGGAGAGGCCAGTCCCCATGCGAGTTGCTAGGGGGCCTCTCGGGATTACTCTCCCGTCGATACCGGGGCCAAAAACCTTGTGTGGAGTCAGGGCCGGAACCGAGGATTCCTCTCAGGGGCTGACATGGATCTTTGGGACCTTCTGGAGTCTCGCCAGGGGAGACAGGCCTTATCTTGAGTGGGTGCATGCACGTGCGCTTTCCTTCCAGGCTGTAGCAGCAATGTCATGCTTCCCGTCGCGTGGATCAAAGGATCTGTGGTTTTCCCTCGAGGCTTTCCCTCGAGGCTTTCCCACAGGGCTGTCCCACGTGCCACCGTGGTGTGAGTCGATCCTCGGCGTGAAAGATGAGCCAGTGCAGGGCAAAGAGGTTCCTCTGAAATGGACTGAGACATCTGGGGGACTCTTGGAATGGTGGTACGACCATGGAGTTCCTCTCGCCTTTCCTGTTGAGAGTGCCTCCTCTTGAGTTGCGACGGGAACGCCGGGAATTCTTTCCCGTTGAAAGCAGGGAAAGGATCGCTCATCTCGAGCTAGGAGGGGGAAACGGGGCTCCTCTGGATGTGGGCGGGACCATCGTGCTTCCTCTAGAGTGGAGACGGGTATGGCGGTGAACTTCTTGAGTTGCAGCAAGGGTGTGAAAGACCCTTTCGAAGTTCCAGAGGTTAGGTGTCATTAGTCTCCAGACGCCTCATCGGAAATAGGCCTCATCTCGCCTGGAAGGGAGAACTTCCTGGATTTTCTCGAGTTGCGGCAGGTGTTCTCGAGTTACGACGGGGACCTCAGGTACCCGCCCTGGTGGCCTCAGGAGAGGCCAGTCCCCATGCGAGTTGCTAGGGGGCCTCTCAGGATTCCTCTCCCGTTGATACCGGGGCCAAAAACCTTGTGTGGAGTCACGGCCGGAACCGAGGATTCCTCTCAGGGGCTGACATGGATGTTTGGGTACTTCTGGAGTCTCCCCAGGGGAGTCAGGCCTCGGCTCGAGTGGGGGCATGCACGTGCGCTTTCCTTCCAGGCTGTAGCAGCAATGTCACGCTTCCCGTGGCGTGGATCAAAGGATCTGTGGTTTTCCCTCGAGGCTTTCCCTCGAGGCTTTCCCACTGGGCTGTCCCACGTGCCACCGTGGTGTGAGTCGATCCTCGGCGTGAAAGATGAGCCAGTGCAGGGCAAAGAGGTTCCTCTGGAATGGACTGAGACATCTGGGGGACTCTTGGAATGGTGGTAAGACCATGGAGTTCCTCTCGCCTTTCCTGTTGAGAGTGCCTCCTCTTGAGATGCGACGGGAACGCCGGGAATTCTTTCCCGTTGAAAGCAGGGAAAGGATCGCTCATCTCGAGCTAGGAGGGGGAAAGGGGGCTCCTCTGGATGTGGGCGGGACGATCGTGCTTCCTCTCGAGTGGAGACGGGTATGGCGGTGAACTTCTTGAGTTGCAGCAAGGGTGTGAAAGACCCTTTCGAAGTTCCAGAGGTTAGGTGTCATTAGTCTCCAGACGCCTCATCGGAAATAGGCCTCATCTCGCCTGGAAGGGGGAACTTCCTGGAATTTCTCGAATTGTGGCAGGTGTTCTCGAGTTACGACGGGGACCTCAGGGACCCGCCCTGGTGGCCTCAGGAGAGGCCAGTCCCCATGCGAGTTGCTAGGGGGCCTCTCGGGATTCCTCTCCCGTCGATACCGGGGCAAAAACCTTGTGTGGAGTCAGGGCCGGAACCGAGGATTCCTCTCAGGGGCTGACATGGATCTTTGGGTACTTCTGGAGTCTCCCCAGGGGAGTCAGGCCTCGTCTCGAGTCGGGGCAAGCACGTGCACTTTCCTTCCAGGCTGTAGCATCAATGTCACGCTTCCCGTGGCGTGGATCAAAGGATCTGTGGTTTTCCCTCGAGGCTTTCCCTCGAGGCTTTCCCACAGGGCTGTCCCACGTGCCACCGTGGTGTGAGTCGATCCTCGGCGTGAAAGATGAGCCAGTGCAGGGCAAAGAGGTTCCTCTGGAATGGACTGAGACATCTGGGGGACTCTTGGAATGGTGGTACGACCATGGAGTTCCTCTCGCCTTTTCTGTTGAGAGTGCCTCCTCTTGAGAAGCGACAGGAACGCCGGGAATTCTTTCCCGTTGAAAGCAGGGAAAGGATCGCTCATCTCGAGCTACGAGGGGGAAACGGGGCTCCTCTGGATGTGGGCGGGACCATCGTACTTCCTCTGGAGTGGAGACGGGTATGGCGGTGAACTTCTTGAGTTGCAGCAAGGGTGTGAAAGACCCTTTCGAAGTTCCAGAGTTTAGGTGTCATTAGTCTCCAGACGCCTGATCGGAAATAGGCCTCATCTCGCCTGGAAGGGAGAACTTCCTGGATTTTATCGAGTTGCGGCAGGTGTTCTCGAGTTACGACGGGGACCTCAGGGACCCGCCCTGGTGGCCTCAGGAGAGGCCAGTCCCCATGCGAGTTGCTAGGGGGCCTCTCGGGATTCCTCTCCCGTCGATACCGGGGCCAAAAACCTTGTGTGGAGTCAGGGCCGGAACCGAGGATTCCTCTCAGGGGCTGACATGGATCTTTGGGTACTTCTGGAGTCTCCCCAGGGGAGTCAGGCCTCGTCTCGTGTCGGGGCATGCAGGTGCACTTTCCTTCCAGGCTGTAGCAGCAATGTCACGCTTCCCGTGGCGTGGATCAAAGGATCTGTGGTTTTCCCTCGAGGCTTTCCCTCGAGGCTTTCCCACAGGGCTGTCCCACGTGCCACCGTGGTGTGAGTCGATCCTCGGCGTGAAAGATGAGCCAGTGCAGGGCAAAGAGGTTCCTCTGGAATGGACTGAGACATCTGGGGGACTCTTGGAATGGTGGTACGACCATGGAGTTCCTCTCGCCTTTCCTGTTGAGAGTGCCTCCGCTTGAGATGCGACGGGAACGCCGGGAATTCTTTCCCATTGAAAGCAGGGAAAGGATTCCTCATCTCGAGCTACGAGGGGGAAAGGGGGATCCTCTGGATGTGGGCGGGACGATCGTGCTTCCTCTCGAGTGGAGATGGGTATGGCGGTGAACTTCTTGAGTTGCAGCAAGGGTGTGAAAGACCCTTTCGAAGTTCCAGAGGTTAGGTGTCATTAGTCTCCAGACGCCTCATCGGAAATAGGCCTCATCTCGCCTGGAAGGGAGAACTTCCTGGATTTTCTCGAGTTGCGGCAGGTGTTCTCGAGTTACGACGGGGACCTCAGGGAACCGCCCTGGTGGCCTCAGGAGAGGCCAGTCCCCATGCGAGTTGCTACGGGGCCTCTCGGGATTCCTCTCCCGTCGATACCCGGGCCAAAAACCTTGTGTGGAGTCAGGGCCGGAACCGAGGATTCCTCTCACGGGCTGATATGGATCTTTGGGTACTTCTGGAGTCTCGCCAGGGGAGACAGGCCTCATCTCGAGTGGGGGCATGCACGTGCGCTTTCCTTCCAGGCTGTAGAAGCAATGTCACGCTTCCCGTCGCGTGGATGAAAGGATCTGTGGTTTTCCCTCGAGGCTTTCCCTCGAGGCTTTCCCACAGGGCTGTCCCACGTGACACCGTGGTGTGATTCGATCCTCGGCGTGAAAGATGAGCCAGTGCAGGGCAAAGAGGTTCCTCTGGAATGGACTGAGACATCTGGGGGACTCTTGGAATGGTGGTACGACCATGGATTTCCTCTCGCCTTTCCTGTTGAGAGTGCCTCCTCTTGAGATGCGACGGGAATGCCGGGAATTCTTTCCCGTTGAAAGCAGGGAAAGGATCGCTCATCTCGAGCTAGGAAGGGGAAACGGGGCTCCTCTGGATGTGGGCGGGACCATCGTGCTTCCTCTAGAGTGGAGACGGGTATGGCGGTGAACTTCTTGAGTTGCAGCAAGGGTGTGAAAGGCCCTTTCGAAGTTCCAGAGTTTAGGTGTCATTAGTCTCCAGACGCCTCATCGGAAATAGGCCTCATCTCGCCTGGAAGGGAGAACTTTCTGGATTTTCTCGAGTTGCGGCAGGTGTTCTCGAGTTACGACGGGGACCTCAGGGACCCGCCCTGGTGGCCTCAGGAGAGGCCAGTCCCCATGCGAGTTGCTAGGGGCCCTCTCGGGATTCCTCTCCCGTCGATACTGGGGCCAAAAACCTTGTTGGTGTCAAGGCCGGAACCGAGGATTTCTCTCAGGGGCTGACATGGATCTTTGAGTACTTCTGGAGTCTCCCCAGGGGAGTCAGGCCTTGTCTCGAGTCGGGGCATGCACGTGCGCTTTCCTTCCAGGCTGTAGCAGCAATGTCACGCTTCCCGTCGCGTGGATCAAAGGATCTGTGGTTTTCCCTCGAGGCTTTCCCTCGAGGCTTTCCCACAGGGCTGTCCCACGTGCCACCATGGTGTGAGTCGATCCTCGGCGTGAAAGATGAGCCAGTGTAGGGCAAAGAGGTTCCTCTGGAATGGACTGAGACATCTGGGGGACTCTTGGAATGGTGGTACGACCATGGAGTTCCTCTCGCCTTTCCTGTTGAGAGTGTCTCCTCTTGAGATGCGACGGGAACGCCGGGAATTCTTTCCCGTTGAAAGCAGGGAAAGGATCCCTCATCTCGAGCTACGAGGGGAAACGGGGCTCCTCTGGATGTGGGCGGGACTATCGTGCTTCCTCTCGAGTGGAGACGGGTATGGCGGTGAACTTCTTGAGTTGCAGCAAGGGTGTGAAAGACCCTTTCGAAGTTCCAGAGTTTAGGTGTCATTAGTCTCCAGACGCCTCATCGGAAATAGGCCTCATCTCGCCTGGAAGGGAGCACTTCCTGGATTTTCTCGAGTTGCGGCAGGTGTTCTCGAGTTACGACGGGGACCTCAGGGACCCGCCCTGGTGGCCTCAGAAGAGGCCAGTCCCCATGCGAGTTGCTAGGGGGCCTCTCGGTATTCCTCTCCCATCGATACCGGGGCCAAAAACCTTGTGTGGAGTTAGGGCCGGAACCGAGGATTCCTTTTAGTGGCTGATATGGATCTTTGGGTACTTCTGGAGTCTCACCAGGGGAGACAGGCCTCATCTCGAGTGGGGGCATGCACGTGCGCTATCCTTCCAGGCTGTAGCAGCAATGTCACGCTTCCCATCGCGTGGATCAATGGATCTGTGGTTTTCCCTCGAGGCTTTCCCACAGGGCTGTCCCACGTGCCACCGTGGTGTGAGTCGATCCTCGGCGTGAAAGATGAGCCAGTGCAGGGCAAAGAGGTTCCTCTGGAATGGACTGAGACATCTGGGGGACTCTTGAAATGGTGGTACGACCATGCAGTTCCTCTCGCCTTTCTTGTTGAGAGTGCCTCCTCTTGAGATGCGACGGGAACGCCGGGAATTCTTTCCCGTTGAAAGCAGGGAAAGGATCCCTCATCTCGAGCTACGAGGGGGAAACGGGGCTCCTCTGGATGTGGGCGGGACCATCGTGCTTCCTCTCGAGTGGAGACGGGTATGGCGGTGAACTTCTTGAGTTGCAGCAAGGGTGTGAAAGACCCTTTCGAAGTTCCAGAGGTTAGGTGTCATTAGTCTCCAGACGCCTCATCGGAAATAGGCCTCATCTCGCCTGGAAGGGAGAAATTCCTGGATTTTCTCGAGTTGCGGCAGGTGTTCTCGAGTTACGACGGGGACCGCAGGGACCCGCCCTGATGGCCTCAGGAGAGGCCAGTCCCCATGCGAGTTGCTAGGGGGCCTCTCGGGATTCCTCTCCCGTCGATACCGGGGCCAAAAACCTTGTGTGGAGTCAGGGCTGGAATCGAGGATTCTTCTCAGGGGCTGACATGGATGTTTGGGTACTTCTGGAGTCTCCCCAGGGGAGTCAGGCCTCGGCTCGATTGGGGGCATGCACGTGCGCTTTCCTTCCAGGCTGTAGCAGCAATGTCACGCTTCCCGTGGCGTGGATCAAAGGATCTGTGGTTTTCCCTCGAGGCTTTCCCTCGAGGCTTTCCCACAGGGCTGTCCCACGTGCCACCGTGGTGTGAGTCGATCCTCGGCGTGAAAGATGAGCCAGTGCAGGGCAAAGAGGTTCCTCTGGAATGGACTGAGACATCTGGGGGACTCTTGGAATGGTGGTACGACCATGGAGTTCCTCTCGCCTTTCCTGTTGAGAGTGCCTCCGCTTGAGATGCGACGGGAACGCCGGGAATTCTTTCCCATTGAAAGCAGGGAAAGGATTCCTCATCTCGAGCTACGAGGGGGAAAGGGGGATCCTCTGGATGTGGGCGGGACGATCGTGCTTCCTCTCGAGTGGAGATGGGTATGGCGGTGAACTTCTTGAGTTGCAGCAAGGGTGTGAAAGACCCTTTCGAAGTTCCAGAGGTTAGGTGTCATTAGTCTCCAGACGCCTCATCGGAAATAGGCCTCATCTCGCCTGGAAGGGAGAACTTCCTGGATTTTCTCGAGTTGCGGCAGGTGTTCTCGAGTTACGACGGGGACCTCAGGGAACCGCCCTGGTGGCCTCAGGAGAGGCCAGTCCCCATGCGAGTTGCTAGGGGGCCTCTCGGGATTCCTCTCCCGTCGATACCCGGGCCAAAAACCTTGTGTGGAGTCAGGGCCGGAACCGAGGATTCCTCTCACGGGCTGATATGGATCTTTGGGTACTTCTGGAGTCTCGCCAGGGGAGACAGGCCTCATCTCGAGTGGGGGCATGCACGTGCGCTTTCCTTCCAGGCTGTAGAAGCAATGTCACGCTTCCCGTCGCGTGGATGAAAGGATCTGTGGTTTTCCCTCGAGGCTTTCCCTCGAGGCTTTCCCACAGGGCTGTCCCACGTGACACCGTGGTGTGAGTCGATCCTCGGCGTGAAAGATGAGCCAGTGCAGGGCAAAGAGGTTCCTCTGGAATGGACTGAGACATCTGGGGGACTCTTGGAATGGTGGTACGACCATGGATTTCCTCTCGCCTTTCCTGTTGAGAGTGCCTCCTCTTGAGATGCGACGGGAATGCCGGGAATTCTTTCCCGTTGAAAGCAGGGAAAGGATCGCTCATCTCGAGCTAGGAAGGGGAAACGGGGCTCCTCTGGATGTGGGCGGGACCATCGTGCTTCCTCTAGAGTGGAGACGGGTATGGCGGTGAACTTCTTGAGTTGCAGCAAGGGTGTGAAAGGCCCTTTCGAAGTTCCAGAGTTTAGGTGTCATTAGTCTCCAGACGCCTCATCGGAAATAGGCCTCATCTCGCCTGGAAGGGAGAACTTTCTGGATTTTCTCGAGTTGCGGCAGGTGTTCTCGAGTTACGACGGGGACCTCAGGGACCCGCCCTGGTGGCCTCAGGAGAGGCCAGTCCCCATGCGAGTTGCTAGGGGCCCTCTCGGGATTCCTCTCCCGTCGATACTGGGGCCAAAAACCTTGTTGGTGTCAAGGCCGGAACCGAGGATTTCTCTCAGGGGCTGACATGGATCTTTGAGTACTTCTGGAGTCTCCCCAGGGGAGTCAGGCCTTGTCTCGAGTCGGGGCATGCACGTGCGCTTTCCTTCCAGGCTGTAGCAGCAATGTCACGCTTCCCGTCGCGTGGATCAAAGGATCTGTGGTTTTCCCTCGAGGCTTTCCCTCGAGGCTTTCCCACAGGGCTGTCCCACGTGCCACCATGGTGTGAGTCGATCCTCGGCGTGAAAGATGAGCCAGTGTAGGGCAAAGAGGTTCCTCTGGAATGGACTGAGACATCTGGGGGACTCTTGGAATGGTGGTACGACCATGGAGTTCCTCTCGCCTTTCCTGTTGAGAGTGTCTCCTCTTGAGATGCGACGGGAACGCCGGGAATTCTTTCCCGTTGAAAGCAGGGAAAGGATCCCTCATCTCGAGCTACGAGGGGAAACGGGGCTCCTCTGGATGTGGGCGGGACTATCGTGCTTCCTCTCGAGTGGAGACGGGTATGGCGGTGAACTTCTTGAGTTGCAGCAAGGGTGTGAAAGACCCTTTCGAAGTTCCAGAGTTTAGGTGTCATTAGTCTCCAGACGCCTCATCGGAAATAGGCCTCATCTCGCCTGGAAGGGAGCACTTCCTGGATTTTCTCGAGTTGCGGCAGGTGTTCTCGAGTTACGACGGGGACCTCAGGGACCCGCCCTGGTGGCCTCAGAAGAGGCCAGTCCCCATGCGAGTTGCTAGGGGGCCTCTCGGTATTCCTCTCCCATCGATACCGGGGCCAAAAACCTTGTGTGGAGTTAGGGCCGGAACCGAGGATTCCTTTTAGTGGCTGATATGGATCTTTGGGTACTTCTGGAGTCTCACCAGGGGAGACAGGCCTCATCTCGAGTGGGGGCATGCACGTGCGCTATCCTTCCAGGCTGTAGCAGCAATGTCACGCTTCCCATCGCGTGGATCAATGGATCTGTGGTTTTCCCTCGAGGCTTTCCCACAGGGCTGTCCCACGTGCCACCGTGGTGTGAGTCGATCCTCGGCGTGAAAGATGAGCCAGTGCAGGGCAAAGAGGTTCCTCTGGAATGGACTGAGACATCTGGGGGACTCTTGAAATGGTGGTACGACCATGCAGTTCCTCTCGCCTTTCTTGTTGAGAGTGCCTCCTCTTGAGATGCGACGGGAACGCCGGGAATTCTTTCCCGTTGAAAGCAGGGAAAGGATCCCTCATCTCGAGCTACGAGGGGGAAACGGGGCTCCTCTGGATGTGGGCGGGACCATCGTGCTTCCTCTCGAGTGGAGACGGGTATGGCGGTGAACTTCTTGAGTTGCAGCAAGGGTGTGAAAGACCCTTTCGAAGTTCCAGAGGTTAGGTGTCATTAGTCTCCAGACGCCTCATCGGAAATAGGCCTCATCTCGCCTGGAAGGGAGAAATTCCTGGATTTTCTCGAGTTGCGGCAGGTGTTCTCGAGTTACGACGGGGACCGCAGGGACCCGCCCTGATGGCCTCAGGAGAGGCCAGTCCCCATGCGAGTTGCTAGGGGGCCTCTCGGGATTCCTCTCCCGTCGATACCGGGGCCAAAAACCTTGTGTGGAGTCAGGGCTGGAATCGAGGATTCTTCTCAGGGGCTGACATGGATGTTTGGGTACTTCTGGAGTCTCCCCAGGGGAGTCAGGCCTCGGCTCGATTGGGGGCATGCACGTGCGCTTTCCTTCCAGGCTGTAGCAGCAATGTCACGCTTCCCGTCGCGTGGATCAAAGGATCTGTGGTTTTCCCTCGAGGCTTTCCCACAGGGCTGTCCCACGTGCCACTGTGGTGTGAGTAGACTTCTCCGTGAAAGATGAGCCAGTGCAGGGCAAAGAGGTTCCTCTGGAATGGAAAGAGACATCTGGGGGACTCTTGGAATGGTGGTACGGCCATGGAGTTCCTCTCGCCTTTCCTGTTGAGAGTGCCTCCTCTTGAGATGCGACGGGAACGCAGGAATTCTTTCCCGTTGAAAGCAGGGAAAGGATCCCTCATCTCGATCTCCGAGGGGGAAACGGGGCTCCTCTGGATGGGGGCGGGACCATCGTTCTTCCTCTCGAGTGGAGATGGGTATGGCGGTGAACTTCTTGAGTTGCAGCAAGGGTGTGAAAGACCCTTTCGAAGTTCCAGAGGTTAGGTGTCATTAGTCTCCAGACGCCTCATCGGAAATAGGCCTCATCTCGCTGGAAGGGAGAACTTCCTGGATTTTCTCGAGTTGCGGCAGGTGTTCTCGAGTTACGACGGGGACCTCAGGGACCCGCCCTGGTGGCCTCAGGAGAGGCCAGTCCCCATGCGAGTTGCTAGGGGGCCTCTCGGGATTCCTCTCCCGTCGATACCCGGGCCAAAAACCTTGTGTGGAGTCTGGCCCGGAACCGAAGATTCCTCTCACGGGCTGAAATGGATCTTTGGGTACTTTTGGAGTCTCGCCAGGGGAGAAAGGCCTCATCTCGAGTGGGGGCATGCACGTGCACTTTCCTTCCAGGCTGTAGCAGCAATGTCACGCTTCCCATCGCGTGGATCAAAGGATCTGTGGTTTTCCCTCGAGGCTTTCCCTCGAGGCTTTCCCACAGGGCTGTCCCACGTGCCACCGTGGTGTGAGTCGATCCTCGGCGTGAAAGATGAGCCAGTGCAGGGCAAAGAGGTTCCTCTGGAATGGACTGAGACATCTGGTGGACTCTTGAAATGGTGGTACGACCATGCAGTTCCTCTCGCCTTTCTTGTTGAGAGTGCCTCCTCTTGAGATGCGACGGGAACGCCGGGAATTCGTTCCCGTTGAAAGCAGGGAAAGGATCCCTCATCTCGAGCTACGAGGGGGAAACGGGGCTCCTCTGGATGTGGGCGGGACCATCGTGCTTCCTCTCGAGTGGAGACGGGTATGGCGGTGAACTTCTTGAGTTGCAGCAAGGGTGTGAAAGACCCTTTCGAAGTTCCAGAGGTTAGGTGTCATTAGTCTCCAGACGCCTCATCGGAAATAGGCCTCATCTCGCCTGGAAGGGAGAAATTCCTGGATTTTCTCGAGTTGCGGCAGGTGTTCTCGAGTTACGACGGGGACCACAGGGACCCGCCCTGATGGCCTCAGGAGAGGCCAGTCCCCATGCGAGTTGCTAGGGGGCCTCTCGGGATTCCTCTCCCATCGATACCGGGGCCAAAAACCTTGTGTGGAGTCAGGGCCGGAACCGAGGATTCCTCTCAGGGGCTGACATGGATCTTTGGGTACTTCTGGAGTCTCCCCAGGGGAGTCAGGCCTCGGCTCGAGTGGGGGCATGCACGTGCGCTTTCCTTCCAGGCTGTAGCAGCAATGTCACGCTTCCCGTGGCGTGGATCAAAGGATCTGTGGTTTTCCCTCGAGGCTTTCCCTCGAGGCTTTCCCACTGGGCTGTCCCACGTGCCACCGTGGTGTGAGTCGATCCTCGGCGTGAAAGATGAGCCAGTGCAGGGCAAAGAGGTTCCTCTGGAATGGACTGAGACATCTGGGGGACTCTTGGAATGGTGGTAAGACCATGGAGTTCCTCTCGCCTTTCCTGTTGAGAGTGCCTCCTCTTGAGATGCGACGGGAACGCCGGGAATTCTTTCCCGTTGAAAGCAGGGAAAGGATCGCTCATCTCGAGCTAGGAGGGGGAAAGGGGGCTCCTCTGGATGTGGGCGGGACGATCGTGCTTCCTCTCGAGTGGAGACGGGTATGGCGGTGAACTTCTTGAGTTGCAGCAAGGGTGTGAAAGACCCTTTCGAAGTTCCAGAGGTTAGGTGTCATTAGTCTCCAGACGCCTCATCGGAAATAGGCCTCATCTCGCCTGGAAGGGGGAACTTCCTGGAATTTCTCGAGTTGTGGCAGGTGTTCTCGAGTTACGAAGGGGACCTCACGGACCCGCCCTGGTGGCCTCAGGAGAGGCCAGTCCCCATGCGAGTTGCTAGGGGGCCTCTCGGGATTCCTCTCCCGTCGATACCGGGGCAAAAACCTTCTGTGGAGTCAGGGCCGGAACCGAGGATTCCTCTCAGGGGCTGACATGGATCTTTGGGTACTTCTGGAGTCTCCCCAGGGGAGTCAGGCCTCGTCTCGAGTCGGGGCAAGCACGTGCACTTTCCTTCCAGGCTGTAGCATCAATGTCACGCTTCCCGTGGCGTGGATCAAAGGATCTGTGGTTTTCCCTCGAGGCTTTCCCTCGAGGCTTTCCCACAGGGCTGTCCCACGTGCCACCGTGGTGTGAGTCGATCCTCGGCGTGAAAGATGAGCCAGTGCAGGGCAAAGAGGTTCCTCTGGAATGGACTGAGACATCTGGGGGACTCTTGGAATGGTGGTACGACCATGGAGTTCCTCTCGCCTTTTCTGTTGAGAGTGCCTCCTCTTGAGAAGCGACAGGAACGCCGGGAATTCTTTCCCGTTGAAAGCAGGGAAAGGATCGCTCATCTCGAGCTACGAGGGGGAAACGGGGCTCCTCTGGATGTGGGCGGGACCATCGTGCTTCCTCTGGAGTGGAGACGGGTATGGCGGTGAACTTCTTGAGTTGCAGCAAGGGTGTGAAAGACCCTTTCGAAGTTCCAGAGTTTAGGTGTCATTAGTCTCCAGACGCCTGATCGGAAATAGGCCTCATCTCGCCTGGAAGGGAGAACTTCCTGGATTTTATCGAGTTGCGGCAGGTGTTCTCGAGTTACGACGGGGACCTCATGGACCCGCCCTGGTGGCCTCAGGAGAGGCCAGTCCCCATGCGAGTTGCTAGGGGGCCTCTCGGGATTCCTCTCCCGTCGATACCGGGGCCAAAAACCTTGTGTGGAGTCAGGGCCGGAACCGAGGATTCCTCTCAGGGGCTGACATGGATCTTTGGGTACTTCTGGAGTCTCCCCAGGGGAGTCAGGCCTCGTCTCGTGTCGGGGCATGCAGGTGCACTTTCCTTCCAGGCTGTAGCAGCAATGTCACGCTTCCCGTGGCGTGGATCAAAGGATCTGTGGTTTTCCCTCGAGGCTTTCCCTCGAGGCTTTCCCACAGGGCTGTCCCACGTGCCACCGTGGTGTGAGTCGATCCTCGGCGTGAAAGATGAGCCAGTGCAGGGCAAAGAGGTTCCTCTGGAATGGACTGAGACATCTGGGGGACTCTTGGAATGGTGGTACGACCATGGAGTTCCTCTCGCCTTTCCTGTTGAGAGTGCCTCCGCTTGAGATGCGACGGGAACGCCGGGAATTCTTTCCCATTGAAAGCAGGGAAAGGATTCCTCATCTCGAGCTACGAGGGGGAAAGGGGGATCCTCTGGATGTGGGCGGGACGATCGTGCTTCCTCTCGAGTGGAGATGGGTATGGCGGTGAACTTCTTGAGTTGCAGCAAGGGTGTGAAAGACCCTTTCGAAGTTCCAGAGGTTAGGTGTCATTAGTCTCCAGACGCCTCATCGGAAATAGGCCTCATCTCGCCTGGAAGCGAGAACTTCCTGGATTTTCTCGAGTTGCGGCAGGTGTTCTCGAGTTACGACGGGGACCTCAGGGAACCGCCCTGGTGGCCTCAGGAGAGGCCAGTCCCCATGTGAGTTGCTAGGGGGCCTCTCGGGATTCCTCTCCCGTCGATACCCGGGCCAAAAACCTTGTGTGGAGTCAGGGCCGGAACCGAGGATTCCTCTCACGGGCTGATATGGATCTTTGGGTACTTCTGGAGTCTCGCCAGGGGAGACAGGCCTCATCTCGAGTGGGGGCATGCACGTGCGCTTTCCTTCCAGGCTGTAGAAGCAATGTCACGCTTCCCGTCGCGTGGATGAAAGGATCTGTGGTTTTCCCTCGAGGCTTTCCCTCGAGGCTTTCCCACAGGGCTGTCCCACGTGACACCGTGGTGTGAGTCGATCCTCGGCGTGAAAGATGAGCCAGTGCAGGGCAAAGAGGTTCCTCTGGAATGGACTGAGACATCTGGGGGACTCTTGGAATGGTGGTACGACCATGGATTTCCTCTCGCCTTTCCTGTTGAGAGTGCCTCCTCTTGAGATGCGACGGGAATGCCGGGAATTCTTTCCCGTTGAAAGCAGGGAAAGGATCGCTCATCTCGAGCTAGGAAGGGGAAACGGGGCTCCTCTGGATGTGGGCGGGACCATCGTGCTTCCTCTAGAGTGGAGACGGGTATGGCGGTGAACTTCTTGAGTTGCAGCAAGGGTGTGAAAGGCCCTTTCGAAGTTCCAGAGTTTAGGTGTCATTAGTCTCCAGACGCCTCATCGGAAATAGGCCTCATCTCGCCTGGAAGGGAGAACTTTCTGGATTTTCTCGAGTTGCGGCAGGTGTTCTCGAGTTACGACGGGGACCTCAGGGACCCGCCCTGGTGGCCTCAGGAGAGGCCAGTCCCCATGCGAGTTGCTAGGGGCCCTCTCGGGATTCCTCTCCCGTCGATACTGGGGCCAAAAACCTTGTGTGGTGTCAAGGCCGGAACCGAGGATTTCTCTCAGGGGCTGACATGGATCTTTGAGTACTTCTGGAGTCTCCCCAGGGGAGTCAGGCCTTGTCTCGAGTCGGGGCATGCACGTGCGCTTTCCTTCCAGGCTGTAGCAGCAATGTCACGCTTCCCGTCGCGTGGATCAAAGGATCTGTGGTTTTCCCTCGAGGCTTTCCCTCGAGGCTTTCCCACAGGGCTGTCCCACGTGCCACCATGGTGTGAGTCGATCCTCGGCGTGAAAGATGAGCCAGTGTAGGGCAAAGAGGTTCCTCTGGAATGGACTGAGACATCTGGGGGACTCTTGGAATGGTGGTACGACCATGGAGTTCCTCTCGCCTTTCCTGTTGAGAGTGTCTCCTCTTGAGATGCGACGGGAACGCCGGGAATTCTTTCCCGTTGAAAGCAGGGAAAGGATCCCTCATCTCGAGCTACGAGGGGAAACGGGGCTCCTCTGGATGTGGGCGGGACTATCGTGCTTCCTCTCGAGTGGAGACGGGTATGGCGGTGAACTTCTTGAGTTGCAGCAAGGGTGTGAAAGACCCTTTCGAAGTTCCAGAGTTTAGGTGTCATTAGTCTCCAGACGCCTCATCGGAAATAGGCCTCATCTCGCCTGGAAGGGAGCACTTCCTGGATTTTCTCGAGTTGCGGCAGGTGTTCTCGAGTTACGACGGGGACCTCAGGGACCCGCCCTGGTGGCCTCAGAAGAGGCCAGTCCCCATGCGAGTTGCTAGGGGGCCTCTCGGTATTCCTCTCCCATCGATACCGGGGCCAAAAACCTTGTGTGGAGTTAGGGCCGGAACCGAGGATTCCTTTCAGTGGCTGATATGGATCTTTGGGTACTTCTGGAGTCTCACCAGGGGAGACAGGCCTCATCTCGAGTGGGGGCATGCACGTGCGCTATCCTTCCAGGCTGTAGCAGCAATGTCACGCTTCCCATCGCGTGGATCAAAGGATCTGTGGTTTTCCCTCGAGGCTTTCCCACAGGGCTGTCCCACGTGCCACCGTGGTGTGAGTCGATC
This sequence comes from Capricornis sumatraensis, assembly GCF_032405125.1. NCBI lineage: Eukaryota > Metazoa > Chordata > Mammalia > Artiodactyla > Bovidae > Capricornis > Capricornis sumatraensis. Next base: position 5,651,411 of record NW_027184613.1, read on the forward strand.
CTCGGCGTGAAAGATGAGCCAGTGCAGGGCAAAGAGGTTCCTCTGGAATGGACTGAGACATCTGGGGGACTCTTGAAATGGTGGTACGACCATGCAGTTCCTCTCGCCTTTCTTGTTGAGAGTGCCTCCTCTTGAGATGCGACGGGAACGCCGGGAATTCTTTCCCGTTGAAAGCAGGGAAAGGATCCCTCATCTCGAGCTACGAGGGGGAAACGGGGCTCCTCTGGATGTGGGCGGGACCATCGTGCTTCCTCTCGAGTGGAGACGGGTATGGCGGTGAACTTCTTGAGTTGCAGCAAGGGTGTGAAAGACCCTCTCGAAGTTCCAGAGGTTAGGTGTCATTAGTCTCCAGACGCCTCATCGGAAATAGGCCTCATCTCGCCTGGAAGGGAGAAATTCCTGGATTTTCTCGAGTTGCGGCAGGTGTTCTCGAGTTACGACGGGGACCGCAGGGACCCGCCCTGATGGCCTCAGGAGAGGCCAGTCCCCATGCGAGTTGCTAGGGGGCCTCTCGGGATTCCTCTCCCGTCGATACCGGGGCCAAAAACCTTGTGTGGAGTCAGGGCCGGAATCGAGGATTCTTCTCAGGGGCTGACATGGATGTTTGGGTACTTCTGGAGTCTCCCCAGGGGAGTCAGGCCTCGGCTCGATTGGGGGCATGCACGTGCGCTTTCCTTCCAGGCTGTAGCAGCAATGTCACGCTTCCCGTCGCGTGGATCAAAGGATCTGTGGTTTTCCCTCGAGGCTTTCCCTGGAGGCTTTCCCACTGGGCTGTCCCACGTGCCACCGTGGTGTGAGTCGATCCTCGGCGTGAAAGATGAGCCAGTGCAGGGCAAAGAGGTTCCTCTGGAATGGACTGAGACATCTGGGGGACTCTTGGAATGGTGGTACGACCATGGAGTTCCCCTCGCCTTTCCTGTTGAGAGTGCCTCCTCTTGAGATGCGACGGGAACGCCAGGAATTCTTTCCCGTTGAAAGCAGGGAAAGGATCCCTCATCTCGAGCTACGAGGGGGAAACGGGGCTCCTCTGGATGTGGGCGGGACCATCGTGCTTCCTCTCGAGTGGAGACGGGTGTGGCGGTGAACTTCTTGAGTTGCAGCAAGGGTGTGAAAGACCCTTTCGAAGTTCCAGAGGTTAGGTGTCATTAGTCTCCAGACGCCTCATCGGAAATAGGCCTCATCTCGCCTGGAAGGGGGAACTTCCTGGAATTTCTCGAGTTGTGGCAGGTGTTCTCGAGTTACGACGGGGACCTCAGGGACCCGCCCTGGTGGCCTCAGGAGAGGCCAGTCCCCATGCGAGTTGCTAGGGGGCCTCTCGGGATTCCTCTCCCGTCGATACCGGGGCAAAAACCTTGTGTGGAGTCAGGGCCGGAACCGAGGATTCCTCTCAGGGGCTGACATGGATCTTTGGGTACTTCTGGAGTCTCCCCAGGGGAGTCAGGCCTCGTCTCGAGTCGGGGCATGCACGTGCACTTTCCTTCCAGGCTGTAGCAGCAATGTCACGCTTCCCGTGGCGTGGATCAAAGGATCTGTGGTTTTCCCTCGAGGCTTTCCCACAGGGCTGTCCCACGTGCCACTGTGGTGTGAGTAGACTTCTCCGTGAAAGATGAGCCAGTGCAGGGCAAAGAGGTTCCTCTGGAATGGAAAGAGACATCTGGGGGACACTTGGAATGGTGGTACGGCCATGGAGTTCCTCTCGCCTTTCCTGTTGAGAGTGCCTCCTCTTGAGAAGCGACGGGAACGCAGGAATTCTTTCCCGTTGAAAGCAGGGAAAGGATCCCTCATCTCGATCTCCGAGGGGGAAACGGGGCTCCTCTGGATGGGGGCGGGACCATCGTTCTTCCTCTCGAGTGGAGATGGGTATGGCGGTGAACTTCTTGAGTTGCAGCAAGGGTGTGAAAGACCCTTTCGAAGTTCCAGAGGTTAGGTGTCATTAGTCTCCAGACGCCTCATCGGAAATAGGCCTCATCTCGCTGGAAGGGAGAACTTCCTGGATTTTCTCGAGTTGCGGCAGGTGTTCTCGAGTTACGACGGGGACCTCAGGGACCCGCCCTGGTGGCCTCAGGAGAGGCCAGTCCCCATGCGAGTTGCTAGGGGGCCTCTCGGGATTCCTCTCCCGTCGATACCCGGGCCAAAAACCTTGTGTGGAGTCTGGGCCGGAACCGAGGATTCCTCTCACGGGCTGAGATGGATCTTTGGGTACTTCTGGAGTCTCGCCAGGGGAGAAAGGCCTCATCTCGAGTGGGGGCATGCACGTGCACTTTCCTTCCAGGCTGTAGCAGCAATGTCACGCTTCCCATCGCGTGGATCAAAGGATCTGTGGTTTTCCCTCGAGGCTTTCCCTCGAGGCTTTCCCACAGGGCTGTCCCACGTGCCACCGTGGTGTGAGTCGATCCTCGGCGTGAAAGATGAGCCAGTGCAGGGCAAAGAGGTTCCTCTGGAATGGACTGAGACATCTGGGGGACTCTTGGAATGGTGGTACGACCATGGAGTTCCTCTCGCCTTTCCTGTTGAGAGTGCCTCCGCTTGAGATGCGACGGGAACGCCGGGAATTCTTTCCCATTGAAAGCAGGGAAAGGATTCCTCATCTCGAGCTACGAGGGGGAAAGGGGGATCCTCTGGATATGGGCGGGACGATCGTGCTTCCTCTCGAGTGGAGATGGGTATGGCGGTGAACTTCTTGAGTTGCAGCAAGGGTGTGAAAGACCCTTTCGAAGTTCCAGAGGTTAGGTGTCATTAGTCTCCAGACGCCTCATCGGAAATAGGCCTCATCTCGCCTGGAAGGGAGAACTTCCTGGATTTTCTCGAGTTGCGGCAGGTGTTCTCGAGTTACGACGGGGACCTCAGGGAACCGCCCTGGTGGCCTCAGGAGAGGCCAGTCCCCATGCGAGTTGCTAGGGGGCCTCTCGGGATTCCTCTCCCGTCGATACTGGGGCCAAAAACCTTGTGTGGTGTCAAGGCCGGAACCGAGGATTTCTCTCAGGGGCTGACATGGATCTTTGAGTACTTCTGGAGTCTCCCCAGGGGAGTCAGGCCTTGTCTCGAGTCGGGGCATGCACGTGCGCTTTCCTTCCAGGCTGTAGCAGCAATGTCACGCTTCCCGTCGCGTGGATCAAAGGATCTGTGGTTTTCCCTCGAGGCTTTCCCTCGAGGCTTTCCCACAGGGCTGTCCCACGTGCCACCATGGTGTGAGTCGATCCTCGGCGTGAAAGATGAGCCAGTGTAGGGCAAAGAGGTTCCTCTGGAATGGACTGAGACATCTGGGGGACTCTTGGAATGGTGGTACGACCATGGAGTTCCTCTCGCCTTTCCTGTTGAGAGTGTCTCCTCTTGAGATGCGACGGGAACGCCGGGAATTCTTTCCCGTTGAAAGCAGGGAAAGGATCCCTCATCTCGAGCTACGAGGGGAAACGGGGCTCCTCTGGATGTGGGCGGGACTATCGTGCTTCCTCTCGAGTGGAGACGGGTATGGCGGTGAACTTCTTGAGTTGCAGCAAGGGTGTGAAAGACCCTTTCGAAGTTCCAGAGTTTAGGTGTCATTAGTCTCCAGACGCCTCATCGGAAATAGGCCTCATCTCGCCTGGAAGGGAGCACTTCCTGGATTTTCTCGAGTTGCGGCAGGTGTTCTCGAGTTACGACGGGGACCTCAGGGACCCGCCCTGGTGGCCTCAGAAGAGGCCAGTCCCCATGCGAGTTGCTAGGGGGCCTCTCGGTATTCCTCTCCCATCGATACCGGGGCCAAAAACCTTGTGTGGAGTTAGGGCCGGAACCGAGGATTCCTTTCAGTGGCTGATATGGATCTTTGGGTACTTCTGGAGTCTCACCAGGGGAGACAGGCCTCATCTCGAGTGGGGGCATGCACGTGCGCTATCCTTCCAGGCTGTAGCAGCAATGTCACGCTTCCCATCGCGTGGATCAAAGGATCTGTGTTTTTCCCTCGAGGCTTTCCCACAGGGCTGTCCCACGTGCCACCGTGGTGTGAGTCGATCCTCGGCGTGAAAGATGAGCCAGTGCAGGGCAAAGAGGTTCCTCTGGAATGGACTGAGACATCTGGGGGACTCTTGAAATGGTGGTACGACCATGCAGTTCCTCTCGCCTTTCTTGTTGAGAGTGCCTCCTCTTGAGATGCGACGGGAACGCCGGGAATTCTTTCCCGTTGAAAGCAGGGAAAGGATCCCTCATCTCGAGCTACGAGGGGGAAACGGGGCTCCTCTGGATGTGGGCGGGACCATCGTGCTTCCTCTCGAGTGGAGACGGTATGGCGGTGAACTTCTTGAGTTGCAGCAAGGGTGTGAAAGACCCTTTCGAAGTTCCAGAGGTTAGGTGTCATTAGTCTCCAGACGCCTCATCGGAAAAAGGCCTCATCTCGCCTGGAAGGGAGAAATTCCTGGATTTTCTCGAGTTGCGGCAGGTGTTCTCGAGTTACGACGGGGACCGCAGGGACCCGCCCTGATGGCCTCAGGAGAGGCCAGTCCCCATGCGAGTTGCTAGGGGGCCTCTCGGGATTCCTCTCCCGTCGATACCGGGGCAAAAACCTTGTGTGGAGTCAGGGCCGGAACCGAGGATTCCTCTCAGGGGCTGACATGGATCTTTGGGTACTTCTGGAGTCTCCCCAGGGGAGTCAGGCCTCGTCTCGAGTCGGGGCATGCACGTGCACTTTCCTTCCAGGCTGTAGCAGCAATGTCACGCTTCCCGTGGCGTGGATCAAAGGATCTGTGGTTTTCCCTCGAGGCTTTCCCACAGGGCTGTCCCACGTGCCACTGTGGTGTGAGTAGACTTCTCCGTGAAAGATGAGCCAGTGCAGGGCAAAGAGGTTCCTCTGGAATGGAAAGAGACATCTGGGGGACTCTTGGAATGGTGGTACGGCCATGGAGTTCCTCTCGCCTTTCCTGTTGAGAGTGCCTCCTCTTGAGATGCGACGGGAACGCAGGAATTCTTTCCCGTTGAAAGCAGGGAAAGGATCCCTCATCTCGATCTCCGAGGGGGAAACGGGGCTCCTCTGGATGGGGGCGGGACCATCGTTCTTCCTCTCGAGTGGAGATGGGTATGGCGGTGAACTTCTTGAGTTGCAGCAAGGGTGTGAAAGACCCTTTCGAAGTTCCAGAGGTTAGGTGTCATTAGTCTTCAGACGCCTCATCGGAAATAGGCCTCATCTCGCTGGAAGGGAGAACTTCCTGGATTTTCTCGAGTTGCGGCAGGTGTTCTCGAGTTACGACGGGGACCTCAGGGACCCGCCCTGGTGGCCTCAGGAGAGGCCAGTCCCCATGCGAGTTGCTAGGGGGCCTCTCGGGATTCCTCTCCCGTCGATACCCGGGCCAAAAACCTTGTGTGGAGTCTGGGCCGGAACCGAGGATTCCTCTCACGGGCTGAGATGGATCTTTGGGTACTTCTGGAGTCTCGCCAGGGGAGAAAGGCCTCATCTCGAGTGGGGGCATGCACGTGCACTTTCCTTCCAGGCTGTAGCAGCAATGTCACGCTTCCCATCGCGTGGATCAAAGGATCTGTGGTTTTCCCTCGAGGCTTTCCCTCGAGGCTTTCCCACAGGGCTGTCCCACGTGCCACCGTGGTGTGAGTCGATCCTCGGCGTGAAAGATGAGCCAGTGCAGGGCAAAGAGGTTCCTCTGGAATGGACTGAGACATCTGGTGGACTCTTGAAATGGTGGTACGGCCATGCAGTTCCTCTCGCCTTTCTTGTTGAGAGTGCCTCCTCTTGAGATGCGACGGGAACGCCGGGAATTCTTTCCCGTTGAAAGCAGGGAAAGGATCCCTCATCTCGAGCTACGAGGGGGAAACGGGGCTCCTCTGGATGTGGGCGGGACCATCGTGCTTCCTCTCGAGTGGAGACGGGTATGGCGGTGAACTCTTGAGTTGCAGCAAGGGTGTGAAAGACCCTTTCGAAGTTCCAGAGGTTAGGTGTCATTAGTCTCCAGACGCCTGATCGGAAATAGGCCTCATCTCGCCTGGAAGGGAGAAATTCCTGGATTTTCTCGAGTTGGGGCAGGTGTTCTTGAGTTACGACGGGGACCACAGGGACCCGCCCTGATGGCCTCAGGAGAGGCCAGTCCCCATGCGAGTTGCTAGGGGGCCTCTCGGGATTCCTCTCCCGTCGATACCGGGGCCAAAAACCTTGTGTGGAGTCAGGGCCGGAACCGAGGATTCCTCTCAGGGGCTGACATGGATGTTTGGGTACTTCTGGAGTCTCCCCAGGGGAGTCAGGCCTCGGCTCGAGTGGAGGCATGCACGTGCGCTTTCCTTCCAGGCTGTAGCAGCAATGTCACGCTTCCCGTGGCGTGGATCAAAGGATCTGTGGTTTTCCCTCGAGGCTTTCCCTCGAGGCTTTCCCACTGGGCTGTCCCACGTGCCACCGTGGTGTGAGTCGATCCTCGGCGTGAAAGATGAGCCAGTGCAGGGCAAAGAGGTTCCTCTGGAATGGACTGAGACATCTGGGGGACTCTTGGAATGGTGGTAAGACCATGGAGTTCCTCTCGCCTTTCCTGTTGAGAGTGCCTCCTCTTGAGATGCGACGGGAACGCCGGGAATTCTTTCCCGTTGAAAGCAGGGAAAGGATCGCTCATCTCGAGCTAGGAGGGGGAAAGGGGGCTCCTCTGGATGTGGGCGGGACGATCGTGCTTCCTCTCGAGTGGAGACGGGTATGGCGGTGAACTTCTTGAGTTGCAGCAAGGGTGTGAAAGACCCTTTCGAAGTTCCAGAGTTTAGGTGTCATTAGTCTCCAGACGCCTCATCGGAAATAGGACTCATCTCGCCTGGAAGGGAGAACTTCCTGGATTATCTCGAGTTGCGGCAGGTGTTCTTGAGTTACGACGGGGACATCAGGGACCCGCACTGGTGGCCTCAGGAGAGGCCAGTCCCCAGGCGAGTTGCTAGGGGGCCTCTCGGGATTCCTCTCCCGTCGATACCGGGGCCAAAATCCTTGTGTGGTGTCAGGGCCGGAAACGAGGATTCCTCTCAGGGGCTGACATGGATCTTTGGGTACTTCTGGAGTCTCCCCAGGGGAGTCAGGCCTCGGCTCGAGTGGGGCCATGCACGTGCGCTTTCCTTCCAGGCTGTAGCAGCAATGTCACGCTTCCCATCGCGTGGATCAAAGGATCTGTGGTTTTCCCTCGAGGCTTTCCCTCGAGTCTTTCCCACAGGGCAGTCCCACGTGCCACCGTGGTGTGAGTCGATCCTCGGCGTGAAAGATGAGCCAGTGCAGGGCAAAGAGGTTCCTCTGGAATGGACTGAGACATCTGGGGGACTTTTGGAATGGTGGTACGACAATGGAGTTCCTCTCGCCTTTTCTGTTGAGAGTGCCTCCTCTTGAGAAGCGACGGGAACGCCTGGAATTCTTTCCCGTTGAAAGCAGGGAAAGGATCGCTCATCTCGAGCTACGAGGGGGAAACGGGGCTCCTCTGGATGTGGGCGGGACCATCGTGCTTCCTCTAGAGTGGAGACGGGTATGGCGGTGAACTTCTTGAGTTGCAGCAAGGGTGTGAAAGATCCTTTCGAAGTTCCAGAGTTTAGGTGTCATTAGTCTCCAGACGCCTGATCGGAAATAGGCCTCATCTCGCCTGGAAGGGAGAACTTCCTGGATTTTCTCGAGTTGTGGCAGGTGTTCTCGAGTTACGACGGGGACCTCAGGGACCCGCCCTGGTGGCCTCAGGAGAGGCCAGTCCCCATGCGAGTTGCTAGGGGGCCTCTCGGGATTACTCTCCCGTCGATACTGGGGCCAAAAACCTTGCATGGAGTCAGGGCCGGAACCGAGGATTCCTCTCAGGGGCTGACATGGATCTTTGGGTACTTCTGGAGTCTCCCCAGGGGAGTCAGGCCTCGTCTCGTGTCGGGGCATGCACGTGCACTTTCCTTCCAGCCTGTAGCAGCAATGTCACGCTTCCCGTGGCGTGGATCAAAGGATCTGTGGTTTTCCCTCGAGTCTTTCCCTCGAGGCTTTCTCACAGGGCTGTCCCACGTGCCACCGTGGTGTGAGTCGATCCTCGGCGTGAAAGATGAGCCAGTGCAGGGCAAAGAGGTTCCTCTGGAATGGACTGAGACATCTGGGGGACTCTTGGAATGGTGGTACGACCATGGAGTTCCTCTCGCCTTTCCTGTTGAGAGTGCCTCCGCTTGAGATGCGACGGGAACGCCGGGAATTCTTTCCCATTGAAAGCAGGGAAAGGATTCCTCATCTCGAGCTACGAGGGGGAAAGGGGGATCCTCTGGATGTGGGCGGGACGATCGTGCTTCCTCTCGAGTGGAGACGGGTATGGCCGTGAACTTCTTGAGTTGCAGCAAGGGTGTGAAAGACCCTTTCGAAGTTCCAGAGGTTAGGTGTCATTAGTCTCCAGACGCCTCATCGGAAATAGGCCTCATCTCGCCTGGAAGGGAGAACTTCCTGGATTTTCTCGAGTTGCGGCAGGTGTTCTCGAGTTACGACGGGGACCTCAGGGACCCGCCCTGGTGGCCTCAGGAGAGGCCAGTCCCCATGCGAGTTGCTAGGGGCCCTCTCGGGATTCCTCTCCCGTCGATACCGGGGCCAAAAACCTTGTGTGGTGTCAAGGCCGGAACCGAGGATTCCTCTCACGGGCTGATATGGATCTTTGGGTACTTCTGGAGTCTCGCCAGGGGAGACAGGCCTCATCTCGTGTGGGGGCATGCACGTGCGCTTTCCTTCCAGGCTGTAGCAGCAATGTCACGCTTCCCGTCGCGTGGATCAAAGGATCTGTGGTTTTCCCTCGAGGCTTTCCCTCGAGGCTTTCCCACAGGGCTGTCCCACGTGCCACCGTGGTGTGAGTCGATCCTCAGCGTGAAAGATGAGCCAGTGCAGGGCAAAGAGGTTCCTCTGGAATGGACTGAGACATCTGGGGGACTCTTGGAATGGTGGTACGACCATGGAGTTCCTCTCGCCTTTCCTGTTGAGAGTGTCTCCTCTTGAGATGCGACGGGAACGCCGGGAATTCTTTCCCGTTGAAAGCAGGGAAAGGATCCCTCATCTCGAGCTACGAGGGGAAACGGGGCTCCTCTGGATGTGGGCGGGACTATCGTGCTTCCTCTCGAGTGGAGACGGGTATGGCGGTGAACTTCTTGAGTTGCAGCAAGGGTGTGAAAGACCCTTTCGAAGTTCCAGAGGTTAGGTGTCATTAGTCTCCAGACGCCTCATCGGAAATAGGCCTCACCTCGCCTGGAAGGGAGAACTTCCTGGATTTTCTCGAGTTGCGGCAGGTGTTCTCGAGTTACGACGGGGACCTCAGGGACCCGCCCTGGTGGCCTCATAAGAGGCCAGTCCCCATGCGAGTTGCTAGGGGGCCTCTCGGTATTCCTCTCCCATCGATACCGGGGCCAAAAACCTTGTGTGGAGTTAGGGCCGGAACCGAGGATTCCTTACAGTGGCTGATATGGATCTTTGGGTACTTCTGGAGTCTCGCCAGGGGAGACAGGCCTCATCTCGAGTGGGGGCATGCACGTGCGCTTTCCTTCCAGGCTGTAGCAGCAATGTCACGCTTCCCATCGCGTGGATCAAAGGATCTGTGGTTTTCCCTCGAGGCTTTCCCACAGGGCTGTCCCACGTGCCACCGTGGTGTGAGTCGATCCTCGGCGTGAAAGATGAGCCAGTGCAGGACAAAGAGGTTCCTCTGGAATGGACTGAGACATCTGGGGGACTCTTGAAATGGTGGTACGACCATGCAGTTCCTCTCGCCTTTCTTGTTGAGAGTGCCTCCTCTTGAGAAGCGACGGGAACGCCGGGAATTCTTTCCCGTTGAAAGCAGGGAAAGGATCGCTCATCTCGAGCTAGGAGTGGGAAAGGGGGCTCCTCTGGATGTGGGCGGGACGATCGTGCTTCCTCTCGAGTGGAGACGGGTATGGCGGTGAACTTCTTGAGTTGCAGCAAGGGTGTGAAAGACCCTTTCGAAGTTCCAGAGTTTAGGTGTCATTAGTCTCCAGACGCCTCATCGGAAATAGGACTCATCTCGCCTGGAAGGGAGAACTTCCTGGATTTTCTCGAGTTGCGGCAGGTGTTCTCGAGTTACGACGGGGACATCAGGGACCCGCCCTGGTGGCCTCAGGAGAGGCCAGTCCCCAGGCGAGTTGCTAGGGGGCCTTTCGGGATTCCTCTCCCGTCGATACCGGGGCCAAAATCCTTGTGTGGAGTCAGGGCCGGAAACGAGGATTCCTCTCAGGGGCTGACATGGATCTTTGGGTACTTCTGGAGTCTCCCCAGGGGAGTCAGGCCTCGGCTCGAGTGGGGCCATGCACGTGCGCTTTCCTTCCAGGCTGTAGCAGCAATGTCACGCTTCCCATCGCGTGGATCAAAGGATCTGTGGTTTTCCCTCGAGGCTTTCCCTCGAGTCTTTCCCACAGGGCTGTCCCACGTGCCACCGTGGTGTGAGTCGATCCTCGGCGTGAAAGATGAGCCAGTGCAGGGCAAAGAGGTTCCTCTGGAATGGACTGAGACATCTGGGGGACTCTTGGAATGGTGGTACGACCATGGAGTTCCTCTCGCCTTTTCTGTTGAGAGTGCCTCCTCTTGAGAAGCGACGGGAACGCCTGGAATTCTTTCCCGTTGAAAGCAGGGAAAGGATCGCTCATCTCGAGCTACGAGGGGGAAACGGGGCCCCTCTGGATGTGGGCGGGACCATCGTGCTTCCTCTAGAGTGGAGACGGGTATGGCGGTGAATTTCTTGAGTTGCAGCAAGGGTGTGAAAGACCCTTTCGAAGTTCCAGAGTTTAGGTGTCATTAGTCTCCAGACGCCTGATCGGAAATAGGCCTCATCTCGCCTGGAAGGGAGAACTTCCTGGATTTTCTCGAGTTGCGGCAGGTGTTCTCGAGTTACGACGGGGACCTCAGGGACCCGCCCTGGTGGCCTCAGGAGAGGCCAGTCCCCATGCGAGTTGCTATGGGGCCTCTCGGGATTACTCTCCCGTCGATACCGGGGCCAAAAACCTTGTGTGGAGTCAGGGCCGGAACCGAGGATTCCTCTCAGGGGCTGACATGGATCTTTGGGTACTTCTGGAGTCTCCCCAGGGGAGTCAGGCCTCGTCTCGTGTCGGGGCATGCACGTGCACTTTCCTTCCAGGCTGTAGCAGCAATGTCACGCTTCCCGTGGCGTGGATCAAAGGATCTGTGGTTTTCCCTCGAGGCTTTCCCTCGAGGCTTTCCCACAGGGCTGTCCCACGTGCCACCGTGGTGTGAGTCGATCCTCAGCGTGAAAGATGAGCCAGTGCAGGGCAAAGAGGTTCCTCTGGAATGGACTGAGACATCTGGGGGACTCTTGGAATGGTGGTACGACCATGGAGTTCCTCTCGCCTTTCCTGTTGAGAGTGCCTCCGCTTGAGATGCGACGGGAACGCCGGGAATTCTTTCCCATTGAAAGCAGGGAAAGGATTCCTCATCTTGAGCTACGAGGGGGAAAGGGGGATCCTCTGGATGTGGGCGGGACGATCGTGCTTCCTCTCGAGTGGAGACGGGTATGGCCGTGAACTTCTTGAGTTGCAGCAAGGGTGTGAAAGACCCTTTCGAAGTTCCAGAGGTTAGGTGTCATTAGTCTCCAGACGCCTCATCGGAAATAGGCCTCATCTCGCCTGGAAGGGAGAACTTCCTGGATTTTCTCGAGTTGCGGCAGGTGTTCTCGAGTTACGACGGGGACCTCAGGGACCCGCCCTGGTGGCCTCAGGAGAGGCCAGTCCCCATGCGAGTTGCTAGGGGGCCTCTCGGGATTCCTCTCCCGTCGATACCGGGGCCAAAAACCTTGTGTGGAGTCAGGGCCGGAACCGAGGATTCCTCTCACGGGCTGATATGGATCTTTGGGTACTTCTGGAGTCTCGCCAGGGGAGACAGGCCTCATCTCGTGTGGGGGCATGCACGTGCGCTTTCCTTCCAGGCTGTAGCAGCAATGTCACGCTTCCCGTGGCGTGGATCAAAGGATCTGTGGTTTTCCCTCGAGGCTTTCCCTCGAGGCTTTCCCACAGGGCTGTCCCACGTGCCACCGTGGTGTGAGTCGATCCTCAGCGTGAAAGATGAGCCAGTGCAGGGCAAAGAGGTTCCTCTGGAATGGACTGAGACATCTGGGGGACTCTTGGAATGGTGGTACGACCATGGAGTTCCTCTCGCCTTTCCTGTTGAGAGTGCCTCCTCTTGAGATGCGACGGGAACGCCGGGAAATCTTTCCCGTTGAAAGCAGGGAAAGGATCGCTCATCTCAAGCTAGGAGGGGGAAACGGGGCTCCTCTGGATGTGGGCGGGACCATCGTGCTTCCTCTAGAGTGGAGACGGGTATGGCGGTGAACTTCTTGAGTTGCAGCAAGGGTGTGAAAGACCCTTTCGAAGTTCCAGAGTTTAGGTGTCATTAGTCTCCAGACGCCTGATCGGAAATAGGCCTCATCTCGCCTGGAAGGGAGAACTTCCTGGATTTTCTCGAGTTGCGGCAGGTGTTCTCGAGTTACGACGGGGACCTCAGGGACCCGCCCTGGTGGCCTCAGGAGAGGCCAGTCCCCATGCGAGTTGCTAGGGGCCCTCTCGGGATTCCTCTCCCGTCGATACTGGGGCCAAAAACCTTGTGTGGTGTCAAGGCCGGAACCGAGGATTTCTCTCAGGGGCTGACATGGATCTTTGGGTACTTCTGGAGTCTCCCCAGGGGAGTCAGGCCTTGTCTCGAGTCGGGGCATGCACGTGCGCTTTCCTTCCAGGCTGTAGCAGCAATGTCACGCTTCCCGTCGCGTGGACCAAAGGATCTGTGGTTTTCCCTCGAGGCTTTCCCTCGAGGCTTTCCCACAGGGCTGTCCCACGTGCCACCGTGGTGTGAGTCGATCCTCGGCGTGAAAGATGAGCCAGTGTAGGGCAAAGAGGTTCCTCTGGAATGGACTGAGACATCTGGGGGACTCTTGGAATGGTGGTACGACCATGGAGTTCCTCTCGCCTTTCCTGTTGAGAGTGTCTCCTCTTGAGATGCGACGGGAACGCCGGGAATTCTTTCCCGTTGAAAGCAGGGAAAGGATCCCTCATCTCGAGCTACGAGGGGAAACGGGGCTCCTCTGGATGTGGGCGGGACTATCGTGCTTCCTCTCGAGTGGAGACGGGTATGGCGGTGAACTTCTTGAGTTGCAGCAAGGGTGTGAAAGACCCTTTCGAAGTTCCAGAGCTTAGGTGTCATTAGTCTCCAGACGCCTCATCGGAAATAGGCCTCACCTCGCCTGGAAGGGAGAACTTCCTGGATTTTCTCGAGTTGCGGCAGGTGTTCTCGAGTTACGACGGGGACCTCAGGGACCCGCCCTGGTGGCCTCAGAAGAGGCCAGTCCCCATGCGAATTGCTAGGGGGCCTCTCGGTATTCCTCTCCCATCGATACCGGGGCCAAAAACCTTGTGTGGAGTTAGGGCCGGAACCGAGGATTCCTTACAGTGGCTGATATGGATCTTTGGGTACTTCTGGAGTCTCGCCAGGGGAGACAGGCCTCATCTCGAGTGGGGGCATGCACGTGCGCTTTCCTTCCAGGCTGTAGCAGCAATGTCACGCTTCCCATCGCGTGGATCAAAGGATCTGTGGTTTTCCCTCGAGGCTTTCCCACAGGGCTGTCCCACGTGCCACCGTGGTGTGAGTCGATCCTCGGCGTGAAAGATGAGCCAGTGCAGGACAAAGAGGTTCCTCTGGAATGGACTGAGACATCTGGGGGACTCTTGAAATGGTGGTACGACCATGCAGTTCCTCTCGCCTTTCTTGTTGAGAGTGCCTCCTCTTGAGATGCGACGGGAACGCCGGGAATTCTTTCCCGTTGAAAGCAGGGAAAGGATCGCTCATCTCGAGCTAGGAGTGGGAAAGGGGGCTCCTCTGGATGTGGGCGGGACGATCGTGCTTCCTCTCGAGTGGAGACGGGTATGGCGGTGAACTTCTTGAGTTGCAACAAGGGTGTGAAAGACCCTTTCGAAGTTCCAGAGTTAAGGTGTCATTAGTCTCCAGACGCCTCATCGGAAATAGGACTCATCTCGCCTGGAAGGGAGAACTTCCTGGATTTTCTCGAGTTGCGGCAGGTGTTCTCGAGTTACGACGGGGACATCAGGGACCCGCCCTGGTGGCCTCAGGAGAGGCCAGTCCCCAGGCGAGTTGCTAGGGGGCCTTTCGGGATTCCTCTCCCGTCGATACCGGGGCCAAAATCCTTGTGTGGAGTCAGGGCCGGAAACGAGGATTCCTCTCAGGGGCTGACATGGATCTTTGGGTACTTCTGGAGTCTCCCCAGGGGAGTCAGGCCTCGGCTCGAGTGGGGCCATGCACGTGCGCTTTCCTTCCAGGCTGTAGCAGCAATGTCACGCTTCCCATCGCGTGGATCAAAGGATCTGTGGTTTTCCCTCGAGGCTTTCCCTCGAGTCTTTCCCACAGGGCTGTCCCACGTGCCACCGTGGTGTGAGTCGATCCTCGGCGTGAAAGATGAGCCAGTGCAGGGCAAAGAGGTTCCTCTGGAATGGACTGAGACATCTGGGGGACTCTTGGAATGGTGGTACGACCATGGAGTTCCTCTCGACTTTTCTGTTGAGAGTGCCTCCTCTTGAGAAGCGACGGGAACGCCTGGAATTCTTTCCCGTTGAAAGCAGGGAAAGGATCGCTCATCTCGAGCTACGAGGGGGAAACGGGGCTCCTCTGGATGTGGGCGGGAACATCGTGCTTCCTCTAGAGTGGAGACGGGTATGGCGGTGAACTTCTTGAGTTGCAGCAAGGGTGTGAAAGACCCTTTCGAAGTTCCAGAGTTTAGGTGTCATTAGTCTCCAGACGCCTGATCGGAAATAGGCCTCATCTCGCCTGGAAGGGAGAACTTCCTGGATTTTCTCGAGTTGCGGCAGGTGTTCTCGAGTTACGACGGGGACCTCAGGGACCCGCCCTGGTGGCCTCAGGAGAGGCCAGTCCCCAGGCGAGTTGCTATGGGGCCTCTCGGGATTACTCTCCCGTCGATACCGGGGCCAAAAACCTTGTGTGGAGTCAGGGCCGGAACCGAGGATTCCTCTCAGGGGCTGACATGGATCTTTGGGTACTTCTGGAGTCTCCCCAGGGGAGTCAGGCCTCGTCTCGTGTCGGGGCATGCACGTGCACTTTCCTTCCAGGCTGTAGCAGCAATGTCACGCTTCCCGTGGCGTGGATCAAAGGATCTGTGGTTTTCCCTCGAGGCTTTCCCTCGAGGCTTTCCCACAGGGCTGTCCCACGTGCCACCGTGGTGTGAGTCGATCCTCGGCGTGAAAGATGAGCCAGTGCAGGGAAAAGAGGATCCTCTGGAATGGACTGAGACATCTGGGGGACTCTTGGAATGGTGGTACGACCATGGAGTTCCTCTCGCCTTTCCTGTTGAGAGTGCCTCCGCTTGAGATGCGACGGGAACGCCGGGAATTCTTTCCCATTGAAAGCAGGGGAAGGATTCCTCATCTCGAGCTACGAGGGGGAAAGGGGGATCCTCTGGATGTGGGCGGGACGATCGTGCTTCCTCTCGAGTGGAGACGGGTATGGCGGTGAACTTCTTGAGTTGCAGCAAGGGTGTGAAAGACCCTTTCGAAGTTCCAGAGGTTAGGTGTCATTAGTCTCCAGACGCCTCATCGGAAATAGGCCTCATCTCGCCTGGAAGGGAGAACTTCCTGGATTTTCTCGAGTTGCGGCAGGTGTTCTCGAGTTACGACGGGGACCTCAGGGACCCGCCCTGGTGGCCTCAGGAGAGGCCAGTCCCCATGCGAGTTGCTAGGGGGCCTCTCGGGATTCCTCTCCCGTCGATACCCGGGCCAAAAACCTTGTGTGGAGTCAGGGCCGGAACCGAGGATTCCTCTCACGGGCTGATATGGATCTTTGGGTACTTCTGGAGTCTCGCCAGGGGAGACAGGCCTTATCTCGAGTGGGTGCATGCACGTGCGCTTTCCTTCCAGGCTGTAGCAGCAATGTCACGCTTCCCATCGCCTGGATCAAAGGATCTGTGGTTTTCCCTCGAGGCTTTCCCTCGAGGCTTTCCCACAGGGCTGTCCCACGTGCCACCGTGGTGTGAGTCGATCCTCGGCGTGAAAGATGAGCCAGTGCAGGGCAAAGAGGTTCCTCTGAAATGGACTGAGACATCTGGGGGACTCTTGGAATGGTGGTACGACCATGGAGTTCCTCTCGCCTTTCCTGTTGAGAGTGCCTCCTCTTGAGATGCGACGGGAACGCCGGGAATTCTTTCCCGTTGAAAGCAGGGAAAGGATCGCTCATCTCGAGCTAGGAGGGGGAAACGGGGCTCCTCTGGATGTGGGCGGGACCATCGTGCTTCCTCTAGAGTGGAGACGGGTATGCCGGTGAACTTCTTGAGTTGCAGCAAGGGTGTGAAAGACCCTTTCGAAGTTCCAGAGGTTAGGTGTCATTAGTCTCCAGACGCCTCATCGGAAATAGGCCTCATCTCGCCTGGAAGGGAGAACTTCCTGGATTTTCTCGAGTTGCGGCAGGTGTTCTCGAGTTACGACGGGGACCTCAGGGACCCGCCCTGGTGGCCTCAGGAGAGGCCAGTCCCCATGCGAGTTGCTAGGGGGCCTCTCAGGATTCCTCTCCCGTCGATACCGAGGCCAAAAACCTTGTGTGGAGTCCCGGCCGGAACCGAGGATTCCTCTCAGGGGCTGACATGGATCTTTGGGTACTTCTGGAGTCTCCCCATGGGAGTATGGCCTCGTCTCGAGTGGGGGCATGCACGTGCGCTTTCCTTCCAGGCTGTAGCAGCAATATCACGCTTCCCGTGGCGTGGATCAAAGGATCTGTGGTTTTCCCTCGAGGCTTTCCCTCGAGGCTTTCCCACAGGGCTGTCCCACGTGCCACCGTGGTGTGAGTCGATCCTCGGCGTGAAAGATGAGCCAGTGCAGGGCAAAGAGGTTCCTCTGGAATGGACTGAGACATCTGGGGGACTCTTGGAATGGTGGTACGACCATGGAGTTCCCCTCGCCTTTCCTGTTGAGAGTGCCTCCTCTTGAGATGCGACGGGAACGCCAGGAATTCTTTCCCGTTGAAAGCAGGGAAAGGATCCCTCATCTCGAGCTACGAGGGGGAAACGGGGCTCCTCTGGATGTGGGCGGGACCATCGTGCTTCCTCTCGAGTGGAGACGGGTGTGGCGGTGAACTTCTTGAGTTGCAGCAAGGGTGTGAAAGACCCTTTCGAAGTTCCAGAGGTTAGGTGTCATTAGTCTCCAGACGCCTCATCGGAAATAGGCCTCATCTCGCCTGGAAGGGGGAACTTCCTGGAATTTCTCGAGTTGTGGCAGGTGTTCTCGAGTTACGAAGGGGACCTCAGGGACCCGCCCTGGTGGCCTCAGGAGAGGCCAGTCCGCATGCGAGTTGCTAGGGGGCCTCTCGGGATTCCTCTCCCGTCGATACCGGGGCAAAAACCTTGTGTGGAGTCACGGCCGGAACCGAGGATTCCTCTCAGGGGCTGACATGGATCTTTGGGTACTTCTGGAGTCTCCCCAGGGGAGTCAGGCCTCGTCTCGAGTCGGGGCAAGCACGTGCACTTTCCTTCCAGGCTGTAGCATCAATGTCACGCTTCCCGTGGCGTGGATCAAAGGATCTGTGGTTTTCCCTCGAGGCTTTCCCTCGAGGCTTTCCCACAGGGCTGTCCCACGTGCCACCGTGGTGTGAGTCGATCCTCGGCGTGAAAGATGAGCCAGTGCAGGGCAAAGAGGTTCCTCTGGAATGGACTGAGACATCTGGGGGACTCTTGGAATGGTGGTACGACCATTGAGTTCCTCTCGCCTTTCCTGTTGAGAGTGCCTCCGCTTGAGATGCGACGGGAACGCCGGGAATTCTTTCCCGTTGAAAGCAGGGAAAGGATCGCTCATTTCAAGCTAGGAGGGGGAAACGGGGATCCTCTGGATGTGGGCGGGACCATCGTGCTTCCTCTAGAGTGGAGACGGGTATGGCGGTGAAATTCTTGAGTTGCAGCAAGGTTGTGAAAGACCCTTTCGAAGTTCCAGAGTTTAGGTGTCATTAGTCTCCAGACGCCTCATCGGAAATAGGCCTCATCTCGCCTGGAAGGGAGAACTTCCTGGATTTTCTCGAGTTGTGGCAGGTGTTCTCGAGTTACGACGGGGACCTCAGGGACCCGCCCTGGTGGCCTCAGGAGAGGCCAGTCCCCATGCGAGTTGCTAGGGGCCCTCTCGGGATTCCTCTCCCGTCGATACTGGGGCCAAAAACCTTGTGTGGTGTCAAGGCCGGAACCGAGGATTTCTCTCAGGGGCTGACATGGATCTTTGGGTACTTCTGGAGTCTCCCCAGGGGAGTCAGGCCTTGTCTCGAGTCGGGGCATGCACGTGTGCTTTCCTTCCAGGCTGTAGCAGCAATGTCACGCTTCCCGTCGCGTGGATCAAAGGATCTGTGGTTTTCCCTCGAGGCTTTCCCTCGAGGCTTTCCCACAGGGCTGTCCCACGTGCCACCGTGGTGTGAGTCGATCCTCGGCGTGAAAGATGAGCCAGTGTAGGGCAAAGAGCTTCCTCTGGAATGGACTGAGACATCTGGGGGACTCTTGGAATGGTGGTACGACCATGGAGTTCCTCTCGCCTTTCCTGTTGAGAGTGTCTCCTCTTGAGATGCGACGGGAACGCCGGGAATTCTTTCCCGTTGAAAGCAGGGAAAGGATCCCTCATCTCGAGCTACGAGGGGAAACGGGGCTCCTCTGGATGTGGGCGGGACTATCGTGCTTCCTCTCGAGTGGAGACGGGTATGGCGGTGAACTTCTTGAGTTGCAGCAAGGGTGTGAAAGACCCTTTCGAAGTTCCAGAGGTTAGGTGTCATTAGTCTCCAGACGCCTCATCGGAAATAGGCCTCATCTCGCCTGGAAGGGAGAACTTCCTGGATTTTCTCGAGTTTCGGCAGGTGTTCTCGAGTTACGACGGGGACCTCAGGGACCCGCCCTGGTGGCCTCAGAAGAGGCCAGTCCCCATGCGAGTTGCTAGGGGGCCTCTCGGTATTCCTCTCCCATCGATACCGGGGCCAAAAACCTTGTGTGGAGTTAGGGCCGCAACCGAGGATTCCTTTCAGTGGCTGATATGGACCTTTGGGTACTTCTGGAGTCTCGCCAGGGGAGACAGGCCTCATCTCGAGTGGCGGCATGCACGTGCGCTTTCCTTCCAGGCTGTAGCAGCAATGTCACGCTTCCCATCGCGTGGATCAAAGGATCTGTGGTTTTCCCTCGAGGCTTTCCCACAGGGCTGTCCCACGTGCCACCGTGGTGTGAGTCGATCCTCGGCGTGAAAGATGAGCCAGTGCAGGGCAAAGAGGTTCCTCTGGAATGGACTGAGACATCTGGGGGACTCTTGAAATGGTGGTACGACCATGCAGTTCCTCTCGCCTTTCTTGTTGAGAGTGCCTCCTCTTGAGATGCGACGGGAACGCCGGGAATTCTTTCCCGTTGAAAGCAGGGAAAGGATCCCTCATCTCGAGCTACGAGGGGGAAACGGGGCTCCTCTGGATGTGGGCGGGACCATCGTGCTTCCTCTCGAGTGGAGACGGGTATGGCGGTGAACTTCTTGAGTTGCAGAAAGGGTGTGAAAGACCCTTTCGAAGTTCCAGAGGTTAGGTGTCATTAGTCTCTAGACGCCTGATCGGAAATAGGCCTCATCTCGCCTGGAAGGGAGAAATTCCTGGATTTTCTCGAGTTGCGGCAGGTGTTCTCGAGTTACGACGGGGACCACAGGGACCCGCCCTGATGGCCTCAGGAGAGGCCAGTCCCCATGCGAGTTGCTAGGGGGCCTCTCGGGATTCCTCTCCCGTCGATACCGGGGCCAAAAACCTTGTGTGGAGTCAGGGCCGGAACCGAGGATTCCTCTCAGGGGCTGACATGGATCTTTGGGTACTTCTGGAGTCTCCCCAGGGGAGTCAGGCCTCGGCTCGAGTGGGGGCATGCACGTGCGCTTTCCTTCCAGGCTGTAGCAGCAATGTCACGCTTCCCGTGGCGTGGATCAAAGGATCTGTGGTTTTCCCTCGAGGCTTTCCCTCGAGGCTTTCCCACTGGGCTGTCCCACGTGCCACCGTGGTGTGAGTCGATCCTCGGCGTGAAAGATGAGCCAGTGCAGGGCAAAGAGGTTCCTCTGGAATGGACTGAGACATCTGGGGGACTCTTGGAATGGTGGTAAGACCATGGAGTTCCTCTCGCCTTTCCTGTTGAGAGTGCCTCCTCTTGAGATGCGACGGGAACGCCGGGAATTCTTTCCCGTTGAAAGCAGGGAAAGGATCGCTCATCTC
Organism: Capricornis sumatraensis; assembly: GCF_032405125.1. Lineage (NCBI taxonomy): Eukaryota > Metazoa > Chordata > Mammalia > Artiodactyla > Bovidae > Capricornis > Capricornis sumatraensis. The sequence continues at coordinate 5,671,614 of NW_027184613.1, forward strand.
GAGCTAGGAGGGGGAAAGGGGGCTCCTCTGGATGTGGGCGGGACGATCGTGCTTCCTCTCGAGTGGAGACGGGTATGGCGGTGAACTTCTTGAGTTGCAGCAAGGGTGTGAAAGACCCTTTCGAAGTTCCAGAGTTTAGGTGTCATTAGTCTCCAGACGCCTCATCGGAAATAGGACTCATCTCGCCTGGAAGGGAGAACTTCCTGGATTTTCTCGAGTTGAGGCAGGTGTTCTCGAGTTACGACGGGGACATCAGGGACCCGCCCTGGTGGCCTCAGGAGAGGCCAGTCCCCAGGCGAGTTGCTAGGGGGCCTCTCGGGATTCCTCTCCCGTCGATACCGGGGCCAAAATCCTTGTGTGGAGTCAGGGCCGGAAACGAGGATTCCTCTAAGGGGCTGACATGGACCTTTGGGGACTTCTGGAGTCTCCCCAGGGGAGTCAGGCCTCGTCTCGAGTCGGGGCAAGCACGTGCACTTTCCTTCCAGGCTGTAGCATCAATGTCACGCTTCCCGTGGCGTGGATCAAAGGATCTGTGGTTTTCCCTCGAGGCTTTCCCTCGAGGCTTTCCCACAGGGCTGTCCCACGTGCCACCGTGGTGTGAGTCGATCCTCGGCGTGAAAGATGAGCCAGTGCAGGGCAAAGAGGTTCCTCTGGAATGGACTGAGACATCTGGGGGACTCTTGGAATGGTGGTACGACCATTGAGTTCCTCTCGCCTTTCCTGTTGAGAGTGCCTCCGCTTGAGATGCGACGGGAACGCCGGGAATTCTTTCCCGTTGAAAGCAGGGAAAGGATCGCTCATTTCAAGCTAGGAGGGGGAAACGGGGATCCTCTGGATGTGGGCGGGACCATCGTGCTTCCTCTAGAGTGGAGACGGGTATGGCGGTGAAATTCTTGAGTTGCAGCAAGGTTGTGAAAGACCCTTTCGAAGTTCCAGAGTTTAGGTGTCATTAGTCTCCAGACGCCTCATCGGAAATAGGCCTCATCTCGCCTGGAAGGGAGAACTTCCTGGATTTTCTCGAGTTGTGGCAGGTGTTCTCGAGTTACGACGGGGACCTCAGGGACCCGCCCTGGTGGCCTCAGGAGAGGCCAGTCCCCATGCGAGTTGCTAGGGGCCCTCTCGGGATTCCTCTCCCGTCGATACTGGGGCCAAAAACCTTGTGTGGTGTCAAGGCCGGAACCGAGGATTTCTCTCAGGGGCTGACATGGATCTTTGGGTACTTCTGGAGTCTCCCCAGGGGAGTCAGGCCTTGTCTCGAGTCGGGGCATGCACGTGTGCTTTCCTTCCAGGCTGTAGCAGCAATGTCACGCTTCCCGTCGCGTGGATCAAAGGATCTGTGGTTTTCCCTCGAGGCTTTCCCTCGAGGCTTTCCCACAGGGCTGTCCCACGTGCCACCGTGGTGTGAGTCGATCCTCGGCGTGAAAGATGAGCCAGTGTAGGGCAAAGAGCTTCCTCTGGAATGGACTGAGACATCTGGGGGACTCTTGGAATGGTGGTACGACCATGGAGTTCCTCTCGCCTTTCCTGTTGAGAGTGTCTCCTCTTGAGATGCGACGGGAACGCCGGGAATTCTTTCCCGTTGAAAGCAGGGAAAGGATCCCTCATCTCGAGCTACGAGGGGAAACGGGGCTCCTCTGGATGTGGGCGGGACTATCGTGCTTCCTCTCGAGTGGAGACGGGTATGGCGGTGAACTTCTTGAGTTGCAGCAAGGGTGTGAAAGACCCTTTCGAAGTTCCAGAGGTTAGGTGTCATTAGTCTCCAGACGCCTCATCGGAAATAGGCCTCATCTCGCCTGGAAGGGAGAACTTCCTGGATTTTCTCGAGTTTCGGCAGGTGTTCTCGAGTTACGACGGGGACCTCAGGGACCCGCCCTGGTGGCCTCAGAAGAGGCCAGTCCCCATGCGAGTTGCTAGGGGGCCTCTCGGTATTCCTCTCCCATCGATACCGGGGCCAAAAACCTTGTGTGGAGTTAGGGCCGCAACCGAGGATTCCTTTCAGTGGCTGATATGGACCTTTGGGTACTTCTGGAGTCTCGCCAGGGGAGACAGGCCTCATCTCGAGTGGCGGCATGCACGTGCGCTTTCCTTCCAGGCTGTAGCAGCAATGTCACGCTTCCCATCGCGTGGATCAAAGGATCTGTGGTTTTCCCTCGAGGCTTTCCCACAGGGCTGTCCCACGTGCCACCGTGGTGTGAGTCGATCCTCGGCGTGAAAGATGAGCCAGTGCAGGGCAAAGAGGTTCCTCTGGAATGGACTGAGACATCTGGGGGACTCTTGAAATGGTGGTACGACCATGCAGTTCCTCTCGCCTTTCTTGTTGAGAGTGCCTCCTCTTGAGATGCGACGGGAACGCCGGGAATTCTTTCCCGTTGAAAGCAGGGAAAGGATCCCTCATCTCGAGCTACGAGGGGGAAACGGGGCTCCTCTGGATGTGGGCGGGACCATCGTGCTTCCTCTCGAGTGGAGACGGGTATGGCGGTGAACTTCTTGAGTTGCAGAAAGGGTGTGAAAGACCCTTTCGAAGTTCCAGAGGTTAGGTGTCATTAGTCTTTAGACGCCTGATCGGAAATAGGCCTCATCTCGCCTGGAAGGGAGAAATTCCTGGATTTTCTCGAGTTGCGGCAGGTGTTCTCGAGTTACGACGGGGACCACAGGGACCCGCCCTGATGGCCTCAGGAGAGGCCAGTCCCCATGCGAGTTGCTAGGGGGCCTCTCGGGATTCCTCTCCCGTCGATACCGGGGCCAAAAACCTTGTGTGGAGTCAGGGCCGGAACCGAGGATTCCTCTCAGGGGCTGACATGGATCTTTGGGTACTTCTGGAGTCTCCCCAGGGGAGTCAGGCCTCGGCTCGAGTGGGGGCATGCACGTGCGCTTTCCTTCCAGGCTGTAGCAGCAATGTCACGCTTCCCGTGGCGTGGATCAAAGGATCTGTGGTTTTCCCTCGAGGCTTTCCCTCGAGGCTTTCCCACTGGGCTGTCCCACGTGCCACCGTGGTGTGAGTCGATCCTCGGCGTGAAAGATGAGCCAGTGCAGGGCAAAGAGGTTCCTCTGGAATGGACTGAGACATCTGGGGGACTCTTGGAATGGTGGTAAGACCATGGAGTTCCTCTCGCCTTTCCTGTTGAGAGTGCCTCCTCTTGAGATGCGACGGGAACGCCGGGAATTCTTTCCCGTTGAAAGCAGGGAAAGGATCGCTCATCTCGAGCTAGGAGGGGGAAAGGGGGCTCCTCTGGATGTGGGCGGGACGATCGTGCTTCCTCTCGAGTGGAGACGGGTATGGCGGTGAACTTCTTGAGTTGCAGCAAGGGTGTGAAAGACCCTTTCGAAGTTCCAGAGTTTAGGTGTCATTAGTCTCCAGACGCCTCATCGGAAATAGGACTCATCTCGCCTGGAAGGGAGAACTTCCTGGATTTTCTCGAGTTGAGGCAGGTGTTCTCGAGTTACGACGGGGACATCAGGGACCCGCCCTGGTGGCCTCAGGAGAGGCCAGTCCCCAGGCGAGTTGCTAGGGGGCCTCTCGGGATTCCTCTCCCGTCGATACCGGGGCCAAAATCCTTGTGTGGAGTCAGGGCCGGAAACGAGGATTCCTCTAAGGGGCTGACATGGACCTTTGGGGACTTCTGGAGTCTCCCCAGGGGAGTCAGGCCTCGTCTCGAGTCGGGGCAAGCACGTGCACTTTCCTTCCAGGCTGTAGCATCAATGTCACGCTTCCCGTGGCGTGGATCAAAGGATCTGTGGTTTTCCCTCGAGGCTTTCCCTCGAGGCTTTCCCACAGGGCTGTCCCACGTGCCACCGTGGTGTGAGTCGATCCTCGGCGTGAAAGATGAGCCAGTGCAGGGCAAAGAGGTTCCTCTGGAATGGACTGAGACATCTGGGGGACTCTTGGAATGGTTGTACGACCATGGAGTTCCTCTCGCCTTTCCTGTTGAGAGTGCCTCCGCTTGAGATGCGACGGGAACGCCGGGAATTCTTTCCCGTTGAAAGCAGGGAAAGGATCGCTCATTTCAAGCTAGGAGGGGGAAACGGGGCTCCTCTGGATGTGGGCGGGACCATCGTGCTTCCTCTAGAGTGGAGACGGGTATGGCGGTGAAATTCTTGAGTTGCAGCAAGGGTGTGAAAGACCCTTTCGAAGTTCCAGAGGTTAGGTGTCATTAGTCTCTAGACGCCTGATCGGAAATAGGCCTCATCTCGCCTGGAAGGGAGAAATTCCTGGATTTTCTCGAGATGCGGCAGGTGTTCTCGAGTTACGAAGGGGACCACAGGGACCCGCCCTGATGGCCTCAGGAGAGGCCAGTCCCCATGCGAGTTGCTAGGGGGCCTCTCGGGATTCCTCTCCCGTCGATACCGGGGCCAAAAACCTTGTGTGGAGTCAGGGCCGGAACCGAGGATTCCTCTCAGGGGCTGACATGGATCTTTGGGTACTTCTGGAGTCTCCCCAGGGGAGTCAGGCCTCGGCTCGAGTGGGGGCATGCACGTGCGCTTTCCTTCCAGGCTGTAGCAGCAATGTCACGCTTCCCGTGGCGTGGATCAAAGGATCTGTGGTTTTCCCTCGAGGCTTTCCCTCGAGGCTTTCCCACTGGGCTGTCCCACGTGCCACCGTGGTGTGAGTCGATCCTCGGCGTGAAAGATGAGCCAGTGCAGGGCAAAGAGGTTCCTCTGGAATGGACTGAGACATCTGGGGGACTCTTGGAATGGTGGTAAGACCATGGAGTTCCTCTCGCCTTTCCTGTTGAGAGTGCCTCCTCTTGAGATGCGACGGGAACGCCGGGAATTCTTTCCCGTTGAAAGCAGGGAAAGGATCGCTCATCTCGAGCTAGGAGGGGGAAAGGGGGCTCCTCTGGATGTGGGCGGGACGATCGTGCTTCCTCTCGAGTGGAGACGCGTATGGCGGTGAACTTCTTGAGTTGCAGCAAGGGTGTGAAAGACCCTTTCGAAGTTCCAGAGTTTAGGTGTCATTAGTCTCCAGACGCCTCATCGTAAATAGGACTCATCTCGCCTGGAAGGGAGAACTTCCTGGATTTTCTCGAGTTGAGGCAGGTGTTCTCGAGTTACGACGGGGACATCAGGGACCCGCCCTGGTGGCCTCAGGAGAGGCCAGTCCCCAGGCGAGTTGCTAGGGGGCCTCTCGGGATTCCTCTCCCGTCGATACCGGGGCCAAAATCCTTGTGTGGAGTCAGGGCCGGAAACGAGGATTCCTCTAAGGGGCTGACATGGACCTTTGGGGACTTCTGGAGTCTCCCCAGGGGAGTCAGGCCTCGTCTCGAGTCGGGGCAAGCACGTGCACTTTCCTTCCAGGCTGTAGCATCAATGTCACGCTTCCCGTGGCGTGGATCAAAGGATCTGTGGTTTTCCCTCGAGGCTTTCCCTCGAGGCTTTCCCACAGGGCTGTCCCACGTGCCACCGTGGTGTGAGTCGATCCTCGGCGTGAAAGATGAGCCAGTGCAGGGCAAAGAGCTTCCTCTGGAATGGACTGAGACATCTGGGGGACTCTTGGAATGGTTGTACGACCATGGAGTTCCTCTCGCCTTTCCTGTTGAGAGTGCCTCCGCTTGAGATGCGACGGGAACGCCGGGAATTCTTTCCCGTTGAAAGCAGGGAAAGGATCGCTCATTTCAAGCTAGGAGGGGGAAACGGGGCTCCTCTGGATGTGGGCGGGACCATCGTGCTTCCTCTAGAGTGGAGACGGGTATGGCGGTGAAATTCTTGAGTTGCAGCAAGGTTGTGAAAGACCCTTTCGAAGTTCCAGAGTTTAGGTGTCATTAGTCTCCAGACGCCTCATCGGAAATAGGCCTCATCTCGCCTGGAAGGGAGAACTTCCTGGATTTTCTCGAGTTGTGGCAGGTGTTCTCGAGTTACGACGGGGACCTCAGGGACCCGCCCTGGTGGCCTCAGGAGAGGCCAGTCCCCATGCGAGTTGCTAGGGGCCCTCTCGGGATTCCTCTCCCGTCGATACTGGGGCCAAAAACCTTGTGTGGTGTCAAGGCCGGAACCGAGGATTTCTCTCAGGGGCTGACATGGATCTTTGGGTACTTCTGGAGTCTCCCCAGGGGAGTCAGGCCTTGTCTCGAGTCGGGGCATGCACGTGTGCTTTCCTTCCAGGCTGTAGCAGCAATGTCACGCTTCCCGTCGCGTGGATCAAAGGATCTGTGGTTTTCCCTCGAGGCTTTCCCTCGAGGCTTTCCCACAGGGCTGTCCCACGTGCCACCGTGGTGTGAGTCGATCCTCGGCGTGAAAGATGAGCCAGTGCAGGGCAAAGAGGTTCCTCTGGAATGGACTGAGACATCTGGGGGACTCTTGGAATGGTGGTACGACCATGGAGTTCCCCTCGCCTTTCCTGTTGAGAGTGCCTTCTCTTGAGATGCGACGGGAACGCCAGGAATTCTTTCCCGTTGAAAGCAGGGAAAGGATCCCTCATCTCGAGCTACGAGGGGGAAACGGGGCTCCTCTGGATGTGGGCGGGACCATCGTGCTTCCTCTCGAGTGGAGACGGGTGTGGCGGTGAACTTCTTGAGTTGCAGCAAGGGTGTGAAAGACCCTTTCGAAGTTCCAGAGGTTAGGTGTCATTAGTCTCCAGACGCCTGATCGGAAATAGGCCTCATCTCGCCTGGAAGGGAGAAATTCCTGGATTTTCTCGAGTTGGGGCAGGTGTTCTCGAGTTACGACGGGGACCACAGGGACCCGCCCTGATGGCCTCAGGAGAGGCCAGTCCCCATGCGAGTTGCTAGGGGGCCTCTCGGGATTCCTCTCCCGTCGATACCGGGGCCAAAAACCTTGTGTGGAGTCAGGGCCGGAACCGAGGATTCCTCTCAGGGGCTGACATGGATGTTTGGGTACTTCTGGAGTCTCCCCAGGGGAGTCAGGCCTCGGCTCGAGTGGAGGCATGCACGTGCGCTTTCCTTCCAGGCTGTAGCAGCAATGTCACGCTTCCCGTGGCGTGGATCAAAGGATCTGTGGTTTTCCCTCGAGGCTTTCCCTCGAGGCTTTCCCACTGGGCTGTCCCACGTGCCACCGTGGTGTGAGTCGATCCTCGGCGTGAAAGATGAGCCAGTGCAGGGCAAAGAGGTTCCTCTGGAATGGACTGAGACATCTGGGGGACTCTTGGAATGGTGGTAAGACCATGGAGTTCCTCTCGCCTTTCCTGTTGAGAGTGCCTCCTCTTGAGATGCGACGGGAACGCCGGGAATTCTTTCCCGTTGAAAGCAGGGAAAGGATCGCTCATCTCGAGCTAGGAGGGGGAAAGGGGGCTCCTCTGGATGTGGGCGGGACGATCGTGCTTCCTCTCGAGTGGAGACGGGTATGGCGGTGAACTTCTTGAGTTGCAGCAAGGGTGTGAAAGACCCTTTCGAAGTTCCAGAGTTTAGGTGTCATTAGTCTCCAGACGCCTCATCGGAAATAGGACTCATCTCGCCTGGAAGGGAGAACTTCCTGGATTATCTCGAGTTGCGGCAGGTGTTCTTGAGTTACGACGGGGACATCAGGGACCCGCCCTGGTGGCCTCAGGAGAGGCCAGTCCCCAGGCGAGTTGCTAGGGGGCCTCTCGGGATTCCTCTCCCGTCGATACCGGGGCCAAAATCCTTGTGTGGTGTCAGGGCCGGAAACGAGGATTCCTCTCAGGGGCTGACATGGATCTTTGGGTACTTCTGGAGTCTCCCCAGGGGAGTCAGGCCTCGGCTCGAGTGGGGCCATGCACGTGCGCTTTCCTTCCAGGCTGTAGCAGCAATGTCACGCTTCCCATCGCGTGGATCAAAGGATCTGTGGTTTTCCCTCGAGGCTTTCCCTCGAGTCTTTCCCACAGGGCTGTCCCACGTGCCACCGTGGTGTGAGTCGATCCTCGGCGTGAAAGATGAGCCAGTGCAGGGCAAAGAGGTTCCTCTGGAATGGACTGAGACATCTGGGGGACTTTTGGAATGGTGGTACGACAATGGAGTTCCTCTCGCCTTTTCTGTTGAGAGTGCCTCCTCTTGAGAAGCGACGGGAACGCCTGGAATTCTTTCCCGTTGAAAGCAGGGAAAGGATCGCTCATCTCGAGCTACGAGGGGGAAACGGGGCTCCTCTGGATGTGGGCGGGACCATCGTGCTTCCTCTAGAGTGGAGACGGGTATGGCGGTGAACTTCTTGAGTTGCAGCAAGGGTGTGAAAGATCCTTTCGAAGTTCCAGAGTTTAGGTGTCATTAGTCTCCAGACGCCTGATCGGAAATAGGCCTCATCTCGCCTGGAAGGGAGAACTTCCTGGATTTTCTCGAGTTGTGGCAGGTGTTCTCGAGTTACGACGGGGACCTCAGGGACCCGCCCTGGTGGCCTCAGGAGAGGCCAGTCCCCATGCGAGTTGCTAGGGGGCCTCTCGGGATTACTCTCCCGTCGATACTGGGGCCAAAAACCTTGCATGGAGTCAGGGCCGGAACCGAGGATTCCTCTCAGGGGCTGACATGGATCTTTGGGTACTTCTGGAGTCTCCCCAGGGGAGTCAGGCCTCGTCTCGTGTCGGGGCATGCACGTGCACTTTCCTTCCAGCCTGTAGCAGCAATGTCACGCTTCCCGTGGCGTGGATCAAAGGATCTGTGGTTTTCCCTCGAGTCTTTCCCTCGAGGCTTTCTCACAGGGCTGTCCCACGTGCCACCGTGGTGTGAGTCGATCCTCGGCGTGAAAGATGAGCCAGTGCAGGGCAAAGAGGTTCCTCTGGAATGGACTGAGACATCTGGGGGACTCTTGGAATGGTGGTACGACCATGGAGTTCCTCTCGCCTTTCCTGTTGAGAGTGCCTCCGCTTGAGATGCGACGGGAACGCCGGGAATTCTTTCCCATTGAAAGCAGGGAAAGGATTCCTCATCTCGAGCTACGAGGGGGAAAGGGGGATCCTCTGGATGTGGGCGGGACGATCGTGCTTCCTCTCGAGTGGAGACGGGTATGGCCGTGAACTTCTTGAGTTGCAGCAAGGGTGTGAAAGACCCTTTCGAAGTTCCAGAGGGTAGGTGTCATTAGTCTCCAGACGCCTCATCGGAAATAGGCCTCATCTCGCCTGGAAGGGAGAACTTCCTGGATTTTCTCGAGTTGCGGCAGGTGTTCTCGAGTTACGACGGGGACCTCAGGGACCCGCCCTGGTGGCCTCAGGAGAGGCCAGTCCCCATGCGAGTTGCTAGGGGCCCTCTCGGGATTCCTCTCCCGTCGATACCGGGGCCAAAAACCTTGTGTGGTGTCAAGGCCGGAACCGAGGATTCCTCTCACGGGCTGATATGGATCTTTGGGTACTTCTGGAGTCTCGCCAGGGGAGACAGGCCTCATCTCGTGTGGGGGCATGCACGTGCGCTTTCCTTCCAGGCTGTAGCAGCAATGTCACGCTTCCCGTCGCGTGGATCAAAGGATCTGTGGTTTTCCCTCGAGGCTTTCCCTCGAGGCTTTCCCACAGGGCTGTCCCACGTGCCACCGTGGTGTGAGTCGATCCTCAGCGTGAAAGATGAGCCAGTGCAGGGCAAAGAGGTTCCTCTGGAATGGACTGAGACATCTGGGGGACTCTTGGAATGGTGGTACGACCATGGAGTTCCTCTCGCCTTTCCTGTTGAGAGTGTCTCCTCTTGAGATGCGACGGGAACGCCGGGAATTCTTTCCCGTTGAAAGCAGGGAAAGGATCCCTCATCTCGAGCTACGAGGGGAAACGGGGCTCCTCTGGATGTGGGCGGGACTATCGTGCTTCCTCTCGAGTGGAGACGGGTATGGCGGTGAACTTCTTGAGTTGCAGCAAGGGTGTGAAAGACCCTTTCGAAGTTCCAGAGGTTAGGTGTCATTAGTCTCCAGACGCCTCATCGGAAATAGGCCTCACCTCGCCTGGAAGGGAGAACTTCCTGGATTTTCTCGAGTTGCGGCAGGTGTTCTCGAGTTACGACGGGGACCTCAGGGACCCGCCCTGGTGGCCTCATAAGAGGCCAGTCCCCATGCGAGTTGCTAGGGGGCCTCTCGGTATTCCTCTCCCATCGATACCGGGGCCAAAAACCTTGTGTGGAGTTAGGGCCGGAACCGAGGATTCCTTACAGTGGCTGATATGGATCTTTGGGTACTTCTGGAGTCTCGCCAGGGGAGACAGGCCTCATCTCGAGTGGGGGCATGCACGTGCGCTTTCCTTCCAGGCTGTAGCAGCAATGTCACGCTTCCCATCGCGTGGATCAAAGGATCTGTGGTTTTCCCTCGAGGCTTTCCCACAGGGCTGTCCCACGTGCCACCGTGGTGTGAGTCGATCCTCGGCGTGAAAGATGAGCCAGTGCAGGACAAAGAGGTTCCTCTGGAATGGACTGAGACATCTGGGGGACTCTTGAAATGGTGGTACGACCATGCAGTTCCTCTCGCCTTTCTTGTTGAGAGTGCCTCCTCTTGAGAAGCGACGGGAACGCCGGGAATTCTTTCCCGTTGAAAGCAGGGAAAGGATCGCTCATCTCGAGGTAGGAGTGGGAAAGGGGGCTCCTCTGGATGTGGGCGGGACGATCGTGCTTCCTCTCGAGTGGAGACGGGTATGGCGGTGAACTTCTTGAGTTGCAGCAAGGGTGTGAAAGACCCTTTCGAAGTTCCAGAGTTTAGGTGTCATTAGTCTCCAGACGCCTCATCGGAAATAGGACTCATCTCGCCTGGAAGGGAGAACTTCCTGGATTTTCTCGAGTTGCGGCAGGTGTTCTCGAGTTACGACGGGGACATCAGGGACCCGCCCTGGTGGCCTCAGGAGAGGCCAGTCCCCAGGCGAGTTGCTAGGGGGCCTTTCGGGATTCCTCTCCCGTCGATACCGGGGCCAAAATCCTTGTGTGGAGTCAGGGCCGGAAACGAGGATTCCTCTCAGGGGCTGACATGGATCTTTGGGTACTTCTGGAGTCTCCCCAGGGGAGTCAGGCCTCGGCTCGAGTGGGGCCATGCACGTGCGCTTTCCTTCCAGGCTGTAGCAGCAATGTCACGCTTCCCATCGCGTGGATCAAAGGATCTGTGGTTTTCCCTCGAGGCTTTCCCTCGAGTCTTTCCCACAGGGCTGTCCCACGTGCCACCGTGGTGTGAGTCGATCCTCGGCGTGAAAGATGAGCCAGTGCAGGGCAAAGAGGTTCCTCTGGAATGGACTGAGACATCTGGGGGACTCTTGGAATGGTGGTACGACCATGGAGTTCCTCTCGCCTTTTCTGTTGAGAGTGCCTCCTCTTGAGAAGCGACGGGAACGCCTGGAATTCTTTCCCGTTGAAAGCAGGGAAAGGATCGCTCATCTCGAGCTACGAGGGGGAAACGGGGCCCCTCTGGATGTGGGCGGGACCATCGTGCTTCCTCTAGAGTGGAGACGGGTATGGCGGTGAATTTCTTGAGTTGCAGCAAGGGTGTGAAAGACCCTTTCGAAGTTCCAGAGTTTAGGTGTCATTAGTCTCCAGACGCCTGATCGGAAATAGGCCTCATCTCGCCTGGAAGGGAGAACTTCCTGGATTTTCTCGAGTTGCGGCAGGTGTTCTCGAGTTACGACGGGGACCTCAGGGACCCGCCCTGGTGGCCTCAGGAGAGGCCAGTCCCCATGCGAGTTGCTATGGGGCCTCTCGGGATTACTCTCCCGTCGATACCGGGGCCAAAAACCTTGTGTGGAGTCAGGGCCGGAACCGAGGATTCCTCTCAGGGGCTGACATGGATCTTTGGGTACTTCTGGAGTCTCCCCAGGGGAGTCAGGCCTCGTCTCGTGTCGGGGCATGCACGTGCACTTTCCTTCCAGGCTGTAGCAGCAATGTCACGCTTCCCGTGGCGTGGATCAAAGGATCTGTGGTTTTCCCTCGAGGCTTTCCCTCGAGGCTTTCCCACAGGGCTGTCCCACGTGCCACCGTGGTGTGAGTCGATCCTCAGCGTGAAAGATGAGCCAGTGCAGGGCAAAGAGGTTCCTCTGGAATGGACTGAGACATCTGGGGGACTCTTGGAATGGTGGTACGACCATGGAGTTCCTCTCGCCTTTCCTGTTGAGAGTGCCTCCGCTTGAGATGCGACGGGAACGCCGGGAATTCTTTCCCATTGAAAGCAGGGAAAGGATTCCTCATCTTGAGCTACGAGGGGGAAAGGGGGATCCTCTGGATGTGGGCGGGCCGATCGTGCTTCCTCTCGAGTGGAGACGGGTATGGCCGTGAACTTCTTGAGTTGCAGCAAGGGTGTGAAAGACCCTTTCGAAGTTCCAGAGGTTAGGTGTCATTAGTCTCCAGACGCCTCATCGGAAATAGGCCTCATCTCGCCTGGAAGGGAGAACTTCCTGGATTTTCTCGAGTTGCGGCAGGTGTTCTCGAGTTACGACGGGGACCTCAGGGACCCGCCCTGGTGGCCTCAGGAGAGGCCAGTCCCCATGCGAGTTGCTAGGGGGCCTCTCGGGATTCCTCTCCCGTCGATACCGGGGCCAAAAACCTTGTGTGGAGTCAGGGCCGGAACCGAGGATTCCTCTCACGGGCTGATATGGATCTTTGGGTACTTCTGGAGTCTCGCCAGGGGAGACAGGCCTCATCTCGTGTGGGGGCATGCACGTGCGCTTTCCTTCCAGGCTGTAGCAGCAATGTCACGCTTCCCGTGGCGTGGATCAAAGGATCTGTGGTTTTCCCTCGAGGCTTTCCCTCGAGGCTTTCCCACAGGGCTGTCCCACGTGCCACCGTGGTGTGAGTCGATCCTCAGCGTGAAAGATGAGCCAGTGCAGGGCAAAGAGGTTCCTCTGGAATGGACTGAGACATCTGGGGGACTCTTGGAATGGTGGTACGACCATGGAGTTCCTCTCGCCTTTCCTGTTGAGAGTGCCTCCTCTTGAGATGCGACGGGAACGCCGGGAAATCTTTCCCGTTGAAAGCAGGGAAAGGATCGCTCATCTCAAGCTAGGAGGGGGAAACGGGGCTCCTCTGGATGTGGGCGGGACCATCGTGCTTCCTCTAGAGTGGAGACGGGTATGGCGGTGAACTTCTTGAGTTGCAGCAAGGGTGTGAAAGACCCTTTCGAAGTTCCAGAGTTTAGGTGTCATTAGTCTCCAGACGCCTGATCGGAAATAGGCCTCATCTCGCCTGGAAGGGAGAACTTCCTGGATTTTCTCGAGTTGCGGCAGGTGTTCTCGAGTTACGACGGGGACCTCAGGGACCCGCCCTGGTGGCCTCAGGAGAGGCCAGTCCCCATGCGAGTTGCTAGGGGCCCTCTCGGGATTCCTCTCCCGTCGATACTGGGGCCAAAAACCTTGTGTGGTGTCAAGGCCGGAACCGAGGATTTCTCTCAGGGGCTGACATGGATCTTTGGGTACTTCTGGAGTCTCCCCAGGGGAGTCAGGCCTTGTCTCGAGTCGGGGCATGCACGTGCGCTTTCCTTCCAGGCTGTAGCAGCAATGTCACGCTTCCCGTCGCGTGGACCAAAGGATCTGTGGTTTTCCCTCGAGGCTTTCCCTCGAGGCTTTCCCACAGGGCTGTCCCACGTGCCACCGTGGTGTGAGTCGATCCTCGGCGTGAAAGATGAGCCAGTGCAGGGCAAAGAGGTTCCTCTGGAATGGACTGAGACATCTGGGGGACTCTTGGAATGGTGGTACGACCATGGAGTTCCTCTCGCCTTTCCTGTTGAGAGTGTCTCCTCTTGAGATGCGACGGGAACGCCGGGAATTCTTTCCCGTTGAAAGCAGGGAAAGGATCCCTCATCTCGAGCTACGAGGGGAAACGGGGCTCCTCTGGATGTGGGCGGGACTATCGTGCTTCTTCTCGAGTGGAGACGGGTATGGCGGTGAACTTCTTGAGTTGCAGCAAGGGTGTGAAAGACCCTTTCGAAGTTCCAGAGCTTAGGTGTCATTAGTCTCCAGACGCCTCATCGGAAATAGGCCTCACCTCGCCTGGAAGGGAGAACTTCCTGGATTTTCTCGAGTTGCGGCAGGTGTTCTCGAGTTACGACGGGGACCTCAGGGACCCGCCCTGGTGGCCTCAGAAGAGGCCAGTCCCCATGCGAATTGCTAGGGGGCCTCTCGGTATTCCTCTCCCATCGATACCGGGGCCAAAAACCTTGTGTGGAGTTAGGGCCGGAACCGAGGATTCCTTACAGTGGCTGATATGGATCTTTGGGTACTTCTGGAGTCTCGCCAGGGGAGACAGGCCTCATCTCGAGTGGGGGCATGCACGTGCGCTTTCCTTCCAGGCTGTAGCAGCAATGTCACGCTTCCCATCGCGTGGATCAAAGGATCTGTGGTTTTCCCTCGAGGCTTTCCCACAGGGCTGTCCCACGTGCCACCGTGGTGTGAGTCGATCCTCGGCGTGAAAGATGAGCCAGTGCAGGACAAAGAGGTTCCTCTGGAATGGACTGAGACATCTGGGGGACTCTTGAAATGGTGGTACGACCATGCAGTTCCTCTCGCCTTTCTTGTTGAGAGTGCCTCCTCTTGAGATGCGACGGGAACGCCGGGAATTCTTTCCCGTTGAAAGCAGGGAAAGGATCGCTCATCTCGAGCTAGGAGTGGGAAAGGGGGCTCCTCTGGATGTGGGCGGGACGATCGTGCTTCCTCTCGAGTGGAGACGGGTATGGCGGTGAACTTCTTGAGTTGCAACAAGGGTGTGAAAGACCCTTTCGAAGTTCCAGAGTTTAGGTGTCATTAGTCTCCAGACGCCTCATCGGAAATAGGACTCATCTCGCCTGGAAGGGAGAACTTCCTGGATTTTCTCGAGTTGCGGCAGGTGTTCTCGAGTTACGACGGGGACATCAGGGACCCGCCCTGGTGGCCTCAGGAGAGGCCAGTCCCCAGGCGAGTTGCTAGGGGGCCTTTCGGGATTCCTCTCCCGTCGATACCGGGGCCAAAATCCTTGTGTGGAGTCAGGGCCGGAAACGAGGATTCCTCTCAGGGGCTGACATGGATCTTTGGGTACTTCTGGAGTCTCCCCAGGGGAGTCAGGCCTCGGCTCGAGTGGGGCCATGCACGTGCGCTTTCCTTCCAGGCTGTAGCAGCAATGTCACGCTTCCCATCGCGTGGATCAAAGGATCTGTGGTTTTCCCTCGAGGCTTTCCCTCGAGTCTTTCCCACAGGGCTGTCCCACGTGCCACCGTGGTGTGAGTCGATCCTCGGCGTGAAAGATGAGCCAGTGCAGGGCAAAGAGGTTCCTCTGGAATGGACTGAGACATCTGGGGGACTCTTGGAATGGTGGTACGACCATGGAGTTCCTCTCGACTTTTCTGTTGAGAGTGCCTCCTCTTGAGAAGCGACGGGAACGCCTGGAATTCTTTCCCGTTGAAAGCAGGGAAAGGATCGCTCATCTCGAGCTACGAGGGGGAAACGGGGCTCCTCTGGATGTGGGCGGGAACATCGTGCTTCCTCTAGAGTGGAGACGGGTATGGCGGTGAACTTCTTGAGTTGCAGCAAGGGTGTGAAAGACCCTTTCGAAGTTCCAGAGTTTAGGTGTCATTAGTCTCCAGACGCCTGATCGGAAATAGGCCTCATCTCGCCTGGAAGGGAGAACTTCCTGGATTTTCTCGAGTTGCGGCAGGTGTTCTCGAGTTACGACGGGGACCTCAGGGACCCGCCCTGGTGGCCTCAGGAGAGGCCAGTCCCCAGGCGAGTTGCTATGGGGCCTCTCGGGATTACTCTCCCGTCGATACCGGGGCCAAAAACCTTGTGTGGAGTCAGGGCCGGAACCGAGGATTCCTCTCAGGGGCTGACATGGATCTTTGGGTACTTCTGGAGTCTCCCCAGGGGAGTCAGGCCTCGTCTCGTGTCGGGGCATGCACGTGCACTTTCCTTCCAGGCTGTAGCAGCAATGTCACGCTTCCCGTGGCGTGGATCAAAGGATCTGTGGTTTTCCCTCGAGGCTTTCCCTCGAGGCTTTCCCACAGGGCTGTCCCACGTGCCACCGTGGTGTGAGTCGATCCTCGGCGTGAAAGATGAGCCAGTGCAGGGAAAAGAGGATCCTCTGGAATGGACTGAGACATCTGGGGGACTCTTGGAATGGTGGTACGACCATGGAGTTCCTCTCGCCTTTCCTGTTGAGAGTGCCTCCGCTTGAGATGCGACGGGAACGCCGGGAATTCTTTCCCATTGAAAGCAGGGGAAGGATTCCTCATCTCGAGCTACGAGGGGGAAAGGGGGATCCTCTGGATGTGGGCGGGACGATCGTGCTTCCTCTCGAGTGGAGACGGGTATGGCGGTGAACTTCTTGAGTTGCAGCAAGGGTGTGAAAGACCCTTTCGAAGTTCC
The DNA here is from genome assembly GCF_032405125.1 of Capricornis sumatraensis. Classification (NCBI taxonomy): domain Eukaryota; kingdom Metazoa; phylum Chordata; class Mammalia; order Artiodactyla; family Bovidae; genus Capricornis; species Capricornis sumatraensis. Next base: position 5,687,782 of record NW_027184613.1, read on the forward strand.
AGAGGTTAGGTGTCATTAGTCTCCAGACGCCTCATCGGAAATAGGCCTCATCTCGCCTGGAAGGGAGAACTTCCTGGATTTTCTCGAGTTGCGGCAGGTGTTCTCGAGTTACGACGGGGACCTCAGGGACCCGCCCTGGTGGCCTCAGGAGAGGCCAGTCCCCATGCGAGTTGCTAGGGGGCCTCTCGGGATTCCTCTCCCGTCGATACCCGGGCCAAAAACCTTGTGTGGAGTCAGGGCCGGAACCGAGGATTCCACTCACGGGCTGATATGGATCTTTGGGTACTTCTGGAGTCTCGCCAGGGGAGACAGGCCTTATCTCGAGTGGGTGCATGCACGTGCGCTTTCCTTCCAGGCTGTAGCAGCAATGTCACGCTTCCCATCGCCTGGATCAAAGGATCTGTGGTTTTCCCTCGAGGCTTTCCCTCGAGGCTTTCCCACAGGGCTGTCCCACGTGCCACCGTGGTGTGAGTCGATCCTCGGCGTGAAAGATGAGCCAGTGCAGGGCAAAGAGGTTCCTCTGAAATGGACTGAGACATCTGGGGGACTCTTGGAATGGTGGTACGACCATGGAGTTCCTCTCGCCTTTCCTGTTGAGAGTGCCTCCTCTTGAGATGCGACGGGAACGCCGGGAATTCTTTCCCGTTGAAAGCAGGGAAAGGATCGCTCATCTCGAGCTAGGAGGGGGAAACGGGGCTCCTCTGGATGTGGGCGGGACCATCGTGCTTCCTCTAGAGTGGAGACGGGTATGCCGGTGAACTTCTTGAGTTGCAGCAAGGGTGTGAAAGACCCTTTCGAAGTTCCAGAGGTTAGGTGTCATTAGTCTCCAGACGCCTCATCGGAAATAGGCCTCATCTCGCCTGGAAGGGAGAACTTCCTGGATTTTCTCGAGTTGCGGCAGGTGTTCTCGAGTTACGACGGGGACCTCAGGGACCCGCCCTGGTGGCCTCAGGAGAGGCCAGTCCCCATGCGAGTTGCTAGGGGGCCTCTCAGGATTCCTCTCCCGTCGATACCGAGGCCAAAAACCTTGTGTGGAGTCCCGGCCGGAACCGAGGATTCCTCTCAGGGGCTGACATGGATCTTTGGGTACTTCTGGAGTCTCCCCATGGGAGTATGGCCTCGTCTCGAGTGGGGGCATGCACGTGCGCTTTCCTTCCAGGCTGTAGCAGCAATATCACGCTTCCCGTGGCGTGGATCAAAGGATCTGTGGTTTTCCCTCGAGGCTTTCCCTCGAGGCTTTCCCACAGGGCTGTCCCACGTGCCACCGTGGTGTGAGTCGATCCTCGGCGTGAAAGATGAGCCAGTGCAGGGCAAAGAGGTTCCTCTGGAATGGACTGAGACATCTGGGGGACTCTTGGAATGGTGGTACGACCATGGAGTTCCCCTCGCCTTTCCTGTTGAGAGTGCCTCCTCTTGAGATGCGACGGGAACGCCAGGAATTCTTTCCCGTTGAAAGCAGGGAAAGGATCCCTCATCTCGAGCTACGAGGGGGAAACGGGGCTCCTCTGGATGTGGGCGGGACCATCGTGCTTCCTCTCGAGTGGAGACGGGTGTGGCAGTGAACTTCTTGAGTTGCAGCAAGGGTGTGAAAGACCCTTTCGAAGTTCCAGAGGTTAGGTGTCATTAGTCTCCAGACGCCTCATCGGAAATAGGCCTCATCTCGCCTGGAAGGGGGAACTTCCTGGAATTTCTCGAGTTGTGGCAGGTGTTCTCGAGTTACGAAGGGGACCTCAGGGACCCGCCCTGGTGGCCTCAGGAGAGGCCAGTCCGCATGCGAGTTGCTAGGGGGCCTCTCGGGATTCCTCTCCCGTCGATACCGGGGCAAAAACCTTGTGTGGAGTCACGGCCGGAACCGAGGATTCCTCTCAGGGGCTGACATGGATCTTTGGGTACTTCTGGAGTCTCCCCAGGGGAGTCAGGCCTCGTCTCGAGTCGGGGCAAGCACGTGCACTTTCCTTCCAGGCTGTAGCATCAATGTCACGCTTCCCGTGGCGTGGATCAAAGGATCTGTGGTTTTCCCTCGAGGCTTTCCCTCGAGGCTTTCCCACAGGGCTGTCCCACGTGCCACCGTGGTGTGAGTCGATCCTCGGCGTGAAAGATGAGCCAGTGCAGGGCAAAGAGGTTCCTCTGGAATGGACTGAGACATCTGGGGGACTCTTGGAATGGTGGTACGACCATTGAGTTCCTCTCGCCTTTCCTGTTGAGAGTGCCTCCGCTTGAGATGCGACGGGAACGCCGGGAATTCTTTCCCGTTGAAAGCAGGGAAAGGATCGCTCATTTCAAGCTAGGAGGGGGAAACGGGGATCCTCTGGATGTGGGCGGGACCATCGTGCTTCCTCTAGAGTGGAGACGGGTATGGCGGTGAAATTCTTGAGTTGCAGCAAGGTTGTGAAAGACCCTTTCGAAGTTCCAGAGTTTAGGTGTCATTAGTCTCCAGACGCCTCATCGGAAATAGGCCTCATCTCGCCTGGAAGGGAGAACTTCCTGGATTTTCTCGAGTTGCGGCAGGTGTTCTCGAGTTACGACGGGGACCTCAGGGACCCGCCCTGGTGGCCTCAGGAGAGGCCAGTCCCCAGGCGAGTTGCTATGGGGCCTCTCGGGATTACTCTCCCGTCGATACCGGGGCCAAAAACCTTGTGTGGAGTCAGGGCCGGAACCGAGGATTCCTCTCAGGGGCTGACATGGATCTTTGGGTACTTCTGGAGTCTCCCCAGGGGAGTCAGGCCTCGTCTCGTGTCGGGGCATGCACGTGCACTTTCCTTCCAGGCTGTAGCAGCAATGTCACGCTTCCCGTGGCGTGGATCAAAGGATCTGTGGTTTTCCCTCGAGGCTTTCCCTCGAGGCTTTCCCACAGGGCTGTCCCACGTGCCACCGTGGTGTGAGTCGATCCTCGGCGTGAAAGATGAGCCAGTGCAGGGAAAAGAGGATCCTCTGGAATGGACTGAGACATCTGGGGGACTCTTGGAATGGTGGTACGACCATGGAGTTCCTCTCGCCTTTCCTGTTGAGAGTGCCTCCGCTTGAGATGCGACGGGAACGCCGGGAATTCTTTCCCATTGAAAGCAGGGGAAGGATTCCTCATCTCGAGCTACGAGGGGGAAAGGGGGATCCTCTGGATGTGGGCGGGACGATCGTGCTTCCTCTCGAGTGGAGACGGGTATGGCGGTGAACTTCTTGAGTTGCAGCAAGGGTGTGAAAGACCCTTTCGAAGTTCCAGAGGTTAGGTGTCATTAGTCTCCAGACGCCTCATCGGAAATAGGCCTCATCTCGCCTGGAAGGGAGAACTTCCTGGATTTTCTCGAGTTGCGGCAGGTGTTCTCGAGTTACGACGGGGACCTCAGGGACCCGCCCTGGTGGCCTCAGGAGAGGCCAGTCCCCATGCGAGTTGCTAGGGGGCCTCTCGGGATTCCTCTCCCGTCGATACCCGGGCCAAAAACCTTGTGTGGAGTCAGGGCCGGAACCGAGGATTCCACTCACGGGCTGATATGGATCTTTGGGTACTTCTGGAGTCTCGCCAGGGGAGACAGGCCTTATCTCGAGTGGGTGCATGCACGTGCGCTTTCCTTCCAGGCTGTAGCAGCAATGTCACGCTTCCCATCGCCTGGATCAAAGGATCTGTGGTTTTCCCTCGAGGCTTTCCCTCGAGGCTTTCCCACAGGGCTGTCCCACGTGCCACCGTGGTGTGAGTCGATCCTCGGCGTGAAAGATGAGCCAGTGCAGGGCAAAGAGGTTCCTCTGAAATGGACTGAGACATCTGGGGGACTCTTGGAATGGTGGTACGACCATGGAGTTCCTCTCGCCTTTCCTGTTGAGAGTGCCTCCTCTTGAGATGCGACGGGAACGCCGGGAATTCTTTCCCGTTGAAAGCAGGGAAAGGATCGCTCATCTCGAGCTAGGAGGGGGAAACGGGGCTCCTCTGGATGTGGGCGGGACCATCGTGCTTCCTCTAGAGTGGAGACGGGTATGCCGGTGAACTTCTTGAGTTGCAGCAAGGGTGTGAAAGACCCTTTCGAAGTTCCAGAGGTTAGGTGTCATTAGTCTCCAGACGCCTCATCGGAAATAGGCCTCATCTCGCCTGGAAGGGAGAACTTCCTGGATTTTCTCGAGTTGCGGCAGGTGTTCTCGAGTTACGACGGGGACCTCAGGGACCCGCCCTGGTGGCCTCAGGAGAGGCCAGTCCCCATGCGAGTTGCTAGGGGGCCTCTCAGGATTCCTCTCCCGTCGATACCGAGGCCAAAAACCTTGTGTGGAGTCCCGGCCGGAACCGAGGATTCCTCTCAGGGGCTGACATGGATCTTTGGGTACTTCTGGAGTCTCCCCATGGGAGTATGGCCTCGTCTCGAGTGGGGGCATGCACGTGCGCTTTCCTTCCAGGCTGTAGCAGCAATATCACGCTTCCCGTGGCGTGGATCAAAGGATCTGTGGTTTTCCCTCGAGGCTTTCCCTCGAGGCTTTCCCACAGGGCTGTCCCACGTGCCACCGTGGTGTGAGTCGATCCTCGGCGTGAAAGATGAGCCAGTGCAGGGCAAAGAGGTTCCTCTGGAATGGACTGAGACATCTGGGGGACTCTTGGAATGGTGGTACGACCATGGAGTTCCCCTCGCCTTTCCTGTTGAGAGTGCCTCCTCTTGAGATGCGACGGGAACGCCAGGAATTCTTTCCCGTTGAAAGCAGGGAAAGGATCCCTCATCTCGAGCTACGAGGGGGAAACGGGGCTCCTCTGGATGTGGGCGGGACCATCGTGCTTCCTCTCGAGTGGAGACGGGTGTGGCAGTGAACTTCTTGAGTTGCAGCAAGGGTGTGAAAGACCCTTTCGAAGTTCCAGAGGTTAGGTGTCATTAGTCTCCAGACGCCTCATCGGAAATAGGCCTCATCTCGCCTGGAAGGGGGAACTTCCTGGAATTTCTCGAGTTGTGGCAGGTGTTCTCGAGTTACGAAGGGGACCTCAGGGACCCGCCCTGGTGGCCTCAGGAGAGGCCAGTCCGCATGCGAGTTGCTAGGGGGCCTCTCGGGATTCCTCTCCCGTCGATACCGGGGCAAAAACCTTGTGTGGAGTCACGGCCGGAACCGAGGATTCCTCTCAGGGGCTGACATGGATCTTTGGGTACTTCTGGAGTCTCCCCAGGGGAGTCAGGCCTCGTCTCGAGTCGGGGCAAGCACGTGCACTTTCCTTCCAGGCTGTAGCATCAATGTCACGCTTCCCGTGGCGTGGATCAAAGGATCTGTGGTTTTCCCTCGAGGCTTTCCCTCGAGGCTTTCCCACAGGGCTGTCCCACGTGCCACCGTGGTGTGAGTCGATCCTCGGCGTGAAAGATGAGCCAGTGCAGGGCAAAGAGGTTCCTCTGGAATGGACTGAGACATCTGGGGGACTCTTGGAATGGTGGTACGACCATTGAGTTCCTCTCGCCTTTCCTGTTGAGAGTGCCTCCGCTTGAGATGCGACGGGAACGCCGGGAATTCTTTCCCGTTGAAAGCAGGGAAAGGATCGCTCATTTCAAGCTAGGAGGGGGAAACGGGGATCCTCTGGATGTGGGCGGGACCATCGTGCTTCCTCTAGAGTGGAGACGGGTATGGCGGTGAAATTCTTGAGTTGCAGCAAGGTTGTGAAAGACCCTTTCGAAGTTCCAGAGTTTAGGTGTCATTAGTCTCCAGACGCCTCATCGGAAATAGGCCTCATCTCGCCTGGAAGGGAGAACTTCCTGGATTTTCTCGAGTTGTGGCAGGTGTTCTCGAGTTACGACGGGGACCTCAGGGACCCGCCCTGGTGGCCTCAGGAGAGGCCAGTCCCCATGCGAGTTGCTAGGGGCCCTCTCGGGATTCCTCTCCCGTCGATACTGGGGCCAAAAACCTTGTGTGGTGTCAAGGCCGGAACCGAGGATTTCTCTCAGGGGCTGACATGGATCTTTGGGTACTTCTGGAGTCTCCCCAGGGGAGTCAGGCCTTGTCTCGAGTCGGGGCATGCACGTGTGCTTTCCTTCCAGGCTGTAGCAGCAATGTCACGCTTCCCGTCGCGTGGATCAAAGGATCTGTGGTTTTCCCTCGAGGCTTTCCCTCGAGGCTTTCCCACAGGGCTGTCCCACGTGCCACCGTGGTGTGAGTCGATCCTCGGCGTGAAAGATGAGCCAGTGCAGGGCAAAGAGGTTCCTCTGGAATGGACTGAGACATCTGGGGGACTCTTGGAATGGTGGTAAGACCATGGAGTTCCTCTCGCCTTTCCTGTTGAGAGTGCCTCCTCTTGAGATGCGACGGGAACGCCGGGAATTCTTTCCCGTTGAAAGCAGGGAAAGGATCGCTCATCTCGAGCTAGGAGGGGGAAAGGGGGCTCCTCTGGATGTGGGCGGGACGATCGTGCTTCCTCTCGAGTGGAGACGGGTATGGCGGTGAACTTCTTGAGTTGCAGCAAGGGTGTGAAAGACCCTTTCGAAGTTCCAGAGTTTAGGTGTCATTAGTCTCCAGACGCCTCATCGGAAATAGGACTCATCTCGCCTGGAAGGGAGAACTTCCTGGATTTTCTCGAGTTGAGGCAGGTGTTCTCGAGTTACGACGGGGACATCAGGGACCCGCCCTGGTGGCCTCAGGAGAGGCCAGTCCCCAGGCGAGTTGCTAGGGGGCCTCTCGGGATTCCTCTCCCGTCGATACCGGGGCCAAAATCCTTGTGTGGAGTCAGGGCCGGAAACGAGGATTCCTCTAAGGGGCTGACATGGACCTTTGGGGACTTCTGGAGTCTCCCCAGGGGAGTCAGGCCTCGTCTCGAGTCGGGGCAAGCACGTGCACTTTCCTTCCAGGCTGTAGCATCAATGTCACGCTTCCCGTGGCGTGGATCAAAGGATCTGTGGTTTTCCCTCGAGGCTTTCCCTCGAGGCTTTCCCACAGGGCTGTCCCACGTGCCACCGTGGTGTGAGTCGATCCTCGGCGTGAAAGATGAGCCAGTGCAGGGCAAAGAGGTTCCTCTGGAATGGACTGAGACATCTGGGGGACTCTTGGAATGGTTGTACGACCATGGAGTTCCTCTCGCCTTTCCTGTTGAGAGTGCCTCCGCTTGAGATGCGACGGGAACGCCGGGAATTCTTTCCCGTTGAAAGCAGGGAAAGGATCGCTCATTTCAAGCTAGGAGGGGGAAACGGGGCTCCTCTGGATGTGGGCGGGACCATCGTGCTTCCTCTAGAGTGGAGACGGGTATGGCGGTGAAATTCTTGAGTTGCAGAAAGGGTGTGAAAGACCCTTTCGAAGTTCCAGAGGTTAGGTGTCATTAGTCTCTAGACGCCTGATCGGAAATAGGCCTCATCTCGCCTGGAAGGGAGAAATTCCTGGATTTTCTCGAGATGCGGCAGGTGTTCTCGAGTTACGAAGGGGACCACAGGGACCCGCCCTGATGGCCTCAGGAGAGGCCAGTCCCCATGCGAGTTGCTAGGGGGCCTCTCGGGATTCCTCTCCCGTCGATACCGGGGCCAAAAACCTTGTGTGGAGTCAGGGCCGGAACCGAGGATTCCTCTCAGGGGCTGACATGGATCTTTGGGTACTTCTGGAGTCTCCCCAGGGGAGTCAGGCCTCGGCTCGAGTGGGGGCATGCACGTGCGCTTTCCTTCCAGGCTGTAGCAGCAATGTCACGCTTCCCGTGGCGTGGATCAAAGGATCTGTGGTTTTCCCTCGAGGCTTTCCCTCGAGGCTTTCCCACTGGGCTGTCCCACGTGCCACCGTGGTGTGAGTCGATCCTCGGCGTGAAAGATGAGCCAGTGCAGGGCAAAGAGGTTCCTCTGGAATGGACTGAGACATCTGGGGGACTCTTGGAATGGTGGTAAGACCATGGAGTTCCTCTCGCCTTTCCTGTTGAGAGTGCCTCCTCTTGAGATGCGACGGGAACGCCGGGAATTCTTTCCCGTTGAAAGCAGGGAAAGGATCGCTCATCTCGAGCTAGGAGGGGGAAAGGGGGCTCCTCTGGATGTGGGCGGGACGATCGTGCTTCCTCTCGAGTGGAGACGCGTATGGCGGTGAACTTCTTGAGTTGCAGCAAGGGTGTGAAAGACCCTTTCGAAGTTCCAGAGTTTAGGTGTCATTAGTCTCCAGACGCCTCATCGTAAATAGGACTCATCTCGCCTGGAAGGGAGAACTTCCTGGATTTTCTCGAGTTGAGGCAGGTGTTCTCGAGTTACGACGGGGACATCAGGGACCCGCCCTGGTGGCCTCAGGAGAGGCCAGTCCCCAGGCGAGTTGCTAGGGGGCCTCTCGGGATTCCTCTCCCGTCGATACCGGGGCCAAAATCCTTGTGTGGAGTCAGGGCCGGAAACGAGGATTCCTCTAAGGGGCTGACATGGACCTTTGGGGACTTCTGGAGTCTCCCCAGGGGAGTCAGGCCTCGTCTCGAGTCGGGGCAAGCACGTGCACTTTCCTTCCAGGCTGTAGCATCAATGTCACGCTTCCCGTGGCGTGGATCAAAGGATCTGTGGTTTTCCCTCGAGGCTTTCCCTCGAGGCTTTCCCACAGGGCTGTCCCACGTGCCACCGTGGTGTGAGTCGATCCTCGGCGTGAAAGATGAGCCAGTGCAGGGCAAAGAGGTTCCTCTGGAATGGACTGAGACATCTGGGGGACTCTTGGAATGGTTGTACGACCATGGAGTTCCTCTCGCCTTTCCTGTTGAGAGTGCCTCCGCTTGAGATGCGACGGGAACGCCGGGAATTCTTTCCCGTTGAAAGCAGGGAAAGGATCGCTCATTTCAAGCTAGGAGGGGGAAACGGGGCTCCTCTGGATGTGGGCGGGACCATCGTGCTTCCTCTAGAGTGGAGACGGGTATGGCGGTGAAATTCTTGAGTTGCAGAAAGGGTGTGAAAGACCCTTTCGAAGTTCCAGAGGTTAGGTGTCATTAGTCTCTAGACGCCTGATCGGAAATAGGCCTCATCTCGCCTGGAAGGGAGAAATTCCTGGATTTTCTCGAGATGCGGCAGGTGTTCTCGAGTTACGAAGGGGACCACAGGGACCCGCCCTGATGGCCTCAGGAGAGGCCAGTCCCCATGCGAGTTGCTAGGGGGCCTCTCGGGATTCCTCTCCCGTCGATACCGGGGCCAAAAACCTTGTGTGGAGTCAGGGCCGGAACCGAGGATTCCTCTCAGGGGCTGACATGGATCTTTGGGTACTTCTGGAGTCTCCCCAGGGGAGTCAGGCCTCGGCTCGAGTGGGGGCATGCACGTGCGCTTTCCTTCCAGGCTGTAGCAGCAATGTCACGCTTCCCGTGGCGTGGATCAAAGGATCTGTGGTTTTCCCTCGAGGCTTTCCCTCGAGGCTTTCCCACTGGGCTGTCCCACGTGCCACCGTGGTGTGAGTCGATCCTCGGCGTGAAAGATGAGCCAGTGCAGGGCAAAGAGGTTCCTCTGGAATGGACTGAGACATCTGGGGGACTCTTGGAATGGTGGTAAGACCATGGAGTTCCTCTCGCCTTTCCTGTTGAGAGTGCCTCCTCTTGAGATGCGACGGGAACGCCGGGAATTCTTTCCCGTTGAAAGCAGGGAAAGGATCGCTCATCTCGAGCTAGGAGGGGGAAAGGGGGCTCCTCTGGATGTGGGCGGGACGATCGTGCTTCCTCTCGAGTGGAGACGCGTATGGCGGTGAACTTCTTGAGTTGCAGCAAGGGTGTGAAAGACCCTTTCGAAGTTCCAGAGTTTAGGTGTCATTAGTCTCCAGACGCCTCATCGTAAATAGGACTCATCTCGCCTGGAAGGGAGAACTTCCTGGATTTTCTCGAGTTGAGGCAGGTGTTCTCGAGTTACGACGGGGACATCAGGGACCCGCCCTGGTGGCCTCAGGAGAGGCCAGTCCCCAGGCGAGTTGCTAGGGGGCCTCTCGGGATTCCTCTCCCGTCGATACCGGGGCCAAAATCCTTGTGTGGAGTCAGGGCCGGAAACGAGGATTCCTCTAAGGGGCTGACATGGACCTTTGGGGACTTCTGGAGTCTCCCCAGGGGAGTCAGGCCTCGTCTCGAGTCGGGGCAAGCACGTGCACTTTCCTTCCAGGCTGTAGCATCAATGTCACGCTTCCCGTGGCGTGGATCAAAGGATCTGTGGTTTTCCCTCGAGGCTTTCCCTCGAGGCTTTCCCACAGGGCTGTCCCACGTGCCACCGTGGTGTGAGTCGATCCTCGGCGTGAAAGATGAGCCAGTGCAGGGCAAAGAGCTTCCTCTGGAATGGACTGAGACATCTGGGGGACTCTTGGAATGGTTGTACGACCATGGAGTTCCTCTCGCCTTTCCTGTTGAGAGTGCCTCCGCTTGAGATGCGACGGGAACGCCGGGAATTCTTTCCCGTTGAAAGCAGGGAAAGGATCGCTCATTTCAAGCTAGGAGGGGGAAACGGGGCTCCTCTGGATGTGGGCGGGACCATCGTGCTTCCTCTAGAGTGGAGACGGGTATGGCGGTGAAATTCTTGAGTTGCAGCAAGGTTGTGAAAGACCCTTTCGAAGTTCCAGAGTTTAGGTGTCATTAGTCTCCAGACGCCTCATCGGAAATAGGCCTCATCTCGCCTGGAAGGGAGAACTTCCTGGATTTTCTCGAGTTGTGGCAGGTGTTCTCGAGTTACGACGGGGACCTCAGGGACCCGCCCTGGTGGCCTCAGGAGAGGCCAGTCCCCATGCGAGTTGCTAGGGGCCCTCTCGGGATTCCTCTCCCGTCGATACTGGGGCCAAAAACCTTGTGTGGTGTCAAGGCCGGAACCGAGGATTTCTCTCAGGGGCTGACATGGATTTTTGGGTACTTCTGGAGTCTCCCCAGGGGAGTCAGGCCTTGTCTCGAGTCGGGGCATGCACGTGTGCTTTCCTTCCAGGCTGTAGCAGCAATGTCACGCTTCCCGTCGCGTGGATCAAAGGATCTGTGGTTTTCCCTCGAGGCTTTCCCTCGAGGCTTTCCCACAGGGCTGTCCCACGTGCCACCGTGGTGTGAGTCGATCCTCGGCGTGAAAGATGAGCCAGTGCAGGGCAAAGAGGTTCCTCTGGAATGGACTGAGACATCTGGGGGACTCTTGGAATGGTGGTACGACCATGGAGTTCCCCTCGCCTTTCCTGTTGAGAGTGCCTCCTCTTGAGATGCGACGGGAACGCCAGGAATTCTTTCCCGTTGAAAGCAGGGAAAGGATCCCTCATCTCGAGCTACGAGGGGGAAACGGGGCTCCTCTGGATGTGGGCGGGACCATCGTGCTTCCTCTCGAGTGGAGACGGGTGTGGCGGTGAACTTCTTGAGTTGCAGCAAGGGTGTGAAAGACCCTTTCGAAGTTCCAGAGGTTAGGTGTCATTAGTCTCCAGACGCCTCATCGGAAATAGGCCTCATCTCGCCTGGAAGGGGGAACTTCCTGGAATTTCTCGAGTTGTGGCAGGTGTTCTCGAGTTACGACGGGGACCTCAGGGACCCGCCCTGGTGGCCTCAGGAGAGGCCAGTCCCCATGCGAGTTGCTAGGGGGCCTCTCGGGATTCCTCTCCCGTCGATACCGGGGCAAAAACCTTGTGTGGAGTCAGGGCCGGAACCGAGGATTCCTCTCAGGGGCTGACATGGATCTTTGGGTACTTCTGGAGTCTCCCCAGGGGAGTCAGGCCTCGTCTCGAGTCGGGGCACGCACGTGCACTTTCCTTCCAGGCTGTAGCATCAATGTCACGCTTCCCGTGGCGTGGATCAAAGGATCTGTGGTTTTCCCTCGAGGCTTTCCCTCGAGGCTTTCCCACAGGGCTGTCCCACGTGCCACCGTGGTGTGAGTCGATCCTCGGCGTGAAAGATGAGCCAGTGCAGGGCAAAGAGGTTCCTCTGGAATGGACTGAGACATCTGGGGGACTCTTGGAATGGTTGTACGACCATGGAGTTCCTCTCGCCTTTCCTGTTGAGAGTGCCTCCGCTTGAGATGCGACGGGAACGCCGGGAATTCTTTCCCGTTGAAAGCAGGGAAAGGATCGCTCATTTCAAGCTAGGAGGGGGAAACGGGGCTCCTCTGGATGTGGGCGGGACCATCGTGCTTCCTCTAGAGTGGAGACGGGTATGGCGGTGAAATTCTTGAGATGCAGCAAGGTTGTGAAAGACCCTTTCGAAGTTCCAGAGTTTAGGTGTCATTAGTCTCCAGACGCCTCATCGGAAATAGGCCTCATCTCGCCTGGAAGGGAGAACTTCCTGGATTTTCTCGAGTTGTGGCAGGTGTTCTCGAGTTACGACGGGGACCTCAGGGACCCGCCCTGGTGGCCTCAGGAGAGGCCAGTCCCCATGCGAGTTGCTAGGGGCCCTCTCGGGATTCCTCTCCCGTCGATACTGGGGCCAAAAACCTTGTGTGGTGTCAAGGCCGGAACCGAGGATTTCTCTCAGGGGCTGACATGGATCTTTGGGTACTTCTGGAGTCTCCCCAGGGGAGTCAGGCCTTGTCTCGAGTCGGGGCATGCACGTGCGCTTTCCTTCCAGGCTGTAGCAGCAATGTCACGCTTCCCGTCGCGTGGATCAAAGGATCTGTGGTTTTCCCTCGAGGCTTTCCCTCGAGGCTTTCCCACAGGGCTGTCCCACGTGCCACCGTGGTGTGAGTCGATCCTCGGCGTGAAAGATGAGCCAGTGCAGGGCAAAGAGGTTCCTCTGGAATGGACTGAGACATCTGGGGGACTCTTGGAATGGTGGTACGACAATGGAGTTCCTCTCGCCTTTTCTGTTGAGAGTGCCTCCTCTTGAGAAGCGACGGGAACGCCTGGAATTCTTTCCCGTTGAATGCAGGGAAAGGATCGCTCATCTCGAGCTACGAGGGGGAAACGGGGCTCCTCTGGATGTGGGCGGGACCATCGTGCTTCCTCTAGAGTGGAGACGGGTATGGCGGTGAACTTCTTGAGTTGCAGCAAGGGTGTGAAAGACCCTTTCGAAGTTCCAGAGTTTAGGTGTCATTAGTCTCCAGACGCCTGATCGGAAATAGGCCTCATCTCGCCTGGAAGGGAGAACTTCCTGGATTTTCTCGAGTTGCGGCAGGTGTTCTCGAGTTACGACGGGGACCTCAGGGACCCGCCCTGGTGGCCTCAGGAGAGGCCAGTCCCCATGCGAGTTGCTAGGGGGCCTCTCGGGATTACTCTCCCGTCGATACCGGGGCCAAAAACCTTGCTTGGAGTCAGGGCCGGAACCGAGGATTCCTCTCAGGGGCTGACATGGATCTTTGGGTACTTCTGGAGTCTCCCCAGGGGAGTCAGGCCTCGTCTCGTGTCGGGGCATGCACGTGCACTTTCCTTCCAGCCTGTAGCAGCAATTTCACGCTTCCCGTGGCGTGGATCAAAGGATCTGTGGTTTTCCCTCGAGGCTTTCCCTCGAGGCTTTCCCACAGGGCTGTCCCACGTGCCACCGTGGTGTGAGTCGATCCTCGGCGTGAAAGATGAGCCAGTGCAGGGCAAAGAGGTTCCTCTGGAATGGACTGAGACATCTGGGGGACTCTTGGAATGGTGGTACGACCATGGAGTTCCTCTCGCCTTTCCTGTTGAGAGTGCCTCCTCTTGAGATGCGACGGGAACGCCGGGAATTCTTTCCCATTGAAAGCAGGGAAAGGATTCCTCATCTCGAGCTATGAGGGGGAAAGGGGGCTCCTCTGGATGTGGGCGGGACGATCGTGCTTCCTCTCGAGTGGAGACGGGTATGGCGGTGAACTTCTTGAGTTGCAGCAAGGGTGTGAAAGACCCTTTCGAAGTTCCAGAGTTTAGGTGTCATTAGTCTCCAGACGCCTCATCGGAAATAGGACTCATCTCGCCTGGAAGGGAGAACTTCCTGGATTTTCTCGAGTTGCGGCAGGTGTTCTCGAGTTACGACGGGGACATCAGGGACCCGCCCTGGTGGCCTCAGGAGAGGCCAGTCCCCAGGCGAGTTGCTAGGGGGCCTCTCGGGATTCCTCTCCCGTCGATACCGGGGCCAAAATCCTTGTGTGGAGTCAGGGCCGGAAACGAGGATTCCTCTCAGGGGCTGACATGGATCTTTGGGTACTTCTGGAGTCTCCCCAGGGGAGTCAGGCCTCGGCTCGAGTGGGGCCCTGCACGTGCGCTTTCCTTCCAGGCTGTAGCAGCAATGTCACGCTTCCCATCGCGTGGATCAAAGGATCTGTGGTTTTCCCTGGAGGCTTTCCCTCGAGGCTTTCCCACAGGGCTGTCCCACGTGCCACCGTGGTGTGAGTCGATCCTCGGCGTGAAAGATGAGCCAGTGCAGGGCAAAGAGGTTCCTCTGAAATGGACTGAGACATCTGGGGGAGTCTTGGAATGGTGGTACGACCATGGAGTTCCTCTCGCCTTTCCTGTTGAGAGTGCTTCCTCTTGAGATGCGACGGGAATGCCGGGAATTCTTTCCCGTTGAAAGCAGGGAAAGGATCGCTCATCTCGAGCTAGGAGGGGGAAACGGGGCTCCTCTGGATGTGGGCGGGACCATCGTGCTTCCTCTAGAGTGGAGACGGGTATGGCGGTGAACTTCTTGAGTTGCAGCAAGGGTGTGAAAGACCCTTTCGAAGTTCCAGAGGTTAGGTGTCATTAGTCTCCAGACGCCTCATCGGAAATAGGCCTCATCTCGCCTGGAAGGGAGAACTTCCTGGATTTTCTCGAGTTGCGGCAGGTGTTCTCGAGTTACGACGGGGACCTCAGGGACCCGCCCTGGTGGCCTCAGGAGAGGCCAGTCCCCATGCGAGTTGCTAGGGGGCCTCTCGGGATTCCTCTCCCGTCGATACCTGGGCCAAAAACCTTGTGTGGAGTCACGGCCGGAACGGAGGATTCCTCTCAGGGGCTGACATGGATCTTTGGGTACTTCTGGAGTCTCCCCATGGGAGTATGGCCTCGTCTCGAGTGGGGGCATGCACGTGCGCTTTCCTTCCAGGCTGTAGCAGCAATGTCACGCTTCCCGTGGCGTGGATCAAAGGATCTGTGGTTTTCCCTCGAGGCTTTCCCACAGGGCTGTCCCACGTGCCACTGTGGTGTGAGTAGACTTCTCCGTGAAAGATGAGCCAGTGCAGGGCAAAGAGGTTCCTCTGGAATGGAAAGAGACATCTGGGGGACTCTTGGAATGGTGGTACGGCCATGGAGTTCCTCTCGCCTTTCCTGTTGAGAGTGCCTCCTCTTGAGATGCGACGGGAACGCAGGAATTCTTTCCCGTTGAAAGCAGGGAAAGGATCCCTCATCTCGATCTCCGAGGGGGAAACGGGGCTCCTCTGGATGGGGGCGGGACCATCGTTCTTCCTCTCGAGTGGAGATGGGTATGGCGGTGAACTTCTTGAGTTGCAGCAAGGGTGTGAAAGACCCTTTCGAAGTTCCAGAGGTTAGGTGTCATTAGTCTCCAGACGCCTCATCGGAAATAGGCCTCATCTCGCTGGAAGGGAGAACTTCCTGGATTTTCTCGAGTTGCGGCAGGTGTTCTCGAGTTACGACGGGGACCTCAGGGACCCGCCCTGGTGGCCTCAGGAGAGGCCAGTCCCCATGCGAGTTGCTAGGGGGCCTCTCGGGATTCCTCTCCCGTCGATACCCGGGCCAAAAACCTTGTGTGGAGTCTGGGCCGGAACCGAGGATTCCTCTCACGGGCTGATATGGAACTTTGGGTACTTCTGGAGTCTCGCCAGGGGAGTCAGGCCTCGTCTCGAGTGGGGGCATGCACGTGCGCTTTCCTTCCAGGCTGTAGCAGCAATGTCACGCTTCCCGTGGCGTGGATCAAAGGATCTGTGGTTTTCCCTCGAGGCTTTCCCTCGAGGCTTTCCCACTGGGCTGTCCCACGTGCCACCGTGGTGTGAGTCGATCCTCGGCGTGAAAGATGAGCCAGTGCAGGGCAAAGAGGTTCCTCTGGAATGGACTGAGACATCTGGGGGACTCTTGGAATGGTGGTAAGACCATGGAGTTCCTCTCGCCTTTCCTGTTGAGAGTGCCTCCTCTTGAGATGCGACGGGAACGCCGGGAATTCTTTCCCGTTGAAAGCAGGGAAAGGATCGCTCATCTCGAGCTAGGAGGGGGAAAGGGAGCTCCTCTGGATGTGGGCGGGACGATCGTGCTTCCTCTCGAGTGGAGACGGGTATGGCGGTGAACTTCTTGAGTTGCAGCAAGGGTGTGAAAGACCCTTTCGAAGTTCCAGAGTTTAGGTGTCATTAGTCTCCAGACGCCTCATCGGAAATAGGACTCATCTCGCCTGGAAGGGAGAACTTCCTGGATTTTCTCGAGTTGCGGCAGGTGTTCTCGAGTTACGACGGGGACATCAGGGACCCGCCCTGGTGGCCTCAGGAGAGGCCAGTCCCCAGGCGAGTTGCTAGGGGGCCTCTCGGGATTCCTCTCCCGTCGATACCGGGGCCAAAATCCTTGTGTGGTGTCAGGGCCGGAAACGAGGATTCCTCTCAGGGGCTGACATGGATCTTTGGGTACTTCTGGAGTCTCCCCAGGGGAGTCAGGCCTCGGCTCGAGTGGGGCCCTGCACGTGCGCTTTCCTTCCAGGCTGTAGCAGCAATGCACGCTTCCCATCGCGTGGATCAAAGGATCTGTGGTTTTCCCTCGAGGCTTTCCCTCGAGGCTTTCCCACAGGGCTGTCCCACGTGCCACCGTGGTGTGAGTCGATCCTCGGCGTGAAAGATGAGCCCGTGCAGGGCAAAGAGGTTCCTCTGAAATGGACTGAGACATCTGGGGGAGTCTTGGAATGGTGGTACGACCATGGAGTTCCTCTCGCCTTTCCTGTTGAGAGTGCTTCCTCTTGAGATGCGACGGGAACGCCGGGAATTCTTTCCCGTTGAAAGCAGGGAAAGGATCGCTCATCTCGAGCTAGGAGGGGGAAACGGGGCTCCTCTGGATGTGGGCGGGACCATCGTGCTTCCTCTAGAGTGGAGACGGGTATGGCGGTGAACTTCTTGAGTTGCAGCAAGGGTGTGAAAGACCCTTTCGAAGTTCCAGAGGTTAGGTGTCATTAGTCTCCAGACGCCTCATCGGAAATAGGCCTCATCTCGCCTGGAAGGGAGAACTTCCTGGATTTTCTCGAGTTGCGGCAGGTGTTCTCGAGTTACGACGGGGACCTCAGGGACCCGCCCTGGTGGCCTCAGGAGAGGCCAGTCCCCATGCGAGTTGCTAGGGGGCCTCTCGGGATTCCTCTCCCGTCGATACCTGGGCCAAAAACCTTGTGTGGAGTCACGGCCGGAACGGAGGATTCCTCTCAGGGGCTGACATGGATCTTTGGGTACTTCTGGAGTCTCCCCATGGGAGTATGGCCTCGTCTCGAGTGGGGGCATGCACGTGCGCTTTCCTTCCAGGCTGTAGCAGCAATGTCACGCTTCCCGTGGCGTGGATCAAAGGATCTGTGGTTTTCCCTCGAGGCTTTCCCACAGGGCTGTCCCACGTGCCACTGTGGTGTGAGTAGACTTCTCCGTGAAAGATGAGCCAGTGCAGGGCAAAGAGGTTCCTCTGGAATGGACTGAGACATCTGGGGGACTCTTGGAATGGTGGTACGGCCATGGAGTTCCTCTCGCCTTTCCTGTTGAGAGTGCCTCCTCTTGAGATGCGACGGGAACGCAGGAATTCTTTCCCGTTGAAAGCAGGGAAAGGATCCCTCATCTCGATCTCCGAGGGGGAAACGGGGCTCCTCTGGATGGGGGCGGGACCATCGTTCTTCCTCTCGAGTGGAGATGGGTATGGCGGTGAACTTCTTGAGTTGCAGCAAGGGTGTGAAAGACCCTTTCGAAGTTCCAGAGGTTAGGTGTCATTAGTCTCCAGACGCCTCATCGGAAATAGGCCTCATCTCGCTGGAAGGGAGAACTTCCTGGATTTTCTCGAGTTGCGGCAGGTGTTCTCGAGTTACGACGGGGACCTCAGGGACCCGCCCTGGTGGCCTCAGGAGAGGCCAGTCCCCATGCGAGTTGCTAGGGGGCCTCTCGGGATTCCTCTCCCGTCGATACCCGGGCCAAAAACTTTGTGTGGAGTCTGGGCCGGAACCGAGGATTCCTCTCACGGGCTGATATGGATCTTTGGGTACTTCTGGAGTCTCGCCAGGGGAGTCAGGCCTCGTCTCGAGTGGGGGCATGCACGTGCGCTTTCCTTCCAGGCTGTAGCAGCAATGTCACGCTTCCCGTGGCGTGGATCAAAGGATCTGTGGTTTTCCCTCGAGGCTTTCCCTCGAGGCTTTCCCACTGGGCTGTCCCACGTGCCACCGTGGTGTGAGTCGATCCTCGGCGTGAAAGATGAGCCAGTGCAGGGCAAAGAGGTTCCTCTGGAATGGACTGAGACATCTGGGGGACTCTTGGAATGGTGGTAAGACCATGGAGTTCCTCTCGCCTTTCCTGTTGAGAGTGCCTCCTCTTGAGATGCGACGGGAACGCCGGGAATTCTTTCCCGTTGAAAGCAGGGAAAGGATCGCTCATCTCGAGCTAGGAGGGGGAAAGGGGGCTCCTCTGGATGTGGGCGGGACGATCGTGCTTCCTCTCGAGTGGAGACGGGTATGGCGGTGAACTTCTTGAGTTGCAGCAAGGGTGTGAAAGACCCTTTCGAAGTTCCAGAGTTTAGGTGTCATTAGTCTCCAGACGCCTCATCGGAAATAGGACTCATCTCGCCTGGAAGGGAGAACTTCCTGGATTTTCTCGAGTTGCGGCAGGTGTTCTCGAGTTACGACGGGGACATCAGGGACCCGCCCTGGTGGCCTCAGGAGAGGCCAGTCCCCAGGCGAGTTGCTAGGGGGCCTCTCGGGATTCCTCTCCCGTCGATACCGGGGCCAAAATCCTTGTGTGGTGTCAGGGCCGGAAACGAGGATTCCTCTCAGGGGCTGACATGGATCTTTGGGTACTTCTGGAGTCTCCCCAGGGGAGTCAGGCCTCGGCTCGAGTGGGGCCATGCACGTGCGCTTTCCTTCCAGGCTGTAGCAGCAATGTCACGCTTCCCATCGCGTGGATCAAAGGATCTGTGGTTTTCCCTCCAGTCTTTCCCTCGAGTCTTTCCCACAGGGCTGTCCCACGTGCCACCGTGGTGTGAGTCGATCCTCGGCGTGAAAGATGAGCCAGTGCAGGGCAAAGAGGTTCCTCTGGAATGGACTGAGACATCTGGGGGACTCTTGGAATGGTGGTACGACAATGGAGTTCCTCTCGCCTTTTCTGTTGAGAGTGCCTCCTCTTGAGAAGCGACGGGAACGCCTGGAATTCTTTCCCGTTGAAAGCAGGGAAAGGATCGCTCATCTCGAGCTACGAGGGGGAAACGGGGCTCCTCTGGATGTGGGCGGGACCATCGTGCTTCCTCTAGAGTGGAGACGGGTATGGCGGTGAACTTCTTGAGTTGCAGCAAGGGTGTGAAAGACCCTTTCGAAGTTCCAGAGTTTAGGTGTCATTAGTCTCCAGACGCCTGATCGGAAATAGGCCTCATCTCGCCTGGAAGGGAGAACTTCCTGGATTTTCTCGAGTTGCGGCAGGTGTTCTCGAGTTACGACGGGGACCTCAGGGACCCGCCCTGGTGGCCTCAGGAGAGGCCAGTCCCCATGCGAGTTGCTAGGGGGCCTCTCGGGATTACTCTCCCGTCGATACCGGGGCCAAAAACCTTACATGGAGTCAGGGCCGGAACCGAGGATTCCTCTCAGGGGCTGACATGGATCTTTGGGTACTTCTGGAGTCTCCCCAGGGGAGTCAGGCCTCGTCTCGTGTCGGGGCATGCACGTGCACTTTCCTTCCAGCCTGTAGCAGCAATGTCACGCTTCCCGTGGCGTGGATCAAAGGATCTGTGGTTTTCCCTCGAGTCTTTCCCTCGAGGCTTTCCCACAGGGCTGTCCCACGTGCCACCGTGGTGTGAGTCGATCCTCGGCGTGAAAGATGAGCCAGTGCAGGGCAAAGAGGTTCCTCTGGAATGGACTGAGACATCTGGGGGACTCTTGGAATGGTGGTACGACCATGGAGTTCCTCTCGCCTTTCCTGTTGAGAGTGCCTCCGCTTGAGATGCGACGGGAACGCCGGGAATTCTTTCCCATTGAAAGCAGGGAAAGGATTCCTCATCTCGAGCTACGAGGGGGAAAGGGGGATCCTCTGGATGTGGGCGGGACGATCGTGCTTCCTCTCGAGTGGAGACGGGTATGGCCGTGAACTTCTTGAGTTGCAGCAAGGGTGTGAAAGACCCTTTCGAAGTTCCAGAGGTTAGGTGTCATTAGTCTCCAGACGCCTCATCGGAAATAGGCCTCATCTCGCCTGGAAGGGAGAACTTCCTGGATTTTCTCGAGTTGCGGCAGGTGTTCTCGAGTTACGACGGGGACCTCAGGGACCCGCCCTGGTGGCCTCAGGAGAGGCCAGTCCCCATGCGAGTTGCTAGGGGGCCTCTCGGGATTCCTCTCCCATCGATACCCGGGCCAAAAACCTTGTGTGGAGTCAGGGCCGGAACCGAGGATTCCTCTCACGGGCTGATATGGATCTTTGGGTACTTCTGGAGTCTCGCCAGGGGAGACAGGCCTTATCTCGAGTGGGTGCATGCACGTGCGCTTTCCTTCCAGGCTGTAGCAGCAATGTCATGCTTCCCATCGCGTGGATCAAAGGATCTGTGGTTTTCCCTCGAGGCTTTCCCTCGAGGCTTTCCCACAGGGCTGTCCCACGTGCCACCGTGGTGTGAGTCGATCCTCGGCGTGAAAGATGAGCCAGTGCAGGGCAAAGAGGTTCCTCTGAAATGGACTGAGACATCTGGGGGACTCTTGGAATGGTGGTACGACCATGGAGTTCCTCTCGCCTTTCCTGTTGAGAGTGCCTCCTCTTGAGATGCGACGGGAACGCCGGGAATTCTTTCCCGTTGAAAGCAGGGAAAGGATCGCTCATCTCGAGCTAGGAGGGGGAAACGGGGCTCCTCTGGATGTGGGCGGGACCATCGTGCTTCCTCTAGAGTGGAGACGGGTATGGCGGTGAACTTCTTGAGTTGCAGCAAGGGTGTGAAAGACCCTTTCGAAGTTCCAGAGGTTAGGTGTCATTAGTCTCCAGACGCCTCATCGGAAATAGGCCTCATCTCGCCTGGAAGGGAGAACTTCCTGGATTTTCTCGAGTTGCGGCAGGTGTTCTCGAGTTACGACGGGGACCTCAGGGACCCGCCCTGGTGGCCTCAGGAGAGGCCAGTCCCCATGCGAGTTGCTAGGGGGCCTCTCGGGATTCCTCTCCCGTCGATATCGCGGCCAAAAACCTTGTGTGGAGTCACGGCCGGAACGGAGGATTCCTCTCAGGGGCTGACATGGATCTTTGGGTACTTCTGGAGTCTCCCCATGGGAGTATGGCCTCGTCTCGAGTGGGGGAATGCACGTGCGCTTTCCTTCCAGGCTGTAGCAGCAATGTCACGCTTCCCGTGGCGTGGATCAAAGGATCTGTGGTTTTCCCTCGAGGCTTTCCCACAGGGCTGTCCCACGTGCCACTGTGGTGTGAGTCGACTTCTCCGTGAAAGATGAGCCAGTGCAGGGCAAAGAGGTTCCTCTGGAATGGAAAGAGACATCTGGGGGACTCTTCTAATGGTGGTACGGCCATGGAGTTCCTCTCGCCTTTCCTGTTGAGAGTGCCTCCTCTTGAGATGCGACGGGAACGCAGGAATTCTTTCCCGTTGAAAGCAGGGAAAGGATCCCTCATCTCGATCTCCGAGGGGGAAACGGGGCTCCTCTGGATGGGGGCGGGACCATCGTTCTTCCTCTCGAGTGGAGATGGGTATGGCGGTGAACTTCTTGAGTTGCAGCAAGGGTGTGAAAGACCCTTTCGAAGTTCCAGAGGTTAGGTGTCATTAGTCTCCAGACGCATCATCGGAAATAGGCCTCATCTCGCTGGAAGGGAGAACTTCCTGGATTTTCTCGAGTTGCGGCAGGTGTTCTCGAGTTACGACGGGGACCTCAGGGACCCGCCCTGGTGGCCTCAGGAGAGGCCAGTCCCCATGCGAGTTGCTGGGGGGCCTCTCGGGATTCCTCTCCCGTCGATACCGGGGCCAAAAACCTTGTGTGGAGTCAGGGCCGGAACCGAGGATTCCTCTCAGTGGCTGACATGGATCTTTGGGTACTTCTGGAGTCTCCCCAGGGGAGTCAGGCCTCGTCTCGAGTGGGGGCATGCACGTGCGCTTTCCTTCAAGGCTGTAGCAGCAATGTTACGCTTCCCGTGGCGTGG
The DNA here is from genome assembly GCF_032405125.1 of Capricornis sumatraensis. Taxonomy (NCBI): domain Eukaryota; kingdom Metazoa; phylum Chordata; class Mammalia; order Artiodactyla; family Bovidae; genus Capricornis; species Capricornis sumatraensis. The sequence goes on from NW_027184613.1 coordinate 5,709,828, forward strand.
ATCAAATGATCTGTGGTTTTCCCTCGAGGCTTTCCCTCGAGGCTTTCCCACAGGGCTGTCCCACGTGCCACCGTGGTGTGAGTCGATCCTCGGCGTGAAAGATGAGCCAGTGCCGGGCAAAGAGGTTCCTCTGGAATGGACTGAGACATCTGGGGGACTCTTGAAATGGTGGTACGACCATGCAGTTCCTCACGCCTTTCTTGTTGAGAGTGCCTCCTCTTGAGATGCGACGGGAACGCCGGGAATTCTTTCCCGTTGAAAGCAGGGAAAGGATCCCTCATCTCGAGCTACGAGGGGGAAACGGGGCTCCTCTGGATGTGGGCGGGACCATCGTGCTTCCTCTCGAGTGGAGACGGGTATGGCGGTGAACTTCTTGAGTTGCAGCAAGGGTGTGAAAGACCCTTTCGAAGTTCCAGAGGTTAGGTGTCATTAGTCTCCAGACGCCTCATCGGAAATAGGCCTCATCTCGCCTGGAAGGGAGAAATTCCTGGATTTTCTCGAGTTGCGGCAGGTGTTCTCGAGTTACGACGGGAACCACAGGGACCCGCCCTGATGGCCTCAGGAGAGGCCAGTCCCCATGCGAGTTGCTAGGGGGCCTCTCGGGATTCCTCTACCGTCGATACTGGCGCCAAAAACCTTGTGTGGAGTCAGGGCCGGAACCGAGGATTCCTCTCAGGGGCTGACATGGATGTTTGGGTACTTCTGGAGTCTCCCCAGGGGAGTCAGGCCTCGGCTCGAGTGGGGGCATGCACGTGCGCTTTCCTTCCAGGCTGTAGCAGCAATGTCACGCTTCCCGTGGCGTGGATCAAAGGATCTGTGGTTTTCCCTCGAGGCTTTCCCTCGAGGCTTTCCCACAGGGCTGTCCCACGTGCCACCGTGGTGTGAGTCGATCCTCGGCGTGAAAGATGAGCCAGTGTACGGCAAAGAGGTTCCTCTGGAATGGACTGAGACATCTGGGGGACTCTTGGAATGGTGGTACGACCATGGAGTTCCTCTCGCCTTTCCTGTTGAGAGTGCCTCCTCTTGAGATGTGACGGGAAGGCCGGGAATTCTTTGCGTTGAAAGCAGGGAAAGAATCCCTCATCTCGAGCTTCGAGGGGGAAACGGGGCTCCTCTCGATGTGGGCGGGACCATCGTGCTTCCTCTCGAGTGGAGACGGGTATGGCGGTGAACTTCTTGAGTTGCAGCAAGGGTGTGAAAGACCCTTTCGAAGTTCCAGAGGTTAGGTGTCATTCGTCTCCAGACGCATCATCGGAAATAGGCCTCATCTCGCCTAGAAGGGAGAACTTCCTGGATATTCTCGAGTTGTGGCAGGTGTTCTCGAGTTATGACGGGGACCTCAGGGACCCGCCCTGGTGGCCTCAGTAAAGGCCAGTCCCCATGCGAGTTGCTAGGGGGCCTCTCGGGATTCCTCTCCCGTCGATACCGGGGCCAAAAACCTTGTCTGGAGTCAGGGCCGGAACCGAGGATTCCTCTCAGGGGCTGACATGGATCTTTGGGTATTTCTGGAGTCTCCCCAGGGAAGTCAGGCCTCGTCTCGAGTGGGGTCATGCACGTGTGCTTTCCTTCCAGGCTGTAGCAGCAATGTCACGCTTCCCGTGGCGTGGATCAAAGGATCTGTGGTTTTCCCTCGAGGCTTTCCCACAGGGCTGTCCCACGTGCCACTGTGGTGTGAGTCGACTTCTCCGTGAAAGATGAGCCAGTGCAGGGCAAAGAGGTTCCTCTGGAATGGAAAGAGACATCTGGGGGACTCTTGGAATGGTGGTACGGCCATGGAGTTCCTCTCGCCTTTCCTGTTGAGAGTGCCTCCTCTTGAGATGCGACGGGAACGCAGGAATTCTTTCCCGTTGAAAGCAGGGAAAGGATCCCTCATCTCGATCTCCGAGGGGGAAACGGGGCTCCTCTGGATGGGGGCGGGACCATCGTTCTTCCTCTCGAGTGGAGACGGGTATGGCGGTGAACTTCTTGAGTTGCAGCAAGGGTGTGAAAGACCCTTTCGAAGTTCCAGAGGTTAGGTGTCATTAGTCTCCAGACGCCTCTTCGGAAATAGGCCTCATCTCGCCTGGAAGGGAGAACTTCCTGGATTTTCTCGAGTTGCGGCAGGTGTTCTCGAGTTACGACGGGGACCTCAGGGACCCGCCCTGGTGGCCTCAGGAGAGGCCAGTCCCCATGCGAGTTGCTAGGGGGCCTCTCGGGATTCCTCTCCCGTCGATACCCGGGCCAAAAACCTTGTGTGGAGTCAGGGCCGGAACCGAGGATTCCTCTCACGGGCTGATATGGATCTTTGGGTACTTCTGGAGTCTCGCCAGGGGAGACAGGCCTTATCTCGAGTGGGTGCATGCACGTGCGCTTTCCTTCCAGGCTGTAGCAGCAATGTCACGCTTCCCATCGCGTGGATCAAAGGATCTGTGGTTTTCCCTCGAGGCTTTCCCTCGAGGCTTTCCCACAGGGCTGTCCCACGTGCCACCGTGGTGTGAGTCGATCCTCGGCGTGAAAGATGAGCCAGTGCAGGGCAAAGAGGTTCCTCTGAAATGGACTGAGACATCTGGGGGACTCTTGGAATGGTGGTACGACCATGGAGTTCCTCTCGCCTTTCCTGTTGAGAGTGCCTCCTCTTGAGATGCGACGGGAACGCCGGGAATTCTTTCCCGTTGAAAGCAGGGAAAGGATCGCTCATCTCGAGCTAGGAGGGGGAAACGGGGCTCCTCTGGATGTGGGCGGGACCATCGTGCTTCCTCTAGAGTGGAGACGGGTATGGCGGTGAACTTCTTGAGTTGCAGCAAGGGTGTGAAAGACCCTTTCGAAGTTCCAGAGGTTAGGTGTCATTAGTCTCCAGACGCCTCATCGGAAATAGGCCTCATCTCGCCTGGAAGGGAGAACTTCCTGGATTTTCTCGAGTTGCGGCAGGTGTTCTCGAGTTACGACGGGGACCTCAGGGACCCGCCCTGGTGGCCTCAGGAGAGGCCAGTCCCCATGCGAGTTGCTAGGGGGCCTCTCGGGATTCCTCTCCCGTCGATATCGCGGCCAAAAACCTTGTGTGGAGTCACGGCCGGAACGGAGGATTCCTCTCAGGGGCTGACATGGATCTTTGGGTACTTCTGGAGTCTCCCCATGGGAGTATGGCCTCGTCTCGAGTGGGGGAATGCACGTGCGCTTTCCTTCCAGGCTGTAGCAGCAATGTCACGCTTCCCGTGGCGTGGATCAAAGGATCTGTGGTTTTCCCTCGAGGCTTTCCCACAGGGCTGTCCCACGTGCCACTGTGGTGTGAGTCGACTTCTCCGTGAAAGATGAGCCAGTGCAGGGCAAAGAGGTTCCTCTGGAATGGAAAGAGACATCTGGGGGACTCTTCTAATGGTGGTACGGCCATGGAGTTCCTCTCGCCTTTCCTGTTGAGAGTGCCTCCTCTTGAGATGCGACGGGAACGCAGGAATTCTTTCCCGTTGAAAGCAGGGAAAGGATCCCTCATCTCGATCTCCGAGGGGGAAACGGGGCTCCTCTGGATGGGGGCGGGACCATCGTTCTTCCTCTCGAGTGGAGATGGGTATGGCGGTGAACTTCTTGAGTTGCAGCAAGGGTGTGAAAGACCCTTTCGAAGTTCCAGAGGTTAGGTGTCATTAGTCTCCAGACGCATCATCGGAAATAGGCCTCATCTCGCTGGAAGGGAGAACTTCCTGGATTTTCTCGAGTTGCGGCAGGTGTTCTCGAGTTACGACGGGGACCTCAGGGACCCGCCCTGGTGGCCTCAGGAGAGGCCAGTCCCCATGCGAGTTGCTAGGGGGCCTCTCGGGATTCCTCTCCCGTCGATACCGGGGCCAAAAACCTTGTGTGGAGTCAGGGCCGGAACCGAGGATTCCTCTCAGTGGCTGACATGGATCTTTGGGTACTTCTGGAGTCTCCCCAGGGGAGTCAGGCCTCGTCTCGAGTGGGGGCATGCACGTGCGCTTTCCTTCAAGGCTGTAGCAGCAATGTCACGCTTCCCGTGGCGTGGATCAAATGATCTGTGGTTTTCCCTCGAGGCTTTCCCTCGAGGCTTTCCCACAGGGCTGTCCCACGTGCCACCGTGGTGTGAGTCGATCCTCGGCGTGAAAGATGAGCCAGTGCCGGGCAAAGAGGTTCCTCTGGAATGGACTGAGACATCTGGGGGACTCTTGAAATGGTGGTACGACCATGCAGTTCCTCACGCCTTTCTTGTTGAGAGTGCCTCCTCTTGAGATGCGACGGGAACGCCGGGAATTCTTTCCCGTTGAAAGCAGGGAAAGTATCCCTCATCTCGAGCTACGAGGGGGAAACGGGGCTCCTCTGGATGTGGGCGGGACCATCGTGCTTCCTCTCGAGTGGAGACGGGTATGGCGGTGAACTTCTTGAGTTGCAGCAAGGGTGTGAAAGACCCTTTCGAAGTTCCAGAGGTTAGGTGTCATTAGTCTCCAGACGCCTCATCGGAAATAGGCCTCATCTCGCCTGGAAGGGAGAAATTCCTGGATTTTCTCGAGTTGCGGCAGGTGTTCTCGAGTTACGACGGGAACCACAGGGACCCGCCCTGATGGCCTCAGGAGAGGCCAGTCCCCATGCGAGTTGCTAGGGGGCCTCTCGGGATTCCTCTACCGTCGATACTGGCGCCAAAAACCTTGTGTGGAGTCAGGGCCGGAACCGAGGATTCCTCTCAGGGGCTGACATGGATGTTTGGGTACTTCTGGAGTCTCCCCAGGGGAGTCAGGCCTCGGCTCGAGTGGGGGCATGCACGTGCGCTTTCCTTCCAGGCTGTAGCAGCAATGTCACGCTTCCCGTGGCGTGGATCAAAGGATCTGTGGTTTTCCCTCGAGGCTTTCCCTCGAGGCTTTCCCACAGGGCTGTCCCACGTGCCACCGTGGTGTGAGTCGATCCTCGGCGTGAAAGATGAGCCAGTGTACGGCAAAGAGGTTCCTCTGGAATGGACTGAGACATCTGGGGGACTCTTGGAATGGTGGTACGACCATGGAGTTCCTCTCGCCTTTCCTGTTGAGAGTGCCTCCTCTTGAGATGTGACGGGAAGGCCGGGAATTCTTTGCGTTGAAAGCAGGGAAAGAATCCCTCATCTCGAGCTTCGAGGGGGAAACGGGGCTCCTCTCGATGTGGGCGGGACCATCGTGCTTCCTCTCGAGTGGAGACGGGTATGGCGGTGAACTTCTTGATTTGCAGCAAGGGTGTGAAAGACCCTTTCGAAGTTCCAGAGGTTAGGTGTCATTCGTCTCCAGACGCATCATCGGAAATAGGCCTCATCTCGCCTAGAAGGGAGAACTTCCTGGATATTCTCGAGTTGTGGCAGGTGTTCTCGAGTTATGACGGGGACCTCAGGGACCCGCCCTGGTGGCCTCAGTAAAGGCCAGTCCCCATGCGAGTTGCTAGGGGGCCTCTCGGGATTCCTCTCCCGTCGATACCGGGGCCAAAAACCTTGTCTGGAGTCAGGGCCGGAACCGAGGATTCCTCTCAGGGGCTGACATGGATCTTTGGGTATTTCTGGAGTCTCCCCAGGGAAGTCAGGCCTCGTCTCGAGTGGGGTCATGCACGTGTGCTTTCCTTCCAGGCTGTAGCAGCAATGTCACGCTTCCCGTGGCGTGGATCAAAGGATCTGTGGTTTTCCCTCGAGGCTTTCCCACAGGGCTGTCCCACGTGCCACTGTGGTGTGAGTCGACTTCTCCGTGAAAGATGAGCCAGTGCAGGGCAAAGAGGTTCCTCTGGAATGGAAAGAGACATCTGGGGGACTCTTGGAATGGTGGTACGGCCATGGAGTTCCTCTCGCCTTTCCTGTTGAGAGTGCCTCCTCTTGAGATGCGACGGGAACGCCGGGAATTCTTTCCCGTTGAAAGCAGGGAAAGGATCCCTCATCTCGAGCTACGAGGGGGAAACGGGGCTCCTCTGGATGGGGGCGGGACCATCGTTCTTCCTCTCGAGTGGAGACGGGTATGGCGGTGAACTTCTTGAGTTGCAGCAAGGGTGTGAAAGACCCTTTTGAAGTTCCAGAGGTTAGGTGTCATTAGTCTCCAGACGCCTCATCGGAAATAGGCCTCATCTCGCCTGGAAGGGAGAACTTCCTGGATTTTCTCGAGTTGCGGCAGGTGTTCTCGAGTTACGACGGGGACCTCAGGGACCCGCCCTGGTGGCCTCAGGAGAGGCCAGTCCCCATGCGAGTTGCTAGGGGGCCTCTCGGGATTCCTCTCCCGTCGATACCCGGGCCAAAAACCTTGTGTGGAGTCTGGGCCGGAACCGAGGATTCCTCTCACGGGCTGATATGGATCTTTGGGTACTTCTGGAGTCTCGCCAGGGGAGAAAGGCCTCATCTCGAGTGGAGGCATGCACGTGCACTTTCCTTCCAGGCTTTAGCAGCAATGTCACGCTTCCCATCGCGTGGATCAAAGGATCTGTGGTTTTCCCTCGAGGCTTTCCCTCGAGGCTTTCCCACAGGGCTGTCCCACGTGCCACCGTGGTGTGATTCGATCCTCGGCGTGAAAGCTGAGCCAGTGCCGGGCAAAGAGGTTCCTCTGGAATGGACTGAGACTTCTGGGGGTCTCTTGGAATGGTGGTACGACCATGGAGTTCCTCTCGCCTTTCCTGTTGAGAGTGCCTCCTCTTGAGATGCGACGGGAACGCCGGGAATTCTTTCCCGTTGAAAGCAGGGAAAGGATCGCTCATCTCGAGCTAGGAGGGGGAAACGGGGCTCCTCTGGATGTGGGCGGGACCATCGTGCTTCCTCTAGAGTGGAGACGGGTATGGCGGTGAACTTCTTGAGTTGCAGCAAGGGTGTGAAAGACCCTTTCGAAGTTCCAGAGGTTAGGTGTCATTAGTCTCCAGACGCCTCATCGGAAATAGGCCTCATCTCGCCTGGAAGGGAGAACTTCCTGGATTTTCTGGAGTTGCGGCAGGTGTTCTCGAGTTACGACGGGAACCACAGGGACCCGCCCTGATGGCCTCAGGAGAGGCCAGTCCCCATGCGAGTTGCTAGGGGGCCTCTCGGGATTCCTCTACCGTCGATTCCGGCGCCAAAAACCTTGTGTGGAGTCAGGGCCGGAACCGAGGATTCCTCTCAGGGGCTGACATGGATGTTTGGGTACTTCTGGAGTCTCCCCAGGGGAGTCAGGCCTCGGCTCGAGTGGGGGCATGCACGTGCGCTTTCCTTCCAGGCTGTAGCAGCAATGTCACGCTTCCCGTGGCGTGGATCAAAGGATCTGTGGTTTTCCCTCGAGGCTTTCCCTCGAGGCTTTCCCACAGGGCTGTCCCACGTGCCACCGTGGTGTGAGTCGATCCTCGGCGTGAAAGATGAACCAGTGCAGGGCAAAGTGGTTCCTCTGGAATGGACTGAGACATCTGGGGGACTCTTTGTATGGTGGTACAACCATGGAGTTCCGCTCGCCTTTCCTGTTGAGAGTGCCTCCTCTTGAGATGCGTCAGGAACGCCGGGAATTCTTTGCTTTGAAAGCAGTGAAAGGATCCCTCATCTCGAGCTACGAGGGGGAAACGGGGCTCCTCTGGATGTGGGCGGGACCATCGTGCTTCCTCTCGAGTGGAGACGGGTATGGCGGTGAACTTCTTGAGTTGCAGCAAGGGTGTGAAAGACCCTTTCGAAGTTCCAGAGGTTAGGTGTCATTAGTCTCCAGACGCCTCATCGGAAATAGGCCTCATCTCGCCTGGAAGGGAGAAATTCCTGGATTTTCTCGAGTTGCGGCAGGTGTTCTCGAGTTACGACGGGAACCACAGGGACCCGCCCTGATGGCCTCAGGAGAGGCCAGTCTCCATGCGAGTTGCTAGTGGGCCTCTCGGGATTCCTCTCCCGTCGATACCGGGGCCAAAAACCTTGTGTGGAGTCAGGGCCGGAACCGAGGATTCCTCTCAGGGGCTGACATGGATGTTTGGGTACTTCTGGAGTCTCCCCAGGGGAGTCAGGCCTCGGCTCGAATGGGGGCATGCACGTGTGCTTTCCTTCCAGGCTGTAGCAGCAATGTCACGCTTCCCGTGGTGTGGATCAAAGGATCTGTGGTTTTCCCTCGAGGCTTTCCCTCGAGGCTTTCCCACAGGGCTGTCCCACGTGCCACCGTGGTGTGAGTCGATCCTCGGCGTGAAAGATGAGCCAGTGCAGGGCAAAGAGGTTCCTCTGGAATGGACTGAGACATCTCGGGGACTCTTGGAATGGTGGTCCGACCATGGAGTTCCTCTCGCCTTTCCTGTTGAGAGTGCCTCCTCTTGAGATGTGACGGGAACGCCGGGAATTCTTTGCGTTGAAAGCAGGGAAAGGATCCCTCATCTCGAGCTACGAGGGGGAAACGGGGCTCCTCTCGATGTGGGCGTGACCATCGTGCTTCCTCTCGAGTGGAGACGGGTATGGCGGTGAACTTCTTGAGTTGCAGCAAGGGTGTGAAAGACCCTTTCGAAGTTCCAGAGGTTAGGTGTCATTAGTCTCCAGACGCCTCATCGGAAATAGGCCTCATCTCGCCTGGAAGGGAGAAATTCCTGGATTTTCTCGAGTTGCAGCAGGTGTTCTTGAGTTACGACGGGGACCTCAGGGACCCGCCCTGGTGGCCTCAGGAGAGGCCAGTCCCCATGCGAGTTGCTAGGGGGCCCCTCGGGATTACTCTCCCGTCGATACCGGGGCCAAAAACCTTGTGTAGAGTCAGGGCCGGAACCGAGGATTCCTCTCAGGGGCTGACATGGATCTTTGGGTACTTCTGGAGTCTCCCCAGGGGAGTCAGGCCTCGTCTCGAGTGGGGGCATGCACGTGCGCTTTCCTTCCAGGCTGTAGCAGCAATGTCACGCTTCCCGTCGCGTGGATCAGAGGATCTGTGATTTTCCATCGAGGCTTTCCCACAGGGCTGTCCCACGTGCCACCGTGGTGTGAGTCGATCCTCGGCGTGAAAGATGAGCCAGTGCAGGGCAAAGAGGTTCCTCTGGAATGGACTGAGACATCTGGGGGACTCTTGGAATGGTGGTACGACCATGGAGTTCCTCTCGCCTTTCCTGTTTAGAGTGCCACCTCTTGATATGCGTCAGGAACGCCGGGAATTGTTTGCTTTGAAAGCAGTGAAAGGATCCCTCATCTCGAGCTACGAGGGGGAAACGGGGCTCCTCTGGATGTGGGCGGGACCATCGTGCTTCCACTCGAGTGGAGACGGGTATGGCGGTGAACTTCTTGAGTTGCAGCAAGGGTGTGAAAGACCCTTTCGAAGTTCCAGAGGTTAGGTGTCATTAGTCTCCAGACGCCTAATCGGAAATAGGCCTCATCTCGCCTGGAAGGGAGAACTTCCTGGATTTTCTCGAGTTGCGGCAGGTGTTCTCGAGTTACGACGGGGACCTCAGGAACCCGCCCTGGTGGCCTCAGGAGAGGCCAGTCCCCATGCGAGTTGCTGGGAGGCCTCTCGGGATTCCTCTCCCGTCGATACCGGGGCCAAAAACCTTGTGTGGAGTCAGGGCCGGAACCGAGAATTCCTCTCAAGGGCTGACATGCATCTTTGGGTACTTCTGGAGTCTCCCCAGGGGAGTCAGGCCTCGTCTCGAGTGGGGGCATGCACGTGCGCTTTCCTTCCAGGCTGTAGCAGCAATGTCAGGCTTCCCGTGGCGTGGATCAAAGGATCTGTGGTTTTCCCTCGAGGCTTTCCCTCGAGGCTTTCCCACAGGGCTGTCCCACGTGCCACCGTGGTGTGAGTCGATCCTCGGCGTGAAAGATGAGCCAGTGCAGGGCAAAGAGGTTCCTCTGGAATGGACTGAGACATCTGGGGGACTCTTGGAATGGTGGTACGACCATGGAGTTCCTCTCGCCTTTCCTGTTGAGAGTGCCTCCTCTTGAGATGCGACGGGAACGCCGGGAATTCTTTCCCGTTGAAAGCAGGGAAAGGATCCCTCATCTCGAGCTTCGAGGGGGAAACGGGGCTCCTCTCGATGTGGGCGGGACCATCGTGCTTCCTCTCGAGTGGAGACGGGTATGGCGGTGAACTTCTTGAGTTGCAGCAAGGGTGTGAAAGACCCTTTCGAAGTTCCAGAGGTTAGGTGTCATTCGTCTCCAGACGCCTCATCGGAAATAGGCTTCATCTCGCCTGGAAGGGAGAACTTCCTGGATTTTCTCGAGTTGCGGCAGGTGTTCTCGAGTTACGACGGGGACCTCAGGGACCCGCCCTGGTGGCCTCAGGGGAGGCCAGTACCCATGCGAGTTGCTAGGGGCCTCTCGGGATTAATCTCCCGTCGATACCGGGGCCAAAAACCTTGTATGGAGTCAGGGCCGGAACCGAGGATTCCTCTCAGGGGCTGACATGGATCTTTGGGTACTTCTGGAGTCTCCCCAGGGGAGTCAGGCCTCGTCTCGAGTGGGGGCATGCACGTGCGCTTTCCTTCCAGGCTGTAGCAGCAATGTCACGCTTCCCGTCGCGTGGATCAAAGGATCTGTGGTTTTCCCTCGAGGCTTTCCCACAGGGCTGTCCCACGTGCCACTGTGGTGTGAGTCGACTTCTCCGTGAAAGATGAGCCAGTGTAGGGCAAAGAGGTTCCTCTGGAATGGAAAGAGACATCTGGGGGACTCTTCTAATGGTGGTACGGCCATGGAGTTCCTCTCGCCTTTCCTGTTGAGAGTGCCTCCTCTTGAGATGCGACGGGAACGCAGGAATTCTTTCCCGTTGAAAGCAGGGAAAGGATCCCTCATCTCGATCTCCGAGGGGGAAAGGGGGATCCTCTGGATGTGGGCGGGACGATCGTGCTTCCTCTCGAGTGGAGACGGGTATGGCCGTGAACTTCTTGAGTTGCAGCAAGGGTGTGAAAGACCCTTTCGAAGTTCCAGAGGTTAGGTGTCATTAGTCTCCAGACGCCTCATCGGAAATAGGCCTCATCTCGCCTGGAAGGGAGAACTTCCTGGATTTTCTCGAGTTGCGGCAGGTGTTCTCGAGTTACGACGGGGACCTCAGGGACCCGCCCTGGTGGCCTCAGGAGAGGCCAGTCCCCATGCGAGTTGCTAGGGGGCCTCTCGGGATTCCTCTCCCGTCGATACCGGGGCCAAAAACCTTGTGTGGAGTCAGGGCCGGAACCGAGGATTCCTCTCACGGGCTGATATGGATCTTTGGGTACTTCTGGAGTCTCGCCAGGGGAGACAGGCCTCATCTCGTGTGGGGGCATGCACGTGCGCTTTCCTTCCAGGCTGTAGCAGCAATGTCACGCTTCCCGTGGCGTGGATCAAAGGATCTGTGGTTTTCCCTCGAGGCTTTCCCTCGAGGCTTTCCCACAGGGCTGTCCCACGTGCCACCGTGGTGTGAGTCGATCCTCAGCGTGAAAGATGAGCCAGTGCAGGGCAAAGAGGTTCCTCTGGAATGGACTGAGACATCTGGGGGACTCTTGGAATGGTGGTACGACCATGGAGTTCCTCTCGCCTTTCCTGTTGAGAGTGCCTCCTCTTGAGATGCGACGGGAACGCCGGGAAATCTTTCCCGTTGAAAGCAGGGAAAGGATCGCTCATCTCAAGCTAGGAGGGGGAAACGGGGCTCCTCTGGATGTGGGCGGGACCATCGTGCTTCCTCTAGAGTGGAGACGGGTATGGCGGTGAACTTCTTGAGTTGCAGCAAGGGTGTGAAAGACCCTTTCGAAGTTCCAGAGTTTAGGTGTCATTAGTCTCCAGACGCCTGATCGGAAATAGGCCTCATCTCGCCTGGAAGGGAGAACTTCCTGGATTTTCTCGAGTTGCGGCAGGTGTTCTCGAGTTACGACGGGGACCTCAGGGACCCGCCCTGGTGGCCTCAGGAGAGGCCAGTCCCCATGCGAGTTGCTAGGGGCCCTCTCGGGATTCCTCTCCCGTCGATACTGGGGCCAAAAACCTTGTGTGGTGTCAAGGCCGGAACCGAGGATTTCTCTCAGGGGCTGACATGGATCTTTGGGTACTTCTGGAGTCTCCCCAGGGGAGTCAGGCCTTGTCTCGAGTCGGGGCATGCACGTGCGCTTTCCTTCCAGGCTGTAGCAGCAATGTCACGCTTCCCGTCGCGTGGACCAAAGGATCTGTGGTTTTCCCTCGAGGCTTTCCCTCGAGGCTTTCCCACAGGGCTGTCCCACGTGCCACCGTGGTGTGAGTCGATCCTCGGCGTGAAAGATGAGCCAGTGCAGGGCAAAGAGGTTCCTCTGGAATGGACTGAGACATCTGGGGGACTCTTGGAATGGTGGTACGACCATGGAGTTCCTCTCGCCTTTCCTGTTGAGAGTGTCTCCTCTTGAGATGCGACGGGAACGCCGGGAATTCTTTCCCGTTGAAAGCAGGGAAAGGATCCCTCATCTCGAGCTACGAGGGGAAACGGGGCTCCTCTGGATGTGGGCGGGACTATCGTGCTTCTTCTCGAGTGGAGACGGGTATGGCGGTGAACTTCTTGAGTTGCAGCAAGGGTGTGAAAGACCCTTTCGAAGTTCCAGAGCTTAGGTGTCATTAGTCTCCAGACGCCTCATCGGAAATAGGCCTCACCTCGCCTGGAAGGGAGAACTTCCTGGATTTTCTCGAGTTGCGGCAGGTGTTCTCGAGTTACGACGGGGACCTCAGGGACCCGCCCTGGTGGCCTCAGAAGAGGCCAGTCCCCATGCGAATTGCTAGGGGGCCTCTCGGTATTCCTCTCCCATCGATACCGGGGCCAAAAACCTTGTGTGGAGTTAGGGCCGGAACCGAGGATTCCTTACAGTGGCTGATATGGATCTTTGGGTACTTCTGGAGTCTCGCCAGGGGAGACAGGCCTCATCTCGAGTGGGGGCATGCACGTGCGCTTTCCTTCCAGGCTGTAGCAGCAATGTCACGCTTCCCATCGCGTGGATCAAAGGATCTGTGGTTTTCCCTCGAGGCTTTCCCACAGGGCTGTCCCACGTGCCACCGTGGTGTGAGTCGATCCTCGGCGTGAAAGATGAGCCAGTGCAGGACAAAGAGGTTCCTCTGGAATGGACTGAGACATCTGGGGGACTCTTGAAATGGTGGTACGACCATGCAGTTCCTCTCGCCTTTCTTGTTGAGAGTGCCTCCTCTTGAGATGCGACGGGAACGCCGGGAATTCTTTCCCGTTGAAAGCAGGGAAAGGATCGCTCATCTCGAGCTAGGAGTGGGAAAGGGGGCTCCTCTGGATGTGGGCGGGACGATCGTGCTTCCTCTCGAGTGGAGACGGGTATGGCGGTGAACTTCTTGAGTTGCAACAAGGGTGTGAAAGACCCTTTCGAAGTTCCAGAGTTTAGGTGTCATTAGTCTCCAGACGCCTCATCGGAAATAGGACTCATCTCGCCTGGAAGGGAGAACTTCCTGGATTTTCTCGAGTTGCGGCAGGTGTTCTCGAGTTACGACGGGGACATCAGGGACCCGCCCTGGTGGCCTCAGGAGAGGCCAGTCCCCAGGCGAGTTGCTAGGGGGCCTTTCGGGATTCCTCTCCCGTCGATACCGGGGCCAAAATCCTTGTGTGGAGTCAGGGCCGGAAACGAGGATTCCTCTCAGGGGCTGACATGGATCTTTGGGTACTTCTGGAGTCTCCCCAGGGGAGTCAGGCCTCGGCTCGAGTGGGGCCATGCACGTGCGCTTTCCTTCCAGGCTGTAGCAGCAATGTCACGCTTCCCATCGCGTGGATCAAAGGATCTGTGGTTTTCCCTCGAGGCTTTCCCTCGAGTCTTTCCCACAGGGCTGTCCCACGTGCCACCGTGGTGTGAGTCGATCCTCGGCGTGAAAGATGAGCCAGTGCAGGGCAAAGAGGTTCCTCTGGAATGGACTGAGACATCTGGGGGACTCTTGGAATGGTGGTACGACCATGGAGTTCCTCTCGACTTTTCTGTTGAGAGTGCCTCCTCTTGAGAAGCGACGGGAACGCCTGGAATTCTTTCCCGTTGAAAGCAGGGAAAGGATCGCTCATCTCGAGCTACGAGGGGGAAACGGGGCTCCTCTGGATGTGGGCGGGAACATCGTGCTTCCTCTAGAGTGGAGACGGGTATGGCGGTGAACTTCTTGAGTTGCAGCAAGGGTGTGAAAGACCCTTTCGAAGTTCCAGAGTTTAGGTGTCATTAGTCTCCAGACGCCTGATCGGAAATAGGCCTCATCTCGCCTGGAAGGGAGAACTTCCTGGATTTTCTCGAGTTGCGGCAGGTGTTCTCGAGTTACGACGGGGACCTCAGGGACCCGCCCTGGTGGCCTCAGGAGAGGCCAGTCCCCAGGCGAGTTGCTATGGGGCCTCTCGGGATTACTCTCCCGTCGATACCGGGGCCAAAAACCTTGTGTGGAGTCAGGGCCGGAACCGAGGATTCCTCTCAGGGGCTGACATGGATCTTTGGGTACTTCTGGAGTCTCCCCAGGGGAGTCAGGCCTCGTCTCGTGTCGGGGCATGCACGTGCACTTTCCTTCCAGGCTGTAGCAGCAATGTCACGCTTCCCGTGGCGTGGATCAAAGGATCTGTGGTTTTCCCTCGAGGCTTTCCCTCGAGGCTTTCCCACAGGGCTGTCCCACGTGCCACCGTGGTGTGAGTCGATCCTCGGCGTGAAAGATGAGCCAGTGCAGGGAAAAGAGGATCCTCTGGAATGGACTGAGACATCTGGGGGACTCTTGGAATGGTGGTACGACCATGGAGTTCCTCTCGCCTTTCCTGTTGAGAGTGCCTCCGCTTGAGATGCGACGGGAACGCCGGGAATTCTTTCCCATTGAAAGCAGGGGAAGGATTCCTCATCTCGAGCTACGAGGGGGAAAGGGGGATCCTCTGGATGTGGGCGGGACGATCGTGCTTCCTCTCGAGTGGAGACGGGTATGGCGGTGAACTTCTTGAGTTGCAGCAAGGGTGTGAAAGACCCTTTCGAAGTTCCAGAGGTTAGGTGTCATTAGTCTCCAGACGCCTCATCGGAAATAGGCCTCATCTCGCCTGGAAGGGAGAACTTCCTGGATTTTCTCGAGTTGCGGCAGGTGTTCTCGAGTTACGACGGGGACCTCAGGGACCCGCCCTGGTGGCCTCAGGAGAGGCCAGTCCCCATGCGAGTTGCTAGGGGGCCTCTCGGGATTCCTCTCCCGTCGATACCCGGGCCAAAAACCTTGTGTGGAGTCAGGGCCGGAACCGAGGATTCCACTCACGGGCTGATATGGATCTTTGGGTACTTCTGGAGTCTCGCCAGGGGAGACAGGCCTTATCTCGAGTGGGTGCATGCACGTGCGCTTTCCTTCCAGGCTGTAGCAGCAATGTCACGCTTCCCATCGCCTGGATCAAAGGATCTGTGGTTTTCCCTCGAGGCTTTCCCTCGAGGCTTTCCCACAGGGCTGTCCCACGTGCCACCGTGGTGTGAGTCGATCCTCGGCGTGAAAGATGAGCCAGTGCAGGGCAAAGAGGTTCCTCTGAAATGGACTGAGACATCTGGGGGACTCTTGGAATGGTGGTACGACCATGGAGTTCCTCTCGCCTTTCCTGTTGAGAGTGCCTCCTCTTGAGATGCGACGGGAACGCCGGGAATTCTTTCCCGTTGAAAGCAGGGAAAGGATCGCTCATCTCGAGCTAGGAGGGGGAAACGGGGCTCCTCTGGATGTGGGCGGGACCATCGTGCTTCCTCTAGAGTGGAGACGGGTATGCCGGTGAACTTCTTGAGTTGCAGCAAGGGTGTGAAAGACCCTTTCGAAGTTCCAGAGGTTAGGTGTCATTAGTCTCCAGACGCCTCATCGGAAATAGGCCTCATCTCGCCTGGAAGGGAGAACTTCCTGGATTTTCTCGAGTTGCGGCAGGTGTTCTCGAGTTACGACGGGGACCTCAGGGACCCGCCCTGGTGGCCTCAGGAGAGGCCAGTCCCCATGCGAGTTGCTAGGGGGCCTCTCAGGATTCCTCTCCCGTCGATACCGAGGCCAAAAACCTTGTGTGGAGTCCCGGCCGGAACCGAGGATTCCTCTCAGGGGCTGACATGGATCTTTGGGTACTTCTGGAGTCTCCCCATGGGAGTATGGCCTCGTCTCGAGTGGGGGCATGCACGTGCGCTTTCCTTCCAGGCTGTAGCAGCAATATCACGCTTCCCGTGGCGTGGATCAAAGGATCTGTGGTTTTCCCTCGAGGCTTTCCCTCGAGGCTTTCCCACAGGGCTGTCCCACGTGCCACCGTGGTGTGAGTCGATCCTCGGCGTGAAAGATGAGCCAGTGCAGGGCAAAGAGGTTCCTCTGGAATGGACTGAGACATCTGGGGGACTCTTGGAATGGTGGTACGACCATGGAGTTCCCCTCGCCTTTCCTGTTGAGAGTGCCTCCTCTTGAGATGCGACGGGAACGCCAGGAATTCTTTCCCGTTGAAAGCAGGGAAAGGATCCCTCATCTCGAGCTACGAGGGGGAAACGGGGCTCCTCTGGATGTGGGCGGGACCATCGTGCTTCCTCTCGAGTGGAGACGGGTGTGGCAGTGAACTTCTTGAGTTGCAGCAAGGGTGTGAAAGACCCTTTCGAAGTTCCAGAGGTTAGGTGTCATTAGTCTCCAGACGCCTCATCGGAAATAGGCCTCATCTCGCCTGGAAGGGGGAACTTCCTGGAATTTCTCGAGTTGTGGCAGGTGTTCTCGAGTTACGAAGGGGACCTCAGGGACCCGCCCTGGTGGCCTCAGGAGAGGCCAGTCCGCATGCGAGTTGCTAGGGGGCCTCTCGGGATTCCTCTCCCGTCGATACCGGGGCAAAAACCTTGTGTGGAGTCACGGCCGGAACCGAGGATTCCTCTCAGGGGCTGACATGGATCTTTGGGTACTTCTGGAGTCTCCCCAGGGGAGTCAGGCCTCGTCTCGAGTCGGGGCAAGCACGTGCACTTTCCTTCCAGGCTGTAGCATCAATGTCACGCTTCCCGTGGCGTGGATCAAAGGATCTGTGGTTTTCCCTCGAGGCTTTCCCTCGAGGCTTTCCCACAGGGCTGTCCCACGTGCCACCGTGGTGTGAGTCGATCCTCGGCGTGAAAGATGAGCCAGTGCAGGGCAAAGAGGTTCCTCTGGAATGGACTGAGACATCTGGGGGACTCTTGGAATGGTGGTACGACCATTGAGTTCCTCTCGCCTTTCCTGTTGAGAGTGCCTCCGCTTGAGATGCGACGGGAACGCCGGGAATTCTTTCCCGTTGAAAGCAGGGAAAGGATCGCTCATTTCAAGCTAGGAGGGGGAAACGGGGATCCTCTGGATGTGGGCGGGACCATCGTGCTTCCTCTAGAGTGGAGACGGGTATGGCGGTGAAATTCTTGAGTTGCAGCAAGGTTGTGAAAGACCCTTTCGAAGTTCCAGAGTTTAGGTGTCATTAGTCTCCAGACGCCTCATCGGAAATAGGCCTCATCTCGCCTGGAAGGGAGAACTTCCTGGATTTTCTCGAGTTGTGGCAGGTGTTCTCGAGTTACGACGGGGACCTCAGGGACCCGCCCTGGTGGCCTCAGGAGAGGCCATTCCCCATGCGAGTTGCTAGGGGCCCTCTCGGGATTCCTCTCCCGTCGATACTGGGGCCAAAAACCTTGTGTGGTGTCAAGGCCGGAACCGAGGATTTCTCTCAGGGGCTGACATGGATCTTTGGGTACTTCTGGAGTCTCCCCAGGGGAGTCAGGCCTTGTCTCGAGTCGGGGCATGCACGTGTGCTTTCCTTCCAGGCTGTAGCAGCAATGTCACGCTTCCCGTCGCGTGGATCAAAGGATCTGTGGTTTTCCCTCGAGGCTTTCCCTCGAGGCTTTCCCACAGGGCTGTCCCACGTGCCACCGTGGTGTGAGTCGATCCTCGGCGTGAAAGATGAGCCAGTGCAGGGCAAAGAGGTTCCTCTGGAATGGACTGAGACATCTGGGGGACTCTTGGAATGGTGGTAAGACCATGGAGTTCCTCTCGCCTTTCCTGTTGAGAGTGCCTCCTCTTGAGATGCGACGGGAACGCCGGGAATTCTTTCCCGTTGAAAGCAGGGAAAGGATCGCTCATCTCGAGCTAGGAGGGGGAAAGGGGGCTCCTCTGGATGTGGGCGGGACGATCGTGCTTCCTCTCGAGTGGAGACGGGTATGGCGGTGAACTTCTTGAGTTGCAGCAAGGGTGTGAAAGACCCTTTCGAAGTTCCAGAGTTTAGGTGTCATTAGTCTCCAGACGCCTCATCGGAAATAGGACTCATCTCGCCTGGAAGGGAGAACTTCCTGGATTTTCTCGAGTTGAGGCAGGTGTTCTCGAGTTACGACGGGGACATCAGGGACCCGCCCTGGTGGCCTCAGGAGAGGCCAGTCCCCAGGCGAGTTGCTAGGGGGCCTCTCGGGATTCCTCTCCCGTCGATACCGGGGCCAAAATCCTTGTGTGGAGTCAGGGCCGGAAACGAGGATTCCTCTAAGGGGCTGACATGGACCTTTGGGGACTTCTGGAGTCTCCCCAGGGGAGTCAGGCCTCGTCTCGAGTCGGGGCAAGCACGTGCACTTTCCTTCCAGGCTGTAGCATCAATGTCACGCTTCCCGTGGCGTGGATCAAAGGATCTGTGGTTTTCCCTCGAGGCTTTCCCTCGAGGCTTTCCCACAGGGCTGTCCCACGTGCCACCGTGGTGTGAGTCGATCCTCGGCGTGAAAGATGAGCCAGTGCAGGGCAAAGAGGTTCCTCTGGAATGGACTGAGACATCTGGGGGACTCTTGGAATGGTTGTACGACCATGGAGTTCCTCTCGCCTTTCCTGTTGAGAGTGCCTCCGCTTGAGATGCGACGGGAACGCCGGGAATTCTTTCCCGTTGAAAGCAGGGAAAGGATCGCTCATTTCAAGCTAGGAGGGGGAAACGGGGCTCCTCTGGATGTGGGCGGGACCATCGTGCTTCCTCTAGAGTGGAGACGGGTATGGCGGTGAAATTCTTGAGTTGCAGAAAGGGTGTGAAAGACCCTTTCGAAGTTCCAGAGGTTAGGTGTCATTAGTCTCTAGACGCCTGATCGGAAATAGGCCTCATCTCGCCTGGAAGGGAGAAATTCCTGGATTTTCTCGAGATGCGGCAGGTGTTCTCGAGTTACGAAGGGGACCACAGGGACCCGCCCTGATGGCCTCAGGAGAGGCCAGTCCCCATGCGAGTTGCTAGGGGGCCTCTCGGGATTCCTCTCCCGTCGATACCGGGGCCAAAAACCTTGTGTGGAGTCAGGGCCGGAACCGAGGATTCCTCTCAGGGGCTGACATGGATCTTTGGGTACTTCTGGAGTCTCCCCAGGGGAGTCAGGCCTCGGCTCGAGTGGGGGCATGCACGTGCGCTTTCCTTCCAGGCTGTAGCAGCAATGTCACGCTTCCCGTGGCGTGGATCAAAGGATCTGTGGTTTTCCCTCGAGGCTTTCCCTCGAGGCTTTCCCACTGGGCTGTCCCACGTGCCACCGTGGTGTGAGTCGATCCTCGGCGTGAAAGATGAGCCAGTGCAGGGCAAAGAGGTTCCTCTGGAATGGACTGAGACATCTGGGGGACTCTTGGAATGGTGGTAAGACCATGGAGTTCCTCTCGCCTTTCCTGTTGAGAGTGCCTCCTCTTGAGATGCGACGGGAACGCCGGGAATTCTTTCCCGTTGAAAGCAGGGAAAGGATCGCTCATCTCGAGCTAGGAGGGGGAAAGGGGGCTCCTCTGGATGTGGGCGGGACGATCGTGCTTCCTCTCGAGTGGAGACGCGTATGGCGGTGAACTTCTTGAGTTGCAGCAAGGGTGTGAAAGACCCTTTCGAAGTTCCAGAGTTTAGGTGTCATTAGTCTCCAGACGCCTCATCGTAAATAGGACTCATCTCGCCTGGAAGGGAGAACTTCCTGGATTTTCTCGAGTTGAGGCAGGTGTTCTCGAGTTACGACGGGGACATCAGGGACCCGCCCTGGTGGCCTCAGGAGAGGCCAGTCCCCAGGCGAGTTGCTAGGGGGCCTCTCGGGATTCCTCTCCCGTCGATACCGGGGCCAAAATCCTTGTGTGGAGTCAGGGCCGGAAACGAGGATTCCTCTAAGGGGCTGACATGGACCTTTGGGGACTTCTGGAGTCTCCCCAGGGGAGTCAGGCCTCGTCTCGAGTCGGGGCAAGCACGTGCACTTTCCTTCCAGGCTGTAGCATCAATGTCACGCTTCCCGTGGCGTGGATCAAAGGATCTGTGGTTTTCCCTCGAGGCTTTCCCTCGAGGCTTTCCCACAGGGCTGTCCCACGTGCCACCGTGGTGTGAGTCGATCCTCGGCGTGAAAGATGAGCCAGTGCAGGGCAAAGAGGTTCCTCTGGAATGGACTGAGACATCTGGGGGACTCTTGGAATGGTTGTACGACCATGGAGTTCCTCTCGCCTTTCCTGTTGAGAGTGCCTCCGCTTGAGATGCGACGGGAACGCCGGGAATTCTTTCCCGTTGAAAGCAGGGAAAGGATCGCTCATTTCAAGCTAGGAGGGGGAAACGGGGCTCCTCTGGATGTGGGCGGGACCATCGTGCTTCCTCTAGAGTGGAGACGGGTATGGCGGTGAAATTCTTGAGTTGCAGAAAGGGTGTGAAAGACCCTTTCGAAGTTCCAGAGGTTAGGTGTCATTAGTCTCTAGACGCCTGATCGGAAATAGGCCTCATCTCGCCTGGAAGGGAGAAATTCCTGGATTTTCTCGAGATGCGGCAGGTGTTCTCGAGTTACGAAGGGGACCACAGGGACCCGCCCTGATGGCCTCAGGAGAGGCCAGTCCCCATGCGAGTTGCTAGGGGGCCTCTCGGGATTCCTCTCCCGTCGATACCGGGGCCAAAAACCTTGTGTGGAGTCAGGGCCGGAACCGAGGATTCCTCTCAGGGGCTGACATGGATCTTTGGGTACTTCTGGAGTCTCCCCAGGGGAGTCAGGCCTCGGCTCGAGTGGGGGCATGCACGTGCGCTTTCCTTCCAGGCTGTAGCAGCAATGTCACGCTTCCCGTGGCGTGGATCAAAGGATCTGTGGTTTTCCCTCGAGGCTTTCCCTCGAGGCTTTCCCACTGGGCTGTCCCACGTGCCACCGTGGTGTGAGTCGATCCTCGGCGTGAAAGATGAGCCAGTGCAGGGCAAAGAGGTTCCTCTGGAATGGACTGAGACATCTGGGGGACTCTTGGAATGGTGGTAAGACCATGGAGTTCCTCTCGCCTTTCCTGTTGAGAGTGCCTCCTCTTGAGATGCGACGGGAACGCCGGGAATTCTTTCCCGTTGAAAGCAGGGAAAGGATCGCTCATCTCGAGCTAGGAGGGGGAAAGGGGGCTCCTCTGGATGTGGGCGGGACGATCGTGCTTCCTCTCGAGTGGAGACGCGTATGGCGGTGAACTTCTTGAGTTGCAGCAAGGGTGTGAAAGACCCTTTCGAAGTTCCAGAGTTTAGGTGTCATTAGTCTCCAGACGCCTCATCGTAAATAGGACTCATCTCGCCTGGAAGGGAGAACTTCCTGGATTTTCTCGAGTTGAGGCAGGTGTTCTCGAGTTACGACGGGGACATCAGGGACCCGCCCTGGTGGCCTCAGGAGAGGCCAGTCCCCAGGCGAGTTGCTAGGGGGCCTCTCGGGATTCCTCTCCCGTCGATACCGGGGCCAAAATCCTTGTGTGGAGTCAGGGCCGGAAACGAGGATTCCTCTAAGGGGCTGACATGGACCTTTGGGGACTTCTGGAGTCTCCCCAGGGGAGTCAGGCCTCGTCTCGAGTCGGGGCAAGCACGTGCACTTTCCTTCCAGGCTGTAGCATCAATGTCACGCTTCCCGTGGCGTGGATCAAAGGATCTGTGGTTTTCCCTCGAGGCTTTCCCTCGAGGCTTTCCCACAGGGCTGTCCCACGTGCCACCGTGGTGTGAGTCGATCCTCGGCGTGAAAGATGAGCCAGTGCAGGGCAAAGAGCTTCCTCTGGAATGGACTGAGACATCTGGGGGACTCTTGGAATGGTTGTACGACCATGGAGTTCCTCTCGCCTTTCCTGTTGAGAGTGCCTCCGCTTGAGATGCGACGGGAACGCCGGGAATTCTTTCCCGTTGAAAGCAGGGAAAGGATCGCTCATTTCAAGCTAGGAGGGGGAAACGGGGCTCCTCTGGATGTGGGCGGGACCATCGTGCTTCCTCTAGAGTGGAGACGGGTATGGCGGTGAAATTCTTGAGTTGCAGCAAGGTTGTGAAAGACCCTTTCGAAGTTCCAGAGTTTAGGTGTCATTAGTCTCCAGACGCCTCATCGGAAATAGGCCTCATCTCGCCTGGAAGGGAGAACTTCCTGGATTTTCTCGAGTTGTGGCAGGTGTTCTCGAGTTACGACGGGGACCTCAGGGACCCGCCCTGGTGGCCTCAGGAGAGGCCAGTCCCCATGCGAGTTGCTAGGGGCCCTCTCGGGATTCCTCTCCCGTCGATACTGGGGCCAAAAACCTTGTGTGGTGTCAAGGCCGGAACCGAGGATTTCTCTCAGGGGCTGACATGGATTTTTGGGTACTTCTGGAGTCTCCCCAGGGGAGTCAGGCCTTGTCTCGAGTCGGGGCATGCACGTGTGCTTTCCTTCCAGGCTGTAGCAGCAATGTCACGCTTCCCGTCGCGTGGATCAAAGGATCTGTGGTTTTCCCTCGAGGCTTTCCCTCGAGGCTTTCCCACAGGGCTGTCCCACGTGCCACCGTGGTGTGAGTCGATCCTCGGCGTGAAAGATGAGCCAGTGCAGGGCAAAGAGGTTCCTCTGGAATGGACTGAGACATCTGGGGGACTCTTGGAATGGTGGTACGACCATGGAGTTCCCCTCGCCTTTCCTGTTGAGAGTGCCTCCTCTTGAGATGCGACGGGAACGCCAGGAATTCTTTCCCGTTGAAAGCAGGGAAAGGATCCCTCATCTCGAGCTACGAGGGGGAAACGGGGCTCCTCTGGATGTGGGCGGGACCATCGTGCTTCCTCTCGAGTGGAGACGGGTGTGGCGGTGAACTTCTTGAGTTGCAGCAAGGGTGTGAAAGACCCTTTCGAAGTTCCAGAGGTTAGGTGTCATTAGTCTCCAGACGCCTCATCGGAAATAGGCCTCATCTCGCCTGGAAGGGGGAACTTCCTGGAATTTCTCGAGTTGTGGCAGGTGTTCTCGAGTTACGACGGGGACCTCAGGGACCCGCCCTGGTGGCCTCAGGAGAGGCCAGTCCCCATGCGAGTTGCTAGGGGGCCTCTCGGGATTCCTCTCCCGTCGATACCGGGGCAAAAACCTTGTGTGGAGTCAGGGCCGGAACCGAGGATTCCTCTCAGGGGCTGACATGGATCTTTGGGTACTTCTGGAGTCTCCCCAGGGGAGTCAGGCCTCGTCTCGAGTCGGGGCACGCACGTGCACTTTCCTTCCAGGCTGTAGCATCAATGTCACGCTTCCCGTGGCGTGGATCAAAGGATCTGTGGTTTTCCCTCGAGGCTTTCCCTCGAGGCTTTCCCACAGGGCTGTCCCACGTGCCACCGTGGTGTGAGTCGATCCTCGGCGTGAAAGATGAGCCAGTGCAGGGCAAAGAGGTTCCTCTGGAATGGACTGAGACATCTGGGGGACTCTTGGAATGGTTGTACGACCATGGAGTTCCTCTCGCCTTTCCTGTTGAGAGTGCCTCCGCTTGAGATGCGACGGGAACGCCGGGAATTCTTTCCCGTTGAAAGCAGGGAAAGGATCGCTCATTTCAAGCTAGGAGGGGGAAACGGGGCTCCTCTGGATGTGGGCGGGACCATCGTGCTTCCTCTAGAGTGGAGACGGGTATGGCGGTGAAATTCTTGAGATGCAGCAAGGTTGTGAAAGACCCTTTCGAAGTTCCAGAGTTTAGGTGTCATTAGTCTCCAGACGCCTCATCGGAAATAGGCCTCATCTCGCCTGGAAGGGAGAACTTCCTGGATTTTCTCGAGTTGTGGCAGGTGTTCTCGAGTTACGACGGGGACCTCAGGGACCCGCCCTGGTGGCCTCAGGAGAGGCCAGTCCCCATGCGAGTTGCTAGGGGCCCTCTCGGGATTCCTCTCCCGTCGATACTGGGGCCAAAAACCTTGTGTGGTGTCAAGGCCGGAACCGAGGATTTCTCTCAGGGGCTGACATGGATCTTTGGGTACTTCTGGAGTCTCCCCAGGGGAGTCAGGCCTTGTCTCGAGTCGGGGCATGCACGTGCGCTTTCCTTCCAGGCTGTAGCAGCAATGTCACGCTTCCCGTCGCGTGGATCAAAGGATCTGTGGTTTTCCCTCGAGGCTTTCCCTCGAGGCTTTCCCACAGGGCTGTCCCACGTGCCACCGTGGTGTGAGTCGATCCTCGGCGTGAAAGATGAGCCAGTGCAGGGCAAAGAGGTTCCTCTGGAATGGACTGAGACATCTGGGGGACTCTTGGAATGGTGGTACGACAATGGAGTTCCTCTCGCCTTTTCTGTTGAGAGTGCCTCCTCTTGAGAAGCGACGGGAACGCCTGGAATTCTTTCCCGTTGAATGCAGGGAAAGGATCGCTCATCTCGAGCTACGAGGGGGAAACGGGGCTCCTCTGGATGTGGGCGGGACCATCGTGCTTCCTCTAGAGTGGAGACGGGTATGGCGGTGAACTTCTTGAGTTGCAGCAAGGGTGTGAAAGACCCTTTCGAAGTTCCAGAGTTTAGGTGTCATTAGTCTCCAGACGCCTGATCGGAAATAGGCCTCATCTCGCCTGGAAGGGAGAACTTCCTGGATTTTCTCGAGTTGCGGCAGGTGTTCTCGAGTTACGACGGGGACCTCAGGGACCCGCCCTGGTGGCCTCAGGAGAGGCCAGTCCCCATGCGAGTTGCTAGGGGGCCTCTCGGGATTACTCTCCCGTCGATACCGGGGCCAAAAACCTTGCTTGGAGTCAGGGCCGGAACCGAGGATTCCTCTCAGGGGCTGACATGGATCTTTGGGTACTTCTGGAGTCTCCCCAGGGGAGTCAGGCCTCGTCTCGTGTCGGGGCATGCACGTGCACTTTCCTTCCAGCCTGTAGCAGCAATTTCACGCTTCCCGTGGCGTGGATCAAAGGATCTGTGGTTTTCCCTCGAGGCTTTCCCTCGAGGCTTTCCCACAGGGCTGTCCCACGTGCCACCGTGGTGTGAGTCGATCCTCGGCGTGAAAGATGAGCCAGTGCAGGGCAAAGAGGTTCCTCTGGAATGGACTGAGACATCTGGGGGACTCTTGGAATGGTGGTACGACCATGGAGTTCCTCTCGCCTTTCCTGTTGAGAGTGCCTCCTCTTGAGATGCGACGGGAACGCCGGGAATTCTTTCCCATTGAAAGCAGGGAAAGGATTCCTCATCTCGAGCTATGAGGGGGAAAGGGGGCTCCTCTGGATGTGGGCGGGACGATCGTGCTTCCTCTCGAGTGGAGACGGGTATGGCGGTGAACTTCTTGAGTTGCAGCAAGGGTGTGAAAGACCCTTTCGAAGTTCCAGAGTTTAGGTGTCATTAGTCTCCAGACGCCTCATCGGAAATAGGACTCATCTCGCCTGGAAGGGAGAACTTCCTGGATTTTCTCGAGTTGCGGCAGGTGTTCTCGAGTTACGACGGGGACATCAGGGACCCGCCCTGGTGGCCTCAGGAGAGGCCAGTCCCCAGGCGAGTTGCTAGGGGGCCTCTCGGGATTCCTCTCCCGTCGATACCGGGGCCAAAATCCTTGTGTGGAGTCAGGGCCGGAAACGAGGATTCCTCTCAGGGGCTGACATGGATCTTTGGGTACTTCTGGAGTCTCCCCAGGGGAGTCAGGCCTCGGCTCGAGTGGGGCCCTGCACGTGCGCTTTCCTTCCAGGCTGTAGCAGCAATGTCACGCTTCCCATCGCGTGGATCAAAGGATCTGTGGTTTTCCCTGGAGGCTTTCCCTCGAGGCTTTCCCACAGGGCTGTCCCACGTGCCACCGTGGTGTGAGTCGATCCTCGGCGTGAAAGATGAGCCAGTGCAGGGCAAAGAGGTTCCTCTGAAATGGACTGAGACATCTGGGGGAGTCTTGGAATGGTGGTACGACCATGGAGTTCCTCTCGCCTTTCCTGTTGAGAGTGCTTCCTCTTGAGATGCGACGGGAATGCCGGGAATTCTTTCCCGTTGAAAGCAGGGAAAGGATCGCTCATCTCGAGCTAGGAGGGGGAAACGGGGCTCCTCTGGATGTGGGCGGGACCATCGTGCTTCCTCTAGAGTGGAGACGGGTATGGCGGTGAACTTCTTGAGTTGCAGCAAGGGTGTGAAAGACCCTTTCGAAGTTCCAGAGGTTAGGTGTCATTAGTCTCCAGACGCCTCATCGGAAATAGGCCTCATCTCGCCTGGAAGGGAGAACTTCCTGGATTTTCTCGAGTTGCGGCAGGTGTTCTCGAGTTACGACGGGGACCTCAGGGACCCGCCCTGGTGGCCTCAGGAGAGGCCAGTCCCCATGCGAGTTGCTAGGGGGCCTCTCGGGATTCCTCTCCCGTCGATACCTGGGCCAAAAACCTTGTGTGGAGTCACGGCCGGAACGGAGGATTCCTCTCAGGGGCTGACATGGATCTTTGGGTACTTCTGGAGTCTCCCCATGGGAGTATGGCCTCGTCTCGAGTGGGGGCATGCACGTGCGCTTTCCTTCCAGGCTGTAGCAGCAATGTCACGCTTCCCGTGGCGTGGATCAAAGGATCTGTGGTTTTCCCTCGAGGCTTTCCCACAGGGCTGTCCCACGTGCCACTGTGGTGTGAGTAGACTTCTCCGTGAAAGATGAGCCAGTGCAGGGCAAAGAGGTTCCTCTGGAATGGAAAGAGACATCTGGGGGACTCTTGGAATGGTGGTACGGCCATGGAGTTCCTCTCGCCTTTCCTGTTGAGAGTGCCTCCTCTTGAGATGCGACGGGAACGCAGGAATTCTTTCCCGTTGAAAGCAGGGAAAGGATCCCTCATCTCGATCTCCGAGGGGGAAACGGGGCTCCTCTGGATGGGGGCGGGACCATCGTTCTTCCTCTCGAGTGGAGATGGGTATGGCGGTGAACTTCTTGAGTTGCAGCAAGGGTGTGAAAGACCCTTTCGAAGTTCCAGAGGTTAGGTGTCATTAGTCTCCAGACGCCTCATCGGAAATAGGCCTCATCTCGCTGGAAGGGAGAACTTCCTGGATTTTCTCGAGTTGCGGCAGGTGTTCTCGAGTTACGACGGGGACCTCAGGGACCCGCCCTGGTGGCCTCAGGAGAGGCCAGTCCCCATGCGAGTTGCTAGGGGGCCTCTCGGGATTCCTCTCCCGTCGATACCCGGGCCAAAAACCTTGTGTGGAGTCTGGGCCGGAACCGAGGATTCCTCTCACGGGCTGATATGGAACTTTGGGTACTTCTGGAGTCTCGCCAGGGGAGTCAGGCCTCGTCTCGAGTGGGGGCATGCACGTGCGCTTTCCTTCCAGGCTGTAGCAGCAATGTCACGCTTCCCGTGGCGTGGATCAAAGGATCTGTGGTTTTCCCTCGAGGCTTTCCCTCGAGGCTTTCCCACTGGGCTGTCCCACGTGCCACCGTGGTGTGAGTCGATCCTCGGCGTGAAAGATGAGCCAGTGCAGGGCAAAGAGGTTCCTCTGGAATGGACTGAGACATCTGGGGGACTCTTGGAATGGTGGTAAGACCATGGAGTTCCTCTCGCCTTTCCTGTTGAGAGTGCCTCCTCTTGAGATGCGACGGGAACGCCGGGAATTCTTTCCCGTTGAAAGCAGGGAAAGGATCGCTCATCTCGAGCTAGGAGGGGGAAAGGGAGCTCCTCTGGATGTGGGCGGGACGATCGTGCTTCCTCTCGAGTGGAGACGGGTATGGCGGTGAACTTCTTGAGTTGCAGCAAGGGTGTGAAAGACCCTTTCGAAGTTCCAGAGTTTAGGTGTCATTAGTCTCCAGACGCCTCATCGGAAATAGGACTCATCTCGCCTGGAAGGGAGAACTTCCTGGATTTTCTCGAGTTGCGGCAGGTGTTCTCGAGTTACGACGGGGACATCAGGGACCCGCCCTGGTGGCCTCAGGAGAGGCCAGTCCCCAGGCGAGTTGCTAGGGGGCCTCTCGGGATTCCTCTCCCGTCGATACCGGGGCCAAAATCCTTGTGTGGTGTCAGGGCCGGAAACGAGGATTCCTCTCAGGGGCTGACATGGATCTTTGGGTACTTCTGGAGTCTCCCCAGGGGAGTCAGGCCTCGGCTCGAGTGGGGCCCTGCACGTGCGCTTTCCTTCCAGGCTGTAGCAGCAATGCACGCTTCCCATCGCGTGGATCAAAGGATCTGTGGTTTTCCCTCGAGGCTTTCCCTCGAGGCTTTCCCACAGGGCTGTCCCACGTGCCACCGTGGTGTGAGTCGATCCTCGGCGTGAAAGATGAGCCCGTGCAGGGCAAAGAGGTTCCTCTGAAATGGACTGAGACATCTGGGGGAGTCTTGGAATGGTGGTACGACCATGGAGTTCCTCTCGCCTTTCCTGTTGAGAGTGCTTCCTCTTGAGATGCGACGGGAACGCCGGGAATTCTTTCCCGTTGAAAGCAGGGAAAGGATCGCTCATCTCGAGCTAGGAGGGGGAAACGGGGCTCCTCTGGATGTGGGCGGGACCATCGTGCTTCCTCTAGAGTGGAGACGGGTATGGCGGTGAACTTCTTGAGTTGCAGCAAGGGTGTGAAAGACCCTTTCGAAGTTCCAGAGGTTAGGTGTCATTAGTCTCCAGACGCCTCATCGGAAATAGGCCTCATCTCGCCTGGAAGGGAGAACTTCCTGGATTTTCTCGAGTTGCGGCAGGTGTTCTCGAGTTACGACGGGGACCTCAGGGACCCGCCCTGGTGGCCTCAGGAGAGGCCAGTCCCCATGCGAGTTGCTAGGGGGCCTCTCGGGATTCCTCTCCCGTCGATACCTGGGCCAAAAACCTTGTGTGGAGTCACGGCCGGAACGGAGGATTCCTCTCAGGGGCTGACATGGATCTTTGGGTACTTCTGGAGTCTCCCCATGGGAGTATGGCCTCGTCTCGAGTGGGGGCATGCACGTGCGCTTTCCTTCCAGGCTGTAGCAGCAATGTCACGCTTCCCGTGGCGTGGATCAAAGGATCTGTGGTTTTCCCTCGAGGCTTTCCCACAGGGCTGTCCCACGTGCCACTGTGGTGTGAGTAGACTTCTCCGTGAAAGATGAGCCAGTGCAGGGCAAAGAGGTTCCTCTGGAATGGACTGAGACATCTGGGGGACTCTTGGAATGGTGGTACGGCCATGGAGTTCCTCTCGCCTTTCCTGTTGAGAGTGCCTCCTCTTGAGATGCGACGGGAACGCAGGAATTCTTTCCCGTTGAAAGCAGGGAAAGGATCCCTCATCTCGATCTCCGAGGGGGAAACGGGGCTCCTCTGGATGGGGGCGGGACCATCGTTCTTCCTCTCGAGTGGAGATGGGTATGGCGGTGAACTTCTTGAGTTGCAGCAAGGGTGTGAAAGACCCTTTCGAAGTTCCAGAGGTTAGGTGTCATTAGTCTCCAGACGCCTCATCGGAAATAGGCCTCATCTCGCTGGAAGGGAGAACTTCCTGGATTTTCTCGAGTTGCGGCAGGTGTTCTCGAGTTACGACGGGGACCTCAGGGACCCGCCCTGGTGGCCTCAGGAGAGGCCAGTCCCCATGCGAGTTGCTAGGGGGCCTCTCGGGATTCCTCTCCCGTCGATACCCGGGCCAAAAACTTTGTGTGGAGTCTGGGCCGGAACCGAGGATTCCTCTCACGGGCTGATATGGATCTTTGGGTACTTCTGGAGTCTCGCCAGGGGAGTCAGGCCTCGTCTCGAGTGGGGGCATGCACGTGCGCTTTCCTTCCAGGCTGTAGCAGCAATGTCACGCTTCCCGTGGCGTGGATCAAAGGATCTGTGGTTTTCCCTCGAGGCTTTCCCTCGAGGCTTTCCCACTGGGCTGTCCCACGTGCCACCGTGGTGTGAGTCGATCCTCGGCGTGAAAGATGAGCCAGTGCAGGGCAAAGAGGTTCCTCTGGAATGGACTGAGACATCTGGGGGACTCTTGGAATGGTGGTAAGACCATGGAGTTCCTCTCGCCTTTCCTGTTGAGAGTGCCTCCTCTTGAGATGCGACGGGAACGCCGGGAATTCTTTCCCGTTGAAAGCAGGGAAAGGATCGCTCATCTCGAGCTAGGAGGGGGAAAGGGGGCTCCTCTGGATGTGGGCGGGACGATCGTGCTTCCTCTCGAGTGGAGACGGGTATGGCGGTGAACTTCTTGAGTTGCAGCAAGGGTGTGAAAGACCCTTTCGAAGTTCCAGAGTTTAGGTGTCATTAGTCTCCAGACGCCTCATCGGAAATAGGACTCATCTCGCCTGGAAGGGAGAACTTCCTGGATTTTCTCGAGTTGCGGCAGGTGTTCTCGAGTTACGACGGGGACATCAGGGACCCGCCCTGGTGGCCTCAGGAGAGGCCAGTCCCCAGGCGAGTTGCTAGGGGGCCTCTCGGGATTCCTCTCCCGTCGATACCGGGGCCAAAATCCTTGTGTGGTGTCAGGGCCGGAAACGAGGATTCCTCTCAGGGGCTGACATGGATCTTTGGGTACTTCTGGAGTCTCCCCAGGGGAGTCAGGCCTCGGCTCGAGTGGGGCCATGCACGTGCGCTTTCCTTCCAGGCTGTAGCAGCAATGTCACGCTTCCCATCGCGTGGATCAAAGGATCTGTGGTTTTCCCTCCAGTCTTTCCCTCGAGTCTTTCCCACAGGGCTGTCCCACGTGCCACCGTGGTGTGAGTCGATCCTCGGCGTGAAAGATGAGCCAGTGCAGGGCAAAGAGGTTCCTCTGGAATGGACTGAGACATCTGGGGGACTCTTGGAATGGTGGTACGACAATGGAGTTCCTCTCGCCTTTTCTGTTGAGAGTGCCTCCTCTTGAGAAGCGACGGGAACGCCTGGAATTCTTTCCCGTTGAAAGCAGGGAAAGGATCGCTCATCTCGAGCTACGAGGGGGAAACGGGGCTCCTCTGGATGTGGGCGGGACC
Source organism: Capricornis sumatraensis (assembly GCF_032405125.1). Lineage (NCBI taxonomy): Eukaryota > Metazoa > Chordata > Mammalia > Artiodactyla > Bovidae > Capricornis > Capricornis sumatraensis. The sequence continues at coordinate 5,740,581 of NW_027184613.1, forward strand.
ATCGTGCTTCCTCTAGAGTGGAGACGGGTATGGCGGTGAACTTCTTGAGTTGCAGCAAGGGTGTGAAAGACCCTTTCGAAGTTCCAGAGTTTAGGTGTCATTAGTCTCCAGACGCCTGATCGGAAATAGGCCTCATCTCGCCTGGAAGGGAGAACTTCCTGGATTTTCTCGAGTTGCGGCAGGTGTTCTCGAGTTACGACGGGGACCTCAGGGACCCGCCCTGGTGGCCTCAGGAGAGGCCAGTCCCCATGCGAGTTGCTAGGGGGCCTCTCGGGATTACTCTCCCGTCGATACCGGGGCCAAAAACCTTACATGGAGTCAGGGCCGGAACCGAGGATTCCTCTCAGGGGCTGACATGGATCTTTGGGTACTTCTGGAGTCTCCCCAGGGGAGTCAGGCCTCGTCTCGTGTCGGGGCATGCACGTGCACTTTCCTTCCAGCCTGTAGCAGCAATGTCACGCTTCCCGTGGCGTGGATCAAAGGATCTGTGGTTTTCCCTCGAGTCTTTCCCTCGAGGCTTTCCCACAGGGCTGTCCCACGTGCCACCGTGGTGTGAGTCGATCCTCGGCGTGAAAGATGAGCCAGTGCAGGGCAAAGAGGTTCCTCTGGAATGGACTGAGACATCTGGGGGACTCTTGGAATGGTGGTACGACCATGGAGTTCCTCTCGCCTTTCCTGTTGAGAGTGCCTCCGCTTGAGATGCGACGGGAACGCCGGGAATTCTTTCCCATTGAAAGCAGGGAAAGGATTCCTCATCTCGAGCTACGAGGGGGAAAGGGGGATCCTCTGGATGTGGGCGGGACGATCGTGCTTCCTCTCGAGTGGAGACGGGTATGGCCGTGAACTTCTTGAGTTGCAGCAAGGGTGTGAAAGACCCTTTCGAAGTTCCAGAGGTTAGGTGTCATTAGTCTCCAGACGCCTCATCGGAAATAGGCCTCATCTCGCCTGGAAGGGAGAACTTCCTGGATTTTCTCGAGTTGCGGCAGGTGTTCTCGAGTTACGACGGGGACCTCAGGGACCCGCCCTGGTGGCCTCAGGAGAGGCCAGTCCCCATGCGAGTTGCTAGGGGGCCTCTCGGGATTCCTCTCCCATCGATACCCGGGCCAAAAACCTTGTGTGGAGTCAGGGCCGGAACCGAGGATTCCTCTCACGGGCTGATATGGATCTTTGGGTACTTCTGGAGTCTCGCCAGGGGAGACAGGCCTTATCTCGAGTGGGTGCATGCACGTGCGCTTTCCTTCCAGGCTGTAGCAGCAATGTCATGCTTCCCATCGCGTGGATCAAAGGATCTGTGGTTTTCCCTCGAGGCTTTCCCTCGAGGCTTTCCCACAGGGCTGTCCCACGTGCCACCGTGGTGTGAGTCGATCCTCGGCGTGAAAGATGAGCCAGTGCAGGGCAAAGAGGTTCCTCTGAAATGGACTGAGACATCTGGGGGACTCTTGGAATGGTGGTACGACCATGGAGTTCCTCTCGCCTTTCCTGTTGAGAGTGCCTCCTCTTGAGATGCGACGGGAACGCCGGGAATTCTTTCCCGTTGAAAGCAGGGAAAGGATCGCTCATCTCGAGCTAGGAGGGGGAAACGGGGCTCCTCTGGATGTGGGCGGGACCATCGTGCTTCCTCTAGAGTGGAGACGGGTATGGCGGTGAACTTCTTGAGTTGCAGCAAGGGTGTGAAAGACCCTTTCGAAGTTCCAGAGGTTAGGTGTCATTAGTCTCCAGACGCCTCATCGGAAATAGGCCTCATCTCGCCTGGAAGGGAGAACTTCCTGGATTTTCTCGAGTTGCGGCAGGTGTTCTCGAGTTACGACGGGGACCTCAGGGACCCGCCCTGGTGGCCTCAGGAGAGGCCAGTCCCCATGCGAGTTGCTAGGGGGCCTCTCGGGATTCCTCTCCCGTCGATATCGCGGCCAAAAACCTTGTGTGGAGTCACGGCCGGAACGGAGGATTCCTCTCAGGGGCTGACATGGATCTTTGGGTACTTCTGGAGTCTCCCCATGGGAGTATGGCCTCGTCTCGAGTGGGGGAATGCACGTGCGCTTTCCTTCCAGGCTGTAGCAGCAATGTCACGCTTCCCGTGGCGTGGATCAAAGGATCTGTGGTTTTCCCTCGAGGCTTTCCCACAGGGCTGTCCCACGTGCCACTGTGGTGTGAGTCGACTTCTCCGTGAAAGATGAGCCAGTGCAGGGCAAAGAGGTTCCTCTGGAATGGAAAGAGACATCTGGGGGACTCTTCTAATGGTGGTACGGCCATGGAGTTCCTCTCGCCTTTCCTGTTGAGAGTGCCTCCTCTTGAGATGCGACGGGAACGCAGGAATTCTTTCCCGTTGAAAGCAGGGAAAGGATCCCTCATCTCGATCTCCGAGGGGGAAACGGGGCTCCTCTGGATGGGGGCGGGACCATCGTTCTTCCTCTCGAGTGGAGATGGGTATGGCGGTGAACTTCTTGAGTTGCAGCAAGGGTGTGAAAGACCCTTTCGAAGTTCCAGAGGTTAGGTGTCATTAGTCTCCAGACGCATCATCGGAAATAGGCCTCATCTCGCTGGAAGGGAGAACTTCCTGGATTTTCTCGAGTTGCGGCAGGTGTTCTCGAGTTACGACGGGGACCTCAGGGACCCGCCCTGGTGGCCTCAGGAGAGGCCAGTCCCCATGCGAGTTGCTGGGGGGCCTCTCGGGATTCCTCTCCCGTCGATACCGGGGCCAAAAACCTTGTGTGGAGTCAGGGCCGGAACCGAGGATTCCTCTCAGTGGCTGACATGGATCTTTGGGTACTTCTGGAGTCTCCCCAGGGGAGTCAGGCCTCGTCTCGAGTGGGGGCATGCACGTGCGCTTTCCTTCAAGGCTGTAGCAGCAATGTTACGCTTCCCGTGGCGTGGATCAAATGATCTGTGGTTTTCCCTCGAGGCTTTCCCTCGAGGCTTTCCCACAGGGCTGTCCCACGTGCCACCGTGGTGTGAGTCGATCCTCGGCGTGAAAGATGAGCCAGTGCCGGGCAAAGAGGTTCCTCTGGAATGGACTGAGACATCTGGGGGACTCTTGAAATGGTGGTACGACCATGCAGTTCCTCACGCCTTTCTTGTTGAGAGTGCCTCCTCTTGAGATGCGACGGGAACGCCGGGAATTCTTTCCCGTTGAAAGCAGGGAAAGGATCCCTCATCTCGAGCTACGAGGGGGAAACGGGGCTCCTCTGGATGTGGGCGGGACCATCGTGCTTCCTCTCGAGTGGAGACGGGTATGGCGGTGAACTTCTTGAGTTGCAGCAAGGGTGTGAAAGACCCTTTCGAAGTTCCAGAGGTTAGGTGTCATTAGTCTCCAGACGCCTCATCGGAAATAGGCCTCATCTCGCCTGGAAGGGAGAAATTCCTGGATTTTCTCGAGTTGCGGCAGGTGTTCTCGAGTTACGACGGGAACCACAGGGACCCGCCCTGATGGCCTCAGGAGAGGCCAGTCCCCATGCGAGTTGCTAGGGGGCCTCTCGGGATTCCTCTACCGTCGATACTGGCGCCAAAAACCTTGTGTGGAGTCAGGGCCGGAACCGAGGATTCCTCTCAGGGGCTGACATGGATGTTTGGGTACTTCTGGAGTCTCCCCAGGGGAGTCAGGCCTCGGCTCGAGTGGGGGCATGCACGTGCGCTTTCCTTCCAGGCTGTAGCAGCAATGTCACGCTTCCCGTGGCGTGGATCAAAGGATCTGTGGTTTTCCCTCGAGGCTTTCCCTCGAGGCTTTCCCACAGGGCTGTCCCACGTGCCACCGTGGTGTGAGTCGATCCTCGGCGTGAAAGATGAGCCAGTGTACGGCAAAGAGGTTCCTCTGGAATGGACTGAGACATCTGGGGGACTCTTGGAATGGTGGTACGACCATGGAGTTCCTCTCGCCTTTCCTGTTGAGAGTGCCTCCTCTTGAGATGTGACGGGAAGGCCGGGAATTCTTTGCGTTGAAAGCAGGGAAAGAATCCCTCATCTCGAGCTTCGAGGGGGAAACGGGGCTCCTCTCGATGTGGGCGGGACCATCGTGCTTCCTCTCGAGTGGAGACGGGTATGGCGGTGAACTTCTTGAGTTGCAGCAAGGGTGTGAAAGACCCTTTCGAAGTTCCAGAGGTTAGGTGTCATTCGTCTCCAGACGCATCATCGGAAATAGGCCTCATCTCGCCTAGAAGGGAGAACTTCCTGGATATTCTCGAGTTGTGGCAGGTGTTCTCGAGTTATGACGGGGACCTCAGGGACCCGCCCTGGTGGCCTCAGTAAAGGCCAGTCCCCATGCGAGTTGCTAGGGGGCCTCTCGGGATTCCTCTCCCGTCGATACCGGGGCCAAAAACCTTGTCTGGAGTCAGGGCCGGAACCGAGGATTCCTCTCAGGGGCTGACATGGATCTTTGGGTATTTCTGGAGTCTCCCCAGGGAAGTCAGGCCTCGTCTCGAGTGGGGTCATGCACGTGTGCTTTCCTTCCAGGCTGTAGCAGCAATGTCACGCTTCCCGTGGCGTGGATCAAAGGATCTGTGGTTTTCCCTCGAGGCTTTCCCACAGGGCTGTCCCACGTGCCACTGTGGTGTGAGTCGACTTCTCCGTGAAAGATGAGCCAGTGCAGGGCAAAGAGGTTCCTCTGGAATGGAAAGAGACATCTGGGGGACTCTTGGAATGGTGGTACGGCCATGAAGTTCCTCTCGCCTTTCCTGTTGAGAGTGCCTCCTCTTGAGATGCGACGGGAACGCAGGAATTCTTTCCCGTTGAAAGCAGGGAAAGGATCCCTCATCTCGATCTCCGAGGGGGAAACGGGGCTCCTCTGGATGGGGGCGGGACCATCGTTCTTCCTCTCGAGTGGAGACGGGTATGGCGGTGAACTTCTTGAGTTGCAGCAAGGGTGTGAAAGACCCTTTCGAAGTTCCAGAGGTTAGGTGTCATTAGTCTCCAGACGCCTCTTCGGAAATAGGCCTCATCTCGCCTGGAAGGGAGAACTTCCTGGATTTTCTCGAGTTGCGGCAGGTGTTCTCGAGTTACGACGGGGACCTCAGGGACCCGCCCTGGTGGCCTCAGGAGAGGCCAGTCCCCATGCGAGTTGCTAGGGGGCCTCTCGGGATTCCTCTCCCGTCGATACCCGGGCCAAAAACCTTGTGTGGAGTCAGGGCCGGAACCGAGGATTCCTCTCACGGGCTGATATGGATCTTTGGGTACTTCTGGAGTCTCGCCAGGGGAGACAGGCCTTATCTCGAGTGGGTGCATGCACGTGCGCTTTCCTTCCAGGCTGTAGCAGCAATGTCACGCTTCCCATCGCGTGGATCAAAGGATCTGTGGTTTTCCCTCGAGGCTTTCCCTCGAGGCTTTCCCACAGGGCTGTCCCACGTGCCACCGTGGTGTGAGTCGATCCTCGGCGTGAAAGATGAGCCAGTGCAGGGCAAAGAGGTTCCTCTGAAATGGACTGAGACATCTGGGGGACTCTTGGAATGGTGGTACGACCATGGAGTTCCTCTCGCCTTTCCTGTTGAGAGTGCCTCCTCTTGAGATGCGACGGGAACGCCGGGAATTCTTTCCCGTTGAAAGCAGGGAAAGGATCGCTCATCTCGAGCTAGGAGGGGGAAACGGGGCTCCTCTGGATGTGGGCGGGACCATCGTGCTTCCTCTAGAGTGGAGACGGGTATGGCGGTGAACTTCTTGAGTTGCAGCAAGGGTGTGAAAGACCCTTTCGAAGTTCCAGAGGTTAGGTGTCATTAGTCTCCAGACGCCTCATCGGAAATAGGCCTCATCTCGCCTGGAAGGGAGAACTTCCTGGATTTTCTCGAGTTGCGGCAGGTGTTCTCGAGTTACGACGGGGACCTCAGGGACCCGCCCTGGTGGCCTCAGGAGAGGCCAGTCCCCATGCGAGTTGCTAGGGGGCCTCTCGGGATTCCTCTCCCGTCGATATCGCGGCCAAAAACCTTGTGTGGAGTCACGGCCGGAACGGAGGATTCCTCTCAGGGGCTGACATGGATCTTTGGGTACTTCTGGAGTCTCCCCATGGGAGTATGGCCTCGTCTCGAGTGGGGGAATGCACGTGCGCTTTCCTTCCAGGCTGTAGCAGCAATGTCACGCTTCCCGTGGCGTGGATCAAAGGATCTGTGGTTTTCCCTCGAGGCTTTCCCACAGGGCTGTCCCACGTGCCACTGTGGTGTGAGTCGACTTCTCCGTGAAAGATGAGCCAGTGCAGGGCAAAGAGGTTCCTCTGGAATGGAAAGAGACATCTGGGGGACTCTTCTAATGGTGGTACGGCCATGGAGTTCCTCTCGCCTTTCCTGTTGAGAGTGCCTCCTCTTGAGATGCGACGGGAACGCAGGAATTCTTTCCCGTTGAAAGCAGGGAAAGGATCCCTCATCTCGATCTCCGAGGGGGAAACGGGGCTCCTCTGGATGGGGGCGGGACCATCGTTCTTCCTCTCGAGTGGAGATGGGTATGGCGGTGAACTTCTTGAGTTGCAGCAAGGGTGTGAAAGACCCTTTCGAAGTTCCAGAGGTTAGGTGTCATTAGTCTCCAGACGCATCATCGGAAATAGGCCTCATCTCGCTGGAAGGGAGAACTTCCTGGATTTTCTCGAGTTGCGGCAGGTGTTCTCGAGTTACGACGGGGACCTCAGGGACCCGCCCTGGTGGCCTCAGGAGAGGCCAGTCCCCATGCGAGTTGCTAGGGGGCCTCTCGGGATTCCTCTCCCGTCGATACCGGGGCCAAAAACCTTGTGTGGAGTCAGGGCCGGAACCGAGGATTCCTCTCAGTGGCTGACATGGATCTTTGGGTACTTCTGGAGTCTCCCCAGGGGAGTCAGGCCTCGTCTCGAGTGGGGGCATGCACGTGCGCTTTCCTTCAAGGCTGTAGCAGCAATGTCACGCTTCCCGTGGCGTGGATCAAATGATCTGTGGTTTTCCCTCGAGGCTTTCCCTCGAGGCTTTCCCACAGGGCTGTCCCACGTGCCACCGTGGTGTGAGTCGATCCTCGGCGTGAAAGATGAGCCAGTGCCGGGCAAAGAGGTTCCTCTGGAATGGACTGAGACATCTGGGGGACTCTTGAAATGGTGGTACGACCATGCAGTTCCTCACGCCTTTCTTGTTGAGAGTGCCTCCTCTTGAGATGCGACGGGAACGCCGGGAATTCTTTCCCGTTGAAAGCAGGGAAAGTATCCCTCATCTCGAGCTACGAGGGGGAAACGGGGCTCCTCTGGATGTGGGCGGGACCATCGTGCTTCCTCTCGAGTGGAGACGGGTATGGCGGTGAACTTCTTGAGTTGCAGCAAGGGTGTGAAAGACCCTTTCGAAGTTCCAGAGGTTAGGTGTCATTAGTCTCCAGACGCCTCATCGGAAATAGGCCTCATCTCGCCTGGAAGGGAGAAATTCCTGGATTTTCTCGAGTTGCGGCAGGTGTTCTCGAGTTACGACGGGAACCACAGGGACCCGCCCTGATGGCCTCAGGAGAGGCCAGTCCCCATGCGAGTTGCTAGGGGGCCTCTCGGGATTCCTCTACCGTCGATACTGGCGCCAAAAACCTTGTGTGGAGTCAGGGCCGGAACCGAGGATTCCTCTCAGGGGCTGACATGGATGTTTGGGTACTTCTGGAGTCTCCCCAGGGGAGTCAGGCCTCGGCTCGAGTGGGGGCATGCACGTGCGCTTTCCTTCCAGGCTGTAGCAGCAATGTCACGCTTCCCGTGGCGTGGATCAAAGGATCTGTGGTTTTCCCTCGAGGCTTTCCCTCGAGGCTTTCCCACAGGGCTGTCCCACGTGCCACCGTGGTGTGAGTCGATCCTCGGCGTGAAAGATGAGCCAGTGTACGGCAAAGAGGTTCCTCTGGAATGGACTGAGACATCTGGGGGACTCTTGGAATGGTGGTACGACCATGGAGTTCCTCTCGCCTTTCCTGTTGAGAGTGCCTCCTCTTGAGATGTGACGGGAAGGCCGGGAATTCTTTGCGTTGAAAGCAGGGAAAGAATCCCTCATCTCGAGCTTCGAGGGGGAAACGGGGCTCCTCTCGATGTGGGCGGGACCATCGTGCTTCCTCTCGAGTGGAGACGGGTATGGCGGTGAACTTCTTGATTTGCAGCAAGGGTGTGAAAGACCCTTTCGAAGTTCCAGAGGTTAGGTGTCATTCGTCTCCAGACGCATCATCGGAAATAGGCCTCATCTCGCCTAGAAGGGAGAACTTCCTGGATATTCTCGAGTTGTGGCAGGTGTTCTCGAGTTATGACGGGGACCTCAGGGACCCGCCCTGGTGGCCTCAGTAAAGGCCAGTCCCCATGCGAGTTGCTAGGGGGCCTCTCGGGATTCCTCTCCCGTCGATACCGGGGCCAAAAACCTTGTCTGGAGTCAGGGCCGGAACCGAGGATTCCTCTCAGGGGCTGACATGGATCTTTGGGTATTTCTGGAGTCTCCCCAGGGAAGTCAGGCCTCGTCTCGAGTGGGGTCATGCACGTGTGCTTTCCTTCCAGGCTGTAGCAGCAATGTCACGCTTCCCGTGGCGTGGATCAAAGGATCTGTGGTTTTCCCTCGAGGCTTTCCCACAGGGCTGTCCCACGTGCCACTGTGGTGTGAGTCGACTTCTCCGTGAAAGATGAGCCAGTGCAGGGCAAAGAGGTTCCTCTGGAATGGAAAGAGACATCTGGGGGACTCTTGGAATGGTGGTACGGCCATGGAGTTCCTCTCGCCTTTCCTGTTGAGAGTGCCTCCTCTTGAGATGCGACGGGAACGCCGGGAATTCTTTCCCGTTGAAAGCAGGGAAAGGATCCCTCATCTCGAGCTACGAGGGGGAAACGGGGCTCCTCTGGATGGGGGCGGGACCATCGTTCTTCCTCTCGAGTGGAGACGGGTATGGCGGTGAACTTCTTGAGTTGCAGCAAGGGTGTGAAAGACCCTTTTGAAGTTCCAGAGGTTAGGTGTCATTAGTCTCCAGACGCCTCATCGGAAATAGGCCTCATCTCGCCTGGAAGGGAGAACTTCCTGGATTTTCTCGAGTTGCGGCAGGTGTTCTCGAGTTACGACGGGGACCTCAGGGACCCGCCCTGGTGGCCTCAGGAGAGGCCAGTCCCCATGCGAGTTGCTAGGGGGCCTCTCGGGATTCCTCTCCCGTCGATACCCGGGCCAAAAACCTTGTGTGGAGTCTGGGCCGGAACCGAGGATTCCTCTCACGGGCTGATATGGATCTTTGGGTACTTCTGGAGTCTCGCCAGGGGAGAAAGGCCTCATCTCGAGTGGAGGCATGCACGTGCACTTTCCTTCCAGGCTTTAGCAGCAATGTCACGCTTCCCATCGCGTGGATCAAAGGATCTGTGGTTTTCCCTCGAGGCTTTCCCTCGAGGCTTTCCCACAGGGCTGTCCCACGTGCCACCGTGGTGTGATTCGATCCTCGGCGTGAAAGCTGAGCCAGTGCCGGGCAAAGAGGTTCCTCTGGAATGGACTGAGACTTCTGGGGGTCTCTTGGAATGGTGGTACGACCATGGAGTTCCTCTCGCCTTTCCTGTTGAGAGTGCCTCCTCTTGAGATGCGACGGGAACGCCGGGAATTCTTTCCCGTTGAAAGCAGGGAAAGGATCGCTCATCTCGAGCTAGGAGGGGGAAACGGGGCTCCTCTGGATGTGGGCGGGACCATCGTGCTTCCTCTAGAGTGGAGACGGGTATGGCGGTGAACTTCTTGAGTTGCAGCAAGGGTGTGAAAGACCCTTTCGAAGTTCCAGAGGTTAGGTGTCATTAGTCTCCAGACGCCTCATCGGAAATAGGCCTCATCTCGCCTGGAAGGGAGAACTTCCTGGATTTTCTGGAGTTGCGGCAGGTGTTCTCGAGTTACGACGGGAACCACAGGGACCCGCCCTGATGGCCTCAGGAGAGGCCAGTCCCCATGCGAGTTGCTAGGGGGCCTCTCGGGATTCCTCTACCGTCGATTCCGGCGCCAAAAACCTTGTGTGGAGTCAGGGCCGGAACCGAGGATTCCTCTCAGGGGCTGACATGGATGTTTGGGTACTTCTGGAGTCTCCCCAGGGGAGTCAGGCCTCGGCTCGAGTGGGGGCATGCACGTGCGCTTTCCTTCCAGGCTGTAGCAGCAATGTCACGCTTCCCGTGGCGTGGATCAAAGGATCTGTGGTTTTCCCTCGAGGCTTTCCCTCGAGGCTTTCCCACAGGGCTGTCCCACGTGCCACCGTGGTGTGAGTCGATCCTCGGCGTGAAAGATGAACCAGTGCAGGGCAAAGTGGTTCCTCTGGAATGGACTGAGACATCTGGGGGACTCTTTGTATGGTGGTACAACCATGGAGTTCCGCTCGCCTTTCCTGTTGAGAGTGCCTCCTCTTGAGATGCGTCAGGAACGCCGGGAATTCTTTGCTTTGAAAGCAGTGAAAGGATCCCTCATCTCGAGCTACGAGGGGGAAACGGGGCTCCTCTGGATGTGGGCGGGACCATCGTGCTTCCTCTCGAGTGGAGACGGGTATGGCGGTGAACTTCTTGAGTTGCAGCAAGGGTGTGAAAGACCCTTTCGAAGTTCCAGAGGTTAGGTGTCATTAGTCTCCAGACGCCTCATCGGAAATAGGCCTCATCTCGCCTGGAAGGGAGAAATTCCTGGATTTTCTCGAGTTGCGGCAGGTGTTCTCGAGTTACGACGGGAACCACAGGGACCCGCCCTGATGGCCTCAGGAGAGGCCAGTCTCCATGCGAGTTGCTAGTGGGCCTCTCGGGATTCCTCTCCCGTCGATACCGGGGCCAAAAACCTTGTGTGGAGTCAGGGCCGGAACCGAGGATTCCTCTCAGGGGCTGACATGGATGTTTGGGTACTTCTGGAGTCTCCCCAGGGGAGTCAGGCCTCGGCTCGAATGGGGGCATGCACGTGTGCTTTCCTTCCAGGCTGTAGCAGCAATGTCACGCTTCCCGTGGTGTGGATCAAAGGATCTGTGGTTTTCCCTCGAGGCTTTCCCTCGAGGCTTTCCCACAGGGCTGTCCCACGTGCCACCGTGGTGTGAGTCGATCCTCGGCGTGAAAGATGAGCCAGTGCAGGGCAAAGAGGTTCCTCTGGAATGGACTGAGACATCTCGGGGACTCTTGGAATGGTGGTCCGACCATGGAGTTCCTCTCGCCTTTCCTGTTGAGAGTGCCTCCTCTTGAGATGTGACGGGAACGCCGGGAATTCTTTGCGTTGAAAGCAGGGAAAGGATCCCTCATCTCGAGCTACGAGGGGGAAACGGGGCTCCTCTCGATGTGGGCGTGACCATCGTGCTTCCTCTCGAGTGGAGACGGGTATGGCGGTGAACTTCTTGAGTTGCAGCAAGGGTGTGAAAGACCCTTTCGAAGTTCCAGAGGTTAGGTGTCATTAGTCTCCAGACGCCTCATCGGAAATAGGCCTCATCTCGCCTGGAAGGGAGAAATTCCTGGATTTTCTCGAGTTGCAGCAGGTGTTCTTGAGTTACGACGGGGACCTCAGGGACCCGCCCTGGTGGCCTCAGGAGAGGCCAGTCCCCATGCGAGTTGCTAGGGGGCCCCTCGGGATTACTCTCCCGTCGATACCGGGGCCAAAAACCTTGTGTAGAGTCAGGGCCGGAACCGAGGATTCCTCTCAGGGGCTGACATGGATCTTTGGGTACTTCTGGAGTCTCCCCAGGGGAGTCAGGCCTCGTCTCGAGTGGGGGCATGCACGTGCGCTTTCCTTCCAGGCTGTAGCAGCAATGTCACGCTTCCCGTCGCGTGGATCAGAGGATCTGTGATTTTCCATCGAGGCTTTCCCACAGGGCTGTCCCACGTGCCACCGTGGTGTGAGTCGATCCTCGGCGTGAAAGATGAGCCAGTGCAGGGCAAAGAGGTTCCTCTGGAATGGACTGAGACATCTGGGGGACTCTTGGAATGGTGGTACGACCATGGAGTTCCTCTCGCCTTTCCTGTTTAGAGTGCCACCTCTTGATATGCGTCAGGAACGCCGGGAATTGTTTGCTTTGAAAGCAGTGAAAGGATCCCTCATCTCGAGCTACGAGGGGGAAACGGGGCTCCTCTGGATGTGGGCGGGACCATCGTGCTTCCACTCGAGTGGAGACGGGTATGGCGGTGAACTTCTTGAGTTGCAGCAAGGGTGTGAAAGACCCTTTCGAAGTTCCAGAGGTTAGGTGTCATTAGTCTCCAGACGCCTAATCGGAAATAGGCCTCATCTCGCCTGGAAGGGAGAACTTCCTGGATTTTCTCGAGTTGCGGCAGGTGTTCTCGAGTTACGACGGGGACCTCAGGAACCCGCCCTGGTGGCCTCAGGAGAGGCCAGTCCCCATGCGAGTTGCTGGGAGGCCTCTCGGGATTCCTCTCCCGTCGATACCGGGGCCAAAAACCTTGTGTGGAGTCAGGGCCGGAACCGAGAATTCCTCTCAAGGGCTGACATGCATCTTTGGGTACTTCTGGAGTCTCCCCAGGGGAGTCAGGCCTCGTCTCGAGTGGGGGCATGCACGTGCGCTTTCCTTCCAGGCTGTAGCAGCAATGTCAGGCTTCCCGTGGCGTGGATCAAAGGATCTGTGGTTTTCCCTCGAGGCTTTCCCTCGAGGCTTTCCCACAGGGCTGTCCCACGTGCCACCGTGGTGTGAGTCGATCCTCGGCGTGAAAGATGAGCCAGTGCAGGGCAAAGAGGTTCCTCTGGAATGGACTGAGACATCTGGGGGACTCTTGGAATGGTGGTACGACCATGGAGTTCCTCTCGCCTTTCCTGTTGAGAGTGCCTCCTCTTGAGATGCGACGGGAACGCCGGGAATTCTTTCCCGTTGAAAGCAGGGAAAGGATCCCTCATCTCGAGCTTCGAGGGGGAAACGGGGCTCCTCTCGATGTGGGCGGGACCATCGTGCTTCCTCTCGAGTGGAGACGGGTATGGCGGTGAACTTCTTGAGTTGCAGCAAGGGTGTGAAAGACCCTTTCGAAGTTCCAGAGGTTAGGTGTCATTCGTCTCCAGACGCCTCATCGGAAATAGGCTTCATCTCGCCTGGAAGGGAGAACTTCCTGGATTTTCTCGAGTTGCGGCAGGTGTTCTCGAGTTACGACGGGGACCTCAGGGACCCGCCCTGGTGGCCTCAGGGGAGGCCAGTACCCATGCGAGTTGCTAGGGGCCTCTCGGGATTAATCTCCCGTCGATACCGGGGCCAAAAACCTTGTATGGAGTCAGGGCCGGAACCGAGGATTCCTCTCAGGGGCTGACATGGATCTTTGGGTACTTCTGGAGTCTCCCCAGGGGAGTCAGGCCTCGTCTCGAGTGGGGGCATGCACGTGCGCTTTCCTTCCAGGCTGTAGCAGCAATGTCACGCTTCCCGTCGCGTGGATCAAAGGATCTGTGGTTTTCCCTCGAGGCTTTCCCACAGGGCTGTCCCACGTGCCACTGTGGTGTGAGTCGACTTCTCCGTGAAAGATGAGCCAGTGTAGGGCAAAGAGGTTCCTCTGGAATGGAAAGAGACATCTGGGGGACTCTTCTAATGGTGGTACGGCCATGGAGTTCCTCTCGCCTTTCCTGTTGAGAGTGCCTCCTCTTGAGATGCGACGGGAACGCAGGAATTCTTTCCCGTTGAAAGCAGGGAAAGGATCCCTCATCTCGATCTCCGAGGGGGAAACGGGGCTCCTCTGGATGGGGGCGGGACCATCGTTCTTCCTCTCGAGTGGAGACGGGTATGGCGGTGAACTTCTTGAGTTGCAGCAAGGGTGTGAAAGACCCTTTCGAAGTTCCAGAGGTTAGGTGTCATTAGTCTCCAGACGCCTCATCGGAAATAGGCCTCATCTCGCCTGGAAGGGAGAACTTCCTGGATTTTCTCGAGTTGCGGCAGGTGTTCTCGAGTTACGACGGGGACCTCAGGGACCCGCCCTGGTGGCCTCAGGAGAGGCCAGTCCCCATGCGAGTTGCTAGGGGGCCTCTCGGGATTCCTCTCCCGTCGATACCCGGGCCAAAAACCTTGTGTGGAGTCAGGGCCGGAACCGAGGATTCCTCTCACGGGCTGATATGGATCTTTGGGTACTTCTGGAGTCTCGCCAGGGGAGACAGGCCTTATCTCGAGTGGGTGCATGCACGTGCGCTTTCCTTCCAGGCTGTAGCAGCAATGTCACGCTTCCCATCGCGTGGATCAAAGGATCTGTGGTTTTCCCTCGAGGCTTTCCCTCGAGGCTTTCCCACAGGGCTGTCCCACGTGCCACCGTGGTGTGAGTCGATCCTCGGCGTGAAAGATGAGCCAGTGCAGGGCAAAGAGGTTCCTCTGAAATGGACTGAGACATCTGGGGGACTCTTGGAATGGTGGTACGACCATGGAGTTCCTCTCGCCTTTCCTGTTGAGAGTGCCTCCTCTTGAGATGCGACGGGAACGCCGGGAATTCTTTCCCGTTGAAAGCAGGGAAAGGATCGCTCATCTCGAGCTAGGAGGGGGAAACGGGGCTCCTCTGGATGTGGGCGGGACCATCGTGCTTCCTCTAGAGTGGAGACGGGTATGGCGGTGAACTTCTTGAGTTGCAGCAAGGGTGTGAAAGACCCTTTCGAAGTTCCAGAGGTTAGGTGTCATTAGTCTCCAGACGCCTGATCGGAAATAGGCCTCATCTCGCCTGGAAGGGAGAACTTCCTGGATTTTCTCGAGTTGCGGCAGGTGTTCTCGAGTTACGACGGGGACCTCAGGGACCCGCCCTGGTGGCCTCAGGAGAGGCCAGTCCCCATGCGAGTTGCTAGGGGGCCTCTCGGGATTCCTCTCCCGTCGATATCGCGGCCAAAAACCTTGTGTGGAGTCACGGCCGGAACGGAGGATTCCTCTCAGGGGCTGACATGGATCTTTGGGTACTTCTGGAGTCTCCCCATGGGAGTATGGCCTCGTCTCGAGTGGGGGAATGCACGTGCGCTTTCCTTCCAGGCTGTAGCAGCAATGTCACGCTTCCCGTGGCGTGGATCAAAGGATCTGTGGTTTTCCCTCGAGGCTTTCCCACAGGGCTGTCCCACGTGCCACTGTGGTGTGAGTCGACTTCTCCGTGAAAGATGAGCCAGTGCAGGGCAAAGAGGTTCCTCTGGAATGGAAAGAGACATCTGGGGGACTCTTCTAATGGTGGTACGGCCATGGAGTTCCTCTCGCCTTTCCTGTTGAGAGTGCCTCCTCTTGAGATGCGACGGGAACGCAGGAATTCTTTCCCGTTGAAAGCAGGGAAAGGATCCCTCATCTCGATCTCCGAGGGGGAAACGGGGCTCCTCTGGATGGGGGCGGGACCATCGTTCTTCCTCTCGAGTGGAGATGGGTATGGCGGTGAACTTCTTGAGTTGCAGCAAGGGTGTGAAAGACCCTTTCGAAGTTCCAGAGGTTAGGTGTCATTAGTCTCCAGACGCATCATCGGAAATAGGCCTCATCTCGCTGGAAGGGAGAACTTCCTGGATTTTCTCGAGTTGCGGCAGGTGTTCTCGAGTTACGACGGGGACCTCAGGGACCCGCCCTGGTGGCCTCAGGAGAGGCCAGTCCCCATGCGAGTTGCTAGGGGGCCTCTCGGGATTCCTCTCCCGTCGATACCGGGGCCAAAAACCTTGTGTGGAGTCAGGGCCGGAACCGAGGATTCCTCTCAGTGGCTGACATGGATCTTTGGGTACTTCTGGAGTCTCCCCAGGGGAGTCAGGCCTCGTCTCGAGTGGGGGCATGCACGTGCGCTTTCCTTCAAGGCTGTAGCAGCAATGTCACGCTTCCCGTGGCGTGGATCAAATGATCTGTGGTTTTCCCTCGAGGCTTTCCCTCGAGGCTTTCCCACAGGGCTGTCCCACGTGCCACCGTGGTGTGAGTCGATCCTCGGCGTGAAAGATGAGCCAGTGCCGGGCAAAGAGGTTCCTCTGGAATGGACTGAGACATCTGGGGGACTCTTGAAATGGTGGTACGACCATGCAGTTCCTCACGCCTTTCTTGTTGAGAGTGCCTCCTCTTGAGATGCGACGGGAACGCCGGGAATTCTTTCCCGTTGAAAGCAGGGAAAGGATCCCTCATCTCGAGCTACGAGGGGGAAACGGGGCTCCTCTGGATGTGGGCGGGACCATCGTGCTTCCTCTCGAGTGGAGACGGGTATGGCGGTGAACTTCTTGAGTTGCAGCAAGGGTGTGAAAGACCCTTTCGAAGTTCCAGAGGTTAGGTGTCATTAGTCTCCAGACGCCTCATCGGAAATAGGCCTCATCTCGCCTGGAAGGGAGAAATTCCTGGATTTTCTCGAGTTGCGGCAGGTGTTCTCGAGTTACGACGGGAACCACAGGGACCCGCCCTGATGGCCTCAGGAGAGGCCAGTCCCCATGCGAGTTGCTAGGGGGCCTCTCGGGATTCCTCTACCGTCGATACTGGCGCCAAAAACCTTGTGTGGAGTCAGGGCCGGAACCGAGGATTCCTCTCAGGGGCTGACATGGATGTTTGGGTACTTCTGGAGTCTCCCCAGGGGAGTCAGGCCTCGGCTCGAGTGGGGGCATGCACGTGCGCTTTCCTTCCAGGCTGTAGCAGCAATGTCACGCTTCCCGTGGCGTGGATCAAAGGATCTGTGGTTTTCCCTCGAGGCTTTCCCTCGAGGCTTTCCCACAGGGCTGTCCCACGTGCCACCGTGGTGTGAGTCGATCCTCGGCGTGAAAGATGAGCCAGTGTACGGCAAAGAGGTTCCTCTGGAATGGACTGAGACATCTGGGGGACTCTTGGAATGGTGGTACGACCATGGAGTTCCTCTCGCCTTTCCTGTTGAGAGTGCCTCCTCTTGAGATGTGATGGGAAGGCCGGGAATTCTTTGCGTTGAAAGCAGGGAAAGAATCCCTCATCTCGAGCTTCGAGGGGGAAACGGGGCTCCTCTCGATGTGGGCGGGACCATCTTGCTTCCTCTCGAGTGGAGACGGGTATGGCGGTGAACTTCTTGAGTTGCAGCAAGGGTGTGAAAGACCCTTTCGAAGTTCCAGAGGTTAGGTGTCATTCGTCTCCAGACGCATCATCGGAAATAGGCCTCATCTCGCCTAGAAGGGAGAACTTCCTGGATATTCTCGAGTTGTGGCAGGTGTTCTCGAGTTATGACGGGGACCTCAGGGACCCGCCCTGGTGGCCTCAGTAAAGGCCAGTCCCCATGCGAGTTGCTAGGGGGCCTCTCGGGATTCCTCTCCCGTCGATACCGGGGCCAAAAACCTTGTCTGGAGTCAGGGCCGGAACCGAGGATTCCTCTCAGGGGCTGACATGGATCTTTGGGTATTTCTGGAGTCTCCCCAGGGAAGTCAGGCCTCGTCTCGAGTGGGGTCATGCACGTGTGCTTTCCTTCCAGGCTGTAGCAGCAATGTCACGCTTCCCGTGGCGTGGATCAAAGGATCTGTGGTTTTCCCTCGAGGCTTTCCCACAGGGCTGTCCCACGTGCCACTGTGGTGTGAGTCGACTTCTCCGTGAAAGATGAGCCAGTGCAGGGCAAAGAGGTTCCTCTGGAATGGAAAGAGACATCTGGGGGACTCTTGGAATGGTGGTACGGCCATGGAGTTCCTCTCGCCTTTCCTGTTGAGAGTGCCTCCTCTTGAGATGCGACGGGAACGCAGGAATTCTTTCCCGTTGAAAGCAGGGAAAGGATCCCTCATCTCGATCTCTGAGGGGGAAACGGGGCTCCTCTGGATGGGGGCGGGACCATCGATCTTCCTCTCGAGTGGAGACGGGTATGGCGGTGAACTTCTTGAGTTGCAGCAAGGGTGTGAAAGACCCTTTCGAAGTTCCAGAGGTTAGGTGTCATTAGTCTCCAGACGCCTCATCGGAAATAGGCCTCATCTCGCTGGAAGGGAGAACTTCCTGGATTTTCTCGAGTTGCGGCAGGTGTTCTCGAGTTACGACGGGGACCTCAGGGACCCGCCCTGGTGGCCTCAGGAGAGGCCAGTCCCCATGCGAGTTGCTAGGGGGCCTCTCGGGATTCCTCTCCCGTCGATACCCGGGCCAAAAACCTTGTGTGGAGTCTGGGCCGGAACCGAGGATTCCTCTCACGGGCTGATATGGATCTTTGGGTACTTCTGGAGTCTCGCCAGGGGAGAAAGGCCTCATCTCGAGTGGAGGCATGCACGTGCACTTTCCTTCCAGGCTTTAGCAGCAATGTCACGCTTCCCATCGCGTGGATCAAAGGATCTGTGGTTTTCCCTCGAGGCTTTCCCTCGAGGCTTTCCACAGGGCTGTCCCACGTGCCACCGTGGTGTGATTCGAACCTCGGCGTGAAAGCTGAGCCAGTGCCGGGCAAAGAGGTTCCTCTGGAATGGACTGAGACATCTGGGGGACTCTTGGAATGGTGGTACGACCATGGAGTTCCTCTCGCCTTTCCTGTTGAGAGTGCCTCCTCTTGAGATGCGACGGGAACGCCGGGAATTCTTTCCCGTTGAAAGCAGGGAAAGGATCGCTCATCTCGAGCTAGGAGGGGGAAACGGGGCTCCTCTGGATGTGGGCGGGACCATCGTGCTTCCTCTAGAGTGGAGACGGGTATGGCGGTGAACTTCTTGAGTTGCAGCAAGGGTGTGAAAGACCCTTTCGAAGTTCCAGAGGTTAGGTGTCATTAGTCTCCAGACGCCTCATCGGAAATAGGCCTCATCTCGCCTGGAAGGGAGAACTTCCTGGATTTTCTGGAGTTGCGGCAGGTGTTCTCGAGTTACGACGGGAACCACAGGGACCCGCCCTGATGGCCTCAGGAGAGGCCAGTCCCCATGCGAGTTGCTAGGGGGCCTCTCGGGATTCCTCTACCGTCGATTCCGGCGCCAAAAACCTTGTGTGGAGTCAGGGCCGGAACCGAGGATTCCTCTCAGGGGCTGACATGGATGTTTGGGTACTTCTGGAGTCTCCCCAGGGGAGTCAGGCCTCGGCTCGAGTGGGGGCATGCACGTGCGCTTTCCTTTCAGGCTGTAGCAGCAATGTCACGCTTCCCGTGGCGTGGATCAAAGGATCTGTGGTTTTCCCTCGAGGCTTTCCCTCGAGGCTTTCCCACAGGGCTGTCCCACGTGCCACCGTGGTGTGAGTCGATCCTCGGCGTGAAAGATGAGCCAGTGTACGGCAAAGAGGTTCCTCTGGAATGGACTGAGACATCTGGGGGACTCTTGGAATGGTGGTACGACCATGGAGTTCCTCTCGCCTTTCCTGTTGAGAGTGCCTCCTCTTGAGATGTGACGGGAAGGCCGGGAATTCTTTGCGTTGAAAGCAGGGAAAGAATCCCTCATCTCGAGCTTCGAGGGGGAAACGGGGCTCCTCTCGATGTGGGCGGGACCATCGTGCTTCCTCTCGAGTGGAGACGGGTATGGCGGTGAACTTCTTGAGTTGCAGCAAGGGTGTGAAAGACCCTTTCGAAGTTCCAGAGGTTAGGTGTCATTCGTCTCCAGACGCATCATCGGAAATAGGCCTCATCTCGCCTAGAAGGGAGAAATTCCTGGATATTCTCGAGTTGTGGCAGGTGTTCTCGAGTTATGACGGGGACCTCAGGGACCCGCCCTGGTGGCCTCAGTAAAGGCCAGTCCCCATGCGAGTTGCTAGGGGGCCTCTCGGGATTCCTCTCCCGTCGATACCGGGGCCAAAAACCTTGTCTGGAGTCAGGGCCGGAACCGAGGATTCCTCTCAGGGGCTGACATGGATCTTTGGGTATTTCTGGAGTCTCCCCAGGGGAGTCAGGCCTCCTCTCGAGTGGGGTCATGCACGTGTGCTTTCCTTCCAGGCTGTAGCAGCAATGTCACGCTTCCCGTGGCGTGGATCAAAGGATCTGTGGTTTTCCCTCGAGGCTTTCCCACAGGGCTGTCCCACGTGCCACTGTGGTGTGAGTCGACTTCTCCGTGAAAGATGAGCCAGTGCAGGGCAAAGAGGTTCCTCTGGAATGGAATGAGACATCTGGGGGACTCTTGGAATGGTGGTACAGCCATGGAGTTCCTCTCGCCTTTCCTGTTGAGAGTGCCTCCTCTTGAGATGCGACGGGAACGGAGGAATTCTTTCCCGTTGAAAGCAGGGAAAGGATCCCTCATCTCGATCTCCGAGGGGGAAACGGGGCTCCTCTGGATGGGGGCGGGACCATCGTTCTTCCTCTCGAGTGGAGACGGGTATGGCGGTGAAATTCTTGAGTTGCAGCAAGGGTGTGAAAGACCCTTTCGAAGTTCCAGAGGTTAGGTGTCATTAGTCTCCAGACGCCTCATCGGAAATAGGCCTCATCTCACTGGAAGGGAGAACTTCCTGGATTTTCTCGAGTTGCGGTAGGTGTTCTCGAGTTACGACGGGGACCTCAGGGACCCGCCCTGGTGGCCTCAGGAGAGGCCAGTTCCCATGCGAGTTGCTAGGGGGCCTCTCGAGATTCCTCTCCCGTCGATACCGGGGCCAAAAACCTTGTGTGGAGTCAGGGCCAGAACCGAGGATTTCTCTCAGGGGCTGACATGGATCTTTGGGTACTTCTGGAGTCTCCCCAGGGGAGTCAGGCCTCGTCTCGAGTGGGGGCATGCACGTGCGCTTTCCTTCCAGGCTGTAGCAGCAATGTCACGCTTCCCGTCGCCTGGATCAAAGGATCTGTGGTTTTCCCTCGAGGCTTTCCCTCGAGGCTTTCCCACAGGGCTGTCCCACGTGCCACCGTGGTGTGAGTCGATCCTCGGCGTGAAAGATGAACCAGTGCAGGGCAAAGTGGTTCCTCTGGAATGGACTGAGACATCTGGGGGACTCTTTGTATGGTGGTACGACCATGGAGTTCCGCTCGCCTTTCCTGTTGAGAGTGCCTCCTCTTGAGATGCGTCAGGAACGCCGGGAATTCTTTGCTTTGAAAGCAGTGAAAGGATCCCTCATCTCGAGCTACGAGGGGGAAACGGGGCTCCTCTGGATGTGGGCGGGACCATCGTGCTTCCTCTCGAGTGGAGACGGGTATGGCGGTGAACTTCTTGAGTTGCAGCAAGGGTGTGAAAGACCCTTTCGAAGTTCCAGAGGTTAGGTGTCATTAGTCTCCAGACGCCTCATCGGAAATAGGCCTCATCTCGCCTGGAAGGGAGAAATTCCTGGATTTTCTCGAGTTGCGGCAGGTGTTCTTGAGTTACGACGGGGACCTCAGGGACCCGCCCTGGTGGCCTCAGGAGAGGCCAGTCCCCATGCGAGTTGCTAGGGGGCCTCTCGGGATTACTCTCCCGTCGATACCGGGGCCAAAAACCTTGTGTAGAGTCAGGGCCGGAACCGAGGATTCCTCTCAGGGGCTGACATGAATCTTTGGGTACTTCTGGAGTCTCCCCAGGGGAGTCAGGCCTCGTCTCGAGTGGGGGCATGCACGTGTGCTTTCCTTCCAGGCTGTAGCAGCAATGTCACGCTTCCCGTCGCGTGGATCAAAGGATCTGTGATTTTCCATCGAGGCTTTCCCACAGGGCTGTCCCACGTGCCACCGTGGTGTGAGTCGATCCTCGGCGTGAAAGATGAGCCAGTGCAGGGCAAAGAGGTTCCTCTGGAATGGACTGAGACATCTGGGGGACTCTTGGAATGGTGGTACGACCATGGAGTTCCTCTCGCCTTTCCTGTTTAGAGTGCCACCTCTTGAGATGCGTCAGGAACGCCGGGAATTGTTTGCTTTGAAAGCAGTGAAAGGATCCCTCATCTCGAGCTACGAGGGGGAAACGGGGCTCCTCTGGATGTGGGCGGGACCATCGTGCTTCCACTCGAGTGGAGACGGGTATGGCGGTGAACTTCTTGAGTTGCAGCAAGGGTGTGAAAGACCCTTTCGAAGTTCCAGAGGTTAGGTGTCATTAGTCTCCAGACGCCTAATCGGAAATAGGCCTCATCTCGCCTGGAAGGGAGAACTTCCTGGATTTTCTCGAGTTGCGGCAGGTGTTCTCGAGTTACGACGGGGACCTCAGGAACCCGCCCTGGTGGCCTCAGGAGAGGCCAGTCCCCATGCGAGTTGCTGGGAGGCCTCTCGGGATTCCTCTCCCGTCGATACCGGGGCCAAAAACCTTGTGTGGAGTCAGGGCCGGAACCGAGAATTCCTCTCAAGGGCTGACATGCATCTTTGGGTACTTCTGGAGTCTCCCCAGGCGAGTCAGGCCTCGTCTCGAGTGGGGGCATGCACGTGCGCTTTCCTTCCAGGCTGTAGCAGCAATGTCAGGCTTCCCGTGGCGTGGATCAAAGGATCTGTGGTTTTCCCTCGAGGCTTTCCCTCGAGGCTTTCCCACAGGGCTGTCCCACGTGCCACCGTGGTGTGAGTCGATCCTCGGCGTGAAAGATGAGCCAGTGCAGGGCAAAGAGGTTCCTCTGGAATGGACTGAGACATCTGGGGGACTCTTGGAATGGTGGTACGACCATGGAGTTCCTCTCGCCTTTCCTGTTGAGAGTGCCTCCTCTTGAGATGCGACGGGAACGCCGGGAATTCTTTCCCGTTGAAAGCAGGGAAAGGATCCCTCATCTCGAGCTTCGAGGGGGAAACGGGGCTCCTCTCGATGTGGGCGGGACCATCGTGCTTCCTCTCGAGTGGAGACGGGTATGGCGGTGAACTTCTTGAGTTGCAGCAAGGGTGTGAAAGACCCTTTCGAAGTTCCAGAGGTTAGGTGTCATTCGTCTCCAGACGCCTCATCGGAAATAGGCTTCATCTCGCCTGGAAGGGAGAACTTCCTGGATTTTCTCGAGTTGCGGCAGGTGTTCTCGAGTTACGACGGGGACCTCAGGGACCCGCCCTGGTGGCCTCAGGGGAGGCCAGTACCCATGCGAGTTGCTAGGGGCCTCTCGGGATTAATCTCCCGTCGATACCGGGGCCAAAAACCTTGTATGGAGTCAGGGCCGGAACCGAGGATTCCTCTCAGGGGCTGACATGGATCTTTGGGTACTTCTGGAGTCTCCCCAGGGGAGTCAGGCCTCGGCTCGTGTGGGGGCATGCACGTGCGATTTCCTTCCAGGCTGTAGCAGCAATGTCACGCTTCCCGTGGTGTGGATCAAAGGATCTGTGGTTTTCCCTCGAGGCTTTCCCTCGAGGCTTTCCCACAGGGCTGTCCCACGTGCCACCGTGGTGTGAGTCGATCCTCGGCGTGAAAGATGAGCCAGTGCAGGGCAAAGAGGTTCCTCTGGAATGGACTGAGACATCTCGGGGACTCTTGGAATGGTGGTACGACCATGGAGTTCCTCTCGCCTTTCCTGTTGAGAGTGCCTCCTCTTGAGATGTGACGGGAACGCCGGGAATTCTTTGCGTTGAAAGCAGGGAAAGGATCCCTCATCTCGAGCTACGAGGGGGAAACGGGGCTCCTCTCGATGTGGGCGTGACCATCGTGCTTCCTCTCGAGTGGAGACGGGTATGGCGGTGAACTTCTTGAGTTGCAGCAAGGGTGTGAAAGACCCTTTCGAAGTTCCAGAGGTTAGGTGTCATTAGTCTCCAGACGCCTCATCGGAAATAGGCCTCATCTC
Organism: Capricornis sumatraensis; assembly: GCF_032405125.1. Classification (NCBI taxonomy): domain Eukaryota; kingdom Metazoa; phylum Chordata; class Mammalia; order Artiodactyla; family Bovidae; genus Capricornis; species Capricornis sumatraensis. The sequence continues at coordinate 5,763,873 of NW_027184613.1, forward strand.
GCCTGGAAGGGAGAAATTCCTGGATTTTCTCGAGTTGCGGCAGGTGTTCTTGAGTTACGACGGGGACCTCAGGGACCCGCCCTGGTGGCCTCAGGAGAGGCCAGTCCCCATGCGAGTTGCTAGGGGGCCTCTCGGGATTACTCTCCCGTCGATACCGGGGCCAAAAACCTTGTGTAGAGTCAGGGCCGGAACCGAGGATTCCTCTCAGGGGCTGACATGGATCTTTGGGTACTTCTGGAGTCTCCCCAGGGGAGTCAGGCCTCGTCTCGAGTGGGGGCATGCACGTGCGCTTTCCTTCCAGGCTGTAGCAGCAATGTCACGCTTCCCGTCGCGTGGATCAAAGGATCTGTGATTTTCCATCGAGGCTTTCCCACAGGGCTGTCCCACGTGCCACCGTGGTGTGAGTCGATCCTCGGCGTGAAAGATGAGCCAGTGCAGGGCAAAGAGCTTCCTCTGGAATGGACTGAGACATCTGGGGGACTCTTGGAATGGTGGTACGACCATGGAGTTCCTCTCGCCTTTCCTGTTTAGAGTGCCACCTCTTGAGATGCGTCAGGAACGCCGGGAATTGTTTGCTTTGAAAGCAGTGAAAGGATCCCTCATCTCGAGCTACGAGGGGGAAACGGGGCTCCTCTGGATGTGGGCGGGACCATCGTGCTTCCTCTCGAGTGGAGACGGGTATGGCGGTGAACTTCTTGAGTTGCAGCAAGGGTGTGAAAGACCCTTTCGAAGTTCCAGAGGTTAGGTGTCATTAGTCTCCAGACGCCTCATCGGAAATAGGCCTCATCTCGCCTGGAAGGGAGAACTTCCTGGATTTTCTCGAGTTGCGGCAGGTGTTCTCGAGTTACGACGGGGACCTCAGGAACCCGCCCTGGTGGCCTCAGGAGAGGCCAGTCCCCATGCGAGTTGCTGGGAGGCCTCTCGGGATTCCTCTCCCGTCGATACCGGGGCCAAAAACCTTGTGTGGAGTCAGGGCCGGAACCGAGAATTCCTCTCAAGGGCTGACATGCATCTTTGGGTACTTCTGGAGTCTCCCCAGGCGAGTCAGGCCTCGTCTCGAGTGGGGGCATGCACGTGCGCTTTCCTTCCAGGCTGTAGCAGCAATGTCAGGCTTCCCGTGGCGTGGATCAAAGGATCTGTGGTTTTCCCTCGAGGCTTTCCCTCGAGGCTTTCCCACAGGGCTGTCCCACGTGCCACCGTGGTGTGAGTCGATCCTCGGCGTGAAAGATGAGCCAGTGCAGGGCAAAGAGGTTCCTCTGGAATGGACTGAGACATCTGGGGGACTCTTGGAATGGTGGTACGACCATGGAGTTCCTCTCGCCTTTCCTGTTGAGAGTGCCTCCTCTTGAGATGCGACGGGAACGCCGGGAATTCTTTCCCGTTGAAAGCAGGGAAAGGATCCCTCATCTCGAGCTTCGAGGGGGAAACGGGGCTCCTCTCGATGTGGGCGGGACCATCGTGCTTCCTCTCGAGTGGAGACGGGTATGGCGGTGAACTTCTTGAGTTGCAGCAAGGGTGTGAAAGACCCTTTCGAAGTTCCAGAGGTTAGGTGTCATTCGTCTCCAGACGCCTCATCGGAAATAGGCTTCATCTCGCCTGGAAGGGAGAACTTCCTGGATTTTCTCGAGTTGCGGCAGGTGTTCTCGAGTTACGACGGGGACCTCAGGGACCCGCCCTGGTGGCCTCAGGGGAGGCCAGTACCCATGCGAGTTGCTAGGGGCCTCTCGGGATTAATCTCCCGTCGATACCGGGGCCAAAAACCTTGTATGGAGTCAGGGCCGGAACCGAGGATTCCTCTCAGGGGCTGACATGGATCTTTGGGTACTTCTGGAGTCTCCCCAGGGGAGTCAGGCCTCGGCTCGTGTGGGGGCATGCACGTGCGATTTCCTTCCAGGCTGTAGCAGCAATGTCACGCTTCCCGTGGTGTGGATCAAAGGATCTGTGGTTTTCCCTCGAGGCTTTCCCTCGAGGCTTTCCCACAGGGCTGTCCCACGTGCCACCGTGGTGTGAGTCGATCCTCGGCGTGAAAGATGAGCCAGTGCAGGGCAAAGAGGTTCCTCTGGAATGGACTGAGACATCTCGGGGACTCTTGGAATGGTGGTACGACCATGGAGTTCCTCTCGCCTTTCCTGTTGAGAGTGCCTCCTCTTGAGATGTGACGGGAACGCCGGGAATTCTTTGCGTTGAAAGCAGGGAAAGGATCCCTCATCTCGAGCTACGAGGGGGAAACGGGGCTCCTCTCGATGTGGGCGTGACCATCGTGCTTCCTCTCGAGTGGAGACGGGTATGGCGGTGAACTTCTTGAGTTGCAGCAAGGGTGTGAAAGACCCTTTCGAAGTTCCAGAGGTTAGGTGTCATTAGTCTCCAGACGCCTCATCGGAAATAGGCCTCATCTCGCCTGGAAGGGAGAAATTCCTGGATTTTCTCGAGTTGCGGCAGGTGTTCTTGAGTTACGACGGGGACCTCAGGGACCCGCCCTGGTGGCCTCAGGAGAGGCCAGTCCCCATGCGAGTTGCTAGGGGGCCTCTCGGGATTACTCTCCCGTCGATACCGGGGCCAAAAACCTTGTGTAGAGTCAGGGCCGGAACCGAGGATTCCTCTCAGGGGCTGACATGGATCTTTGGGTACTTCTGGAGTCTCCCCAGGGGAGTCAGGCCTCGTCTCGAGTGGGGGCATGCACGTGCGCTTTCCTTCCAGGCTGTAGCAGCAATGTCACGCTTCCCGTCGCGTGGATCAAAGGATCTGTGATTTTCCATCGAGGCTTTCCCACAGGGCTGTCCCACGTGCCACCGTGGTGTGAGTCGATCCTCGGCGTGAAAGATGAGCCAGTGCAGGGCAAAGAGCTTCCTCTGGAATGGACTGAGACATCTGGGGGACTCTTGGAATGGTGGTACGACCATGGAGTTCCTCTCGCCTTTCCTGTTTAGAGTGCCACCTCTTGAGATGCGTCAGGAACGCCGGGAATTGTTTGCTTTGAAAGCAGTGAAAGGATCCCTCATCTCGAGCTACGAGGGGGAAACGGGGCTCCTCTGGATGTGGGCGGGACCATCGTGCTTCCTCTCGAGTGGAGACGGGTATGGCGGTGAACTTCTTGAGTTGCAGCAAGGGTGTGAAAGACCCTTTCGAAGTTCCAGAGGTTAGGTGTCATTAGTCTCCAGACGCCTCATCGGAAATAGGCCTCATCTCGCCTGGAAGGGAGAACTTCCTGGATTTTCTCGAGTTGCGGCAGGTGTTCTCGAGTTACGACGGGGACCTCAGGAACCCGCCCTGGTGGCCTCAGGAGAGGCCAGTCCCCATGCGAGTTGCTGGGAGGCCTCTCGGGATTCCTCTCCCGTCGATACCGGGGCCAAAAACCTTGTGTGGAGTCAGGGCCGGAACCGAGAATTCCTCTCAAGGGCTGACATGGATCTTTGGGTACTTCTGGAGTCTCCCCAGGGGAGTCAGGCCTCGTCTCGAGTGGGGGCATGCACGTGCGCTTTCCTTCCAGGCTGTAGCAGCAATGTCAGGCTTCCCGTGGCGTGGATCAAAGGATCTGTGGTTTTCCCTCGAGGCTTTCCCTCGAGGCTTTCCCACAGGGCTGTCCCACGTGCCACCGTGGTGTGAGTCGATCCTCGGCGTGAAAGATGAGCCAGTGCAGGGCAAAGAGGTTCCTCTGGAATGGACTGAGACATCTGGGGGACTCTTGGAATGGTGGTACGACCATGGAGTTCCTCTCGCCTTTCCTGTTGAGAGTGCCTCCTCTTGAGATGCGACGGGAACGCCGGGAATTCTTTCCCGTTGAAAGCAGGGAAAGGATCCCTCATCTCGAGCTTCGAGGGGGAAACGGGGCTCCTCTCGATGTGGGCGGGACCATCGTGCTTCCTCTCGAGTGGAGACGGGTATGGCGGTGAACTTCTTGAGTTGCAGCAAGGGTGTGAAAGACCCTTTCGAAGTTCCAGAGGTTAGGTGTCATTCGTCTCCAGACGCCTCATCGGAAATAGGCTTCATCTCGCCTGGAAGGGAGAACTTCCTGGATTTTCTCGAGTTGCGGCAGGTGTTCTCGAGTTACGACGGGGACCTCAGGGACCCGCCCTGGTGGCCTCAGGGGAGGCCAGTACCCATGCGAGTTGCTAGGGCCCTCTCGGGATTAATCTCCCGTCGATACCGGGGCCAAAAACCTTGTATGGAGTCAGGGCCGGAACCGAGGATTCCTCTCAGGGGCTGACATGGATCTTTGGGTACTTCTGGAGTCTCCCCAGGGGAGTCAGGCCTCGGCTCGTGTGGGGGCATGCACGTGCGATTTCCTTCCAGGCTGTAGCAGCAATGTCACGCATCCCGTCGCGTGGAGTAATGGATCTGTGGTTTTCCCTCGAGGCTTTCCCACAGGGCTGTCCCACGTGCCACCGTGGTGTGAGTCGATCCTCGGCATGAAAGATGAGCCAGTGCAGGGCAAAGAGGTTCCTCTGGAATGGACTGAGACATCTGGGGGTCTCTTGGAATGGTGGTACGACCATGGAGTTCCGCTCGCTTTTCTTGTTGAGAGTGCCTCCTCTTGAGATGCGACGGGAACGCCGAGAATTCTTTCCCGTTGAAAGCAGGGAAAGGATCCCTCATCTCGAGCTACGAGGGGGAAACGGGGCTCCTCTGGATGTGGGCGGGACCATCGTGCTTCCTCTCGAGTGGAGACGGGTATGGCGGTGAACTTCTTGAGTTGCAGCAAGGGTGTGAAAGACCCTTTCGAAGTTCCAGAGGTTAGGTGTCATTAGTCTCCAGACGCCTTATCGGAAATAGGCCTCATCTCGCCTGGAAGGGAGAACTTCCTGGATTTTCTCGAGTTGCGGCAGGTGTTCTCGAGTTACGACGGGGACCTCAGGGACCCGCCCTGGTGGCCTCATGAGAGGCCAGTCCCCTGCGAGTTGCTGGGAGGCCTCTCGGGATTCCTCTCCCGTCGATACCGGGGCCAAAAACCTTGTCTGGAGTCAGGGCCGGAACCGAGAATTCCTCTCAAGGGCTGACATGAATCTTTGGGTACTTCTGGAGTCTCCCCAGGGGAGTCAGGCCTCGTCTCGAGTGGGGGCATGCACGTGCGCTTTCCTTCCAGGCTGTAGCAGCAATGTGACGCTTCCCGTCGCGTGGATCAAAGGATCTGTGGTTTTCCCTCGAGGCTTTCCCTCGAGGCTTTCCCACAGGGCTGCCCCACGTGCCACCGTGGTGTGAGTCGATCCTCGGCGTGAAAGATGAGCCAGTGCAGGGCAAAGAGGTTCCTCTGGAATGGACTGAGACATCTGGGGAACTTTTGGAATGGTGGTACGACCATGGAGTTCCTCTCGCCTTTCCTGTTGAGAGTGCCTCCTGTTGAGATGCGACGGGAACGCCGGGAATTCTTTCCCGTTGAAAGCAGGGAAAGGATCCCTCATCTCGAGCTACGAGGGGAAAACGGGGCTCCTCTGGATGTGGACGGGACCATCGTGCTTCCTCTCGAGTGGAGACGGGTATGGCGGTGAACTTCTTGAGTTGCAGCAAGGGTGTGAAAGACCCTTTCGAAGTTCCAGAGGTTAGGTGTCATTAGTCTCCAGACGCCTCATCGGAAATAGGCCTCATCTCGGCTGGAAGGGAGAACTTCCTGGATTTTCTCGAGTTGCGGCAGGTGTTCTCGAGTTACGACGGGGACCTCAGGGACCCGCCCTGGTGGCCTCAGGAGAGGCCAGTCCCCATGCGAGTTGCTAGGGGGCCTCTCGGGATTCCTCTTCTGTCGATACCGGGGCCAAAAACCTTGTTTGGAGTCAGGACCGGATCCGAGGATTCCTCTCAGGGGCTGACATGGATCTTTGGGTACTTCTGGAGTCTCCCCAGGGGAGTCAGGCCTCGTCTCGAGTGGGGGCATGCACGTGCGCTTTCCTTACAGGCTGTAGCAGCAATGTCACGCTTCCCGTGGCGTGGATCAAAGGATCTGTGGTTTTCCCTCGAGGCTTTCCCACAGGGCTGTCCCACGTGCCACCGTGGTGTGAGTCGATCCTCGGCGTGAAAGATGAGCCAGTGCAGGGCAAAGAGGTTCCTCTGGAATGGACTGAGACATCTGGGGGACTCTTGGAATGGTGGTACGACCATGGAGTTCCTCTCGCCTTTTCTGTTGAGAGTGCCTTCTCTTGAGATGCGACGGGAACGCTGGGAATTCTTTCCCGTTGAAAGCAGGGAAAGGATCCCTCATCTCGAGCTACGAGGGGGAAACGGGGCTCCTCTGGATGTGGGCGGGACCATCGTGCTTCCTCTAGAGTGGAGACGGGTATGGCGGTGAACTTCTTGAGTTGCAGCAAGGGTGTGAAAGACCCTTTCGAAGTTCCAGAGGTTAGGTGTCATTAAACTCCAGACGCCTCATCGGAAATAGGCCTCATCTCGCCTGGAAGGGAGAACTTCCTGGATTTTCTCGAGTTGCGGCAGGTGTTCTCGAGTTACGACGGGGACCTCAGGGACCCGCCCTAGTGGCCTCAGGAGAGGCCAGTCCCCATGCGAGTTGCTAGGGGGCCTCTCGGGATTCCTCTCCCGTCGATACCGGGGCCAAAAACCTTGTGTGGAGTCAGGGCCGGAACCGAGGATTCCTCTCAGGGGCTGACATGGATCTTTGGGTACTTCTGGAGTCTCCCCAGGGGAGTCAGGCCTCGTCTCGAGTGGGGGCATGCACGTGCGCTTTCCTTCCAGGCTGCAGCAGCAATGTCACGCTTCCCGTCGCGTGGATCAAAGGATCTGTGGTTTTCCCTCGAGGCTTTCCCTCGAGGCTTTCCCACAAGGCTTTCCCAGGTGCCACCGTGGTGTGAGTGGATCCTCGGCGTGAAAGATGAGCCAGTGCAGGGCAAAAGGTTCCTCTGGAATGGACTGAGACATCTGGGGGACTCTTGGAATGGTGGTACGACCATGGAGTTCCTCTCGCCTTTCCTGTGGAGAGTGCCTCCTCTTGAGATGCGACGGGAACGCTGGGAATTCTTTCCCGTTGAAAGCAGGGAAAGGATCCCTCATCTCGAGCTACGAGGGGGAAACGGGGCTCCTCTGGATGTGGGCGGGACCATCGTGCTTCCTCTCGAGTGGAGACGGGTATGGCGGTGAACTTCTTGAGTTGCAGCAAGGGTGTGAAAGACCCTTTCGAAGTTTCAGAGTTTAGGTGTCATTAGTCTCCAGACGCCTCATCGGAAATAGGCCTCATCTCGCCTGGAAGGGAGAACTTCCTGGATTTTCTCGAGTTGCGGCAGGTGTTCTCGAGTTACGACGGGGACCTCAGGGACCCGCCCTGGTGGCCTCAGGAGAGGCCAGTCCCCATGCGAGTTGCTAGGGGGCCTCTCGGGATTCCTCTCCCGTCGATACCGGGGCCAAAAACCTTGTGTGGAGTCAGGGCCGGGACCGAGGATTCCTCTCAGGGGCTGACATGGATCTTTGGGTACTTCTGGAGTCTCCCCACGGGAGTCAGGCCTCGTCTCGAGTGGGGGCATGCACGTGCGCTTTCCTTCCAGGCTGTAGCAGCAATGTCACGATTCCCGTCGCATTTATCAAAGGATCTGTGGCTTTCCCTCGAGGCTTTCCCTCGAGGATTTCCCACAGGGCTGTCCCACGTGCCACCGTGTTGTGAGTCGATCCTCGGCGTGAAAGATGAGCCAGTGCAGGGCAAAGAGTTTCCTCTGGAATGGACTGAGACATCTGGGGGAGTCTTGGAATGGTGGTACGACCATGGAGTTCCTCTCGCCTTTCCTGTTGAGAGTGCCTCCTCTTGAGATGCGACGGGAACGCCGGGAATTCTTTCCCGTTGAAAGCAGGGAAAGGATCCCTCATCTCGAGCTACGAGGGGGAAACGGGGCTCCTCTGGATGTGGGCGGGACCATCGTGCTTCCTCTCGAGTGGAGACGGGTATGGCGGTGAACTTCTTGAGTTGCAGCAAGGGTGTGAAAGACCCTTTCGAAGTTCCAGAGTTTAGGTGTAATTAGTCTCCAGACGCCTCATTGGAAATAGGCCACATGTCGCCTTGAAGGGAGAACTTCCTGGATTTTCTCGAGTTGCGGCAGGTGTTCTCGAGTTACGACGGGCACCTCAGGGAACCGCCCTGGTGGCCTCAGGAGAGGCCAGTCCCCATGCAATTTACTAGGGGGCCTCTCGGGATTCCTCTCCCGTCGATACCGGGGCCAAAAACCTTGTGTGGAGTCATGCCCGGAACCGAGGATTCCTCTCAGGGGCTGACATGGATCTTTGGGTACTTCTGGAGTCTCCCCAGGGGAGTCAGGCCTCGTCTCGAGTGGGGGCATGCACGTGCGCTTTCCTTCCAGGCTGTAGCAGCAATGTCATTCTTCCCGTCGCATTTATCAAAGGATCTGTGGCTTTCCCTCGAGGCTTTCCCTCGAGGCTTTCCCACAGGGCTGTCCCACGTGCCACCGTGGTGTGAGTCGATCCTCGGCGTGAAAGATGAGCCAGTGCAGGTCAAAGAGGTTCCTCTGGAATGGACTGAGACATTTAGGGGACTCTAGGAATGGTGGTACGACCATTGAGTTCCTCTCGCCTTTCCTGTTGAGAGTTCCTCCTCTTGAGATGCGACGGGAATGCTGGGAATTTTTTCCTGTTGAAAGCAGGGAAACGATCCCTCATCTCGAGCTCCGAGGGGGAAACGGGGCTCCTCTGGATGTGGGCGGGACCATCGTGCTTCCTCTCTAGTGGAGACGGGTATGGCGGTGAACTTCTTGAGTTGCAGCAAGGGTGTGAAAGACCCTTTCGAAGTTCCAGAGGTTAGGTGTCATTAGTCTCCAGACGCCTCATCGGAAATAGGCCTCATCTCGCCTGGAAGGGAGAACTTCCTGGATTTTCTCGAGTTGCGGCAGGAGTTCTCGAGTTACGACGGGGACCTCAGGGACCCGCCCTGGTGGCCTCAGGAACGGCCAGTCCCCATGCGAGTTGCTAGGGGGCCTCTCGGGATTCCTCTCCCGTCGATACCGGGGCCAAAAACCTTGTGTGGAGTCAGGGCCGGAACCGAGGATTACTCTCAGGGGTGACATGTATCTTTGGGTACTTCTGGAGTCTCCCCAGGGGAGTCAGGACTCGTCTCGAGTGGGGGCATGCACGTGCGCTTTCCTTCCAGGCTGCAGCAGCAATGTCACGCTTCCCGTCGCGTGGATCAAAGGATCTGTGGTTTTCCCTCGAGGCTTTCCCTCGAGGCTTTCCCACAAGGCTTTCCCAGGTGCCACCGTGGTGTGAGTGGATCCTCGGCGTGAAAGATGAGCCAGTGCAGGGCAAAAGGTTCCTCTGGAATGGACTGAGACATCTGGGGGACTCTTGGAATGGTGGTACGACCATGGAGTTCCTCTCGCCTTTCCTGTGGAGAGTGCCTCCTCTTGAGATGCGACGGGAACGCTGGGAATTCTTTCCCGTTGAAAGCAGGGAAAGGATCCCTCATCTCGAGCTACGAGGGGGAAACGGGGCTCCTCTGGATGTGGGCGGGACCATCGTGCTTCCTCTCGAGTGGAGACGGGTATGGCGGTGAACTTCTTGAGTTGCAGCAAGGGTGTGAAAGACCCTTTCGAAGTTTCAGAGTTTAGGTGTCATTAGTCTCCAGACGCCTCATCGGAAATAGGCCTCATCTCGCCTGGAAGGGAGAACTTCCTGGATTTTCTCGAGTTGCGGCAGGTGTTCTCGAGTTACGACGGGGACCTCAGGGACCCGCCCTGGTGGCCTCAGGAGAGGCCAGTCCCCATGCGAGTTGCTAGGGGGCCTCTCGGGATTCCTCTCCCGTCGATACCGGGGCCAAAAACCTTGTGTGGAGTCAGGGCCGGGACCGAGGATTCCTCTCAGGGGCTGACATGGATCTTTGGGTACTTCTGGAGTCTCCCCACGGGAGTCAGGCCTCGTCTCGAGTGGGGGCATGCACGTGCGCTTTCCTTCCAGGCTGTAGCAGCAATGTCACGATTCCCGTCGCATTTATCAAAGGATCTGTGGCTTTCCCTCGAGGCTTTCCCTCGAGGATTTCCCACAGGGCTGTCCCACGTGCCACCGTGTTGTGAGTCGATCCTCGGCGTGAAAGATGAGCCAGTGCAGGGCAAAGAGTTTCCTCTGGAATGGACTGAGACATCTGGGGGAGTCTTGGAATGGTGGTACGACCATGGAGTTCCTCTCGCCTTTCCTGTTGAGAGTGCCTCCTCTTGAGATGCGACGGGAACGCCGGGAATTCTTTCCCGTTGAAAGCAGGGAAAGGATCCCTCATCTCGAGCTACGAGGGGGAAACGGGGCTCCTCTGGATGTGGGCGGGACCATCGTGCTTCCTCTCGAGGGGAGACGGGTATGGCGGTGAACTTCTTGAGTTGCAGCAAGGGTGTGAAAGACCCTTTCGAAGTTCCAGAGTTTAGGTGTAATTAGTCTCCAGACGCCTCATTGGAAATAGGCCACATGTCGCCTTGAAGGGAGAACTTCCTGGATTTTCTCGAGTTGCGGCAGGTGTTCTCGAGTTACGACGGGCACCTCAGGGAACCGCCCTGGTGGCCTCAGGAGAGGCCAGTCCCCATGCAATTTACTAGGGGGCCTCTCGGGATTCCTCTCCCGTCGATACCGGGGCCAAAAACCTTGTGTGGAGTCATGCCCGGAACCGAGGATTCCTCTCAGGGGCTGACATGGATCTTTGGGTACTTCTGGAGTCTCCCCAGGGGAGTCAGGCCTCGTCTCGAGTGGGGGCATGCACGTGCGCTTTCCTTCCAGGCTGTAGCAGCAATGTCACGCTTCCCGTCGCGTGGATCAAAGGATCTGTGGTTTTCCCTCGAGTCTTTCCCTCGAGGCTTTCCCACAGGGCTGTCCCACGTGCCACCGTGGTGTGAGTCGATCCTCGCCGTGAAAGATGAGCCAGTTCAGGGCAAAGAGGTTCCTCTGGAATGGACTGAGACATCTGGGGGACTCTTGGAATGGTGGTACGACCATGGAGTTCCTCTCGCCTTTCCTGTTGAGAGTGCCTCCTCTTGAGATGCGACGGGAACGCCGGGAATTCTTTCCCGTTGAAAGCAGGGAAAGGATCCCTCATCTCGAGCTACGAGGGGGAAACGGGGCTCCTCTGGATGTGGGCGGGACCATCGTGCTTCCTCTCGAGTGGAGACGGGTATGGCGGTGAACTTCTTGAGTTGCAGCAAGGGTGTGAAAGACCCTTTCGAAGTTCCAGAGGTTAGGTGTCATTAGTCTCCAGACGCCTCATCGGAAATAGGCCTCATCTCGCCTGCAAGGGAGAACTTCCTGGATTTTCTCAAGTTGCGGCAGGTGTTCTCGAGTTACGACGGGGACCTCAGGGACCCGCCCTGGTTGCCTCAGGAGAGGCCAGTCCCCATGCGAGTTGCTAGGGGGCCTCTCGGGATTCCTCTCCCGTCGATACCGGGGCCAAAAACCTTGTGTGGAGTCAGGGCCGGAACCGAGGATTACTCTCAGGGGTGACATGTATCTTTGGGTACTTCTGGAGTCTCCCCAGGGGAGTCAGGACTCGTCTCGAGTGGGGGCATGCACGTGCGCTTTCCTTCCAGGCTGCAGCAGCAATGTCACGCTTCCCGTCGTGTGGATCAAAGGATCTGTGGTTTTCCCTCGAGGCTTTCCCTCGAGGCTTTCCCACAAGGCTTTCCCACGTGCCACCGTGGTGTGAGTGGATCCTCGGCGTGAAAGATGAGTCAGTGCAGGGCAAAAGGTTCCTCTGGAATGGACTGAGACATCTGGGGGAGTCTTGGAATGGTGGTACGACCATGGAGTTCCTCTCGCCTTTCCTGTTGAGAGTGCCTCCTCTTGAGATGCGACGGGAACGCCGGGAGTTCTTTCCCGTTGAAAGCAGGGAAAGGATCCCTCATCTCGAGCTACGAGGGGGAAACGGGGCTCCTCTGGATGTGGGCGGGACCATCGTGCTTCCTCTCGAGTGGAGACGGGTATGGCGGTGAACTTCTTGAGTTGCAGCAAGGGTGTGAAAGACCCTTTCGAAGTCCCAGAGGTTAGGTGTTATTAGTCTACAGACGCCTCATCGGAAATAGGCCTCATCTCGCCTGGAAGGGAGAACTTCCTGGATTTTCTCGAGTTGCGGCAGGTGTTCTCGAGTTACAACGGGGACCTCAGGGACCCGCCCTGGTGGCCTCAGGAGAGGCCAGTCCCCATGCGAGTTGCTAGGTGGCCTCTCGGGATTCCTCTCCCGTTGATACCGGGGTCAAAAACCTTGTGTGGCATCAGGGCCGGAACCGAGGATTCCTCTCAGGGGCTGACATGGATCTTTGGGTACTTCTGGAGTCTCCCCAGGGGAGTTAGGCCTCGTCTCGAGTGGGGGCATGCACGTGCGCTTTCCTTCCCGGCTGTAGCAGCAATGTCACGCTTCCCGTCGCGTGGATCAAAGGATCTGTGTTTTTCCCTCGAGGCTTTCCCACAGGGCTGTCCCACGTGCCACCGTGGTGTGAGTCGATCCTCGGCGTGAAAGATGAGCCAGTGCAGGGCAAAGAGGTTCCTCTGGAATGGACTGAGACATCTGGGGGACTCTTGGAATGGTGGTACGACCATGGAGTTCCTCTCGCCTTTCCTGTTGAGAGTGCCTCCTCTTGAGATGCGACGGGAACGCCGGGAATTCTTCCCCGTTGAAAGCAGGGAAAGGATCCATCATCTCGAGCTCCGAGGGGGAAACGGGGCTCCTTTGGATGTGGGCGGGACCATCATGCTTCCTCTCGAGTGGAGACGGGTATGGCGGTGAACTTCTTGAGTTGCAGCAAGGGTGTGAAAGACCCTTTCGAAGTTCCAGAGGTTAGGTGTCATTAGTCTCCAGACGCCTCATCGGAAATAGGCCTCATCTCGCCTGGAAGGGAGAACTTCCTGGATTTTCTTGAGATGCGGCAGGTGTTCTCGAGTTACGACGGGGACCTCAGGGACCCGCCCTGGTGGCCTCAGGAGAGGCCAGTCCCCATGCGAGTTGCTAGGGGGCCTCTCGGGATTCCTCTCCCGTCGATACCGGGGCCAAAAACTTTGTATGGAGTCAGGGTCGGAACCGAGGATTCCTCTCAGGGGCTTATATGGATCTTAGGGTACTTCTGGAGTCTCGCCAGGGGAGACAGGCCTCGTCTCGAGTGGGGGCATGCACGTGCGCTTTCCTTCCAGGCTGTAGCAGCAATGTCACGCTTCCCGTCGCGTGCATCAAAGGATCTGTGGTTTTCCCTCGAGGCTTTCCCTCGAGGCTTTCCCACAGGGCTGTCCCACGTGCCTCCGTGGTGTGAGTCGATCCTCGGCGTGAAAGATGAGCCAGTGCAGGGCAAAGAGGTTCCTCTGGAATGGACTGAGACATCTGGGGGACTCTTTGTATGGTGGTACGACCATGGAGTTCCTCTCGCCTTTCCTGTTGAGAGTGCCTCCTCTTGAGATGCGACGGGAACGCCGGGAATGCCTTCCCGTTGAAAGCAGGAAAGGATCCCTCATCTCGAGCTCCGAGAGGGAAACGGGGCTCCTCTGGATGTGGGCGGGACCATCGTGCTTCCTCTCGAGTGGAGACGGGTATGGCGGTGAACTTCTTGAGTTGCAGCAAGGGTGTGAAACACCCTTTCGAAATTCCAGAGGTTAGGTGTCATTAGTCTCCAGACGCCTCATCGGAAATAGGCCTCATCTCGCCTGGAAGGGAGAACTTCCTGGATTTTCTCGAGTTGCGGCAGGTGTTCTCGAGTTAAGACGGGGACCTCAGGGACCCGCCCTGGTGGCCTCAGGAGAGGCCAGTCCCCATGCGAGGTGCTAGGGGGCCTCTCGGGATTCCTCTCCCGTCGATACCGGGGCCAAAATCCTTGTGTGGAGTCAGGGCCGGAACCGAGGATTCCTCTCAGGGGTGATATGGATCTTTGGGTACTTCTGGAGTCTCCCCAGGGGAGTCAGGCCTCGTCTCGAGTGGGGGCATGCACGTGCGCTTTCCTTCCAGGCTGTAGCAGCAATGTCACGCTTCCCGTCGCGTGCATCAAAGGATCTGTGGTTTTCCCTCGAGGCTTTCCCTCGAGGCTTTCCCGCAGGGCTGTCCCACGTTCCACCGTGGTGTGAGTCGATCCTCGGCGTGAAAGATGAGCCAGTGCAGGGCAAACAGGTTCCTCTGGAATGGACTGAGACATCTGGGGGACTCTTGGAATGGTGGTACGACCATGGAGTTCCTCTCGCCTTTCCTGTTGAGAGTGCCTCCTCTTGAGATGCGACGGGAACGCCGGGAATTCTTTCCCGTTGAAAGCAGGGAAAGGATCCCTCATCTCGAGCTCCGAGGGGGAAACGGGGCTCCTCTGGATGTGGGTGGGACCATCGTGCTTCCTCTCGAGTGGAGACGGGTATGGCGGTGAACTTCTTGAGTTGCAGCAAGGGTGTGAAAGACCCTTTCGAAGTTCCAGAGGTTACGTGTCAGTCTCCAGATGCCTCATCGGAAATAGACCTCATCTCGCCTGGAAGGGAGAACTTCCTGGATTTTCTCGAGGTGCGGCAGGTGTTCTCGAGTTATGACGGGTACCACAGGGACCCGCCCTGGTGGCCTCAGGAGAGGCCAGTCCACATGCGAGTTGCTAGGGGGCCTCTCGGGATTCCTCTCCCGTCGATACCGGGGCCAAAAACCTAGTGTGGGGTCAGGGCCGGAACCGAGGATTCCTCTCAGGGGTGACATGGATCTTTGGGTACTTCTGGAGTCTCCCCAGGGGAGTCAGGCCTCGTCTCGAGTGGGGGCATGCACGTGCGCTTTCCTTCCAGGCTGTAGCAGCAATGTCACGCTTCCCGTCGCGTGGATCAAAGGATCTGTGGTTTTCCCTCGAGGCTTTCCCTCGAGGCTTTCCCACAGGGCTGTCCCACGTGCCACCGTGGTGTGAGTCGATCCTCGGCGCGAAAGATGAGCCAGTGCAGGGCAAAGAGGTTCCTCTGGAATGGACTGAGACATCTGGGGGACTCTTGGAATGGTGGTACGACCATGGAGTTCCTCTCGCCTTTCCTGTTGAGAGTGCCTCCTCTTGAGATGCGACGGGAACGCCGGGAATTCTTTCCCGTCTAAAGCAGGGAAAGGTTCCCTCATCTCGAGCTACGAGGGGGAAACGGGGCTCCTCTGGATGTGGGCGGGACCATCGTGTTTCCTCTCGAGTGGAGACGGGTATGGCGGTGAACTTCTTGAGTTGCAGCAAGGGTGTGAAAGACCCTTTCGAAGTTCCAGAGGTTAGGTGTCATTAGTCTCCAGACGCCTCATCGGAAATAGGCCTCATCTCGCCTGAAAGGGAGAACTTCCTGGATTTTCTCGAGTTGCGGCAGGTGTTCTCGAGTTACGAAGGGGACCTCAGGGACCCGCCCTTGTGGCCTCAGGAGAGGCCAGTCCCCATGCGAGGTGCTAGGGGGCCTCTCGGGATTCCTCTCCCGTCGATACCGGGGCCAAAAACCTTGTGTGGAGTCAGGGCCGGAACCGAGGATTCCTCTCAGGGGCTGACATGTATCTTTGGGTACTTCTGGAGTCTCCCCAGTGGAGTTAGGCCTCTTCTCGAGTGGGGGCATGCACGTGCGCTTTCCTTCCCGGCTGTAGCAGCAATGTCACGCTTCCCGTCGCATGGATCAAAGGATCTGTGGTTTTCCCTCGAGGCTTTCCCTCGAGGCTTTCCCACAGGGCTGTCCCACGTGCCACCGTGGTGTGAGTCGATCCTCGGCGTGAAAAATGAGCCAGTGTAGGGCAAAGAGGTTCCTCTGGAATGGACTGAGACATCTGGGGGACTCGTGGAATGGTGGTACGACCATGGAGTTCCTCTCGCCTTTCCTGTTGAGAGTGCCACCTCTTGAGATGCGACGGGAACGCCGGGAATTCTTTCCCGTTGAAAGCAGGGAAAGGATCCCTCATTTCGAGCTACGAGGGGGAAACGGGGCTCCTCTGGATGTGGGCGGGACCATCGTGCTTCCTCTCGAGTGGAGACGGGTATGGTGGTGAACTTCTTGAGTTGCAGCAAGGGTGTGAAAGACCCTTTCGAAGTTCCAGAGGTTAGGTGTCATTAGTCTCCAGAAGCCTCATTGGAAATAGGCCTCATCTCGCCTGGAAGGGAGAACTTCCTGGATTTTCTCGAGTTGCGGCAGGTGTTCTCGAGTTACAACGGGGACCTCAGGGACCCGCCCTGGTGGCCTCAGGAGAGGCCAGTCCCCATGCGAGTTGCTAGGTGGCCTCTCGGGATTCCTCTCCCGTCGATACCGGGGTCAAAAGCCTTGTGTGGCATAAGGGCCGGAACCGAGGATTCCTCTCAGGGGCTGACATGGATCTTTGGGTACTTCTGGAGTCTCCCCAGGGGAGTCAGGCCTCGTCTCGAGTCGGGGCATGCACGTGCGCTTTACTTCCCGGCTGTAGCAGCAATGTCACGCTTCCCGTCGCATGGATCAAAGGATCTGTGGTTTTCCCTCGAGGCTTTCCCTCGAGGCTTTCCCACAGGGCCATCCCACGTCCCACCGTGGTGTGAGTCGATCTTCGGCGTGAAAGATGAGGCAGTGCAGGGCAAAGAGGTTCCTCTGGAATGGACTGAGACATCTGGGGGACTCTTGGAATGGTGGTAAGACCATGGAGTTCCTCTCGCCTTTCCTGTTGAGAGTGCCTCCTCTTGAGATGCTTCGGGAACGCCGGGAATTCTTTCCCGTTGAAAGCAGGGAAAGGATCCTTCATCTCGAGCTACGAGGGGGAAACGGGGCTCCTCTGGATGTGGGCGGGACCATCGTGCTTCCTCTCGAGTGGAGAAGGGTATGGCGGTGAACTTCTTGAGTTGCAGCAAGGGTGTGAAAGACCCTTTCGAAGTTCCAGAGGTTAGGTGTCATTAGTCTCCAGACGCCTCATCGGAAATAGGCCTCATCTCGCCTGGAAGGGAGAACTTCCTGGATTTTCTCGAGATGCGGCAGGTGTTCTCGAGTTACGACGGGGACCTCAGGGACCCGCCCTGGTGGCCTCAGGAGAGGCCAGTCCACATGCGAGTTGCTAGGGGGCCTCGCGGGATTCCTCTCCCGTCGATACCGGGGCCAAAAACCTTGTGTGGAGTCAGGGCCGGAAACGAGGATTCCTCTCAGGGGCTGACATGGATCTTTGGGTTCTTCTGGAGTCTCCGCAGGGGAGTCAGGCCTCGTCTCGAGTGGGGGCATGCACGTGCGTTTTCTTTCCAGGCTGTAGCAGCAATGTCATGCTTCCCGTCGCGTGGATCAAAGGATCTGTGGTTTTCCCTCGAGGCTTTCCCACAGGGCTGTCCCACGTTCCACCGTGGTGTGAGTCGATCCTCGGCGTGAAAGATGAGCCAGTGCAGGGCAAAGAGGTTCCTCTGGAATGGACTGAGACATCTGGGGGACTCTTGGAATGGTGGTACGACCATGGAGTTCCTCTCGCCTTTCCTGTTGAGAGTGCCTCCTTTTGAGATGCGACGGGAACGCCGGGAATTCTTTCCCGTTGAAAGCAGGGAAAGGATCCCTCATCTCGAGCTCCGAGGGGGAAACGGGGCTCCTCTGGATGTGGGCGGGACCATCGTGCTTCCTCTCTAGTGGAGACGGGTATTGCCGGGGTCCAGCCCCGGTGGATCCAGGGAATTCGAAGGGTGGACGGCGTTGGCATGGAAAGACTTGTTTATTTATTAATATAAGATTAGATTAAGAAACTGTAGTGCAGTAGGAAGATTAAGTGGAGAAAGAGGGCTGAATAGCTTGGTTTACGCGGAAGACCAATAAAATTCCAGACAAGGAATTTGCACCATCTACGTTGGGCCACCGGTGCCCGCTTGAATATCTAAGGGTGCCTCGCCTTAAGCTCCCTTTCTCGCGGATCTTAATAACCAGGGCAAATAAGTAGACCTGGCGAGCCTCCGCGCCCCAGATGGAAATTCAGCCTGAAATTAAAGTAAAGAGCAGAGGGAAGAAAAGGGAGAGAAAAAGAGAGAGAGAGAGAGACACGGGGGGAGCCATATTCCCAAGACACCAGGCCGAGACTAGTCCGAGAAACTGGTCTGAGAATCTGGTCCCGTCCTTTATTGTTCAGAAGGCCTTTTATACTTTTGATAAAACATGGAGATCAATGGGTAACACAAAGTTATGCAGCGTTAGCAGTCCAGACTCTTATCAAAACCAGGCTTTTCTCTCTGCATACCTAATTGTATACACAAGTCTTAGGTAATTTACATCATCTTCCAACCAAAAGGGCCAATTAACATTTTACAGCCTTTTTTCTGATAAGGGTTTGTCAACCACAAGACTTATTTGTGTTGATCTTCCCAAGGTCTGGTGCCACTCTCGGAAAGAACTAAAGAAAGTTACATTCTTAGACAGCAAGGATACAGCAACTTATAACAAGTAGAGGGAGTGCAGTGATTTATAGCAAAAGAGAAGCAATTAACTCAAAAGTCTAGTGTTGCTAACATCAAAACTACTATGTATCTTTTTCTACATCCTGCTTACATTAACATCCTTCCAGGTGCCTAAAAGATAAAGAATAAGGAGGTCTGGCAGCAATCCTTGAGTCAACAGTGAAAACCCTCTACCAATATAATTTTTAACTCTTTAGAAAAGGCTCTGTATCTTTAAGATGCTTTTAAGCTTTGTGCCTCCCGCGGTTGGGGGGCTGTAAGCAATTCACAAGCTGTAAGCTTTGTGCCTCTCGCGGTTGGGGGGCTGTAAGCAATTCACAAGCTGTAAGAGGTCTGGGGAACCTGTTAGGCAGACTAGAGAGCTATCAGAGGGGTTTAACTGAAACATCCCTTTCAAATGCAGAAGACTAAAACCCTGAATTGACTTTTTTCCAGAGAATATCAGAAAAGTGGAAAAGCAGAGCACAAAAGCCGGCAGATTTTTGCTGGGGTACATGCTTAGGAATATCCAGAGGGGTCCCTGAAGTCTGAGCACGCCTTGCGTATGTCAGCTTCCTTCCTCATGACCTTGTCATGGGCGGGATTCCTCACACTGGCTTCCGGCAACTCCCCCTTCTTTATTAGTTTTTTAAAAAAATTAGGTGCAGTTCAGTCGCGAGATTCCGAATGCTCTGCCGAAGAGTCCTGACAACACAAGGAAGCACGATTACAAGGAGCAGGATTATGGCACCCACAGCAGCATAGCTAGAGACAGTAGTCAGAAGAGTTTTTCCAGAAATGAAGTCAGAGAAGGTGTGGAAAAAGTCATTGGCTTCTCCTGCGGCGGTAAAATCTAATCGGGAGTGTTCCAAGGTCTGAATCTGATTATGAAGTTTCCCTAAATCTAAACTAATATCTGAGCTGTTCCAGACACCTAAAATATGATTTTTGACCCTCTCCCATTTAAAATCTGTCTCATTTACTTTCAGGGATGTAACACATATCCACCGGTAATCGGCATGACATGAAAGAGCCAATTTCATTTTCAGACTCTGTAATTCATTCCCAATATGCATTACTGCTTCTTCTAAGGCATCAATCCTTATTTCTAGCTTCCTATCTATAATTTCCTGGGTTGCCAGCGTTAGAGAAACATTTTTGGATACGGTGTCAACATATTGGGCAGTATACACTTGTTGAGACAATGATAATGCCGCCACAGTAACAGAAGTAATTGCGGTTATCAAAGCTGATATTCCCAAAACAAGTAAGCCCACAAACCGTCGTGTTCGCATTAAATCTTGTAGCTGTTGCAGTACAGCTAGGCCATGGTTATCATACCAATACGTGGCTACAGTTACAGGTACCATGAGATAGGGCGGACGTTTTAAAACCATGAAAGAGCAAACTTTATATTGAGGAGTTAAACAGGATGAAAGCATACATTGTTCACAAGACACTACATGGGGTCCACCTGTATAATTCAATTGTATGTTAAGTCTTTCAGAATCATTAGTGAAAAGAAAAACATAAGGAGAGGGTAGACAAGCTAAAATAGAGTAAATAGAGGTATTTTTTGGTCGGATTAAAATAATAGGGGCGGTAGCCGCAAGGGCTCTCCAAATTTCTGGCTGCCAAAAGGTTTTACCTCTAGTTATATAAGACAGCATAGGGGGAACAAATTGGTTATGATGCCGTCTGGTGGCAACTAACGGCCAAGAAATTGAATATTCTTTCCAATTATCCAATCTATTGATAAAGTCATCGTCAGACTCAGGGTCTTGACCTGGATTTGGGTTGCTCCAGTCCTGAATCGCACAATTTCTTCCTCCCGGCATATTGTAATCTACTCTCGAATTATAAATACAAGATTTCCAAATCGGATATCCTGAATGATCATCTATAGTTTTCCAAATAACATCTGAGGGAGCAACATCATCACAATTTGGATATTCTGATGGAGTTTTGAGAGACAAAGACTTATAGGGGCCAAGGACCCCAGGCATACGGGCTCGTAATATCCAAGCAGACCGATCCCCTATAGATGCAAATTTAGAGGTTGGGGAATCTGTCATAACTGCTTTTGTGGAGGCTCCAATGCATCCTGTCTTGGTAAAGAAGTCTCCTGTAAGGCCAGGAGGAAAATTAAAGCAGACAGGAAAATCATCTGCTAGTCCTTTAAAGGTATAATTGAAATTAATAGGGTATTGGTCTTTTGTATAGGAAGTATAAGATCCTCCCAAAAGGCGAGGCTGGTCTGTACTAACTCGTATGGGGTCACTGTTCCAAGTAACAACTTGGAAAGTTGGAGGATCCGGGAGAAACGCCCAATATTTGGTTGGAATGGGAGCAGCGCTTACCTGGCAAGAGAGCAAGGCAAGCATGGCAATAAACACCTTTTCAGGAGAGACTGACGATCCCTGTAGGGTAGCTATCCCCTGTGCCTGGCGACAGAGAGCTTTAATCTGTCCCCAGGTGGGCAAGGAGGCTTGTTGGGTTGACTGAGCTGGGCGTCCTAATGGATTCCTGCGAGGCAAAAAATCAGGGGGTGCAATATCCTGTATCTGAAGTCGTGACATCTGTCCAGTGGGTGGCTCCGATCCGCGCCTATCCGGGATCTCCAATGTCAGCTGTCCTGGGGTCAGCGGCGTTTCCCATGCTGGCGGAGGGAGCGGGGGAAGAGGGAGTTTCTTCCTTTTTAGAGATCGCGGTGGCGGGGGATTCTGGTATCCGGGGAGCTGAGACATGGCGAATTAGTCTGTCTGGAACCCAAATCGGAGCGTCCGCGTCCTGTGGAAAAACACAAGCATACCCTCGCCCATTGGTTAATAAGGGGTCAGGACCTTTCCATTGTCCGGAAAGAAGGTCCCTCCATTTTACTAATGGTTTTGCATTCAATTGCTCTGGGCACCAATGGCGAAGCATTGCAGTGTTTCCGGATGAATCAGCATTTAAGTTATTTATTACGAAAAGAGCATGTTGCAAAATCTGATGGGGGGAACTATATTTAAATTCCCCTTCTTTTAGTTTTTGAATATGGATTTTCAGTGTTTGATGTGCTCTTTCCACAATGGCTTGTCCTTGTGGGTTATAAGGGATGCCGGTGTTATGTTTAATTTGAAATCTTGTACAGAATTGCTGAAAAGATTTAGAAGTGTAAGCAGGAGCATTATCAGTTTTTAAAGCTTTTGGCAAGCCCAGATAGGAAAAGCATGTAAAAAGATGTTGTATTACATCTTTAACTGCTTCCCCTGTACGAGCAGTGGCAATAATAACATGAGAGAAGGTATCTACAGTTACATGAACAAAAGACAGTTTTCCAAATGAAGAGACATGGGTTACATCCATTTGCCAGAGTGCATTAGGTTTGAGACCGCGAGGGTTAACTCCCAGAGGCAAAGCATTCACGGTAGTAGGACAATGTGAACAAGAACGAACAATCTCTCGGGCAGATTCTCGAGGAATTTGAAACTGGTATCGTAAGGCAGTGGCATTTTGGTGATGAAGTGAGTGAGAAGCTCGAGCTTCTTCAAAAACAGAAGCCACTGAAATCCTGGTTAACGAATCTGCCAATTCATTGAGAGCATTTAAAGGGCCAGGCAGGCCGGAATGAGCCCGAATGTGGCCGATAAAGAACGCCCGATTTCTTTTCCATATTTGCTGCTGCAGTTTAGTTAACAAATGGAAGATAGCAGTTTTGTTTTCAGGCAAAACTGCAGTCTCAATGTGTGGAAACAGCCTGACCACATACTGAGAGTCAGAATAAAGGTTAAATTCTTTCTCCGCAAACATAACAAAGGCCTCAATAACAGCTGTGATTTCAGCCCTTTGAGCTGAAGTTTCTTGTGTTTCCAAAAGTTTTTGATGATCTCTTGTGACTATAGAGGCTCTACCGTTAGCCGATCCATCAGTAAAGACTACCTGAGCATCTGAAATAGGGAACTGTTTACACCGGACAGGAAAAATAACTGGATGGTTAGACATAAAATTTAGTAAAACATGCGAGGGTAAATGATGCAAAATTTGACCACAGTAATTCCCTATGGCAATCTGCCAGTCTTCATCAAACATTAAAAGAGCATCAAGCTGCTCCTTATTATATGGAATTACAATCTCTGATGGCTCTTTACCAAACAATTCAATGCTCCGCTTCCTTCCTTTTAGCATTAATGTGGCAATTAAACCAGGATAAGAAGCCACGACTTTTTTAGCTTGGGTAGGAAGATGGATCCATTCTAAAGGGCCGCGTTGCCACAGAACTCCCGTAGGCGCCGTTGGAGTAGCTAGGCAAAGGAACTGCCACGTCATCGTCAAATCAATTCTTTTTACATAGCTATTTGATAAGGCTGCTTCTACTTTGCCTAGCGCTTCTTGAGCCTCAGCTGTTAATTGTCTTTTTGAGGTTGGATCAGGATCCCCGCGTAAAGTGTTAAAAAGAGGTTTTAATTCGGCAGTGGTTAATTTTAAATATGGTCTAATCCAATTAATATCACCTAAGAGTTTTTGATAATCATTTAAAGTAATAAGATGGTCTTTTCTCAATTGCAGCGGGGTATGAGTCACCGTTTCCGAATTTATGACTCTTCCTAAGTAAGTTATGGGCGGATTGATTTGAATTTTTTCTGGGGCAATTTTTAGGCCTCTGTCTGTCAATGCCTGGGTCAGGTCCTGGAGCACAGTCTGCAGGTGAACTCTATCAGGATGAGCTATTAAAATATCATCCATATAGTGAATCATATACACGTGTTCATATTTAGCCCTAGTATCTTCTAGAGCGGCATTAACAAATTTTTGGCATAAAGTAGGGCTATTTTTCATTCCCTGAGGCAGAACCTTCCACTGAAACCGTAAATAAGGCTGTTTAAGATTTTCTGATGGCAGACTAAAGGCAAATCGCTTTTTATCCTCAGGATTTAAGGGAATAGTGAAAAAACAATCTTGTAAATCAATAACAATTATATTATATCCCTCTGGAACGGCTACTGGGGAAGGGAGCCCAGGCTGTAAGGCCCCCATGTCCTCCATGGTGGCATTAATAGCTCTCAAATCCTGTAAAAGTCGCCATTTACCAGATTTTTTCTTAATGACAAAAATAGGAGTGTTCCAGGGGCTATTGGAGGGCTCAATATGTCCCAATTCTAATTGTTCAAAGATTAATGCTTTAGCTGCCAATAATTTTTCCTTATGCAGAGGCCACTGTTCTACCCACACCGGATCTTGAGATTTCCATGTGATGGGGTCGGCAGCAAAAACAATGGCCTCAATTATAAATTTGGATATCCCAATCCAGCACGTAGCTTGCGAGGAGTTGGGCAAATTGGCTCAATTATTCCTGTCTGTTGTTTACCCAATCCTTTTGATGGATCATAGCCCATCTGCAACATCTGAGAGGTCACTTTATCATCAGGGCTAAAAAGTAACACTCCCATTTGAGATAGCACGTCCCTCCCCCACAGGGTAAGGGGGAGCGAAGGAACGACATAAGGTTGGAAAGTTCCACGGGTATCCTCAAATTGCCAATCTAAAATTTTTGCACTTTTGGCTATTGTGGGGGCTCTTCCTATCCCCACCAAGTTATTTTCAGTAGTATGTGTGGGCCAGGAGCTGGGCCAGTCTTTTCCTGAAATGCAAGAAACATCTGCTCCTGTGTCTAATAACCCCACAATAGACTTGCCATTAATCAGGATAGTCTTCATAGGACGTTTCTGAGTAATTTCTGTTATCCAAAAAACCATATCACTAGACCCAAATCCTTTATCCTGCCTTTCATTTTGAGTAGCTGTGCGCCCAATTGCAGTGTGGTAAGGCAAAAGCAAAAGTTGGGCTATTCTTTGTCCCTGATGTATTTGGAAAGTTTTAGTTGGGGGTGAAATCATTATCTGGATTTCTCCTGTATAATCTGAGTCAATTACTCCAGGGATGATTGTGAGACCTTGCATAGCTAAGGAACTTCTGCCTAGTATAATTCCTACTAAACCTGTTGGTAATGGGCCTTTAACTCCTGTAGGTATTTTTACAGTGGGGCTATCTGGTGTTAATATTGCTGAGGTGGTGGAACTGAGGTCCAGTCCTGCGCTGCCTGGGGTTGCTCTGATGAGTTCTGCGATGGGACGAAGGGAATGAATGGGTTCAGTGAGGCTGCCCCAATTGTTGTCGGGGCCTGAGGCTGGCCCCTCAATCCGTTTCCCGACTGCTGGTCGGGGCCCAAAAAGGCTCCATTTCTATGGAATTGTGACCTACATTCTTTTGCCCAGTGATATCCTTTTTGACAACGAGGGCAGAGAGATCTAGGGAGATTAGTAGGCACAGCCGGGGAGGGAGAATTCGGCAGAGAAGAACCGGCTGCTTTTTGGGGACAAGCTCGCATAAGGTGCCCTTCCCGTCCGCAAGAGAAGCAGGCCTTGGATAAACCAATATTCTGGCCTGGACTACTGGAATGACTCTTTGACGGGTTATTTCTATTTGTAAAAAAGGACTGTACTGCCTGCTGGTAAGAATTTCCCTTTATGGCTGCAGCTATGGCAACGCCCTGCATCATCGCTGGTCCTACATCTGCACATTGCCTGATATAATCTATTATTTCCCCAGTTTTTTTAATAGGACGTAAAATGGCCTGGCAGGTAGAATTAGCATTTTCAAATGCCAGTTGTTTTATCAATATACTAGCTGCCTCAGTGTTGGAAATTACTCTGTTGACTGCCTCTGCAAGTCTTGATATAAAGTCTTCATATGGCTCTTCTGGTTTTTGTTTAACATTTGAGAAGGAAGAGGTAGATTCTTTCCCTTCAGGCAACAAACGCCAAGCCCCAAGGGCGCAGGCGGTTACTTGATCTAAAGTGGTTTTATCTAATCCCATTTGATCTCTAAGTGTTCCAAAATCATTAGTCCCTGCCAACATATTTTTTATAATATATCTTGGGCCATATTTTTGGTTAGCATCAGCCTGTTTTTGGGCTAGATCTTCATATTCAGTTCTCCAAAGTACATATTGACCTCCAGACAGACAAGCTTTAGCGACTGTCTTCCAGTCATGGGGTGTCATCCATCTGCCCGCTAAAGCTTCCACCAATGATACAGTGTACGGGGCTTTAGGCCCATACAAAGCACAAGCCTGTTTGAGTTCTTTAATCATTTTCATTGGAATGGGTTCCCAGTGGGGGGCTGTTCTCCCACCACTTCCACCAAATATTATGGGGAAACAAGCCTCAAGGTGGGGATCAAGTTCATCATCTGGGCTAGAGAAAACTCTTCTTCGGGGAGCTTCTAGTGGAGGCCCCTCACCCTTATAGGGAGGGGGGGGCAAGGGGTGTCCTATGTCACTTTCTTCGTACTTTGGGAATTTTTTATCCGTTCTGTGTTTAGGTCTTACGGATGTTTTATCTGGGGAATCTGGCCTTAAACTCTCAGGTGCATATAATCTGATGGGGGACATTTGTCTTGAGCCTCTGGAAGCAGAAGGCTTAATTAAGGAAATTTCTCTTGAATTTGTGGAAGCAGGTGGTCTGGTTGGGGAAGTTTTTATTAAGCTCTTTGGAGCAGATAATCTAATTGGAGAAGTTTCTCTTAAACTCCTTGGAGCATCTTTATTTAATAAAGACCAGTCCTCATCAGAATGATCTTGACTTACTTCCTCTTCCAAATCTTCCTCATCTGAAAGCTGCTCTTTTTTGTCATCTCTATCTATTACCTTTTCTTGGGCAGTCATTGCAGCTATCATTTGACTCAACTGCCGATAGTTAGGTGTAGCCTCCTTTTCATCACTCTCCTCTTCGATAGATACCTTTTTCTCTGCACTTTCCTCTTTAAGATGTACCTTTTCAGATTCAGGGGCAGGGTCTAGAGCGTCCCTAATTATATTCCATAAGGGAAAGGCGTCAGTAGGCACCTTTTGTGAGCCATGTTCAGCATGGTAAGTTTTTAGTTGTTTTCCTACTCTCTCCCAGGTGTCTAAGTTAACAGTGGCTTCTTCTGGAAACCAGGGACACTGTTCTTGTACAAAGGAAAAAAATGAATGAATATTGGATTTTTTAACTTTAATTCCTCGTTTAGTTAGTAACTGCAAGATTACTCCTGTAAAAAGCTGTCTTTCTTTTGATTCACTGTTACCCATGTCAGAAAATTAAGTTTTATAGAAAAGTCTACCTCAACAAAAAGGTTTTACCTTTGGCGAGGGGGGTTTTGTTTTCAACCCTAAGATAGCAGGTTTCTTTTCAACCTCTAGAGCACCAGGTTTCTCTTAAACCCTTGAACACTTCCCACTCCTCCTCACCCTGTCTATCCTACAGGGGGGTCCGCGGCACCCTGAGTGGGGTCCTAGCCGTCCCGAACACTCAACACTGGGGGAGTACCCGAAAGTACTCCGGGGGGAGTGATTAAGTCACTCCGGGGGGGAGCAACAGAGAGTGCTCCGGGGGGAGCAACAGAGAGTGCTCCGGGGGGAGCTACAGAGAGTGCTCCGGGGGGAGCTTTTGCTCCGAGGAACCTACCTTCGAATAGCCTGTTCCGGGCGCCACTTGCCGGGGTCCAGCCCCGGTGGATCCAGGGAATTCGAAGGGTGGACGGCGTTGGCGTGGAAAGACTTGTTTATTTATTAATATAAGATTAGATTAAGAAACTGTAGTGCAGTAGGAAGATTAAGTGGAGAAAGAGGGCTGAATAGCTTGGTTTACGCGGAAGACCAATAAAATTCCAGACAAGGAATTTGCACCATCTACGTTGGGCCACCGGTGCCCGCTTGAATATCTAAGGGTGCCTCGCCTTAAGCTCCCTTTCTCGCGGATCTTAATAACCAGGGCAAATAAGTAGACCTGGCGAGCCTCCGCGCCCCAGATGGAAATTCAGCCTGAAATTAAAGTAAAGAGCAGAGGGAAGAAAAGGGAGAGAAAAAGAGAGAGAGAGAGAGACAGGGGGGGAGCCAGATTCCCAAGAAACCAGGCCGAGACTAGTCCGAGAAACTGGTCTGAGAATCTGGTCCCGTCCTTTATTGTTCAGAAGGCCTTTTATACTTTTGATAAAACATGGAGATCAATGGGTAACACAAAGTTATGCAGCGTTAGCAGTCCAGACTCTTATCAAAACCAGGCTTTTCTCTCTGCATACCTAATTGTATACACAAGTCTTAGGTAATTTACATCATCTTCCAACCAAAAGGGCCAATTAACATTTTACAGCCTTTTTTCTGATAAGGGTTTGTCAACCACAAGACTTATTTGTGTTGATCTTCCCAAGGTCTGGTGCCACTCTCGGAAAGAACTAAAGAAAGTTACATTCTTAGACAGCAAGGATACAGCAACTTATAACAAGTAGAGGGAGTGCAGTGATTTATAGCAAAAGAGAAGCAATTAACTCAAAAGTCTAGTGTTGCTAACATCAAAACTACTATGTATCTTTTTCTACATCCTGCTTACATTAACATCCTTCCAGGTGCCTAAAAGATAAAGAATAAGGAGGTCTGGCAGCAATCCTTGAGTCAACAGTGAAAACCCTCTACCAATATAATTTTTAACTCTTTAGAAAAGGCTCTGTATCTTTAAGATGCTTTTAAGCTTTGTGCCTCCCGCGGTTGGGGGGCTGTAAGCAATTCACAAGCTGTAAGCTTTGTGCCTCTCGCGGTTGGGGGGCTGTAAGCAATTCACAAGCTGTAAGAGGTCTGGGGAACCTGTTAGGCAGACTAGAGAGCTATCAGAGGGGTTTAACTGAAACATCCCTTTCAAATGCAGAAGACTAAAACCCTGAATTGACTTTTTTCCAGAGAATATCAGAAAAGTGGAAAAGCAGAGCACAAAAGCCAGCAGATTTTTGCTGGGGTACATGCTTAGGAATATCCAGAGGGGTCCCTGAAGTCTGAGCACGCCTTGCGTATGTCAGCTTCCTTCCTCATGACCTTGTCACGGGCGGGATTCCTCACACTGGCTTCCGGAGGGTATGGTGGTGAACTTCTTGAGTTGCAGCAAGGCTGTGAAAGACCCTTTCGAAGTTCCAGAGGTAAGGTGTCATTAGTCTCCAGACGCCTCATCGGAAATAGGCCTCATCTCACCTGGAAGGGAGAACTTCCTGGATTTTCTCGAGTTGCGGCAGGTGTTCTCGAGTTACGACGGGGACCTCAGGGACCCGCCCTGGTGGCCTCAGGAGAGGCCAGTCCCTATGCGAGTTGCTAGGGGGCCTCTCGGGATTCCTCTCCCGTCGATACCGGGGCCAAAAACCTTGTGTGGAGTCAGGGCCGGAACCGAGGATTCCTCTCAGGGGCTGACATGGATCTTTGGGTACTTCTGGAGTCTCCCCAGGGGAGTCAGGCCTCGTCTCGAGTGGGGGCATGCACGTGCACTTTCCTTCCAGGCTGTAGCAGCAATGTCACGCTACCTGTCGCGTGGATCAAATGATCTGTGGTTTTCCCTCGAGGCTTTCCCACAGGGCTGTCCCACGTGCCACCGTGGTGTGAGTCGATCCTCGGCGTGAAAGATGAGCCAGTGCAGGGCAAAGAGGTTCCTCTGGAATGGACTGAGACATCTGGGGGACTCTTGGAATGGTGGTACGACCATGGAGTTCCTCTCGCCTTTCCTGTTGAGAGTGCCTCCTCTTGAGATGCGACGGGAACGCCGGGAATATTTTCCCGTTGAAAGCAGGGAAAGGATCCCTCATCTCGAGCTACGAGGGGGAAACGGGGCTCCTCTGGATGTGGGCCGGACCATCGTGCTTTCTCTCGAGTGGAGACGGGTATGGCGGTGAACTTCTTGAGTTGCAGCAAGGGTGTGAAAGACCCTTTTGAAGTTCCAGAGGTTAGGTGTCATTAGTCTCCAGACGCCTCATCGGAAATAGGCCTCATCTCGCCTGGAAGGGAGAACTTCCTTGATTTCCTCGAGTTGCGGCAGGTGTTCTCGAGTTACGACGGGGACCTCAGGGACCCGCCCTGGTGGCCTCCGGAGAGGCCAGTCCCCATGCGAGTTGCTAGGGGGCCTCTCGGGATTCCTCTCCCGTCGATACCGGGGCCAAAAACCTTGTGTGGAGTCAGGGCCGGAACCGAGGATGCCTCTCAGGGGCTGACATGGATCTTTGGGTACTTCTGGAGTCTCCCCAGGGGAGTCAGGCCTCGTCTCAAGTGGGGGCATGCACGTGCGCTTTCCTTCCAGGCTGTAGCAGCAATGTCACGCTTCCCGTCGCGTGGATCAAAGGATCTGTGGTTTTCCCTCGAGGCTTTCCCTCGAGGCTTTCCCACAGGGCTGTCCCACGTGCCACCGTGTTGTGAGTCGATCCTCGGCGTGAAAGATGAGCCAGTGCAGGGCAAAGAGGTTCCTCTGGAATGGACTGAGACATCTGGGGGACTCTTGGAATGGTGGTACGACCATGGAGTTCCTCTCGCCTTTCCTGTTGAGAGTGCCTCCTCTTGAGATGCGACGGGAATGCCGGGAATTCTTACCCGTTGAAAGCAGGGAAAGGATCCCTCATCTCGAGCTACGAGGGGGAAACGGGGCTCCTCTGGATGTGGGCGGGACCATCGTGCTTCCTCTCGAGTGGAGACGGGTATGGCGGTGAACTTCTTGAGTTGCAGCAAGGGTGTGAAAGACCCTTTCGAAGTTCCAGAGGTTTGGTGTCATTAGTCTCCAGAGGCCTCATCGGAAATAGGCCTCATCTCGCCTGGAAGGGAGAACTTCCTGGATTTTCTCGAGTTGCGGCAGGTGTTCTCGAGTTACGACGGGGACCTCAGGGACCCGCCCTGGTGGCCTCAGGAGAGGCCAGTCCCCATGCGAGTTGCTAGGGGGCCTCTCGGGATTCCTCTCCCGTCGATACCGGGGCCAAAAAGCTTGTGTGGAGTCAGGGCCGGAACCGAGGATTCCTCTCAGGGGCTGACATGGATCTTTGGGTACTTCTGGAGTCTCCCCAGGGGAGTCAGGCCTCGTCTCGAGTGGGGGCATGCACGTGCGCTTTCCTTCCAGGCTGTAGCAGCAATGTCACGCTTCCCGTCGCGTGGATCAAAGGATCTGTGGTTTTCCCTCGAGGCTTTCCCTCGAGGCTTTCCCACAGGGCTGTCCCACGTGCCACCGTGTTGTGAGTCGATCCTCGGCTTGAAAGATGAGCCAGTGCAGGGCAAAGAGGTTCCTCTGGAATGGACTGAGACATCTGGGGGACTCTTGGAATGGTGGTACGACCATGGAGTTCCTCTCGCCTTTCCTGTTGAGAGTGCCTCCTCTTGAGATGCGACGGGAACGCCGGGAATTCTTTCCCGTTGAAACCAGGGAAAGGATCCCGCATCTCGAGCTACGAGGGGGAAACGGGGCTCCTCTGGATGTGGGCGGGACCATCGTGCTTCCTCTCGAGTGGAGACGGGTATGGCGGTGAACTTCTTGAGTTGCAGCAAGGGTGTGAAAGACCCTTTCGAAGTTCCAGAGGTTTGGTGTCATTAGTCTCCAGAGGCCTCATCGGAAATAGGCCTCATCTCGCCTGGAAGGGAGAACTTCCTGGATTTTCTCGAGTTGCGGCAGGTGTTCTCGAATTACGACGGGGACATCAGGGACCCGCCCTGGTGGCCTCCGGAGAGGCCAGTCCCCATGCGAGTTGCTAGGGGGCCTCTCGGGATTCCTCTCCCGTCGATACCGGGGCCAAAAACCTTGTGTGGAGTCAGGGCCGGAACCGAGGATTCCTCTCAGGGGCTGACATGGATCTTTGGGTACTTCTGGAGTCACCCCAGTGGAGTCAGGCCTCGTCTCGAGTAGGGGCATGCAAGTGCGCTTTCCTTTCAGGCTGTAGCAGCAATGTCACGCTTCCCGTCACGTGGATCAAAGGATCTGTGGTTTTCCCTCGAGGCTTTCCCTCGAGGCTTTCCCACAGGGCTGTCCCACGTGCCACCGTGGTGTGAGTCGATCCTCGGCGTGAAAGATGAGCCAGTGCAGGGCAAAGAGGTTCCTCTGGAATGGACTGAGACATCTGGGGGACTCTTGGAATGGTGGTACGACCATGGAGTTCCTCTCGCCTTTCCTGTTGAGAGTGCCTCCTCTTGAGATGCGACGGGAACGCCGGGAATTCTTTCCCGTTGAAAGCAGGGAAAGGATCCCTCATCTCGAGCTACGAGGGGGAAACGGGGCTCCTCTGGATGTGGGCGGGACCATCGTGCTTCCTCTCGAGTGGAGACGGGTATGGCGGTGAACTTCTTGAGTTGCAGCAAGGGTGTGAAAGACCCTTTCGAAGTTCCAGAGGTTAGGTGTCATTAGTCTCCAGAGGCCTCATCGGAAATAGGCCTCATCTCGCCTGGAAGGGAGAACTTCCTGGATTTTCTCGAGTTGCGGCAGGTGTTCTCGAGTTACGACGGGGACCTCAGGGACCCGCCCTGGTGGCCTCAGGAGAGGCCAGTCCCTAGGCGAGTTGCTAGGGGGCCTCTCGGGATTCCTCTCCCGTTGATACCAGGGCCAAAAACCTTGTGTGGAGTCAAGGCCGGAACCGAGGATTCCTCTCAGGGGCTGACATAGATCTTTGGATACTTGTGGAGTCTCCCCAGGGGAGTCAGGCCTCGTCTCGAGTGGGGGCATGCACGTGCGCTTTCCTTCCAGGCTGTAGCAGCAATGTCACGCTTCCCGTCGCGTGGATCAAAGGATCTGTGGTTTTCCCTCGAGGCTTTCCCTCGAGCCTTTCCCACAGGGCTGTCCCACGTGCCACCGTGGTGTGAGTCGATCCTCGGCGTGAAAGATGAGCCAGTGCAGGGCAAAGAGGTTCCTCTGGAATGGACTGAGACATCTGGGGGACTCTTGGAATGGTGGTACGACCATGGAGTTCCTCTCGCCTTTCCTGTTGAGAGTGCCTCCTCTTGAGATGCGACGGGAACGCCGGGAATTCTTTCCCGTTGAAAGCAGGGAAAGGATCCCTCATCTCGAGCTAAGAGGGGGAAACGGGGCTCCTCTGGATGTGGGCGGGACCATCGTGCTTCCTCTCTAGTGGAGACGGGTATGGTGGTGAACTTCTTGAGTTGCAGCAAGGGTGTGAAAGACCCTTTCGAAGTTCCAGAGGTTAGGTGTAATTAGTCTCCAGACGCCTCATCGGAAATAGGCCTCATCTCGCCTGGAAGGGAGAACTTCCTGGATTTTCTCGAGTTGCGGCAGGTGTTCTCGAGTTACGACGGGGACCTCAGGGACCCGCCCTGGTGGCCTCAGGAGAGGCCAGTCCCTATGCGAGTTGCTAGGGGGCCTCTCGGGATTCCTCTCCCGTCGATACCGGGGCCAAAAACCTTTTGTGGAGTCAGGGCCGGAACCGAGGATTCCTCTCAGGGGCTGACATGGATCTTTGGGTACTTCTGGAGTCTCCCCAGGGGAGTCAGGCCTCGTCTCGAGTGGGGGCATGCACGTTCACTTTCCTTCCAGGCTGTAGCAGCAATGTCACGCTTCCCGTCGCGTGGATCAAATGATGTGTGGTTTTCCCTCGAGGCTTTCCCACAGGGCTGTCCCACGTGCCACCGTGGTGTGAGTCGATCCTCGGCGTGAAAGATGAGCCAGTGCAGGGCAAAGAGCTTCCTCTGGAATGGACTGAGACATCTGGGGGACTCTTGGAATGGTGGTACGACCATGGAGTTCCTCTCGCCTTTCCTGTTGAGAGTGCCTCCTCTTGAGATGCGACGGGAACGCAGGGAATTCTTTCCCGTTGAAAGCAGGGAAAGGATCCCTCATCTCGAGCTACGAGGGGGAAACGGGGCTCCTTTGGATGTGGTCGGGACCATCGTGCTTCCTCTCGAGTGGAGACGGGTATGGTGGTGAACTTCTTGAGTTGCAGCAAGGGTGTGAAAGACCCTTTCGAAGTTCCAGAGGTTAGGTGTCATTAGTCTCCAGACGCCTCATCGGAAATAGGCCTCATCTCGCCTGGAAGGGAGAACTTCCTGGATTTTCTCGAGTTGCGGCAGGTGTTCTCGAGTTACGACGGGGACCTCAGGGACCGGCCCTGGTGGCCTCAGGAGAGGCCAGTCCCCATGCGAGTTGCTAGGGGGCCTCTCGGGATTCCACTCCCGTCGATACCGGGGCCAAAAAGCTTGTGTGGAGTCAGGGCCGGAACCGAGGATTCCTCTCAGGGGCTGACATGGATCTTTGGGTACTTCTGGAGACTCCCCAGGGGAGTCAGGCCTCGTCTCGAGTGGGGGCATGCACGTGCGCTTTCCTTCCAGGCTGTAGCAGCAATGTCACGCTTCCCGTCGCGTGGATCAAAGGATCTGTGGTTTTTCCTCGAGGCTTTCCCTCGAGGCTTTCCCACAGGGCTGTCCCACGTGCCACCGTGTTGTGAGTCGATCCTCGGCGTGAAAGATGAGCCAGTGCAGGGCAAAGAGGTTCCTCTGGAATGGACTGAGACATCTGGGGGACTCTTGGAATGGTGGTACAACCATGGAGTTCCTCTCGCCTTTCCTGTTGAGAGTGCCTCTTCTTGAGATGCGACGGGAACGCCGGGAATTCTTTCCCGTTGAAACCAGGGAAAGGATCCCTCATCTCGAGCTACGAGGGGGAAACGGGGCTCCTCTGGATGTGGGCGGGACCATCGTGCTTCCTCTCGAGTGGAGACGGGTATGGCGGTGAACTTCTTGAGTTGCAGCAAGGGTGTGAAAGACCCTTTCGAAGTTCCAGAGGTTTGGTGTCATTAGTCTCCAGAGGCCTCATCGGAAATAGGCCTCATCTCGCCTGGAAGGGAGAACTTCCTGGATTTTCTCGAGTTGCGGCAGGTGTTCTCGAGTTACGACGGGGACCTCAGGGACCCGACCTGGTGGCCTCAGGAGAGGCCAGTCCCCATGCGAGTTGCTAGGGGGCCTCTCGGGATTCCTCTCCCGTCGATACCGGGGCCAATAACCTTGTGTGGAGTCAGGGCCGGAACCGAGGATTCCTCTCAGGGGCTGACATGGATCTTTGGGTACTTGTGGAGTCTCCCCAG
Source organism: Capricornis sumatraensis (assembly GCF_032405125.1). Classification (NCBI taxonomy): domain Eukaryota; kingdom Metazoa; phylum Chordata; class Mammalia; order Artiodactyla; family Bovidae; genus Capricornis; species Capricornis sumatraensis. The sequence goes on from NW_027184613.1 coordinate 5,798,024, forward strand.
GGGAGTCAGGCCTCGTCTCGAGTGGGGGCATGCACGTGCGCTTTCCTTCCAGGCTGTAGCAGCAATGTCACGCTTCCCGTGGCGTGGATCAAAGGATCTGTGGTTTTCCCTCGAGGCTTTCCCTCGAGGCTTTCCCACAGGGCTGTCCCACGTGCCACCGTGGTGTGAGTCGATCCTCGGCGTGAAAGATGAGCCAGTGCAGGGCAAAGAGTTTCCTCTGGAATGGACTGAGACATCTGGGGGACTCTTGGAATGGTGGTACGACCATGGAGTTCCTCTCGCCTTTCCTGTTGAGAGTGCCTCCTCTTGAGATGCGACGGGAACGCCGGGAATTCTTTCCCGTTGAAAGCAGGGAAAGGATCCCTCATCTCGAGCTCCGAGGGGGAAACGGGGCTCCTCTGGATGTGGGCGGGACCATCGTGCTTCCTCTCGAGTGGAGACGGGTATGGCGGTGAACTTCTTGAGTTGCAGCAAGGGTGTGAAAGACCCTTTCGAAGTTCCAGAGGTTAGGTGTCATTAGTCTCCAGACGCCTCATCGGAAATAGGCCTCATCTCGCCTGGAAGGGAGAACTTCCTGGATTTTCTCGAGTTGCGGCAGGTGTTCTCGAGTTACGACGGGGACCTCAGGGACCCGCCCTGGTGGCCTCAGGAGAGGCCAGTCCCCATGCGAGTTGCTAGGGGGTCTCTCGGGATTCCTCTCCCGTCGATACCGGGGTCAAAAAGCTTGTGTGGAGTCAGGGCCGGAATCGAGGATTCTTCTCAGGGGCTGACATGGATCTTTGGGTACTTCTGGAGTCTCCCCAGGGGAGTCAGGCCTCGTCTCGAGTGGGAGCATGCATGTGCGCTTTCCTTCCAGGCTGTAGCAGCAATGTCACGCTTCCCGTCGCGTGGATCAAAGGATCTGTGGTTTTCCCTCGAGGCTTTCCCTCGAGGCTTTCCCACAGGGCTGTCCCACGTGCCACCGTGTTGTGAGTCGATCCTCGGCGTGAAAGATGAGCCAGTGCAGGGCAAAGAGGTTCCTCTGAAATGGACTGAGACATCTGGGGGACTCTTGGAATGGTGGTACGACCATGGAGTTCCTCTCGCCTTTCCTGTTGAGAGTGCCTCCTCTTGAGATGCGACGGGAACGCCGGGAATTTTTTGCCGTTGAAAGCAGGGAAAGGATCCCTCATCTCGAGCTACAAGGGGGAAACGGGGCTCCTCTGGATGTGGGCGGGACCATCGTGCTTCCTCTCGAGTGGAGACGGGTATGGCGGTGAACTTCTTGAGTTGCAGCAAGGGTGTGAAAGACCCTTTCGAAGTTCCAGAGGTTAGGTGTCATTAGTCTCCAGAGGCCTCATCGGAAATAGGCCTCATCTCGCCTGGAAGGGAGAACTTCCTGGATTTTCTCGAGTTGCGGCAGGTGTTCTCGAGTTACGACGGGGACCTCAGGGACCCGCCCTGGTGGCCTCAGGAGAGGCCAGTCCCCATGCGAGTTGCTAGGGGGCCTCTCGGGATTCCTCTCCCGTCGATACCGGGGCCAAAAACCTTGTGTGGAGTCAGGGCCGGAACCGAGGATTCCTCTCAGGGGCTGACATGGATCTTTGGGTACTTCTGGAGTCTCCCCAGGGGAGTCAGGCCTCGTCTCGAGTGGGGGCATGCACGTGCACTTTCCTTCCAGGCTGTAGCAGCAATGTCACGCTTCCCGTCGCGTGGATCAAAGGATCTGTGGTTTTCCCTCGAGGCTTTCCCACAGGGCTGTCCCACGTGCCACCGTGGTGTGAGTCGATCCTCGGCGTGAAAGATGAGCCAGTGCAGGGCAAAGAGGTTCCTCTGGAATGGACTGAGACATCTGGGGGACTCTTGGAATGGTGGTACGACCATGGAGTTCCTCTCGCCTTTCCTGTTGAGAGTGCCTCCTCTTGAGATGCGACGGGAACGCCGGGAATTCTTTCCCGTTGAAAGCAGGGAAAGGATCCCTCATCTCGAGCTACGAGGGGGAAACGGGGCTCCTCTGGATGTGGGCGGGACCATCGTGCTTCCTCTCTAGTGGAGACGGGTATGGCGGTGAACTTCTTGAGTTGCAGCAAGGGTGTGAAAGACCCTTTCGAAGTTCCAGAGGTTAGGTGTCATTAGTCTCCAGAGGCCTCATCGGAAATAGGCCTCATCTCGCCTGGAAGGTAGAACTTCCTGGATTTTCTCGAGTTGCGGCAGGTGTTCTCGAGTTACGACGGGGACCTCAGGGACCCGCCCTGGTGGCCTCAGGAGAGGCCAGTCCCTAGGCGAGTTGCTAGGGGGTCTCTCGGGATTCCTCTCCCGTTGATACCGGGGCCAAAAACCTTGTGTGGAGTCAGGGCTGGAACCGAGGATTCCTCTCATGGGCTGACATGGATCTTTGGGTACTTCTGGAGTCTCCCCAGGGGAGTCAGGCCTCGTCTCGAGTGGGGGCATGCACGTGCGCTTTCCTTCCAGGCTGTAGCAGCAATGTGACGCTTCCCGTCGCGTGGATCAAAGGATCTGTGGTTTTCCCTCGAGGCTTTCCCTCGAGGCTTTCCCACAGGGCTGTCCCACGTGCCACCGTGGTGTGAGTCGATCCTCGGCGTGAAAGATGAGCCAGTGCAGGGCAAAGAGGTTCCTCTGGAATGGACTGAGACATCTGGGGGACTCTTGGAATGGTGGTACGACCATGGAGTTCCTCTCGCCTTTCCTGTTGAGAGTGCCTCCTCTTGAGATGCGACGGGAACGCCGGGAATTCTTTCCCGTTGAAAGCAGGGAAAGGATCCCTCATCTCGAGCTACGAGGGGGAAACGGGGCTCCTCTGGATGTGGGCGGGACCATCGTGCTTCCTCTCGAGTGGAGACGGGTATGGCGGTGAACTTCTTGAGTTGCAGCAAGGGTGTGAAAGACCCTTTCGAAGTTCCAGAGGTTAGGTGTCATTAGTCTCCAGAGGCCTCATCGGAAATAGGCCTCATCTCGCCTGGAAGGGAGAACTTCCTGGATTTTCTCGAGTTGCGGCAGGTGTTCTCGAGTTACGACGGGGACCTCAGGGACCCGCCCTGGTGGCCTCAGGAGAGGCCAGTCCCTAGGCGAGTTGCTAGGGGGCCTCTCGGGATTCCTCTCCCGTTGATACCAGGGCCAAAAACCTTGTGTGGAGTCAAGGCCGGAACCGAGGATTCCTCTCAGGGGCTGACATAGATCTTTGGATACTTGTGGAGTCTCCCCAGGGGAGTCAGGCCTCGTCTCGAGTGGGGGCATGCACGTGCGCTTTCCTTCCAGGCTGTAGCAGCAATGTCACGCTTCCCGTCGCGTGGATCAAAGGATCTGTGGTTTTCCCTCGAGGCTTTCCCTCGAGCCTTTCCCACAGGGCTGTCCCACGTGCCACCGTGGTGTGAGTCGATCCTCGGCGTGAAAGATGAGCCAGTGCAGGGCAAAGAGGTTCCTCTGGAATGGACTGAGACATCTGGGGGACTCTTGGAATGGTGGTACGACCATGGAGTTCCTCTCGCCTTTCCTGTTGAGAGTGCCTCCTCTTGAGATGCGACGGGAACGCCGGGAATTCTTTCCCGTTGAAAGCAGGGAAAGGATCCCTCATCTCGAGCTAAGAGGGGGAAACGGGGCTCCTCTGGATGTGGGCGGGACCATCGTGCTTCCTCTCTAGTGGAGACGGGTATGGTGGTGAACTTCTTGAGTTGCAGCAAGGGTGTGAAAGACCCTTTCGAAGTTCCAGAGGTTAGGTGTAATTAGTCTCCAGACGCCTCATCGGAAATAGGCCTCATCTCGCCTGGAAGGGAGAACTTCCTGGATTTTCTCGAGTTGCGGCAGGTGTTCTCGAGTTACGACGGGGACCTCAGGGACCCGCCCTGGTGGCCTCAGGAGAGGCCAGTCCCTATGCGAGTTGCTAGGGGGCCTCTCGGGATTCCTCTCCCGTCGATACCGGGGCCAAAAACCTTTTGTGGAGTCAGGGCCGGAACCGAGGATTCCTCTCAGGGGCTGACATGGATCTTTGGGTACTTCTGGAGTCTCCCCAGGGGAGTCAGGCCTCGTCTCGAGTGGGGGCATGCACGTTCACTTTCCTTCCAGGCTGTAGCAGCAATGTCACGCTTCCCGTCGCGTGGATCAAATGATGTGTGGTTTTCCCTCGAGGCTTTCCCACAGGGCTGTCCCACGTGCCACCGTGGTGTGAGTCGATCCTCGGCGTGAAAGATGAGCCAGTGCAGGGCAAAGAGCTTCCTCTGGAATGGACTGAGACATCTGGGGGACTCTTGGAATGGTGGTACGACCATGGAGTTCCTCTCGCCTTTCCTGTTGAGAGTGCCTCCTCTTGAGATGCGACGGGAACGCAGGGAATTCTTTCCCGTTGAAAGCAGGGAAAGGATCCCTCATCTCGAGCTACGAGGGGGAAACGGGGCTCCTTTGGATGTGGTCGGGACCATCGTGCTTCCTCTCGAGTGGAGACGGGTATGGTGGTGAACTTCTTGAGTTGCAGCAAGGGTGTGAAAGACCCTTTCGAAGTTCCAGAGGTTAGGTGTCATTAGTCTCCAGACGCCTCATCGGAAATAGGCCTCATCTCGCCTGGAAGGGAGAACTTCCTGGATTTTCTCGAGTTGCGGCAGGTGTTCTCGAGTTACGACGGGGACCTCAGGGACCGGCCCTGGTGGCCTCAGGAGAGGCCAGTCCCCATGCGAGTTGCTAGGGGGCCTCTCGGGATTCCACTCCCGTCGATACCGGGGCCAAAAAGCTTGTGTGGAGTCAGGGCCGGAACCGAGGATTCCTCTCAGGGGCTGACATGGATCTTTGGGTACTTCTGGAGACTCCCCAGGGGAGTCAGGCCTCGTCTCGAGTGGGGGCATGCACGTGCGCTTTCCTTCCAGGCTGTAGCAGCAATGTCACGCTTCCCGTCGCGTGGATCAAAGGATCTGTGGTTTTTCCTCGAGGCTTTCCCTCGAGGCTTTCCCACAGGGCTGTCCCACGTGCCACCGTGTTGTGAGTCGATCCTCGGCGTGAAAGATGAGCCAGTGCAGGGCAAAGAGGTTCCTCTGGAATGGACTGAGACATCTGGGGGACTCTTGGAATGGTGGTACAACCATGGAGTTCCTCTCGCCTTTCCTGTTGAGAGTGCCTCTTCTTGAGATGCGACGGGAACGCCGGGAATTCTTTCCCGTTGAAACCAGGGAAAGGATCCCTCATCTCGAGCTACGAGGGGGAAACGGGGCTCCTCTGGATGTGGGCGGGACCATCGTGCTTCCTCTCGAGTGGAGACGGGTATGGCGGTGAACTTCTTGAGTTGCAGCAAGGGTGTGAAAGACCCTTTCGAAGTTCCAGAGGTTTGGTGTCATTAGTCTCCAGAGGCCTCATCGGAAATAGGCCTCATCTCGCCTGGAAGGGAGAACTTCCTGGATTTTCTCGAGTTGCGGCAGGTGTTCTCGAGTTACGACGGGGACCTCAGGGACCCGACCTGGTGGCCTCAGGAGAGGCCAGTCCCCATGCGAGTTGCTAGGGGGCCTCTCGGGATTCCTCTCCCGTCGATACCGGGGCCAATAACCTTGTGTGGAGTCAGGGCCGGAACCGAGGATTCCTCTCAGGGGCTGACATGGATCTTTGGGTACTTGTGGAGTCTCCCCAGGGGAGTCAGGCCTCGTCTCGAGTGGGGGCATGCACGTGCGCTTTCCTTCCAGGCTGTAGCAGCAATGTCACGCTTCCCGTGGCGTGGATCAAAGGATCTGTGGTTTTCCCTCGAGGCTTTCCCTCGAGGCTTTCCCACAGGGCTGTCCCACGTGCCACCGTGGTGTGAGTCGATCCTCGGCGTGAAAGATGAGCCAGTGCAGGGCAAAGAGGTTCCTCTGAAATGGACTGAGACATCTGGGGGACTCTTGGAATGGTGGTACGACCATGGAGTTCCTCTCGCCTTTCCTGTTGAGAGTGCCTCCTCTTGAGATGCGACGGGAACGCCGGGAATTTTTTGCCGTTGAAAGCAGGGAAAGGATCCCTCATCTCGAGCTACAAGGGGGAAACGGGGCTCCTCTGGATGTGGGCGGGACCATCGTGCTTCCTCTCGAGTGGAGACGGGTATGGCGGTGAACTTCTTGAGTTGCAGCAAGGGTGTGAAAGACCCTTTCGAAGTTCCAGAGGTTAGGTGTCATTAGTCTCCAGAGGCCTCATCGGAAATAGGCCTCATCTCGCCTGGAAGGGAGAACTTCCTGGATTTTCTCGAGTTGCGGCAGGTGTTCTCGAGTTACGACGGGGACCTCAGGGACCCGCCCTGGTGGCCTCAGGAGAGGCCAGTCCCCATGCGAGTTGCTAGGGGGCCTCTCGGGATTCCTCTCCCGTCGATACCGGGGCCAAAAACCTTGTGTGGAGTCAGGGCCGGAACCGAGGATTCCTCTCAGGGGCTGACATGGATCTTTGGGTACTTCTGGAGTCTCCCCAGGGGAGTCAGGCCTCGTCTCGAGTGGGGGCATGCACGTGCACTTTCCTTCCAGGCTGTAGCAGCAATGTCACGCTTCCCGTCGCGTGGATCAAAGGATCTGTGGTTTTCCCTCGAGGCTTTCCCACAGGGCTGTCCCACGTGCCACCGTGGTGTGAGTCGATCCTCGGCGTGAAAGATGAGCCAGTGCAGGGCAAAGAGGTTCCTCTGGAATGGACTGAGACATCTGGGGGACTCTTGGAATGGTGGTACGACCATGGAGTTCCTCTCGCCTTTCCTGTTGAGAGTGCCTCCTCTTGAGATGCGACGGGAACGCCGGGAATTCTTTCCCGTTGAAAGCAGGGAAAGGATCCCTCATCTCGAGCTACGAGGGGGAAACGGGGCTCCTCTGGATGTGGGCGGGACCATCGTGCTTCCTCTCTAGTGGAGACGGGTATGGCGGTGAACTTCTTGAGTTGCAGCAAGGGTGTGAAAGACCCTTTCGAAGTTCCAGAGGTTAGGTGTCATTAGTCTCCAGAGGCCTCATCGGAAATAGGCCTCATCTCGCCTGGAAGGTAGAACTTCCTGGATTTTCTCGAGTTGCGGCAGGTGTTCTCGAGTTACGACGGGGACCTCAGGGACCCGCCCTGGTGGCCTCAGGAGAGGCCAGTCCCTAGGCGAGTTGCTAGGGGGTCTCTCGGGATTCCTCTCCCGTTGATACCGGGGCCAAAAACCTTGTGTGGAGTCAGGGCTGGAACCGAGGATTCCTCTCATGGGCTGACATGGATCTTTGGGTACTTCTGGAGTCTCCCCAGGGGAGTCAGGCCTCGTCTCGAGTGGGGGCATGCACGTGCGCTTTCCTTCCAGGCTGTAGCAGCAATGTGACGCTTCCCGTCGCGTGGATCAAAGGATCTGTGGTTTTCCCTCGAGGCTTTCCCTCGAGGCTTTCCCACAGGGCTGTCCCACGTGCCACCGTGGTGTGAGTCGATCCTCGGCGTGAAAGATGAGCCAGTGCAGGGCAAAGAGGTTCCTCTGGAATGGACTGAGACATCTGGGGGACTCTTGGAATGGTGGTACGACCATGGAGTTCCTCTCGCCTTTCCTGTTGAGAGTGCCTCCTCTTGAGATGCGACGGGAACGCCGGGAATTCTTTCCCGTTGAAAGCAGGGAAAGGATCCCTCATCTCGAGCTACGAGGGGGAAACGGGGCTCCTCTGGATGTGGGCGGGACCATCGTGCTTCCTCTCGAGTGGAGACGGGTATGGCGGTGAACTTCTTGAGTTGCAGCAAGGGTGTGAAAGACCCTTTCGAAGTTCCAGAGGTTAGGTGTCATTAGTCTCCAGAGGCCTCATCGGAAATAGGCCTCATCTCGCCTGGAAGGGAGAACTTCCTGGATTTTCTCGAGTTGCGGCAGGTGTTCTCGAGTTACGACGGGGACCTCAGGGACCCGCCCTGGTGGCCTCAGGAGAGGCCAGTCCCCATGCGAGTTGCTAGGGGGCCTCTCGGGATTCCTCTCCCGTTGATACCAGGGCCAAAAACCTTGTGTGGAGTCAAGGCCGGAACCGAGGATTCCTCTCAGGGGCTGACATAGATCTTTGGATACTTGTGGAGTCTCCCCAGGGGAGTCAGGCCTCGTCTCGAGTGGGGGCATGCACGTGCGCTTTCCTTCCAGGCTGTAGCAGCAATGTCACGCTTCCCGTCGCGTGGATCAAAGGATCTGTGGTTTTCCCTCGAGGCTTTCCCTCGAGCCTTTCCCACAGGGCTGTCCCACGTGCCACCGTGGTGTGAGTCGATCCTCGGCGTGAAAGATGAGCCAGTGCAGGGCAAAGAGGTTCCTCTGGAATGGACTGAGACATCTGGGGGACTCTTGGAATGGTGGTACGACCATGGAGTTCCTCTCGCCTTTCCTGTTGAGAGTGCCTCCTCTTGAGATGCGACGGGAACGCCGGGAATTCTTTCCCGTTGAAAGCAGGGAAAGGATCCCTCATCTCGAGCTAAGAGGGGGAAACGGGGCTCCTCTGGATGTGGGCGGGACCATCGTGCTTCCTCTCTAGTGGAGACGGGTATGGTGGTGAACTTCTTGAGTTGCAGCAAGGGTGTGAAAGACCCTTTCGAAGTTCCAGAGGTTAGGTGTAATTAGTCTCCAGACGCCTCATCGGAAATAGGCCTCATCTCGCCTGGAAGGGAGAACTTCCTGGATTTTCTCGAGTTGCGGCAGGTGTTCTCGAGTTACGACGGGGACCTCAGGGACCCGCCCTGGTGGCCTCAGGAGAGGCCAGTCCCTATGCGAGTTGCTAGGGGGCCTCTCGGGATTCCTCTCCCGTCGATACCGGGGCCAAAAACCTTTTGTGGAGTCAGGGCCGGAACCGAGGATTCCTCTCAGGGGCTGACATGGATCTTTGGGTACTTCTGGAGTCTCCCCAGGGGAGTCAGGCCTCGTCTCGAGTGGGGGCATGCACGTTCACTTTCCTTCCAGGCTGTAGCAGCAATGTCACGCTTCCCGTCGCGTGGATCAAAGGATCTGTGGTTTTCCCTCGAGGCTTTCCCACAGGGCTGTCCCACGTGCCACCGTGGTGTGAGTCGATCCTCGGCGTGAAAGATGAGCCAGTGCAGGGCAAAGAGCTTCCTCTGGAATGGACTGAGACATCTGGGGGACTCTTGGAATGGTGGTACGACCATGGAGTTCCTCTCGCCTTTCCTGTTGAGAGTGCCTCCTCTTGAGATGCGACGGGAACGCAGGGAATTCTTTCCCGTTGAAAGCAGGGAAAGGATCCCTCATCTCGAGCTACGAGGGGGAAACGGGGCTCCTTTGGATGTGGTCGGGACCATCGTGCTTCCTCTCGAGTGGAGACGGGTATGGTGGTGAACTTCTTGAGTTGCAGCAAGGGTGTGAAAGACCCTTTCGAAGTTCCAGAGGTTAGGTGTCATTAGTCTCCAGACGCCTCATCGGAAATAGGCCTCATCTCGCCTGGAAGGGAGAACTTCCTGGATTTTCTCGAGTTGCGGCAGGTGTTCTCGAGTTACGACGGGGACCTCAGGGACCGGCCCTGGTGGCCTCAGGAGAGGCCAGTCCCCATGCGAGTTGCTAGGGGGCCTCTCGGGATTCCACTCCCGTCGATACCGGGGCCAAAAAGCTTGTGTGGAGTCAGGGCCGGAACCGAGGATTCCTCTCAGGGGCTGACATGGATCTTTGGGTACTTCTGGAGACTCCCCAGGGGAGTCAGGCCTCGTCTCGAGTGGGGGCATGCACGTGCGCTTTCCTTCCAGGCTGTAGCAGCAATGTCACGCTTCCCGTCGCGTGGATCAAAGGATCTGTGGTTTTTCCTCGAGGCTTTCCCTCGAGGCTTTCCCACAGGGCTGTCCCACGTGCCACCGTGTTGTGAGTCGATCCTCGGCGTGAAAGATGAGCCAGTGCAGGGCAAAGAGGTTCCTCTGGAATGGACTGAGACATCTGGGGGACTCTTGGAATGGTGGTACAACCATGGAGTTCCTCTCGCCTTTCCTGTTGAGAGTGCCTCTTCTTGAGATGCGACGGGAACGCCGGGAATTCTTTCCCGTTGAAACCAGGGAAAGGATCCCTCATCTCGAGCTACGAGGGGGAAACGGGGCTCCTCTGGATGTGGGCGGGACCATCGTGCTTCCTCTCGAGTGGAGACGGGTATGGCGGTGAACTTCTTGAGTTGCAGCAAGGGTGTGAAAGACCCTTTCGAAGTTCCAGAGGTTTGGTGTCATTAGTCTCCAGAGGCCTCATCGGAAATAGGCCTCATCTCGCCTGGAAGGGAGAACTTCCTGGATTTTCTCGAGTTGCGGCAGGTGTTCTCGAGTTACGACGGGGACCTCAGGGACCCGACCTGGTGGCCTCAGGAGAGGCCAGTCCCCATGCGAGTTGCTAGGGGGCCTCTCGGGATTCCTCTCCCGTCGATACCGGGGCCAATAACCTTGTGTGGAGTCAGGGCCGGAACCGAGGATTCCTCTCAGGGGCTGACATGGATCTTTGGGTACTTGTGGAGTCTCCCCAGGGGAGTCAGGCCTCGTCTCGAGTGGGGGCATGCACGTGCGCTTTCCTTCCAGGCTGTAGCAGCAATGTCACGCTTCCCGTGGCGTGGATCAAAGGATCTGTGGTTTTCCCTCGAGGCTTTCCCTCGAGGCTTTCCCACAGGGCTGTCCCACGTGCCACCGTGGTGTGAGTCGATCCTCGGCGTGAAAGATGAGCCAGTGCAGGGCAAAGAGTTTCCTCTGGAATGGACTGAGACATCTGGGGGACTCTTGGAATGGTGGTACGACCATGGAGTTCCTCTCGCCTTTCCTGTTGAGAGTGCCTCCTCTTGAGATGCGACGGGAACGCCGGGAATTCTTTCCCGTTGAAAGCAGGGAAAGGATCCCTCATCTCGAGCTCCGAGGGGGAAACGGGGCTCCTCTGGATGTGGGCGGGACCATCGTGCTTCCTCTCGAGTGGAGACGGGTATGGCGGTGAACTTCTTGAGTTGCAGCAAGGGTGTGAAAGACCCTTTCGAAGTTCCAGAGGTTAGGTGTCATTAGTCTCCAGACGCCTCATCGGAAATAGGCCTCATCTCGCCTGGAAGGGAGAACTTCCTGGATTTTCTCGAGTTGCGGCAGGTGTTCTCGAGTTACGACGGGGACCTCAGGGACCCGCCCTGGTGGCCTCAGGAGAGGCCAGTCCCCATGCGAGTTGCTAGGGGGTCTCTCGGGATTCCTCTCCCGTCGATACCGGGGTCAAAAAGCTTGTGTGGAGTCAGGGCCGGAATCGAGGATTCTTCTCAGGGGCTGACATGGATCTTTGGGTACTTCTGGAGTCTCCCCAGGGGAGTCAGGCCTCGTCTCGAGTGGGAGCATGCATGTGCGCTTTCCTTCCAGGCTGTAGCAGCAATGTCACGCTTCCCGTCGCGTGGATCAAAGGATCTGTGGTTTTCCCTCGAGGCTTTCCCTCGAGGCTTTCCCACAGGGCTGTCCCACGTGCCACCGTGTTGTGAGTCGATCCTCGGCGTGAAAGATGAGCCAGTGCAGGGCAAAGAGGTTCCTCTGAAATGGACTGAGACATCTGGGGGACTCTTGGAATGGTGGTACGACCATGGAGTTCCTCTCGCCTTTCCTGTTGAGAGTGCCTCCTCTTGAGATGCGACGGGAACGCCGGGAATTTTTTGCCGTTGAAAGCAGGGAAAGGATCCCTCATCTCGAGCTACAAGGGGGAAACGGGGCTCCTCTGGATGTGGGCGGGACCATCGTGCTTCCTCTCGAGTGGAGACGGGTATGGCGGTGAACTTCTTGAGTTGCAGCAAGGGTGTGAAAGACCCTTTCGAAGTTCCAGAGGTTAGGTGTCATTAGTCTCCAGAGGCCTCATCGGAAATAGGCCTCATCTCGCCTGGAAGGGAGAACTTCCTGGATTTTCTCGAGTTGCGGCAGGTGTTCTCGAGTTACGACGGGGACCTCAGGGACCCGCCCTGGTGGCCTCAGGAGAGGCCAGTCCCCATGCGAGTTGCTAGGGGGCCTCTCGGGATTCCTCTCCCGTCGATACCGGGGCCTAAAACCTTGTGTGGAGTCAGGGCCGGAACCGAGGATTCCTCTCAGGGGCTGACATGGATCTTTGGGTACTTCTGGAGTCTCCCCAGGGGAGTCAGGCCTCGTCTCGAGTGGGGGCATGCACGTGCACTTTCCTTCCAGGCTGTAGCAGCAATGTCACGCTTCCCGTCGCGTGGATCAAAGGATCTGTGGTTTTCCCTCGAGGCTTTCCCACAGGGCTGTCCCACGTGCCACCGTGGTGTGAGTCGATCCTCGGCGTGAAAGATGAGCCAGTGCAGGGCAAAGAGGTTCCTCTGGAATGGACTGAGACATCTGGGGGACTCTTGGAATGGTGGTACGACCATGGAGTTCCTCTCGCCTTTCCTGTTGAGAGTGCCTCCTCTTGAGATGCGACGGGAACGCCGGGAATTCTTTCCCGTTGAAAGCAGGGAAAGGATCCCTCATCTCGAGCTACGAGGGGGAAACGGGGCTCCTCTGGATGTGGGCGGGACCATCGTGCTTCCTCTCTAGTGGAGACGGGTATGGCGGTGAACTTCTTGAGTTGCAGCAAGGGTGTGAAAGACCCTTTCGAAGTTCCAGAGGTTAGGTGTCATTAGTCTCCAGAGGCCTCATCGGAAATAGGCCTCATCTCGCCTGGAAGGTAGAACTTCCTGGATTTTCTCGAGTTGCGGCAGGTGTTCTCGAGTTACGACGGGGACCTCAGGGACCCGCCCTGGTGGCCTCAGGAGAGGCCAGTCCCTAGGCGAGTTGCTAGGGGGTCTCTCGGGATTCCTCTCCCGTTGATACCGGGGCCAAAAACCTTGTGTGGAGTCAGGGCTGGAACCGAGGATTCCTCTCATGGGCTGACATGGATCTTTGGGTACTTCTGGAGTCTCCCCAGGGGAGTCAGGCCTCGTCTCGAGTGGGGGCATGCACGTGCGCTTTCCTTCCAGGCTGTAGCAGCAATGTGACGCTTCCCGTCGCGTGGATCAAAGGATCTGTGGTTTTCCCTCGAGGCTTTCCCTCGAGGCTTTCCCACAGGGCTGTCCCACGTGCCACCGTGGTGTGAGTCAATCCTGGGCGTGAAAGATGAGCCAGTGCAGGGCAAAGAGGTTCCTCTGGAATGGACTGAGACATCTGGGGGACTCTTGGAATGGTGGTACGACCATGGAGTTCCTCTCGCCTTTCCTGTTGAGAGTGCCTCCTCTTGAGATGCGACGGGAACGCCGGGAATTCTTTCCCGTTTAAAGCAGGGAAAGGATCCCTCATCTCGAGCTACGAGGGGGAAACGGGGCTCCTCTGGATGTGGGCGGGACCATCGTGCTTCCTCTCTAGTGGAGACGGGTATGGTGGTGAACTTCTTGAGTTGCAGCAAGGCTGTGAAAGACCCTTTCGAAGTTCCAGAGGTAAGGTGTCATTAGTCTCCAGACGCCTCATCGGAAATAGGCCTCATTTCGCCTGGAAGGGAGAACTTCCTGGATTTTCTCGAGTTGCGGCAGGTGTTCTCGAGTTACGACGGGGACCTCAGGGACCCGCCCTGGTGGCCTCAGGAGAGGCCAGTCCCTATGCGAGTTGCTAGGGGGCCTCTCGGGATTCCTCTCCCGTCGATACCGGGGCCAAAAACCTTGTGTGGAGTCAGGGCCGGAAACGAGGATTCCTCTCAGGGGCTGACATGGATCTTTGGGTACTTCTGGAGTCTCCCCAGGGGAGTCAGGCCTCGTCTCGAGTGGGGGCATGCACGTGCACTTTCCTTCCAGGCTGTAGCAGCAATGTCACGCTTCCCGTCGCGTGGATCAAATGATGTGTGGTTTTCCCTCGAGGCTTTCCCACAGGGCTGTCCCACGTGCCACCGTGGTGTGAGTCGATCCTCGGCGTGAAAGATGAGCCAGTGCAGGGCAAAGAGGTTCCTCTGGAATGGACTGAGACATCTGGGGGACTCTTGGAATGGTGGTACGACCATGGAGTTCCTCTCGCCTTTCCTGTTGAGAGTGCCTCCTCTTGAGATGCGACGGGAACGCCGGGAATTTTTTGCCGTTGAAAGCAGGGAAAGGATCCCTCATCTCGAGCTACAAGGGGGAAACGGGGCTCCTCTGGATGTGGGCGGGACCATCGTGCTTTCTCTCGAGTGGAGACGGGTATGGCGGTGAACTTCTTGAGTTGCAGCAAGGGTGTGAAAGACCCTTTCGAAGTTCCAGAGGTTAGGTGTCATTAGTCTCCAGACGCCTCATCGGAAATAGGCCTCATCTCGCCTGGAAGGGAGAACTTCCTTGATTTTCTCGAGTTGCGGCAGGTGTTCTCGAGTTACGACGGGGACCTCAGGGACCCGCCCTGTTGGCCTCAGGAGAGGCCAGTCCCTATGCGTGTTGCTAGGGGGCCCCTCGGGATTCCTCTCCCGTCGATACCGGGGCCAAAAACCTTGTGTGGAGTCAGGGCCGGAACCGAGGATTCCTCTCAGGGACTGATATGGATCTTTGGGTACTTCTGGAGTCTCGCCAGGGGAGACAGGCCTCGTCTCGTGTGGGGGCATGCACGTGCACTTTCCTTCCAGGCTGTAGCAGCAATGTCACGCTTCCCGTCGCGTGGATCAAAGGATCTGCGGTTTTCGCTCGAGGCTTTCCCTCGAGGCTTTCCCACAGGGCTGTCCCACGTGACACCGTGGTGTGAGTCGATTCTCGGCGTGAAAAATGAGCCAGTGCAGGGCAAAGAGGTTCCTCTGGAATGGACTGAGACATCTGGGGGACTCTTGGAATGGTGGTACGACCATGGAGTTCCTCTCGCCTTTCCTGTTGAGAGTGCCTCCTCTTGAGATGCGACGGGAACGCCGGGATTTCTTTCCCGTTGAAAGCAGGGAAAGGATCCCTCATCTCGAGCTACGAGGGGGAAACGGGGCTCCTCTGGATGTGGGCGGGACCATCCTGCTTCCTCTTGAGTGGACACGGGTATGGCGGTGAACTTCTTGAGTTGCAGCAAGGGTGTGAAAGACACTTTCGAAGTTCCAGAGGTTAGGTGTCATTAGTCTCCAGACGCCTCATCGGAAATAGGCCTCATCTCGCCTGGAAGGGAGAACTTCCTGGATTTTCTCGATTTGCGGCAGGTGTTCTCGAGTTACGACGGGGACCTCAGGGACCCGCCCTGGTGGCCTCAGGAGAGGCCAGTCCCCATGCGAGTTGTTAGGGGGCCTCTCGGGATTCCTCTCCCGTCGATACCGGGGCCAAAAACCTTGTGTGGAGTCAGGGCCGGAACCGAGGATTCCTCTCAGGGGCTGACATGGATCTTTGGGTACTTCTGGAGTCTCCCCAGGGGAGTCAGGCCTCGTCTTGAGTGGGGGCATGCGCGTGCGCTTTCCTTCCAGGCTTTAGCAGCAATGTCACGCTTCCCGTCGCTTGGATTAAAGGATCTGTGGTTTTCCCTCGAGGCTTTCCCTCGAGGCTTTCCCACAGGGCTGTCCCACGTGCCACCGTGGTGTGAGTCGATCCTCGGCGTGAAAGATGAGCCAGTGCAGGGCAAAGAGGTTCCTCTGGAATGGACTGAGACATCTGGGGGACTCTTGGAATGGTGGTACGACCATGGAGTTCCTCTCGCCTTTCCTGTTTAGAGTGCCTCCTCTTGAGATGCGACGGGAACGCCGGGAATTCTTTCCCGTTGAAAGCAGGGAAAGGATCCCTCATCTCGAGCTACGAGGGGGAAACGGGGCTCCTCTGGATGTGGGCGGGACCACCGTGCTTCCTCTCGAGTGGAGACGGGTATGGCGGTGAACTTCTTGAGTTGCAGCAAGGGTGTGAAAGACCCTTTCGAAGTTCCAGAGGTTTGGTGTCATTAGTCTCCAGAGGCCTCATCGGAAATAGGCCTCATCTCGCCTGGAAGGGAGAACTTCCTGGATTTTCTCGAGTTGCGGCAGGTGTTCTCGAGTTACGACGGGGACCTCAGGGACCCGCCCTGGTGGCCTCCGGAGAGGCCAGTCCCCATGCGAGTTGCTAGGGGGCCTCTCGGGATTCCTCTCCCGTCGATACCGGGGCCAAAAACCTTGTGTGGAGTCAGGGCCGGAACCGAGGATTCCTCTCAGGGGCTGACATGCATCTTTGGGTACTTCTGGAGTCTCCCCAGTGGAGTCAGGCCTCGTCTCGAGTGGGGGCATGCACGTGCGCTTTCCTTCCAGGCTGTAGCAGCAATGTCACGCTTCCCGTCGCTTGGATCAAAGGATCTGTGGTTTTCCCTCGAGGCTTTCCCTCGAGGCTTTCCCACAGGGCTGTCCCACGTGCCACCGTGGTGTGAGTCGATCCTCGGCGTGAAAGATGAGCCAGTGCAGGGCAAAGAGCTTCCTCTGGAATGGACTGAGACATCTGGGGGACTCTTGGAATGGTGGTACGACCATGGAGTTCCTCTCGCCTTTCCTGTTGAGAGTGCCTCCTCTTGAGATGCGACGGGAACGCAGGGAATTCTTTCCCGTTGAAAGCAGGGAAGGGATCCCTCATCTCGAGCTACGAGGGGGAAACGGGGCTCCTCTGGATGTGGGCGGGACCATCGTACTTCCTCTCGAGTGGAGACGGGTATGGCGGTGAACTTCTTGAGTTGCACCAAGGGTGTGAAAGACCCTTTCGAAGTTCCAGAGGTTTGGTGTCATTAGTCTCCAGACGCCTCATCGGAAATAGGCCTCATCTCGCCTGGAAGGGAGAACTTCCTGGATTTTCTCGAGTTGCGGCAGGTGTTCTCGAGTTACGACGGGGACCTCAGGGACCCGCCCTGGTGGCCTCAGGAGAGGCCAGTCCCCATGCGAGTTGCTAGGGGGCCTCTCGGGATTCCTCTCCCGTCGATACCGGGGCCAAAAACCTTGTGTGGAGTCAGGGCCGGAACCGAGGATTCCTCTCAGGGGCTGACATGGATCGTTGGGTACTTCTGGAGTCTCCCCAGTGGAGTCAGACCTCGTCTCGAGTGGGGGCATGCACGTGCGCTTTCCTTCCATGCTTTAGCAGCAATGTCACGCTTCCCGTCGCGTGGATCAAAGGATCTGTGGTTTTCCCTCGAGGCTTTCCCTCGAGGCTTTCCCACAGGGCTGTCCCACGTGCCACCGTGGTGTGAGTCGATCCTCGGCGTGAAAGATGAGCCAGTGCAGGGCAAAGAGGTTCCTCAGGAATGGACTGAGACATCTGGGGGACTCTTGGAATGGTGGTACGACCATGGAGTTCCTCTCGCCTTTCCTGTTGAGAGTGCCTCCTCTTGAGATGCGACGGGAACGCCGGGAATTCTTTCCCGTTGAAAGCAGGGAAAGGATCCCTCATCTCGAGCACCGAGGGGAAAACGGGGCTCCTCTGGATGTGGGCGGGACCATCGTGCTTCCTCTCGAGTGGAGACGGGTATGGCGGAGAACTTCTTGAGTTGCAGCAAGGGTGTGAAAGACCCTTTCGAAGTTCCAGAGGTTGGGTGTCATTAGTCTCCAGACGCCTCATCGGAAATAGGCCTCATCTCGCCTGGAAGGGAGAACTTCCTGGATTTTCTCGAGTTGCGGCAGGTGTTCTAAAGTTACGACGGGGAACTCAGGGACCCGCCCTGGTGGCCTCAGGAGAGGCCAGTCCCCATGCGAGTTGCTAGGGGGCCTCTCGGGATTTCTCTCCCGTCGATACCGGGGCCAAAAACCTTGAGTGGAGTCAGGGCCGGAACCGAGGATTCCTCTCAGGGGCTGACATGGATCTTTGGGTACTTCTGGAGTCTCCCCAGGGGAGTCAGGCCTCGTCTCGAGTGGGGGCATGCACGTGCGCTTTCCTTCCAGGCTGTAGCAGCAATGTTACGCTTCCCGTCACGTGCATCAAAGGATCTGTGGTTTTCCCTCGAGGCTTTCCCTCGAGGCTTTCCCACAGGGCTGTCCCACGTGCCACCGTGGTGTGAGTCGATCCTCGGCGTGAAAGATGAGCCAGTGCAGGGCAAAGAGTTTCCTCTGGAATGGACTGAGACATCTGGGGGACTCTTGGAATGGTGGTACGACCATGGAGTTCCTCTCGCCTTTCCTGTTGAGAGTGCCTCCTCTTGATATGCGACGGGAACGCCGGGAATTCTTTCCCGTTGAAAGCAGGGAAAGGATCCCTCATCTCGAGCTACGAGGGGGAAACGGGGCTCCTCTGGATGTGGGCGGGACCATCGTGCTTCCTCTCGAGTGGAGACGGGTATGGCGGTGAACTTCTTGAGTTGCAGCAAGGGTGTGAAAGACCCTTTCGAAGTTCCAGAGGTTAGGTGTCATTAGTCTCCAGACGCCTCATCGGAAATAGGCCTCATCTCGCCTGGAAGGGAGAACTTCCTTGATTTTCTCGAGTTGCGGCAGGTGTTCTCGAGTTACGACGGGGACCTCAGGGACCCGCCCTGTTGGCCTCAGGTGAGGCCAGTCCCTATGCGTGTTGCTAGGGGGCCCCTCGGGATTCCTCTCCCGTCGATACCGGGGCCAAAAACCTTGTGTGGAGTCAGGGCCGGAACCGAGGATTCCTCTCAGGGACTGATATGGATCTTTGGGTACTTCTGGAGTCTCGCCAGGGGAGACAGGTCTCGTCTCGTGTGGGGGCATGCACGTGCACTTTCCTTCCAGGCTGTAGCAGCAATGTCACGCTTCCCGTCGCGTGGATCAAAGGATCTGCGGTTTTCCCTCGAGGCTTTCCCTCGAGGCTTTCCCACAGGGCTGTCCCACGTGACACCGTGGTGTGAGTCGATTCTCGGCGTGAAAAATGAGCCAGTGCAGGGCAAAGAGGTTCCTCTGGAATGGACTGAGACATCTGTGGGACTCTTGGAATGGTGGTACGACCATGGAGTTCCTCTCACCTTTCCTGTTGAGAGTGCCTCCTCTTGAGATGCGACGGGAACGCCGGGAATTCGTTCCCGTTGAAAGCAGGGAAAGGATCCCTCATCTCGAGCTACGAGGGGGAAACGGGGCTCCTCTGGATGTGGGCGGGACCATCGTGCTTCCTCTCGAGTGGAGACGGGTATGGCGGTGAACTTCTTGAGTTGCAGCAAGGGTGTGAAAGACCCTTTCGAAGTTCCAGAGGTTAGGTGTCATTAGTCTCCAGAGGCCTCATCGGAAATAGGCCTCATCTCGCCTGGAAGGGAGAACTTCCTGGATTTTCTCGAGTTGCGGCAGGTGTTCTCGAGTTTCGACGGGGACCTCAGGGACCCGCCCTGGTGGCCTCAGGAGAGGCCAGTCCCCATGCGAGTTGCTAGGGGGTCTCTCGGGATTCCTCTCCCGTCGATACCGGGGCCAAAAAGCTTGTGTGGAGTCAGGGCCGGACCCGAGGATTCTTCTCAGGGGCTGACATGGATCTTTGGGTACTTCTGGAGTCTCCCCAGGGGAGTCAGGCCTCGTCTCGAGTGGGGCATGCATGTGCGCTTTCCTTCCAGGCTGTAGCAGCAATGTCACGCTTCCCGTCGCGTGGATCAAAGGATCTGTGGTTTTCCCTCGAGGCTTTCCCTCGAGGCTTTCCCACAGGGCTGTCCCACGTGCCACCGTGGTGTGAGTCGATCCTCGGCGTGAAAGATGAGCCAGTGCAGGGCAAAGAGGTTCCTCTGAAATGGACTGAGACATCTGGGGGACTCTTGGAATGGTGGTACGACCATGGAGTTCCTCTCGCCTTTCCTGTTGAGAGTGCCTCCTCTTGAGATGCGACGGGAACGCCGGGAATTCTTTCCCGTTGAAAGCAGGGAAAGGATCCCTCATCTCGAGCTACGAGGGGGAAACGGGGCTCCTCTGGATGTGGGCGGGACCATCGTGCTTCCTCTCGAGTGGAGACGGGTATGGCGGTGAACTTCTTGAGTTGCAGCAAGGGTGTGAAAGACCCTTTCGAAGTTCCAGAGGTTAGGTGTCATTAGTCTCCAGAGGCCTCATCGGAAATAGGCCTCATCTCGCCTGGAAGGGAGAACTTCCTGGATTTTCTCGAGTTGCGGCAGGTGTTCTCGAGTTACGACGGGGACCTCAGGGACCCGCCCTGGTGGCCTCAGGAGAGGCCAGTCCCCATGCGAGTTGCTAGGGGGCCTCTCGGGATTCCTCTCCCGTCGATACCGGGGCCAAAAACCTTGTGTGGAGTCAGGGCCGGAACCGAGGATTCCTCTCAGGGGCTGACATGGATCTTTGGGTACTTCTGGAGTCTCCCCAGGGGAGTCAGGCCTCGTCTCGAGTGGGGGCATGCACGTGCGCTTTCCTTCCAGGCTGTAGCAGCAATGTCACGCTTCCCGTCGCGTGGATCAAAGGATCTGTGGTTTTCACTCGAGGCTTTCCCTCGAGGCTTTCCCACAGGGCTGTCCCACGTGCCACCGTGGTGTGAGTCAATCCTGGGCGTGAAAGATGAGCCAGTGCAGGGCAAAGAGGTTCCTCTGGAATGGACTGAGACATCTGGGGGACTCTTGGAATGGTGGTACGACCATGGAGTTCCTCTCGCCTTTCCTGTTGAGAGTGCCTCCTCTTGAGATGCGACGGGAACGCCGGGAATTCTTTCCCGTTTAAAGCAGGGAAAGGATCCCTCATCTCGAGCTACGAGGGGGAAACGGGGCTCCTCTGGATGTGGGCGGGAACATCGTGCTTCCTCTCTAGTGGAGACGGGTATGGTGGTGAACTTCTTGAGTTGCAGCAAGGCTGTGAAAGACCCTTTCGAAGTTCCAGAGGTAAGGTGTCATTAGTCTCCAGACGCCTCATCGGAAATAGGCCTCATCTCGCCTGGAAGGGAGAACTTCCTGGATTTTCTCGAGTTGCGGCAGGTGTTCTCGAGTTACGACGGGGACCTCAGGGACCCGCCCTGGTGGCCTCAGGAGAGGCCAGTCCCTATGCGAGTTGCTAGGGGGCCTCTCGGGATTCCTCTCCCGTCGATACCGGGGCAAAAAACCTTGTGTGGAGTCAGGGCCGGAACCGAGGATTCCTCTCAGGGGCTGACATGGATCTTTGGGTACTTCTGGAGTCTCCCCAGGGGAGTCAGGCCTCGTCTCGAGTGGGGGCATGCACGTGCACTTTCCTTCCAGGCTGTAGCAGCAATCTCACGCTTCCCGTCGCTTGGATCAAATGATGTGTGGTTTTCCCTCGAGGCTTTCCCACAGGGCTGTCCCACGTGCCACCGTGGTGTGAGTCGATCCTCGGCGTGAAAGATGAGCCAGTGCAGGGCAAAGAGGTTCCTCTGGAATGGACTGAGACATCTGGGGGACTCTTGGAATGGTGGTACGACCATGGAGTTCCTCTCGCCTTTCCTGTTGAGAGTGCCTCCTCTTGATATGCGACGGGAACGCCGGGAATTCTTTCCCGTTGAAAGCAGGGAAAGGATCCCTCATCTCGAGCTACGAGGGGGAAACGGGGCTCCTCTGGATGTGGGCGGGACCATCGTGCTTCCTCTCGAGTGGAGACGGGTATGGCGGTGAACTTCTTGAGTTGCAGCAAGGGTGTGAAAGACCCTTTCGAAGTTCCAGAGGTTAGGTGTCATTAGTCTCCAGACGCCTCATCGGAAATAGGCCTCATCTCGCCTGGAAGGGAGAACTTCCTTGATTTTCTCGAGTTGCGGCAGGTGTTCTCGAGTTACGACGGGGACCTCAGGGACCCGCCCTGTTGGCCTCAGGAGAGGCCAGTCCCTATGCGTGTTGCTAGGGGGCCCCTCGGGATTCCTCTCCCGTCGATACCGGGGCCAAAAACCTTGTGTGGAGTCAGGGCCGGAACCGAGGATTCCTCTCAGTGACTGATATGGATCTTTGGGTACTTCTGGAGTCTCGCCAGGGGAGACAGGCCTCGTCTCGTGTGGGGGCATGCACGTGCACTTTCCTTTCAGGCTGTAGCAGCAATGTCACGCTTCCCGTCGCGTGGATCAAAGGATCTGCGGTTTTCCTTCGAGGCTTTCCCTCGAGGCTTTCCCACAGGGCTGTCCCACGTGCCACCGTGGTGTGAGTCGATCCTCGGCGTGAAAGATGAGCCAGTGCAGGGCAAAGAGGTTCCTCTGGAATGGACTGAGACATCTGGGGGACTCTTGGAATGGTGGTACGACCATGGAGTTCCTCTCGCCTTTCCTGTTGAGAGTGCCTCCTCTTGAGATGCGACGGGAACGCCGGGAATTCTTTCCCGTTGAAAGCAGGGAAAGGATCCCTCATCTCGAGCTACGAGGGGGAAACGGGGCTCCTCTGGATGTGGGCGGGACCATCGTGCTTCCTCTCGAGTGGAGACGGGTATGGCGGTGAACTTCTTGAGTTGCAGCAAGGGTGTGAAAGACCCTTTCGAAGTTCCAGAGGTTTGGTGTCATTAGTCTCCAGAGGCCTCATCGGAAATAGGCCTCATCTCGCCTGGAAGGGAGAACTTCCTGGATTTTCTCGAGTTGCGGCAGGTGTTCTCGAGTTACGACGGGGACCTCAGGGACCCGCCCTGGTGGCCTCAGGAGAGGCCAGTCCCCATGCGAGTTGCTAGGGGGCCTCTCGGGATTCCTCTCCCGTCGATACCGGGGCCAAAAACCTTGTGTGGAGTCAGGGCTGGAACCGAGGATTCCTCTCAGGGGCTGACATGGATCTTTGGGTACTTCTGGAGTCTCCCCAGGGGAGTCAGGCCTGGTCTCGAGTGGGGGCATGCACGTGCACTTTCCTTCCAGGCTGTAGCAGCAATGTCACGCTTCCCGTCGCGTGGATCAAAGGATCTGTGGTTTTCCCTCGAGGCTTTCCCACAGGGCTGTCCCACGTGCCACCGTGGTGTCAGTCGATCCTCGGCGTGAAAGATGAGCCAGTGCAGGGCAAAGAGGTTCCTCTGGAATGGACTGAGACATCTGGGGTACTCTTGGAATGGTGGTACGACCATGGAGTTCCTCTCGCCTTTCCTGTTGAGAGTGCCTCCTCTTGAGATGCGACGGGAACGCCGGGAATTCTTTCCCGTTGAAAGCAGGGAAAGGATCCCTCATCTCGAGCTACGAGGGGGAAACGGGGCTCCTCTGGATGTGGGCGGGACCATCGTGCTTCCTCTCGAGTGGAGACGGGTATGGCGGTGAACTTCTTGAGTTGCAGCAAGGGTGTGAAAGACCCTTTCGAAGTTCCAGAGGTTTGGTGTCATTAGTCTCCAGAGGCCTCATCGGAAATAGGCCTCATCTCGCCTGGAAGGGAGAACTTCCTGGATTTTCTCGAGTTGCGGCAGGTGTTCTCGAGTTACGACGGGGACCTCAGGGACCCGCCCTGGTGGCCTCAGGAGAGGCCAGTCCCCATGCGAGTTGCTAGGGGGCCTCTCGGGATTCCTCTCCCGTCGATACCGGGGCCAATAACCTTGTGTGGAGTCAGGGCCGGAACCGAGGATTCCTCTCAGGGGCTGACATGGATCTTTGGGTACTTCTGGAGTCTCCCCAGGGGAGTCAGGCCTCGTCTCGAGTGGGGGCATGCACGTGCGCTTTCCTTCCAGGCTGTAGCAGCAATGTCACGCTTCCCGTCGCGTGGATCAAAGGATCTGTGGTTTTCCCTCGAGGCTTTCCCTCGAGGCTTTCCCACAGGGCTGTCCCACGTGCCAACGTGGTGTGAGTCAATCCTGGGCGTGAAAGATGAGCCAGTGCAGGGCAAAGAGGTTCCTCTGGAATGGACTGAGACATCTGGGGGACTCTTGGAATGGTGGTACGACCATGGAGTTCCTCTCGCCTTTCCTGTTGAGAGTGCCTCCTCTTGAGATGCGACGGGAACGCCGGGAATTCTTTCCCGTTTAAAGCAGGGAAAGGATCCCTCATCTCGAGCTACGAGGGGGAAACGGGGCTCCTCTGGATGTGGGCGGGAACATCGTGCTTCCTCTCTAGTGGAGACGGGTATGGTGGTGAACTTCTTGAGTTGCAGCAAGGCTGTGAAAGACCCTTTCGAAGTTCCAGAGGTAAGGTGTCATTAGTCTCCAGACGCCTCATCGGAAATAGGCCTCATCTCGCCTGGAAGGGAGAACTTCCTGGATTTTCTCGAGTTGCGGCAGGTGTTCTCGAGTTACGACGGGGACCTCAGGGACCCGCCCTGGTGGCCTCAGGAGAGGCCAGTCCCTATGCGAGTTGCTAGGGGGCCTCTCGGGATTCCTCTCCCGTCGATACCGGGGCAAAAAACCTTGTGTGGAGTCAGGGCCGGAACCGAGGATTCCTCTCAGGGGCTGACATGGATCTTTGGGTACTTCTGGAGTCTCCCCAGGGGAGTCAGGCCTCGTCTCGAGTGGGGGCATGCACGTGCACTTTCCTTCCAGGCTGTAGCAGCAATGTCACGCTTCCCGTCGCTTGGATCAAATGATGTGTGGTTTTCCCTCGAGGCTTTCCCACAGGGCTGTCCCACGTGCCACCGTGGTGTGAGTCGATCCTCGGCGTGAAAGATGAGCCAGTGCAGGGCAAAGAGGTTCCTCTGGAATGGACTGAGACATCTGGGGGACTCTTGGAATGGTGGTACGACCATGGAGTTCCTCTCGCCTTTCCTGTTGAGAGTGCCTCCTCTTGATATGCGACGGGAACGCCGGGAATTCTTTCCCGTTGAAAGCAGGGAAAGGATCCCTCATCTCGAGCTACGAGGGGGAAACGGGGCTCCTCTGGATGTGGGCGGGACCATCGTGCTTCCTCTCGAGTGGAGACGGGTATGGCGGTGAACTTCTTGAGTTGCAGC
The DNA here is from genome assembly GCF_032405125.1 of Capricornis sumatraensis. Lineage (NCBI taxonomy): Eukaryota > Metazoa > Chordata > Mammalia > Artiodactyla > Bovidae > Capricornis > Capricornis sumatraensis. The sequence goes on from NW_027184613.1 coordinate 5,822,498, forward strand.
AAGGGTGTGAAAGACCCTTTCGAAGTTCCAGAGGTTAGGTGTCATTAGTCTCCAGACGCCTCATCGGAAATAGGCCTCATCTCGCCTGGAAGGGAGAACTTCCTTGATTTTCTCGAGTTGCGGCAGGTGTTCTCGAGTTACGACGGGGACCTCAGGGACCCGCCCTGTTGGCCTCAGGAGAGGCCAGTCCCTATGCGTGTTGCTAGGGGGCCCCTCGGGATTCCTCTCCCGTCGATACCGGGGCCAAAAACCTTGTGTGGAGTCAGGGCCGGAACCGAGGATTCCTCTCAGTGACTGATATGGATCTTTGGGTACTTCTGGAGTCTCGCCAGGGGAGACAGGCCTCGTCTCGTGTGGGGGCATGCACGTGCACTTTCCTTTCAGGCTGTAGCAGCAATGTCACGCTTCCCGTCGCGTGGATCAAAGGATCTGCGGTTTTCCTTCGAGGCTTTCCCTCGAGGCTTTCCCACAGGGCTGTCCCACGTGACACCGTGGTGTGAATCGATTCTCGGCGTGAAAAATGAGCCAGTGCAGGGCAAAGAGGTTCCTCTGGAATGGACTGAGACATCTGGGGGACTCTTGGAATGGTGGTACGACCATGGAGTTCCTCTCGCCTTTCCTGTTGAGAGTGCCTCCTCTTGAGATGCGACGGGAACGCCGGGAATTCTTTCCCGTTTAAAGCAGGGAAAGGATCCCTCATCTCGAGCTACGAGGGGGAACCGGGGCTCCTCTGGATGTGGGCGGGACCATCGTGCTTCCTCTCGAGTGGAGACGGGTATGGCGGTGACTTCTTTAGTTGCAGCAAGGGTGTGAAAGACCCTTTCGAAGTTCCAGAGGTTAGGTGTCATTAGTGTCCAGACGCCTCATCGGAAATAGGCCTCATCTCGCCTGGAATGGAGAACTTCCTTGATTTTCTCGAGTTGCGGCAGGTGTTCTCGAGTTACGACGGGGACCTCAGGGACCCGCCCTGTTGGCCTCAGGAGAGGCCAGTCCCTATGCGTGTTGCTAGGGGGCCCCTCGGGATTCCTCTCCCGTCGATACCGGGGCCAAAAACCTTGTGTGGAGTCAGGGCCGGAAACGAGGATTCCTCTCAGGGACTGATATGGATCTTTGGGTACTTCTGGAGTCTCGCCAGGGGAGACAGGCCTCGTCTCGTGTGGGGGCATGCACGTGCACTTTCCTTCCAGGCTGTAGCAGCAATGTCACGCTTCCCGTCGCGTGGATCAAAGGATCTGCGGTTTTCCCTCGAGGCTTTCCCTCGAGGCTTTCCCACAGGGCTGTCCCACGTGCCACCGTGGTGTGAGTCGATCCTCGGCGTGAAAGATGAGCCAGTGCAGGGCAAAGAGGTTCCTCTGGAATGGACTGAGACATCTGGGGGACTCTTGGAATGGTGGTACGACCATGGAGTTCCTCTCGCCTTTCCTGTTGAGAGTGCCTCCTCTTGAGATGCGACGGGAACGCCGGGAATTCTTTCCCGTTGAAAGCAGGGAAAGGATCCCTCATCTCGAGCTACGAGGGGGAAACGGGGCTCCTCTGGATGTGGGCGGGACCATCGTGCTTCCTCTCGAGTGGAGACGGGTATGGCGGTGAACTTCTTGAGTTGCAGCAAGGGTGTGAAAGACCCTTTCGAAGTTCCAGAGGTTTGGTGTCATTAGTCTCCAGAGGCCTCATCGGAAATAGGCCTCATCTCGCCTGGAAGGGAGAACTTCCTGGATTTTCTCGAGTTGCGGCAGGTGTTCTCGAGTTACGACGGGGACCTCAGGGACCCGCCCTGGTGGCCTCAGGAGAGGCCAGTCCCCATGCGAGTTGCTAGGGGGCCTCTCGGGATTCCTCTTCTGTCGATACCGGGCCCAATAACCTTGTGTGGAGTCAGGGCCGGAACCGAGGATTCCTCTCAGGGGCTGACATGGATTTTTGGGTACTTGTGGAGTCTCCCCAGGGGAGTCAGGCCTCGTCTCGAGTGGGGGCATGCACGTGCGCTTTCCTTCCAGGCTGTAGCAGCAATGTCACGCTTCCCGTGGCGTGGATCAAAGGATCTGTGGTTTTCCCTCGAGGCTTTCCCTCGAGGCTTTCCCACAGGGCTGTCCCACGTGCCACCGTGGTGTGAGTCGATCCTCGGCGTGAAAGATGAGCCAGTGCAGGGCAAAGAGGTTCCTCTGGAATGGACTGAGACATCTGGGGGACTCTTGGAATGGTGGTACGACCATGGAGATCCTCTCGCCTTTCCTGTTGAGAGTGCCTCCTATTGAGATGCGACGGGAACGCCGGGAATTCTTTCCCGTTGAAAGCAGGGAAAGGATCCCTCATCTAGAGCACCGAGGGGAAAACGGGGCTCCTCTGGATGTGGGCGGGACCATCGTGCTTCCTCTCGAGTGGAGACGGGTATGGCGGAGAACTTCTTGAGTTGCAGCAAGGGTGTGAAAGACCCTATCAAAGTTCCAGAGGTTAGGTGTCATTAGTCTCCAGACGCCTCATCGGAAATAGGCCTCATCTCGCCTGGAAGGGAGAACTTCCTGGATTTTCTCGAGTTGCGGCAGGTGTTCTCGAGTTACGACGGGGACCTCAGGGACCCGCCCTGGTGGCCTCAGGAGAGGCCAGTCCCCATGCGAGTTGCTAGGGGGCCTCTCGGGATTCCTCTCCCGTCGATACCGGGGCCAAAAACCTTGTGTGGAGTCAGGGCTGGAACCGAGGATTCCTCTCAGGGGCTGACATGGATCTTTGGGTACTTCTGGAGTCTCCCCAGGGGAGTCAGGCCTGGTCGCGAGTGGGGGCATGCACGTGCACTTTCCTTCCTGGCTGTAGCAGCAATGTCACGCTTCCCGTCGCGTGGATCAAAGGATCTGTGGTTTTCCCTCGAGGCTTTCCCACAGGGCTGTCCCACGTGCCACCGTGGTGTCAGTCGATCCTCGGCGTGAAAGATGAGCCAGTGCAGGGCAAAGAGGTTCCTCTGGAATGGACTGAGACATCTGGGGGACTCTTGGAATGGTGGTACGACCATGGAGTTCCTCTCGCCTTTCCTGTTGAGAGTGCCTCCTCTTGAGATGCGACGGGAACGCCGGGAATTCTTTCCCGTTGAAAGCAGGGAAAGGATCCCTCATCTCGAGCTACGAGGGGGAAACGGGGCTCCTCTGGATGTGGGCGGGACCATCGTGCTTCCTCTCGAGTGGAGACGGGTATGGCGGTGAACTTCTTGAGTTGCAGCAAGGGTGTGAAAGACCCTTTCGAAGTTCCAGAGGTTTGGTGTCATTAGTCTCCAGAGGCCTCATCGGAAATAGGCCTCATCTCGCCTGGAAGGGAGAACTTCCTGGATTTTCTCGAGTTGCGGCAGGTGTTCTCGAGTTACGACGGGGACCTCAGGGACCCGCCCTGGTGGCCTCAGGAGAGGCCAGTCCCCATGCGAGTTGCTAGGGGGCCTCTCGGGATTCCTCTCCCGTCGATACCGGGGCCAATAACCTTGTGTGGAGTCAGGGCCGGAACCGAGGATTCCTCTCAGGGGCTGACATGGATCTTTGGGTACTTGTGGAGTCTCCCCAGGGGAGTCAGGCCTCGTCTCGAGTGGGGGCATGCACGTGCGCTTTCCTTCCAGGCTGTAGCAGCAATGTCACGCTTCCCGTGGCGTGGATCAAAGGATCTGTGGTTTTCCCTCGAGGCTTTCCCTCGAGGCTTTCCCACAGGGCTGTCCCACGTGCCACCGTGGTGTGAGTCGATCCTCGGCGTGAAAGATGAGCCAGTGCAGGGCAAAGAGGTTCCTCTGGAATGGACTGAGACATCTGGGGGACTCTTGGAATGGTGGTACGACCATGGAGATCCTCTCGCCTTTCCTGTTGAGAGTGCCTCCTATTGAGATGCGACGGGAACGCCGGGAATTCTTTCCCGTTGAAAGCAGGGAAAGGATCCCTCATCTCGAGCACCGAGGGGAAAACGGGGCTCCTCTGGATGTGGGCGGGACCATCGTGCTTCCTCTCGAGTGGAGACGGGTATGGCGGTGAACTTCTTGAGTTGCAGCAAGGGTGTGAAAGACCCTTTCGAAGTTCCAGAGGTTAGGTGTCATTATTCTCCAGACGCCTCATCGGAAATAGGCCTCATCTCGCCTGGAAGGGAGAACTTCCTGGATTTTCTCGAGTTGCGGCAGGTGTTCTCGAGTTACGACGGGGACCTCAGGGACCCGCCCTGGTGGCCTCAGGAGAGGCCAGTCCCCATGCGAGTTGCTAGGGGGCCTCTCGGGATTCCTCTCCCGTCGATACCGGGGCCAAAAACCTTGTGTGGAGTCAGGGCTGGAACCGAGGATTCCTCTCAGGGGCTGACATGGATCTTTGGGTACTTCTGGAGTCTCCCCAGGGGAGTCAGGCCTCGTCTCGAGTGGGGGCATGCACGTGCACTTTCCTTCCAGGCTGTAGCAGCAATGTCACGCTTCCCGTCGCGTGGATCAAAGGATCTGTGGTTTTCCCTCGAGGCTTTCCCACAGGGCTGTCCCACGTGCCACCGTGGTGTGAGTCGATCCTCGGCGTGAAAGATGAGCCAGTGCAGGGCAAAGAGGTTCCTCTGGAATGGACTGAGACATCTGGGGGACTCTTGGAATGGTGGTACGACCATGGAGTTCCTCTCGCCTTTCCTGTTGAGAGTGCCTCCTCTTGAGATGCGACGGGAACGCCGGGAATTCTTTCCCGTGGAAAGCAGGGAAAGGATCCCTCATCTCGAGCTACGAGGGGGAAACGGGGCTCCTCTGGATGTGGGCGGGACCATCGTGCTTCCTCTCTAGTGGAGACGGGTATGGCGGTGAACTTCTTGAGTTGCAGCAAGGGTGTGAAAGACCCTTTCGAAGTTCCAGAGGTTAGGTGTCATTAGTCTCCAGAGGCCTCATCGGAAATTGGCCTCATCTCGCCTGGAAGGGAGAACTTCCTGGATTTTCTCGAGTTGCGGCAGGTGTTCTCGAGTTACGACGGGGACCTCAGGGACCCGCCCTGGTGGCCTCAGGAGAGGCCAGTCCCTAGGCGAGTTGCTAGGGGGCCTCTCGGGATTCCTCTCCCGTTGATACCGGGGCCAAAAACCTTGTGTGGAGTCAGGGCCGGAACCGAGGATTCCTCTCAGGGGCTGACATGGATCTTTGGGTACTTCTGGAGTCTCCCCAGGGGAGTCAGGCCTCGTCTCGAGTGGGGGCATGCACGTGCGCTTTCCTTCCAGGCTGTAGCAGCAATGTCACGCTTCCCGTGGCGTGGATCAAAGGATCTGTGGTTTTCCCTCAAGGCTTTCCCTCGAGGCTTTCCCACAGGGCTGTCCCACGTGCCACCGTGGTGTGAGTCAATCCTGGGCGTGAAAGATGAGCCAGTGCAGGGCAAAGAGGTTCCTCTGGAATGGACTGAGACATCTGGGGGATTCTTGGAATGGTGGTACAATCATGGAGTTCCTCTCGCCTTTCCTGTTGAGAGTGCCTCCTCTTGAGATGCGACGGGAACGCCGGGAATTCTTTCCCGTTGAAAGCAGGGAAAGGATCCCTCATCTCGAGCTACGAGGGGGAAACGGGGCTCCTCTGGATGTGGGCGGGACCATCGTGCTTCCTCTCTAGTGGAGACGGGTATGGTGGTGAACTTCTTGAGTTGCAGCAAGGCTGTGAAAGACCCTTTCGAAGTTCCAGAGGTAAGGTGTCATTAGTCTCCAGACGCCTCATCGGAAATAGGCCTCATTTCGCCTGGTAGGGAGAACTTGCTGGATTTTCTCGAGTTGCGGCAGGTGTTCTCGAGTTACGACGGGGACCTCAGGGACCCGCCCTGGTGGCCTCAGGAGAGGCCAGTCCCTATGCGAGTTGCTATGGGGCCTCTCGGGATTCCTCTCCCGTCGATACCGGGGCCAAAAACCTTGTGTGGAGTCAGGGCCGGAACCGAGGATTCCTCTCAGAGGCTGACATGGATCTTTGGGTACTTCTGGAGTCTCCCCAGGGGAGTCAGGCCTCGTCTCGAGTGGGGGCATGCACGTGCACTTTCCTTCCAGGCTGTAGCAGCAATGTCACGCTTCCCGTCGCGTGGATCAAATGATGTGTGGTTTTCCCTCGAGGCTTTCCCACAGGGCTGTCCCACGTGCCACCGTGGTGTGAGTCGATCCTCGGCGTGAAAGATGAGCCAGTGCAGGGCAAAGAGGTTCCTCTGGAATGGACTGAGACATCTGGGGGACTCTTGGAATGGTGGTACGACCATGGAGTTCCTCTCGCCTTTCCTGTTGAGAGTGCCTCCTCTTGAGATGCGACGGGAACGCCGGGAATTCTTTCCCGTTGAAAGCAGGGAAAGGATCCCTCATCTCGAGCTACGAGGGGGAAACGGGGCTCCTCTGGATGTGGGCGGGACCATCGTCCTTTCTCTCGAGTGGAGACGGGTATGGCGGTGAACTTCTTGAGTTGCAGCAAGGGTGTGAAAGACCCTTTCGAAGTTCCAGAGGTTAGGTGTCATTAGTCTCCAGACGCCTCATCGGAAATAGGCCTCATCTCGCCTGGAAGGGAGAACTTCCTTGATTTTCTCGAGTTGCGGCAGGTGTTCTCGAGTTACGACGGGGACCTCAGGGACCCGCCCTGTTGGCCTCAGGAGAGGCCAGTCCCTATGCGTGTTGCTAGGGGGCCCCTCGGGATTCCTCTCCCGTCGATACCGGGGCCAAAAACCTTGTGTGGAGTCAGGGCCGGAACCGAGGATTCCTCTCAGGGACTGATATGGATCTTTGGGTACCTCTGGAGACTCGCCAGGGGAGACAGGCCTCGTCTCGTGTGGGGGCATGCACGTGCACTTTCCTTCCAGGCTGTAGCAGCAATGTCACGCTTCCCGTCGCGTGGATCAAAGGATCTGCGGTTTTCCCTCGAGGCTTTCCCTCGAGGCTTTCCCACAGGGCTGTCCCACGTGACACCGTGGTGTGAGTCGATTCTCGGCGTGAAAAATGAGCCAGTGCAGGGCAAAGAGGTTCCTCTGGAATGGACTGAGACATCTGGGGGACTCTTGGAATGGTGGTACGACCATGGAGTTCCTCTCGCCTTTCCTGTTGAGAGTGCCTCCTCTTGAGATGCGACGGGAACGCCGGGAATTCTTTCCCGTTGAAAGCAGGGAAAGGATCCCTCATCTCGAGCACCGAGGGGAAAACGGGGCTCCTCTGGATGTGGGCGGGACCATCGTGCTTCCTCTCGAGTGGAGACGGGTATGGCGGAGAACTTCTTGAGTTGCAGCAAGGGTGTGAAAGACCCTTTCAAAGTTCCAGAGGTTAGGTGTCATTAGTCTCCAGACGCCTCATCGGAAATAGGCCTCATCTCGCCTGGAAGGGAGAACTTCCTGGATTTTCTCGAGTTGCGGCAGGTGTTCTTAAGTTACGACGGGGAACTCAGGGACCCGACCTGGTGGCCTCAGGAGAGGCCAGTCCCCATGCGAGTTGCTAGGGGGCCTCTCGGGATTCCTCTCCCGTCGATACCGGGGCCAAAAACCTTGAGTGGAGTCAGGGCCGGAACCGAGGATTCCTCTCAGGGGCTGACATGGATCTTTGGGTACTTCTGGAGTCTCCCCAGGGGAGTCAGGCCTGGTCGCGAGTGGGGGCATGCACGTGCACTTTCCTTCCTGGCTGTAGCAGCAATGTCACGCTTCCCGTCGCGTGGATCAAAGGATCTGTGGTTTTCCCTCGAGGCTTTCCCACAGGGCTGTCCCACGTGCCACCGTGGTGTCAGTCGATCCTCGGCGTGAAAGATGAGCCAGTGCAGGGCAAAGAGGTTCCTCTGGAATGGACTGAGACATCTGGGGGACTCTTGGAATGGTGGTACGACCATGGAGTTCCTCTCGCCTTTCCTGTTGAGAGTGCCTCCTCTTGAGATGCGACGGGAACGCCGGGAATTCTTTCCCGTTGAAAGCAGGGAAAGGATCCCTCATCTCGAGCTACGAGGGGGAAACGGGGCTCCTCTGGATGTGGGCGGGACCATCGTGCTTCCTCTCGAGTGGAGACGGGTATGGCGGTGAACTTCTTGAGTTGCAGCAAGGGTGTGAAAGACCCTTTCGAAGTTCCAGAGGTTTGGTGTCATTAGTCTCCAGAGGCCTCATCGGAAATAGGCCTCATCTCGCCTGGAAGGGAGAACTTCCTGGATTTTCTCGAGTTGCGGCAGGTGTTCTCGAGTTACGACGGGGACCTCAGGGACCCGCCCTGGTGGCCTCAGGAGAGGCCAGTCCCCATGCGAGTTGCTAGGGGGCCTCTCGGGATTCCTCTCCCGTCGATACCGGGGCCAATAACCTTGTGTGGAGTCAGGGCCGGAACCGAGGATTCCTCTCAGGGGCTGACATGGATCTTTGGGTACTTGTGGAGTCTCCCCAGGGGAGTCAGGCCTCGTCTCGAGTGGGGGCATGCACGTGCGCTTTCCTTCCAGGCTGTAGCAGCAATGTCACGCTTCCCGTGGCGTGGATCAAAGGATCTGTGGTTTTCCCTCGAGGCTTTCCCTCGAGGCTTTCCCACAGGGCTGTCCCACGTGCCACCGTGGTGTGAGTCGATCCTCGGCGTGAAAGATGAGCCAGTGCAGGGCAAAGAGGTTCCTCTGGAATGGACTGAGACATCTGGGGGACTCTTGGAATGGTGGTACGACCATGGAGATCCTCTCGCCTTTCCTGTTGAGAGTGCCTCCTATTGAGATGCGACGGGAACGCCGGGAATTCTTTCCCGTTGAAAGCAGGGAAAGGATCCCTCATCTCGAGCACCGAGGGGAAAACGGGGCTCCTCTGGATGTGGGCGGGACCATCGTGCTTCCTCTCGAGTGGAGACGGGTATGGCGGTGAACTTCTTGAGTTGCAGCAAGGGTGTGAAAGACCCTTTCGAAGTTCCAGAGGTTAGGTGTCATTATTCTCCAGACGCCTCATCGGAAATAGGCCTCATCTCGCCTGGAAGGGAGAACTTCCTGGATTTTCTCGAGTTGCGGCAGGTGTTCTCGAGTTACGACGGGGACCTCAGGGACCCGCCCTGGTGGCCTCAGGAGAGGCCAGTCCCCATGCGAGTTGCTAGGGGGCCTCTCGGGATTCCTCTCCCGTCGATACCGGGGCCAAAAACCTTGTGTGGAGTCAGGGCTGGAACCGAGGATTCCTCTCAGGGGCTGACATGGATCTTTGGGTACTTCTGGAGTCTCCCCAGGGGAGTCAGGCCTCGTCTCGAGTGGGGGCATGCACGTGCACTTTCCTTCCAGGCTGTAGCAGCAATGTCACGCTTCCCGTCGCGTGGATCAAAGGATCTGTGGTTTTCCCTCGAGGCTTTCCCACAGGGCTGTCCCACGTGCCACCGTGGTGTGAGTCGATCCTCGGCGTGAAAGATGAGCCAGTGCAGGGCAAAGAGGTTCCTCTGGAATGGACTGAGACATCTGGGGGACTCTTGGAATGGTGGTACGACCATGGAGTTCCTCTCGCCTTTCCTGTTGAGAGTGCCTCCTCTTGAGATGCGACGGGAACGCCGGGAATTCTTTCCCGTGGAAAGCAGGGAAAGGATCCCTCATCTCGAGCTACGAGGGGGAAACGGGGCTCCTCTGGATGTGGGCGGGACCATCGTGCTTCCTCTCTAGTGGAGACGGGTATGGCGGTGAACTTCTTGAGTTGCAGCAAGGGTGTGAAAGACCCTTTCGAAGTTCCAGAGGTTAGGTGTCATTAGTCTCCAGAGGCCTCATCGGAAATTGGCCTCATCTCGCCTGGAAGGGAGAACTTCCTGGATTTTCTCGAGTTGCGGCAGGTGTTCTCGAGTTACGACGGGGACCTCAGGGACCCGCCCTGGTGGCCTCAGGAGAGGCCAGTCCCTAGGCGAGTTGCTAGGGGGCCTCTCGGGATTCCTCTCCCGTTGATACCGGGGCCAAAAACCTTGTGTGGAGTCAGGGCCGGAACCGAGGATTCCTCTCAGGGGCTGACATGGATCTTTGGGTACTTCTGGAGTCTCCCCAGGGGAGTCAGGCCTCGTCTCGAGTGGGGGCATGCACGTGCGCTTTCCTTCCAGGCTGTAGCAGCAATGTCACGCTTCCCGTGGCGTGGATCAAAGGATCTGTGGTTTTCCCTCAAGGCTTTCCCTCGAGGCTTTCCCACAGGGCTGTCCCACGTGCCACCGTGGTGTGAGTCAATCCTGGGCGTGAAAGATGAGCCAGTGCAGGGCAAAGAGGTTCCTCTGGAATGGACTGAGACATCTGGGGGATTCTTGGAATGGTGGTACAATCATGGAGTTCCTCTCGCCTTTCCTGTTGAGAGTGCCTCCTCTTGAGATGCGACGGGAACGCCGGGAATTCTTTCCCGTTGAAAGCAGGGAAAGGATCCCTCATCTCGAGCTACGAGGGGGAAACGGGGCTCCTCTGGATGTGGGCGGGACCATCGTGCTTCCTCTCTAGTGGAGACGGGTATGGTGGTGAACTTCTTGAGTTGCAGCAAGGCTGTGAAAGACCCTTTCGAAGTTCCAGAGGTAAGGTGTCATTAGTCTCCAGACGCCTCATCGGAAATAGGCCTCATTTCGCCTGGTAGGGAGAACTTGCTGGATTTTCTCGAGTTGCGGCAGGTGTTCTCGAGTTACGACGGGGACCTCAGGGACCCGCCCTGGTGGCCTCAGGAGAGGCCAGTCCCTATGCGAGTTGCTATGGGGCCTCTCGGGATTCCTCTCCCGTCGATACCGGGGCCAAAAACCTTGTGTGGAGTCAGGGCCGGAACCGAGGATTCCTCTCAGAGGCTGACATGGATCTTTGGGTACTTCTGGAGTCTCCCCAGGGGAGTCAGGCCTCGTCTCGAGTGGGGGCATGCACGTGCACTTTCCTTCCAGGCTGTAGCAGCAATGTCACGCTTCCCGTCGCGTGGATCAAATGATGTGTGGTTTTCCCTCGAGGCTTTCCCACAGGGCTGTCCCACGTGCCACCGTGGTGTGAGTCGATCCTCGGCGTGAAAGATGAGCCAGTGCAGGGCAAAGAGGTTCCTCTGGAATGGACTGAGACATCTGGGGGACTCTTGGAATGGTGGTACGACCATGGAGTTCCTCTCGCCTTTCCTGTTGAGAGTGCCTCCTCTTGAGATGCGACGGGAACGCCGGGAATTCTTTCCCGTTGAAAGCAGGGAAAGGATCCCTCATCTCGAGCTACGAGGGGGAAACGGGGCTCCTCTGGATGTGGGCGGGACCATCGTCCTTTCTCTCGAGTGGAGACGGGTATGGCGGTGAACTTCTTGAGTTGCAGCAAGGGTGTGAAAGACCCTTTCGAAGTTCCAGAGGTTAGGTGTCATTAGTCTCCAGACGCCTCATCGGAAATAGGCCTCATCTCGCCTGGAAGGGAGAACTTCCTTGATTTTCTCGAGTTGCGGCAGGTGTTCTCGAGTTACGACGGGGACCTCAGGGACCCGCCCTGTTGGCCTCAGGAGAGGCCAGTCCCTATGCGTGTTGCTAGGGGGCCCCTCGGGATTCCTCTCCCGTCGATACCGGGGCCAAAAACCTTGTGTGGAGTCAGGGCCGGAACCGAGGATTCCTCTCAGGGACTGATATGGATCTTTGGGTACCTCTGGAGACTCGCCAGGGGAGACAGGCCTCGTCTCGTGTGGGGGCATGCACGTGCACTTTCCTTCCAGGCTGTAGCAGCAATGTCACGCTTCCCGTCGCGTGGATCAAAGGATCTGCGGTTTTCCCTCGAGGCTTTCCCTCGAGGCTTTCCCACAGGGCTGTCCCACGTGACACCGTGGTGTGAGTCGATTCTCGGCGTGAAAAATGAGCCAGTGCAGGGCAAAGAGGTTCCTCTGGAATGGACTGAGACATCTGGGGGACTCTTGGAATGGTGGTACGACCATGGAGTTCCTCTCGCCTTTCCTGTTGAGAGTGCCTCCTCTTGAGATGCGACGGGAACGCCGGGAATTCTTTCCCGTTGAAAGCAGGGAAAGGATCCCTCATCTCGAGCACCGAGGGGAAAACGGGGCTCCTCTGGATGTGGGCGGGACCATCGTGCTTCCTCTCGAGTGGAGACGGGTATGGCGGAGAACTTCTTGAGTTGCAGCAAGGGTGTGAAAGACCCTTTCAAAGTTCCAGAGGTTAGGTGTCATTAGTCTCCAGACGCCTCATCGGAAATAGGCCTCATCTCGCCTGGAAGGGAGAACTTCCTGGATTTTCTCGAGTTGCGGCAGGTGTTCTTAAGTTACGACGGGGAACTCAGGGACCCGACCTGGTGGCCTCAGGAGAGGCCAGTCCCCATGCGAGTTGCTAGGGGGCCTCTCGGGATTCCTCTCCCGTCGATACCGGGGCCAAAAACCTTGAGTGGAGTCAGGGCCGGAACCGAGGATTCCTCTCAGGGGCTGACATGGATATTTGGGTACTTGTGGAGTCTCCCCAGGGGAGTCAGGCCTCGTCTCGAGTGGGGGCATGCACGTGCGCTTTCCTTCCAGGCTGTAGCAGCAATGTCACGCTTCCCGTCACGTGGATCAAAGGATCTGTGGTTTTCCCTCGAGGCTTTCCCTCGAGGCTTTCCCACAGGGCTGTCCCACGTGCCACCGTGGTGTGAGTCGATCCTCGGCGTGAAAGATGAGCCAGTGCAGGGCAAAGAGTTTCCTCTGGAATGGACTGAGACATCTGGGGGACTCTTGGAATGGTGGTACGACCATGGAGTTCCTCTCGCCTTTCCTGTTGAGAGTGCCTCCTCTTGATATGCGACGGGAACGCCGGGAATTCTTTCCCGTTGAAAGCAGGGAAAGGATCCCTCATCTCGAGCTACGAGGGGGAAACGGGGCTCCTCTGGATGTGGGCGGGACCATCGTGCTTCCTCTCGAGTGGAGACGGGTATGGCGGTGAACTTCTTGAGTTGCAGCAAGGGTGTGAAAGACCCTTTCGAAGTTCCAGAGGTTAGGTGTCATTAGTCTCCAGACGCCTCATCGGAAATAGGCCTCATCTCGCCTGGAAGGGAGAACTTCCTGGATTTTCTCGAGTTGCGGCAGGTGTTCTCGAGTTACGACGGGGACCTCAGGGACCCGCCCTGGTGGCCTCAGGAGAGGCCAGTCCCCATGCGAGTTGCTAGGGGGCCTCTCGGGATTCCTCTCCCGTCGATACCGGGGCCAAAAACCTTGTGTGGAGTCAGGGCTGGAACCGAGGATTCCTCTCAGGGGCTGACATGGATCTTTGGGTACTTCTGGAGTCTCCCCAGGGGAGTCAGGCCTCGTCTCGAGTGGGGGCATGCACGTGCACTTTCCTTCCAGGCTGTAGCAGCAATGTCACGCTTCCCGTCGCGTGGATCAAAGGATCTGTGGTTTTCCCTCGAGGCTTTCCCACAGGGCTGTCCCACGTGCCACCGTGGTGTGAGTCGATCCTCGGCGTGAAAGATGAGCCAGTGCAGGGCAAAGAGGTTCCTCTGGAATGGACTGAGACATCTGGGGGACTCTTGGAATGGTGGTACGACCATGGAGTTCCTCTCGCCTTTCCTGTTGAGAGTGCCTCCTCTTGAGATGCGACGGGAACTCCGGGAATTCTTTCCCGTTGAAAGCAGGGAAAGGATCCCTCATCTCGAGCTACGAGGGGGAAACGGGGCTCCTCTGGATGTGGGCGGGACCATCGTGCTTCCTCTCGAGTGGAGACGGGTATGGCGGTGAACTTCTTGAGTTGCAGCAAGGGTGTGAAAGACCCTTTCGAAGTTCCAGAGTTTTGGTGTCATTAGTCTCCAGAGGCCTCATCGGAAATAGGCCTCATCTCGCCTGGAAGGGAGAACTTCCTGGATTTTCTCGAGTTGCGGCAGGTGTTCTCGAGTTACGACGGGGACCTCAGGGACCCGCCCTGGTGGCCTCAGGAGAGGCCAGTCCCTAGGCGAGTTGCTAGGGGGCCTCTCGGGATTCCTCTCCCGTCGATACCGGGGCCAAAAACCTTGTGTGGAGTCAGGGCCGGAACCGAGGATTCCTCTCAGGGGCTGACATGGATCTTTGGGTACTTCTGGAGTCTCCCCAGGGGAGTCAGGCCTCGTCTCGAGTGGGGGCATGCACGTGCGCTTTCCTTCCAGGCTGTAGCAGCAATGTCACGCTTCCCGTCGCGTGGATCAAAGGATCTGTGGTTTTCCCTCGAGGCTTTCCCTCGAGGCTTTCCCACAGGGCTGTCCCACGTGCCACCGTGGTGTGAGTCAATCCTGGGCGTGAAAGATGAGCCAGTGCAGGGCAAAGAGGTTCCTCTGGAATGGACTGAGACATCTGGGGGACTCTTGGAATGGTGGTACAATCATGGAGTTCCTCTCGCCTTTCCTGTTGAGAGTGCCTCCTCTTGAGATGCGACGGGAACGCCGGGAATTCTTTCCCGTTTAAAGCAGGGAAAGGATCCCTCATCTCGAGCTACGAGGGGGAAACGGGGCTCCTCTGGATGTGGGCGGGACCATCGTGCTTCCTCTCTAGTGGAGACGGGTATGGCGGTGAACTTCTTGAGTTGCAGCAAGGGTGTGAAAGACCCTTTCGAAGTTCCAGAGGTTAGGTGTCATTAGTCTCCAGAGGCCTCATCGGAAATAGCCCTCATCTCGCCTGGAAGGGAGAACTTCCTGGATTTTCTCGAGTTGCGGCAGGTGTTCTCGAGTTACGACGGGGACCTCAGGGACCCGCCCTGTTGGCCTCAGGAGAGGCCAGTCCCTATGCGTGTTGCTAGGGGGCCCCTCGGGATTCCTCTCCCGTCGATACCGGGGCCAAAAACCTTGTGTGGAGTCAGGGCCGGAACCGAGGATTCCTCTCAGGGACTGATATGGATCTTTGGGTACCTCTGGAGACTCGCCAGGGGAGACAGGCCTCGTCTCGTGTGGGGGCATGCACGTGCACTTTCCTTCCAGGCTCTAGCAGCAATGTCACGCTTCCCGTCGCGTGGATCAAAGGATCTGCGGTTTTCCCTCGAGGCTTTCCCTCGAGGCTTTCCCACAGGGCTGTCCCACGTGACACCGTGGTGTGAGTCGATTCTCGGCGTGAAAAATGAGCCAGTGCAGGGCAAAGAGGTTCCTCTGGAATGGACTGAGACATCTGGGGGACTCTTGGAATGGTGGTACGACCATGGAGTTCCTCTCGCCTTTCCTGTTGAGAGTGCCTCCTCTTGAGATGCGACGGGAACGCCGGGAATTCTTTCCCGTTGAAAGCAGGGAAAGGATCCCTCATCTCGAGCTACGAGGGGGAAACGGGGCTCCTCTGGATGTGGGCGGGACCATCGTGCTTCCTCTTGAGTGGACACGGGTATGGCGGTGAACTTCTTGAGTTGCAGCAAGGGTGTGAAAGACCCTTTCGAAGTTCCAGAGGTTAGGTGTCATTAGTCTCCAGACGCCTCATCGGAAATAGGCCTCATCTCGCCTGGAAGGGAGAACTTCCTGGATTTTCTCGATTTGGGGCAGGTGTTCTCGAGTTACGACGGGGACCTCAGGGACCCGCCCTGGTGGCCTCAGGAGAGGCCAGTCCCCATGCGAGTTGTTAGGGGGCCTCTCGGGATTCCTCTCCCGTCGATACCGGGGCCAAAAACCTTGTGTGGAGTCAGGGCCGGAACCGAGGATTCCTCTCAGGGGCTGACATGGATCTTTGGGTACTTCTGGAGTCTCCCCAGGGGAGTCAGGCCTCGTCTCGAGTGGGGGCATGCGCGTGCGCTTTCCTTCCAGGCTTTAGCAGCAATGTCACGCTTCCCGTTGCTTGGATCAAAGGATCTGTGGTTTTCCCTCGAGGCTTTCCCTCGAGGCTTTCCCACAGGGCTGTCCCACGTGCCACCGTGGTGTGAGTCGATCCTCGGCGTGAAAGATGAGCCAGTGCAGGGCAAAGAGGTTCCTCTGGAATGGACTGAGACATCTGGGGGACTCTTGGAATGGTGGTACGACCATGGAGTTCCTCTCGCCTTTCCTGTTGAGAGTGCCTCCTCTTGAGATGCGACGGGAACGCCGGGAATTCTTTCCCGTTGAAAGCAGGGAAAGGATCCCTCATCTCGAGCTACGAGGGGGAAACGGGGCTCCTCTGGATGTGGGCGGGACCATCGTGCTTCCTCTCGAGTGGAGACGGGTATGGCGGTGAACTTCTTGAGTTGCAGCAAGGGTGTGAAAGACCCTTTCGAAGTTCCAGAGGTTAGGTGTCATTAGACTCCAGACACCTCATCGGAAATAGGCCTCATCTCGCCTGGAAGGGAGAATTTCCTGGATTTTCTCGAGTTGCGGCAGGTGTTCTCGAGTTTCGACGGGGACCTCAGGAACCCGCCCTGGTGGCCTCAGGAGAGGCCAGTCCCCATGCGAGTTGCTAGGGGGCCTCTCGGGATTCCTCTCCCGTCGATACCGGGGCCAAAAAGCTTGTGTGGAGTCAGGGCCGGAACCGAGGATTCCTCTCAGGGGCTGACATGGATCTTTGGGTACTTCTGGAGTCTCCCCAGTGGAGTCAGGCCTCGTCTCGAGTGGGGGCATGCACGTGCGCTTTCCTTTCAGGCTGTAGCAGCAATGTCACGCTTCCCGTCACGTGGATCAAAGGATATGTGGTTTTCCCGCGAGGCTTTCCCTCGAGGCTTTCCCACAGGGCTGTCAAACGTGCCACCGTGGTGTGAGTTGATCCTCGGCGTGAAAGATGAGCCAGTGCAGGGCAAAGAGGTTCCTCTGGAATGGACTGAGACATCTGGGGGACTCTTGGAATGGTGGTACGACCATGGAGTTCCTCTCGCCTTTCCTGTTGAGAGTGCCTCCTCTTGAGATGCGACGGGAACGCCGGGAATTCTTTCCCGTTGAAAGCAGGGAAAGGATCCCTCATCTCGAGCTACGAGGGGGAAACGGGGCTCCTCTGGATGTGGGCGGGACCATCGTGCTTCCTCTCTAGTGGAGACGGGTATGGCGGTGAACTTCTTGAGTTGCAGCAAGGGTGTGAAAGACCCTTTCGAAGTTGCAGAGGTTAGGTGTCATTAGTCTCCAGAGGCCTCATCGGAAATAGGCCTCATCTCGCCTGGAAGGGAGAACTTCCTGGATTTTCTCGAGTTGCGGCAGGTGTTCGCGAGTTACGACGGGGACCTCAGGGACCCGCCCTGGTGGCCTCAGGAAAGGCCAGTCCCTAGGCGAGTTGCTAGGGGGCCTCTCGGGATTCCTCTCCCGTCGATACCGGGGCCAAAAACCTTGTGTGGAGGCAGGGCCGGAACCGAGGATTCCTCTCAGGGGCTGACATGGATCTTTGGGTACTTCTGGAGTCTCCCCACGGGAGTCAGGCCTCGTCTCGAGTGGGGGCATGCACGTGCGCTTTCCTTCCAGGCTGTAGCAGCAATGTCACGCTTCCCGTCGCGTGGATCAAAGGATCTGTGGTTTTCCCTCGAGGCTTTCCCTCGAGGCTTTCCCACAGGGCTGTCCCACGTGCCACCGTGGTGTGAGTCGATCCTCGGCGTGAAAGATGAGCCAGTGCAGGGCAAAGAGGTTCCTCTGGAATGGACTGAGACTTCTGGGTGACTCTTGGAATGGTGGTACGACCATGGAGTTCCTCTCGCCTTTCCTGTTGAGAGTGCCTCCTCTTGAAATGCGACGGGAACGCCGGGAATTCTTTCCCGTTGAAAGCAGGGAAAGGATCCCTCATCTCGAGCTACGAGGGGGAAACGGGGCTCCTCTGGATGTGGGCGGGACCATCGTGCTTCCTCTCTAGTGGAGACGGGTATGGTGGTGAACTTCTTGAGTTGCAGCAAGGCTGTGAAAGACCCTTTCGAAGTTCCAGAGGTTAGGTGTCATTAGTCTCCAGACGCCTCATCGGAAATAGGCCTCATCTCGCCTGGAAGGGAGAACTTCCTGGATTTTCTCGAGTTGCGGCAGGTGTTCTCGAGTTACGACGGGGACCTCAGGGACCCGCCCTGGTGGCCTCAGGAGAAGCCAGTCCCTATGCGAGTTGCTAGGGGGCCTCTCGGGATTCCTCTCCCGTCGATACCGGGGCCAAAAATCTTGTGTGGAGTCAGGGCCGGAACCGAGGATTCCTCTCAGGGGCTGACATGGATCTCTGGGTACTTGTGGAGTCTCCCCAGGGGAGTCAGGCCTCGTCTCGAGTGGGGGCATGCACGTGCACTTTCGTTCCAGGCTGTAGCAGCAAGGTCACGCTTCCCGTCGCGTGGATCAAATGATGTGTGGTTTTCCCTCGAGGCTTTCCCACAGGGCTCTCCCACGTGCCACCGTGGTGTGAGTCGATCCTCGGCGTGAAAGATGAGCCAGTGCAGGGCAAAGAGCTTCCTCTGGAATGGACTGAGACATCTGGGGGACTCTTGGAATGGTGGTACGACCATGGAGTTCCTCTCGCCTTTCCTGTTGAGAGTGCCTCCTCTTGAGATGCGACGGGAACGCAGGGAATTCTTTCCCGTTGAAAGCAGGGAAAGGATCCCTCATCTCGAGCTACGAGGGGGAAATGGGGCTCCTCTGGATGTGGTCGGGACCATCGTGCTTCCTCTCGAGTGGAGACGGGTATGGTGGTGAACTTCTTGAGTTGCAGCAAGGGTGTGAAAGACCCTTTCGAAGTTCCAGAGGTTAGGTGTCATTAGTCTCCATACGCCTCATCGGAAATAAGCCTCATCTCGCCTGGAAGGGAGAACTTCCTGGATTTTCTCGAGTTGCGGCAGGTGTTCTCGAGTAACGACGGGGACCTCAGGGACCGGCCCTGGTGGCCTCAGGAGAGGCCAGTCCCCATGCGAGTTGCTAGGGGGCCTCTCGGGATTCCTCTCCCGTCGATACCGGGGCCAAAAAGCTTGTGTGGAGTCAGGGCCGGAACCGAGGATTCCTCTCAGGGGCTGACATGGATCTTTGGGTACTTCTGGAGTCTCCCCAGGGGAGTCAGGCCTCGTCTCGAGTGGGGGCATGCACGTGCGCTTTCCTTCCAGGCTGTAGCAGCAATGTCACGCTTCCCGTCGCGTGGATCAAAGGATCTGTGGTTTTCCCTCGAGGCTTTCCCTCGAGGCTTTCCCACAGGGCTGTCCCACGTGCCACCGTGGTGTGAGTCGATCCTCGGCGTGAAAGATGAGCCAGTGCAGGGCAAAGAGGTTCCTCTGGAATGGACTGAGACATCTGGGGGACTCTTGGAATGGTGGTACTACCATGGAGTTCCTCTCGCCTTTCCTGTTGAGAGTGCCTCCTCTTGAGATGCGACGGGAACGCCGGGAATTCTTTCCCGTTGAAAGCAGGGAAAGGTTCCCTCATCTCGAGCACCGAGGGGAAAACGGGGCTCCTCTGGATGTGGGCGGGACCATCGTGCTTCCTCTCGAGTGGAGACGGGTATGGCGGAGAACTTCTTGAGTTGCAGCAAGGGTGTGAAAGACCCTTTCAAAGTTCCAGAGGTTAGGTGTCATTAGTCTCCAGACGCCTCATCGGAAATAGGCCTCATCTCGCCTGAAAGGGAGAACTTCCTGGATTTTCTCGAGTTGCGGCTGGTGTTCTTAAGTTACGACGGGGAACTCAGGGACCCGCCCTGGTGGCCTCAGGAGAGGCCAGTCCCCATGCGAGTTGCTAGGGGGCCTCTCGGGATTCCTCTCCCGTCGATACCGGGGCCAAAAAGCTTGTGTGGAGTCAGGTCCGGAACCGAGGATTCCTCTCAGGGGCTGACATGGATCTTTGGGTACTTCTGGAGTCTCCCCAGGGGAGTCAGGCCTCGTCTCGAGTGGGGGCATGCGCGTGCGCTTTCCTTCCAGGCTTTAGCAGCAATGTCATGCTTCCCGTCGCTTGGATCAAAGGATCTGTGGTTTTCCCTCGAGGCTTTCCCTCGAGGCTTTCCCACAGGGCTGTCCCACGTGCTACCGTGGTGTGAGTCGATCCTCGGCGTGAAAGATGAGCCAGTGCAGGGCAAAGAGGTTCCTCTGGAATGGACTGAGACATCTGGGGGACTCTTGGAATGGTGGTACGACCATGGAGTTCCTCTCGCCTTTCCTGTTGAGAGTGCCTCCTCTTGAGATGCGACGGGAACGCCGGGAATTCTTTCCCGTTGAAAGCAGGGAAAGGATCCCTCATCTCGAGCTACGAGGGGGAAACGGGGCTCCTCTGGATGTGGGCGGGACCATCGTGCTTCCTCTCTAGTGGAGACGGGTATGGCGGTGAACTTCTAGAGTTGCAGCAAGGGTGTGAAAGACCCTTTCGAAGTTCCAGAGGTTAGGTGTCATTAGTCTCCAGAGGCCTCATCGGAAATAGGCCTCATCTCGCCTGGAAGGGAGAACTTCCTGGATTTTCACGAGTTGCGGCCGGTGTTCTCGAGTTACGACGGGGACCTCAGGAACCCGCCCTGGTGGCCTCAGGAAAGGCCAGTCCCTAGGCGAGTTGCTAGGGGGCCTCTCGGGATTCCTCTCCTGTCGATACCGGGGCCAAAAACCTTGTGTGGAGTCAGGGCCGGAACCGAGGATTCCTCTCAGGGGCTGACATGGAATTTTGGGTGCTTCTGGAGTCTCCCCAGGGGAGTCAGGCCTCGTCTCGAGTGGGGGCATGCACGTGCGCTTTCCTTCCAGGCTGTAGCAGCAATGTCACGCTTCCCGTCGCGTGGATCAAAGGATCTGTGGTTTTCCCTCGAGGCTTTCCCTCGAGGCTTTCCCACAGGGCTGTCCCACGTGCCACCGTGGTGTGAGTCGATCCTCGGCGTGAAAGATGAGCCAGTGCAGGGCAAAGAGGTTCCTCTGGAATGGACTGAGACATCTGGGGGACTCTTGGAATGGTGGTACGACCATGGAGTTCCTCTCGCCTTTCCTGTTGAGAGTGCCTCCTCTTGAGATGCGACGGGAACGCCGGGAATTCTTTCCCGTTGAAACCAGGGAAAGGATCCCTCATCTCGAGCTACGAGGGGGAAACGGGGCTCCTCTGGATGTGGGCGGGACCATCGTGCTTCCTCTCGAGTGGAGACGGGTATGGCGGTGAACTTCTTGAGTTGCAGCAAGGGTGTGAAAGACCCTTTCGAAGTTCCAGAGGTTTGGTGTCAATAGTCTCCAGAGGCCTCATCGGAAATAGGCCTCATCTCGCCTGGAAGGGAGAACTTCCTGGATTTTCTCGAGTTGCGGCAGGTGTTCTCGAGTTACGACGGGGACCTCAGGGACCCGCCCTGGTGGCCTCAGGAGAGGCCAGTCCCCATGCGAGTTGCTAGGGGGTCTCTCGGGATTCCTCTCCCGTCGATACCGGGGCCAAAAAGCTTGTGTGGAGTCAGGGCCGGAACCGAGGATTCTTCTCAGGGGCTGACATGGATCTTTGGGTACTTCTGGAGTCTCCCCAGGGGAGTCAGGCCTCGTCTCGAGTGGGGAATGCATGTGCGCTTTCCTTCCAGGCTGTAGCAGCAATGTCACGCTTCCCGTCGCGTGGATCAAAAGATCTGTGGTTTTCCCTCGAGGCTTTCCCTCGAGGCTTTCCCACAGGGCTGTCCCACGTGCCACCGTGGTGTGAGTCGATCCTCGGCGTGAAAGATGAGCCAGTGCAGGGCAAAGAGGTTCCTCTGGAATGGACTGAGACATCTGGGGGACTCTTGGAATGGTGGTACGACCATGGAGTTCCTCTCGCCTTTCCTGTTGAGAGTGCCTCCTCTTGAGATGCGACGGGAACGCCGGGAATTCTTTCCCGTTGAAAGCAGGGAAAGGATCCCTCATCTCGAGCTACGAGGGGGAAACGGGGCTCCTCTGGATGTGGGCGGGACCATCGTGCTTCCTCTCGAGTGGACACGGGTATGGCGGTGAACTTCTTGATTTGCAGCAAGGGTGTGAAAGACCCTTTCGAAGTTCCAGAGGTTAGGTGTCATTAGTCTCCAGACGCCTCATCGGAAATAGGCCTCATCTCGCCTGGAAGGGAGAATTTCCTGGATTTTCTCGAGTTGCGGCAGGTGTTCTGAGTTTCGACGTGGACCTCAGGGACCCGCCCTGGTGGCCTCAGGAGAGGCCAGTCCCCATGCGAGTTGCTAGGGGGCCTCTCGGGATTCCTCTCCCTTCGATACCGGGGCCAAAAAGCTTGTGTGGAGTCAGGGCCGGAACCGAGGATTCCTCTCAGGGGCTGACATGGATCTTTGGGTACTTCTGGAGTCTCCCCACTGGAGTCAGGCCTCGTCTCGAATGGAGGCATGCACGTGCGCTTTCCTTTCAGGCTTTAGCAGCAATGTCACGCTTCCCGTCACGTGGATCAAAGGATCTGTGGTTTTCCCTCGAGGCTTTCCCTCGAGGCTTTCCCACAGGGCTGTCCCACGTGCCACCGTGGTGTGAGTCGATCCTCGGCGTGAAAGATGAGCCAGTGCAGGGCAAAGAGGTTCCTCTGGAATGGACTGAGACATCTGGGGGACTCTTGGAATGGTGGTACGACCATGGAGTTCCTCTCGCCTTTCCTGTTGAGAGTGCCTCCTCTTGAGATGCGACGGGAACGCCGGGAATTCTTTCCCGTTGAAAGCAGGGAAAGGATCCCTCATCTCGAGCTACGAGGGGGAAACGGGGCTCCTCTGGATGTGGGCGGGACCATAGTGCTTCCTCTCTAGTGGAGACGGGTATGGCGGTGTACTTCTAGAGTTGCAGCAAGGGTGTGAAAGACCCTTTCGAAGTTCCAGAGGTTACGTGTCATTAGTCTCCAGAGGCCTCATCGGAAATAGGCCTCATCTCGCCTGGAAGGGAGAACTTCCTGGATTTTCTCGAGTTGCGGCCGGTGTTCTCGAGTTACGACGGGGACCTCAGGGACCCGCCCTGGTGGCCTCAGGAAAGGCCAGTCCCTAGGCGAGTTGCTAGGGGGCCTCTCGGGATTCCTCTCCCGTTGATACCGGGGCCAAAAACCTTGTGTGGAGTCAGGGCCGGAACCGAGGATTCCTCTCAGGGGCTGACATGGAACTTTGGGTACTTCTGGAATCTCCCCAGGGGAGTCAGGCCTCGTCTCGAGTGGGGGCATGCACGTGCGCTTTCCTTCCAGGCTGTAGCAGCAATGTCACGCTTCCCGTCGCGTGGATCAAAGGATCTGTGGTTTTCCCTCGAGGCTTTCCCTCGAGGCTTTCCCACAGGGCTGTCCCACGTGCGACCGTGGTGTGAGTCGATCCTCGGCGTGAAAGATGAGCCAGTGCAGGGCAAAGAGGTTCCTCTGGAATGGACTGAGACATCTGGGGGACTCTTGGAATGGTGGTACGACCATGGAGTTCCTCTCGCCTTTCCTGTTGAGAGTGCCTCCTCTTGAGATGCGACGGGAACGCAGGGAATTCTTTCCCGTTGAAAGCAGGGAAAGGATCCCTCATCTCGAGCTACGAGGGGGAAACGGGGCTCCTTTGGATGTTGTCGGGACCATCGTGCTTCCTCTCGAGTGGAGACGGGTATGGTGGTGAACTTCTTGAGTTGCAGCAAGGGTGTGAAAGACCCTTTCGAAGTTCCAGAGGTTAGGTGTCATTAGTCTCCAGACGCCTCATCGGAAATAGGCCTCATCTCGCCTGGAAGGGAGAACTTCCTGGATTTTCTCGAGTTGCGGCAGGTGTTCTCGAGTTACGACGGGGACCTCAGGGACCCGCCCTGGTGGCCTCAGGAGAGGCCAGTCCCCATGCGAGTTGCTAGGGGCCCTCTCGGGATTCCTCTCCCGTCGATATCGGGGCCAAAAACCTTGTGTGGAGTCAGGGCCGGAACCGAGGATTCCTCTCAGGGGCTGATATGGATCTTTGGATACTTCTGGAGTCTCGCCAGGGGAGACAGGCCTCGTTTCGTGAGGGGGCATGCACGTGCACTTTCCTTCCAGGCTGTAGCAGCAATGTCACGCTTCCCGTCGCGTGGATCAAAGGATCTGTGGTTTTCCCTCGAGGCTTTCCCTCGAGGCTTTCCCACAGGGCTGTCCCACGTGCCACCGTGGTGTGAGTCGATCCTCGGCGTGAAAGATGAGCCAGTGCAAGGCAAAGAGGTTCCTCTGGAATGGACTGAGACATCTGGGGGACTCTTGGAATGGTGGTACGACCATGGAGTTCCTCTCGCCTTTCCTGTTGAGAGTGCCTCCTCTTGAGATGCGACGGGAACGCCGGGAATTCTTTCCCGTTGAAAGCAGGGAAAGGATCCCTCATCTCGAGCTACGAGGGGGAAACGGGGCTCTTCTGGATGTGGGCGGGACCATCGTGCTTCCTCTCGAGTGGAGACGGGTATGGCGGTGAACTTCTTGAGTCGCAGCAAGGGTGTGAAAGACCCTTTCGAAGTTCCAGAGGTTAGGTGTCATTAGTCTCCAGACGCCTCATCAGAAATAAGCCTCATCTCGCCTGGAAGGGAGAACTTCCTGGATTTTCTCGAGTTTCGGCAGGTGTTCTCGAGTTACGACGGGGACCTCAGGGACCCGCCCTGGTGGCCTCAGGAGAGGCCAGTCCCCATGCGAGTTGCTAGGGGGCCTCTCGGGATTCCTCTCCCGTCGATACCGGGGCGAAAAACCTTGTGTGGAGTCAGGGCCGGAACCGAGGATTCCTCTCAGGGGCTGACATGGATCTTTGGGTACTTCTGGAGTCTCCCCAGTGGAGTCAGGCCTCGTCTCGATTGGGGGCATGCACGTGCGCTTTCCTTCCAGGCTGTAGCAGCAATGTCACGCTTCCCGTCGCGTGGATCAAAGGATCTGTGGTTTTCCCTCGAGGCTTTCCCTCGAGGCTTTCCCACAGGGCTGTCCCACGTGCCACCGTGGTGTGAGTCGATCCTCGGCGTGAAAGATGAGCCAGTGCAGTGCAAAGAGGTTCCTCTGGAATGGACTGAGACATCTGGGGGACTCTTGGAATGGTGGTACGACCATGGAGTTCCTCTCGCCTTTCCTGTTGAGAGTGCCTCCTCTTGAGATGCGACGGGAACGCAGGGAATTCTTTCCCGTTGAAAGCAGGGAAAGGATCCCTCATCTCGAGCTACGAGGGGGAAACGGGGCTCCTTTGGATGTGGGCGGGACCATCGTGCTTCCTCTCGAGTGGAGACGGGTATGGTGGTGAACTTCTTGAGTTGCAGCAAGGGTGTGAAAGACCCTTTCGAAGTTCCAGAGGTTAGGTGTCATTAGTCTCCAGACGCCTCATCGGAAATAGGCCTCATCTCGCCTGGAAGGGAGAACTTCCTGGATTTTCTCGAGTTGCGGCAGGTGTTCTCGAGTTAAGACGGGGACCTCAGGGACCGGCCCTGGTGGCCTCAGGAGAGGCCAGTCCCCATGCGAGTTGCTAGGGGGCCTCTCGGGATTCCTCTCCCATCGATACCGGGGCCAAAAACCTTGTGTGGAGTCAGGGCCGGAACCGAGGATTCCTCTCAGGGGCTGATATGGATCTTTGGATACTTCTGGAGTCTCGCCAGGGGAGACAGGCCTCGTTTCGTGAGGGGGCATGCACGTGCACTTTCCTTCCAGGCTGTAGCAGCAATGTCACGCTTCTCGTCGCGTGGATCAAAGGATCTGTGGTTTTCCCTCGAGGCTTTCGCTCGAGGCTTTCCCACAGGGCTGTCCCACGTGCCACCGTGGTGTGAGTCGATCCTCGGCGTGAAAGATGAGCCAGTGCAGGGCAAAGAGGTTCCTCTGAAATGGACTGAGACATCTGGGGGACTCTTGGAATGGTGGTACGACCATGGAGTTCCTCTCGCCTTTCCTGTTGAGAGTGCCTCCTCTTGAGATGCGAAGGGAACGCCGGGAATTCTTTCCCGTTGAAAGCAGGGAAAGGATCCCTCATCTCGAGCTCCGAGGGGGAAACGGGGCTCCTCTGGATGTGGGCGGGACCATCGTGCTTCCTCTCGAGTGGAGACGGGTATGGCGGTGAACTTCTTGAGTTGCAGCAAGGGTGTGAAAGACCCTTTCGAAGTTCCAGAGGTTTGGTGTCATTAGTCTCCAGAGGCCTCATCGGAAATAGGCCTCATCTCGCCTGGAAGGGAGAACTTCCTGGATTTTCTCGAGTTGCGGCAGGTGTTCTCGAGTTACGACGGGGACCTCAGGGACCCGCCCTGGTGGCCTCAGGAGAGGCCAGTCCCCATGCGAGTTGCTAGGGGGTCTCTCGGGATTCCTCTCCCGTCGATACCGGGGCCAAAAAGCTTGTGTGGAGTCAGGGCCGGAACCGAGGATTCCTCTCAGGGGCTGACATGGATCTTTGGGTACTTCTGGAGTCTCCCCAGGGGAGTCAGGCCTCGTCTCGAGTTGGGGCATGCTCGTGCGCTTTCCTTCCAGGCTGTAGCAGCAATGTCACGCTTCCCGTCGCGTGGATCAAAGGATCTGTGGTTTTCCCTCGAGGCTTTCCCTCGAGGCTTTCCCACAGGGCTGTCCCACGTGCCACCGTGTTGTGAGTCGATCCTCGGCGTGAAAGATGAGCCAGTGCAGGGCAAAGAGGTTCCTCTGGAATGGACTGAGACATCTGGGGGACTCTTGGAATGGTGGTACGACCATGGAGTTCCTCTCACCTTTCCTGTTGAGAGTGCCTCCTCTTGAGATGCGACGGGAACGCCGGGAATTCTTTCCCGTTGAAAGCAGGGAAAGGATCCCTCATCTCGAGCTACGAGGGGGAAACGGGGCTCCTCTGGATGTGGGCGGGACCATCGTGCTTCCTCTCGAGTGGAGACGGGTATGGCGGTGAACTTCTTGAGTTGCAGCAAGGGTGTGAAAGACCCTTTCGAAGTTCCAGAGGTTTGGTGTCATTAGTCTCCAGAGGCCTCATCGGAAATAGGCCTCATCTCGCCTGGAAGGGAGAACTTCCTGGATTTTCTCGAGTTGCAGCAGGTGTTCTCGAGTTACGACGGGGACCTCAGGGACCCGCCCTGGTGGCCTCAGGAGAGGCCAGTCCCCATGCGAGTTGCTAGGGGGCCTCTCGGGATTCCTCTCCCGTCGATACCGGGGCCAAAAACCTTGTGTGGAGTCAGGGCCGGAACCGAGGATTCCTCTCAGGGGCTGACATGGATCTTTGGGTACTCCTGGAGTCTCCCCAGGGGAGTCAGGCCTCGTCTCGAGTAGGGGCATGCACGTGCGCTTTCCTTCCAGGCTGTAGCAGCAATGTCACGCTTCCCGTCGCGTGGATCAAAGGATCTGTGGTTTTCCCTCGAGGCTTTCCCTCGAGGCTTTCCCACAGGGCTGTCCCACGTGCCACCGTGGTGAGAGTCGGTCCTCGGCGTGAAAGATGAGCCAGTGCAGGGCAAAGAGGTTCCTCTGGAATGGACTGAGACATCTGGGGGACTCTTGGAATGGTGGTACGACCATGGAGTTCCTCTCGCCTTTCCTGTTGAGAGTGCCTCCTCTTGAGATGCGACGGGAACGCAGGGAATTCTTTCCCGTTGAAAGCAGGGAAAGGATCCCTCATCTCGAGCTACGAGGGGGAAACGGGGCTCCTTTGGATGTTGTCGGGACCATCGTGCTTCCTCTCGAGTGGAGACGGGTATGGTGGTGAACTTCTTGAGTTGCAGCAAGGGGGTGAAAGACCCTTTCGAAGTTCCAGAGGTTAGGTGTCATTAGTCTCCAGACGCCTCATCGGAAATAGGCCTCATCTCGCCTGGAAGGGAGAACTTCCTGGATTTTCTCGAGTTGCGGCAGGTGTTCTCGAGTTACGACGGGGACCTCAGGGACCCGCCCTGGTGGCCTCAGGAGAGGCCAGTCCCCATGCGAGTTGCTAGGGGGCCTCTCGGGATTCCTCTCCCGTCGATACCGGGGCCAAAAACCTTGTGTGGAGTCAGGGCCGGAACCGAGGATTCCTCTCAGGGGCTGATATGGATCTTTGGATACTTCTGGAGTCTCGCCAGGGGAGACAGGCCTCGTTTCGTGAGGGGGCATGCACGTGCACTTTCCTTCCAGGCTGTAGCAGCAATGTCACGCTTCCCGTCGCGTGGATCAAATGATGTGTGGTTTTCCCTAGAGGCTTTCCCACAGGGCTGTCCCACGTGCCACCGTGGTGTGAGTCGATCCTCGGCGTGAAAGATGAGCCAGTGCAGGGCAAAGAGGTTCCTCTGGAATGGACTGAGACATCTGGGGGACTCTTGGAATGGTGGTACGACCATGGAGTTCCTCTCGCCTTTCCTGTTGAGAGTGCCTCCTCTTGAGATGCGACGGGAACGCAGGGAATTCTTTCCCGTTGAAAGCAGGGAAAGGATCCCTCATCTCGAGCTACGAGGGGGAAACGGGGCTCCTTTGGATGTGGTCGGGACCATCGTGCTTCCTCTCGAGTGGAGACGGGTATGGTGGTGAACTTCTTGAGTTGCAGCAAGGGTGTGAAAGACCCTTTCGAAGTTCCAGAGGTTAGGTGTCATTAGTCTCCAGACGCCTCATCGGAAATAGGCCTCATCTCGCCTGGAAGGGAGAACTTCCTGGATTTTCTCGAGTTGCGGCAGGTGTTCTCGAGTTACGACGGGGACCTCAGGGACCGGCCCTGGTGGCCTCAGGAGAGGCCAGTCCCCATGCGAGTTGCTAGGGGGCCTCTCGGGATTCCTCTCCCGTCGATACCGGGGCCAAAAACCTTGTGTGGAGTCAGGGCCGGAACCGAGGATTCCTCTCAGGGGCTGATATGCATCTTTGGATACTTCTTGAGTCTCGCCAGGGGAGACAGGCCTCGTTTCGTGAGGGGGCATGCACGTGCACTTTCCTTCCAGGCTGTAGCAGCAATGTCACGCTTCCCGTCGCGTGGATCAAAGGATCTGTGGTTTTCCCTCAAGGCTTTCACTCGAGGCTTTCCCACAGGGCTGTCCCACGTGCCACCGTGGTGTGAGTCGATCCTCGGCGTGAAAGATGAGCCAGTGCAGGGCAAAGAGGTTCCTCTGGAATGGACTGAGACATCTGGGGGACTCTTGGAATGGTGGTACGACCATGGAGTTCCTCTCGCCTTTCCTGTTGAGAGTGCCTCCTCTTGAGATGCGACTGGAACGCCGGGAATTCTTTCCCGTTGAAAGCAGGGAAAGGATCCCTCATCTCGAGCTCCGAGGGGGAAACGGGGCTCCTCTGGATGTGGGCGGGACCATCGTGCTTCCTCTCGAGTGGAGACGGGTATGGCGGTGAACTTCTTGAGTTGCAGCAAGGGTGTGAAAGACCCTTTCGAAGTTCCAGAGGTTTGGTGTCATTAGTCTCCAGAGGCCTCATCGGAAATAGGCCTCATCTCGCCTGGAAGGGAGAACTTCCTGGATTTTCTCGAGTTGCGGCAGGTGTTCTCGAGTTACGACGGGGACCTCAGGGACCCGCCCTGGTGGCCTCAGGAGAGGCCAGTCCCCATGCGAGTTGCTAGGGGGTCTCTCGGGATTCCTCTCCCGTCGATACCGGGGCCAAAAAGCTTGTGTGGAGTCAGGGCCGGAACCGAGGATTCCTCTCAGGGGCTGACATGTATCTTTGGGTACTTCTGGAGTCTCCCCAGGGGAGTCAGGCCTCGTCTCGTGTGGGGGCATGCTCGTGCGCTTTCCTTCCAGGCTGTAGCAGCAATGTCACGCTTCCCGTCGCGTGGATCAAAGGATCTGTGGTTTTCCCTCGAGGCTTTCCCTCGAGGCTTTCCCACAGGGCTGTCCCACGTGCCACCGTGTTGTGAGTCGATCCTCGGCGTGAAAGATGAGCCAGTGCAGGGCAAAGAGGTTCCTCTGGAATGGACTGAGACATCTGGGGGACTCTTGGAATGGTGGTACGACCATGGAGTTCCTCTCGCCTTTCCTGTTGAGAGTGCCTCCTCTTGAGATGCGACGGGAACGCCGGGAATTCTTTCCCGTTGAAAGCAGGGAAAGGATCCCTCATCTCGAGCTACGAGGGGGAAACGGGGCTCCTCTGGATGTGGGCGGGGCCATCGTGCTTCCTCTCGAGTGGAGACGGGTATGGCGGTGAACTTCTTGAGTTGCAGCAAGGGTGTGAAAGACCCTTTCGAAGTTCCAGAGGTTTGGTGTCATTAGTCTCCAGAGGCCTCATCGGAAATAGGCCTCATCTCGCCTGGAAGGGAGAACTTCCTGGATTTTCTCGAGTTGCGGCAGGTGTTCTCGAGTTACGACGGGGACCTCAGGGACCCGCCCTGGTGGCCTCAGGAGAGGCCAGTCCCCATGCGAGTTGCTAGGGGGCCTCTCGGGATTCCTCTCCCGTCGATACCGGGGCCAAAAACCTTGTGTGGAGTCAGGGCCGGAACCGAGGATTCCTCTCAGGGGCTGACATGGATCATTGGGTACTTCTGGAGTCTCCCCAGGGGAGTCAGGCCTCGTCTCGAGTAGGGGCATGCACGTGCGCTTTCCTTCCAGGCTGTAGCAGCAATGTCACGCTTCCTGTCGCGTGGATCAAAGGATCTGTGGTTTTCCCTCGAGGCTTTCCCTCGAGGCTTTCCCACAGGGCTGTCCCATGTGCCACCGTGGTGTGAGTCGATCCTCGGCGTGAAAGATGAGCCAGTGCAGGGCAAAGAGGTTCCTCTGGAATGGACTGAGACATCTGGGGGACTCTTGGAATGGTGGTACGACCATGGAGTTCCTCTCGCCTTTCCTGTTGAGAGTGCCTCCTCTTGAGATGCGACGGGAACGCAGGGAATTCTTTCCCGTTGAAAGCAGGGAAAGGATCCCTCATCTCGAGCTACGAGGGTGAAACGGGGCTCCTTTGGATGTTGTCGGGACCATCGTGCTTCCTCTCGAGTGGAGACGGGTATGGTGGTGAACTTCTTGAGTTGCAGCAAGGGTGTGAAAGACCCTTTCGAAGTTCCAGAGGTTAGGTGTCATTAGTCTCCAGACGCCTCATCGGAAATAGGCCTCATCTCGCCTGGAAGGGAGAACTTCCTGGATTTTCTCGAGTTGCGGCAGGTGTTCTCGAGTTACAACGGGGACCTCAGGGACCGGCCCTGGTGGCCTCAGGAGAGGCCAGTCCCCATGCGAGTTGCTAGGGGCCCTCTCGGGATTCCTCTCCCGTCGATACCGGGGCCAAAAACCTTGTGTGGAGTCAGGGCCGGAACCGAGGATTCCTCTCAGGGGCTGATATGGATCTTTGGATACTTCTGGAGTCTCGCCAGGGGAGACAGGCCTCGTTTCATGAGGGGGCATGCACGTGCACTTTCCTTCCAGGCTGTAGCAGCAATGTCACGCTTCCCGTCGCGTGGATCAAAGGATCTGTGGTTTTCCCTCGAGGCTTTCCCTCGAGGCTTTCCCACAGGGCTGTCCCACGTGCCACCGTGGTGTGAGTCGATCCTCGGCGTGAAAGATGAGCCAGTGCAGGGCAAAGAGGTTCCTCTGGAATGGACTGAGACATCTGGGGGACTCTTGGAATGGTGGTACGACCATGGAGTTCCTCTCGCCTTTCCTGTTGAGACTGCCTCCTCTTCAGATGCGACGGGAACGCCGGGAATTCTTTCCCGTTTAAAGCAGGGAAAGGATCCCTCATCTCGAGCTACGAGGGGGAAACGGGGCTCCTCTGGATGTGGGCGGGACCATCGTGCTTCCTCTCGAGTGGAGACGGGTATGGCGGTGAACTTCTTGAGTCGCAGCAAGGGTGTGAAAGACCCTTTCGAAGTTCCAGAGGTTAGGTGTCATTAGTCTCCAGACGCCTCATCGGAAATAGGCCTCATCTCGCCTGGAAGGGAGAACTTCCTGGATTTTCTCGAGTTGCGGCAGGTGTTCTCGAGTTACGACAGGGACCTCGGGGACCCGCCCTGGCGGCCTCAGGAGAGGCCAGTCCCCATGCGAGTTGCTAGGGGGCCTATCGGGATTCCTCTCCCGTCGATACCGGGGCCAAAAACCTTGTGTGGAGTCAGGGCCGGAACCGAGGATGCCTCTCAGGGGCTGACATGGATCTTTGGGTACTTCTGGAGTCTCCCCAGGGGAGTCAGGCCTCGTCTCGAGTGGGGGCATGCACGTGCGCTTTCCTTCCAGGCTGTAGCAGCAATGTCACGCTTCCCGTCGCGTGGATCAAAGGATCTGTGGTTTTCCCTCGAGGCTTTCCCTCGAGGCTTTCCCACAGGGCTGTCCCACGTGGCACCGTGGTGTGAGTCGATCCTCGGCGTGAAAGATGAGCCAGTGCAGGGCAAAGAGGTTCCTCTGGAATGGACTGAGACATCTGGGGGACTCTTGGAATGGTGGTACGACCATGGAGTTCTTCTCGCCTTTCCTGTTGAGAGTGCCTCCTCTTGAGATGCGACGGGAACGCCGGGAATTCTTTCCCGTTGAAAGCAGGGAAAGGATCCCTCATCTCGAGCTCCGAGGGGGAAACGGGGCTCCTCTGGATGTGGGCGGGACCATCGTGCTTCCTCTCGAGTGGAGACGGGTATGGCGGTGAACTTCTTGAGTTGCAGCAAGGGTGTGAAAGACCCTTTCGAAGTTCCAGAGGTTTGGTGTCATTAGTCTCCAGAGGCCTCATCGGAAATAGGCCTCATCTCGCCTGGAAGGGAGAACTTCCTGGATTTTCTCGAGTTGCGGCAGGTGTTCTCGAGTTACGACGGGGACCTCAGGGACCCGCCCTGGTGGCCTCAGGAGAGGCCAGTCCCCATGCGAGTTGCTAGGGGGTCTCTCGGGATTCCTCTCCCGTCGATACCGGGGCCAAAAAGCTTGTGTGGAGTCAGGGCCGGAACCGAGGATTCCTCTCAGGGGCTGACATGGATCTTTGGGTACTTCTGGAGTCCCCCCAGGGGAGTCAGGCCTCGTCTCGAGTGGGGGCATGCTCGTGCGCTTTCCTTCCAGGCTGTAGCAGCAATGTCACGCTTCCCGTCGCGTGGATCAAAGGATCTGTGGTTTTCCCTCGAGGCTTTCCCTCGAGGCTTTCCCACAGGGCTGTCCCACGTGCCACCGTGTTGTGAGTCGATCCTCGGCGTGAAAGATGAGCCAGTGCAGGGCAAAGAGGTTCCTCTGGAATGGACTGAGACATCTGGGGGACTCTTGGAATGGTGGTACGACCATGGAGTTCCTCTCGCCTTTCCTGTTGAGAGTGCCTCCTCTTGAGATGCGACGGGAACGCCGGGAATTCTTTCCCGTTGAAAGCAGGGAAAGGATCCCTCATCTCGAGCTACGAGGGGGAAACGGGGCTCCTCTGGATGTGGGCGGGACCATCGTGCTTCCTCTCGAGTGGAGACGGGTATGGCGGTGAACTTCTTGAGTTGCAGCAAGGGTGTGAAAGACCCTTTCGAAGTTCCAGAGGTTTGGTGTCATTAGTCTCCAGAGGCCTCATCGGAAATAGGCCTCATCTCGCCTGGAAGGGAGAACTTCCTGGATTTTCTCGAGTTGCGGCAGGTGTTCTCGAGTTACGACGGGGACCTCAGGGACCCGCCCTGGTGGCCTCAGGAGAGGCCAGTCCCCATGCGAGTTGCTAGGGGGCCTCTCGGGATTCCTCTCCCGTCGATACCGGGGCCAAAAACCTTGTGTGGAGTCAGGGCCGGAACCGAGGATTCCTCTCAGGGGCTGACATGGATCATTGGGTACTTCTGGAGTCTCCCCAGGGGAGTCAGGCCTCGTCTCGAGTAGGGGCATGCACGTGCGCTTTCCTTCCAGGCTGTAGCAGCAATGTCACGCTTCCCGTCGCGTGGATCAAAGGATCTGTGGTTTTCCCTCGAGGCTTTCCCTCGAGGCTTTCCCACAGGGCTGTCCCACGTGCCACCGTGGTGTGAGTCGATCCTCGGCGTGAAAGATGAGCCAGTGCAGGGCAAAGAGGTTCCTCTGGAATGGACTGAGACATCTGGGGGACTCTTGGAATGGTGGTACGACCATGGAGTTCCTCTCGCCTTTCCTGTTGAGAGTGCCTCCTCTTGAGATGCGACGGGAACGCAGGGAATTCTTTCCCGTTGAAAGCAGGGAAAGGATCCCTCATCTCGAGCTACGAGGGGGAAACGGGGCTCCTTTGGATGTTGTCGGGACCATCGTGCTTCCTCTCGAGTGGAGACGGGTATGGTGGTGAACTTCTTGAGTTGCAGCAAGGGTGTGAAAGACCCTTTCGAAGTTCCAGAGGTTAGGTGTCATTAGTCTCCAGACCCCTCATCGGAAATAGGCCTCATCTCGCCTGGAAGGGAGAACTTCCTGGATTTTCTCGAGTTGCGGCAGGTGTTCTCGAGTTACGACGGGGACCTCAGGGACCGGCCCTGGTGGCCTCAGGAGAGGCCAGTCCCCATGCGAGTTGCTAGGGGCCCTCTCGGGATTCCTCTCCCGTCGATACCGGGGCCAAAAACCTTGTGTGGAGTCAGGGCCGGAACCGAGGATTCCTCTCAGGGGCTGACATGGATCTTTGGGTACTTCTGGAGTCTCCCCAGTGGAGTCAGGCCTCGTCTCGAGTGGGGGCATGCTCGTGCGCTTTCCTTCCAGGCTGTAGCAGCAATGTCACGCTTCCCGTCGCGTGGATCAAAGGATCTGTGGTTTTCCCTCGAGGCTTTCCCTCGAGGCTTTCCCACAGGGCTGTCCCACGTGCCACCGTGTTGTGAGTCGATCCTCGGCGTGAAAGATGAGCCAGTGCAGGGCAAAGAGGTTCCTCTTGAATGGACTAAGACATCTGGGGGACTCTTGGAATGGTGGTACGACCATGAAGTTCCTCTCGCCTTTCCTGTTGAGAGTGCCTCCTCTTGAGATGCGACGGGAATGCCGGGAATTCTTTCCCGTTGAAAGCAGGGAAAGGATCCCTCATCTCGAGCTACGAGGGGGAAACGGGGCTCCTCTGGATGTGGGCGGGACCATCGTGCTTCCTCTCGAGTGGAGACGGGTATGGCGGTGAACTTCTTGAGTTGCAGCAAGGGTGTGAAAGACCCTTTCGAAGTTCCAGAGGTTTGGTGTCATTAGTATCCAGAGGCCTCATCGGAAATAGGCCTCATCTCGCCTGGAAGGGAGAACTTCCTGGATTTTCTCGAGTTGCGGCAGGTGTTCTCGAGTTACGACGGGGACCTCAGGGACCCGCCCTGGTGGCCTCAGGAGAGGCCAGTCCCCATGCGAGTTGCTAGGGGGCCTCTCGGGATTCCTCTCCCGTCGATACCGGGGCCAAAAACCTTGTGTGGAGTCAGGGCCGGAACCGAGGATTCCTCTCAGGGGCTGACATGGATCTTTGGGTACTCCTGGAGTCTCCCCAGGGGAGTCAGGACTCGTCTCGAGTAGGGGCATGCACGTGCGCTTTCCTTCCAGGCTGTAGCAGCAATGTCACGCTTCCCGTCGCGTGGATCAAAGGATCTGTGGTTTTCCCTCGAGGCTTTCCCTCGAGGCTTTCCCACAGGGCTGTCCCACGTGCCACCGTGGTGAGAGTCGATCCTCGGCGTGAAAGATGAGCCAGTGCAGGGCAAAGAGGTTCCTCTGGAATGGACTGAGACATCTGGGGGACTCTTGGAATGGTGGTACGACCATGGAGTTCCTCTCGCCTTTCCTGTTGAGAGTGCCTCCTCTTGAGATGCGACGGGAACGCAGGGAATTCTTTCCCGTTGAAAGCAGGGAAAGGATCCCTCATCTCGAGCTACGAGGGGGAAACGGGGCTCCTTTGGATGTTTTCGGGACCATCGTGCTTCCTCTCGAGTGGAGACGGGTATGGTGGTGAACTTCTTGAGTTGCAGCAAGGGTGTGAAAGACCGTTTCGAAGTTCCAGAGGTTAGGTGTCATTAGTCTCCAGACGCCTCATCGGAAATAGGCCTCATCTCGCCTGGAAGGGAGAACTTCCTGGATTTTCTCGAGTTGCGGCAGGTGTTCTCGAGTTACGACGGGGACCTCAGGGACCGGCCCTGGTGGCCTCAGGAGAGGCCAGTCCCCATGCGAGTTGCTAGGGGGCCTCTCGGGATTCCTTTCCCGTCGATACCGGGGCCAAAAACCTTGTGTGGAGTCAGGGCCGGAACCGAGGATTCCTCTCAGGGGCTGACATGGATCTTTGGGTACTTCTGGAGTCTCCCCAGTGGAGTCAGGCCTCGTCTCGAGTGGGGGCATGCACGTGCGCTTTCCTTTCAGGCTGTAGCAGCAATGTCACGCTTCCCGTCACGTGGATCAAATGATCTGTGGTTTTCCCTCGAGGCTTTCCCTCGAGGCTTTCCCACAGGGCTGTCCCACGTGCCACCGTGGTGTGAGTCGAACCTCGGCGTGAAAGATGAGCCAATGCAGGGCAAAGAGGTTCCTCTGGAATGGACTGAGACATCTGGGGGACTCTTGGAATGGTGGTACGACCATGGAGTTTCTCTCGCCTTTCCTGTTGAGAGTGCCTCCTCTTGAGATGCGACGGGAACGCCGGGAATTCTTTCCCGTTGAAAGCAGGGAAAGGATCCCTCATCTCGAGCTACGAGGGGGAAACGGGGCTCTTCTGGATGTGGGCGGGACCATCGTGCTTCCTCTCGAGTGGAGACGGGTATGGCGGTGAACTTCTTGAGTTGCAGCAAGGGTGTGAAAGACCCTTTCGAAGTTCCAGAGGTTTGGTGTCATTAGTCTCCAGAGGCCTCATCGGAAATAGGCCTCATCTCGCCTGGAAGGGAGAACTTCCTGGATTTTCTCGAGTTGAGGCAGGTGTTCTCGAATTACGACGGGGACCTCAGGGACCCGCCCTGGTGGCCTCCGGAGAGGCCAGTCCCTAGGCGTGTTGCTAGGGGGCCTCTCGGGATTCATCTCCCGTTGATACCGGGGCGAAAAACCTTGTGTGGAGTCAGGGCCGGAACCGAGGATTCCTCTCAGGGGCTGACATGGATCTTTGGGTACTTCTGGAGTCTCCCCAGGGGAGTCAGGCCTCGTCTCGAGTGGGGGCATGCACGTGCGCTTTCCTTCCAGGCTGTAGCAGCAATGTCACGCTTCCCGTCGCGTGGATCAAAGGATCTGTGGTTTTCCCTCGAGGCTTTCCCTCGAGGCTTTCCCACAGGGCTGTCCCACGTGCCACCGTGGTGTGAGTCGATCCTCGGCGTGAAAGATGAGCCAGTGCAGGGCAAAGAGTTTCCTCTGGAATGGACTGAGACATCTGGGGGACTCTTGGAATGGTGGTACGACCATGGAGTTCCTCTCGCCTTTCCTGTTGAGAGTGCCTCCTCTTGAGATGCGACGGGAACGCCGGGAATTCTTTCCCGTTGAAAGCAGGGAAACGATCCCTCATCTCGAGCTACGAGGGGGAAACGGGGCTCCTTTGGATGTTGTCGGGACCATCGTGCTTCCTCTCGAGTGGAGACGGGTATGGTGGTGAACTTCTTGAGTTGCAGCAAGGGTGTGAAAGACCGTTTCGAAGTTCCAGAGGTTAGGTGTCATTAGTCTCCAGACGCCTCATCGGAAATAGGCCTCATCTCGCCTGGAAGGGAGAACTTCCTGGATTTTCTCGAGTTGCGGCAGGTGTTCTCGAGTTACGACGGGGACCTCAGGGACCGGCCCTGGTGGCCTCAGGAGAGGCCAGTCCCCATGCGAGTTGCTAGGGGGCCTCTCGGGATTCCTTTCCCGTCGATACCGGGGCCAAAAACCTTGTGTGGAGTCAGGGCCGGAACCGAGGATTCCTCTCAGGGGCTGACATGGATCTTTGGGTACTTCTGGAGTCTCCCCAGTGGAGTCAGGCCTCGTCTCGAGTGGGGGCATGCACGTGCGCTTTCCTTTCAGGCTGTAGCAGCAATGTCACGCTTCCCGTCACGTGGATCAAATGATCTGTGGTTTTCCCTCGAGGCTTTCCCTCGAGGCTTTCCCACAGGGCTGTCCCACGTGCCACCGTGGTGTGAGTCGAACCTCGGCGTGAAAGATGAGCCAATGCAGGGCAAAGAGGTTCCTCTGGAATGGACTGAGACATCTGGGGGACTCTTGGAATGGTGGTACGACCATGGAGTTTCTCTCGCCTTTCCTGTTGAGAGTGCCTCCTCTTGAGATGCGACGGGAACGCCGGGAATTCTTTCCCGTTGAAAGCAGGGAAAGGATCCCTCATCTCGAGCTACGAGGGGGAAACGGGGCTCTTCTGGATGTGGGCGGGACCATCGTGCTTCCTCTCGACTGGAGACGGGTATGGCGGTGAACTTCTTGAGTTGCAGCAAGGGTGTGAAAGACCCTTTCGAAGTTCCAGAGGTTAGGTGTCATTAGTCTCCAGACGCCTCATCGGAAATAAGCCTCATCTCGCCTGGAAGGGAGAACTTCCTGGATTTTCTCGAGTTGCGGCAGGTGTTCGCGAGTTACGACGGGGACCTCAGGGACCCGCCCTGGTGGCCTCAGGAGAGGCCAGTCCCCATGCGAGTTGCTAGGGGGCCTCTCGGGATTCCTCTCCCGTCGATACCGGGGCCAAAAACCTTGTGTGGAGTCAGGGCCGGAATCGAGGATTCCTCTCAGGGGCTGACATGGATCTTTGGGTACTTCTGGAGTCTCCCCAGTGGAGTCAGGCCTCGTCTCGAGTGGGGGCATGCACGTGCGCTTTCTTTCCAGGCTGTAGCAGCAATGTCACGCTTCCCGTCGCGTGGATCAAAGGATCTGTGGTTTTCCCTCGAGGCTTTCCCTCGAGGCTTTCCCACAGGGCTGTCCCACGTGCCCCCGTGGTGTGAGTCGATCCTCGGCATGAAAGATGAGCCAGTGCAGGGCAAAGAGGTTCCTCTGGAATGGACTGAGACATCTGGGGGACTCTTGGAATGGTGGTACGACCATGGAGTTCCTCTCGCCTTTCCTGTTGAGAGTGCCTCCTCTTGAGATGCGACGGGAACGCCGGGAATTCTTTCCCGTTGAAAGCAGGGAAAGGATCCCTCATCTCGAGCTACGAGGGGGAAACGGGGCTCCTCTGGATGTGGGCGGGACCATCGTGCTTCCTCTCGAGTGGAGACGGGTATGGCGGTGAACTTCTTGAGTTGCAGCAAGGGTGTGAAAGACCCTTTCGAAGTTCCAGAGGTTTGGTGTCATTAGTCTCCAGAGGCCTCATCGGAAATAGGCCTCATCTCGCCTGGAAGGGAGAACTTCCTGGATTTTCTCGAGTTGAGGCAGGTGTTCTCGAATTACGACGGGGACCTCAGGGACCCGCCCTGGTGGCCTCCGGAGAGGCCAGTCCCTAGGCGTGTTGCTAGGGGGCCTCTCGGGATTCATCTCCCGTTGATACCGGGGCGAAAAACCTTGTGTGGAGTCAGGGCCGGAACCGAGGATTCCTCTCAGGGGCTGACATGGATCTTTGGGTACTTCTGGAGTCTCCCCAGGGGAGTCAGGCCTCGTCTCGAGTGGGGGCATGCACGTGCGCTTTCCTTCCAGGCTGTAGCAGCAATGTCACGCTTCCCGTCGCGTGGATCAAAGGATCTGTGGTTTTCCCTCGAGGCTTTCCCTCGAGGCTTTCCCACAGGGCTGTCCCACGTGCCACCGTGGTGTGAGTCGATCCTCGGCGTGAAAGATGAGCCAGTGCAGGGCAAAGAGTTTCCTCTGGAATGGACTGAGACATCTGGGGGACTCTTGGAATGGTGGTACGACCATGGAGTTCCTCTCGCCTTTCCTGTTGAGAGTGCCTCCTCTTGAGATGCGACGGGAATGCCGGGAATTCATTCCCGTTGAAAGCAGGGAAAGGATCCCTCATCTCGAGCTACGAGGGGGAAACGGGGCTCCTCTGGATGTGGGCGGGACCATCGTGCTTCCTCTCTAGTGGAGACGGGTATGGTGGTGAACTTCTTGAGTTGCAGCAAGGCTGTGAAAGACCCTTTCGAAGTTCCAGAGGTAAGGTGTCATTAGTCTCCAGACGCCTCATCGGAAATAGGCCTCATCTCGCCTGGAAGGGAGAACTTCCTGGATTTTCTCGAGTTGCGGCAGGTGTTCTCGAGTTACGACGGGGACCTCAGGGACCCGACCTGGTGGCCTCAGGAGAGGCCAGTCCCTATGCGAGTTGCTAGGGGGCCTCTCGGAATTCCTCTCCCGTCGATACCGGGGCCAAAAACCTTGTGTGGAGTCAGGGCCGGAACCGAGGATTCCTCTCAGGGGCTGACATGGATCTTTGGGTACTTCTGGAGTCTCCCCAGGGGAGTCAGGCCTCGTCTCGAGTGGGGGCATGCACGTGCACTTTCCTTCCAGGCTGTAGCAGCAATGTCACGCTTCCCGTCGCGTGGATCAAATGATGTGTGGTTTTCCCTAGAGGCTTTCCCACAGGGCTGTCCCACGTGCCACCGTGGTGTGAGTCGATCCTCGGCGTGAAAGATGAGCCAGTGCAGGGCAAAGAGGTTCCTCTGGAATGGACTGAGACATCTGGGGGACTCTTGGAATGGTGGTACGACCATGGAGTTCCTCTCGCCTTTCCTGTTGAGAGTGCCTCCTCTTGAGATGCGACGGGAACGCCGGGAATTTTTTCCCGTTGAAAGCAGGGAAAGGATCCCTCATCTCGAGCTACGAGGGGGAAACGGGGCTCCTCTGAATGTGGGCGGGACCATCGTCCTTTCTCTCGAGTGGAGACGGGTATGGCGGTGAACTTCTTGAGTTGCAACAAGGGTGTGAAAGACCCTTTCGAAGTTCCAGAGGTTAGGTGTCATTA
This sequence comes from Capricornis sumatraensis, assembly GCF_032405125.1. Lineage (NCBI taxonomy): Eukaryota > Metazoa > Chordata > Mammalia > Artiodactyla > Bovidae > Capricornis > Capricornis sumatraensis. The sequence goes on from NW_027184613.1 coordinate 5,862,612, forward strand.
GTCTCCAGACGCCTCATCGGAAATAGGCCTCATCTCGCCTGGAAGGGAGAACTTCCTTGATTTTCTCGAGTTGCAGCAGGTGTTCTCGAGTTACGACGGGGACCTCAGGGACCCGCCTTGTTGGCCTCAGGAGAGGCCAGTCCCTATGCGTGTTGCTATGGGGCCCCTCGGGATTCCTCTCCCGTCGATACCGGGGCGAAAAACCTTGTGTGGAGTCAGGGCCGGAACCGAGGATTCCTCTCAGGGACTGATATGGATCTTTGGGTACTTCTGGAGCCTCGCCAGGGGAGACAGGCCTCGTCTCGTGTGGGGGCATGCACGTGCACTTTCCTTCCAGGCTGTAGCAGCAATGTCACGCTTCCCGTAGCGTGGATCAAAGGATCTGCGGTTTTCCCTCGAGGCTTTCCCTCGAGGCTTTCCCACAGGGCTGTCCCACGTGACACCGTGGTGTGAGTCGATTCTCGGCGTGAAAAATGAGCCAGTGCAGGGCAAAGAGGTTCCTCTGGAATGGACTGAGACATCTGGGGGACTCTTGGAATGGTGGTACGACCATGGAGTTCCTCTCGCCTTTCCTGTTGAGAGTGCCTCCTCTTGAGATGCGACGGGAACGCCGGGAATTCTTTCCCGTTGAAAGCAGGGAAAGGATCCCTCATCTCGAGCTACGAGGGGGAAACGGGGCTCCTCTGGATGTGGGCGGACCATCGTGCTTCCTCTCGAGTGGAGACGGGTATGGCGGTGAACTTCTTGAGTTGCAGCAAGGGTGTGAAAGACCTTTTCGAAGTTCCAGAGGTTAGGTGTCATTAGTCTCCAGACGCCTCATCGGAAATAGGCCTCATCTCGCCTGGAAGGGAGAACTTCCTGGATTTTCTCGAGTTGCGGCAGGTGTTGTCGAGTAACGACGGGGACCTCAGGGACCCGCCCTGGTGGCCTCAGGAGAGGCCAGTCCCCATGCGAGTTGCTAAGGGGCCTCTCGGGATTCCTCTCCCGTCGATACCGGGGCCAAAAACCTTGTGTGCAGTCAGGGCCGGAACCGAGGATTCCTCTCAGGGGCAGACATGGATCTTTGGGTACTTCTGGAGTCTCTCCAGGGGAGTCAAGCCTCGTCTCGAGTGGGGGCATGCACGTGCGCTTTCCTTCCAGGCTGTAGCAGCAATGTCACGCTTCCCGTGGCGTGGATCAAAGGATCTGTGGTTTTCCCTCGAGGCTTTCCCACAGGGCTGTCCCACGTGCCACCGTGGTGTGAGTCGATCCTCGGCGTGAAAGATTAGCCAGTGCAGGGCAAAGAGGTTCCTCTGGAATGGACTGAGACATCTGGGGGACTCTTGGAATGGTGGTACGACCATGGAGTTCCTCTCGCCTTTCCTGTTGAGAGTGCCTCCTCTTGAGATGCGACGGGAACGCCGGGAATTCTTTCCCGTTGAAACCAGGGAAAGGATCCCACATCTCGAGCTACGAGGGGGAAACGGGGCTCCTCTGGATGTGGGCGGGACCATCGTGCTTCCTCTCTAGTGGAGACGGGTATGGCGGTGAACTGCTTGAGTTGCAGCAAGGGTGTGAAAGACCCTTTCGAAGTTCCAGAGGTTTGGTGTCATTAGTCTCCAGAGGCCTCATCGGAAATAGGCCTCATCTCGCCTGGAAGGGAGAACTTCCTGGATTTTCTCGAGTTGCGGCAGGTGTTCTCGAGTTACGACGGGGACCTCAGGGACCCGCCCTGGTGGCCTCCGGAGAGGCCAGTCCCCATGCGAGTTGCTAGGGGGCCTCTCGGAATTACTCTCCCGTCGATACCGGGGCCAAAAACCTTGTGTGGAGTCAGGGCCGGAACCGAGGATTCCTCTCAGGGGCTGACATGGATCTTTGCGTACTTCTGGAGTCTCCCCAGTGAAGTCAGGCCTCGTCTCGAGTGGGGGCATGCACGTGCGCTTTCCTTCCAGGCTGTAGCAGCAATGTCACGCTTCCCGTCGCGTGGATCAAAGGATCTGTGGTTTTCCCTCGAGGCTTTCCCTCGAGGCTTTCCCACAGGGCTGTCCCACGTGCCACCGTGGTGTGAGTCGATCCTCGGCGTGAAAGATGAGCCAGTGCAGGGCAAAGAGGTCCTCTGGAATGGACTGAGACATCTGGGGGACTCTTGGAATGGTGGTACGACCATGGAGTTCCTCTCGCCTTTCCTGTTGAGAGTGCCTCCTCTTGAGATGCGACGGGAACGCAGGGAATTCTTTCCCGTTGAAAGCAGGGAAAGGATCCCTCATCTCGAGCTCCGAGGGGGAAACGGGGCTCCTTTGCATGTGGTCGGGACCATCGTGCTTCCTCTCGAGTGGAGACGGGTATGGTGGTGAACTTCTTGAGTTGCAGCAAGGGTGTTAAAGACCCTTTCGAAGTTCCAGAGGTTAGGTGTCATTAGTCTCCAGACGCCTCATCGGAAATAGGCCTCATCTCGCCTGGAAGGGAGAACTTCCTGGATTTTCTCGAGTTGCGGCAGGTGTTCTCGAGTTACGACGGGGACCTCAGGGACCGGCCCTCGTGGCCTCAGGAGAGGCCAGTCCCCATGCGAGTTGCTAGGGGGCCTCTCGGGATTCCTCTCCCGTCGATACCGGGGCCAAAAACCTTCTGTGGAGTCAGGGCCGGAAACGAGCATTCCTCTCAGGGGCTGATATGGATCTTTGGATACTTCTGGAGTCTCGCCAGGGGAGACAGGCCTCGTTTCGTGAGGGGGCATGCACGTGCACTTTCCTTCCAGGCTTTAGCAGCAATGTCACGCTTCCCGTGGCGTGGATCAAAGGATCTGTGGTTTTCCCTCGAGGCTTTCCCTCGAGGCTTTCCCACAGGGCTGTCCCACGTGCCACCGTGGTGTGAGTCGATCCTCGGCGTGAAAGATGAGCCAGTGCAGGGCAAAGAGGTTCCTCTGGAATGGACTGAGACATCTGGGGGACTCTTGGAATGGTGGTACGACCATGGAGTTCCTCTCGCCTTTCCTGTTGAGACTGCCTCCTCTTGAGATGCGAAGGGAACGCAGGGAATTCTTTCCCGTTTAAAGCAGGGAAAGGATCCCTCATCTCGAGCTACGAGGGGGAAACGGGGCTCCTCTGGATGTGGGCGGGACCATCGTGCTTCCTCTCGAGTGGAGACGGGTATGGCGGTGAACTTCTTGAGTCGCAGCAAGGGTGTGAAAGACCCTTTCGAAGTTCCAGAGGTTAGGTGTCATTAGTCTCCAGACGCCTCATCGGAAATAGGCCTCATCTCGCCTGGAAGGGAGAACTTCCTGGATTCTCTCGAGTTGCGGCAGGTGTTCTCGAGTTACGACAGGGACCTCAGGGACCCGCCCTGGTGGCCTCAGGAGAGGCCAGTCCCCATGCGAGTTGCTAGGGGGCCTCTCGGGATTCCTCTCCCGTTGATACCGGGGCCAAAAACCTTGTGTGGAGTCAGGGCCGGAACCGAGGATGCCTCTCAGGGGCTGACATGGATCTTTGGGTACTTCTGGAGTCTCCCCAGGGGAGTCAGGCCTCGTCTCTAGTGGGGGCATGCTCGTGCGCTTTCCTTCCAGGCTGTAGCAGCAATGTCACGCTTCCTGTCGCGTGGATCAAAGGATCTGTGGTTTTCCCTCGAGGCTTTCCCTCGAGGCTTTCCCACAGGGCTGTCCCACGTGCCACCGTGTTGTGAGTCGATCCTCGGCGTGAAAGATGAGCCAGTGCAGGGCAAAGAGGTTCCTCTGGAATGGACTGAGACATCTGGGGGACTCTTGGAATGGTGGTACGACCATGGAGTTCCTCTCGCCTTTCCTCTGAGAATGCCTCCTCTTGAGATGCGACGGGAACGCCCGGAATTCTTTCCCGTTGAAAGCAGGGAAAGGATCCCTCATCTCGAGCTACGAGGGGGAAACGGGGCTCCTCTGGATGTGGGCGGGACCATCGTGCTTCCTCTCGAGTGGAGACGGGTATGGCGGTGAACTTCTTGAGTTGCAGCAAGGGTGTGAAAGACCCTTTCGAAGTTCCAGAGGTTTGGTGTCATTAGTCTCCAGAGGCCTCATCGGAAATAGGCCTCATCTCGCCTGGAAGGGAGAACTTCCTGGATTTTCTCGAGTTGCGGCAGGTGTTCTCGAGTTACGACGGGGACCTCAGGGACCCGCCCTGGTGGCCTCAGGAGAGGCCAGTCCCCATGCGAGTTGCTAGGGGGCCTCTCGGGATTCCTCTCCCGTCGATACCGGGGCCAAAAACCTTGTGTGGAGTCAGGGCCGGAACCGAGGATTCCTCTCAGGGGCTGACATGGATCTTTGGGTACTTCTGGAGTCTCCCCAGGGGAGTCAGGCCTCGTCTCGAGTAGGGGCATGCACGTGCGCTTTCCTTCCAGGCTGTAGCAGCAATGTCACGCTTCCCGTCGCGTGGATCAAAGGATCTGTGGTTTTCCCTCGAGGCTTTCCCTCGAGGCTTTCCCACAGGGCTGTCCCACGTGCCACCGTGGTGTGAGTCGATCCTCGGCGTGAAAGATGAGCCAGTGCAGGGCAAAGAGGTTCCTCTGGAATGGACTGAGACATCTGGGGGACTCTTGGACTGGTGGTACGACCATGGAGTTCCTCTCGCCTTTCCTGTTGAGAGTACCTCCTCTTGAGATGCGACGGGAACGCAGGGAATTCTTTCCCGTTGAAAGCAGGGAAAGGATCCCTCATCTCGAGCTACGAGGGGGAAACGGGGCTCCTTTGGATGTTGTCGGGACCATCGTGCTTCCTCTCGAGTGGAGACAGGTATGGTGGGGAACTTCTTGAGTTGCAGCAAGGGTGTGAAAGACCCTTTCGAAGTTCCAGAGGTTAGGTGTCATTAGTCTCCAGACGCCTCATCGGAAATAGGCCTCATCTCGCCTGGAAGGGAGAACTTCCTGGATTTTCTCGAGTTGCGGCAGGTGTTCTCGAGTTACGACGGGGACCTCAGGGACCGGCCCTGGTGGCCTCAGGAGAGGCCAGTCCCCATGCGAGTTGCTAGGGGGCCTCTCGGGATTCCTCTCCCATCGATACCGGGGCCAAAAACCTTGTGTGGAGTCAGGGCCGGAACCGAGGATTCCTCTCAGGGGCTGATATGGATCTTTGGATACTTCTGGAGTCTCGCCAGGGGAGACAGGCCTCGTTTCGTGAGGGGGCATGCACGTGCACTTTCCTTCCAGGCTGTAGCAGCAATGTCACGCTTCTCGTCGCGTGGATCAAAGGATCTGTGGTTTTCCCTCGAGGCTTTCGCTCGAGGCTTTCCCACAGGGCTGTCCCACGTGCCACCGTGGTGTGAGTCGATCCTCGGCGTGAAAGATGAGCCAGTGCAGGGCAAAGAGGTTCCTCTGAAATGGACTGAGACATCTGGGGGACTCTTGGAATGGTGGTACGACCATGGAGTTCCTCTCGCCTTTCCTGTTGAGAGTGCCTCCTCTTGAGATGCGAAGGGAACGCCGGGAATTCTTTCCCGTTGAAAGCAGGGAAAGGATCCCTCATCTCGAGCTCCGAGGGGGAAACGGGGCTCCTCTGGATGTGGGCGGGACCATCGTGCTTCCTCTCGAGTGGAGACGGGTATGGCGGTGAACTTCTTGAGTTGCAGCAAGGGTGTGAAAGACCCTTTCGAAGTTCCAGAGGTTTGGTGTCATTAGTCTCCAGAGGCCTCATCGGAAATAGGCCTCATCTCGCCTGGAAGGGAGAACTTCCTGGATTTTCTCGAGTTGCGGCAGGTGTTCTCGAGTTACGACGGGGACCTCAGGGACCCGCCCTGGTGGCCTCAGGAGAGGCCAGTCCCCATGCGAGTTGCTAGGGGGTCTCTCGGGATTCCTCTCCCGTCGATACCGGGGCCAAAAAGCTTGTGTGGAGTCAGGGCCGGAACCGAGGATTCCTCTCAGGGGCTGACATGGATCTTTGGGTACTTCTGGAGTCTCCCCAGGGGAGTCAGGCCTCGTCTCGAGTTGGGGCATGCTCGTGCGCTTTCCTTCCAGGCTGTAGCAGCAATGTCACGCTTCCCGTCGCGTGGATCAAAGGATCTGTGGTTTTCCCTCGAGGCTTTCCCTCGAGGCTTTCCCACAGGGCTGTCCCACGTGCCACCGTGTTGTGAGTCGATCCTCGGCGTGAAAGATGAGCCAGTGCAGGGCAAAGAGGTTCCTCTGGAATGGACTGAGACATCTGGGGGACTCTTGGAATGGTGGTACGACCATGGAGTTCCTCTCACCTTTCCTGTTGAGAGTGCCTCCTCTTGAGATGCGACGGGAACGCCGGGAATTCTTTCCCGTTGAAAGCAGGGAAAGGATCCCTCATCTCGAGCTACGAGGGGGAAACGGGGCTCCTCTGGATGTGGGCGGGACCATCGTGCTTCCTCTCGAGTGGAGACGGGTATGGCGGTGAACTTCTTGAGTTGCAGCAAGGGTGTGAAAGACCCTTTCGAAGTTCCAGAGGTTTGGTGTCATTAGTCTCCAGAGGCCTCATCGGAAATAGGCCTCATCTCGCCTGGAAGGGAGAACTTCCTGGATTTTCTCGAGTTGCAGCAGGTGTTCTCGAGTTACGACGGGGACCTCAGGGACCCGCCCTGGTGGCCTCAGGAGAGGCCAGTCCCCATGCGAGTTGCTAGGGGGCCTCTCGGGATTCCTCTCCCGTCGATACCGGGGCCAAAAACCTTGTGTGGAGTCAGGGCCGGAACCGAGGATTCCTCTCAGGGGCTGACATGGATCTTTGGGTACTCCTGGAGTCTCCCCAGGGGAGTCAGGCCTCGTCTCGAGTAGGGGCATGCACGTGCGCTTTCCTTCCAGGCTGTAGCAGCAATGTCACGCTTCCCGTCGCGTGGATCAAAGGATCTGTGGTTTTCCCTCGAGGCTTTCCCTCGAGGCTTTCCCACAGGGCTGTCCCACGTGCCACCGTGGTGAGAGTCGGTCCTCGGCGTGAAAGATGAGCCAGTGCAGGGCAAAGAGGTTCCTCTGGAATGGACTGAGACATCTGGGGGACTCTTGGAATGGTGGTACGACCATGGAGTTCCTCTCGCCTTTCCTGTTGAGAGTGCCTCCTCTTGAGATGCGACGGGAACGCAGGGAATTCTTTCCCGTTGAAAGCAGGGAAAGGATCCCTCATCTCGAGCTACGAGGGGGAAACGGGGCTCCTTTGGATGTTGTCGGGACCATCGTGCTTCCTCTCGAGTGGAGACGGGTATGGTGGTGAACTTCTTGAGTTGCAGCAAGGGGGTGAAAGACCCTTTCGAAGTTCCAGAGGTTAGGTGTCATTAGTCTCCAGACGCCTCATCGGAAATAGGCCTCATCTCGCCTGGAAGGGAGAACTTCCTGGATTTTCTCGAGTTGCGGCAGGTGTTCTCGAGTTACGACGGGGACCTCAGGGACCCGCCCTGGTGGCCTCAGGAGAGGCCAGTCCCCATGCGAGTTGCTAGGGGGCCTCTCGGGATTCCTCTCCCGTCGATACCGGGGCCAAAAACCTTGTGTGGAGTCAGGGCCGGAACCGAGGATTCCTCTCAGGGGCTGATATGGATCTTTGGATACTTCTGGAGTCTCGCCAGGGGAGACAGGCCTCGTTTCGTGAGGGGGCATGCACGTGCACTTTCCTTCCAGGCTGTAGCAGCAATGTCACGCTTCCCGTCGCGTGGATCAAATGATGTGTGGTTTTCCCTAGAGGCTTTCCCACAGGGCTGTCCCACGTGCCACCGTGGTGTGAGTCGATCCTCGGCGTGAAAGATGAGCCAGTGCAGGGCAAAGAGGTTCCTCTGGAATGGACTGAGACATCTGGGGGACTCTTGGAATGGTGGTACGACCATGGAGTTCCTCTCGCCTTTCCTGTTGAGAGTGCCTCCTCTTGAGATGCGACGGGAACGCAGGGAATTCTTTCCCGTTGAAAGCAGGGAAAGGATCCCTCATCTCGAGCTACGAGGGGGAAACGGGGCTCCTTTGGATGTGGTCGGGACCATCGTGCTTCCTCTCGAGTGGAGACGGGTATGGTGGTGAACTTCTTGAGTTGCAGCAAGGGTGTGAAAGACCCTTTCGAAGTTCCAGAGGTTAGGTGTCATTAGTCTCCAGACGCCTCATCGGAAATAGGCCTCATCTCGCCTGGAAGGGAGAACTTCCTGGATTTTCTCGAGTTGCGGCAGGTGTTCTCGAGTTACGACGGGGACCTCAGGGACCGGCCCTGGTGGCCTCAGGAGAGGCCAGTCCCCATGCGAGTTGCTAGGGGGCCTCTCGGGATTCCTCTCCCGTCGATACCGGGGCCAAAAACCTTGTGTGGAGTCAGGGCCGGAACCGAGGATTCCTCTCAGGGGCTGATATGCATCTTTGGATACTTCTTGAGTCTCGCCAGGGGAGACAGGCCTCGTTTCGTGAGGGGGCATGCACGTGCACTTTCCTTCCAGGCTGTAGCAGCAATGTCACGCTTCCCGTCGCGTGGATCAAAGGATCTGTGGTTTTCCCTCAAGGCTTTCACTCGAGGCTTTCCCACAGGGCTGTCCCACGTGCCACCGTGGTGTGAGTCGATCCTCGGCGTGAAAGATGAGCCAGTGCAGGGCAAAGAGGTTCCTCTGGAATGGACTGAGACATCTGGGGGACTCTTGGAATGGTGGTACGACCATGGAGTTCCTCTCGCCTTTCCTGTTGAGAGTGCCTCCTCTTGAGATGCGACTGGAACGCCGGGAATTCTTTCCCGTTGAAAGCAGGGAAAGGATCCCTCATCTCGAGCTCCGAGGGGGAAACGGGGCTCCTCTGGATGTGGGCGGGACCATCGTGCTTCCTCTCGAGTGGAGACGGGTATGGCGGTGAACTTCTTGAGTTGCAGCAAGGGTGTGAAAGACCCTTTCGAAGTTCCAGAGGTTTGGTGTCATTAGTCTCCAGAGGCCTCATCGGAAATAGGCCTCATCTCGCCTGGAAGGGAGAACTTCCTGGATTTTCTCGAGTTGCGGCAGGTGTTCTCGAGTTACGACGGGGACCTCAGGGACCCGCCCTGGTGGCCTCAGGAGAGGCCAGTCCCCATGCGAGTTGCTAGGGGGTCTCTCGGGATTCCTCTCCTGTCGATACCGGGGCCAAAAAGCTTGTGTGGAGTCAGGGCCGGAACCGAGGATTCCTCTCAGGGGCTGACATGTATCTTTGGGTACTTCTGGAGTCTCCCCAGGGGAGTCAGGCCTCGTCTCGTGTGGGGGCATGCTCGTGCGCTTTCCTTCCAGGCTGTAGCAGCAATGTCACGCTTCCCGTCGCGTGGATCAAAGGATCTGTGGTTTTCCCTCGAGGCTTTCCCTCGAGGCTTTCCCACAGGGCTGTCCCACGTGCCACCGTGTTGTGAGTCGATCCTCGGCGTGAAAGATGAGCCAGTGCAGGGCAAAGAGGTTCCTCTGGAATGGACTGAGACATCTGGGGGACTCTTGGAATGGTGGTACGACCATGGAGTTCCTCTCGCCTTTCCTGTTGAGAGTGCCTCCTCTTGAGATGCGACGGGAACGCCGGGAATTCTTTCCCGTTGAAAGCAGGGAAAGGATCCCTCATCTCGAGCTACGAGGGGGAAACGGGGCTCCTCTGGATGTGGGCGGGGCCATCGTGCTTCCTCTCGAGTGGAGACGGGTATGGCGGTGAACTTCTTGAGTTGCAGCAAGGGTGTGAAAGACCCTTTCGAAGTTCCAGAGGTTTGGTGTCATTAGTCTCCAGAGGCCTCATCGGAAATAGGCCTCATCTCGCCTGGAAGGGAGAACTTCCTGGATTTTCTCGAGTTGCGGCAGGTGTTCTCGAGTTACGACGGGGACCTCAGGGACCCGCCCTGGTGGCCTCAGGAGAGGCCAGTCCCCATGCGAGTTGCTAGGGGGCCTCTCGGGATTCCTCTCCCGTCGATACCGGGGCCAAAAACCTTGTGTGGAGTCAGGGCCGGAACCGAGGATTCCTCTCAGGGGCTGACATGGATCATTGGGTACTTCTGGAGTCTCCCCAGGGGAGTCAGGCCTCGTCTCGAGTAGGGGCATGCACGTGCGCTTTCCTTCCAGGCTGTAGCAGCAATGTCACGCTTCCTGTCGCGTGGATCAAAGGATCTGTGGTTTTCCCTCGAGGCTTTCCCTCGAGGCTTTCCCACAGGGCTGTCCCATGTGCCACCGTGGTGTGAGTCGATCCTCGGCGTGAAAGATGAGCCAGTGCAGGGCAAAGAGGTTCCTCTGGAATGGACTGAGACATCTGGGGGACTCTTGGAATGGTGGTACGACCATGGAGTTCCTCTCGCCTTTCCTGTTGAGAGTGCCTCCTCTTGAGATGCGACGGGAACGCAGGGAATTCTTTCCCGTTGAAAGCAGGGAAAGGATCCCTCATCTCGAGCTACGAGGGTGAAACGGGGCTCCTTTGGATGTTGTCGGGACCATCGTGCTTCCTCTCGAGTGGAGACGGGTATGGTGGTGAACTTCTTGAGTTGCAGCAAGGGTGTGAAAGACCCTTTCGAAGTTCCAGAGGTTAGGTGTCATTAGTCTCCAGACGCCTCATCGGAAATAGGCCTCATCTCGCCTGGAAGGGAGAACTTCCTGGATTTTCTCGAGTTGCGGCAGGTGTTCTCGAGTTACAACGGGGACCTCAGGGACCGGCCCTGGTGGCCTCAGGAGAGGCCAGTCCCCATGCGAGTTGCTAGGGGCCCTCTCGGGATTCCTCTCCCGTCGATACCGGGGCCAAAAACCTTGTGTGGAGTCAGGGCCGGAACCGAGGATTCCTCTCAGGGGCTGATATGGATCTTTGGATACTTCTGGAGTCTCGCCAGGGGAGACAGGCCTCGTTTCATGAGGGGGCATGCACGTGCACTTTCCTTCCAGGCTGTAGCAGCAATGTCACGCTTCCCGTCGCGTGGATCAAAGGATCTGTGGTTTTCCCTCGAGGCTTTCCCTCGAGGCTTTCCCACAGGGCTGTCCCACGTGCCACCGTGGTGTGAGTCGATCCTCGGCGTGAAAGATGAGCCAGTGCAGGGCAAAGAGGTTCCTCTGGAATGGACTGAGACATCTGGGGGACTCTTGGAATGGTGGTACGACCATGGAGTTCCTCTCGCCTTTCCTGTTGAGACTGCCTCCTCTTCAGATGCGACGGGAACGCCGGGAATTCTTTCCCGTTTAAAGCAGGGAAAGGATCCCTCATCTCGAGCTACGAGGGGGAAACGGGGCTCCTCTGGATGTGGGCGGGACCATCGTGCTTCCTCTCGAGTGGAGACGGGTATGGCGGTGAACTTCTTGAGTCGCAGCAAGGGTGTGAAAGACCCTTTCGAAGTTCCAGAGGTTAGGTGTCATTAGTCTCCAGACGCCTCATCGGAAATAGGCCTCATCTCGCCTGGAAGGGAGAACTTCCTGGATTTTCTCGAGTTGCGGCAGGTGTTCTCGAGTTACGACAGGGACCTCGGGGACCCGCCCTGGCGGCCTCAGGAGAGGCCAGTCCCCATGCGAGTTGCTAGGGGGCCTATCGGGATTCCTCTCCCGTCGATACCGGGGCCAAAAACCTTGTGTGGAGTCAGGGCCGGAACCGAGGATGCCTCTCAGGGGCTGACATGGATCTTTGGGTACTTCTGGAGTCTCCCCAGGGGAGTCAGGCCTCGTCTCGAGTGGGGGCATGCACGTGCGCTTTCCTTCCAGGCTGTAGCAGCAATGTCACGCTTCCCGTCGCGTGGATCAAAGGATCTGTGGTTTTCCCTCGAGGCTTTCCCTCGAGGCTTTCCCACAGGGCTGTCCCACGTGGCACCGTGGTGTGAGTCGATCCTCGGCGTGAAAGATGAGCCAGTGCAGGGCAAAGAGGTTCCTCTGGAATGGACTGAGACATCTGGGGGACTCTTGGAATGGTGGTACGACCATGGAGTTCTTCTCGCCTTTCCTGTTGAGAGTGCCTCCTCTTGAGATGCGACGGGAACGCCGGGAATTCTTTCCCGTTGAAAGCAGGGAAAGGATCCCTCATCTCGAGCTCCGAGGGGGAAACGGGGCTCCTCTGGATGTGGGCGGGACCATCGTGCTTCCTCTCGAGTGGAGACGGGTATGGCGGTGAACTTCTTGAGTTGCAGCAAGGGTGTGAAAGACCCTTTCGAAGTTCCAGAGGTTTGGTGTCATTAGTCTCCAGAGGCCTCATCGGAAATAGGCCTCATCTCGCCTGGAAGGGAGAACTTCCTGGATTTTCTCGAGTTGCGGCAGGTGTTCTCGAGTTACGACGGGGACCTCAGGGACCCGCCCTGGTGGCCTCAGGAGAGGCCAGTCCCCATGCGAGTTGCTAGGGGGTCTCTCGGGATTCCTCTCCCGTCGATACCGGGGCCAAAAAGCTTGTGTGGAGTCAGGGCCGGAACCGAGGATTCCTCTCAGGGGCTGACATGGATCTTTGGGTACTTCTGGAGTCCCCCCAGGGGAGTCAGGCCTCGTCTCGAGTGGGGGCATGCTCGTGCGCTTTCCTTCCAGGCTGTAGCAGCAATGTCACGCTTCCCGTCGCGTGGATCAAAGGATCTGTGGTTTTCCCTCGAGGCTTTCCCTCGAGGCTTTCCCACAGGGCTGTCCCACGTGCCACCGTGTTGTGAGTCGATCCTCGGCGTGAAAGATGAGCCAGTGCAGGGCAAAGAGGTTCCTCTGGAATGGACTGAGACATCTGGGGGACTCTTGGAATGGTGGTACGACCATGGAGTTCCTCTCGCCTTTCCTGTTGAGAGTGCCTCCTCTTGAGATGCGACGGGAACGCCGGGAATTCTTTCCCGTTGAAAGCAGGGAAAGGATCCCTCATCTCGAGCTACGAGGGGGAAACGGGGCTCCTCTGGATGTGGGCGGGACCATCGTGCTTCCTCTCGAGTGGAGACGGGTATGGCGGTGAACTTCTTGAGTTGCAGCAAGGGTGTGAAAGACCCTTTCGAAGTTCCAGAGGTTTGGTGTCATTAGTCTCCAGAGGCCTCATCGGAAATAGGCCTCATCTCGCCTGGAAGGGAGAACTTCCTGGATTTTCTCGAGTTGCGGCAGGTGTTCTCGAGTTACGACGGGGACCTCAGGGACCCGCCCTGGTGGCCTCAGGAGAGGCCAGTCCCCATGCGAGTTGCTAGGGGGCCTCTCGGGATTCCTCTCCCGTCGATACCGGGGCCAAAAACCTTGTGTGGAGTCAGGGCCGGAACCGAGGATTCCTCTCAGGGGCTGACATGGATCATTGGGTACTTCTGGAGTCTCCCCAGGGGAGTCAGGCCTCGTCTCGAGTAGGGGCATGCACGTGCGCTTTCCTTCCAGGCTGTAGCAGCAATGTCACGCTTCCCGTCGCGTGGATCAAAGGATCTGTGGTTTTCCCTCGAGGCTTTCCCTCGAGGCTTTCCCACAGGGCTGTCCCACGTGCCACCGTGGTGTGAGTCGATCCTCGGCGTGAAAGATGAGCCAGTGCAGGGCAAAGAGGTTCCTCTGGAATGGACTGAGACATCTGGGGGACTCTTGGAATGGTGGTACGACCATGGAGTTCCTCTCGCCTTTCCTGTTGAGAGTGCCTCCTCTTGAGATGCGACGGGAACGCAGGGAATTCTTTCCCGTTGAAAGCAGGGAAAGGATCCCTCATCTCGAGCTACGAGGGGGAAACGGGGCTCCTTTGGATGTTGTCGGGACCATCGTGCTTCCTCTCGAGTGGAGACGGGTATGGTGGTGAACTTCTTGAGTTGCAGCAAGGGTGTGAAAGACCCTTTCGAAGTTCCAGAGGTTAGGTGTCATTAGTCTCCAGACCCCTCATCGGAAATAGGCCTCATCTCGCCTGGAAGGGAGAACTTCCTGGATTTTCTCGAGTTGCGGCAGGTGTTCTCGAGTTACGACGGGGACCTCAGGGACCGGCCCTGGTGGCCTCAGGAGAGGCCAGTCCCCATGCGAGTTGCTAGGGGCCCTCTCGGGATTCCTCTCCCGTCGATACCGGGGCCAAAAACCTTGTGTGGAGTCAGGGCCGGAACCGAGGATTCCTCTCAGGGGCTGACATGGATCTTTGGGTACTTCTGGAGTCTCCCCAGTGGAGTCAGGCCTCGTCTCGAGTGGGGGCATGCTCGTGCGCTTTCCTTCCAGGCTGTAGCAGCAATGTCACGCTTCCCGTCGCGTGGATCAAAGGATCTGTGGTTTTCCCTCGAGGCTTTCCCTCGAGGCTTTCCCACAGGGCTGTCCCACGTGCCACCGTGTTGTGAGTCGATCCTCGGCGTGAAAGATGAGCCAGTGCAGGGCAAAGAGGTTCCTCTTGAATGGACTAAGACATCTGGGGGACTCTTGGAATGGTGGTACGACCATGAAGTTCCTCTCGCCTTTCCTGTTGAGAGTGCCTCCTCTTGAGATGCGACGGGAATGCCGGGAATTCTTTCCCGTTGAAAGCAGGGAAAGGATCCCTCATCTCGAGCTACGAGGGGGAAACGGGGCTCCTCTGGATGTGGGCGGGACCATCGTGCTTCCTCTCGAGTGGAGACGGGTATGGCGGTGAACTTCTTGAGTTGCAGCAAGGGTGTGAAAGACCCTTTCGAAGTTCCAGAGGTTTGGTGTCATTAGTATCCAGAGGCCTCATCGGAAATAGGCCTCATCTCGCCTGGAAGGGAGAACTTCCTGGATTTTCTCGAGTTGCGGCAGGTGTTCTCGAGTTACGACGGGGACCTCAGGGACCCGCCCTGGTGGCCTCAGGAGAGGCCAGTCCCCATGCGAGTTGCTAGGGGGCCTCTCGGGATTCCTCTCCCGTCGATACCGGGGCCAAAAACCTTGTGTGGAGTCAGGGCCGGAACCGAGGATTCCTCTCAGGGGCTGACATGGATCTTTGGGTACTCCTGGAGTCTCCCCAGGGGAGTCAGGACTCGTCTCGAGTAGGGGCATGCACGTGCGCTTTCCTTCCAGGCTGTAGCAGCAATGTCACGCTTCCCGTCGCGTGGATCAAAGGATCTGTGGTTTTCCCTCGAGGCTTTCCCTCGAGGCTTTCCCACAGGGCTGTCCCACGTGCCACCGTGGTGAGAGTCGATCCTCGGCGTGAAAGATGAGCCAGTGCAGGGCAAAGAGGTTCCTCTGGAATGGACTGAGACATCTGGGGGACTCTTGGAATGGTGGTACGACCATGGAGTTCCTCTCGCCTTTCCTGTTGAGAGTGCCTCCTCTTGAGATGCGACGGGAACGCAGGGAATTCTTTCCCGTTGAAAGCAGGGAAAGGATCCCTCATCTCGAGCTACGAGGGGGAAACGGGGCTCCTTTGGATGTTTTCGGGACCATCGTGCTTCCTCTCGAGTGGAGACGGGTATGGTGGTGAACTTCTTGAGTTGCAGCAAGGGTGTGAAAGACCGTTTCGAAGTTCCAGAGGTTAGGTGTCATTAGTCTCCAGACGCCTCATCGGAAATAGGCCTCATCTCGCCTGGAAGGGAGAACTTCCTGGATTTTCTCGAGTTGCGGCAGGTGTTCTCGAGTTACGACGGGGACCTCAGGGACCGGCCCTGGTGGCCTCAGGAGAGGCCAGTCCCCATGCGAGTTGCTAGGGGGCCTCTCGGGATTCCTTTCCCGTCGATACCGGGGCCAAAAACCTTGTGTGGAGTCAGGGCCGGAACCGAGGATTCCTCTCAGGGGCTGACATGGATCTTTGGGTACTTCTGGAGTCTCCCCAGTGGAGTCAGGCCTCGTCTCGAGTGGGGGCATGCACGTGCGCTTTCCTTTCAGGCTGTAGCAGCAATGTCACGCTTCCCGTCACGTGGATCAAATGATCTGTGGTTTTCCCTCGAGGCTTTCCCTCGAGGCTTTCCCACAGGGCTGTCCCACGTGCCACCGTGGTGTGAGTCGAACCTCGGCGTGAAAGATGAGCCAATGCAGGGCAAAGAGGTTCCTCTGGAATGGACTGAGACATCTGGGGGACTCTTGGAATGGTGGTACGACCATGGAGTTTCTCTCGCCTTTCCTGTTGAGAGTGCCTCCTCTTGAGATGCGACGGGAACGCCGGGAATTCTTTCCCGTTGAAAGCAGGGAAAGGATCCCTCATCTCGAGCTACGAGGGGGAAACGGGGCTCTTCTGGATGTGGGCGGGACCATCGTGCTTCCTCTCGAGTGGAGACGGGTATGGCGGTGAACTTCTTGAGTTGCAGCAAGGGTGTGAAAGACCCTTTCGAAGTTCCAGAGGTTTGGTGTCATTAGTCTCCAGAGGCCTCATCGGAAATAGGCCTCATCTCGCCTGGAAGGGAGAACTTCCTGGATTTTCTCGAGTTGAGGCAGGTGTTCTCGAATTACGACGGGGACCTCAGGGACCCGCCCTGGTGGCCTCCGGAGAGGCCAGTCCCTAGGCGTGTTGCTAGGGGGCCTCTCGGGATTCATCTCCCGTTGATACCGGGGCGAAAAACCTTGTGTGGAGTCAGGGCCGGAACCGAGGATTCCTCTCAGGGGCTGACATGGATCTTTGGGTACTTCTGGAGTCTCCCCAGGGGAGTCAGGCCTCGTCTCGAGTGGGGGCATGCACGTGCGCTTTCCTTCCAGGCTGTAGCAGCAATGTCACGCTTCCCGTCGCGTGGATCAAAGGATCTGTGGTTTTCCCTCGAGGCTTTCCCTCGAGGCTTTCCCACAGGGCTGTCCCACGTGCCACCGTGGTGTGAGTCGATCCTCGGCGTGAAAGATGAGCCAGTGCAGGGCAAAGAGTTTCCTCTGGAATGGACTGAGACATCTGGGGGACTCTTGGAATGGTGGTACGACCATGGAGTTCCTCTCGCCTTTCCTGTTGAGAGTGCCTCCTCTTGAGATGCGACGGGAACGCCGGGAATTCTTTCCCGTTGAAAGCAGGGAAACGATCCCTCATCTCGAGCTACGAGGGGGAAACGGGGCTCCTTTGGATGTTGTCGGGACCATCGTGCTTCCTCTCGAGTGGAGACGGGTATGGTGGTGAACTTCTTGAGTTGCAGCAAGGGTGTGAAAGACCGTTTCGAAGTTCCAGAGGTTAGGTGTCATTAGTCTCCAGACGCCTCATCGGAAATAGGCCTCATCTCGCCTGGAAGGGAGAACTTCCTGGATTTTCTCGAGTTGCGGCAGGTGTTCTCGAGTTACGACGGGGACCTCAGGGACCGGCCCTGGTGGCCTCAGGAGAGGCCAGTCCCCATGCGAGTTGCTAGGGGGCCTCTCGGGATTCCTTTCCCGTCGATACCGGGGCCAAAAACCTTGTGTGGAGTCAGGGCCGGAACCGAGGATTCCTCTCAGGGGCTGACATGGATCTTTGGGTACTTCTGGAGTCTCCCCAGTGGAGTCAGGCCTCGTCTCGAGTGGGGGCATGCACGTGCGCTTTCCTTTCAGGCTGTAGCAGCAATGTCACGCTTCCCGTCACGTGGATCAAATGATCTGTGGTTTTCCCTCGAGGCTTTCCCTCGAGGCTTTCCCACAGGGCTGTCCCACGTGCCACCGTGGTGTGAGTCGAACCTCGGCGTGAAAGATGAGCCAATGCAGGGCAAAGAGGTTCCTCTGGAATGGACTGAGACATCTGGGGGACTCTTGGAATGGTGGTACGACCATGGAGTTTCTCTCGCCTTTCCTGTTGAGAGTGCCTCCTCTTGAGATGCGACGGGAACGCCGGGAATTCTTTCCCGTTGAAAGCAGGGAAAGGATCCCTCATCTCGAGCTACGAGGGGGAAACGGGGCTCTTCTGGATGTGGGCGGGACCATCGTGCTTCCTCTCGACTGGAGACGGGTATGGCGGTGAACTTCTTGAGTTGCAGCAAGGGTGTGAAAGACCCTTTCGAAGTTCCAGAGGTTAGGTGTCATTAGTCTCCAGACGCCTCATCGGAAATAAGCCTCATCTCGCCTGGAAGGGAGAACTTCCTGGATTTTCTCGAGTTGCGGCAGGTGTTCGCGAGTTACGACGGGGACCTCAGGGACCCGCCCTGGTGGCCTCAGGAGAGGCCAGTCCCCATGCGAGTTGCTAGGGGGCCTCTCGGGATTCCTCTCCCGTCGATACCGGGGCCAAAAACCTTGTGTGGAGTCAGGGCCGGAATCGAGGATTCCTCTCAGGGGCTGACATGGATCTTTGGGTACTTCTGGAGTCTCCCCAGTGGAGTCAGGCCTCGTCTCGAGTGGGGGCATGCACGTGCGCTTTCTTTCCAGGCTGTAGCAGCAATGTCACGCTTCCCGTCGCGTGGATCAAAGGATCTGTGGTTTTCCCTCGAGGCTTTCCCTCGAGGCTTTCCCACAGGGCTGTCCCACGTGCCCCCGTGGTGTGAGTCGATCCTCGGCATGAAAGATGAGCCAGTGCAGGGCAAAGAGGTTCCTCTGGAATGGACTGAGACATCTGGGGGACTCTTGGAATGGTGGTACGACCATGGAGTTCCTCTCGCCTTTCCTGTTGAGAGTGCCTCCTCTTGAGATGCGACGGGAACGCCGGGAATTCTTTCCCGTTGAAAGCAGGGAAAGGATCCCTCATCTCGAGCTACGAGGGGGAAACGGGGCTCCTCTGGATGTGGGCGGGACCATCGTGCTTCCTCTCGAGTGGAGACGGGTATGGCGGTGAACTTCTTGAGTTGCAGCAAGGGTGTGAAAGACCCTTTCGAAGTTCCAGAGGTTTGGTGTCATTAGTCTCCAGAGGCCTCATCGGAAATAGGCCTCATCTCGCCTGGAAGGGAGAACTTCCTGGATTTTCTCGAGTTGAGGCAGGTGTTCTCGAATTACGACGGGGACCTCAGGGACCCGCCCTGGTGGCCTCCGGAGAGGCCAGTCCCTAGGCGTGTTGCTAGGGGGCCTCTCGGGATTCATCTCCCGTTGATACCGGGGCGAAAAACCTTGTGTGGAGTCAGGGCCGGAACCGAGGATTCCTCTCAGGGGCTGACATGGATCTTTGGGTACTTCTGGAGTCTCCCCAGGGGAGTCAGGCCTCGTCTCGAGTGGGGGCATGCACGTGCGCTTTCCTTCCAGGCTGTAGCAGCAATGTCACGCTTCCCGTCGCGTGGATCAAAGGATCTGTGGTTTTCCCTCGAGGCTTTCCCTCGAGGCTTTCCCACAGGGCTGTCCCACGTGCCACCGTGGTGTGAGTCGATCCTCGGCGTGAAAGATGAGCCAGTGCAGGGCAAAGAGTTTCCTCTGGAATGGACTGAGACATCTGGGGGACTCTTGGAATGGTGGTACGACCATGGAGTTCCTCTCGCCTTTCCTGTTGAGAGTGCCTCCTCTTGAGATGCGACGGGAATGCCGGGAATTCATTCCCGTTGAAAGCAGGGAAAGGATCCCTCATCTCGAGCTACGAGGGGGAAACGGGGCTCCTCTGGATGTGGGCGGGACCATCGTGCTTCCTCTCTAGTGGAGACGGGTATGGTGGTGAACTTCTTGAGTTGCAGCAAGGCTGTGAAAGACCCTTTCGAAGTTCCAGAGGTAAGGTGTCATTAGTCTCCAGACGCCTCATCGGAAATAGGCCTCATCTCGCCTGGAAGGGAGAACTTCCTGGATTTTCTCGAGTTGCGGCAGGTGTTCTCGAGTTACGACGGGGACCTCAGGGACCCGACCTGGTGGCCTCAGGAGAGGCCAGTCCCTATGCGAGTTGCTAGGGGGCCTCTCGGAATTCCTCTCCCGTCGATACCGGGGCCAAAAACCTTGTGTGGAGTCAGGGCCGGAACCGAGGATTCCTCTCAGGGGCTGACATGGATCTTTGGGTACTTCTGGAGTCTCCCCAGGGGAGTCAGGCCTCGTCTCGAGTGGGGGCATGCACGTGCACTTTCCTTCCAGGCTGTAGCAGCAATGTCACGCTTCCCGTCGCGTGGATCAAATGATGTGTGGTTTTCCCTAGAGGCTTTCCCACAGGGCTGTCCCACGTGCCACCGTGGTGTGAGTCGATCCTCGGCGTGAAAGATGAGCCAGTGCAGGGCAAAGAGGTTCCTCTGGAATGGACTGAGACATCTGGGGGACTCTTGGAATGGTGGTACGACCATGGAGTTCCTCTCGCCTTTCCTGTTGAGAGTGCCTCCTCTTGAGATGCGACGGGAACGCCGGGAATTTTTTCCCGTTGAAAGCAGGGAAAGGATCCCTCATCTCGAGCTACGAGGGGGAAACGGGGCTCCTCTGAATGTGGGCGGGACCATCGTCCTTTCTCTCGAGTGGAGACGGGTATGGCGGTGAACTTCTTGAGTTGCAACAAGGGTGTGAAAGACCCTTTCGAAGTTCCAGAGGTTAGGTGTCATTAGTCTCCAGACGCCTCATCGGAAATAGGCCTCATCTCGCCTGGAAGGGAGAACTTCCTTGATTTTCTCGAGTTGCAGCAGGTGTTCTCGAGTTACGACGGGGACCTCAGGGACCCGCCTTGTTGGCCTCAGGAGAGGCCAGTCCCTATGCGTGTTGCTATGGGGCCCCTCGGGATTCCTCTCCCGTCGATACCGGGGCGAAAAACCTTGTGTGGAGTCAGGGCCGGAACCGAGGATTCCTCTCAGGGACTGATATGGATCTTTGGGTACTTCTGGAGCCTCGCCAGGGGAGACAGGCCTCGTCTCGTGTGGGGGCATGCACGTGCACTTTCCTTCCAGGCTGTAGCAGCAATGTCACGCTTCCCGTAGCGTGGATCAAAGGATCTGCGGTTTTCCCTCGAGGCTTTCCCTCGAGGCTTTCCCACAGGGCTGTCCCACGTGACACCGTGGTGTGAGTCGATTCTCGGCGTGAAAAATGAGCCAGTGCAGGGCAAAGAGGTTCCTCTGGAATGGACTGAGACATCTGGGGGACTCTTGGAATGGTGGTACGACCATGGAGTTCCTCTCGCCTTTCCTGTTGAGAGTGCCTCCTCTTGAGATGCGACGGGAACGCCGGGAATTCTTTCCCGTTGAAAGCAGGGAAAGGATCCCTCATCTCGAGCTACGAGGGGGAAACGGGGCTCCTCTGGATGTGGGCGGACCATCGTGCTTCCTCTCGAGTGGAGACGGGTATGGCGGTGAACTTCTTGAGTTGCAGCAAGGGTGTGAAAGACCTTTTCGAAGTTCCAGAGGTTAGGTGTCATTAGTCTCCAGACGCCTCATCGGAAATAGGCCTCATCTCGCCTGGAAGGGAGAACTTCCTGGATTTTCTCGAGTTGCGGCAGGTGTTGTCGAGTAACGACGGGGACCTCAGGGACCCGCCCTGGTGGCCTCAGGAGAGGCCAGTCCCCATGCGAGTTGCTAAGGGGCCTCTCGGGATTCCTCTCCCGTCGATACCGGGGCCAAAAACCTTGTGTGCAGTCAGGGCCGGAACCGAGGATTCCTCTCAGGGGCAGACATGGATCTTTGGGTACTTCTGGAGTCTCTCCAGGGGAGTCAAGCCTCGTCTCGAGTGGGGGCATGCACGTGCGCTTTCCTTCCAGGCTGTAGCAGCAATGTCACGCTTCCCGTGGCGTGGATCAAAGGATCTGTGGTTTTCCCTCGAGGCTTTCCCACAGGGCTGTCCCACGTGCCACCGTGGTGTGAGTCGATCCTCGGCGTGAAAGATTAGCCAGTGCAGGGCAAAGAGGTTCCTCTGGAATGGACTGAGACATCTGGGGGACTCTTGGAATGGTGGTACGACCATGGAGTTCCTCTCGCCTTTCCTGTTGAGAGTGCCTCCTCTTGAGATGCGACGGGAACGCCGGGAATTCTTTCCCGTTGAAACCAGGGAAAGGATCCCACATCTCGAGCTACGAGGGGGAAACGGGGCTCCTCTGGATGTGGGCGGGACCATCGTGCTTCCTCTCTAGTGGAGACGGGTATGGCGGTGAACTGCTTGAGTTGCAGCAAGGGTGTGAAAGACCCTTTCGAAGTTCCAGAGGTTTGGTGTCATTAGTCTCCAGAGGCCTCATCGGAAATAGGCCTCATCTCGCCTGGAAGGGAGAACTTCCTGGATTTTCTCGAGTTGCGGCAGGTGTTCTCGAGTTACGACGGGGACCTCAGGGACCCGCCCTGGTGGCCTCCGGAGAGGCCAGTCCCCATGCGAGTTGCTAGGGGGCCTCTCGGAATTACTCTCCCGTCGATACCGGGGCCAAAAACCTTGTGTGGAGTCAGGGCCGGAACCGAGGATTCCTCTCAGGGGCTGACATGGATCTTTGCGTACTTCTGGAGTCTCCCCAGTGAAGTCAGGCCTCGTCTCGAGTGGGGGCATGCACGTGCGCTTTCCTTCCAGGCTGTAGCAGCAATGTCACGCTTCCCGTCGCGTGGATCAAAGGATCTGTGGTTTTCCCTCGAGGCTTTCCCTCGAGGCTTTCCCACAGGGCTGTCCCACGTGCCACCGTGGTGTGAGTCGATCCTCGGCGTGAAAGATGAGCCAGTGCAGGGCAAAGAGGTCCTCTGGAATGGACTGAGACATCTGGGGGACTCTTGGAATGGTGGTACGACCATGGAGTTCCTCTCGCCTTTCCTGTTGAGAGTGCCTCCTCTTGAGATGCGACGGGAACGCAGGGAATTCTTTCCCGTTGAAAGCAGGGAAAGGATCCCTCATCTCGAGCTCCGAGGGGGAAACGGGGCTCCTTTGCATGTGGTCGGGACCATCGTGCTTCCTCTCGAGTGGAGACGGGTATGGTGGTGAACTTCTTGAGTTGCAGCAAGGGTGTTAAAGACCCTTTCGAAGTTCCAGAGGTTAGGTGTCATTAGTCTCCAGACGCCTCATCGGAAATAGGCCTCATCTCGCCTGGAAGGGAGAACTTCCTGGATTTTCTCGAGTTGCGGCAGGTGTTCTCGAGTTACGACGGGGACCTCAGGGACCGGCCCTCGTGGCCTCAGGAGAGGCCAGTCCCCATGCGAGTTGCTAGGGGGCCTCTCGGGATTCCTCTCCCGTCGATACCGGGGCCAAAAACCTTCTGTGGAGTCAGGGCCGGAAACGAGCATTCCTCTCAGGGGCTGATATGGATCTTTGGATACTTCTGGAGTCTCGCCAGGGGAGACAGGCCTCGTTTCGTGAGGGGGCATGCACGTGCACTTTCCTTCCAGGCTTTAGCAGCAATGTCACGCTTCCCGTGGCGTGGATCAAAGGATCTGTGGTTTTCCCTCGAGGCTTTCCCTCGAGGCTTTCCCACAGGGCTGTCCCACGTGCCACCGTGGTGTGAGTCGATCCTCGGCGTGAAAGATGAGCCAGTGCAGGGCAAAGAGGTTCCTCTGGAATGGACTGAGACATCTGGGGGACTCTTGGAATGGTGGTACGACCATGGAGTTCCTCTCGCCTTTCCTGTTGAGACTGCCTCCTCTTGAGATGCGAAGGGAACGCAGGGAATTCTTTCCCGTTTAAAGCAGGGAAAGGATCCCTCATCTCGAGCTACGAGGGGGAAACGGGGCTCCTCTGGATGTGGGCGGGACCATCGTGCTTCCTCTCGAGTGGAGACGGGTATGGCGGTGAACTTCTTGAGTCGCAGCAAGGGTGTGAAAGACCCTTTCGAAGTTCCAGAGGTTAGGTGTCATTAGTCTCCAGACGCCTCATCGGAAATAGGCCTCATCTCGCCTGGAAGGGAGAACTTCCTGGATTCTCTCGAGTTGCGGCAGGTGTTCTCGAGTTACGACAGGGACCTCAGGGACCCGCCCTGGTGGCCTCAGGAGAGGCCAGTCCCCATGCGAGTTGCTAGGGGGCCTCTCGGGATTCCTCTCCCGTTGATACCGGGGCCAAAAACCTTGTGTGGAGTCAGGGCCGGAACCGAGGATGCCTCTCAGGGGCTGACATGGATCTTTGGGTACTTCTGGAGTCTCCCCAGGGGAGTCAGGCCTCGTCTCTAGTGGGGGCATGCTCGTGCGCTTTCCTTCCAGGCTGTAGCAGCAATGTCACGCTTCCCGTCGCGTGGATCAAAGGATCTGTGGTTTTCCCTCGAGGCTTTCCCTCGAGGCTTTCCCACAGGGCTGTCCCACGTGCCACCGTGTTGTGAGTCGATCCTCGGCGTGAAAGATGAGCCAGTGCAGGGCAAAGAGGTTCCTCTGGAATGGACTGAGACATCTGGGGGACTCTTGGAATGGTGGTACGACCATGGAGTTCCTCTCGCCTTTCCTCTGAGAATGCCTCCTCTTGAGATGCGACGGGAACGCCCGGAATTCTTTCCCGTTGAAAGCAGGGAAAGGATCCCTCATCTCGAGCTACGAGGGGGAAACGGGGCTCCTCTGGATGTGGGCGGGACCATCGTGCTTCCTCTCGAGTGGAGACGGGTATGGCGGTGAACTTCTTGAGTTGCAGCAAGGGTGTGAAAGACCCTTTCGAAGTTCCAGAGGTTTGGTGTCATTAGTCTCCAGAGGCCTCATCGGAAATAGGCCTCATCTCGCCTGGAAGGGAGAACTTCCTGGATTTTCTCGAGTTGCGGCAGGTGTTCTCGAGTTACGACGGGGACCTCAGGGACCCGCCCTGGTGGCCTCAGGAGAGGCCAGTCCCCATGCGAGTTGCTAGGGGGCCTCTCGGGATTCCTCTCCCGTCGATACCGGGGCCAAAAACCTTGTGTGGAGTCAGGGCCGGAACCGAGGATTCCTCTCAGGGGCTGACATGGATCTTTGGGTACTTCTGGAGTCTCCCCAGGGGAGTCAGGCCTCGTCTCGAGTAGGGGCATGCACGTGCGCTTTCCTTCCAGGCTGTAGCAGCAATGTCACGCTTCCCGTCGCGTGGATCAAAGGATCTGTGGTTTTCCCTCGAGGCTTTCCCTCGAGGCTTTCCCACAGGGCTGTCCCACGTGCCACCGTGGTGTGAGTCGATCCTCGGCGTGAAAGATGAGCCAGTGCAGGGCAAAGAGGTTCCTCTGGAATGGACTGAGACATCTGGGGGACTCTTGGACTGGTGGTACGACCATGGAGTTCCTCTCGCCTTTCCTGTTGAGAGTACCTCCTCTTGAGATGCGACGGGAACGCAGGGAATTCTTTCCCGTTGAAAGCAGGGAAAGGATCCCTCATCTCGAGCTACGAGGGGGAAACGGGGCTCCTTTGGATGTTGTCGGGACCATCGTGCTTCCTCTCGAGTGGAGACAGGTATGGTGGGGAACTTCTTGAGTTGCAGCAAGGGTGTGAAAGACCCTTTCGAAGTTCCAGAGGTTAGGTGTCATTAGTCTCCAGACGCCTCATCGGAAATAGGCCTCATCTCGCCTGGAAGGGAGAACTTCCTGGATTTTCTCGAGTTGCGGCAGGTGTTCTCGAGTTACGACGGGGACCTCAGGGACCGGCCCTGGTGGCCTCAGGAGAGGCCAGTCCCCATGCGAGTTGCTAGGGGCCCTCTCGGGATTCCTCTCCCGTCGATACCGGGGCCAAAAACCTTGTGTGGAGTCAGGGCCGGAACCGAGGATTCCTCTCAGGGGCTGATATGGATCTTTGGATACTTCTGGAGTCTCGCCAGGGGAGACAGGCCTCGTTTCGTGAGGGGGCATGCACGTGCACTTTCCTTCCAGGCTGTAGCAGCAATGTCACGCTTCCCGTCGCGTGGATCAAAGGATCTGTGGTTTTCCCTCGAGGCTTTCCCTCGAGGCTTTCCCACAGGGCTGTCCCACGTGCCACCGTGGTGTGAGTCGATCCTCGGCGTGAAAGATGAGCCAGTGCAGGGCAAAGAGGTTCCTCTGGAATGGACTGAGACATCTGGGGGACTCTTGGAATGGTGGTACGACCATGGAGTTCCTCTCGCCTTTCCTGTTGAGAGTACCTCCTCTTGAGATGCGACGGGAACGCAGGGAATTCTTTCCCGTTGAAAGCAGGGAAAGGATCCCTCATCTCGAGCTATGAGGGGGAAACGGGGCTCCTTTGGATGTTGTCGGGACCATCGTGCTTCCTCTCGAGTGGAGACAGGTATGGTGGGGAACTTCTTGAGTTGCAGCAAGGGTGTGAAAGACCCTTTCGAAGTTCCAGAGGTTAGGTGTCATTAGTCTCCAGACGCCTCATCGGAAATAGGCCTCATCTCGCCTGGAAGGGAGAACTTCCTGGATTTTCTCGAGTTGCGGCAGGTGTTCTCGAGTTACGACGGGGACCTCAGGGACCGGCCCTGGTGGCCTCAGGAGAGGCCAGTCCCCATGCGAGTTGCTAGGGGCCCTCTCGGGATTCCTCTCCGGTCGATACCGGGGCCAAAAACCTTGTGTGGAGTCAGGGCCGGAACCGAGGATTCCTCTCAGGGGCTGATATGGATCTCTGGATACTTCTGGAGTCTCGCCAGGGGAGACAGGCCTCGTTTCGTGAGGGGGCATGCACGTGCACTTTCCTTCCAGGCTGTAGCAGCAATGTCACGCTTCCCGTCGCGTGGATCAAAGGATCTGTGGTTTTCCCTCGAGGCTTTCCCTCGAGGCTTTCCCACAGGGCTGTCCCACGTGCCACCGTGGTGTGAGTCGATCCTCGGCGTGAAAGATGAGCCAGTGCAGGGCAAAGAGGTTCCTCTGGAATGGACTGAGACATCTGGGGGACTCTTGGAATGGTGGTACGACCATGGAGTTCCTCTCGCCTTTCCTGTTGAGAGTGCCTCCTCTTGAGATGCGACGGGAACGCCGGGAATTCTTTCCCGTTGAAAGCAGGGAAAGGATCCCTCATCTCGAGCTACGAGGGGGAAACGGGGCTCCTTTGGATGTTGTCGGGACCATCGTGCTTCCTCTCGAGTGGAGACAGGTATGGTGGGGAACTTCTTGAGTTGCAGCAAGGGTGTGAAAGACCCTTTCGAAGTTCCAGAGGTTAGGTGTCATTAGTCTCCAGACGCCTCATCGGAAATAGGCCTCATCTCGCCTGGAAGGGAGAACTTCCTGGATTTTCTCGAGTTGCGGCAGGTGTTCTCGAGTTACGACGGGGACCTCAGGGACCGGCCCTGGTGGCCTCAGGAGAGGCCAGTCCCCATGCGAGTTGCTAGGGGCCCTCTCGGGATTCCTCTCCCGTCGATACCGGGGCCAAAAACCTTGTGTGGAGTCAGGGCCGGAACCGAGGATTCCTCTCATGGGCTGATATGGATCTTTGGATACTTCTGGAGTCTCGCCAGGGGAGACAGGCCTCGTTTCGTGAGGGGGCATGCACGTGCACTTTCCTTCCAGGCTGTAGCAGCAATGTCACGCTTCCCGTCGCGTGGATCAAAGGATCTGTGGTTTTCCCTCGAGGCTTTCCCTCGAGGCTTTCCCACAGGGCTGTCCCACGTGCCACCGTGGTGTGAGTCGATCCTCGGCGTGAAAGATGAGCCAGTGCAGGGCAAAGAGGTTCCTCTGGAATGGACTGAGACATCTGGGGGACTCTTGGAATGGTGGTACGACCATGGAGTTCCTCTCGCCTTTCCTGTTGAGAGTACCTCCTCTTGAGATGCGACGGGAACGCAGGGAATTCTTTCCCGTTGAAAGCAGGGAAAGGATCCCTCATCTCGAGCTACGAGGGGGAAACGGGGCTCCTTTGGATGTTGTCGGGACCATCGTGCTTCCTCTCGAGTGGAGACAGGTATGGTGGGGAACTTCTTGAGTTGCAGCAAGGGTGTGAAAGACCCTTTCGAAGTTCCAGAGGTTAGGTGTCATTAGTCTCCAGACGCCTCATCGGAAATAGGCCTCATCTCGCCTGGAAGGGAGAACTTCCTGGATTTTCTCGAGTTGCGGCAGGTGTTCTCGAGTTACGACGGGGACCTCAGGGACCGGCCCTGGTGGCCTCAGGAGAGGCCAGTCCCCATGCGAGTTGCTAGGGGCCCTCTCGGGATTCCTCTCCGGTCGATACCGGGGCCAAAAACCTTGTGTGGAGTCAGGGCCGGAACCGAGGATTCCTCTCAGGGGCTGATATGGATCTCTGGATACTTCTGGAGTCTCGCCAGGGGAGACAGGCCTCGTTTCGTGAGGGGGCATGCACGTGCACTTTCCTTCCAGGCTGTAGCAGCAATGTCACGCTTCCCGTCGCGTGGATCAAAGGATCTGTGGTTTTCCCTCGAGGCTTTCCCTCGAGGCTTTCCCACAGGGCTGTCCCACGTGCCACCGTGGTGTGAGTCGATCCTCGGCGTGAAAGATGAGCCAGTGCAGGGCAAAGAGGTTCCTCTGGAATGGACTGAGACATCTGGGGGACTCTTGGAATGGTGGTACGACCATGGAGTTCCTCTCGCCTTTCCTGTTGAGAGTGCCTCCTCTTGAGATGCGACGGGAACGCCGGGAATTCTTTCCCGTTGAAAGCAGGGAAAGGATCCCTCATCTCGAGCTACGAGGGGGAAACGGGGCTCCTTTGGATGTTGTCGGGACCATCGTGCTTCCTCTCGAGTGGAGACAGGTATGGTGGGGAACTTCTTGAGTTGCAGCAAGGGTGTGAAAGACCCTTTCGAAGTTCCAGAGGTTAGGTGTCATTAGTCTCCAGACGCCTCATCGGAAATAGGCCTCATCTCGCCTGGAAGGGAGAACTTCCTGGATTTTCTCGAGTTGCGGCAGGTGTTCTCGAGTTACGATGGGGACCTCAGGGACCGGCCCTGGTGGCCTCAGGAGAGGCCAGTCCCCATGCGAGTTGCTAGGGGCCCTCTCGGGATTCCTCTCCGGTCGATACCGGGGCCAAAAACCTTGTGTGGAGTCAGGGCCGGAACCGAGGATTCCTCTCAGGGGCTGATATGGATATTTGGATACTTCTGGAGTCTCGCTAGGGGAGACAGGCCTCGTTTCGTGAGGGGGCATGCACGTGCACTTTCCTTCCAGGCTGTAGCAGCAATGTCACGCTTCCCGTCGCGTGGATCAAAGGATCTGTGGTTTTCCCTCGAGGCTTTCCCTCGAGGCTTTCCCACAGGGCTGTCCCACGTGCCACCGTGGTGTGAGTCGATCCTCGGCGTGAAAGATGAGCCAGTGCAGGGCAAAGAGGTTCCTCTGGAATGGACTGAGACATCTGGGGGACTCTTGGAATGGTGGTACGACCATGGAGTTCCTCTCGCCTTTCCTGTTGAGAGTACCTCCTCTTGAGATGCGACGGGAACGCAGGGAATTCTTTCCCGTTGAAAGCAGGGAAAGGATCCCTCATCTCGAGCTACGAGGGGGAAACGGGGCTCCTTTGGATGTTGTCGGGACCATCGTGCTTCCTCTCGAGTGGAGACAGGTATGGTGGGGAACTTCTTGAGTTGCAGCAAGGGTGTGAAAGACCCTTTCGAAGTTCCAGAGGTTAGGTGTCATTAGTCTCCAGACGCCTCATCGGAAATAGGCCTCATCTCGCCTGGAAGGGAGAACTTCCTGGATTTTCTCGAGTTGCGGCAGGTGTTCTCGAGTTACGACGGGGACCTCAGGGACCGGCCCTGGTGGCCTCAGGAGAGGCCAGTCCCCATGCGAGTTGCTAGGGGCCCTCTCGGGATTCCTCTCCGGTCGATACCGGGGCCAAACACCTTGTGTGGAGTCAGGGCCGGAACCGAGGATTCCTCTCAGGGGCTGATATGGATCTTTGGATACTTCTGGAGTCTCGCCAGGGGAGACAGGCCTCGTTTCGTGAGGGGGCATGCACGTGCACTTTCCTTCCAGGCTGTAGCAGCAATGTCACGCTTCCCGTCGCGTGGATTAAAGGATCTGTGGTTTTCCCTCGAGGCTTTCCCTCGAGGCTTTCCCACAGGGCTGTCCCACGTGCCACCGTGGTGTGAGTCGATCCTCGGCGTGAAAGATGAGCCAGTGCAGGGCAAAGAGGTTCCTCTGGAATGGACTGAGACATCTGGGGGACTCTTGGAATGGTGGTACGACCATGGAGTTCCTCTCGCCTTTCCTGTTGAGAGTGCCTCCTCTTGAGATGCGACGGGAACGCCGGGAATTCTTTCCCGTTGAAAGCAGGGAAAGGATCCCTCATCTCGAGCTACGAGGGGGAAACGGGGCTCTTCTGGATGTGGGCGGGACCATCGTGCTTCCTCTCGAGTGGAGACGGGTATGGCGGTGAACTTCTTGAGTCGCAGCAAGGGTGTGAAAGACCCTTTCGAAGGTCCAGAGGTTTGGTGTCATTAGTCTCCAGACGCCTCATCGGAAATAGGCCTCATATCGCCTGGAAGGGAGAACTTCCTGGATTTTCTCGAGTTGCGGCAGGTGTTCTCGAGTTACGACGGGGACCTCAGGGACCCGCCCTGGTGGCCTCAGGAGAGGCCAGTCCCCATGCGAGTTGCTAGGGGGTCTCTCGGGATTCCTCTCCCGTCGATACCGGGGCCAAAAAGCTTGTGTGGTGTCAGGGCCGGAACCGAGGATTCCTCTCAGGGGCTGACATGGATCTTTGGGTACTTCTGGAGTCTCCCCAGGGGAATCAGGCCTCGTCTCGAGTGGGGGCATGCTCGTGCGCTTTCCTTCCAGGCTGTAGCAGCAATGTCACGCTTCCCGTCGCGTGGATCAAAGGATCTGTGGTTTTCCCTCGAGGCTTTCCCTCGAGGCTTTCCCACAGGGCTGTCCCACGTGCCACCGTGGTGTGAGTCGATCCTCGGCGTGAAAGATTAGCCAGTGCAGGGCAAAGAGGTTCCTCTGGAATGGACTGAGACATCTGGGGGACTCTTGGAATGGTGGTACGACCATGGAGTTCCTCTCGCCTTTCCTGTTGAGAGTGCCTCCTCTTGAGATGCGACGGGAACGCCGGGAATTCTTTCCCGTTGAAACCAGGGAAAGGATCCCTCATCTCGAGCTACGAGGGGGAAACGGGGCTCCTCTGGATGTGGGCGGGACCATCGTGCTTCCTCTCTAGTGGAGACGGGTATGGCGGTGAACTGCTTGAGTTGCAGCAAGGGTGTGAAAGACCCTTTCGAAGTTCCAGAGGTTTGGTGTCATTAGTCTCCAGAGGCCTCATCGGAAATAGGCCTCATCTCGCCTGGAAGGGAGAACTTCCTGGATTTTCTCGAGTTGCGGCAGGTGTTCTCGAGTTACGACGGGGACCTCAGGGACCCGCCCTGGTGGCCTCCGGAGAGGCCAGTCCCCATGCGAGTTGCTAGGGGGCCTCTCGGAATTACTCTCCCGTCGATACCGGGGCCAAAAACCTTGTGTGGAGTCAGGGCCGGAACCGAGGATTCCTCTCAGGGGCTGACATGGATCTTTGCGTACTTCTGGAGTCTCCCCAGTGAAGTCAGGCCTCGTCTCGAGTGGGGGCATGCACGTGCGCTTTCCTTCCAGGCTGTAGCAGCAATGTCACGCTTCCCGTCGCGTGGATCAAAGGATCTGTGGTTTTCCCTCGAGGCTTTCCCTCGAGGCTTTCCCACAGGGCTGTCCCACGTGCCACCGTGGTGTGAGTCGATCCTCGGCGTGAAAGATGAGCCAGTGCAGGGCAAAGAGGTTCCTCTGGAATGGACTGAGACATCTGGGGGACTCTTGGAATGGTGGTACGACCATGGAGTTCCTCTCGCCTTTCCTGTTGAGAGTGCCTCCTCTTGAGATGCGACGGGAACGCAGGGAATTCTTTCCCGTTGAAAGCAGGGAAAGGATCCCTCATCTCGAGCTCCGAGGGGGAAACGGGGCTCCTTTGCATGTGGTCGGGACCATCGTGCTTCCTCTCGAGTGGAGACGGGTATGGTGGTGAACTTCTTGAGTTGCAGCAAGGGTGTTAAAGACCCTTTCGAAGTTCCAGAGGTTAGGTGTCATTAGTCTCCAGACGCCTCATCGGAAATAGGCCTCATCTCGCCTGGAAGGGAGAACTTCCTGGATTTTCTCGAGTTGCGGCAGGTGTTCTCGAGTTACGACGGGGACCTCAGGGACCGGCCCTCGTGGCCTCAGGAGAGGCCAGTCCCCATGCGAGTTGCTAGGGGGCCTCTCGGGATTCCTCTCCCGTCGATACCGGGGCCAAAAACCTTCTGTGGAGTCAGGGCCGGAAACGAGCATTCCTCTCAGGGGCTGATATGAATCTTTGGATAATTCTGGAGTCTCGCCAGGGGAGACAGGCCTCGTTTCGTGAGGGGGCATGCACGTGCACTTTCCTTCCAGGCTTTAGCAGCAATGTCACGCTTCCCGTGGCGTGGATCAAAGGATCTGTGGTTTTCCCTCGAGGCTTTCCCTCGAGGCTTTCCCACAGGGCTGTCCCACGTGCCACCGTGGTGTGAGTCGATGCTCGGCGTGAAAGATGAGCCAGTGCAGGGCAAAGAGGTTCCTCTGGAATGGACTGAGACATCTGGGGGACTCTTGGAATGGTGGTACGACCATGGAGTTCCTCTCGCCTTTCCTGTTGAGACTGCCTCCTCTTGAGATGCGAAGGGAACGCCGGGAATTCTTTCCCGTTTAAAGCAGGGAAAGGATCCCTCATCTCGAGCTACGAGGGGGAAACGGGGCTCCTCTGGATGTGGGCGGGACCATCGTGCTTCCTCTCGAGTGGAGACGGGTATGGCGGTGAACTTCTTGAGTCGCAGCAAGGGTGTGAAAGACCCTTTCGAAGTTCCAGAGGTTAGGTGTCATTAGTCTCCAGACGCCTCATCGGAAATAGGCCTCATCTCGCCTGGAAGGGAGAACTTCCTGGATTTTCTCGAGTTGCGGCAGGTGTTCTCGAGTTACGACAGGGACCTCAGGGACCCGCCCTGGTGGCCTCAGGAGAGGCCAGTCCCCATGCGAGTTGCTAGGGGGCCTCTCGGGATTCCTCTCCCGTCGATACCGGGGCCAAAAACCTTGTGTGGAGTCAGGGCCGGAACCGAGGATGCCTCTCAGGGGCTGACATGGATCTTTGGGTACTTCTGGAGTCTCCCCAGGGGAGTCAGGCCTCGTCTCGAGTGGGGGCATGCTCGTGCGCTTTCCTTCCAGGCTGTAGCAGCAATGTCACGCTTCCCGTCGCGTGGATCAAAGGATCTGTGGTTTTCCCTCGAGACTTTCCCTCGAGGCTTTCCCACAGGGCTGTCCCACGTGCCACCGTGTTGTGAGTCGATCCTCGGCGTGAAAGATGAGCCAGTGCAGGGCAAAGAGGTTCCTCTGGAATGGACTGAGACATCTGGGGGACTCTTGGAATGGTGGTACGACCATGGAGTTCCTCTAGCCTTTCCTGTTGAGAGTGCCTCCTCTTGAGATGCGACGGGAACGCCCGGAATTCTTTCCCGTTGAAAGCAGGGAAAGGATCCCTCATCTCGAGCTACGAGGGGGAAACGGGGCTCCTCTGGATGTGGGCGGGACCATCGTGCTTCCTCTCGAGTGGAGACGGGTATGGCGGTGAACTTCTTGAGTTGCAGCAAGGGTGTGAAAGACCCTTTCGAAGTTCCAGAGGTTTGGTGTCATTAGTCTCCAGAGGCCTCATCGGAAATAGGCCTCATCTCGCCTGGAATGGAGAACTTCCTGGATTTTCTCGAGTTGCGGCAGGTGTTCTCGAGTTACGACGGGGACCTCAGGGACCCGCCCTGGTGGCCTCAGGAGAGGCCAGTCCCCATGCGAGTTGCTAGGGGGCCTCTCGGGATTCCTCTCCCGTCGATACCGGGGCCAAAAACCTTGTGTGGAGTCAGGGCCGGAACCGAGGATTCCTCTCAGGGGCTGACATGGATCTTTGGGTACTTCTGGAGTCTCCCCAGGGGAGTCAGGCCTCGTCTCGAGTAGGGGCATGCACGTGCGCTTTCCTTCCAGGCTGTAGCAGCAATGTCACGCTTCCCGTCGCGTGGATCAAAGGATCTGTGGTTTTCCCTCGAGGCTTTCCCTCGAGGCTTTCCCACAGGGCTGTCCTACGTGCCACCGTGGTGTGAGTCGATCCTCGGCGTGAAAGATGAGCTAGAGCAGGGCAAAGAGGTTCCTCTGGAATGGACTGAGACATCTGGGGGACTCTTGGAATGGTGGTACGACCATGGAGTTCCTCTCGCCTTTCCTGTTGAGAGTGCCTCCTCTTGAGATGCGACGGGAACGCAGGGAATTCTTTCCCGTTGAAAGCAGGGAAAGGATCCCTCATCTCGAGCTACGAGGGGGAAACGGGGCTCCTTTGGATGTGGTCGGGACCATCGTGCTTCCTCTCGAGTGGAGACGGGTATGGTGGTGAACTTCTTGAGTTGCAGCAAGGGTGTGAAAGACCCTTTCGAAGTTCCAGAGGTTAGGTGTCATTAGTCTCCAGACGCCTCATCGGAAATAGGCCTCATCTCGCCTGGAAGGGAGAACTTCCTGGATTTTCTCGAGTTGCGGCAGGTGTTCTCGAGTTACGACGGGGACCTCAGGGACCGGCCCTGGTGGCCTCAGGAGAGGCCAGTCCCCATGCGAGTTGCTAGGGGGCCTCTCGGGATTCCTCTCCCGTCGATACCGGGGCCAAAAACCTTGTGTGGAGTCAGGGCCGGAACCGAGGATTCCTCTCAGGGGCTGACATGGATCTTTGGATACTTCTGGAGTCTCGCCAGGGGAGACAGGCCTCGTTTCGTGAGGGGGCATGCACGTGCACTTTCCTTCCAGGCTGTAGCAGCAATGTCACGCTTCCCGTCGCGTGGATCAAAGGATCTGTGGTATTCCCTCGAGGCTTTCCCTCGAGGCTTTCCCACAGGGCTGTCCCACGTGCCACCGTGGTGTGAGTCGATCCTCGGCGTGAAAGATGAGCCAGTGCAGGGCAAAGAGGTTCCTCTGGAATGGACTGAGACATCTGGCGGACTCTTGGAATGGTGGTACGACCATGGAGTTCCTCTCGCCTTTCCTGTTGAGAGTGCCTCCTCTTGAGATGCGACTGGAACGCCGGGAATTCTTTCCCGTTGAAAGCAGGGAAAGGATCCCTCATCTCGAGCTCCGAGGGGGAAACGGGGCTCCTCTGGATGTGGGCGGGACCATCGTGCTTCCTCTCGAGTGGAGACGGGTATGGCGGTGAACTTCTTGAGTTGCAGCAAGGGTGTGAAAGACCCTTTCGAAGGTCCAGAGGTTTGGTGTCATTAGTCTCCAGACGCCTCATCGGAAATAGGCCTCATCTCGCCTGGAAGGGAGAACTTCCTGGATTTTCTCGAGTTGCGGCAGGTGTTCTCGAGTTACGACGGGGACCTCAGGGACCCGCCCTGGTGGCCTCAGGAGAGGCCAGTCCCCATGCGAGTTGCTAGGGGGTCTCTCGGGATTCCTCTCCCGTCGATCCCGGGGCCAAAAAGCTTGTGTGGAGTCAGGGCCGGAACCGAGGATTCCTCTCAGGGGCTGACATGGATCTTTGGGTACTTCTGGAGTCTCCCCAGGGGAGTCAGGCCTCGTCTCGAGTGGGGGCATGCTCGTGCGCTTTCCTTCCAGGCTGTAGCAGCAATGTCACGCTTCCCGTCGCGTGGATCAAAGGATCTGTGGTTTTCCCTCGAGGCTTTCCCTCGAGGCTTTCCCACAGGGCTGTCCCACGTGCCACCGTGGTGTGAGTCGATCCTCGGCGTGAAAGATGAGCCAGTGCAGGGCAAAGAGGTTCCTCTGGAATGGACTGAGACATCTGGGGGACTCTTGGAATGGTGGTACGACCATGGAGTTCCTCTCGCCTTTCCTGTTGAGAGTGCCTCCTCTTGAGATGCGACGGGAACGCCGGGAATTCTTTCCCGTTGAAAGCAGGGAAAGGATCCCTCATCTCGAGCTACGAGGGGGAAACGGGGCTCCTCTGGATGTGGGCGGGACCATCGTGCTTCCTCTCGAGTGGAGACGGGTATGGTGGTGAACTTCTTGAGTTGCAGCAAGGGTGTGAAAGACCCTTTCGAAGTTCCAGAGGTTAGGTGTCATTAGTCTCCAGACGCCTCATCGGAAATAGGCCTCATCTCGCCTGGAAGGGAGAACTTCCTTGATTTTCTCGAGTTGCGGCAGGTGTTCTCGAGTTACGACGGGGAACTCAGGGACCGGCCCTGGTGGCCTCAGGAGAGGCCAGTCCCCATGCGAGTTGCTAGGGGGCCTCTCGGGATTCCTCTCCCGTCGATACCGGGGCCAAAAACCTTGTGTGGAGTCAGGGCCGGAACCGAGGATTCCTCTCAGGGGCTGACATGGATCTTTGGGTACTTCTGGAGTCTCCCCAGTGGAGTCAGGCCTCGTCTCGAGTGGGGGCATGCACGTGCGCTTTCCTTCCAGGCTGTAGCAGCAATGTCACGCTTCCCGTCGCGTGGATCAAAGGATCTGTGTTTTTCCCTCGAGGCTTTCCCTCGAGGCTTTCCCACAGGGCTGTCCCACGTGCCACCGTGGTGTGAGTCGATCCTCGGCGTGAAAGATGAGCCAGTGCAGGGCAAAGAGGTTCCTCTGGAATGGACTGAGACATCTGGGGGACTCTTGGAATGGTGGTACGACCATGGAGTTCCTCTCGCCTTTCCTGTTGAGAGTGCCTCCTCTTGAGATGCGACGGGAACGCAGGGAATTCTTTCCCGTTGAAAGCAGGGAAAGGATCCCTCATCTCGAGCTACGAGGGGGAAACGGGGCTCCTTTGGATGTGGTCGGGACCATCGTGCTTCCTCTCGAGTGGAGACGGGTATGGTGGTGAACTTCTTGAGTTGCAGCAAGGGTGTGAAAGACCCTTTCGAAGTTCCAGAGGTTAGGTGTCATTAGTCTCCAGACGCCTCATCGGAAATAGGCCTCATCTCGCCTGGAAGGGAGAACTTCCTGGATTTTCTCGAGTTGCGGCAGGTGTTCTCGAGTTACGACGGGGACCTCAGGGACCGGCCCTGGTGGCCTCAGGAGAGGCCAGTCCCCATGCGAGTTGCTAGGGGGCCTCTCGGGATTCCTCTCCCGTCGATACCGGGGCCAAAAACCTTGTGTGGAGTCAGGGCCGGAACCGAGGATTCCTCTCAGGGGCTGATATGGATCTTTGGATACTTCTGGAGTCTCGCCAGGGGAGACAGGCCTCGTTTCGTGAGGGGGCATGCACGTGCACTTTCCTTCCAGGCTGTAGCAGCAATGTCACGCTTCCCGTCGCGTGGATCAAAGGATCTGTGGTTTTAACTCGAGGCTTTCCCTCGAGGCTTTCCCACAGGGCTGTCCCACGTGCCACCGTGGTGTGAGTCGATCCTCGGCGTGAAAGATGAGCCAGTGCAGGGCAAAGAGGTTCCTCTGGAATGGACTGAGACATCTGGGGGACTCTTGGAATGGTGGTACGACCATGGAGTTCCTCTCGCCTTTCCTGTTGAGAGTGCCTCCTCTTGAGATGCGACGGGAACGCCGGGAATTCTTTCCCGTTGAAAGCAGGGAAAGGATCCCTCATCTCGAGCTACGAGGGGGAAACGGGGCTCCTCTGGATGTGGGCGGGACCATCGTGCTTCCTCTCGAGTGGAGACGGGTATGGCGGTGAACTTCTTGAGTTGCAGCAAGGGTGTGAAAGACCCTTTCGAAGTTCCAGAGGTTTGGTGTCATTAGTCTCCAGAGGCCTCATCGGAAATAGCCCTCATCTCGCCTGGAAGGGAGAACTTCCTGGATTTTCTCGAGTTGCGGCAGGTGTTCTCGAGTTACGACGGGGACCTCAGGGACCCGCCCTGGTGGCCTCAGGAGAGGCCAGTCCCCATGCGAGTTGCTAGGGGGCCTCTCGGATTCCTCTCCCGTTGATACCGGGGCCAAAAAGCTTGTGTGGAGTCCGGGCCGGAACCGAGGATTCCTCTCAGGGGCTGACATGGATCTTTGGGTACTTCTGGAGTCTCCCCAGGGGAGTCAGGCCTCGTCTCGAGTGGGGGCATGCTCGTGCGCTTTCCTTCCAGGCTGTAGCAGCAATGTCACGCTTCCCGTCGCGTGGATCAAAGGATCTGTGGTTTTCCCTCGAGGCTTTCCCTCGAGGCTTTCCCACAGGGCTGTCCCACGTGCCACCGTGGTGTGAGTCGATCCTCGGCGTGAAAGATGAGCCAGTGCAGGGCAAAGAGGTTCCTCTGGAATGGACTGAGACATCTGGGGGACTCTTGGAATGGTGGTACGACCATGGAGTTCCTCTCGCCTTTCCTGTTGAGAGTGCCTCCTCTTGAGATGCGACGGGAACGCCGGGAATTCTTTCCCGTTGAAAGCAGGGAAAGGATCCCTCATCTCGAGCTCCGAGGGGGAAACGGGGCTCCTTTGCATGTGGTCGGGACCATCGTGCTTCCTCTCAAGTGGAGACGGGTATGGTGGTGAACTTCTTGAGTTGCAGCAAGGGTGTTAAAGACCCTTTCGAAGTTCCAGAGGTTAGGTGTCATTAGTCTCCAGACGTCTCATCGGAAATAGGCCTCATCTCGCCTGGAAGGGAGAACTTCCTGGATTTTCTCGAGTTGCGGCAGGTGTTCTCGAGTTACGACGGGGACCTCAGGGACCGGCCCTCGTGGCCTCAGGAGAGGCCAGTCCCCATGCGAGTTGCTAGGGGGCCTCTCGGGATTCCTCTCCCGTCGATACCGGGGCCAAAAACCTTCTGTGGAGTCAGGGCCGGAAACGAGCATTCCTCTCAGGGGCTGATATGGATCTTTGGATAATTCTGGAGTCTCGTCAGGGGAGACAGGCCTCGTTTCGTGAGGGGGCATGCACGTGCACTTTCCTTCCAGGCTTTAGCAGCAATGTCACGCTTCCCGTGGCGTGGATCAAAGGATCTGTGGTTTTCCCTCGAGGCTTTCCCTCGAGGCTTTCCCACAGGGCTGTCCCACGTGCCACCGTGGTGTGAGTCGATCCTCGGCGTGAAAGATGAGCCAGTGCAGGGCAAAGAGGTTCCTCTGGAATGGACTGAGACATCTGGGGGACTCTTGGAATGGTGGTACGACCATGGAGTTCCTCTCGCCTTTCCTGTTGAGACTGCCTCCTCTTGAGATGCGAAGGGAACGCCGGGAATTCTTTCCCGTTTAAAGCAGGGAAAGGATCCCTCATCTCGAGCTACGAGGGGGAAACGGGGCTCCTCTGGATGTGGGCGGGACCATCGTGCTTCCTCTCGAGTGGAGACGGGTATGGCGGTGAACTTCTTGAGTCGCAGCAAGGGTGTGAAAGACCCTTTCGAAGTTCCAGAGGTTAGGTGTCATTAGTCTCCAGACGCCTCATCGGAAATAGGCCTCATCTCGCCTGGAAGGGAGAACTTCCTGGATTTTCTCGAGTTGCGGCAGGTGTTCTCGAGTTACGACAGGGACCTCAGGGACCCGCCCTGGTGGCCTCAGGAGAGGCCAGTCCCCATGCGAGTTGCTAGGGGGCCTCTCGGGATTCCTCTCCCGTCGATACCGGGGCCAAAAACCTTGTGTGGAGTCAGGGCCGGAACCGAGGATGCCTCTCAGGGGCTGACATGGATCTTTGGGTACTTCTGGAGTCTCCCCAGGGGAGTCAGGCCTCGTCTCGAGTGGGGGCATGCTCGTGCGCTTTCCTTCCAGGCTGTAGCAGCAATGTCACGCTTCCCGTCGCGTGGATCAAAGGATCTGTGGTTTTCCCTCGAGGCTTTCCCTCGAGGCTTTCCCACAGGGCTGTCCCACGTGCCACCGTGTTGTGAGTCGATCCTCGGCGTGAAAGATGAGCCAGTGCAGGGCAAAGAGGTTCCTCTGGAATGGACTGAGACATCTGGGGGACTCTTGGAATGGTGGTACGACCATGGAGTTCCTCTCGCCTTTCCTGTTGAGAGTGCCTCCTCTTGAGATGCGACGGGAACGCCCGGAATTCTTTCCCGTTGAAAGCAGGGAAAGGATCCCTCATCTCGAGCTACGAGGGGGAAACGGGGCTCCTCTGGATGTGGGCGGGACCATCGTGCTTCCTCTCGAGTGGAGACGGGTATGGCGGTGAACTTCTTGAGTTGCAGCAAGGGTGTGAAAGACCCTTTCGAAGTTCCAGAGGTTTGGTGTCATTAGTCTCCAGAGGCCTCATCGGAAATAGGCCTCATCTCGCCTGGAAGGGAGAACTTCCTGGATTTTCTCGAGTTGCGGCAGGTGTTCTCGAGTTACGACGGGGACCTCAGGGACCCGCCCTGGTGGCCTCAGGAGAGGCCAGTCCCCATGCGAGTTGCTAGGGGGCCTCTCGGGATTCCTCTCCCGTCGATACCGGGGCCAAAAACCTTGTGTGGAGTCAGGGCCGGAACCGAGGATTCCTCTCAGGGGCTGACATGGATCTTTGGGTACTTCTGGAGTCTCCCCAGGGGAGTCAGGCCTCGTCTCGAGTAGGGGCATGCACGTGCGCTTTCCTTCCAGGCTGTAGCAGCAATGTCACGCTTCCCGTCGCGTGGATCAAAGGATCTGTGGTTTTCCCTCGAGGCTTTCCCTCGAGGCTTTCCCACAGGGCTGTCCTACGTGCCACCGTGGTGTGAGTCGATCCTCGGCGTGAAAGATGAGCCAGTGCAGGGCAAAGAGGTTCCTCTGGAATGGACTGAGACATCTGGGGGACTCTTGGAATGGTGGTACGACCATGGAGTTCCTCTCGCCTTTCCTGTTGAGAGTACCTCCTCTTGAGATGCGACGGGAACGCAGGGAATTCTTTCCCGTTGAAAGCAGGGAAAGGATCCCTCATCTCGAGCTACGAGGGGGAAACGGGGCTCCTTTGGATGTTGTCGGGACCATCGTGCTTCCTCTCGAGTGGAGACAGGTATGGTGGGGAACTTCTTGAGTTGCAGAAAGGGTGTGAAAGACCCTTTCGAAGTTCCAGAGGTTAGGTGTCATTAGTCTCCAGACGCCTCATCGGAAATAGGCCTCATCTCGCCTGGAAGGGAGAACTTCCTGGATTTTCTCGAGTTGCGGCAGGTGTTCTCGAGTTACGACGGGGACCTCAGGGACCGGCCCTGGTGGCCTCAGGAGAGGCCAGTCCCCATGCGAGTTGCTAGGGGCCCTCTCGGGATTCCTCTCCCGTCGATACCGGGGCCAAAAACCTTGTGTGGAGTCAGGGCCGGAACCGAGGATTCCTCTCAGGGGCTGATATGGATCTTTGGATACTTCTGGAGTCTCGCCAGGGGAGACAGGCCTCGTTTCGTGAGGGGGCATGCACGTGCACTTTCCTTCCAGGCTGTAGCAGCAATGTCACGCTTCCCGTCGCGTGGATCAAAGGATCTGTGGTTTTCCCTCGAGGCTTTCCCTCGAGGCTTTCCCACAGGGCTGTCCCACGTGCCACCGTGGTGTGAGTCGATCCTCGGCGTGAAAGATGAGCCAGTGCAGGGCAAAGAGGTTCCTCTGGAATGGACTGAGACATCTGGGGGACTCTTGGAATGGTGGTACGACCATGGAGTTCCTCTCGCCTTTCCTGTTGAGAGTGCCTCCTCTTGAGATGCGACGGGAACGCCGGGAATTCTTTCCCGTTGAAAGCAGGGAAAGGATCCCTCATCTCGAGCTACGAGGGGGAAACGGGGCTCTTCTGGATGTGGGCGGGACCATCGTGCTTCCTCTCGAGTGGAGACGGGTATGGCGGTGAACTTCTTGAGTCGCAGCAAGGGTGTGAAAGACCCTTTCGAAGTTCCAGAGGTTAGGTGTCATTAGTCTCCAAACGCCTCATCAGAAATAAGCCACATCTCGCCTGGAAGGGAGAACTTCCTGGATTTTCTCGAGTTGCGGCAGGTGTTCTCGAGTTACGACGGGGACCTCAGGGACCCGCCCTGGTGGCCTCAGGAGAGGCCAGTCCCCATGCGAGTTGCTAGGGGGCCTCTCGGGATTCCTCTCCCGTCGATACCGGGGCCAAAAACCTTGTGTGGAGTCAGGGCCGGAACCGAGGATTCCTCTCAGGGGCTGACATGGATCTTTGGGTACTTCTGGAGTCTCCCCAGTGGAGTCAGGCCTCGTCTCGAGTGGGGGCATGCACGTGCGCTTTCCTTCCAGGCTCTAGCAGCAATGTCACGCTTCCCGTCGCGTGGATCAAAGGATCTGTGGTATTCCCTCGAGGCTTTCCCTCGAGGCTTTCCCACAGGGCTGTCCCACGTGCCACCGTGGTGTGAGTCGATCCTCGGCGTGAAAGATGAGCCAGTGCAGGGCAAAGAGGTTCCTCTGGAATGGACTGAGACATCTGGGGGACTCTTGGAATGGTGGTACGACCATGGAGTTCCTCTCGCCTTTCCTGTTGAGAGTGCCTCCTCTTGAGATGCGACGGGAACGCAGGGAATTCTTTCCCGTTGAAAGCAGGGAAAGGATCCCTCATCTCGAGCTACGAGGGGGAAACGGGGCTCCTTTGGATGTGGTCGGGACCATCGTGCTTCCTCTCGAGTGGAGACGGGTATGGTGGTGAACTTCTTGAGTTGCAGCAAGGGTGTGAAAGAGTCTTTCGAAGTTCCAGAGGTTAGGTGTCATTAGTCTCCAGACGCCTCATCGGAAATAGGCCTCATCTCGCCTGGAAGGGAGAACTTCCTGGATTTTCTCGAGTTGCGGCAGGTGTTCTCGAGTTACGACGGGGACCTCAGGGACCGGCCCTGGTGGCCTCAGGAGAGGCCAGTCCCCATGCGAGTTGCTAGGGGGTCTCTCGGGATTCCTCTCCCGTCGATACCGGGGCCAAAAACCTTGTGTGGAGTCAGGGCCGGAACCGAGGATTCCTCTCAGGGGCTGACATGGATCTTTGGATACTTCTGGAGTCTCGCCAGGGGAGACAGGCCTCGTTTCGTGAGGGGGCATGCACGTGCACTTTCCTTCCAGGCTGTAGCAGCAATGTCACGCTTCCCGTCGCGTGGATCAAAGGATCTGTGGTATTCCCTCGAGGCTTTCCCTCGAGGCTTTCCCACAGGGCTGTCCCACGTGCCACCGTGGTGTGAGTCGATCCTCGGCGTGAAAGATGAGCCAGTGCAGGGCAAAGAGGTTCCTCTGGAATGGACTGAGACATCTGGCGGACTCTTGGAATGGTGGTACGACCATGGAGTTCCTCTCGCCTTTCCTGTTGAGAGTGCCTCCTCTTGAGATGCGACTGGAACGCCGGGAATTCTTTCCCGTTGAAAGCAGGGAAAGGATCCCTCATCTCGAGCTCCGAGGGGGAAACGGGGCTCCTCTGGATGTGGGCGGGACCATCGTGCTTCCTCTCGAGTGGAGACGGGTATGGCGGTGAACTTCTTGAGTTGCAGCAAGGGTGTGAAAGACCCTTTCGAAGGTCCAGAGGTTTGGTGTCATTAGTCTCCAGACGCCTCATCGGAAATAGGCCTCATCTCGCCTGGAAGGGAGAACTTCCTGGATTTTCTCGAGTTGCGGCAGGTGTTCTCGAGTTACGACGGGGACCTCAGGGACCCGCCCTGGTGGCCTCAGGAGAGGCCAGTCCCCATGCGAGTTGCTAGGGGGTCTCTCGGGATTCCTCTCCCGTCGATCCCGGGGCCAAAAAGCTTGTGTGGAGTCAGGGCCGGAACCGAGGATTCCTCTCAGGGGCTGACATGGATCTTTGGGTACTTCTGGAGTCTCCCCAGGGGAGTCAGGCCTCGTCTCGAGTGGGGGCATGCTCGTGCGCTTTCCTTCCAGGCTGTAGCAGCAATGTCACGCTTCCCGTCGCGTGGATCAAAGGATCTGTGGTTTTCCCTCGAGGCTTTCCCTCGAGGCTTTCCCACAGGGCTGTCCCACGTGCCACCGTGGTGTGAGTCGATCCTCGGCGTGAAAGATGAGCCAGTGCAGGGCAAAGAGGTTCCTCTGGAATGGACTGAGACATCTGGGGGACTCTTGGAATGGTGGTACGACCATGGAGTTCCTCTCGCCTTTCCTGTTGAGAGTGCCTCCTCTTGAGATGCGACGGGAACGCAGGGAATTCTTTCCCGTTGAAAGCAGGGAAAGGATCCCTCATCTCGAGCTACGAGGGGGAAACGGGGCTCCTTTGGATGTGGTCGGGACCATCGTGCTTCCTCTCGAGTGGAGACGGGTATGGTGGTGAACTTCTTGAGTTGCAGCAAGGGTGTGAAAGACCCTTTCGAAGTTCCAGAGGTTAGGTGTCATTAGTCTCCAGACGCCTCATCGGAAATAGGCCTCATCTCGCCTGGAAGGGAGAACTTCCTGGATTTTCTCGAGTTGCGGCAGGTGTTCTCGAGTTACGACGGGGACCTCAGGGACCGGCCCTGGTGGCCTCAGGAGAGGCCAGTCCCCATGCGAGTTGCTAGGGGGCCTCTCGGGATTCCTCTCCCGTCGATACCGGGGCCAAAAACCTTGTGTGGAGTCAGGGCCGGAACCGAGGATTCCTCTCAGGGGCTGATATGGATCTTTGGATACTTCTGGAGTCTCGCCAGGGGAGACAGGCCTCGTTTCGTGAGGGGGCATGCACGTGCACTTTCCTTCCAGGCTGTAGCAGCAATGTCACGCTTCCCGTCGCGTGGATCAAAGGATCTGTGGTTTTCCCTCGAGGCTTTCCCTCGAGGCTTTCCCACAGGGCTGTCCCACGTGCCACCGTGGTGTGAGTCGATCCTCGGCGTGAAAGATGAGCCAGTGCAGGGCAAAGAGGTTCCTCTGGAATGGACTGAGACATCTGGGGGACTCTTGGAATGGTGGTATGACCATGGAGTTCCTCTCGCCTTTCCTGTTGAGAGTGCCTCCTCTTGAGATGCGACGGGAACGCCGGGAATTCTTTCCCGTTGAAAGCAGGGAAAGGATCCCGCATCTCGAGCTACGAGGGGGAAACGGGGCTCCTCTGGATGTGGGCGGGACCATCGTGCTTCCTCTCGAGTGGAGACGGG
The DNA here is from genome assembly GCF_032405125.1 of Capricornis sumatraensis. Taxonomy (NCBI): domain Eukaryota; kingdom Metazoa; phylum Chordata; class Mammalia; order Artiodactyla; family Bovidae; genus Capricornis; species Capricornis sumatraensis. The sequence continues at coordinate 5,906,698 of NW_027184613.1, forward strand.
TATGGCGGTGAACTTCTTGAGTTGCAGCAAGGGTGTGAAAGACCCTTTCGAAGTTCCAGAGGTTTGGTGTCATTAGTCTCCAGAGGCCTCATCGGAAATAGCCCTCATCTCGCCTGGAAGGGAGAACTTCCTGGATTTTCTCGAGTTGCGGCAGGTGTTCTCGAGTTACGACGGGGACCTCAGGGACCCGCCCTGGTGGCCTCAGGAGAGGCCAGTCCCCATGCGAGTTGCTAGGGGGCCTCTCGGGATTCCTCTCCCGTCGAAACCGGGGCCAAAAACCTTGTGTGGAGTCAGGGCTGGAACCGAGGATTCCTCTCAGGGGCTGACATGGATCTTTGGGTACTTCTGGAGTCTCCCCAGGGGAGTCAGGCCTCGTCTCGAGTGGGGGCATGCACGTGCGCTTTCCTTCCAGGCTGTAGCAGCAATGTCACGCTTCCCGTCGCGTGGATCAAAGGATCTGTGGTTTTCCCTCGAGGCTTTCCCTCGAGGCTGTCCCACAGGGCTGTCCCACGTGCCACCGTGGTGTGAGTCGATCCTCGGCGTGAAAGATGAGCCAGTGCAGGGCAAAGAGGTTCCTCTGGAATGGACTGAGACATCTGGGGGACTCTTGGAATGGTGGTACGACCATGGAGTTCCTCTCGCCTTTCCTGTTGAGAATGCCTCCTCTTGAGATGCGACGGGAACGCAGGGAATTCTTTCCCGTTGAAAGCAGGGAAAGGATCCCTCATCTCGAGCTACGAGGGGGAAACGGGGCTCCTCTGGATGTGGTCGGGACCATCGTGCTTCCTCTCGAGTGGAGACGGGTATGGTGGTGAACTTCTTGAGTTGCAGCAAGGGAGTGAAAGACCCTTTCGAAGTTCCAGAGGTTAGGTGTCATTAGTCTCCAGACGCCTCATCGGAAATAGGCCTCATCTCGCCTGGAAGGGAGAACTTCCTGGATTTTCTCGACTTGCGGCAGGTGTTCTCGAGTTACGACAGGGACCTCAGGGACCCGCCCTGGTGGCCTCAGGAGAGGCCAGTCCCCATGCGAGTTGCTAGGGGGACTCTCGGGATTCCTCTCCCGTCGATACCGGGGCCAAAAACCTTGTGTGGAGTCAGGGCCGGAACCGAGGATGCCTCTCAGGGGCTGACATGGATCTTTGGGTACTTCTGGAGTCTCCCCAGGGGAGTCAGGCCTCGTCTCGAGTGGGGGCATGCACGTGCGCTTTCCTTCCAGGCTGTAGCAGCAATGTCACGCTTCCCGTCGCGTGGATCAAAGGATCTGTGGTTTTCCCTCGAGGCTTTCCCTCGAGGCTTTCCCACAGGGCTGTCCCACGTGCCACCGTGGTGTGAGTCGATCCTCGGCGTGAAAGATGAGCCAGTGCAGGGCAAAGAGGTTCCTCTGGAATGGACTGAGACATCTGGGGGACTCTTGGAATGGTGGTACGACCATGGAGTTCCTCTCGCCTTTCCTGTTGAGAGTACCTCCTCTTGAGATGCGACGGGAACGCCGGGAATTCTTTCCCGTTGAAAGCAGGGAAAGGATCCCTCATCTCGAGCTCCGAGGGGGAAACGGGGCTCCTCTGGATGTGGGCGGGACCATCGTGCTTCCTCTCGAGTGGAGACGGGTATGGCGGTGAACTTCTTGAGTTGCAGCAAGGGTGTGAAAGACCCTTTCGAAGTTCCAGAGGTTTGGTGTCATTAGTCTCCAGACGCCTCATCGGAAATAGGCCTCATCTCGCCTGGAAGGGAGAACTTCCTGGATTTTCTCGAGTTGCGGCAGGTGTTCTCGAGTTACGACGGGGACCTCAGGGACCCGCCCTGGTGGCCTCAGGAGAGGCCAGTCCCCATGCGAGTTGCTAGGGGGTCTCTCGGGATTCCTCTCCCGTCGATACCGGGGCCAAAAAGCTTGTGTGGAGTCAGGGCCGGAACCGAGGATTTCTCTCAGGGGCTGACATGGATCTTTGGGTACTTCTGGAGTCTCCCCAGGGGAGTCAGGCCTCGTCTCGAGTGGGGGCATGCTCGTGCGCTTTCCTTCCAGGCTGTAGCAGCAATGTCACGCTTCCCGTCGCGTGGATCAAAGGATCTGTGGTTTTCCCTCGAGGCTTTCCCTCGAGGCTTTCCCACAGGGCTGTCCCACGTGCCACCGTGTTGTGAGTCGATCCTCGGCGTGAAAGATGAGCCAGTGCAGGGCAAAGAGGTTCCTCTGGAATGGACTGAGACATCTGGGGGACTCTTGGAATGGTGGTACGACCATGGAGTTCCTCTCGCCTTTCCTGTTGAGAGTGCCTCCTCTTGAGATGCGACGGGAACGCCCGGAATTCTTTCCCGATGAAAGCAGGGAAAGGATCCCTCATCTCGAGCTACGAGGGGGAAACGGGGCTCCTCTGGATGTGGGCGGGACCATCGTGCTTCCTCTCGAGTGGAGACGGGTATGGCGGTGAACTTCTTGAGTTGCAGCAAGGGTGTGAAAGACCCTTTCGAAGTTCCAGAGATTTGGTGTCATTAGTCTCCAGAGGCCTCATCGGAAATAGGCCTCATCTCGCCTGGAAGGGAGAACTTCCTGGATTTTCTCGAGTTGCGGCAGGTGTTCTCGAGTTACGACGGGGACCTCAGGGACCCGCCCTGGTGGCCTCAGGAGAGGCCAGTCCCCATGCGAGTTGCTAGGGGGCCTCTCGGGATTCCTCTCCCGTCGATACCGGGGCCAAAAACCTTGTGTGGAGTCAGGGCCGGAACCGAGGATTCCTCTCAGGGGCTGACATGGATCTTTGGGTACTTCTGGAGTCTCCCCAGGGGAGTCAGGCCTCGTCTCGAGTAGGGGCATGCACGTGCGCTTTCCTTCCAGGCTGTAGCAGCAATGTCACGCTTCCCGTCGCGTGGATCAAAGGATCTGTGGTTTTCCCTCGAGGCTTTCCCTCGAGGCTTTCCCACAGGGCTGTCCCACGTGCCACCGTGGTGTGAGTCGATCCTCGGCGTGAAAGATGAGCCAGTGCAGGGCAAAGAGGTTCCTCTGGAATGGACTGAGACATCTGGGGGACTCTTGGAATGGTGGTACGACCATGGAGTTCCTCTCGCCTTTCCTGTTGAGAGTACCTCCTCTTGAGATGCGACGGGAACGCAGGGAATTCTTTCCCGTTGAAAGCAGGGAAAGGATCCCTCATCTCGAGCTACGAGGGGGAAACGGGGCTCCTTTGGATGTTGTCGGGACCATCGTGCTTCCTCTCGAGTGGAGACAGGTATGGTGGGGAACTTCTTGAGTTGCAGCAAGGGTGTGAAAGACCCTTTCGAAGTTCCAGAGGTTAGGTGTCATTAGTCTCCAGACGCCTCATCGGAAATAGGCCTCATCTCGCCTGGAAGGGAGAACTTCCTGGATTTTCTCGAGTTGCGGCAGGTGTTCTCGAGTTACGACGGGGACCTCAGGGACCGGCCCTGGTGGCCTCAGGAGAGGCCAGTCCCCATGCGAGTTGCTAGGGGCCCTCTCGGGATTCCTCTCCCGTCGATACCGGGGCCAAAAACCTTGTGTGGAGTCAGGGCCGGAACCGAGGATTCCTCTCAGGGGCTGATATGGATCTTTGGATACTTCTGGAGTCTCGCCAGGGGAGACAGGCCTCGTTTCGTGAGGGGGCATGCACGTGCACTTTCCTTCCAGGCTGTAGCAGAAATGTCACGCTTCCCGTCGCGTGGATCAAAGGATCTGTGGTTTTCCCTCGAGGCTTTCCCTCGAGGCTTTCCCACAGGGCTGTCCCACGTGCCACCGTGGTGTGAGTCGATCCTCGGCGTGAAAGATGAGCCAGTGCAGGGCAAAGAGGTTCCTCTGGAATGGACTGAGACATCTGGGGGACTCTTGGAATGGTGGTACGACCATGGAGTTCCTCTCGCCTTTCCTGTTGAGAGTGCCTCCTCTTGAGATGCGACGGGAACGCAGGGAATTCTTTCCCGTTGAAAGCAGGGAAAGGATCCCTCATCTCGAGCTACGAGGGGGAAACGGGGCTCCTTTGGATGTGGTCGGGACCATCGTGCTTCCTCTCGAGTGGAGACGGGTATGGTGGTGAACTTCTTGAGTTGCAGCAAGGGTGTGAAAGACCCTTTCGAAGTTCCAGAGGTTAGGTGTCATTAGTCTCCAGACGCCTCATCGGAAATAGGCCTCATCTCGCCTGGAAGGGAGAACTTCCTGGATTTTCTCGAGTTGCGGCAGGTGTTCTCGAGTTACGACGGGGACCTCAGGGACCCGCCCTGGTGGCCTCAGGAGAGGCCAGTCCCCATGCGAGTTGCTAGGGGGCCTCTCGGGATTCCTCTCCCGTCGATACCGGGGCCAAAAACCTTGTGTGGAGTCAGGGCCGGAACCGAGGATTCCTCTCAGGGGCTGACATGGATCTTTGGATACTTCTGGAGTCTCGCCAGGGGAGACAGGCCTCGTTTCGTGAGGGGGCATGCACGTGCACTTTCCTTCCAGGCTGTAGCAGCAATGTCACGCTTCCCGTGGCGTGGATCAAAGGATCTGTGGTTTTCCCTCGAGGCTTTCCCTCGAGGCTTTCCCACAGGGCTGTCCCACGTGCCACCGTGGTGTGAGTCGATCCTCGGCGTGAAAGATGAGCCAGTGCAGGGCAAAGAGGTTCCTCTGGAATGGACTGAGACATCTGGCGGACTCTTGGAATGGTGATACGACCATGGAGTTCCTCTCGCCTTTCCTGTTGAGAGTGCCTCCTCTTGAGATGCGACTGGAACGCCGGGAATTCTTTCCCGTTGAAAGCAGGGAAAGGATCCCTCATCTCGAGCTCCGAGGGGGAAACGGGGCTCCTCTGGATGTGGGCGGGACCATCGTGCTTCCTCTCGAGTGGAGACGGGTATGGCGGTGAACTTCTTGAGTTGCAGCAAGGGTGTGAAAGACCCTTTCGAAGGTCCAGAGTTTTGGTGTCATTAGTCTCCAGACGCCTCATCGGAAATAGGCCTCATCTCGCCTGGAAGGGAGAATTTCCTGGATTTTCTCGAGTTGCGGCAGGTGTTCTCGAGTTACGACGGGGACCTCAGGGACCCGCCCTGGTGGCCTCAGGAGAGGCCAGTCCCCATGCGAGTTGCTAGGGGGTCTCTCGGGATTCCTCTCCCGTCGATACCGGGGCCAAAAAGCTTGTGTGGAGTCAGGGCCGGAACCGAGGATTCCTCTCAGGGGCTGACATGGATCTTTGGGTACTTCTGGAGTCTCCCCAGGGGAGTCAGGCCTCGTCTCGAGTGGGGGCATGCTCGTGCGCTTTCCTTCCAGGCTGTAGCAGCAATGTCACGCTTCCCGTCGCGTGGATCAAAGGATCTGTGGTTTTCCCTCGAGGCTTTCCCTCGAGGCTTTCCCACAGGGCTGTCCCACGTGCCACCGTGGTGTGAGTCGATCCTCGGCGTGAAAGATGAGCCAGTGCAGGGCAAAGAGGTTCCTCTGGAATGGACTGAGACATCTGGGGGACTCTTGGAATGGTGGTACGACCATGGAGTTCCTCTCGCCTTTCCTGTTGAGAGTGCCTCCTCTTGAGATGCGACTGGAACGCCGGGAATTCTTTCCCGTTGAAAGCAGGGAAAGGATCCCTCATCTCGAGCTACGAGGGGGAAACGGGGCTCCTCTGGATGTGGGCGGGACCATCGTGCTTCCTCTCGAGTGGAGACGGGTATGGTGGTGAACTTCTTGAGTTGCAGCAAGGGTGTGAAAGACCCTTTCGAAGTTCCAGAGGTTAGGTGTCATTAGTCTCCAGACGCCTCATCGGAAATAGGCCTCATCTCGCCTGGAAGGGAGAACTTCCTGGATTTTCTCGAGTTGCGGCAGGTGTTCTCGAGTTACGACGGGGAACTCAGGGACCGGCCCTGGTGGCCTCAGGAGAGGCCAGTCCCCATGCGAGTTGCTAGGGGGCCTCTCGGGATTCCTCTCCCGTCGATACCGGGGCCAAAAACCTTGTGTGGAGTCAGGGCCGGAACCGAGGATTCCTCTCAGGGGCTGACATGGATCTTTGGGTACTTCTGGAGTCTCCCCAGTGGAGTCAGGCCTCGTCTCGAGTGGGGGCATGCACGTGCGCTTTCCTTCCAGGCTGTAGCAGCAATGTCACGCTTCCCGTCGCGTGGATCAAAGGATCTGTGGTTTTCCCTCGAGGCTTTCCCTCGAGGCTGTCCCACAGGGCTGTCCCACGTGCCACCGTGGTGTGAGTCGATCCTCGGCGTGAAAGATGAGCCAGTGCAGGGCAAAGAGGTTCCTCTGGAATGGACTGAGACATCTGGGGGACTCTTGGAATGGTGGTACGACCATGGAGTTCCTCTCGCCTTTCCTGTTGAGAATGCCTCCTCTTGAGATGCGACGGGAACGCAAGGAATTCTTTCCCGTTGAAAGCAGGGAAAGGATCCCTCATCTCGAGCTACGAGGGGGAAACGGGGCTCCTCTGGATGTGGTCGGGACCATCGTGCTTCCTCTCGAGTGGAGACGGGTATGGTGGTGAACTTCTTGAGTTGCAGCAAGGGAGTGAAAGACCCTTTCGAAGTTCCAGAGGTTAGGTGTCATTAGTCTCCAGACGCCTCATCGGAAATAGGCCTCATCTCGCCTGGAAGGGAGAACTTCCTGGATTTTCTCGAGTTGCGGCAGGTGTTCTCGAGTTACGACGGGGACCTCAGGGACCGGCCCTGGTGGCCTCAGGAGAGGCCAGTCCCCATGCGAGTTGCTAGGGGGCCTCTCGGGATTCCTCTTCCGTCGATAGCGGGGCCAAAAACCTTGTGTGGAGTCAGGGCCGGAACCGAGGATTCCTCTCAGGGGCTGATATGTATCTTTGGATACTTCTGGAGTTTCGCCAGGGGAGACAGGCCTCGTTTCGTGAGGGGGCATGCACGTGCACTTTCCTTCCAGGCTTTAGCAGCAATGTCACGCTTCCCGTGGCGTGGATCAAAGGATCTTGGTTTTCCCTCGAGGCTTTCCCTCGAGGCTTTCCCACAGGGCTGTCCCACGTGCCACCGTGGTGTGAGTCGATCCTCGGCGTGAAAGATGAGCCAGTGCAGGGCAAAGAGGTTCCTCTGGAATGGACTGAGACATCTGGGGGACTCTTGGAATGGTGGTACGACCATGGAGTTCCTCTCGCCTTTCCGGTTGAGAGTGCCTCCTCTTGAGATGCGACGGGAACGCCGGGAATTCTTTCCCGTTGAAAGCAGGGAAAGGTTCCCTCATCTCGAGCTACGAGGGGGAAACGGGGATCCTATGGATGTGGGCGGGACCATCGTGCTTCCTCTCGAGTGGAGACGGGTATGGCGGTGAACTTCTTGAGTCGCAGCAAGGGTGTGAAAGACCCTTTCGAAGTTCCAGAGGTTAGGTGTCATTAGTCTCCAGACGCCTCATCGGAAATAGGCCTCATCTCGCCTGGAAGGGAGAACTTCCTGGATTTTCTCGAGTTGCGGCAGGTGTTCTCGAGTTACGACGGGGACCTCAGGGACCGGCCCTGGTGGCCTCAGGAGAGGCCAGTCCCCATGCGAGTTGCTAGGGGGCCTCTCGGGATTCCTCTTCCGTCGATAGCGGGGCCAAAAACCTTGTGTGGAGTCAGGGCCGGAACCGAGGATTCCTCTCAGGGGCTGATATGTATCTTTGGATACTTCTGGAGTCTCGCCAGGGGAGACAGGCCTCGTTTCGTGAGGGGGCATGCACGTGCACTTTCCTTCCAGGCTTTAGCAGCAATGTCACGCTTCCCGTGGCGTGGATCAAAGGATCTGTGGTTTTCCCTCGAGGCTTTCCCTCGAGGCTTTCCCACAGGGCTGTCCCACGTGCCACCGTGGTGTGAGTCGATCCTCGGCGTGAAAGATGAGCCAGTGCAGGGCAAAGAGGTTCCTCTGGAATGGACTGAGACATCTGGGGGACTCTTGGAATGGTGGTACGACCATGGAGTTCCTCTCGCCTTTCCGGTTGAGAATGCCTCCTCTTGAGATGCGACGGGAACGCCGGGAATTCTTTCCCGTTGAAAGCAGGGAAAGGTTCCCTCATCTCGAGCTACGAGGGGGAAACGGGGATCCTATGGATGTGGGCGGGACCATCGTGCTTCCTCTCGAGTGGAGACGGGTATGGCGGTGAACTTCTTGAGTCGCAGCAAGGGTGTGAAAGACCCTTTCGAAGTTCCAGAGGTTAGGTGTCATTAGTCTCCAGACGCCTCATCGGAAATAGGCCTCATCTCGCCTGGAAGGGAGAACTTCCTGGATTTTCTCGAGTTGCGGCAGGTGCTCTCGAGTTACGACGAGGACCTCAGCGACCCGCCCTGGTGGCCTCAGGAGAGGCCAGTCCCCATGCGAGTTGCTAGGGGGTCTCTCGGGATTCCTCTCCCGTCGATACCGGGGCCAAAAACCTTGTGTGGAGTCAGGGCCGGAACCGAGGATTCCTCTCAGGGGCTGACATGGATCTTTGGGTACTTCTGGAGTCTCCCCAGGGGAGTCAGGCCTCGTCTTCAGTGGGGGCATGCACGTGCGCTTTCCTTCCAGGCTGTAGCAGCAATGTCACGCTTCCCGTCGCGTGGATCAAAGGATCTGTGGTTTTCCCTCGAGGCTTTCCCACAGGGCTGTCCCACGTGCCACCGTGGTGTGAGTCGATCCTCGGCGTGAAAGATGAGCCAGTGCAGGGCAAAGAGGTTCCTCTGGAATGGACTGAGACATCTGGGGGACTCTTGGAATGGTGGTACGACCATGGAGTTCCTCTCGCCTTTCCTGTTGAGAGTGCCTCCTCTTGAGATGCGACGGGAACGCCGGGAATTCTTCCCCGTTTAAAGCAGGGAAAGGATCCCTCATCTCGAGCTACGAGGGGGAAACGGGGATCCTCTGGATGTGGGCGGGACCATCGTGCTTCCTCTCGAGTGGAGACGGGTATGGCGGTGAACTTCTTGAGTCGCAGCAAGGGTATGAAAGACCCTTTCGAAGTTCCAGAGGTTAGGTGTCATTAGTCTCCACACGCCTCATCGGAAATAGGCCTCATCTCGCCTGGAAGGGAGAACTTCCTGGATTTTCTCGAGTTGCGGCAGGTGCTCTCGAGTTACGACGAGGACCTCAGGGACCCGCCCTGGTGGCCTCAGGAGAGGCCAGTCCCCATGCGAGTTGCTAGGGGGCCTCTCGGGATTCCACTCCCGTCAATACCGGGACCAAAAACCTTGTGTGGAGTCAGGGCCGGAACCGAGGATTCCTCTCAGGGGCTGACATGGATCTTTGGGTACTTCTGGAGTCTACCCAGGGGAGTCAGGCCTCGTCTCGAGTGGGGGCATGCACGTGCGCTTTCCTTCCAGGCTGTAGCAGCAATGTCACGCTTCCCGTCGCGTGGATCAAAGGATCTGTGGTTTTCCCTCGAGGCTTTCCCTCGAGGCTTTCCCTCGAGGCTTTCCCACAGGGCTGTCCCACGTGCCACCGTGGTGTGAGTCGATCCTCGGCGTGAAAGATGAGCCAGTGCAGGGCAAAGAGGTTCCTCTGGAATGGACTGAGACATCTGGGGGACTCTTGGAATGGTGGTACGACCATGGAGTTCCTCTCGCCTTTCCTGTTGAGAGTGCCTCCTCTTGAGATGCGACGGGAACGCAGGGAATTCTTTCCCGTTGAAAGCAGGGAAAGGATCCCTCATCTCGAGCAACGAGGGGGAAACGGGGCTCCTTTGGATGTGGTCGGGACCATCGTGCTTCCTCTCGAGTGGAGACGGGTATGGTGGTGAACTTCTTGAGTTGCAGCAAGGGTGTGAAAGACCCTTTCGAAGTTCCAGAGGTTAGGTGTCATTAGTCTCCAGACGCCTCATCGGAAATAGGCCTCATTTCGCCTGGAAGGGAGAACTTCCTGGATTTTCTCGAGGTGCGGCAGGTGTTCTCGAGTTACGACGGGGACCTCAGGGACCGGCCCTGGTGGCCTCAGGAGAGGCCAGTCCCCATGCGAGTTGCTAGGGGGCCTCTCGGGATTCCTCTCCCGTCGATACCGGGGCCAAAAACCTTGTGTGGAGTCAGGGCCGGAACCGAGGATTCCTCTCAGGGGCTGATATGGATCTTTGGATACTTCTGGAGTCTCGACAGGGGAGACAGGCCTCGTTTCGTGAGGGGGCATGCACGTGCACTTTCCTTCCAGGCTTTAGCAGCAATGTCACGCTTCCCGTGGCGTGGATCAAAGGATCTGTGGTTTTCCTCGAGCCTTGTCCTCGAGGCCTTCCCCCAGGGCTGTCCCACGTGCCACCGTGGTGTGAGTCGATCCTCGGCGTGAAAGATGAGCCACTGCAGGGCAAAGAGGTTCCTCTGTAATGGACTGAGACATCTGGGGGACTCTTGGAATGGTGGTACGACCATGGAGTTCCTCTCGCCTTTCCTGTTGAGAGTGCCTCCGCTTGAGATGCGACGGGAACGCTGGGAATTCTTTCCCGTTGAAAGCAGGGAAAGGATCCCTCCTCTCGAGCTACGAGGTGGAAACGGAGCTCCTCTGGATGTGGGCGGGACCATCGTGCTTCCTCTCGAGTGGAGACGGGTATGGCGGTGAACTTCCTTAGTTGCAGCAAGGGTGTGAAAGACCCTTTCGAAGTTCCAGAGGTTAGGTGTCATTAGTCTCCAGAGGCCTCATCGGAAATAGGCCTCATCTCGCCTGGAAGGGAGAACTTCCTGGATTTTCTCGAGTTGCGGCAGGTGTTCTCGAGTTACGACGGGGACCTCAGGGACCCGCCCTGGTGGCCTCAGGAAAGGCTAGTCCCCTGGAGAGTTGCTAGGGGGCCTCTCCGGATTCCTCTCCCGTCGATACCGGGGCTAAAATCCTTCTGAGGAGTCAGGGCCGGAACCGAGGATTCCTCTCAGGTGTTGACATGGATCTCTGGGTCTGTCTGGTGTCTCCCCAGGGGAGTCAAGCCTCGTCTCGAGGGGGGGCATGCACGTGCGTTTTCCTTCCAGGCTGTAGCAGCAATGTCACGCTTTCCGTGGCGTGGATCAAAGGATCTGTGGTTTTCCCTCGAGGCTTTCCCTCGAGGCTTTCCCACAGGGCTGTCCCACATGCCACGGTGGTGGGAGTCGATCATCGGCGTGAAAGATGAGCCAGTGCAGGGCAAAGAGGTTCCTCTGGAATGGACTGAGACTTCTGGGGGACTCTTGGAATGGTGGTACGACCATGGAGTTCCTCTCGCCTTTCCTGTTGAGAGTGCCTCCTCTTGAGATGCGACGGGAACACCGGGAATTCGTTCCCGTTGAAAGCAGGGCAAGGATCCCTCATCTCGAGCTACGAGGGGGAAACGGGGCTCCTCTGGATGTGGGCGGGACCATCGTGCTTCCTCTCGAGTGGAGACGGGTATGGCGGTGAACTTCTTGAGTTGCAGCAAGGGTGTGAAAGACCCTTTCGAAGTTCCAGAGGTTAGGTGTCATTAGTCTCCAGAGGCCTCATCGGAAATAGACCTCATCTCGCCTGCAAGGGAGAACTTCCTGGATTTTCTCGAGTTGCGGCAGGTGTTCTCGAGTTACGACGGGTATCTCAGGGACCCGCCCTGGTGGCCTCAGGAGAGGCCAGTCCCCATGCGAGTTGCTAGGGGGCCTCTCTGGATTCCTCTCCCGTCGATACCGGGGCCAAAAACCTTGTGCGGAGTCAGGGCCAGAACCGAGGATTCCTCTCAGGGGCTGACATGGATCTTTGTGTACTTGTGGAGTCTCCCCAGGGGAGTCAGGCCTCGTCTCGAGTGGGGGCATGCATGTGCGCTTTCCTTCCAGGCTGTAGCAGCAATGTCACGCTTCCCGTCGCGTGGATCAAAGGATCTGTGGTTTTCCCTCGAGGCTTTCCCTCGAGGCTTTCCCACAGGGCTGTCCCTCGTGCCACCGTGGTGTGAGTCGATCCTCGGCGTGAAAGATGAGCCAGTGCAGGGCAAAGAGGTTCCTCTGGAATGGACTGAGACATCTGGGGGACTCTTGGAATGGTGGTACGACCATGGAGTTCCTCTCGCCTTTCCTGTTGAGAGTGCCTCCTCTTGAGATGCGACGTGAACGCCGGGAATTCTTTCCCGTTGAAAGCAGGGAAAGGATCCCTCATCTCGAGCTACGAGGGGGAAACGGGGCTCCTCTGGATGTGGGCGGGACCATCGTGCTTCCTCTCGAGTGGAGACGGGTATGGCGGTGAACTTCTTGAGTTGCAGCAAGGGTGTGAAAGACCCTTTCGAAGTTCCAGAGGTTAGGTGTCATTAGTCTCCAGAGGCCTCATCGGAAATAGGCCTCATCTCGCCTGCAAGGGAGAACTTCCTGGATTTTCTCGAGTTGCGGCAGGTGTTCTCGAGTTACGACGGGTACCTCAGGGACCCGCCCTGGTGGCCTCAGGAGAGGCCAGTCCCCATGCGAGTTGCTAGGGGGCCTCTCGGGATTCCTCTCCCGTCGATACCGGGGCCAAAAACCTTGTGTGGAGTCAGGGCCGGATCCGAGGATTCCTCTCAGGGGCTGACATGGATCTTTGGGTACTTGTGGAGTCTCCCCAGGGGAGTCAGGCCTCGTCTCTAGTGGGGGCATGCACGTGCGCATTCCTTCCAGGCTGTAGCAGCAATGTCACGCTTCCCGTTGCGTGGATCAAAGGATCTGTGGTTTTCCCTCGAGGCTTTCCCTCGAGGCTTTCCCACAGGGCTGTTCCACGTGCCACCGTGATGTGAGTCGATCCTCGGCATGAAAGATGAGCCAGTGCAGGGCAAAGAGGTTCCTCTGGAATGGACTGAGACATCTGGGGGACTCTTGGAATGGTGGTACGACCATGGAGTTCCTCTCGCCTTTCCTGTTGAGAGTGCCTCCTCTTGAGATGCGACGGGAACGCCGGGAATTCGTTCCCGTTGAAAGCAGGGAAAGGATCCCTCATCTCGAGCTACGAGGGGGAAACGGGGCTCCTCTGGATGTGGGCGGGACCATCGTGCTTCCTCTCGAGTGGAGACGGGTATGGCGGTGAACTTCTTGAGTTGCAGCAAGGGTGTGAAAGACCGTTTCGAAGTTCCAGAGGTTAGGTGTCATTAGTCTCCAGACGCCTCATCGGAAATAGGCCTCATCTCGCCTGGAAGGGAGAACTTCCTGGATTTTCTCGAGTTGCGGCAGGTGTTCTCGAGTTACGACGCGGACCTCAGGGACCCGCCCTGGTGGACTCAGGAGAGGCCAGTCCCCATGCGAGGTGCTAGGGGGCCTCACGGGATTCCTCTCCCGTCGATACCGGGGCCAAAAACCTTGTGCGGAGTTAGGGCCAGAACCGAGGATTCCTCTCAGGGGCTGACATGGATCTTTGTGTACTTGTGGAGTCTCCCCAGGGGAGTCAGGCCTCGTCTCGAGTGGGGCATGCATGTGCGCTTTCCTTCCAGGCTGTAGCAGCAATGTCACGCTTCCCGTCGCGTGGATCAAAGGATCTGTGGTTTTCCCTCGAGGCTTTCCCTCGAGGCTTTCCCACAGGGCTGTCCCACGTGCCACCGTGGTGTGAGTCGATCCTCGGCGTGAAAGATGAGCCAGTGCAGGGCAAAGAGGTTCCTCTGGAATGGACTGAGACATCTGGGGGACTCTTGGAATGGTGGTACGACCATGGAGTTCCTCTCGCCTTTCCTGTTGAGAGTGCCTCCTCTTGAGATGCGACGAGAACGCCGGGAATTCTTTCCCGTTGAAAGCAGGGAAAGGATCCCTCATCTCGAGCTACGAGGTGGACACGGGGCTCCTCTGGATGTGGGCGGGACCATCGTGCTTCCTCTCGAGTGGAGACGGGTATGGCGGTGAACTTCTTGAGTTGCAGCAAGGGTGTGAAAGACCCTTTCGAAGTTCCAGAGGTTAGGTGTCATTAGTCTCCAGAGGCCTCATCGGAAATAGGCCTCATCTCGCCTGCAAGGGAGAACTTCCTGGATTTTCTCGAGTTGCGGCAGGTGTTCTTGAGTTACGACGGGTACCTCAGGGACCCGCCCTGGTGGCCTCAGGAGAGGCCAGTCCCCATGCGAGTTGCTAGGGGGCCTCTCTGGATTCCTCTCCCGTCGATACCGGGGCCAAAAACCTTGTGTGGAGTCAGGGCCGGATCCGAGGATTCCTCTCAGGGGCTGACATGGATCTTTGCGTACTTGTGGAGTCTCCCCAGGGGAGTCAGGCCTCGTCTCTAGTGGGGGCATGCACGTGCGCATTCCTTCGAGGCTGTGGCAGCAATGTCACGCTTCCCGTTGCGTGGATCAAAGGATCTGTGGTTTTCCCTCGAGGCTTTCCCTCGAGGCTTTCCCACAGGGCTGTTCCACGTGCCACCGTGATGTGAGTCGATCCTCGGCATGAAAGATGAGCCAGTGCAGGGCAAAGAGGTTCCTCTGGAATGGACTGAGATATCTGGGGGACTCTTGGAATGGTGGTACGACCATGGAGTTCCTCTCGCCTTTCCTGTTGAGAGTGCCTCCTCTTGAGATGCGACGGGAACGCCGGGAATTCGTTCCCGTTGAAAGCAGGGAAAGGATCCCTCATCTCGAGCTACGAGGGGGAAACGGGGCTCCTCTGGATGTGGGCGGGACCATCGTGCTTCCTCTCGAGTGGAGACGGGTATGGCGGTGAACTTCTTGAGTTGCAGCAAGGGTGTGAAAGACCCTTTCGAAGTTCCAGAGGTTAGGTGTCATTAGTCTCCAGACGCCTCATCGGAAATAGGCCTCATCTCGCCTGGAAGGGAGAACTTCCTGGATTTTCTCGAGTTGCGGCAGGTGTTCTCGAGTTACGACGGGGACCTCAGGGACCCGCCCTGGTGGCCTCAGGAGAGGCCAGTCCCCATGCGAGTTGCTGGGAGGCCTCTCGGGATTCCTCTCCCGTTGATACTGGGGCCAAAAACCTTGTGTGGAGTCAGGGCCGGAACCGAGAATTCCTCTCAATGGCTGACATGGATCTTTGGGTACTTCAGGAGTCTCCCCAGGGGAGTCAGGCCTCGTCTCGAGTGGGGGCATGCACGTGCGCTTTCCTTCCAGGCTGTAGCAGCAATGTCACGCTTCCCGTCGCGTGGATCAAAGGATCTGTGGTTTTCCCTCGAGGCGTTCCCTCGAGGCTTTCCCACAGGGCTGTCCCACGTGCCACCGTGGTGTGAGTCGATCCTCGGCGTGAAAGATGAGCCAGTGCAGGGCAAAGAGGTTCCTCTGGAATGGACTGAGACATCTGGGGGACTCTTGGAATGGTGGTACGACCATGGAGTTCCGCTCGCCTTTCCTGTTGAGAGTGCCACCTCTTGAGATGCGACGGGAACGCCGGGAATTCTTTCCCGTTGAAAGCAGGGAAAGGATCCCTCATCTCGAGCTACGAGGGGGAAACGGGGCTCCTCTGGATGTGGGCGGGACCATCGTGCTTCCTCTCGAGTGGAGACGGGTATGGCGGTGAACTTCTTGAGTTGCAGCAAGGGTGTGAAAGACCCTTTCGAAGTTCCAGAGGTTAGGTGTCATTAGTCTCCAGACGCCTCATCGGAAATAGGCCTCATCTCGCCTGGAAGGGAGAACTTCCTGGATTTTCTCGAGTTGTGGCAGGTGTTCTCGAGTTACGACGGGGACCTCAGGAACCCGCCCTGGTGGCCTCAGGAGAGGCCAGTCCCCATGCGAGTTGCTGGGAGGCCTCTCGGGATTCCTCTCCCGTCGATACCGGGGCCAAAAACCTTGTGTGGAGTCAGGGCCGGAACCGAGAATTCCTCTCAAGGGCTGACATGGATCTGTGGGTACTTCTGGAGTCTCCCCAGGGGAGTCAGGCCTCGTCTCGAGTGGGGGCATGCACGTGCACTTTCCTTCCAGGCTGTAGCAGCAATGTCACGCTTCCCGTGGCGTGGATCAAAGGATCTGTGGTTTTCCCTCGAGGCTTTCCCTCGAGGCTTTCCCACAGGGCTGTCCCACGTGCCACCGTGGTGTGAGTCGATCCTCGGCGTGAAAGATGAGCCAGTGCAGGGCAAAGAGGTTCCTCTGGAATGGACTGAGACATCTCGGGGACTCTTGGAATGGTGGTACGACCATGGAGTTCCTCTCGCCTTTCCTGTTGAGAGTGCCTCCTCTTGAGATGTGACGGGAACGCTGGGAATTCTTTGCGTTGAAAGCAGGGAAAGGATCCCTCATCTCGAGCTTCGAGGGGGAAACGGGGCTCCTCTCGATGTGGGCGGGACCATCGTGCTTCCTCTCGAGTGGAGACGGGTATGGCGGTGAACTTCTTGAGTTGCAGCAAGGGTGTGAAAGACCCTTTCGAAGTTCCAGAGGTTAGGTGTCATTAGTCTCCAGACGCCTCATCGGAAATAGGCCTCATCTCGCCTGGAAGGGAGAACTTCCTGGATTTTCTGGAGTTGCGGCAGGTGTTCTCGAGTTACGACGGTGACCTCAGGGACCCGCCCTGGTGGCCTCAGGAGAGGCCAGTCCCCATGCGAGTTGCTAGGGGGCCTCTCGGAATTACTCTCCCGTCGATACCGGGGCCAAAAACCTTGTGTAGAGTCAGGGCCGGAACCGAGGATTCCTCTCAGGGGCTGACATGGATCTTTGGGTACTTCTGGAGTCTCCCCAGGGGAGTCAGGCCTCGTCTCGAGTGGGGGCATGCACGTGCGCTTTCCTTCCAGGCTGTAGCAGCAATGTCACGCTTCCCGTCGCGTGGATCAAAGGATCTGTGATTTTCCATCGAGGCTTTCCCACAGGGCTGTCCCACGTGCCACCATGGTGTGAGTCGATCCTCGGCGTGAAAGATGAGCCAGTGCAGGGCAAAGAGGTTCCTCTGGAATTGACTGAGACATCTGGGGGACTCTTGGAATGGTGGTACGACCATGGAGTTCCGCTCGCCTTTCCTGTTGAGAGTGCCTCCTCTTGAGATGCGACGGGAACGCCGGGAATTCTTTCCCGTTGAAAGCAGGGAAAGGATCCCTCATCTCGAGCTCCGAGGGGGAAACGGGGCTCCTCTGGATGTGGGCGGGACCATCGTGCTTCCTCTCGAGTGGAGACGGGTATGGCGGTGAACTTCTTGAGTTGCAGCAAGGGTGTGAAAGACCCTTTCGAAGTTCCAGAAGTTAGGTGTCATTAGTCTCCAGACGCCTCATCGGAAATAGGCCTCATCTCGCCTGGAAGGGAGAACTTCCTGGATTTTCTCGAGTTGCGGCAGGTGTTCTCGAGTTACGACGGGGACCTCAGGGACCCGCCCTGGTGGCCTCAGGAGAGGCCAGTCCCCATGCGAGTTGCTGGGAGGCCTCTCGGGATTCCTCTCCCGTCGATACCGGGGCCAAAAACCTTGTGTGGAGTCAGGGCCGGAACCGAGAATTGCTCTCAAGGGCTGACATGGATCTTTGGGTACTTCTGGAGTCTCTCCAGGGGAGTCAGGCCTCGTCTCGAGTGGGGGCATGCACGTGTGATTTCCTTCCAGGATTTAGCAGCAATGTCACGCTTCCCGTCGCGTGGATCAAAGGATCTGTGGTTTTCCCTCGAGGCTTTCCCTCGAGGCTTTCCCACAGGGCTGCCCCACGTGCCACCGTGGTGTGAGTCGATCCTCGGCGTGAAAGATGAGCCAGTGCAGGGCAAAGAGTTTCCTCTGGAATGGACTGAGACATCTGGGGGACTCTTGGAATGGTGGTACGACCATGGATTTTCTCTCGCCTTTCCTGTTGAGAGTGCCTCCTCTTGAGATGCGACGGGAACGCCGGGAATTCTTTCCCGTTGAAAGCAGGGAAAGGATCCCTCATCTCGAGCTACGAGGGGGAAACGGGGCTCCTCTGGATGTGGGCGGGACCATCGTGCATCCTCTCGAGTGGAGACGGGTATGGCGGTGAACTTCTTGAGTTGCAGCAAGGGTGTGAAAGACCCTTTCGAAGTTCCAGAGGTTAGGTGTCATTAGTCTCCAGACGCCTCATCGGAAATAGGCCTCATCTCGCCTGGAAGGGAGAACTTCCTGGATTTTCTGGAGTTGCGGCAGGTGTTCTCGAGTTACGACGGGGACCTCAGGGATCCGCCCTGGTGGCCTCAGGAGAGGCCAGTCCCCATGCGAGTTGCTAGGGGGCCTCTCGGAATTACTCTCCCGTCGATACCGGGGCCAAAAACCTTGTGTAGAGTCAGGGCCGGAACCGAGGATTCCTCTCAGGGGCTGACATGGATCTTTGGGTACTTCTGGAGTCTCCCCAGGGGAGTCAGGCCTCGTCTCGAGTGGGGGCATGCACGTGCGCTTTCCTTCCAGGCTGTAGCAGCAATGTCACGCTTCCCGTCGCGTGGATCAAAGGATCTGTGATTTTCCATCGAGGCTTTCCCACAGGGCTGTCCCACGTGCCACCGTGGTGTGAGTCGATCCTCGGCGTGAAAGATGAGCCAGTGCAGGGCAAAGATGTTCCTTTGGAATGGACTGAGACATCTGGGGGACTCTTGGAATGGTGGTACGACCATGGAGTTCCTCTCGCCTTTCCTGTTGAGAGTGCCACCTCTTGAGATGCGTCAGGAACGCCGGGAATTCTTTGCTTTGAAAGCAGTGAAAGGATCCCTCATCTCGAGCTACGAGGGGAAAACGGGGCTCCTCTGGATGTGGGCGGGACCATCGTGCTTCCTCTCGAGTGGAGACGGGTATGGCGGTGAACTTCTTGAGTTGCAGCAAGGGTGTGAAAGACCCTTTCGAAGTTCCAGAGGTTAGGTGTCATTAGTCTCCAGACGCCTCATCGGAAATAGGCCTCATCTCGCCTGGAAGGGAGAAATTCCTGGATTTTCTCGAGTTGCGGCAGGTGTTCTCGAGTTACGACGGGACCTCAGGGACCCGCCCTGGTGGCCTCAGGAGAGGCCAGTCCCCATGCGAGTTGCTAGGGGGCCTCTCGGGATTCCTCTCCCGTCGATACCGGGGCCAAAAACCTTGTGTAGAGTCAGGGCCGGAACCGAGGATTCCTCTCAGGGGCTGACATGGATCTTTGGGTACTTCTGGAGTCTCCCCAGGGGAGTCAGGCCTCGTCTCGAGTGGGGGCATGCACGTGCGCTTTCCTTCCAGGCTGTAGCAGCAATGTCACGCTTCCCGTGGCGTGGATCAAAGGATCTGTGGTTTTCCCTCGAGGCTTTCCCTCGAGGCTTTCCCACAGGGCTGTCCCACGTGCCACCGTGGTGTGAGTCGATCCTCGGCGTGAAAGATGAGCCAGTGCAGGGCAAAGAGGTTCCTCTGGAATGGACTGAGACATCTCGGGGACTCTTGGAATGGTGGTACGACCATGGAGTTCCTTTCGCCTTTCCTGTTGAGAGTGCCTCCTCTTGAGATGTGACGGGAACGCTGGGAATTCTTTGCGTTGAAAGCAGGGAAAGGATCCCTCATATCGAGCTTCGAGGGGGAAACGGGGCTCCTCTCGATGTGGGCGGGACCATCGTGCTTCCTCTCGAGTGGAGACGGGTATGGCGGTGAACTTCTTGAGTTGCAGCAAGGGTGTGAAAGACCCTTTCGAAGTTCCAGAGGTTAGGTGTCATTCGTCTCCAGACGCCTCATCGGAAATAGGCTTCATCTCGCCTGGAAGGGAGAACTTCCTGGATTTTCTCGAGTTGCGGCAGGTGTTCTCGAGTTACGACGGGGACCTCAGGGACCCGCCCTGGTGGCCTCAGGGGAGGCCAGTACCCATGCGAGTTGCTAGGGGGCCTCTCGGAATTAATCTCCCGTCGATACCGGGGCCAAAAACCTTGTGTGGAGTCAGGGCCGGAACCGAGGATTCCTCTCAGGGGCTGACATGGATCTTTGGGTACTTCTGGAGTCTCCCCAGGGGAGTCAGGCCTCGGCTCGTGTGGGGGCATGCACGTGCGATTTCCTTCAAGGCTGTAGCAGCAATGTCACGCATCCCGTCGCGTGGAGTAATGGATCTGTGGTTTTCCCTCGAGGCTTTCCCACAGGGCTGTCCCACGAGCCACCGTGGTGTGAGTCGATCCTCGGCGTGAAAGATGAGCCAGTGCAGGGCAAAGAGGTTCCTCTGGAATGGACTGAGACATCTGGGGGACTCTTGGAATGGTGGTACGACCATGGAGTTCCGCTCGCCTTTCCTGTTGAGAGTGCCTCCTCTTGAGATGCGACGGGAACGCCGGGAATTCTTTCCCGTTTAAAGCAGGGAAAGGATCCCTCATCTCGAGCTACGAGGGGGAAACGGGGCTCCTCTGGATGTGGGCGGGACCATCGTGCTTCCTCTTGAGTGGAGATGGGTATGGCGGTGAACTTCTTGAGTTGCAGCAAGGGTGTGAAAGACCCTTTCGAAGTTCCAGAGGTTAGGTGTCATTAGTCTCCAGACGCCTCATCGGAAATAGGCCTCATCTCGCCTGGAAGGGAGAACTTCCTGGATTTTTTTGAGTTGCGGCAGGTGTTCTCGATTACGACGGGGACCTCAGGGACCCGCCCTGATGGCCTCAGGAGAGGCCAGGTCCATGTAGTTGCTAGGTGGCCTCTCGGGATTCCTCTCCTGTCGATACCGGGGCCAAAAACCTTGTGTGGAGTCAGGGCCGGAACCGAGGATTCCTCTCAGGGGTGACATGGATCTTTGGGTACTTCTGGAGTCTCCCCAGGGGAGTCAGGCCTCGTCTCGAGCGGGGGCATGCACGTGCGCTTTCCTTCCAGGCTGTAGCAGGAATGTGACGCTTCCCGTCGCGTGGATCAAAGGATCTGTGGTTTTCCCTCGAGGCTTTCCCTCGAGGCTTTCCCACAGGGCTGTCCCACGTGCCACCGTGGTGTGAGTCGATCCTCGGCGTGAAAGATGAGCCAGTGCAGGGCAAAGAGGTTCCTCTGGAATGGACTGAGACATCTGGGGGACTCTTGGAATGGTGGTACGACCATGGAGTTCCTCTCGCCTTTCCTGTTGAGAGTGCCTCCTCTTGGATGCGACGTGAATGCCGGGAATTCTTTCCCGTTGAAAGCAGGGAAAGGATCCCTCATCTCGAGCTACGAGGGGGAAACGGGGCTCCTCTGGATGTGGGCGGGACCATCGTGCTTCCTCTCGAGTGGAGACGGGTATGGCGGTGAACTTCTTGAGTTGCAGCAAGGGTGTGAAAGACCCTTTCGAAGTTCCAGAGGTTAGGTGTCATTAGTCTCCAGACGCCTCATCGGAAATAGGCCTCATCTCGCCTGGAAGGGAGAACTTCCTGGATTTTCTCGAGTTGCGGCAGGTGTTCTCGAGTTACGACGGGGACCTCAGGGACCCGCCCTGGTGGCCTCAGGAGAGGCCATTCCCCATGCGAGTTGCTAGGGGGCCTCTCGGGATTCCTCTTCTGTCGATACCGGGGCCAAAAACCTTGTTTGGAGTCAGGGCCGGATCCGAGGATTCCTCTCAGGGGCTGACATGGATCTTTGGGTACTTCTGGAGTCTCCCCAGGGGAGTCAGGCCTCGTCTCGAGTGGGGGCATGCACGTGCGCTTTCCTTACAGGCTGTAGCAGCAATGTCACGCTTCCCGTGGCGTGGATCAAAGGATCTGTGGTTTTCCCTCGAGGCTTTCCCACAGGGCTGTCCCACGTGCCACCGTGGTGTGAGTCGATCCTCGGCGTGAAAGATGAGCCAGTGCAGGGCAAAGAGGTTCCTCTGGAATGGACTGAGACATCTGGGGGACTCTTGGAATGGTGGTACGACCATGGAGTCCCTCTCGCCTTTTCTGTTGAGAGTGCCTTGTCTTGAGATGCGACGGGAACGCTGGGAATTCTTTCCCGTTGAAAGCAGGGAAAGGATCCCTCATCTCGAGCTACGAGGGGGAAACGGGGCTCCTCTGGATGTGGGCGGGACCATCGTGCTTCCTCTAGAGTGGAGACGGGTATGGCGGTGAACTTCTTGAGTTGCAGCAAGGGTGTGAAAGACCCTTTCGAAGTTCCAGAGGTTAGGTGTCATTAGTCTCCAGACGCCTCATCGGAAATTGGCCTCATCTCGCCTGGAAGGGAGAACTTCCTGGATTTTCTCGAGTTGCGGGAGGTGTTCTCGAGTTAAGACGGGGACCTCAGGGACCCGTCCTGGTGGCCTCAGCAAAGGCCAGTCCCCATGCGAGTTGCTAGGGGGCCTCTCGGGATTCCTCTCCCGTCGATACCGGGGCCAAAAACCTTATGTGGAGTCAGGGCCGGAACCGAGGATTCCTCTCAGGTGTGACATGGTTCTTTGGGTACTTCTGGAGACTCCCCAGGGGAGTCAGGCCTCGTCTCGATTGGGGGCATGCACGTGCGCTTTCCTTCCAGGCTGTAGCAGCAATGTCACGCTTCCCGTCGCGTGGATCAAAGGATCTGTGGTTTTCCCTCGAGGCTTTCCCTCGAGGCTTTCCCACAGGACTGTCCCACGTGCCACCGTGGTGTGAGTCGATCCTCGGCGTGAAAGATGAGCCAGTGCAGGGCAAAGAGGTTCCTCTTGAATGGACTGAGACATCTGGGGGACTCTTGGAATGGTGGTACGACCATGGAGTTCCTCTCGCCTTTTCTGTTGAGAGTGCCTCCTCTTGAGATGCGACGGGAACGCTGGGAATTCTTTCCCGTTGAAAGCAGGGAAAGGATCCCTCATCTCGAGCTACGAGGGGGAAACGGGGCTCCTTTGGATGTAGGCGGGACCATCGTGCTTCCTCTAGAGTGGAGACGGGTATGGCGGTTAACTTCTTGAGTTGCAGCAAGGGTGTGAAAGACCCTTTCGAAGTTCCAGAGGTTAGGTGTCATTAGTCTCCAGACGCCTCATCGGAAATAGGCCTCATCTCGCCTGGAAGGGAGAACTTCCTGGATTTTCTCGAGTTGCGGGAGGTGTTCTAGAGTTAAGACGGGGACCTCAGGGACCCGCCCTGGTGGCCTCAATAGAGAACAGTCCCCATGCGTCTTGCTAGGTGGCCTCTCATGATTCTTCTCCCGTCGATACCGGGGCCAAAAAACTTGTGTGGAGTCAGGGCCGGAACCGAGGATTCCTCTCAGGGGCTGACATGGATCTTTGGGTACTTCTGGAGTCTCCCCAGCTGAGTCAGGCCTCGTCTCGAGTGGGGACATGCACGTGCGCTTTTCTTCGAGGCTGTAGCAACAATGTCACGCTTCCCGTGGCGTGGATCAAAGGATCTGTGGTTTTCCCTCGAGGCTTTCCCTCGAGGCTTTCCCACAGGGCTGTCCCACGTGCCACCGTGGTGTGAGTCGATCCTCGGCGTGAAAGATGAGCCAGTGCAGGGCAAAGAGGTTCGTCTGGAATGGACTGAGACATCTGGGGGACTCTTGGAATGGTGGTACGACCATGGAGTTCCTCTCGCCTTTCCTGTTGAGAGTGCCTCCTCTTGAGATGTGACGGGAACGCCGGGAATTCTTTCCCGTTGAATGCAGGGAAAGGATCCCTCATCTCGAGCTACGAGGGGGAAACGGGGCTCCTCTGGATGTGGGCGGGACCGTCGTGCTTCCTCTCGAGTGGAGACGGGTATGGCGGTGAACTTCTTGAGTTGCAGCAAGGGTGTGAAAGACCCTTTCGAAGTTCCAGAGGTTAGGTGTCATTAGTCTCCAGACGCCTCATCGGAAATAGGCCTCATCTGGCCTGTAAGGGAGAACTTCCTGGATTTTGTTGAGTTGCGGCAGGTGTTCTCGAGTTACGACGGGGACCTCAGGGACCCGCCCTGATGGCCTCAGGAGAGGCCAGGTCCATGCGAGTTGCTAGGTGGCCTCTCGGGATTCCTCTCCTGTCGATTCCGGGGCCAAAAATCTTGTGTGGAGTCAGGGCCGGAACCGAGCATTCCTCTCAGGGGTGACATGGATCTTTGGGTACTTCTGGAGTCTCCCCAGGGGAGTCAGGCCTCGTCTCGAGCGGGGGCATGCACGTGCGCTTTCCTTCCAGGCTGTAGCAGCAATGTGACGCTTCCCGTCGCGTGGATCAAAGGATCTGTGGTTTTCCCTCGAGGCATTCCCTCGAGGCTTTCCCACAGCGCTGTCCCACCTACCACCGTGGTGTGAGTCGATCCTCGGCGTGAAAGATGAGCCAGTGCAGGGCAAAGAGGTTCCTCTGGAATGGACTGAGATATCTGGGGGACTCTTGGAATGATGATACGACCATGGAGTTCCTCTCGCCTTTCCTGTTGAGAGTGCCTCCTCTTGA
This sequence comes from Capricornis sumatraensis, assembly GCF_032405125.1. NCBI lineage: Eukaryota > Metazoa > Chordata > Mammalia > Artiodactyla > Bovidae > Capricornis > Capricornis sumatraensis. The sequence goes on from NW_027184613.1 coordinate 5,930,617, forward strand.
GATGCGACGGGAACGCCGGGAATTCTTTCCCGTTGAAAGCAGGGAAAGGATCCCTCATCTCGAGCTCCGAGGGGGAAACGGGGCTCCTCTGGATGTGGGCGAGACCATCGTGCTTCCTCTCGAGTGGAGACGGTTATGGCGGTGAACTTCTTGAGTTACAGCAAGGGTGTGAAAGACCCTTTCGAAGTTCCAGAGGTTAGGTGTCATTAGTCTCCAGACGCCTCATCGGAAATAGGCCTCATCTTGCCTGGAAGGGAGAACTTCCTGGATTTTCTCGAGTTGCGGGAGGTGTTCTCGAGTTAAGACGGGGACCTCAGGGACCCGTCCTGGTGGCCTCAGCAAAGGCCAGTCCCCATGCGAGTTGATAGGGGGCCTCTCGGGATTCCTCTCCCGTCGATACCGGGGCCAAAAACCTTGTGTGGAGTCAGGGCCGGAACCGAGGATTCCTCTCAGGGGTGACATGGTTCTTTGGGTACTTCTGGAGACTCCCCAGTGGAGTCAGGCCTCGTCTCGAGTGGGGGCATGCACGTGCGCTTTCCTTCCAGGCTGTAGCAGCAATGTCACGCTTCCCGTGGCGTGGATCAAAGGATCTGTGGTTTTCCCTCGAGGCTTTCCCTCGAGGCTTTCCCACAGGACTGTCCCACGTGCCACCGTGGTGTGAGTCGATCCTCGGCGTGAAAGATGAGCCAGTGCAGGTCAAAGAGGTTCCTCTTGAATGGACTGAGACATCTGGGGGACTCTTGGAATGGTGGTACGACCATGGAGTTCCTCTCGCCTTTTCTGTTGAGAGTGCCTCCTCTTGAGATGCGACGGGAACGCTGGGAATTCTTTCCCGTTGAAAGCAGGGAAAGGATCCCTCATCTCGAGCTACGAGGGGGAAACGGGGCTCCTCTGGATGTAGCCGGGACCATCGTGCTTCCTCTAGAGTGGAGACGGGTATGGCGGTGAACTTCTTGAGTTGCAGCAAGGGTGTGAAAGACCCTTTCGAAGTTCCATAGGTTTGGTGTCATTAGTTTTCAGACGCCTCATCGGAAATAGGCCTCATCTCGCCTGGAAGGGAGAACTTCCTGGATTTTCTCGAATTGCGGGAGGTGTTCTAGAGTTAAGACGGGGACCTCAGGGATCCGCCCTGGTGGCCTCAATAGAGAACAGTCCCCATGCGTCTTGCTAGGTGGCCTCTCGTGATTCTTCTCCCGTCGATACCGGGGCCAAAAAACTTGTGTGGAGTCAGGGCCGGAACCGAGGATTCCTCTCAGGGGCTGACATGGATCTTTGGGTACTTCTGGAGTCTCCCCAGCTGAGTCAGGCCTCGTCTCGAGTGGGGGCATGCACGTGCGCTTTCCTTCCAGGCTGTAGCAGCAATGTCATTCTTCCCGTCGCATTTATGAAAGGATCTGTGGCTTTCCCTCGAGGCTTTCCCTCGAGGCTTTCCCACAGGGCTGTCCCACGTGGCACCGTGGTGTGAGTCGATCCTCGGCGTGAAAGATGAGCCAGTGCAGGTCAAAGAGGTTCCTCTGGAATGGACTGAGACATCTAGGGGACTCTAGGAATGGTGGTACGACCATGGAATTCCTCTCGCCTTTCCTGTTGAGAGTGCCTCCTCTTGAGATGCGACTGGAACGCCGGGAATTCTTTCCCGTTGAAAGCAGGGAAAGGATCCCTCATCTCGAGCTAAGAGGGGGATACGGGGCTCCTCTGGATGTGCGCGGGATCATCGTGCTTCCTCTCGAGTGGAGATGGGTATGGCGGTGAACTTCTTGAGTTGCCGCAAGGGTGTGAAAGACCCTTTCGAATTTCCAGAGGTTAGGTGTCATTAGTCTCCAGACGCCTCATCGGAAATAGGCCTCATCTCGCCTGGAAGGGGGAACTTCCTGGAATTTCTCGAGTTGCGGCAGGTGTTCTCGAGTTACGACGGGGACCTCAGGGACCCGCCCTGGTGGCCTCAGGAGAGGCCAGTCCCCATGCGAGTTGCTAGGGGGCCTCTCGGGATTCCTCTCGCGTCGATACCCGGGCCAAAAACCTTGTGTGGAGTCAGGGCCGGAATCGAGGATTTCTCTCACGGGCTGATATGGATCTTTGGGTACTTCTGGAGTCTCGCCAGGGGAGACAGGCCTCATCTCGAGTGGGGGCATGCTCGTGCGTTTTCCTTCCAGGCTGTAGCAGCAATGTCACGCTTCCCATCGCGTGGATCAAAGGATCTGTGGTTTTCCCTCGAGGCTTTCCCTCGAGGCTTTCCCACAGGGCTGTCCCACGTGCCACCGTGGTGTGAGTCGATCCTCGGCGTGAAAGATGAGCCAGTGCAGGGCAAAGAGTTTCCTCTGGAATGGACTGAGACATCTGGGGGACTCTTGGAATGGTGGTACGACCATGGAGTTCCTCTCCCCTTTCCTGTTGAGAGTGCCTCCTCTTGAGATGCGACGGGAACGCCGGGAATTCTTTCCCGTTGAAAGCAGGGAAAGGATCCCTCATCTCGAGCTAAGAGGGGGATACGGGGCTCCTCTGGATGTGCGCGGGATCATCGTGCTTCCTCTCGAGTGGAGATGGGTATGGCTGTGAACTTCTTGAGTTGCCGCAAGGGTGTGAAAGACCCTTTCGAATTTCCAGAGGTTAGGTGTCATTACTCTCCAGACGCCTCATCGGAAATTGGCCTCATCTCGCCTGTAAGGGAGAACTTCCTGGATTTTCTCGAGTTGCGGCAGGTGTTCTCGAGATACGACGGGGACATCAGGGACCCGCTCTGGTGGCCTCTGGAAAAGCCAGTCCCCATGCGAGTTGCTAGGGGGCCTCTAGGGATTCCTCTCCCGTCGATACTGGGGCCAAAAACCTTGTGTGGAGTCAGGGCTGGAACCGAGGATTCCTCTCAGGGGCTGACATGAATCTTTGAGTACTTCTGGAGTCTCCCCAGGGGAGTCAGGCCTCGTCTCGAGTGGGGGCATGGACGTGCGCTTTCCTTCCAGACTGTAGCAGCAATGTCACGCTTCCCGTCGCGTGGATCAAAGAATCTGTGGTTTTTCCTCGAGGCTTTCCCATGAGGCTTTCCAACAGGGCTGTCCCACGTGCCACCGTGGTGTGAGTCGATCCTCGGCGTGAATGATGAGCCAGTGCAGGGCAAAGAGGTTCCTCTGGAATGGACTGAGACATCTCGGGGACTCTTGGAATGGTGGTACCACCACGGAGTTCCTCTCGCCTTCCCTGTTGAGAGTGCCTCCTCTTGAGATGCGACGGGAATGCTGCGAATTCTTTCCCGTTGAAAGCAGGGAAAGGATCCCTCATCTCGAGCTACGAGGCGGAAACGGGGCTCCTCTGGATGTGGGCGGGACCATCGTGCTTCCTCTCGAGTGGAGACGGGTATGGCGGTGAACTTCTTGAGTTGCAGCAATTGTGTGAAAGACCCTTTCGAAGTTCCAGAGGTTAGGTGTCATTAGTCTCCAGACGACTCATCGGAAATAGGCCTCATCTCGCCTGGAAGGGAGAATTTCCTGGATTTTCTCGAGTTGCGGCAGGTGTTCTCGAGTTACGACGGGGACGTTAGGGACCCGCCCTGGTGGCCTCAGGAGAGGCCACTCCCCATGCGAGTTGCTAGGCTGCCTCTCGGGATTCCTCTCCCTTTGATACCGGGGCCAAAAACCTTGTGTGGAGTCAGGGCCGGAACCGAGGATTCCTCTCATGGGCTGACATGGATCTTTGGGTACTTCTGGAGTCTCCCCAGGGGAGTCAGGCCTCGTCTCGAGTGGTGGCATGCACTTGCGCTTTCCTTCCAGGCCGTAGCAGCAATGTCACGCTTCCCGTCGCGTGGATCAAAGGATATGTGGTTTTCCCTCGAGGCTTTCCCTCGAGGCTTTCCCACAGGGCTGTCCCACGTGCGACCGTGGTGTGAGTCGATCCTCGGCGTGAAAGATGAGCCAGTGCAGGGCAAAGAGGTTCCTCTGGAATGGACTGAGACATCTGGGGGACTCTTGGAATGGTGGTACGACCATGGAGTTCCTCTCGCCTTTCCTGTTGAGAGTGCCTCCTCTTGAGATGCGACGAGAACGCCGGGAATTCTTTCCCGTTGAAAGCAGGGAAAGGATCCCTCATCTCGAGCTACGAGGGGGAAACGGGGCTCCTCTGGATGTGGGCGGGACCATCGTGCTTCCTCCCGAGTGGAGACGGGTATGGCAGTGAACTTCTTGAGTTGCAGCAAGGGTGTGAATGACCCTTTCGAAGTTCCAGAGGTTAGGTGTCATTAGTCTCCAGACGCCTCATCGGAAATAGGCCTCATCTGGCCTGGAAGGGAGAACTTCCTGGATTTGCTCGAGTTGCGGCAGGTGTTCTCGAGTTACGACGGGGACCTCAGGGACCCGCCCTGGTGGCCTCAGGAGAGGCCAGTCCCCATGCTAGTTGCTAGGGGGCCCCTCGGGATTCCTCTCCCTTCGATACCGGGGCCAAAATCCTTGTGTGGAGTCAGGGCCGGAACCGAGGATTCCTCTCAGGGGCTGACATGGATCTTTGGGTACTTCTGGAGTCTCCCCAGGGGAGTCAGGCCTCGTCTCGAGTGGGGGCATGCACGTGCGCTTTCCTTCCAGGCTGTAGCAGCAATGTCATTCTTCCCGTCGCATTTATCAAAGGATCTGTGGCTTTCCCTCGAGACTTCCCCTCGAGGCTTTCCCACAGGGCTGTCCCACGTGCCACCGTGGTGTGAGTCGATCCTCGGCGTGAAAGATGAGCCAGTGCAGGGCAAAGAGGTTCCTCTGGAATTGACTGAGACATCTGGGGGAAGCTTGGAATGGTGGTACGACCATGGAGTTCCTCTCGCCTTTCCTGTTGAGAGTGCCTCCTCTTGAGATGCGACGGGAACGCCGGGAAAACTTTCCCGTTGAAAGCAGGGAAAGGATCCCTCATCTCAAGCTCCGAGGGGGAAACGGGGCTCCTCTGGATGTGGGCGGGACCATCGTGCTTCCTCCCGAGTGGAGACGGGTATTTCGGTGAACTTCTTGAGTTGCAGCAAGGGTGTGAAAGACCCTTTCGAAGTTCCAGAGGTTAGGTGTCATTAGTCTCCAGACGCCTCATCGGAAATAGGCCTCATCTTGCCTGGAAGGGAGAACTTCCTGGATTTTCTCGAGTTGCGGCAGGTGTTCTCGAGTTACGACGGGGACCTCAGGGACCCGCCCTGGTGGCCTCAGGAGAGGCCAGTCCCCATGCGAGTTGCTAGGCGGCCTCTCGGGATTCCTCTCCCGTCGATACCGGGGCCAAAAACCTTGTGTGGAGTCAGGGCCGGAACCGAGGATTCCTCTCAGGGGCTGACATGGATCTCTGGGTACTTCTGGAGTCTCCCCAGGGGAGTCAGGCCTCGTCTCGAGTGGTGGCATGAACTTGCGCTTTCCTTCCAGGCTGTAGCAGCAATGTCACGCTTCCCGTCGGGTGGATCAAAGGATCTGTGGTTTTCCCTCGAGGCTTTCCCTCGAGGCTTTCCCACAGGGCTGGCCCACGTGCCACCGTGGTGTGAGTCGATCCTCGGCGTGAAAGATGAGCCAGTGCAGGGCAAAGAGGTTCCTCTGGAATGGACTGAGACATCTGGGGGACTCTTGGAATGGTGGTACGACCATGGAGTTCCTCTCGCCTTTCCTGTTGAGAGTGCCTCCTCTTGAGATGCGACGGGAACGCCGGGAATTCTTTCCCGTTGAAAGCAGGGAAGGGATCCCTCATCTCGAGCTACGAGGGGGAAACGGGGCTCCTCTGGATGTGGGCGGGACCATCGTGCTTCCTCTCGAGTGGAGACGGGTATGGCGGTGAACTTCTTGAGTTGCAGCAAGGGTGTGAAAGACCCTTTCGAAGTTCCAGAGGTTAGGTGTCATTAGTCTCCAGACGCCTCATCGGAAATAGGCCTCATCTCGCCTGCAAGGGAGAACTTCCTGGATTTTCTCGAGTTGCGGCAGGTGTTCTCAAGTTACGACGGGGACCTCAGGGACCCGCCCTGGTTGCCTCAGGAGAGGCCAGTCCCCATGCGAGTTGATAGGGGGCCTCTCGGGATTCCTCTCCCGTCGATACCGGGGACAAAAACCTTGTGTGGAGTCAGGGCCGGAACCGAGGATTCCTCTCAGGGGTGACATGTATCTTTGGGTACTTCTGGAGTCTCCAAAGGGGAGTCAGGCCTCGTCTCGAGTGGGGGCATGCACGTGCGCTTTCCTTCCAGGCTGTAGCAGCAATGTCACGATTCCCGTCGCATTTATCAAAGGGTCTGTGACTTTCCCTCGAGTCTTTCCCTCGAGGCTTTCCCACAGGGCTGTCCCACGTGCCACCGTGGTGTGAATCGATCCTCGGCGTGAAAGATGAGCCAGTGCAGGTCAAAGAGGTTCCTCTGGAATGGACTGAGACATCTAGGGGACTCTAGGAATGGTGGTACGACCATGGAGTTCCTCTCGCCTTTCCTGTTGAGAGTGCCTCTTCTTGAGATGCGACAGGAACGCCGGGAATTCTTTCCCGTTGAAAGCAGGGAAAGGATCCCTCATCTCGAGCTACGAGGGGGAAACGGGGCTCCTCTGGATGTGGGCGGGACCATCGTGCTTCCTCTCGAGTGGAGACGGGTATGGCGGTGAACTTCTTGAGTTGCAGCAAGGGTGTGAAAGACCCTTTGGAAGTTCCAGAGGTTAGGTGTCATTAGTCTCCAGACGCCTCATCGGAAATAGGCCTCATCTCGCCTGGAAGGGAGAACTTCCTGGATTTTCTCGAGTTGCGGCAGGTGTTCTCGAGTTACGACGGGGACCTCAGGGACCAGCCCTGGTTGCCTCAGGAGAGGCCAGTCCCCATGCGAGTTGATAGGGGGCCTCTCGGGATTCCTCTCCCGTCGATACCGGGGACAAAAACCTTGTGTGGAGTCAGGGCCGGAACCGAGGATTCCTCTCAGGGGTGACATGTATCTTTGGGTACTTCTGGAGTCTCCAAAGGGGAGTCAGGCCTCGTCTCGAGTGGGGGCATGCACGTGCGCTTTCCTTCCAGGCTGTAGCAGCAATGTCACGCTTCCCGTCGCGTGGATCAAAGGATCTGTGGTTTTCCCACGAGGCTTTCATTCGAGGCTTTCCCACAGGGCTGTCCCACGTGCCACCGTGGTGTGAGTCGATCCTCGGCGTGAAAGATGAGCCAGTGCAGGGCAAAGAGGTTCCTCTGGAATGGACTGAGACATCTGGGCAATCCTGGAATGGTGGTACGACCATGGAGTTCCTCTCGCCTTTCCTGTTGAGAATGCCTCCTCTTGAGATGCGACGGGAACACTGGGAATTCTTTCCCGTTGAAAGCAGGGAAAGGATCCCTCATCTCGAGCTACGAGGGGGAAACGGGGCTCCTCTGGATGTGGGCGGGACCATCGTGCTTCCTCTCGAGTGGAGACGGGTATGGCGGTGAACTTCTTGAGTTGCAGCAAGGGTGTGAAAGACACTTTCGAAGTTCCAGAAGTTAGGTGTCATTAGTCTCCAGACGCCTCATCGGAAATAGGCCACATGTCGCCTGGAAGGGAGAACTTCCTGGATTTTCTCGAGTTGCGGCAGGTGTTCTCGTGTTACGACGGGGACCTCAGGGAACCGCCCTGGTGGCCTCAGGAGAGGCCAGTCCCCATGCAATTTGCTAGGGGGCCTCTCGGGTTACCTCTCCCGTCGATACCGGGGCCAAAAACCTTGTGTGGAGTCAGGCCCGGAACCGAGGATTCCTCTCAGGGTCTGACATGGATCTTTGGGTACTTCTGGAGTCTCCCCAGGGGAGTCAGGCCTCGTCTCGAGTGGGGGCATGCACGTGCGCTTTCCTTCCAGGCTGTAGCAGCAATGTCACGCTTCCCGTCGCGTGGATCAAAGGATCTGTGGTTTTCCCTCGAGTCTTTCCCTCGAGGCTTTCCCACAGGGCTGTCCCACGTGCCACCGTGGTGTGAGTCGATCCTCGGCGTGAAAGATGAGCCAGTGCAGGGCAAAGAGGTTCCTCTGGATTGGACTGAGACATCTGGGGGACTCTTGGAATGGTGGTACGACCATGGAGTTCCTCTCGCCTTTCCTGTTGAGAGTGCCTCCTCTTGAGATGCGACGGGAACGCCGGGAATTCTTTCCCGTTGAAAGCAGGGAAAGGATCCCTCATCTCGAGCTACGAGGGGGAAACGGGGCTCCTCTGGATGTGGGCGGGACCATCGTGCTTCCTCTCGAGTGGAGACGGGTATGGCGGTGAACTTCTTGAGTTGCAGCAAGGGTGTGAAAGACCCTTTCGAAGTTCCAGAGGTTAGGTGTCATTAGTCTCCAGACGCCTCATCGGAAATAGGCCTCATCTCGCCTGCAAGGGAGAACTTCCTGGATTTTCTCGAGTTGGGGCAGGTGTTCTCGAGTTACGACGGGGACCTCAGGGACCCGCCCTGGTTGCCTCAGGAGAGGCCAGTCCCCATGCGAGTTGCTAGGGGGCCTCTCGGGATTCCTCTCCTGTCGATACCGGGGCCAAAATCCTTGTGTGGAGTCAGGGCCGGAACCGAGGATTACTCTCAGGGGTGACATGTATCTTTGGGTACTTCTGGAGTCTCCCCAGGGGAGTCAGGACTCGTCTCGAGTGGGGGCATGCACGTGCGCTTTCCTTCCAGGCTGCAGCAGCAATGTCACGCTTCCCGTCGCGTGGATCAAAGGATCTGTGGTTTTCCCTCGAGGCTTTCCCTCGAGGCTTTCCCACAAGGCTTTCCCACGTGCCACCGTGGTGTGAGTCGATCCTCGGCGTGAAAGATGAGCCAGTGCAGGGCAAAGAGGTTCCTCTGGAATGGACTGAGACATCTGGGCAATCCTGGAATGGTGGTACGACCATGGAGTTCCACTCGCCTTTCCTGTTGAGAATGCCTCCTCTTGAGATGCGACGGGAACACTGGGAATTCTTTCCCGTTGAAAGCAGGGAAAGGATCCCTCATCTCGAGCTACGAGGGGGAAACGGGGCTCCTCTGGATGTGGGCGGGACCATCGTGCTTCCTCTCGAGTGGAGACGGGTATGGCGGTGAACTTCTTGAGTTGCAGCAAGGGTGTGAAAGACCCTTTCGAAGTTCCAGAGGTTAGGTGTCATTAGTCTCCAGATGCCTCATCGGAAATAGGCCACATGTCGCTTGGAAGGGAGAACTTCCTGGATTTTCTCGAGTTGCGGCAGGTGTTCTCGAGTTACGACGGGGACCTCAGGGAACCGCCCTGGTGGCCTCAGGAGAGGCCAGTCCCCATGCAATTTGCTAGGGGGCCTCTCGGGATTCCTCTCCCGTCGATACCGGGGCCAAAAACCTTGTGTGGAGTCAGGCCCGGAACCGAGGATTCCTCTCAGGGGCTGACATGGATCTTTGGGTACTTCTGGAGTCTCCCCAGGGGAGTCAGGCCTCGTCTCGAGTGGGGGCATGCACGTGCGCTTTCCTTCCAGGCTGTAGCAGCAATGTCACACTTCCCGTCGCGTGGATCAAAGGATCTGTGGTTTTCCCTCAAGGCTTTCCCTCGAGGCTTTCCCACAGGGCTGTCCCACGTGCCACCGTGGTGTGAGTCGATCCTCGGCGTGAAAGATGAGCCAGTGCAGGGCAAAGAGGTTCCTCTGGAATGGACTGAGACATCTGGGGGACTCTTGGAATGGTGGTACGACCATGGAGTTCCTCTCGCCTTTCCTGTTGAGAGTGCCTCCTCTTGAGATGCGACGGGAACGCCGGGAATTCTTTCCCGTTGAAAGCAGGGAAAGGATCCCTCATCTCGAGCTACGAGGGGGAAACGGGGCTCCTCTGGATGTGGGCGGGACCATCGTGCTTCCTCTCGAGTGGAGACGGGTATGGCGGTGAACTTCTTGAGTTGCAGCAAGGGTGTGAAAGACCCTTTCGAAGTTCCAGAGGTTAGGTGTCATTAGTCTCCAGACGCCTCATCGTAAATAGGCCTCATCTCGCCTGCAAGGGAGAACTTCCTGGATTTTCTCGAGTTGCGGCAGGTGTTCTCGAGTTACGACGGGGACCTCAGGGACCCGCCCTGGTTGCCTCAGGAGAGGCCAGTCCCCATGCGAGTTGCTAGGGGGCCTCTCGGGATTCCTCTCCCGTCGATACCGGGGCCAAAAACCTTGTGTGGAGTCAGGGCCAGAACCGAGGATTACTCTCAGGGGTGACATGTATCTTTGGGTACATCTGGAGTCTCCCCAGGGGAGTCAGGACTCGTCTCGAGTGGGGGCATGCACGTGCGCTTTCCTTCCAGGACGCAGCAGCAATGTCACGCTTCCCGTCGCGTGGATCAAAGGATCTGTGGATTTCCCTCGAGGCTTTCCCTCGAGGCTTTCCCACAAGGCTTTCCCACGTGCCACCGTGGTGTGAGTCAATCCTCGGCGTGAAAGATGAGCCAGTGCAGGGCAAAATGTTCCTCTGGAATGGACTGAGACATCTGGGGGACTCTTGGAATGGTGGTACGACCATGGAGTTCCTCTCGCCTTTCCTGTTGAGAGTGCCTCCTCTTGAGATGCGACGGGAACGCTGGGAATTCTTTCCCGTTGAAAGCAGGGAAAGGATCCCTCATCTCGAGCTACGAGGGGGAAACGGGGCTCCTCTGGATGTGGGCGGGACCATCGTGCTTCCTCTCGAGTGGAGACGGGTATGGCGGTGAACTTCTTGAGTTGCAGCAAGGGTGTGAAAGACCCTTTCGAAGTTCCAGAGTTTAGGTATCATTAGTCTCCAGACGCCTCATCGGAAATAGGCCTCATCTTGCCTGGAAGGGAGAACTTCCTGGATTTTCTCGAGTTGCGGCAGGTGTTCTCGAGTTACGACGGGGACCTCAGGGACCCGCCCTGGTGGCCTCAGGAGAGGCCAGTCCCCATGCGAGTTGCTAGGGGGCCTCTCGGGATTCCTCTCCCGTCGATACCGGGGCCAAAAACCTTGTGTGGAGTCAGGGCCGGGACCGAGGATTCCTCTCAGGGGCTGACATGGATCTTTGGGTACTTCTGGAGTCTCCCCACGGGAGTCAGGCGTCGTCTCGAGTGGGGGCATGCACGTGCGCTTTCCTTCCAGGCTGTAGCAGCAATGTCACGATTCCCGTCGCATTTATCAAAGGATCTGTGGCTTTCCCTCGAGGCTTTCCCTCGAGGCTTTCCCACAGGGCTGTCCCACGTGCCACCGTGTTGTGAGTCGATCCTCGGCGTGAAAAATGAGCCAGTGCAGGGCAAAGAGTTTCCTCTGGAATGGACTGAGACATCTGGGGGAGTCTTGGAATGGTGGTATGACCATGGAGTTCCTCTCGCCTTTCCTGTTGAGAGTGCCTCCTCTTGAGATGCGACGGGAACGCCGTGAATTCTTTCCCGTTGAAAGCAGGGAAAGGATCCCTCATCTCGAGCTACGAGGGGGAAACGGGGCTCCTCTGGATGTGGGCGGGACCATCGTGCTTCCTCTCGAGTGGAGACGGGTATGGCGGTGAACTTCTTGAGTTGCAGCAAGGGTGTGAAAGACCCTTTCGAAGTTCCAGAGGTTAGGTGTCATTAGTCTCCAGACGTCTCATCGGAAATAGGCCACATGTCGCCTGGAAGGGAGAACTTCCTGGATTTTCTCGAGTTGCGGCAGGTGTTCTCGAGTTACGACGGGGACCTCAGGGACCCGCCCTGGTGGCCTCAGGAGAGGCCAGTCCCCATGCGAGTTGCTAGGGGGCCTCTCGGGATTCCTCTCCCGTCGATACCGGGGCCAAAAACCTTGTGTGGAGTCAGGGCCGGAACCGAGGATTCCTCTCAGGGGTGACATGGATCTTTGGGTACTTCTGGAGTCTCCCCAGGGGAGTCAGGCCTCGTCTCGAGTGGGGGCATGCACGTGCGCTTTCCTTCCAGGCTGTAGCAGCAATGTCACGCTTCCCGTCGAGTGGATCAAAGGATCTGTGGTTTTCCCTCGAGGCTTTCCCTCGAGGCTTTCCCACAAGGCTGTCCCACGTGCCACCGTGGTGTGAGTCGATCCTCGGCGTGAAAGATGAGCCAGTGCAGGGCAAAGAGGTTCCTCTGGAATGGACTGAGACATCTGGGGGACTCTTGGAATGGTGGTACGACCATGGAGTTCCTCTCGCCTTTCCTGTTGAGAGTGCCTCCTCTTGAGATGCGACGGGAACGCTGGGAATTCTTTCCCGTTGAAAGCAGGGAAAGGATCCCTCATCTCGAGCTACGAGGGGGAAACGGGGCTCCTCTGGATGTGGGCGGGACCATCGTGCTTCCTCTCGAGTGGAGACGGGTATGGCGATGTACTTCTTGAGTTGCAGCAAGGGTGTGAAAGACCCTTTCGAAATTCCAGAGGTTAGGTGTCATTAGTCTCCAGACGCCTCATCGGAAATAGGCCTCATCTCACCTGGAAGGGAGAACTTCCTGGATTTTCTCGAGTTGCGGCAGGTGTTCTCGAGTTACGATGGGGACCTCAGGGACCCGCCCTGGTGGCCTCAGGAGAGGCCAGTCCCCATGCGATTTGCCAGGGGGCCTCTCGGGATTCCTCTCCCGTCGATACCGGGGCCAATAACCTTCTGTGGAGTCAGGGCCCGAACCGAGGATTCCTCTCAGGGGCTGACATGGATCTTTGAGTACTTCTGGAGTCTCCCCAGAGGAGTCAGGCCTCCTCTCGAGTGGGGGCATGCACGTGCGCTTTCCTTCCAGACTGTAGCAGCAATGTCACACTTCCCGTCGCGTGGATCAAATGATCTGTGGTTTTCCCTCGAGGCTTTCCCTCGAGGCTTTCCCACTGGGCTGTCCCACGTGCCACCGTGGTGTGAGTCGATCCTCGGCGTGAAAGATGAGCCAGTGCAGGGCAAAAAGGTTCCTCTGGAATGGACTGAGACATCTGGGGGACTCTTGGAATGGTGGTACGACCATGGAGTTCCTCTCGCCTTTCCTGTTGAGAGTGCCTCCTCTTGAGATGCGACGGGAACGCCGGGAATTCTTTCCCGTTGAAAGCAGGGAAAGGATCCCTCATCTCGAGCTACGAGGGGGAAACGGGGCTCCTCGGGATGTGGGCGGGACCATCGTGCTTCCTCTCGAGTGGACACGGGTATGGCGGTGAACTTCTTGAGTTGCAGCAAGGGTGTGAAAGATCCTTTCGAAGTTCCAGAGGTTAGGTGTCATTAGTCTCCAGACGCCTCATCGGAAATAGGCCTCATCTAGCCTGGAAGGGAGAACTTCCTGGATTTTCTCGAGGTGCGGCAGGTGTTCTCTAGTTACGACGGGTACCACAGGGACCCGCCCTGATGGCCTCAGGAGAGGCCAGTCCCCATGCGAGTTGCTAGGGGGCCTCTCGGGATTCCTCTCCCGTCGATACCGGGGCCAAAAACCTTGTGTGGAGTCAGGGCCAGAACCGAGGATTCCTCTCAGGGGCTGACATGGATCTTTGGGTACTTCTAGAGTCTCCCGAGGGTAGTCAGGCCTCGTCTCGAGTGGGGGCATGCACGTGCGCTTTCCTTCCAGGCTGTAGCAGCAATGTCACGCTTCCCGTCGCGTGGATCAAAGGATCTGTGGTTTTCCCTCGAGGCTTTCCCTCGAGGCTTTCCCACAGGGCTGTCCCACGTGACACCGTGGTGTGAGTCGATCCTCGGCGTGAAAGATGAGCCAGTGCAGGGCAAAGAGGTTCCTCTGGAATGGACTGAGACATCTGGGGGACTCTTGGAATGGTGGTACGACCATGGAGTTCCTCTCGCCTTTCCTGTTGAGAGTGCCTCCTCTTGAGATGCGACGGGAATGCCGGGAATTCTTTCCCATTGAAAGCAGGGAAAGGATCCCTCATCTCGAGCTACGAGGGGGAAACGGGGCTCCTCTGGATGTGGGCGGGACCATCGTGCTTTCTCTCGTGTGGAGACGGGTATGGCGGTAAACTTCTTGAGTTGCAGCAAGGGTGTGAAAGACCCTTTCGAAGTTCCAGAAGTTAGGTGTCATTAGTCTCCAGACGCCTCATCGGAAATAGGCCTCATCTAGCCTGGAAGGGAGAACTTCCTGGATTTTCTCGAGGTGCGGCAGGTGTTCTCGAGTTACTACGGGTACCACAGGGACCCGCCCTGATGGCCTCAGGAGAGGCCAGTCCCCATGCGAGTTGCTAGGGGGCCTCTCGGGATTCCTCTCCCGTCGATACCGGGGCCAAAAACCTTGTGTGGAGTCAGGGCCAGAACCGAGGATTCCTCTCAGGGGCTGACATGGATCTTTGGGTACTTCTAGAGTCTCCCCAGGGGAGTCAGGCCTCGTTTCGAGTGGGGGCATGCACGTGCGCTTTCCTTCCAGGCTGTAGCAGCAATGTCACGCTTCCCGTCGCGTGGATCAACTGATCTGTGGTTTTCTCTCGAGGCTTTCCCTCGAGGCTTTCCCACAGGGCTGTCCCACGTGCCACCGTGGTGTGAATCGATCCTCGGCGTGAAAGATGAGCCAGTGAAGGGCAAAGAGGTTCCTCTGGAATGGACTGAGACATCTGAGGGACTCTTGGAATGGTGGTACGATCATGGAGTTCCTCTCGCCTTTCCTGTTGAGAGTGCCTCCTCTTGAGATGTGACGGGAACGCTGGGAATTCATTCCCGTTGAAAGCAGGGAAAGGATCCCTCATCTCGAGCTACGAGGGGGAAACGGGGCTCCTCTGGATGTGGGCGGGACCATCGTGCTTCCTCTCGAGTGGAGACGGGTATGTCGGTGAACTTCTTGAGTTGCAGCAAGGGTGTGAAAGACCCTTTCGAAGTTCCAGAGGTTAGGTGTCATTAGTCTCCAGACGCCTCATCGGAAATAGGCCTCATCTCGCCTGGAAGGGAGAACTTCCTGGATTTTCTCGAGTTGCGGCAGGTGTTCTCGAGTTACGACGGGGACCTCAGGGAGCCGCCCTGGTGGCCTCAGGAGAGGCCAGTCCCCATGCGAGTTGCTAGGGGGCCTCTCGGGATTCCTTTCCCGTCGATACCGGGGCCAAAAACCTTGTGTGGAGTCAGGGCCGGAACCGAGGATTCCTCTCAGGGGCTGACATGGATCTTTGGGTACTTCTGGAGTCTCCCCAGGGGAGTCAGGCCTCGTCTCGAGTGGGGGCATGCACGTGTGCTTTCCTTCCAGGCTGTAGCAGCAATGTCACGCTTCCCGTCGCGTGGATCAAAGGATCTGTGGTTTTCCCTCGAGGCTTTCCCTCGAGGCTTTCCCACAAGGCTTTCCCACGTGCCACCGTGGTGTGAGTCGATCCTCGGCGTGAAAGATGAGCCAGTGCAGGGCAAAGAGGTTCCTCTGGAATGGACTGAGACATCTGGGCAATCCTGGAATGGTGGTACGACCATGGAGTTCCACTCGCCTTTCCTGTTGAGAATGCCTCCTCTTGAGATGCGACGGGAACACTGGGAATTCTTTCCCGTTGAAAGCAGGGAAAGGATCCCTCATCTCGAGCTACGAGGGGGAAACGGGGCTCCTCTGGATGTGGGCGGGACCATCGTGCTTCCTCTCGAGTGGAGACGGGTATGGCGGTGAACTTCTTGAGTTGCAGCAAGGGTGTGAAAGACCCTTTCGAAGTTCCAGAGGTTAGGTGTCATTAGTCTCCAGATGCCTCATCGGAAATAGGCCACATGTCGCTTGGAAGGGAGAACTTCCTGGATTTTCTCGAGTTGCGGCAGGTGTTCTCGAGTTACGACGGGGACCTCAGGGAACCGCCCTGGTGGCCTCAGGAGAGGCCAGTCCCCATGCAATTTGCTAGGGGGCCTCTCGGGATTCCTCTCCCGTCGATACCGGGGCCAAAAACCTTGTGTGGAGTCAGGCCCGGAACCGAGGATTCCTCTCAGGGGCTGACATGGATCTTTGGGTACTTCTGGAGTCTCCCCAGGGGAGTCAGGCCTCGTCTCGAGTGGGGGCATGCACGTGCTCTTTCCTTCCAGGCTGTAGCAGCAATGTCACACTTCCCGTCGCGTGGATCAAAGGATCTGTGGTTTTCCCTCAAGGCTTTCCCTCGAGGCTTTCCCACAGGGCTGTCCCACGTGCCACCGTGGTGTGAGTCGATCCTCGGCGTGAAAGATGAGCCAGTGCAGGGCAAAGAGGTTCCTCTGGAATGGACTGAGACATCTGGGGGACTCTTGGAATGGTGGTACGACCATGGAGTTCCTCTCGCCTTTCCTGTTGAGAGTGCCTCCTCTTGAGATGCGACGGGAACGCCGGGAATTCTTTCCCGTTGAAAGCAGGGAAAGGATCCCTCATCTCGAGCTACGAGGGGGAAACGGGGCTCCTCTGGATGTGGGCGGGACCATCGTGCTTCCTCTCGAGTGGAGACGGGTATGGCGGTGAACTTCTTGAGTTGCAGCAAGGGTGTGAAAGACCCTTTCGAAGTTCCAGAGGTTAGGTGTCATTAGTCTCCAGACGCCTCATCGTAAATAGGCCTCATCTCGCCTGCAAGGGAGAACTTCCTGGATTTTCTCGAGTTGCGGCAGGTGTTCTCGAGTTACGACGGGGACCTCAGGGACCCGCCCTGGTTGCCTCAGGAGAGGCCAGTCCCCATGCGAGTTGCTAGGGGGCCTCTCGGGATTCCTCTCCCGTCCATACCGGGGCCAAAAACCTTGTGTGGAGTCAGGGCCAGAACCGAGGATTACTCTCAGGGGTGACATGTATCTTTGGGTACTTCTGGAGTCTCCCCAGGGGAGTCAGGACTCGTCTCGAGTGGGGGCATGCACGTGCGCTTTCCTTCCAGGACGCAGCAGCAATGTCACGCTTCCCGTCGCGTGGATCAAAGGATCTGTGGATTTCCCTCGAGGCTTTCCCTCGAGGCTTTCCCACAAGGCTTTCCCACGTGCCACCGTGGTGTGAGTCAATCCTCGGCGTGAAAGATGAGCCAGTGCAGGGCAAAATGTTCCTCTGGAATGGACTGAGACATCTGGGGGACTCTTGGAATGGTGGTACGACCATGGAGTTCCTCTCGCCTTTCCTGTTGAGAGTGCCTCCTCTTGAGATGCGACGGGAACGCTGGGAATTCTTTCCCGTTGAAAGCAGGGAAAGGATCCCTCATCTCGAGCTACGAGGGGGAAACGGGGCTCCTCTGGATGTGGGCGGGACCATCGTGCTTCCTCTCGAGTGGAGACGGGTATGGCGGTGAACTTCTTGAGTTGCAGCAAGGGTGTGAAAGACCCTTTCGAAGTTCCAGAGTTTAGGTATCATTAGTCTCCAGACGCCTCATCGGAAATAGGCCTCATCTTGCCTGGAAGGGAGAACTTCCTGGATTTTCTCGAGTTGCGGCAGGTGTTCTCGAGTTACGACGGGGACCTCAGGGACCCGCCCTGGTGGCCTCAGGAGAGGCCAGTCCCCATGCGAGTTGCTAGGGGGCCTCTCGGGATTCCTCTCCCGTCGATACCGGGGCCAAAAACCTTGTGTGGAGTCAGGGCCGGGACCGAGGATTCCTCTCAGGGGCTGACATGGATCTTTGGGTACTTCTGGAGTCTCCCCACGGGAGTCAGGCGTCGTCTCGAGTGGGGGCATGCACGTGCGCTTTCCTTCCAGGCTGTAGCAGCAATGTCACGATTCCCGTCGCATTTATCAAAGGATCTGTGGCTTTCCCTCGAGGCTTTCCCTCGAGGCTTTCCCACAGGGCTGTCCCACGTGCCACCGTGTTGTGAGTCGATCCTCGGCGTGAAAGATGAGCCAGTGCAGGGCAAAGAGTTTCCTCTGGAATGGACTGAGACATCTGGGGGAGTCTTGGAATGGTGGTATGACCATGGAGTTCCTCTCGCCTTTCCTGTTGAGAGTGCCTCCTCTTGAGATGCGACGGGAACGCCGTGAATTCTTTCCCGTTGAAAGCAGGGAAAGGATCCCTCATCTCGAGCTACGAGGGGGAAACGGGGCTCCTCTGGATGTGGGCGGGACCATCGTGCTTCCTCTCGAGTGGAGACGGGTATGGCGGTGAACTTCTTGAGTTGCAGCAAGGGTGTGAAAGACCCTTTCGAAGTTCCAGAGGTTAGGTGTCATTAGTCTCCAGACGTCTCATCGGAAATAGGCCACATGTCGCCTGGAAGGGAGAACTTCCTGGATTTTCTCGAGTTGCGGCAGGTGTTCTCGAGTTACGACGGGGACCTCAGGGACCCGCCCTGGTGGCCTCAGGAGAGGCCAGTCCCCATGCGAGTTGCTAGGGGGCCTCTCGGGATTCCTCTCCCGTCGATACCGGGGCCAAAAACCTTGTGTGGAGTCAGGGCCGGAACCGAGGATTCCTCTCAGGGGTGACATGGATCTTTGGGTACTTCTGGAGTCTCCCCAGGGGAGTCAGGCCTCGTCTCGAGTGGGGGCATGCACGTGCGCTTTCCTTCCAGGCTGTAGCAGCAATGTCACGCTTCCCGTCGAGTGGATCAAAGGATCTGTGGTTTTCCCTCGAGGCTTTCCCTCGAGGCTTTCCCACAAGGCTGTCCCACGTGCCACCGTGGTGTGAGTCGATCCTCGGCGTGAAAGATGAGCCAGTGCAGGGCAAAGAGGTTCCTCTGGAATGGACAGAGACATCTGGGGGACTCTTGGAATGGTGGTACGACCATGGAGTTCCTCTCGCCTTTCCTGTTGAGAGTGCCTCCTCTTGAGATGCGACGGGAACGCTGGGAATTCTTTCCCGTTGAAAGCAGGGAAAGGATCCCTCATCTCGAGCTACGAGGGGGAAACGGGGCTCCTCTGGATGTGGGCGGGACCATCGTGCTTCCTCTCGAGTGGAGACGGGTATGGCGATGTACTTCTTGAGTTGCAGCAAGGGTGTGAAAGACCCTTTCGAAATTCCAGAGGTTAGGTGTCATTAGTCTCCAGACGCCTCATCGGAAATAGGCCTCATCTCACCTGGAAGGGAGAACTTCCTGGATTTTCTCGAGTTGCGGCAGGTGTTCTCGAGTTACGATGGGGACCTCAGGGACCCGCCCTGGTGGCCTCAGGAGAGGCCAGTCCCCATGCGATTTGCCAGGGGGCCTCTCGGGATTCCTCTCCCGTCGATACCGGGGCCAATAACCTTCTGTGGAGTCAGGGCCCGAACCGAGGATTCCTCTCAGGGGCTGACATGGATCTTTGAGTACTTCTGGAGTCTCCCCAGAGGAGTCAGGCCTCCTCTCGAGTGGGGGCATGCACGTGCGCTTTCCTTCCAGACTGTAGCAGCAATGTCACACTTCCCGTCGCGTGGATCAAATGATCTGTGGTTTTCCCTCGAGGCTTTCCCTCGAGGCTTTCCCACTGGGCTGTCCCACGTGCCACCGTGGTGTGAGTCGATCCTCGGCGTGAAAGATGAGCCAGTGCAGGGCAAAAAGGTTCCTCTGGAATGGACTGAGACATCTGGGGGACTCTTGGAATGGTGGTACGACCATGGAGTTCCTCTCGCCTTTCCTGTTGAGAGTGCCTCCTCTTGAGATGCGACGGGAACGCCGTGAATTCTTTCCCGTTGAAAGCAGGGAAAGGATCCCTCATCTCGAGCTCCGAGGGGGAAACGGGGCTCCTCTGGATGTGGGCGGGACCATCGTGCTTCATCTCGAGTGGAGACGGGTGTGGCGGTGAACTTCTTGAGTTGCAGCAAGGGTGTGAAAGACCCTTTCGAAGTTCCAGAGTTTAGGTGTCATTAGTCTCCAAACGCCTCATCGGAAATAGGATTCTTCTGGCCTGGAAGGGAGAACTTCCTGGATTTTCCCGAGTTGCGACAGGTGTTCTCGAGTTACGACGGAGACCTCAGGGACCCGCCCTGGTGGCCTCAGGAGAGGCCAGTCCCCATGCGAGTTGCTAGGGGGCCTCTCGGGATTCCTCTCCCGTCGATAACAGGGCCAAAAACCTTGTGTGGAGTCAGGGCCGGAACCGAGGATTCCTCTCAGGGGCTGACATGGATCTTTGGGTACTTCTGGAGTCTCCCCAGGGGAGTCAGGCCCCGTCTCGAGTGGGGGCATGCACGTGCGCTTTCCTTCCAGGCTGTAGCAGCAATGTCACGCTTCCCGTCGCGTGGATCAAAGGATCTGTGGTTTTCCCTCGAGGCTTTGCCTCGAGGCTTTCCCACAGGGCTGTCCCACTTGCCACCGTGGTGTGAGTCGATCCTCGGCGTGAAAGATGAGCCAGTGCAGGGCAAAGAGGTTCCTCTGGAATGGACTGAGACATCTGGGGGACTCTTGGAATGGTGGTACGACCATGGAGTTCCTCTCGCCTTTCCTGTTGAGAGTGCCTCCTCTTGAGATGCGACGGGAATGCCGGGAATTCTTTCCCGTTGAAAGCAGGGAAAGGATCCCTCATCTCGAGCTACGAGGGGGAAACGGGGCTCCTCTGGATGTGGGCGGGACCATCGTGCTTCCTCTCGAGTGGACACGGGTATGGCGGTGAACTTCTTGAGTAGCAGCAAGGGTGTGAAAGACCCTTTCGAATTTCCAGAGGTTAGGTGTCGTTAGTCTCCAGACGCCTCATCTGAAATAGGCCTCATCTCGCCTGGAAGGGAGAACTTCCTGGATTTTCTCGAGTTGTGGCAGGTGTTCTCGAGTTACGACGGGGACCTCAGGGACCCGCCCTGGTGGCCTCAGTAACGGCCAGTCCCCATGGGAGTTGCTAGGGGGCCTCTCGGGATTCCTCTCCCGTCGATACCGGGGCCAAAAACCTTGTGTGGAGTCAGGGCCGGAATCGAGGATTCCTCTCAGGGGCTGACATGGATCTTTGGGTACTTGTGGAGTCTCCCCAGGGGAGTCAGGCCTCGTCTCGAGTGGGGGCATGCACGTGCGCTTTCCGTCCAGGCTGTAGCAGGAATGTCACGCTTCCCGTCGCGTGGATCAAAGGATCTGTGGTTTTCCCTCGAGGCTTTCCCTCGAGGCTTTCCCACAGGGCTGTCCCATGTGCCACCGTGGTGTGAGTCGATCCTCGGCGTGAAAGATGAGCCAGTGCAGGGCAAAGAGGTTCCTCTGGAATGGACTGAGACATCTGGGGGACTCTTGGAATGGTGGTACGACCATGGAGTTCCTCTCGCCTTTCCTGTTGAGAGTGCCTCCTCTTGAGATGCGATGGGAACGCCGGGAATTCTTTCCCGTTGAACGCAGGGAAAGGATCCCTCATCTCGAGCTACGAGGGGGAAACGGGGCTCCTCTGGATGTGGGCGGGACCATCGTGCTTCCTCGCGAGTGGAGACGGGTATGGCGGTGAACTTCTTGAGTCGCAGCAAGGGTGTGAAAGACCCTTTCGAAGTTCCAGAGTTTAGGTGTCATTAGTCTCCAAACGCCTCATCGGAAATAGGATTCTTCTCGCCTGGAAGGGAGAACTTCCTGGATTTTCTCGAGTTGCGACAGGTGTTCTCGAGTTACGACGGAGACCCCAGGGACCCGCCCTGGTGGCCTCAGGAGAGGCCAGTCCCCATGCGAGTTGCTAGGGGGCCTCTCGGGATTCCTCTCCCGTCGATACCGGGGCCAAAAACCTTGTGTGGAGTCAGGGCCGGAACCGAGGATTCCTCTCAGGGGCTGACATGGATCTTTGGGTACTTCTGGAGTCTCCCCAGGGGAGTCAGGCCTCGTCTCGAGTGGGGGCATGCACGTGCGCTTTCCTTCCAGGCTGTAGCAGCAATGTCATGCTTCCCGTCGCGTGGATCAAAGGATCTGTGGTTTTCCCTCGAGGCTTTCCCTCGAGGCTTTCCCACAGGGCTGTCCCACGTGCCACCGTGGTGTGAGTCGATTCTCGGCGTGAAAGATGAGCCAGTGCAGGGCAAAGAGGTTCCTCTGGAATGGACTGAGACATCTGGGGGACTCTTGGAGTGGTGGTACGACCATGGAGTTCCTCTCGCCTTTCCTGTTGAGAGTGCCTCCTCTTGAGATGAGACGGGAATGCCGGGAATTCTTTCCCGTTGAAAGCAGGGAAAGGATCCCTCATCTCGAGCTCCGAGGGGGAAACGGGGCTCCTCTGGATGTGGGCGGGACCATCGTCCTTTCTCTCGTGTGGAGACGGGTATGGCGGTAAACTTCTTGAGTTGCAGCAAGGGTGTGAAAGACCCATTTGAAGTTCCAGAGGTTGGGTGTCATTAGTCTCCAGACGCCTCATCGGAAATAGGCCTCATCTCGCCTGGAAGGGAGAACTTCCTGGATTTTCTCGAGTTGCGGCACGTGTTCTCGAGTTACGACGGGGACCTCAGGGAGCCGCCCTGGTGGCCTCAGGAGAGGCCAGTCCCCAAGCGAGTTGCTAGGGGGCCTCTCGGGATTCCTCTCCCATCGATACCGGGGCCAAAAACCTTGTGTGGAGTCAGGGCCGGAACCGAGGATTCCTCTCAGGGGCTGACATGGATCTTTGGGAACTTCTGGAGTCTCCCCAGGGGAGTCAGGCCTCTTCTCGAGTGGGGGCATGCACGTGTGCTTTCCTTCCAGGCTGTAGCAGCAATGTCACGCTTCCCGTCGCGTGGATCAAAGGATCTGTGGTTTTCCCTCGAGGCTTTCCCTCGAGGCTTTCCCACAGGGCTGTCCCATGTGCCACCGTGGTGTGAGTCGATCCTCGGAGTGAAAGATGAGCCAGTGCAGGGCAAAGAGGTTCCTCTGGAATGGACTGAGACATCTGGGGGACTCTTGGAATGGTGGTACGACCATGGAGTTCCTCTCGCCTTTCCTGTTGAGAGTGCCTCCTCTTGAGATGCGACGGGAATGCCGGGAATTCTTTCCCGTTGAAAGCAGGGAAAGGATCCCTCATCTCGAGCTACGAGGGGGAAACGGGGCTCCTCTGGATGTGGGCGGGACCATCGTGCTTTCTCTCGTGTGGAGACGGGTATGGCGGTAAACTTCTTGAGTTGCAGCAAGGGTGTGAAAGACCCTTTCGAAGTTCCAGAGTTTGGGTGTCATTAGTCTCCAGACGCCTCATCGGAAATAGGCCTCATCTCGCCTGGAAGGGAGAACTTCCTGGATTTTCTCGAGTTGCGGCAGGTGTTCTCGAGTTACGACGGGGACCTCAGGGACCCGCCCTGGTGGCCTCAGGAGAGGCCAGTCCCCATGCGAGTTGCTAGGGGGCCTCTCGGGATTCCTCTCCCGTCGATACCGGGGCCAAAAACCTTGTGTGGAGTCAGGGCCGGAACCGAGGATTCCTCTCAGGGGCTGACATGGATCTTTGGGTACTTCTGGAGTCTCCCCAGGGGAGTCAGGCCTCGTCTCGAGTGGGGGCATGCACGTGTGCTTTCCTTCCAGGCTGTAGCAGCAATGTCACGCTTCCCGTCGCGTGGATCAAAGGATCTGTGGTTTTCCCTCGAGGCTTTCCCTCGAGGCTTTCCCACAGGGCTGTCCCACGTGCCACCGTGGTGTGAGTCGATCCTCGGCGTGAAAGATGAGCCAGTGCAGGGCAAAGAGGTTCCTCTGGAATGGACTGAGACATCTGGGGGACTCTTGGAATGGTGGTACGACCATGGAGTTCGTCTCGCCTTTCCTGTTGAGAGTGCCTCCTCTTGAGATGCGACGGGAACGCCGGGAATTCTTTCCCGTTGAAAGCAGGGAAAGGATCCCTCATCTCGAGCTACGAGGGGGAAACGGGGCTCCTCGGGATGTGGGCGGGACCATCGTGCTTCCTCTCGAGTGGACACGGGTGTGGCGGTGAACTTCTTGAGTTGCAGCAAGGGTGTGAAAGACCCTTTCGAAGTTCCTGAGGTTACGTGTCAGTCTCCAGACGCCTCATCGGAAATAGACCTCATCTCGCCTGGAAGGGAGAACTTCCTGGATTTTCTCGAGGTGCGGCAGGTGTTCTCGAGTTACGACTGGTACCACAGGGACCCGCCCTGATGGCCTCAGGAGAGGCCAGTCCCCATGCGTGTTGCTAGGGGGCCTCTCGGGATTCCTCTCCCGTCGATACTGGGGCCAAATACCTTGTGTGGAGTCAGGGCCGGAACCGAGGATTCCTCTCAGGGGCTGACATGGATCTTTGGGTACTTCTGGAGTCTCCCCAGGGGAGTCAGGCCTCGTCTCGAGTGGGGGCATGCACGTGCGCTTTCCTTCCAGGCTGTAGCAGCAATGTCACGCTTCCCGTCGCGTGGATCAAAGTATCTCTGGTTTTCCCTCTAGGCTTTCCCTCGAGGCTTTCCCACAGGGCTGTCCCACGTGCCACCGTGGTTTGAGTCGATTCTCGGCGTGAAAGATGAGCCAGTGCAGGGCAAAGAGGTTCCTCTGGAATGGACTGAGACATCTGGGGGACTCTTGGAATGGTGGTACGACCATGGAGTTCCTCTCGCCTTTCCTGTTGAGAGTGCCTCCTCTTGAGTTGTGACGAGAACGCCGGGAATTCTTTCCCGTTGAAAGCAGGGAAAGGAACCCTCATCTCGAGCTACGAGGGGGAAACGGGGCTCCTCTGGATGTGGGCGGGACCATCGTGCTTCCTCTCGAGTGGAGACGGGTATGGCGGTGAACTTCTTGAGTTGCAGCAAGGGTGTGAAAGACCCTTTCGAAGTTCCTGAGGTTACGTGTCAGTCTCCAGACGCCTCATCGGAAATAGACCTCATCTCGCCTGGAAGGGAGAACTTCCTGGATTTTCTCGAGGTGCGGCAGGTGTTCTCGAGTTACGACTGGTACCAAAGGGACCCGCCCTGATGGCCTCAGGAGAGGCCAGTCCCCATGCGTGTTGCTAGGGGGCCTCTCGGGATTCCTCTCCCGTCGATACTGGGGCCAAATACCTTGTGTGGAGTCAGGGCCGGAACCGAGGATTCCTCTCAGGGGCTGACATGGATCTTTGGGTACTTCTGGAGTCTCCCCAGGGGAGTCAGGCCTCGTCTCGAGTGGGGGCATGCACGTGCGCTTTCCTTCCAGGCTATAGCAGCAATGTCACGCTTCCCGTCGCGTGGATCAAAGTATCTGTGGTTTTCCCTCTAGGCTTTCCCTCGAGGCTTTCCCACAGGGCTGTCCCACTTGCCACCGTGGTTTGAGTCGATTCTCGGCGTGAAAGATGAGCCAGTGCAGGGCAAAGAGGTTCCTCTGGAATGGACTGAGACATCTGGGGGACTCTTGGAATGGTGGTACGACCATGGAGTTCCTCTCGCCTTTCCTGTTGAGAGTGCCTCCTCTTGAGATGCGACAGGAATGCCGGGAATTCTTTCCCGTTGAAAGCAGGGAAAGGATCCCTCATCTCGAGCTACGAGGTGGAAACGGGGCTCCTCTGGATGTGGGCGGGACCATCGTGCTTTCTCTCGTGTGGAGACGGGTATGGCGGTAAACTTCTTGAGTTGCTGCAAGGGTGTGAAAGACCCTTTCGAAGTTCCAGAGGTTAGGTGTCATTAGTCTCCAGACGCCTCATCGGAAATAGGCCTCATCTCGCCTGGAAGGGAGAACTTCCTGGATTTTCTCGAGTTGCGGCAGGTGTTTTCGAGTTACGACGGGGACCTCAGGGACCCGCCCTGGTGGCCTCAGGAGAGGCCAGTCCCCATGCGAGTTGCTAGGGGGCCTCTCGGGATTCCTCTCCCGTCGATACCGGGGCCAAAAACCTTGTGTGGAGTCAGGGCCAGAACCGAGGATTCCTCTCAGGGGCTGACATGGATATTTGGGTACTTCTGGAGTCTCCCCAGGGGAGTCAGGCCTCGTCTCGAGTGGGGGCATGCACGTGCGCTTTCCTTCCAGGCTGTAGCAGCAATGTCACGCTTCCCGTCGCGTGCATCAAAGGATCTGTGGTTTTCCCTCGAGGCTTTCCCTCGAGGCTTTCCCACAGGGCTGTCCCACGTGCCACCGTGGTGTGAGTCGATCCTCGGCGTGAAAGATGAGCCAGTGCAGGGCAAAGAGGTTCCTCTGGAATGGACTGAGACATCTGGGGGACTCTTGGAATGGTGGTACGACCATGGAGTTCCTCTCGCCTTTCCTGTTAAGAGTGCCTCCTCTTGAGATCCGACGGGAACGCCGGGAATTCTTTCCCGTTGAAAGCAGGGAAAGGATCCCTCATCTCGAGCTTCGAGGGGGAAACGGGGCTCCTCTGGATGTGGGCGGGACCATCGTGCTTCCTCTCGAGTGGACACGGGTATGGCGGTGAACTTCTTGAGTTGCAGCAAGGGTGTGAAAGACCCTTTCGAAGTTCCAGAGGTTAGGTGTAATTAGTCTCCAGACGCCTCATCGGAAATAGGCCTCATCTCGCCTGGAAGGGAGAACTTCCTGGATTTTCTCGAGTTGCGGCAGGTGTTCTCGAGTTACGACGGGGACCTCAGGGACCCGCCCTGGTGGCCTCAGGAGAGGCCAGTCCCCATGCGAGTTGCTAGGGGGCCTCTCGGGATTCCTCTCCCGTCGATACCGGGGCCAAAAACCTTGTGTGGAGTCAGGGCCGGAACCGAGGATTCCTCTCAGGGGCTGACATGGATCTTTGGGTACTTCTGGAGTCTCCCCAGGGGAGTCAGGCCTCGTCTCGAGTGGGGGCATGCACGTGCGCTTTCCTTTCAGGCTGTAGCAGCAATGTCACGCTTCCCGTCGCGTGGATCAAATGATCTGTGGTTTTCCCTCGAGGCTTTCCCTCGAGGCTTTCCCACAGGGCTGTCCCACGTGCCACCGTGGTGTGAGTCGATCCTCGGCGTGAAAGATGAGCCAGTGCAGGGCAATGGGGTTCCTCTGGAATGGACTGAGACATCTGGGGGACTCTTGGAATGGTGGTACGACCATGGAGTTCCTCTCGCCTTTCCTGTTGAGAGTGCCTCCTCTTGAGATGCGACGGGAACGCCGGGAATTCTTTCCCGTTGAAAGCAGGGAAAGTATCCCTCATCTCGATCTCCGAGGGGGAAACGGGGCTCCTCTGGATGTGGGCGGGACCATCGTGCTTCCTCCCGAGTGGACAGGGGTATGGCGGTGAACTTCTTTAGTTGCAGCAAGGGTGTGAAAGACCCTTTCGAAGTTCCAGAGGTTAGGTGTCATTAGTCTCCAGACGCCTCATCGGAAATAGGCCTCATCTCGCCTGGAAGGGAGAACTTCCTGGATTTTCTCGAGTTGCGGCAGGTGTTCTCGAGTTACGACGGGGACCTCAGGGACCCGCCCTGGTGGCCTCAGGAGAGGCCAGTCCCCATGCGAGTTGCTAGGGGGCCTCTCGGGATTCCTCTCCCGTCGATACCGGGGCCAAAAGCCTTGTGTGGAGTCAGGGCCGGAATCGAGCATTCCTCTCAGGGGTTACATGGATCTTTGGGTACTTCTGGAGTCTCCCCAGGGGAGTCAGGCCTCGTTTCGAGTGGGGGCATGCACGTGCGCTTTCCTTCCAGGCTGTAGCAGCAATGTCACGCTTCCCATCGCGAGGATTAAAGGATCTGTGGTTTTCCCTCGAGACTTTCCCTCGAGGCTTTCCCACAGGGCTGTCCCACGTGCCACCGTGGTGTGAGTCGATCCTCGGCGTGAAAGATGAGCCAGTGCAGGGCAAAGAGGTTCCTCTGGAATGGACTGAGACATCTGGGGGACTCTTGCAATGGTGGTACGACCATGGAGTTCCTCTCGCCTTTCCTGTTGAGAGTGCCACCTCTTGAGCTGCGACGGGAATGCCGGGAATTCTTTCCCGTTGGAAGCAAGGAAAGGATCCCTCATCTCGAGCTCCGAGGGGGAAACGTGGCTCCTCTGTATGTGGGCGGGACCATCGTGCTTTCTCTCGTGTGGAGACGGGTATGGCGGTAAACTTCTTGAGTTGCAGCAAGGGTGTGAAAGACCCTTTCGAAGTTCCAGAGGTTAGGTGTCATTAGTCTCCAGTCGCCTCATCGGAAATAGGCCTCATCTCGCCTGGAAGGGAGAACTTCCTGGATTTTCTCGAGTTGCGGCAGGTGTTCTCGAGTTACGACGGGGACCTCAGGGACCCGCCCTTGTGGCCTCAGGAGAGGCCAGTCCCCATGCAAGTTGCTAGGGGGCCTCTCGGGATTCCTCTCCCGTCGATACCGGGGCCAAAATCCTTGTGTGGAGTCAGGGCCGGAACCGAGGATTCCTCTCAGGGGCTGACATGGATCTTTGGGTACTTCTGGAGTCTCCCCAGGGGAGTCAGGCCTCGTCTCGAGTGGGGGCATGCACGTGTGCTTTCCTTCCAGGCTGTAGCAGCAATGTCACGCTTCCCGTCGCGTGGATCAAAGGATCTGTGGTTTTCCCTCGAGGCTTTCCCTCGAGGCTTTCCCACAGGGCTGTCCCACGTGCCACCGTGGTGTGAGTCGATCCTCGGCGTGAAAGATGAGCCAGTGCAGGGCAAAGAGGTTCCTCTGGAATGGACTGAGACATCTGGGGGACTCTTGGAATGGTGGTACGCCCATGGAGTTCCTCTCGCCTTTCCTGTTGAGAGTGCCTCCTCTTGAGATGCGCCGGGAACGCCGGGAATTCTTTCCCGTTGAAAGCAGGGAAAGGATCCCTCTTCTCGAGCTACGAGGGGGAAACAGGGCTCCTCTGGATGTGGGCGGGACCATCGTGCTTCCTCTCGAGTGGACACGGGTATGTCGGTGAACTTCTTGAGTTGCAGCAAGGGTGTGAAAGACCCTTTCGAAGTTCCAGAGGTTAGGTGTCATTAGTCTCCAGACGCCTCATCGGAAATAGGCCTCATCTAGCCTGGAAGGGAGAACTTCCTGGATTTTCTCGAGGTGCGGCAGGTGTTCTCGAGTTACGACGGGTACCACAGGGACCCGCCCTGATGGCCTCAGGAGAGGCCAGTCCCCATGCGAGTTGCTAGGGGGCCTCCCGGGATTCCTCTCCAGTCGATACCGGGGCCAAAAACCTTGTGTGGAGTCAGGGCCGGAACCGAGGATTCCTCTCAGGGGCTGACATGGATCTTTGGGTACTTCTGGAGTCTCCCCAGGGGAGTCAGGCCTCGTCTCGAGTGGGGGCATGCACGCGCGCTTTCCATCCAGGCTGTAGCAGCAATGTCACGCTTCCCGTCGCGTGGATCAAAGGATCTGTGGTTTTCCCTCGAGGCTTTCCCTCGAGGCTTTCACACAGGGCTGTCCCACGTGCCACCGTGGTGTGAGTCGATCCTCGGCGTGAAAGATGAGCCAGTGCAGGGCAAAGAGGTTCCTCTGGAATGGACTGAGACATCTGGGGGACTCTTGGAATGGTGGTACGACCATGGAGTTCCTCTCGCCTTTCCTGTTGAGAGTGCCTCCTCTTGAGTTGTGACGAGAACGCCGGGAATTCTTTCCCGTTGAAAGCAGGGAAAGGAACCTTCATCTCGAGCTACGAGGGGGAAACGGGGCTCCTCTGGATGTGGGCGGGACCATCGTGCTTCCTCTCGAGTGGAGACGGGTATGGCGGTGAACTTCTTGAGTTGCAGCAAGGGTGTGAAAGACCCTTTCGAAGTTCCTGAGGTTACGTGTCAGTCTCCAGACGCCTCATCGGAAATAGACCTCATTTCGCCTGGAAGGGAGAACTTCCTGGATTTTCTCGAGGTGCGGCAGGTGTTCTCGAGTTACGACTGGTACCACAGGGACCCGCCCTGATGGCCTCAGGAGAGGCCAGTCCCCATGCGTGTTGCTAGCGGGCCTCTCGGGATTCCTCTCCCGTCGATACTGGGGCCAAATACCTTGTGTGGAGTCAGGGCCGGAACCGAGGATTCCTCTCAGGGGCTGACATGGATCTTTGGGTACTTCTGGAGTCTCCCCAGGGGAGTCAGGCCTCGTCTCGAGTGGGGGCATGCACGTGTGCTTTCCTTCCAGGCTGTAGCAGCAATGTCACGCTTCCCGTCGCGTGCATCAAAGGATCTGTGGTTTTCCCTCGAGGCTTTCCCTCGAGGCTTTCCCACAGGGCTGTCCCACGTGCCACCGTGGTTTGAGTCGATCCTCGGCGTGAAAGATGAGCCAGTGCAGGGCAAAGAGGTTCCTCTGGAATGGACTGAGACATCTGGGGGACTCTTGGAATGGTGGTACGACCATGGAGTTCCTCTCGCCTTTCCTGTTGAGAGTGCCTCCTCTTGAGATGCGACGGGAATGCCGGGAATTCTTTCCCGTTGAAAGCAGGGAAAAGATCCCTCATCTCGAGCTACGAGGGGGAAACGGGGCTCCTCTGGATGTGGGCGGGACCATCGTGCTTCCTCTCGAGTGGAGACGGGTATGGCGGTGAACTTCTTGAGTTGCAGCAAGGGTGTGAAAGACCCTTTCGAAGTTCCAGAGGTTAGGTGTCATTAGTCTCCAGACGCCTCATCGGAAATAGGCCTCATCTCGCCTGGAAGGGAGAACTTCCTGGATTTTCTCGAGTTGCGGCAGGTGTTCTCGAGTTACGACGGGGACCTCAGGGACCCGCCCTGGTGGCCTCAGGAGAGGCCAGTCCCCATGCGAGTTGCTAGGGGGCCTCTCGGGATTCCTCTCCCGTCGATACCGGGGCCAAAAACCTTGTGTGGAGTCAGGGCCGGAACCGAGGATTCCTCTCAGGGGCTGACATGGATCTTTGGGTACTTCTGGAGTCTCCCCAGGGGAGTCAGGCCTCGTCTCGAGTGGGGGCATGCACTTGCGCTTTCCTTTCAGGCTGTAGCAGCAATGTCACGCTTCCCGTCGCGTGGATCAAATGATCTGTGGTTTTCCCTCGAGGCTTTCCCTCGAGGCTTTCCCACAGGGCTGTCCCACGTGCCACCGTGGTGTGAGTCGATCCTCGGCGTGAAAGATGAGCCAGTGCAGGGCAAAGGGTTCCTCTGGAATGGACTGAGACATCTGGGGGACTCTTGGAATGGTGGTACGACCATGGAGTTCCTCTCGCCTTTCCTGTTGAGAGTGCCTCCTCTTGAGATGCGACGGGAACGCCGGGAATTCTTTCCCGTTGAAAGCAGGGAAAGGATCCCTCATCTCGAGCTCCGAGGGGGAAACGGGGCTCCTCTGGATGTGGGCGGGACCATCGTGCTTCCTCCCGAGTGGACACGGGTATGGCGGTGAACTTCTTTAGTTGCAGCAAGGGTGTGAAAGACCCTTTCGAAGTTCCAGAGGTTAGGTGTCATTAGTCTCCAGACGCCTCATCGGAAATAGGCCTCATCTCGCCTGGAAGGGAGAACTTCCTGGATTTTTCTCGAGTTGCGGCAGGTGTTCTCGAGTTACGACGGGGACCTCAGGGACCCGCCCTTGTGGCCTCAGTAGAGGCCAGTCCCCATGCGAGTTGCTAGGGGGCCTCTC
Source organism: Capricornis sumatraensis (assembly GCF_032405125.1). Lineage (NCBI taxonomy): Eukaryota > Metazoa > Chordata > Mammalia > Artiodactyla > Bovidae > Capricornis > Capricornis sumatraensis. The sequence goes on from NW_027184613.1 coordinate 5,961,524, forward strand.
GGGATTCCTCTCCCGTCGATACCGGGGCCAAAATCCTTGTGTGGAGTCAGGGCCGGAACCGAGGATTCCTCTCAGGGGCTGACATGGATCTTTGGGTACTTCTGGAGTCTCCCCAGGGGAGTCAGGCCTCGTCTCGAGTGGGGGCATGCACGTGTGCTTTCCTTCCAGGCTGTAGCAGCAATGTCACGCTTCCCGTCGCGTGGATCAAAGGATCTGTGGTTTTCCCTCGAGGCTTTCCCTCGAGGCTTTCCCACAGGGCTGTCCCACGTGCCACCGTGGTGTGAGTCGATCCTCGGCGTGAAAGATGAGCCAGTGCAGGGCAAAGAGGTTCCTCTGGAATGGACTGAGACATCTGGGGGACTCTTGGAATGGTGGTACGCCCATGGAGTTCCTCTCGCCTTTCCTGTTGAGAGTGCCTCCTCTTGAGATGCGCCGGGAACGCCGGGAATTCTTTCCCGTTGAAAGCAGGGAAAGGATCCCTCTTCTCGAGCTACGAGGGGGAAACAGGGCTCCTCTGGATGTGGGCGGGACCATCGTGCTTCCTCTCGAGTGGAGACGGGTATGGCGGTGAACTTCTTGAGTTGCAGCAAGGGTGTGAAAGACCCTTTCGAAGTTCCAGAGGTTAGGTGTCATTAGTCTCCAGAAGCCTCATCGGAAATAGGCCTCATCTAGCCTGGAAGGGAGAACTTCCTGAATTTTTTCGAGGTGCGGCAGGTGTTCTCGAGTTACGACGGGTACCACAGGGACCCGCCCTGATGGCCTCAGGAACGGCCAGTCTCCATGCGAGTTGCTAGGGGGCCTCTCGGGATTCCTCTCCCGTCGATACCGGGGCCAAAAACCTTGTGTGGAGTCAGGGCCGGAACCGAGGATTCCTCTCAGGGGCTGACATGGATCTTTGGGTACTTCTAGAGTCTCCCCAGGGGAGTCAGGCCTCGTCTCGAGTGGGGGCATGCACGTGCGCTTTCCTTCCAGGCTGTAGCAGCAATGTCACGCTTCCCGTCTTGTGGATCAAAGGATATGTGGTTTTCCCTCGAGGCTTTCCCTCGAGGCTTTCCCACAGGGCTGTCCCACGTGCCACCGTGGTGTGAGTCGATCCTCGGCGTGAAAGATGAGCCAGTGCAGGGCAAAGAGGTTCCTCTGGAATGGACTGAGACATCTGGGGGACTCTTGGAATGGTGGTACGACCATGGAGTTCCTCTCGCCTTTCCTGTTGAGAGTGCCTCCTCTTGAGATGCGACGGGAATGCCGGGAATTCTTTCCCGTTGAAAGCAGGGAAAGGATCCCTCATCTCGAGCTCCGAGGAGGAAACGGGGCTCCTCTGGATGTGGGCGGGACCATCGTGCTTTCTCTCGTGTGGAGACGGGTATGGCGGTAAACTTCTTGAGTTGCAGCAAGGGTGTGAAAAACCCTTTCGAAGTTCCAGAGGTTAGGTGTCATTAGTCTCCAGACGCCTCATCGGAAATAGGCCTCATCTCGCCTGGAAGGGAGAACTTCCCGGATTTTCTCGAGGTGCGGCCGGTGTTCTCGAGTTACGACGGGGACCTCAGGGACCCGCCCTGGTGGCCTCAGGAGAGGCCAGTCCCCATGCAAGTTGCTAGGGGGCCTCTCGGGATTCCTCTCCCGTCGATACCGGGGCCAAAAACCTTGTGTGGAGTCAGGGCCGGAATCGAGCATTCCTCTCAGGGGTTACATGGATCTTTGGGTACTTCTGGAGTCTCCCCAGGGGAGTCAGGCCTCGTCTCGAGTGGGGGCATGCACGTGCGCTTTCCTTCCCGGCTGTAGCAGCAATGTCACGCTTCCCATCGCGAGGATTAAAGGATCTGTGGTTTTCCCTCGAGGCTTTCCCTCGAGGCTTTCCCACAGGGCTGTCCCACGTGCCACCGTGGTGTGAGTCGATCCTCGGCGTGAAAGATGAGCCAGTGCAGGGCAAAGAGGTTCCTCTGGAATGGACTGAGACATCTGGGGGACTCTTGCAATGGTGGTACGACCATGGAGTTCCTCTCGCCTTTCCTGTTGAGAGTGCCTCCTCTTGAGCTGCGACGGGAATGCCGGGAATTCTTTCCCGTTGGAAGCAGGGAAAGGATCCCTCATCTCGAGCTCCGAGGGGGAAACGTGGCTCCTCTGTATGTGGGCGGGACCATCGTGCTTTCTCTCGTGTGGAGACGGGTATGGCGGTAAACTTCTTGAGTTGCAGCAAGGGTGTGAAAGACCCTTTCGAAGTTCCAGAGGTTAGGTGTCATTAGTCTCCAGACGCCTCATCGGAAATAGGCCTCATCTCGCCTGGAAGGGAGAACTTCCTGGATTTTCTCGAGTTGCGGCAGGTGTTCTCGAGTTACGACGGGGACCTCAGGGACCCGCCCTTGTGGCCTCAGGAGAGGCCAGTCCCCATGCAAGTTGCTAGGGGGCCTCTCGGGATTCCTCTCCCGTCGATACCGGGGCCAAAATCCTTGTGTGGAGTCAGGGCCGGAACCGAGGATTCCTCTCAGGGGCTGACATGGATCTTTGGGTACTTCTGGAGTCTCCCCAGGGGAGTCAGGCCTCGTCTCGAGTGGGGGCATGCACGTGTGCTTTCCTTCCAGGCTGTAGCAGCAATGTCACGCTTCCCGTCGCGTGGATCAAAGGATCTGTGGTTTTCCCTCGAGGCTTTCCCTCGAGGCTTTCCCACAGGGCTGTCCCACGTGCCACCGTGGTGTGAGTCGATCCTCGGCGTGAAAGATGAGCCAGTGCAGGGCAAAGAGGTTCCTCTGGAATGGACTGAGACATCTGGGGGACTCTTGGAATGGTGGTACGCCCATGGAGTTCCTCTCGCCTTTCCTGTTGAGAGTGCCTCCTTTTGAGATGCGCCGGGAACGCCGGGAATTCATTCCCGTTGAAAGCAGGGAAAGGATCCCTCTTCTCGAGCTACGAGGGGGAAACAGGGCTCCTCTGGATGTGGGCGGGACCATCGTGCTTCCTCTCGAGTGGAGACGGGTATGGCGGAGAACTTCTTGAGTTGCAGCAAGGGTGTGAAAGACCCTTTCGAAGTTCCAGAGGTTAGGTGTCATTAGTCTCCAGAATCCTCATCGGAAATAGGCCTCATCTAGCCTGGAAGGGAGAACTTCCTGAATTTTCTCGAGGTGCGGCAGGTGTTCTCGAGTTACGACGGGTACCACAGGGACCCGCCCTGATGGCCTCAGGAACGGCCAGTCTCCATGCGAGTTGCTAGGGGGCCTCTCGGGATTCCTCTCCCGTCGATACCGGGGCCAAAAACCTTGTGTGGAGTCAGGGCCGGAACCGAGGATTCCTCTCAGGGGCTGACATGGATCTTTGGGTACTTCTAGAGTCTCCCCAGGGGAGTCAGGCCTCGTCTCGAGTGGGGGCATGCACGTGCGCTTTCCTTCCAGGCTGTAGCAGCAATGTCACGCTTCCCGTCTTGTGGATCAAAGGATCTGTGGTTTTCCCTCGAGGCTTTCCCTCGAGGCTTTCCCACAGGGCTGTCCCACGTGCCACCGTGGTGTGAGTCGATCCTCGGCGTGAAAGATGAGCGAGTGCAGGGCAAAGAGGTTCCTCTGGAATGGACTGAGACATCTGGGGGACTCTTGGAATGGTGGTACGACCATGGAGTTCCTCTCGCCTTTCCTGTTGAGAGTGCCTCCTCTTGAGATGCGACGGGAACGCCGGGAATTCTTTCCCGTTGAAAGCAGGGAAAGGATCCCTCATCTCGAGCTCCGAGGGGGAAATGGGGCTCCTCTGGATGTGGGCGGGACCATCGTGCTTCCTCCCGAGTGGACACGGGTATGGCGGTGAACTTCTTGAGTTGCAGCAAGGGTGTGAAAGACCCTTTCGAAGTTCCAGAGTTTAGGTGTCATTAGTCTGCAGACGCCTCATCGGAAATAGGCCTCTTCTCGCCTGGAAGGGAGAACTTCCTGGATTTTCTCGAGTTGCGGCAGGTGTTCTCGAGTTACGACGGGGACCTCAGGGACCCGCCCTGGTGGCCTCAGGAGAGGCCAGTCCCCATGCGAGTTGCTAGGGGGCCTCTCGGGATTCCTCTCCCGTCGATACCGGGGCCAAAAGCCTTGTTTGGAGTCAGGGCCGGAATCGAGCATTCCTCTCAGGGGTTACATGGATCTTTGGGTACTTCTGGAGTCTCCCCAGGGGAGTCAGGCCTCGTCTCGAGTGGGGGCATGCACGTGCGCTTTCCTTCCAGGCTGTAGCAGCAATGTCACGCTTCCCGTCGCGTGCATCAAAGGATCTGTGGTTTTCCCTCGAGGCTTTCCCTCGAGGCTTTCCCACAGGGCTGTCCCACGTGCCACCGTGGTGTGAGTCGATCCTCGGCGTGAAAGATGAGCCAGTGCAGGGCAAAGAGGTTCCTCTGGAATGGACTGAGACATCTGGGGGACTCTTGGAATGGTGGTACGACCATGGAGTTCCTCTCGCCTTTCCTGTTGAGAGTGCCTCCTCTTTGGATGCGACGGGAACGCCAGGAATTCTTTCCCGTTGAAAGCAGGGAAAGGATCCCTCATCTCGAGCTACGAGGGGGAAACGGGGCTCCTCTGGATGTGGGCGGGACCATCATGCTTCCTCTCGAGTGGACACGGGTATGGCGATGAACTTCTTGAGTTGCAGGAAGGGTGTGAAAGACCCTTTCGAAATTCCAGAGGTTAGGTGTCATTAGTCTCCAGACGCCTCATCGGAAATAGGCCTCATCTCGCCTGCAAGGGAGAACTTCCTGGATATTCTCGATTCGCGGCAGGTGTTCTCGAGTTATGACGGGGACCTCAGGGACCCGCCCTGGTGGCCTCAGGAGAGGCCAGTCCCCATGCGAGTTGCTAGGGGGCCTCTCGGGATTCCTCTCCCGTCGATACCGGGGCCAAAAACCTTGTGTGGAGTCAGGGCCGGAACCGAGGATTCCTCTCAGGGGTGACATGGATCTTTGGGTACTTCTGGAGTCTCCCCAGGGGAGTCAGGCCTCGTCTCGAGTGGGGGCATGCACGTGCGCTTTCCTTCCAGGCTGTAGCAGCAATGTCACGCTTCCCGTCGCGTGCATCAAAGGATCTGTGGTTTTCCCTCGAGGCTTTCCCTCGAGGCTTTCCAGCAGGGCTGTCCCACGTGCCACCGTGGTGTGAGTCGATCCTCGGCGTGAAAGATGAGCCAGTGCAGGGCAAAGAGGTTCCTCTGGAATGGACTGCGACATCTGGGCGACTCTTGGAATGGTGGTACGACCATGGAGTTCCTCTCGCCTTTCCTGTTGAGAGTGCCTCCTCTTTGGATGCGACGGGAACGCCGGGAATTCTTTCCCGTTGAAAGCAGGGAAAGGATCCCTCATCTCGAGCTACGAGGGGGAAACGGGGCTCCTCTGGATGTGGGCGGGACCATCATGCTTCCTCTCGAGTGGACACGGGTATGGCGGTGAACTTCTTGAGTTGCAGCAAGGGTGTGAAAGACCCTTTCGAAATTCCAGAGGTTAGGTGTCATTAGTCTCCAGACGCCTCATCGGAAATAGGCCTCATCTCGCCTGGAAGGGAGAACTTCCTGGATATTCTCGATTCGCGGCAGGTGTTCTCGAGTTATGACGGGGACCTCAGGGACCCGCCCTGGTGGCCTCAGGAGAGGCCAGTCCCCATGCGAGTTGCTAGGGGGCCTCTCGGGATTCCTCTCCCGTCGATACCGGGGCCAAAAACCTTGTGTGGAGTCAGGGCCGGAACCGAGGATTCCTCTCAGGGATGACATGGATCTTTGGGTACTTCTGGAGTCTCCCCAGGGGAGTCAGGCCTCGTCTCGAGTGGGGGCATGCACGTGCGCTTTCCTTCCAGGCTGTAGCAGCAATGTCACGCTTCCCGTCGCGTGCATCAAAGGATCTGTGGTTTTCCCTCGAGGCTTTCCCTCGAGGCTTTCCAGCAGGGCTGTCCCACGTGCCACCGTGGTGTGAGTCGATCCTCGGCGTGAAAGATGAGCCAGTGCAGGGCAAAGAGGTTCCTCTGGAATGGACTGAGACATCTGGGCGACTCTTGGAATGGTGGTACGACCATGGAGTTCCTCTCGCCTTTCCTGTTGAGAGTGCCTCCTCTTGAGATGCGACGGGAACGCCGGGAATTCTTTCCCGTTGAAAGCAGGGAAAGGATCCCTCATCTCGAGCTACGAGGGTGAAACGGGGCTCCTCTGGATGTGGGCGGGACCATCGTGCTTCCTCTCGAGTGGACACGGGTATGGCGCTGAACTTCTTGAGTTGCAGCAAGGGTGTGAAAAACCCTTTCGAAGTTCCAAAGGTTAGGTGTCATTAGTCTCCAGACGCCTCATCGGAAATAGGCCTCATCTCGCCTGGAAGGGAGAACTTCCTGGATTTTCTCGATTTGCGGCAGGTGTTCTCGAGTTACGACGGGGACCTCAGGGACCCGCCCTGGTGGCCTCAGGAGAGGCCAGTCCCCATGCGAGTTGCTAGGGGGCCTCTCGGGATTCCTCTCCCGTCGATACCGGGGCCAAAAACCTTGTGTGGAGTCAAGGCCGGAACCGAGGATTCCTCTCAGGGGCTGACATGGATCTTTGGGTACTTCTGGAGTCTCCCCAGGGGAGTCAGGCCTCGTCTCCAGTGGGGGCATGCACGTGCGCTTTCCTTCCAGGCTGTAGCAGCAATGTCACACTTCCCGTCGCGTGGATCAAAGGATCTGTGGTTTTCCCTCGAGGCTTTCCCTCGAGGCTTTCCCACAGGGCTGTCCCACGTGCCACCGTGGTGTGAGTCGATCCTCGGCGTGGAAGATGAGCCAGTGCAGGGCAAAGAGGTTCCTCTGGAATGGACTGAGACATCTGGGGGACTCTTGGAATGGTGGTACGACCCTGGAGTTCCTCTCGCCTTTCCTGTTGAGAGTGCCTCCTCTTGAGATGCGACGGGAACGCCGGGAATTCTTTCCCGTTGAAAGCAGGGAAAGGATCCCACATCTCGAGCTCCGAGGGGGAAACGGGGCTCCTCTGGATGTGGGCGGGACCATCGTGCTTCCTCTCGAGTGGAGACGGGTATGGCGGTGAACTTCTTGAGTTGCAGCAAGGGTGTGAAAGACCCTTTCGAAGTTCCAGAGTTTAGGTGTCATTAGTCTCCAGACGCCTCATCGGAAATACGCCTCATCTCGCCTGGAAGGGAGAACTTCCTGGATTTTCTCGAGTTGCGGCAGGTGTTCTCGAGTTATGACGGGGACCTCAGGGACACGCCCTGGTGGCCTCAGGAGAGGCCAGTCCCCATGCGAGTTGCTAGGGGGCCTCTCGGGATTCCTCTCCCGTCGATACCGGGGCCAAAAACCTTGTGTGGAGTCAGGGCCGGAACCGAGGATTCCTCTCAGGGGTGATATGGATCTTTGGGTACTTCTGGAGTCTCCCCAGGGGAGTCAGGCCTCGTCTCGAGTGGGGGCATGCACGTGCGCTTTCCTTCCAGGCTGTAGCAGCAATGTCACGCTTCCCGTCGCGTGCATCACAGGATCTGTGGTTTTCCCTCGAGCCTTTCCCTCGAGGCTTTCCCGCAGGGCTGTCCCACGTTCCACCGTGGTGTGAGTCGATCCTCGGCGTGAAAGATGAGCCAGTGCAGGGCAAAGAGGTTCCTCTGGAATGGACTGAGACATCTGGGGGACTCTTGGAATGGTGGTACGACCATGGAGTTCCTCTCGCCTTTTCTGTTGAGAGTGCCTCCTCTTGAGATGCGACGGGAACGCCGGGAATTCTTTCCCGTTGAAAGCAGGGAAAGGATCCCTCATCTCGAGCTACGAGGGGGAAACGGGGCTCCTCTGGATGTGGGTGGGACCATCGTGCTTCCTCTCGAGTGGAGACGGGTATGGCGGTGAACTTCTTGAGTTGCAGCAAGGGTGTGAAAGACCCTTTCGAAGTTCCAGAGGTTACGTGTCAGTCTCCAGATGCCTCATCGGAAATAGACCTCATCTCGCCTGGAAGGGAGAACTTCCTGGATTTTCTCGAGGTGCGGCAGGTGTTCTCGAGTTACGACGGGTACCAAAGGGACCCGCCCTGATGGCCTCAGGAGAGGCCAGTCCCCATGCGAGTTGCTAGGGGGCCTCTCGGGATTCCTCTCCCGTCGATACTAGGGCCAAAAACCTTGTGTGGAGTCAGGGCCGGAACCGAGGATTCCTCACAGGGGTGACATGGATCTTTGGGTACTTCTGGAGTCTCCCCAGGGGAGTCAGGCCTCGTCTCGAGTGGGGGCATGCACGTGCGCTTTCCTTCCAGGCTGTAGCAGCAATGTCACGCTTCCCGTCGCGTGCATCAAAGGATCTGTGGTTTTCCCTCGAGGCTTTCCCTCGAGGCTTTCCCGCAGGGCTGTCCCACGTGCCACCGTGGTGTGAGTCGATCCTCGGCGTCAAAGAGGAGCCAGTGCAGGGCAAAGAGGTTCCTCTGGAATGGACTGAGACATCTGGGGGACTCTTGGAATGGTGGTACGACCATGGAGTTCCTCTCGCCTTTCCTGTTGAGAGTGCCTCCTCTTGAGATGCGACGGGAACGCCGGGAATTCTTTCCCGTTGAAAGCAGGGAAAGGATCCCTCATCTCGAGCTCCGAGGGGGAAACGGGGCTCCTCTGGATGTGGGCGGGACCATCGTGCTTCCTCTCGAGTGGAGACGGGTATGGCGGTGAACTTCTTGAGTTGCAGCAAGGGTGTGAAAGACCCTTTCGAAGTTCCAGAGGTTAGGTGTCATTAGTCTCCAGACGCCTCATCGGAAATAGGCCTCATCTCGCCTGGAAGGGAGAACTTCCTGGATTTTCTCGAGTTGCGGCAGGTGTTCTCGAGTTACGACGGGGATCTCAGGGACCCGCCCTGGTGGCCTCAAGAACGGCCAGTCCCCATGCGAGTTGCTAGGGGGCCTCTCGGGATTCCTCTCCCGTCGATACCGGGGCCAAAAACCTTGTGTGGAGTCAGGGCCGGAACCGAGGATTCCTCTCAGGGGCTGACATGGATCTTTGGGTACTTCTGGAGTCTCCCCAGGCGAGTCAGTCCTCGTCTCGAGTGGGGGCATGCACGTGTTCTTTCCTTCCAGGCTGTAGCAGCAATGTCACGCTTCCCGTCGCGTGGATCAAAGGATCTGTGGTTTTCCCTCGAGGCTTTCCCTCGAGGCTTTCCCACAGGGCTGTCCCACGTGCCACCGTGGTGTGAGTCGATCCTCGGCATGAAAGATGAGCCAGTGCAGGGCAAAGAGGTTCCTCTGGAATGGACTCAGACATCTGGGGGACTCTTGGAATGGTGGTACGACCATGGAGTTCCTCTCGCCTTTCCTGTTGAGAGTGCCTCCTCTTGAGATGCGACGGGAATGCCGGGAATTCTTTCCCGTTGAAAGCAGGGAAAGGATCCCTCATCTCTAGCTACGAGGGGGAAACGGGGCTCCTCTGGATGTGGGCGGGACCATCGTGCTTCCTCTCGAGTGGAGACGGGCAAGGAGGTGAACTTCTTGAGTAGCAGCAAGGGTGTAAAAGACCCTTTCGAAGTTCCAGAGGTTGGGTGTCATTAGTCTCCAGACGCCTCATCGGAAATAGGCCTCATCTCGCCTGGAAGGGAGAACTTCCTGGATTTTCTCGAGTTGCGGCAGGTGTTCTCGAGTTACGACGGGGACCTCAGGGACCCGCCCTGGAGGCCTCAGGAGAGGCCAGTCCCCATGCGAGGTGCTAGGGGGCCTCTCGGGATTCCTCTCCCGTCGATACCGGGGCCAAAAACCTTGTGTGCAGTCAGGGCCGGAAACGAGGATTCCTCTCAGGGGCTGACATGGATCTTTGAGTACTTCTGGAGTCTCCCCAGGGGATTCAGGCCTCGTCTCGAGTGGGGGCATGCACGTGCGCTTTCCTTCCAGGCTGTAGCAGCAATGTCACGCTTCCCGTCGCGTGGATCAAAGGATCTGTGGTTTTCCCTCGAGGCTTTCCCTCGAGGCTTTCCCACAGGGCTGTGCCACGTGCCACCGTGGTGTGAGTCGATCCTCGGCGTGAAAGATGAGCCAGTGCAGGGCAAAGAGGTTCCTCTGGAATGGACTGAGACATCTGGGGGACTCTTGGAATGGTGGTACGACCATGGAGTTCCTCTCGCCTTTCCTGTTGAGAGTGCCTCCTCTTGAGATGCGACGGGAATGACGGGAATACTTTCCCGTTGAAAGCAGGGAAAGGATCCCTCATCTCGAGCTACGAGGGGGAAACGGGGCTCCTCTGGATGTGGGCGGGACCATCGTGCTTCCTCTCGAGTGGAGACGGGTATGGCGGTGAACTTCTTGAGTTGCAGCAAGTGTGTGAAAGACCCTTTCGAAGTTCCAGAGGTTAGGTGTCATTAGTCTCCAGACGCCTCATCGGAAATAGGCCTCATCTCGCCTGCAAGGGAGAACTTCCTTGATTTTCTCAAGTTGCGGTAGGTGTTCTCGAGTTACGACGGGGACCTCAGGGACCCGCCCTGGTTGCCTCAAGAGGCCAGTCCCCATGCGATTTGCTACGGGGCCTCTCGGGATTCCTCTCCCGTCGATACCGGGGCCAAAAACCTTGTGTGGAGTCAGGGCCGTAACCGAGGATTCCTCTCAGGGGCTGACATGGTTCTTTGGGTACTTCTGGAGTCTCCCCAGGGGAGTCAGGCCTCGTCTCGAGTGGGGGCATGCACGTGCGCTTTCCTTCCAGGCTGTAGCAGCAATGTCACGCTTCCCGTCGCGTGGATCAAAGGATCTGTGGTTTTCCCTCGAGGCTTTCCCACAGGGCTGTCCCACGTGCCACCGTGGTTTGAGTCGATCCTCGGCGTGAAAGATGAGCCAGTGCAGGGCAAAGAGGTTCCTCTGGAATGGACTGAGACATCTGGGGGACTCTTGGAATGGTGGTACGACCATGGAGTTCCTCTCGCCTTTCCTGTTGAGAGTGCCTCCTCTTGAGATGCGACGGGAACGCCGGGAATTCTTTCCCGTTGAAAGCAGGGAAAGGATCCCTCATCTCGAGCTACGAGGGGGAAACGGGGCTCCTCTGGATGTGGGCGGGACCATCGTGCTTCCTCTCGAGTGGACACGGGTATGGCGGTGAACTTCTTGAGTTGCAGCAAGGTTGTGAAAGACCCTTTCGAAGTTCCAGAGGTTAGGTGTCATTAGTCTCCAGACGCCTCATCGGAAATAGGCCTCATCTCGCCTGGAAGGGAGAACTTCCTGGATTTTCTCGAGTTGCGGCAGGTGTTCTCGAGTTACGACGGGGACCTCAGGGACCCTCTCTGGTGGCCTCAGGAGAGGCCAGTCCCCATGCGAGGTGCTAGGGGGCCTATCGGGATTCCTCTCCCGTCGATACCGGGGCCAAAAACCTTGTGTGCAGTCAGGGCCGGAACCGAGGATTCCTCTCAGGGGCTGACATGGATCTTTGGGTACTTCTGGAGTCTCCCCAGGGGAGTCAGGCCTCGTCTCGAGTGGGGGCATGCACGTGCACTTTCCTTCCAGGCTGTAGCAGCAATGTCACGCTTCCCGTCGCGTGGATCAAAGGATCTGTGGTTTTCCCTCGAGGCTTTCCCACAGGGCTGTCCCACGTGCCACCGTGGTGTGAGTCGATCCTCGGCGTGAAAGATGAGCCAGTGCAGGGCAAAGAGGTTCCTCTGGAATGGACTGAGACATCTGGGGGACTCTTGGAATGGTGGTACGACCATGGAGTTCCTCTCGCCTTTCCTGTTGAGAGTGCCTCCTCTTGAGATGCGACGGGAACGCCGGGAATTCTTTCCCGTTGAAAGCAGGGAAAGGATCCCTCATCTCGAGCTACGAGGGGGAAACGGGGCTCCTCTGGATGTGGGCGGGACCATCGTGCTTCCTCTCGAGTGGAGACGCATATGGCGGTGAACTTCTTGAGTTGCAGCAAGGGTGTGAAAGACCCTTTCGAAGTTCCAGAGTTTAGGTGTCATTAGTCTCCAGACGCCTCATCGGAAATAGGCCTCATCTCGCCTGGAAGGGAGAACTTCCTGGAATTTTCTCGAGTTGCGGCAGGTGTTCTCGAGTTACGACGGGGACCTCAGGGACCCGCCCTGGTGGCCTCAGGAGAGGCCAGTCCCCATGCGAGTTGCTAGGGGGCCTCTCGGGATTCCTCTCCCGTCGATACCGGGGCCAAAAACCTTGTGTGGAGTCAGGGCCGGAACCGAGGATTCCTCTCAGGGGCTGACATGGATCTTTGGGTATTTCTGGAGTCTCCCCAAGGGAGTCAGGGCTCGTCTCGAGTTGGGGCATGCACTTGCGCTTTCCTTCCAGGCTGTAGCAGCAATGTCACGCTTCCCGTCGAATGGATCAAAGGATCTGTGGTTTTCCCTCGAGGCTTTCCCTCGAGGCTTTCCCACAGGGCTGTCCCACGTGCCACCGTGGTGTGAGTCGATCCTCGGCGTGAAAGATGAGCCAGTGCAGGGCAAAGAGGTTCCTCTGGAATGGACTGAGACATCTGGGGCACTCGTGGAATGGTGGTACGACCATGGAGTTCCTCTCGCCTTTCCTGTTGAGAGTGCCACCTCTTGAGATGCGACGGGAAAGCCGGGAATTCTTTCCCGTTGAAAGCAGGGAAAGGATCCCTCATATCGAGCCACGAGGGGGAAACGGGGCTCCTCTGGATGTGGGCGGGACCATCGTGCTTCCTCTCGAGTGGAGACGGGTATGGCGGTGAACTTCTTGAGTTGCAGCAAGGGTGTGTAAGACCCTTTCGAAGTTCCAGAGGTTTGGTGTCATTAGTCTCCAGACGCCTCATCGGAAATAGGCCTCATCTCGCCTGGAAGGGAGAACTTCCTGGATTTTCTCGAGTTGCGGCAGGTGTTCTCGAGTTACAACGGGGACCTCAGGGACCCGCCCTGGTGGCCTCAGGAGAGGCCAGTCCCCATGCGAGTTGCTAGGGGGCCTCTCGGGATTCCTCTCCCGTCGATACCGGGGTCAAAAACCTTGTGTGGAGTCAGGGCCGGAACCGAGGATTCCTCTCAGGGGCTGACATGGATCTTTGGGTACTTCTGGAGTCTCCCCAGGGGAGTCAGGCCTCGTCTCGAGTCGGGGCATGCACGTGCGCTTTACTTCCAGGCTGTAGCAGCAATGTCACGCTTCCCGTGGCGTGGATCAAAGGATCTGTGGTTTTCCCTCGAGGCTTTCCCACAGGGCTGTCCCACGTGCCACCGTGGTGTGAGTCGATCCTCGGCGTGAAAGATGAGCCAGTGCAGGGCAAAGAGGTTCCTCTGGAATGGACTGAGACATCTGGGGGACTCTTGGAATGGTGGTACGACCATGGAGTTCCTCTCGCCTTTCCTGTTGAGAGTGCCTCCTCTTGAGATGCGACGGGAACGCCGGGAATTCTTTCCCGTTGAAAGCAGGGAAAGGATCCCACATCTCGAGCTCCGAGGGGGAAACGGGGCTCCTCTGGATGTGGGCGGGACCATCGTGCTTCCTCTCGAGTGGAGACGGGAATGGCGGTGAACTTCTTGAGTTGCAGCAAGGGTGTGAAAGACCCTTTCGAAGTTCCAGAGTTTAGGTGTCATTAGTCTCCAGACGCCTCATCGGAAATACGCCTCATCTCGCCTGGAAGGGAGAACTTCCTGGATTTTCTCGAGTTGCGGCAGGTGTTCTCGAGTTATGACGGGGACCTCAGGGACACGCCCTGGTGGCCTCAGGAGAGGCCAGTCCCCATGCGAGTTGCTAGGGGGCCTCTCGGGATTCCTCTCCCGTCGATACCGGGGCCAAAAACCTTGTGTGGAGTCAGGGCCGGAACCGAGGATTCCTCTCAGGGGTGATATGGATCTTTGGGTACTTCTGGAGTCTCCCCAGGGGAGTCAGGCCTCGTCTCGAGTGGGGGCATGCACGTGCGCTTTCCTTCCAGGCTGTAGCAGCAATGTCACGCTTCCCGTCGCGTGCATCAAAGGATCTGTGGTTTTCCCTCGAGCCTTTCCCTCGAGGCTTTCCCGCAGGGCTGTCCCACGTTCCACCGTGGTGTGAGTCGATCCTCGGCGTGAAAGATGAGCCAGGGCAGGGCAAAGAGGTTCCTCTGGAATGGACTGAGACATCTGGGGGACTCTTGGAATGGTGGTACGCCCATGGAGTTCCTCTCGCCTTTCCTGTTGAGAGTGCCTCCTCTTGAGATGCGCCGGGAACGCCGGGAATTCTTTCCCGTTGAAAGCAGGGAAAGGATCCCTCATCTCGAGCTACGAGGGGGAAACGGGGCTCCTCTGGATGTGGGTGGGACCATCGTGCTTCCTCTCGAGTGGAGACGGGTATGGCGGTGAACTTCTTGAGTTGCAGCAAGGGTGTGAAAGACCCTTTCGAAGTTCCAGAGTTTACGTGTCAGTCTCCAGATGCCTCATCGGAAATAGACCTCATCTCGCCTGGAAGGGAGAACTTCCTGGATTTTCTCGAGGTGCGGCAGGTGTTCTCGAGTTACGACGGGTACCAAAGGGACCCGCCCTGATGGCCTCAGGAGAGGCCAGTCCCCATGCGAGTTGCTAGGGGGCCTCTCAGGATTCCTCTCCCGTCGATACTAGGGCCAAAAACCTTGTGTGGAGTCAGGGCCGGAACCGAGGATTCCTCACAGGGGTGACATGGATCTTTGGGTACTTCTGGAGTCTCCCCAGGGGAGTCAGGCCTCGTCTCGAGTGGGGGCATGCACGCGCGCTTTCCTTCCAGGCTGTAGCAGCAATGTCACGCTTCCCGTCGCGTGCATCAAAGGATCTGTGGTTTTCCCTCGAGGCTTTCCCTCGAGGCTTTCCCACAGGGCTGTCCCACGTGCCACCGTGGTGTGAGTCGATCCTCGGCATGAAAGATGAGCCAGTGCAGGGCAAAGAGGTTCCTCTGGAATGGACTCAGACATCTGGGGGACTCTTGGAATGGTGGTACGACCATGGAGTTCCTCTCGGCTTTCCTGTTGAGAGTGCCTCCTCTTGAGATGCGACGGGAATGCCGGGAATTCTTTCCCGTTGAAAGCAGGGAAAGGATCCCTCATCTCTAGCTACGAGGGGGAAACGGGGCTCCTCTGGATGTGGGCGGGACCATCGTGCTTCCTCTCGAGTGGAGACGGGCAAGGAGGTGAACTTCTTGAGTAGCAGCAAGGGTGTGAAAGACCCTTTCGAAGTTCCAGAGGTTGGGTGTCATTAGTCTCCAGACGCCTCATCGGAAATAGGCCTCATCTCGCCTGGAAGGGAGAACTTCCTGGATTTTCTCGAGTTGCGGCAGGTGTTCTCGAGTTACGACGGGGACCTCAGGGACCCGCCCTGGAGGCCTCAGGAGAGGCCAGTCCCCATGCGAGGTGCTAGGGGGCCTCTCGGGATTCCTCTCCCGTCGATACCGGGGCCAAAAACCTTGTGTGCAGTCAGGGCCGGAAACGAGGATTCCTCTCAGGGGCTGACATGGATCTTTGAGTACTTCTGGAGTCTCCCCAGGGGATTCAGGCCTCGTCTCGAGTGGGGGCATGAACGTGCGCTTTCCTTCCAGGCTGTAGCAGCAATGTCACGCTTCCCGTCGCGTGGATCAAAGGATCTGTGGTTTTCCCTCGAGGCTTTCCCTCGAGGCTTTCCCACAGGGCTGTGCCACGTGCCACCGTGGTGTGAGTCGATCCTCGGCGTGAAAGATGAGCCAGTGCAGGGCAAAGAGGTTCCTCTGGAATGGACTGAGACATCTGGGGGACTCTTGGAATGGTGGTACGACCATGGAGTTCCTCTCGCCTTTCCTGTTGAGAGTGCCTCCTCTTGAGATGCGACGGGAATGACGGGAATACTTTCCCGTTGAAAGCAGGGAAAGGATCCCTCATCTCGAGCTACGAGGGGGAAACGGGGCTCCTCTGGATGTGGGCGGGACCATCGTGCTTCCTCTCGAGTGGAGACGGGTATGGCGGTGAACTTCTTGAGTTGCAGCAAGTGTGTGAAAGACCCTTTCGAAGTTCCAGAGGTTAGGTGTCATTAGTCTCCAGACGCCTCATCGGAAATAGGCCTCATCTCGCCTGGAAGGGAGAACTTCCTTGATTTTCTCAAGTTGCGGTAGGTGTTCTCGAGTTACGACGGGGACCTCAGGGACCCGCCCTGGTTGCCTCAAGAGGCCAGTCCCCATGCGATTTGCTACGGGGCCTCTCGGGATTCCTCTCCCGTCGATACCGGGGCCAAAAACCTTGTGTGGAGTCAGGGCCGTAACCGAGGATTCCTCTCAGGGGCTGACATGGATCTTTGGGTACTTCTGGAGTCTCCCCAGGGGAGTCAGGCCTCGTCTCGAGTGGGGGCATGCACGTGCGCTTTCCTTCCAGGCTGTAGCAGCAATGTCACGCTTCCCGTCGCGTGGATCAAAGGATCTGTGGTTTTCCCTCGAGGCTTTCCCACAGGGCTGTCCCACGTGCCACCGTGGTGTGAGTCGATCCTCGGCGTGAAAGATGAGCCAGTGCAGGGCCAAGAGGTTCCTCTGGAATGGACTGAGACATCTGGGGGACTCTTGGAATGGTGGTACGACCATGGAGTTCCTCTCGCCTTTCCTGTTGAGAGTGCCTCCTCTTGAGATGCGACGGGAACGCCGGGAATTCTTTCCCGTTGAAAGCAGGGAAAGGATCCCTCATCTCGAGCTACGAGGGGGAAACGGGGCTCCTCTGGATGTGGGCGGGACCATCGTGCTTCCTCTCGAGTGGACACGGGTATGGCGGTGAACTTCTTGAGTTGCAGCAAGGGTGTGAAAGACCCTTTCGAAGTTCCAGAGGTTAGGTGTCATTAGTCTCCAGACGCCTCATCGGAAATAGGCCTCATCTCGCCTGGAAGGGAGAACTTCCTGGATTTTCTCGAGTTGCGGCAGGTGTTCTCGAGTTACGACGGGGACCTCAGGGACCCGCTCTGGTGGCCTCAGGAGAGGCCAGTCCCCATGCGAGGTGCTAGGGGGCCTATCGGGATTCCTCTCCCGTCGATACCGGGGCCAAAAACCTTGTGTGCAGTCAGGGCCGGAACCGAGGATTCCTCTCAGGGGCTGACATGGATCTTTGGGTACTTCTGGAGTCTCCCCAGGGGAGTCAGGCCTCGTCTCGAGTGGGGGCATGCACGTGCGCTTTCCTTCCAGGCTGTAGCAGCAATGTCACGCTTCCCGTCGCGTGGATCAAAGGATCTGTGGTTTTCCCTCGAGGCTTTCCCACAGGGCTGTCCCACGTGCCACCGTGGTGTGAGTCGATCCTCGGCGTGAAAGATGAGCCAGTGCAGGGCAAAGAGGTTCCTCTGGAATGGACTGAGACATCTGGGGGACTCTTGGAATGGTGGTACGACCATGGAGTTCCTCTCGCCTTTCCTGTTGAGAGTGCCTCCTCTTGAGATGCGACGGGAACGCCGGGAATTCTTTCCCGTTGAAAGCAGGGAAAGGATCCCTCATCTCGAGCTACGAGGGGGAAACGGGGCTCCTCTGGATGTGGGCGGGACCATCGTGCTTCCTCTCGAGTGGAGACGCATATGGCGGTGAACTTCTTGAGTTGCAGCAAGGGTGTGAAAGACCCTTTCGAAGTTCCAGAGTTTAGGTGTCATTAGTCTCCAGACGCCTCATCGGAAATAGGCCTCATCTCGCCTGGAAGGGAGAACTTCCTGGAATTTTCTCGAGTTGCGGCAGGTGTTCTCGAGTTACGACGGGGACCTCAGGGACCCGCCCTGGTGGCCTCAGGAGAGGCCAGTCCCCATGGGAGTTGCTAGGGGGCCTCTCGGGATTCCTCTCCCGTCGATACCGGGGCCAAAAACCTTGTGTGGAGTCAGGGGCGGAACCGAGGATTCCTCTCAGGGGCTGACATGGATCTTTGGGTATTTCTGGAGTCTCCCCAAGGGAGTCAGGGCTCGTCTCGAGTTGGGGCATGCACGTGCGCTTTCCTTCCAGGCTGTAGCAGCAATGTCACGCTTCCCGTCGCGTGCATCAAAGGATCTGTGGTTTTCCCTCGAGGCTTTCCCTCGAGGCTTTCCCACAGGGCTGTCCCACGTGCCACCGTGGTGTGAGTCGATCCTCGGCGTGAAAGATGAGCCAGTGCAGGGCAAAGAGGTTCCTCTGGAATGGACTGAGACATCTGGGGCACTCGTGGAATGGTGGTACGACCATGGAGTTCCTCTCGCCTTTCCTGTTGAGAGTGCCACCTCTTGAGATGCGACGGGAACGCCGGGAATTCTTTCCCGTTGAAAGCAGGGAGAGGATCCCTCATTTCGAGCCACGAGGGGGAAACGGGGCTCCTCTGGATGTGGGCGGGACCATCGTGCTTCCTCTCGAGTGGAGACGGGTATGGCGGTGAACTTCTTGAGTTGCAGCAAGGGTGTGAAAGACCCTTTCGAAGTTCCAGAGGTTTGGTGTCATTAGTCTCCAGACGCCTCATCGGAAATAGGCCTCATCTCGCCTGGAAGGGAGAACTTCCTGGATTTTCTCGAGTTGCGGCAGGTGTTCTTGAGTTACGACGGGGACCTCAGGGACCCGCCCTGGTGGCCTCAGGAGAGGCCAGTACCCATGCGAGGTGCTAGGGGGCCTCTCGGGATTCCTCTCCCGTCGATACCGGGGCCAAAAACCTTGTGTGGAGTCAGGGCCGGAACCGAGGATTCCTCTCAGGGGCTGACATGGATCTTTGGGTACTTCTGGAGTCTCCCCAGGGGAGTCAGGCCTCGTCTCGAGTGGGGGCATGCACGTGGGCTTTCCTTCCAGGCTGTAGCAGCAATGTCACGCTTCCCGTGGCGTGGATCAAAGGATCTGTGGTTTTCCCTCGAGGCTTTCCCACAGGGCTGTCCCACGTGCCACCGTGGTGTGAGTCGATCCTCGGCGTGAAAGATGAGCCAGTGCAGGGCAAAGAGGTTCCTCTGGAATGGACTGAGACATCTGGGGGACTCTTGGAATGGTGGTACGACCATGGAGTTCCTCTCGCCTTTCCTGTTGAGAGTGCCTCCTCTTGAGATGCGACGGGAACGCCGGGAATTCTTTCCCGTTGAAAGCAGGGAAAGGATCCCTCATCTTGAGCTACGAGGGGGAAACGGGGCTCCTCTGGATGTGGGCGGGACCATCGTGCTTCCTCTCGAGTGGAGACGGGTATGGCGGTGAACTTCTTGAGTTGCAGCAAGGGTGTGAAAGACCCTTTCGAAGTTCGAGAGGTTAGGTGTCATTAGTCTCCAGACGCCTCATCGGAAATAGGCCTCATCTCGCCTGGAAGGGAGAACTTCCTGGATTTTCTCGAGTTGCGGCAGGTGTTCTCGAGTTACGACGGGGACCTCAGGGACCCGCCCTGGTGGCCTCAGGAGAGGCGAGTCCCCATGCGAGGTGCTAGGGGGCCTCTCGGGATTCCTCTCCCGTCGATACCGGGGCCAAAAACCTTTTGTGCAGTCAGGGCCGGAACCGAGGATTCCTCTCAGGGGCTTATGTGGATCTTTGGGTACTTCTGGAGTCTCCCCACGGGAGTCAGGCCTCGTCTCGAGTGGGGGCATGCACGTGCGCTTTCCTTCCAGGGTGTAGCAGCAATGTCACGCTTCCCCTCGCGTGGATCAAAGGATCTGTAGTTTTCCCTCGAGGCTTTCCCTCGAGGCTTTCCCACAGGGCTGTCCCACGTGCCTCCGTGGTGTGAGTCGATCCTCGGCGTGAAAGATGAGCCAGTGCAGGGCAAAGAGGTTCCTCTGGAATGGACTGAGACATCTGGGGGACTCTAGGAATGGTGGTAGGACCATGGAGTTCCTCTCGCCTTTCCTGTTGAGAGTGCCTCCTCTTGAGATGCGACGGGAACGCCGGGAATTCTTTCCCGTTGAAAGCAGGGAAAGGATCCCTCATCTCGAGCTACGAGGGGGAAACGGGGCTCCTCTGGATGTGGGCCGGACCATCGTGCTTCCTCTCGAGTGGAGACGGGTATGGCGGTGAACTTCTTGAGTTGCAGCAAGGGTGTGAAAGACCCTTTCGAATTTCTAGAGGTTAGGTGTCATTAGTCTCCAGACGACTCATCGGAAATAGGCCTCATCTCGCCTGGAAGGGAGAACTTCCTGTATTTTCTCGAGTTGCGGCAGGTGTTCTCGAGTTACGACGGGGACCTCAGGGACCCGCCCTGGTGGCCTCAGGATAGGCCAGTACCCATGCGAGGTGCTAGGGGGCCTCTCGGGATTCCTCTCCCGTCGATACCGGGGCCAAAAACCTTGTGTGGAGTCAGGGCCGGAACCGAGGATTCCTCTCAGGGGCTGACATGGATCTTTGGGTACTTCTGGAGTCTCCCCAGGGGAGTCAGGCCTCGTCTCGAGTGGGGGCATGCACGTGCGCTTTCCTTACAGGCTGTAGCAGCAATGTCACGCTTCCCGTGGCGTGGATCAAAGGATCTGTGGTTTTCCCTCGAGGCTTTCCCACAGGGCTGTCCCACGTGCCACCGTGGTGTGAGTCGATCCTCGGCGTGAAAGATGAGCCAGTGCAGGGCAAAGAGGTTCCTCTGGAATGGACTGAGACATCTGGGGGACTCTTGGAATGGTGGTACGACCATGGAGTTCCTCTCGCCTTTCCTGTTGAGAGTGCCTCCTCTTGAGATGCGACGGGAACGCCGGGAATTCTTTCCCGTTGAAAGCAGGGAAAGGATCCCTCATCTTGAGCTACGAGGGGGAAACGGGGCTCCTCTGGATGTGGGCGGGACCATCGTGCTTCCTCTCGAGTGGAGACGGGTATGGCGGTGAACTTCTTGAGTTGCAGCAAGGGTGTGAAAGACCCTTTCGAAGTTCGAGAGGTTAGGTGTCATTAGTCTCCAGACGCCTCATCGGAAATAGGCCTCATCTCGCCTGGAAGGGAGAACTTCCTGGATTTTCTCGAGTTGCGGCAGGTGTTCTCGAGTTACGACGGGGACCTCAGGGACCCGCCCTGGTGGCCTCAGGAGAGGCCAGTCCCCATGCGAGGTGCTAGGGGGCCTCTCGGGATTCCTCTCCCGTCGATACCGGGGCCAAAAACCTTGTGTGCAGTCAGGGCCGGAACCGAGGATTCCTCTCAGGGGCTGACATGGATCTTTGGGTACTTCTGGAGTCTCCCCACGGGAGTCAGGCCTCGTCTCGAGTGGGGGCATGCACGTGCGCTTTCCTTCCAGGCTGTAGCAGCAATGTCACGCTTCCCGTCGCGTGGATCAAAGGATCTGTGGTATTCCCTCGAGGCTTTCCCTCAAGGCTTTACCACAGGGCTGTCCCACGTGCCACCGTGGTGTGAGTCAATGCTCGGCGTGAAAGATGAGCCAGTGCAGGGCAAAGAGGTTCCTCTGGAATGGACTGAGACATCTGGGGGACTCTTGGAATGGTGGTAGGACCATGGAGTTCCTCTCGCCTTTCCTGTTTAGAGTGCCTCCTCTTGAGATACGACGGGAACACCGGGAATACTTTCCCGTTGAAAGCAGGGAAAGGATCCCTCATCTCGAGCTAAGAGGGGGAAACGGGGCTCCTCTGGATGTGGGCGGGACCATCGTGCTTCCTCTCGAGTGGAGACGGGTATGGCGGTGAACTTCTTGAGTTGCAGCAAGGGTGTGAAAGACCCTTTCGAAGTTCGAGAGGTTAGGTGTCATTAGTCTCCAGACGCCTCATCGGAAATAGGCCTCATCTCGCCTGGAAGGGAGAACTTCCTGGATTTTCTCGAGTTGCGGCAGGTGTTCTCGAGTTACGACGGGGACCTCAGGGACCCGCCCTGGTGGCCTCAGGAGAGGCCCGTCCCCATGCGAGGTGCTAGGGGGCCTCTCGGGATTCCTCTCCCGTCGATACCAAGGCCAAAAACCTTGTGTGGAGTCAGGGTCGGAACCGAGGATTCCTCTCAGGGGCTTATATGGATCTTTGGGTACTTCTGGAGTCTCGCCAGGGGAGACAGGCCTCGTCTCGAGTGGGGGCATGCACGTGCGCTTTCCTTCCAGGCTGTAGCAGCAATGTCACGCTTCCCGTCGCGTGCATCAAAGGATCTGTGGTTTTCCCTCGAGGCTTTCCCTTGAGGCTTTCCCACAGGTCTGTCCCACGTGCCTCCGTGGTGTGAGTCGATCCTCGGCGTGAAAGATGAGCCAGTGCAGGGCAAAGAGGTTCCTTTGGAATGGACTGAGACATCTGGGGGACTCTAGGAATGGTGGTACGACCATGGAGTTCCTCTCGCCTTTCCTGTTGAGAGTGCCTCCTCTTGAGATGCGACGGGAACGCCGGGAATTCCTTCCCGTTGAAAGCAGGAAAGGATCCCTCATCTTGAGCTCCGAGAGGGAAACGGGGCTCCTCTGGATGTGGGCGGGACCATCGTGCTTCCTCTCGAGTGGAGACGGGTATGGCGGTGAACTTCTTGAGTTGCAGCAAGGGTGTGAAAGACCCTTTCGAAATTCCAAAGGTTAGGTGTCATTAGTCTCCAGACGCCTCATCGGAAATAGGCCTCATCTCGCCTGGAAGGGAGAACTTCCTGGATTTTCTCGAGTTGCGGCAGGTGTTCTCGAGTTACGACGGGGACCTCAGGGACCCGCCCTGGTGGCCTCAGGAGAGGCCAGTCCCCATGCGAGGTGCTAGGGGGCCTCTTGGGATTCCTCTCCCGTCGATACCGGGGCCAAAAACCTTGTGTGGAGTCAAGGCCGGAACCGAGGATTCCTCTCAGGGCCTGACATGGATCTTTGGGTACTTCTGGAGTCTCCCCAGGGGAGTCAGGCCTCGACTCGAGTGGGGGCATGCACGTGCGCTTTCCTTCCAGGCTGTAGCAGCAATGTCACGCTTCCCGTCGCGTGGATCAAAGGATCTGTGGTATTCCCTCGAGGCTTTCCCTCGAGGCTTTCCCACAGGGCTGTCCCACGTGCCACCGTGGTGTGAGTCGATCCTCGGCGTGAAAGATTAGCCAGTGCAGGGCAAAGAGGTTCCTCTGGAATGGACTGAGACATCTGGGGGACTCTTGGAATGGTGGTACGACCATGGAGTTCCTCTCGCCTTTCCTGTTGAGAGTGCCTCCTCTTGAGATACGACGGGAACACCGGGAATTCTTTCCCGTTGAAAGCAGGGAAAGGATCCCACATCTCGAGCTAAGAGGGGGAAACGGGGCTCCTCTGGATGTGGGCGGGACCATCGTGCTTCCTCTCGAGTGGAGACGGGTATGGCGGTGAACTTCTTGAGTTGCAGCAAGGGTGTGAAAGACCCTTTCGAAGTTCAAGAGGTTAGGTGTCATTAGTCTCCAGACGCCTCATCGGAAATAGGCCTCATCTCGCCTGGAAGGGAGAACTTCCTGGATTTTCTCGAGTTGCGGCAGGTGTTCTCGAGTTACGACGGGGACCTCAGGGACCCGCCCTGGTGGCCTCAGGAGAGGCCAGTCCCCATGCGAGGTGCTAGGGGGCCTCTCGGGATTCCTCTCCCGTCGATATCAAGGCCAAAAACCTTGTGTGGAGTCAGGGTCGGAACCGAGGATTCCTCTCAGGGGCTTATATGGATCTTTGGGTACTTCTGGAGTCTCGCCAGGGGAGACAGGCCTCGTCTCGAGTGGGGGCATGCACGTGCGCTTTCCTTCCAGGCTGTAGCAGCAATGTCACGCTTCCCGTCGCGTGGATCAAAGGATCTGTGGTTTTCCCTCGAGGCTTTCCCTGGAGGCTTTCCCACAGGGCTGTCCCTCGTGCCTCCGTGGTGTGAGTCGATCCTCGGCGTGAAAGATGAGCCAGTGCAGGGCAAAGAGGTTCCTCTGGAATGGACTGAGACATCTGGGGGACTCTAGGAATGGTGGTACGACCATGGAGTTCCTCTCGCCTTTCCTGTTGAGAGTGCCTCCTCTTGAGATGCGACGGGAACGCCGGGAATTCCTTCCCGTTGAAAGCAGGAAAGGATCCCTCATCTCGAGCTCCGAGAGGGAAACGGGGCTCCTCTGGATGTGGGCGGGACCATCGTGCTTCCTCTCGAGTGGAGACGGGTATGGCGGTGAACTTCTTGAGTTGCAGCAAGGGTGTGAAAGACCCTTTCGAAATTCCAAAGGTTAGGTGTCATTAGTCTCCAGACGCCTCATCGGAAATAGGCCTCATCTCGCCTGGAAGGGAGAACTTCCTGGATTTTCTCGAGTTGCGGCAGGTGTTCTCGAGTTAAGACGGGGACCTCAGGGACCCGCCCTGGTGGCCTCAGGAGAGGCCAGTCCCCAAGCGAGGTGCTAGGGGGCCTCTCGGGATTCCTCTCCCGTCGATACCGGGGCCAAAAAGCTTGTGTGGAGTCAGGGCCGGAACCGAGGATTCCTCTCAGGGGCTGACATGGATCTTTGGGTACTTCTGGAGTCTCCCCAGGGGAGTCAGGCCTCGACTCGAGTGGGGGCATGCACGTGCGCTTTCCTTCCAGGCTGTAGCAGCAATGTCACGCTTCCCGTGGCGTGTATCAAAGGATCTGTGGTTTTCCCTCGAGACTTTCCCACAGGGCTGTCCCACGTGCCACCGTGGTGTGAGTCGATCCTCGGCGTGAAAGATGAGCCAGTGCAGGGCAAAGAGGTTCCTCTGGAATGGACTGAGACATCTGGGGGACTCTTGGAATGGTGGTACGACCATGGAGTTCCTCTCGCCTTTCCTGTTGAGAGTGCCTCCTCTTGAGATGCGACGGGAACGCCGGGAATTCTTTCCCGTTGAAAGCAGGGAAAGGATCCCTCATCTCGAGCTACGAGGGGGAAACGGGGCTCCTCTGGATGTGGGCGGGACCATCGTGCTTCCTCTCGAGTGGACACGGGTATGGCGGTGAACTTCTTGAGTTGCAGCAAGGGTGTGAAAGACCCTTTCGAAGTTCCAGAGGTTAGGTGTCATTAGTCTCCAGACGCCTCATCGGAAATAGGCCTCATCTCGCCTGGAAGGGAGAACTTCCTGGATTTTCTCGAGTTGCGGCAGGTGTTCTCGAGTTACGACGGGGACCTCAGGGACCCGCTCTGGTGGCCTCAGGAGAGGCCAGTCCCCATGCGAGGTGCTAGGGGGCCTATCGGGATTCCTCTCCCGTCGATACCGGGGCCAAAAACCTTGTGTGCAGTCAGGGCCGGAACCGAGGATTCCTCTCAGGGGCTGACATGGATCTTTGGGTACTTCTGGAGTCTCCCCAGGGGAGTCAGGCCTCGTCTCGAGTGGGGGCATGCACGTGCGCTTTCCTTCCAGGCTGTAGCAGCAATGTCACGCTTCCCGTCGCGTGGATCAAAGGATCTGTGGTTTTCCCTCGAGGCTTTCCCACAGGGCTGTCCCACGTGCCACCGTGGTGTGAGTCGATCCTCGGCGTGAAAGATGAGCCAGTGCAGGGCAAAGAGGTTCCTCTGGAATGGACTGAGACATCTGGGGGACTCTTGGAATGGTGGTACGACCATGGAGTTCCTCTCGCCTTTCCTGTTGAGAGTGCCTCCTCTTGAGATGCGACGGGAACGCCGGGAATTCTTTCCCGTTGAAAGCAGGGAAAGGATCCCTCATCTCGAGCTACGAGGGGGAAACGGGGCTCCTCTGGATGTGGGCGGGACCATCGTGCTTCCTCTCGAGTGGAGACGCATATGGCGGTGAACTTCTTGAGTTGCAGCAAGGGTGTGAAAGACCCTTTCGAAGTTCCAGAGTTTAGGTGTCATTAGTCTCCAGACGCCTCATCGGAAATAGGCCTCATCTCGCCTGGAAGGGAGAACTTCCTGGAATTTTCTCGAGTTGCGGCAGGTGTTCTCGAGTTACGACGGGGACCTCAGGGACCCGCCCTGGTGGCCTCAGGAGAGGCCAGTCCCCATGGGAGTTGCTAGGGGGCCTCTCGGGATTCCTCTCCCGTCGATACCGGGGCCAAAAACCTTGTGTGGAGTCAGGGGCGGAACCGAGGATTCCTCTCAGGGGCTGACATGGATCTTTGGGTATTTCTGGAGTCTCCCCAAGGGAGTCAGGGCTCGTCTCGAGTTGGGGCATGCACGTGCGCTTTCCTTCCAGGCTGTAGCAGCAATGTCACGCTTCCCGTCGCGTGCATCAAAGGATCTGTGGTTTTCCCTCGAGGCTTTCCCTCGAGGCTTTCCCACAGGGCTGTCCCACGTGCCACCGTGGTGTGAGTCGATCCTCGGCGTGAAAGATGAGCCAGTGCAGGGCAAAGAGGTTCCTCTGGAATGGACTGAGACATCTGGGGCACTCGTGGAATGGTGGTACGACCATGGAGTTCCTCTCGCCTTTCCTGTTGAGAGTGCCACCTCTTGAGATGCGACGGGAACGCCGGGAATTCTTTCCCGTTGAAAGCAGGGAGAGGATCCCTCATTTCGAGCCACGAGGGGGAAACGGGGCTCCTCTGGATGTGGGCGGGACCATCGTGCTTCCTCTCGAGTGGAGACGGGTATGGCGGTGAACTTCTTGAGTTGCAGCAAGGGTGTGAAAGACCCTTTCGAAGTTCCAGAGGTTTGGTGTCATTAGTCTCCAGACGCCTCATCGGAAATAGGCCTCATCTCGCCTGGAAGGGAGAACTTCCTGGATTTTCTCGAGTTGCGGCAGGTGTTCTTGAGTTACGACGGGGACCTCAGGGACCCGCCCTGGTGGCCTCAGGAGAGGCCAGTACCCATGCGAGGTGCTAGGGGGCCTCTCGGGATTCCTCTCCCGTCGATACCGGGGCCAAAAACCTTGTGTGGAGTCAGGGCCGGAACCGAGGATTCCTCTCAGGGGCTGACATGGATCTTTGGGTACTTCTGGAGTCTCCCCAGGGGAGTCAGGCCTCGTCTCGAGTGGGGGCATGCACGTGGGCTTTCCTTCCAGGCTGTAGCAGCAATGTCACGCTTCCCGTGGCGTGGATCAAAGGATCTGTGGTTTTCCCTCGAGGCTTTCCCACAGGGCTGTCCCACGTGCCACCGTGGTGTGAGTCGATCCTCGGCGTGAAAGATGAGCCAGTGCAGGGCAAAGAGGTTCCTCTGGAATGGACTGAGACATCTGGGGGACTCTTGGAATGGTGGTACGACCATGGAGTTCCTCTCGCCTTTCCTGTTGAGAGTGCCTCCTCTTGAGATGCGACGGGAACGCCGGGAATTCTTTCCCGTTGAAAGCAGGGAAAGGATCCCTCATCTTGAGCTACGAGGGGGAAACGGGGCTCCTCTGGATGTGGGCGGGACCATCGTGCTTCCTCTCGAGTGGAGACGGGTATGGCGGTGAACTTCTTGAGTTGCAGCAAGGGTGTGAAAGACCCTTTCGAAGTTCGAGAGGTTAGGTGTCATTAGTCTCCAGACGCCTCATCGGAAATAGGCCTCATCTCGCCTGGAAGGGAGAACTTCCTGGATTTTCTCGAGTTGCGGCAGGTGTTCTCGAGTTACGACGGGGACCTCAGGGACCCGCCCTGGTGGCCTCAGGAGAGGCGAGTCCCCATGCGAGGTGCTAGGGGGCCTCTCGGGATTCCTCTCCCGTCGATACCGGGGCCAAAAACCTTTTGTGCAGTCAGGGCCGGAACCGAGGATTCCTCTCAGGGGCTTATGTGGATCTTTGGGTACTTCTGGAGTCTCCCCACGGGAGTCAGGCCTCGTCTCGAGTGGGGGCATGCACGTGCGCTTTCCTTCCAGGGTGTAGCAGCAATGTCACGCTTCCCCTCGCGTGGATCAAAGGATCTGTAGTTTTCCCTCGAGGCTTTCCCTCGAGGCTTTCCCACAGGGCTGTCCCACGTGCCTCCGTGGTGTGAGTCGATCCTCGGCGTGAAAGATGAGCCAGTGCAGGGCAAAGAGGTTCCTCTGGAATGGACTGAGACATCTGGGGGACTCTAGGAATGGTGGTAGGACCATGGAGTTCCTCTCGCCTTTCCTGTTGAGAGTGCCTCCTCTTGAGATGCGACGGGAACGCCGGGAATTCTTTCCCGTTGAAAGCAGGGAAAGGATCCCTCATCTCGAGCTACGAGGGGGAAACGGGGCTCCTCTGGATGTGGGCCGGACCATCGTGCTTCCTCTCGAGTGGAGACGGGTATGGCGGTGAACTTCTTGAGTTGCAGCAAGGGTGTGAAAGACCCTTTCGAATTTCTAGAGGTTAGGTGTCATTAGTCTCCAGACGACTCATCGGAAATAGGCCTCATCTCGCCTGGAAGGGAGAACTTCCTGTATTTTCTCGAGTTGCGGCAGGTGTTCTCGAGTTACGACGGGGACCTCAGGGACCCGCCCTGGTGGCCTCAGGATAGGCCAGTACCCATGCGAGGTGCTAGGGGGCCTCTCGGGATTCCTCTCCCGTCGATACCGGGGCCAAAAACCTTGTGTGGAGTCAGGGCCGGAACCGAGGATTCCTCTCAGGGGCTGACATGGATCTTTGGGTACTTCTGGAGTCTCCCCAGGGGAGTCAGGCCTCGTCTCGAGTGGGGGCATGCACGTGCGCTTTCCTTACAGGCTGTAGCAGCAATGTCACGCTTCCCGTGGCGTGGATCAAAGGATCTGTGGTTTTCCCTCGAGGCTTTCCCACAGGGCTGTCCCACGTGCCACCGTGGTGTGAGTCGATCCTCGGCGTGAAAGATGAGCCAGTGCAGGGCAAAGAGGTTCCTCTGGAATGGACTGAGACATCTGGGGGACTCTTGGAATGGTGGTACGACCATGGAGTTCCTCTCGCCTTTCCTGTTGAGAGTGCCTCCTCTTGAGATGCGACGGGAACGCCGGGAATTCTTTCCCGTTGAAAGCAGGGAAAGGATCCCTCATCTTGAGCTACGAGGGGGAAACGGGGCTCCTCTGGATGTGGGCGGGACCATCGTGCTTCCTCTCGAGTGGAGACGGGTATGGCGGTGAACTTCTTGAGTTGCAGCAAGGGTGTGAAAGACTCTTTCGAAGTTCGAGAGGTTAGGTGTCATTAGTCTCCAGACGCCTCATCGGAAATAGGCCTCATCTCGCCTGGAAGGGAGAACTTCCTGGATTTTCTCGAGTTGCGGCAGGTGTTCTCGAGTTACGACGGGGACCTCAGGGACCCGCCCTGGTGGCCTCAGGAGAGGCCAGTCCCCATGCGAGGTGCTAGGGGGCCTCTCGGGATTCCTCTCCCGTCGATACCGGGGCCAAAAACCTTGTGTGCAGTCAGGGCCGGAACCGAGGATTCCTCTCAGGGGCTGACATGGATCTTTGGGTACTTCTGGAGTCTCCCCACGGGAGTCAGGCCTCGTCTCGAGTGGGGGCATGCACGTGCGCTTTCCTTCCAGGCTGTAGCAGCAATGTCACGCTTCCCGTCGCGTGGATCAAAGGATCTGTGGTATTCCCTCGAGGCTTTCCCTCAAGGCTTTACCACAGGGCTGTCCCACGTGCCACCGTGGTGTGAGTCAATGCTCGGCGTGAAAGATGAGCCAGTGCAGGGCAAAGAGGTTCCTCTGGAATGGACTGAGACATCTGGGGGACTCTTGGAATGGTGGTAGGACCATGGAGTTCCTCTCGCCTTTCCTGTTTAGAGTGCCTCCTCTTGAGATACGACGGGAACACCGGGAATACTTTCCCGTTGAAAGCAGGGAAAGGATCCCTCATCTCGAGCTAAGAGGGGGAAACGGGGCTCCTCTGGATGTGGGCGGGACCATCGTGCTTCCTCTCGAGTGGAGACGGGTATGGCGGTGAACTTCTTGAGTTGCAGCAAGGGTGTGAAAGACCCTTTCGAAGTTCGAGAGGTTAGGTGTCATTAGTCTCCAGACGCCTCATCGGAAATAGGCCTCATCTCGCCTGGAAGGGAGAACTTCCTGGATTTTCTCGAGTTGCGGCAGGTGTTCTCGAGTTACGACGGGGACCTCAGGGACCCGCCCTGGTGGCCTCAGGATAGGCCAGTACCCATGCGAGGTGCTAGGGGGCCTCTCGGGATTCCTCTCCCGTCGATACCGGGGCCAAAAACCTTGTGTGGAGTCAGGGCCGGAACCGAGGATTCCTCTCAGGGGCTGACATGGATCTTTGGGTACTTCTGGAGTCTCCCCAGGGGAGTCAGGCCTCGTCTCGAGTGGGGGCATGCACGTGCGCTTTCCTTACAGGCTGTAGCAGCAATGTCACGCTTCCCGTGGCGTGGATCAAAGGATCTGTGGTTTTCCCTCGAGGCTTTCCCACAGGGCTGTCCCACGTGCCACCGTGGTGTGAGTCGATCCTCGGCGTGAAAGATGAGCCAGTGCAGGGCAAAGAGGTTCCTCTGGAATGGACTGAGACATCTGGGGGACTCTTGGAATGGTGGTACGACCATGGAGTTCCTCTCGCCTTTCCTGTTGAGAGTGCCTCCTCTTGAGATGCGACGGGAACGCCGGGAATTCTTTCCCGTTGAAAGCAGGGAAAGGATCCCTCATCTTGAGCTACGAGGGGGAAACGGGGCTCCTCTGGATGTGGGCGGGACCATCGTGCTTCCTCTCGAGTGGAGACGGGTATGGCGGTGAACTTCTTGAGTTGCAGCAAGGGTGTGAAAGACCCTTTCGAAGTTCGAGAGGTTAGGTGTCATTAGTCTCCAGACGCCTCATCGGAAATAGGCCTCATCTCGCCTGGAAGGGAGAACTTCCTGGATTTTCTCGAGTTGCGGCAGGTGTTCTCGAGTTACGACGGGGACCTCAGGGACCCGCCCTGGTGGCCTCAGGAGAGGCCAGTCCCCATGCGAGGTGCTAGGGGGCCTCTCGGGATTCCTCTCCCGTCGATACCGGGGCCAAAAACCTTGTGTGCAGTCAGGGCCGGAACCGAGGATTCCTCTCAGGGGCTGACATGGATCTTTGGGTACTTCTGGAGTCTCCCCACGGGAGTCAGGCCTCGTCTCGAGTGGGGGCATGCACGTGCGCTTTCCTTCCAGGCTGTAGCAGCAATGTCACGCTTCCCGTCGCGTGGATCAAAGGATCTGTGGTATTCCCTCGAGGCTTTCCCTCGAGGCTTTACCACAGGGCTGTCCCACGTGCCACCGTGGTGTGAGTCAATCCTCGGCGTGAAAGATGAGCCAGTGCAGGGCAAAGAGGTTCCTCTGGAATGGACTGAGACATCTGGGGGACTCTTGGAATGGTGGTAGGACCATGGAGTTCCTCTCGCCTTTCCTGTTGAGAGTGCCTCCTCTTGAGATACGACGGGAACACCGGGAATACTTTCCCGTTGAAAGCAGGGAAAGGATCCCTCATCTCGAGCTAAGAGGGGGAAACGGGGCTCCTCTGGATGTGGGCGGGACCATCGTGCTTCCTCTCGAGTGGAGACGGGTATGGCGGTGAACTTCTTGAGTTGCAGCAAGGGTGTGAAAGACCCTTTCGAAGTTCGAGAGGTTAGGTGTCATTAGTCTCCAGACGCCTCATCGGAAATAGGCCTCATCTCGCCTGGAAGGGAGAACTTCCTGGATTTTCTCGAGTTGCGGCAGGTGTTCTCGAGTTACGACGGGGACCTCAGGGACCCGCCCTGGTGGCCTCAGGAGAGGCCCGTCCCCATGCGAGGTGCTAGGGGGCCTCTCGGGATTCCTCTCCCGTCGATACCAAGGCCAAAAACCTTGTGTGGAGTCAGGGTCGGAACCGAGGATTCCTCTCAGGGGCTTATATGGATCTTTGGGTACTTCTGGAGTCTCGCCAGGGGAGACAGGCCTCGTCTCGAGTGGGGGCATGCACGTGCGCTTTCCTTCCAGGCTGTAGCAGCAATGTCACGCTTCCCGTCGCGTGCATCAAAGGATCTGTGGTTTTCCCTCGAGGCTTTCCCTTGAGGCTTTCCCACAGGTCTGTCCCACGTGCCTCCGTGGTGTGAGTCGATCCTCGGCGTGAAAGATGAGCCAGTGCAGGGCAAAGAGGTTCCTTTGGAATGGACTGAGACATCTGGGGGACTCTAGGAATGGTGGTACGACCATGGAGTTCCTCTCGCCTTTCCTGTTGAGAGTGCCTCCTCTTGAGATGCGACGGGAACGCCGGGAATTCCTTCCCGTTGAAAGCAGGAAAGGATCCCTCATCTTGAGCTCCGAGAGGGAAACGGGGCTCCTCTGGATGTGGGCGGGACCATCGTGCTTCCTCTCGAGTGGAGACGGGTATGGCGGTGAACTTCTTGAGTTGCAGCAAGGGTGTGAAAGACCCTTTCGAAATTCCAAAGGTTAGGTGTCATTAGTCTCCAGACGCCTCATCGGAAATAGGCCTCATCTCGCCTGGAAGGGAGAACTTCCTGGATTTTCTCGAGTTGCGGCAGGTGTTCTCGAGTTACGACGGGGACCTCAGGGACCCGCCCTGGTGGCCTCAGGAGAGGCCAGTCCCCATGCGAGGTGCTAGGGGGCCTCTTGGGATTCCTCTCCCGTCGATACCGGGGCCAAAAACCTTGTGTGGAGTCAAGGCCGGAACCGAGGATTCCTCTCAGGGCCTGACATGGATCTTTGGGTACTTCTGGAGTCTCCCCAGGGGAGTCAGGCCTCGACTCGAGTGGGGGCATGCACGTGCGCTTTCCTTCCAGGCTGTAGCAGCAATGTCACGCTTCCCGTCGCGTGGATCAAAGGATCTGTGGTATTCCCTCGAGGCTTTCCCTCGAGGCTTTCCCACAGGGCTGTCCCACGTGCCACCGTGGTGTGAGTCGATCCTCGGCGTGAAAGATTAGCCAGTGCAGGGCAAAGAGGTTCCTCTGGAATGGACTGAGACATCTGGGGGACTCTTGGAATGGTGGTACGACCATGGAGTTCCTCTCGCCTTTCCTGTTGAGAGTGCCTCCTCTTGAGATACGACGGGAACACCGGGAATTCTTTCCCGTTGAAAGCAGGGAAAGGATCCCACATCTCGAGCTAAGAGGGGGAAACGGGGCTCCTCTGGATGTGGGCGGGACCATCGTGCTTCCTCTCGAGTGGAGACGGGTATGGCGGTGAACTTCTTGAGTTGCAGCAAGGGTGTGAAAGACCCTTTCGAAGTTCAAGAGGTTAGGTGTCATTAGTCTCCAGACGCCTCATCGGAAATAGGCCTCATCTCGCCTGGAAGGGAGAACTTCCTGGATTTTCTCGAGTTGCGGCAGGTGTTCTCGAGTTACGACGGGGACCTCAGGGACCCGCCCTGGTGGCCTCAGGAGAGGCCAGTCCCCATGCGAGGTGCTAGGGGGCCTCTCGGGATTCCTCTCCCGTCGATATCAAGGCCAAAAACCTTGTGTGGAGTCAGGGTCGGAACCGAGGATTCCTCTCAGGGGCTTATATGGATCTTTGGGTACTTCTGGAGTCTCGCCAGGGGAGACAGGCCTCGTCTCGAGTGGGGGCATGCACGTGCGCTTTCCTTCCAGGCTGTAGCAGCAATGTCACGCTTCCCGTCGCGTGGATCAAAGGATCTGTGGTTTTCCCTCGAGGCTTTCCCTGGAGGCTTTCCCACAGGGCTGTCCCTCGTGCCTCCGTGGTGTGAGTCGATCCTCGGCGTGAAAGATGAGCCAGTGCAGGGCAAAGAGGTTCCTCTGGAATGGACTGAGACATCTGGGGGACTCTAGGAATGGTGGTACGACCATGGAGTTCCTCTCGCCTTTCCTGTTGAGAGTGCCTCCTCTTGAGATGCGACGGGAACGCCGGGAATTCCTTCCCGTTGAAAGCAGGAAAGGATCCCTCATCTCGAGCTCCGAGAGGGAAACGGGGCTCCTCTGGATGTGGGCGGGACCATCGTGCTTCCTCTCGAGTGGAGACGGGTATGGCGGTGAACTTCTTGAGTTGCAGCAAGGGTGTGAAAGACCCTTTCGAAATTCCAAAGGTTAGGTGTCATTAGTCTCCAGACGCCTCATCGGAAATAGGCCTCATCTCGCCTGGAAGGGAGAACTTCCTGGATTTTCTCGAGTTGCGGCAGGTGTTCTCGAGTTAAGACGGGGACCTCAGGGACCCGCCCTGGTGGCCTCAGGAGAGGCCAGTCCCCAAGCGAGGTGCTAGGGGGCCTCTCGGGATTCCTCTCCCGTCGATACCGGGGCCAAAAAGCTTGTGTGGAGTCAGGGCCGGAACCGAGGATTCCTCTCAGGGGCTGACATGGATCTTTGGGTACTTCTGGAGTCTCCCCAGGGGAGTCAGGCCTCGACTCGAGTGGGGGCATGCACGTGCGCTTTCCTTCCAGGCTGTAGCAGCAATGTCACGCTTCCCGTGGCGTGTATCAAAGGATCTGTGGTTTTCCCTCGAGACTTTCCCACAGGGCTGTCCCACGTGCCACCGTGGTGTGAGTCGATCCTCGGCGTGAAAGATGAGCCAGTGCAGGGCAAAGAGGTTCCTCTGGAATGGACTGAGACATCTGGGGGACTCTTGGAATGGTGGTACGACCATGGAGTTCCTCTCGCCTTTCCTGTTGAGAGTGCCTCCTCTTGAGATGCGACGGGAACGCCGGGAATTCTTTCCCGTTGAAAGCAGGGAAAGGATCCCTCATCTCGAGCTACGAGGGGGAAACGGGGCTCCTCTGGATGTGGGCGGGACCATCGTGCTTCCTCTCGAGTGGACACGGGTATGGCGGTGAACTTCTTGAGTTGCAGCAAGGGTGTGAAAGACCCTTTCGAAGTTCCTGAGGTTAGGTGTCATTAGTCTCCAGACGCCTCATCGGAAATAGGCCTCATCTCGCCTGGAAGGGAGAACTTCCTGGATTTTCTCGAGTTGCGGCAGGTGTTCTCGAGTTACGACGGGGAACTCAGGGACCCGCCCTGGTGGCCTCAGGAGAGGCCAGTCCCCATGCGATGTGCTAGGGGGCCTCTCGGGATTCCTCTCCCGTCGATACCGGGGCCAAAAACCTTGTGTGGAGTCAGGGCCGGAACCGAGGATTCCTCTCAGGGGCTGACATGGATCTTTGGGTACTTCTGGAGTCTCCCCAGGGGAGTCAGGCCTCGTCTCGAGTGGGGGCATGCACGTGCGCTTTCCTTCCAGGCTGTAGCAGCAATGTCACGCTTCCTGTCGCGTGGATCAAAGGATCTGTGGTTTTCCCTCGAGGCTTTCCCTCGAGGCTTTCCCACAGGGCTGTCCCACGTGCCACCGTGGTATGAGTCGATCCTCGGCGTGAAAGATGAGCCAGTGCAGGGCAAAGAGGTTCCTCTGGAATGGACTGAGACATCTTCGGGACTCCTTGAATGGTGGTACGACCGTGGAGTTCCTCTCGCCTTTCCTGTTGAGAGTGCCTCCTCTTGAGATGCGACGGGAACGCAGGGAATTCTTTCCCGTCTAAAGCAGGGAAAGGTTCCCTCATCTCGAGATACGAGGGGGAAACGGGGCTCCTCTGGATGTGGGCGGGACCATCGTGCTTCCTCTCGAGTGGAGACGGGTATGGCGGTGAACTTCTTGAGTTGCAGCAAGGGTGTGAAAGACCCTTTCGAAGTTCCAGAGGTTAGGTGTCATTAGTCTCCAGACGCCTCATCGGAAATAGGCCTCATCTCGCCTGAAAGGGAGAACTTCCTGGATTTTCTCGAGTTGCGGCAGGTGTTCTCGAGTTACGACGGGGACCTCAGGGACCCGCCCTGGTGGCCTCAGGAGAGGCCAGTCCCCATGCGAGGTGCTAGGGGGCCTCTCGGGATTCCTCTCCCGTCGATACCGGGGCCAAAAACCTTGTGTGGAGTCAGGGCCGGAACCGAGGATTCCTCTCAGGGGCTGACATGGATCTTTGGGTACTTCTGGAGTCTCCCCAGGGGAGCTAGGCCTCTTCTCGAGTGGGGGCATGCACGTGCGCTTTCTTTCCCGGCTGTAGCAGCAATGTCACGCTTCCCGTGGCGTGTATCAAAGGATCTGTGGTTTTCCCTCGAGGCTTTCCCACAGGGCTGTCCCACGTGCCACCGTGGTGTGAGTCGATCCTCGGCGTGAAAGATGAGCCAGTGCAGGGCAAAGAGGTTCCTCTGGAATGGACTGAGACATCTGGGGGACTCTTGGAATGGTGGTACGACCATGGAGTTCCTCTCGCCTTTCCTGTTGAGAGTGCCTCCTCTTGAGATGCGACGGGAACGCCGGGAAATCTTCCCCGTTGAAAGCAGGGAAAGGATCCATCATCTCGAGCTCCGAGGGGGAAACGGGGCTCCTTTGGATGTGGGCGGGACCATCGTGCTTCCTCTCAAGTGGAGACGGGTATGGCGGTGAACTTCTTGAGTTGCAGCAAGGGTGTGAAAGACCCTTTCGAAGTTCCAGAGGTTAGGTGTCATTAGTCTCCAGACGCCTCATCGGAAATAGGCCTCATCTCGCCTGGAAGGGAGAACTTCCTGGATTTTCTCGAGTTGGGGCAGGTTTTCTCGAGTTTCGACGGGGACCTCAGGGACCCGCCCTGGTGTCCTCAGGAGAGGCCAGTCCCCATGCGAGTTGCTAGGGGGCCTCTCGGGATTCCTCTCCCGTCGATACCGGGGCCAAAAACATTGTATGGAGTCAGGGCCGGAACCCAGGATTCCTCTCAGGGGCTGACATGGATCTTTGGGTTCTTCTGGAGTCCCCCCAGGGGAGTCAGGCCTCGTCTCGAGTGGGGGCATGCACGTGCGCTTTCCTTCCAGGCTGTAGCAGCAATGTCACGCTTCCAGTCGCGTGGATCAAAGGATCTGTGGTTTTCCCTCGAGGCTTTCCCTCGAGGCTTTCCCACAGGGCTGTCCCACGTGCCACCGTGGTGTGAGTCGATCCTCGGCGTGAAAGATGAGCCAGTGCAGGGCAAAGAGGTTCCTCTGGAATGGACTGAGACATCTGGGGGACTCCTGGAATGGTGGTACGACCATGGAGTTCCTCTCGCCTTTCCTGTTGAGCGTGCCTCCTCTTGAGATGCGACGGGAACGCCGGGAATTCTTTCCCGTTGAAAGCAGGAAAAGGATCCCTTATCTCGAGCTACGAGGGGGAAACGGGGCTCCTCTGGATGTGGGCGGGACCATCGTGCTTCCTCTCTAGTGGAGACGGGTATGGTGGTGAACTTCTTGAGTTGCAGCAAGGGTGTGAAAGACCCTTTCGAAGTTCCAGAGGTTAGGTGTCATTAGTCTCCAGACACCACATAGGAAATAGGCCTCATCTCGCCAGGAAGGGAGAACTTCCTGGATTTTCTCGAGTTGCGGCAGGTGTTCTCGAGTTACGACGGGGACCTCAGGAACCCGCCCTGGTGGCCTCAGGAGTGGCCATTCCCTATGCGAGTTGCTAGGGGGCCTCTCGGGATTCCTCTCCCGTCGATACCGGGGCCAAAAACCTTTTATGGAGTCAGGGCCGGAACCGAGGATTCCTCTCAGGGGCTGACATGGATCTTTGGGTACTTCTGGAGTCTCCCCAGGGGAGTCAGGCCTCGTCTCGAGTGGGGGCATGCACGTGCACTTTCCTTCCAGGCTTTAGCAGCAATGTCAGGCTTCCCGTCGCGTGGATCAAAGGATCTGTGGTTTTCCCTCGAGGCTTTCCCACAGGGCTGTCCCACGTGCCACCGTGGTGTGAGTCGATCCTCGGCGTGAAAGATGAGCCAGTGCAGGGCAAAGAGGTTCCTCTGGAATGGACTGAGACATCTGGGGGACTCTTGGAATGGTGGTACGACCATGGAGTTCCTCTCGCCTTTCCTGTTGAGAGTGCCTCCTCTTGAGATGCGACGGGAACTCCGGGAATTCTTTCACGTTGAAAGCAGGCAAAGGTTCCCTCATCTCGAGCTACGAGGGGGAAACGGGGCTCCTCTGGATGTGGGCGGGACCATCGTGCTTCCTCTCGAGTGGAGACGGGTATGGCGGTGAACTTCTTGAGTTGCAGCAAGGGTGTGAAAGACCCTTTCGAAGTTCCAGAGGTTAGGTGTCATTAGTCTCCAGACGCCTCATCGGAAATAGGCCTCATCTCGCCTGGAAGGGAGAACTTCCTGGATTTTCTCGAGTTGCGGCAGGTGTTCTCGAGTTACGACGGGGACCTCAGGGACCCGCCCTGGTGGCCTCAGGAGTGGCCAGTCCCCATGCGAGTTGCTAGGGGGCCTCTCGGGATTCCTCTCCCGTCGATACCGGGGCCAAAAACCTTGTGTGGAGTCAGGGCCAGAACCGAGGATTCCTCTCAGGGGCTGACATGGATCTTTGGGTACTTCTGGAGTCTCGCCAGGGGACACAGGCCTCGTCTCGTGAGGGGGCATGCACGTGCACTTTCCTTCCAGGATGTAGCAGCAATGTCACGCTTCCCGTCGCGTGGATCATAGGATCTGTGGTTTTCCCTCGAGGCTTTCCCTCGAGGCTTTCCCACAGGGCTGTCCCACGTGCCACCGTGGTGTGAGTCGATCCTCGGCGTGAAAGATGAGCCAGTGCAGGGCAAAGAGCTTCCTCTGGAATGTACTGAGACATCTGGGGGACTCTTGGAATGGTGGTACCACCATGGAGTTCCTCTCGCCTTTCCTGTTGAGAGTGCCTCCTCTTGAGATGCGATGGGAACGCCGGGAATTCTTTCCCGTTGAAAGCAGGCAAAGGATCCCTCATCTCGAGCTCCGAGGGGGAAACGGGGCTCCTCTGGATGTGGGCGGGACCATCCTGCTTCCTCTCGAGTGGAGACGGGTATGGAAGTGAACTTCTTGAGTTGCAGCAAGGGTGTGAAAGACCCTTTCGAAGTTCCAGAGGTTAGGTGTCATTAGTCTCCAGACGCCTCATCGGAAATAGGATTCTTCTCGCCTGGAAGGGAGAACTTCCTGGATTATCTCGAGATGCGGCAGGTGTTCTCGAGTTACGACGGGGACCTCAGGGACCCGCCCTGGTGGCCTCAGGAGAGGCCAGTCCACATGCGAGTTGCTAGGGGGCCTCTCGGAATTCCTCTCCCGTCGATACCGGGGCCAAAAACCTTGTGTGGAGTCAGGGCCGGAAACGAGGATTCCTCTCAGGGGCTGACATGTATCTTTGGGTACTTCTGGAGTCTCCGCAGGGGAGTCAGGCCTCGTCTCGAGTGGGGGCATGCACGTGCGCTATCCTTCCAAGCTGTAGCAGCAATGTCACGCTTCTCGACCCATGGATCAAAGGATCTGTGGTTTTCCCTCCAGGCTTTCCCACAGGGCTGTCCCACGTGCCACCGTGGTGTGAGTCGATCTTCGGCGTGAAAGATGAGCCAGTGCAGGGCAAAGAGGTTCCTCTGGAATGGACTGATACATCTGGGGGACTCTTGGAATGGTGGTACGATCATGGAGTTCCTCTCGCCTTTCCTGTTGAGAGTGCCTCCTCTTGAGATGCGACGGGAACGCCTGGAATACTTTCCCGTTGAAAGCAGGGAAAGGATCCCTCATCTCGAGCTACGAGGGGGAAACGGTGCTCCTCTGGATGTGGGCGGGACCATCGTGCTTCCTCTCGAGTGGAGACGGGTATGGCGGTGAACTTCTTGAGTTGCAGCAAGGGTGTGAAAGACCCTTTCGAAGTTCCAGAGGTTAGGTGTCATTAGTCTCCAGAAGCCTCATCGGAAATAGGCCTCATCTCGCCTGGAAGGGAGAACTTCCTGGATTTTCTCGAGTTGCAGCAGGTGTTCTCGAGTTACGACGTGGACCTCAGGGACCCTCCCTGGTGGCCTCAGGAAAGGCCAGTCCCCATGCGAGTTGCTAGGGGGCCTCTCGGGATTCCTCTCCCGTCGATACCGGTGCCAAATACCTTGTATGGAGTCAGGGCCGGAACCGAGGATTCCTCTCAGGGGCTGACATGGATCTTTGGGTACTTCTGGAGTCTCCCCAGGGGAGTCAGGCCTCGTCTCGAGTGGGGGCATGCACGTGTGCTTTCCTTCCAGGCTGTAGCAGCAATGTCACGCTTCCCGTTGCGTGGATCAAAGGATCTGTGATTTTCCCTCGAGGCTTTCCTTCGAGGCTTTCCCACAGGGCTGTCCCACGTGCCTCCGTGGTGTGAGTCGATCCTCTGCGTGAAAGATGAGCCAGTGCAGGGCAAAGAGCTTCCTCTGGAATGGACTGAGACATCTGGGGGACTCTTGGAATGGTGGTACGACCATGGAGTTCCTCTCGCCTTTCCTGTTGAGAGTGCCTCCTCTTGAGATGCGACGGGAACGCCGGGAATTCTTTCCCGTTGAAAGCAGGCAAAGGATCCCTCATCTCGAGCTACGAGGGGGAAACGGGGCTCCTCTGGATGTGGGCGGGACCATCCTGCTTCCTCTCTAGTGGAGACGGGTATGGAAGTGAACTTCTTGAGTGGCAGCAAGGGTGTGAAAGACCCTTTCGAAGTTCCAGAGGTTAGGTGTCATTAGTCTCCAGACGCCTCATCGGAAATAGGCCTCATCTCGCCTGGAAGGGAGAACTTCCTGGATTTTCTCGAGATGCGGCAGGTGTTCTCGAGTTACGACGGGGACCTCAGGGACCCGCCCTGGTGGCCTCAGGAGAGGCCAGTCCACATGCGAGTTGCTAGGGGGCCTCGCGGGATTCCTCTCCCGTCGATACCGGGGCCAAAAACCTTGTGTGGAGTCAGGGCCGGAAACGAGGATTCCTCTCAGGGGCTGACATGGATCTTTGGGTACTTCTGGAGTCTCCGCAGGGGAGTCAGGCCTCGTCTCGAGTGGGGGCATGCACGTGCGTTTTCTTTCCAGGCTGTAGCAGCAATGTCACGCTTCCCTTCGCGTGGATCAAAGGATCTGTGGTTTTCCCTCGAGGCTTTCCCACAGGGCTGTCCCACGTGCCACCGTGGTGTGAGTCGATCCTCGGCGTGAAAGATGAGCCAGTGCAGGGCAAAGAGGTTCCTCTGGAATGGACTGAGACATCTGGGGGACTCTTGGAATGGTGGTACGACCATGGAGTTCCTCTCGCCTTTCCTGTTTAGAGTGCCTCCTCTTGACATGGGACGGGAACTCCGGGAATTCTTTCCCGTTGAAAGCAGGCAAAGGATCCCTCATCTCGAGCTACGAGGGGGAAACGGGGCTCCTCTGGATGTGGGCGGGACCATCGTGCTTCCTATCGAGTGGAGACGGGCATGGCAGTGAACTTCTTGAGTTGCAGCAAGGGTGTGAAAGACCCTTTCGAAGTTCCAGAGGTTAGGTGACATTAGTCTCCAGACGCCTCATCAGAAATAGGCCTCATCTCGCCTGGAAGGGAGAACTTCCTGGATTTTCTCGAGTTGCGGCAGGTGTTCTCGAGTTACGACGGGGACCTCAGGGACCCGCCCTGGTGGCCTCAGGAGTGGCCACTCACCATGCGAGTTGCTAGGGGGCCTCTCGGGATTCCTCTCCCGTCGATACCGGGGCCAAAAACCTTGTGTGGAGTCAGGGCCAGAACCGAGGATTCCTCTCAGGGGCTGATATGGATCTTTGGGTACTTCTGGAGTCTCGCCAGGGGAGACAGGCCTCGTCTCGTAGGGGGCATGCACGTGCACTTTCCTTCCAGGCTGTAGCAGCAATGTCACGCTTCCCGTCGCGTGGATCAAAGGATCTGTGGTTTTCCCTCGAGGCTTTCCCTCGAGGCTTTCCCACAGGGCTGTCCCACGTGCCACCGTGGTGTGAGTCGATCCTCGGCGTGAAAGATGAGCCAGTGCAGGGCAAAGAGGTTCCTCTGGAATGGACTGAGACATCTGGGGGACTCTTGGAATGGTGGTACGACCATGGAGTTCCTCTCGCCTTTCCTGTTGAGAGTGCCTCCTCTTGAGATGCGACGGGAACGCCGGGAATTTTTTCCCGTTGAAAGCAGGAAAAGGATCCCTCATCTCGAGCTACGAGGGGGAAACGGGGCTCCTCTGGATGTGGGCGGGACCATCGTGCTTCCTCTCGAGTGGAGACGGGTATGGCGGTGAACTTCTTGAGTTGCAGCAAGGGTGTGAAAGACCCTTTCGAAGTTCCAGAGGTTAGGTGTCATTAGTCTCCAGACGCCTCATCAGAAATAGGCCTCATCTCGCCTGGAAGGGAGAACTTCCTGGATTTTCTCGAGTTGGGGCAGGTGTTCTCTAGTTACGACGGGGACCTCAGGGACCCGCCCTGGTGGCCTAAGTAGAGGCCAGTCCCGATGCGAGTTGCTAGGGGGCCTCTCGGGATTCCTCTCCCGTCGATACCGGGGCCAAAAACCTTGTGTGGAGTCAGGGCCGGAACCGAGGATTCCTCTCAGGGGCTGACATGGATCTTTGGGTACTTCTGGAGTCTCCCCAGGGGAGTCAGGCCTCGTCTCGAGTGGGGGCATGCACGTGCGCTTTCCTTCCAGGCTGTAGCAGCAATGTCACGCTTCCCTTCGCGTGGATCAAAGGATCTGTGGTTTTCCCTCGAGGCTTTCCCTCGAGGCTTTCCCTCAGGGCTGTCCCACGTGCCACCGTGGTGTGAGTCGATCCTCGGCATGAAAGATGAGACAGTGCAGGGCAAAGAGTTTCCTCTGGAATGGACTGAGACATCTGGGGGACTCTTGGAATGGTGGTACGACCATGGAGTTCCTCTTGCCTTTCCTGTTGAGAGTGCCTCCTCTTGAGATGCGACGGGAATGACGGGAATACTTTCCCGTTGAAAGCAGGGAAAGGATCCCTCATCTCGAGCTACGAGGGGGAAACGGGCCTCCTCTGGATGTGGGCGGGACCATCGTGCTTCCTCTCGAGTGGAGACGGGTATGGCGGTGAACTTCTTGAGTTGCAGCAAGGGTGTGAAAGACCCTTTCGAAGTTCCAGAGGTTAGGTGTCATTAGTCTCCAGACGCCTCATCGGAAATAGGCCTAATCTCGCCTGGAAGGGAGAACTTCCTGGATTTTCTCGAGTTGCGGCAGGTGTTCTCGAGTTACGACGGGGACCTCAGGGACCCGCCCTGGTGGCCTCAGGAAAGGCCAGTCCCCATGCGAGTTGCTAGGGTGCCTCTCGGGATTCCTCTCCCGTCGATACCGGGGCCAAAAACCTTGTGTGGAGTCAGGGCCGGAACCGAGGATTCCTCTCAGGGGCTGACATGGATCTTTGGGTACTTCTGGAGTCTCCCCAGGGGAGTCAGGCCTCGTCTCGAGTGGGGGCATGCACGTGCGCTTTCCTTCCAGGCTGTAGCAGCAATGTCACGCTTCCCGAAGCGTGGATCATAGGATCTGTGGTTTTCCCTCGAGGCTTTCCCTCGAGGCTTTCCCACAGGGCTGTCCCACGTGCCACCGTGGTGTGAGTGGATCCTCGGCGTGAAAGATGAGCCAGTGCAGGGCAAAGAGGTTCCTCTGGAATGGACTGAGACATCTGGGGGACTCTTGGAATGGTGGTACGACCATGGAGTTCCTCTCGCCTTTCCTGTTGAGAGTGCCTCCTCTTGAGATGCGACGGGAACGCCGGGAATTCTTTCCCGTTGAAAGCAGGCAAAGGATCCCTCATCTCGAGCTACGAGGGGGAAACGGGGCTCCTCTGGATGTGGGCGGGACCATCGTGCTTCCTCTCGAGTGGAGACGGGTATGGCGGTGAACTTCTTGAGTTGCAGCAAGGGTGTGAAAGACCCTTTCGAAGTTCCAGAGGTTAGGTGTCATTAGTCTCCAGACGCCTCATCGGAAATAGGCCTCATCTCGCCTGGAAGGGAGAACTTCCTGGATTTTCTCGAGATGCGGCAGGTGTTCTCGAGTTACGACGGGGACCTCAGGGACCCGCCCTAGTGGCCTCAGGAGAGGCCAGTCCACATGCGAGTTGCTAGGGGGCCTCTCGGGATTCCTCTCCCGTCGATACCGGGGCCAAAAACCTTGTGTGGAGTCAGGGCCGGAAACGAGGATTCCTCTCAGGGGCTGACATGGATCTTTGGGTACTTCTGGAGTCTCCGCAGGGGAGTCAGGCCTCGTCTCGAGTGGGGGCATGCACGTGCGTTTTCTTTCCATGCTGTAGCAGCAATGTCACGCTTCCCGTCGCGTGGATCAAAGGATCTGTGGTTTTCCCTCGAGGCTTTCCCACAGGGCTGTCCCACGTGCCACCGTGGTGTGAGTCGATCCTCGGCGTGAAAGATGAGCCAGTGCAGGGCAAAGAGGTTCCTCTGGAATGGACTGAGACATCTGGGGGACTCTTGGAATGGTGGTACGACCATGGAGTTCCTCTCGCCTTTCCTGTTGAGAGTGCCTCCTCTTGAGATGCGACGGGAACTCCGGGAATTCTTTCCCGTTGAAAGCAGGCAAAGGATCCCTCATCTCGAGCTACGAGGGGGAAACGGGGCTCCTCTGGATGTGGGCGGGACCATCGTGCTTCCTCTCGAGTGGAGACGGGTATGGCGGTGAACTTCTTGAGTTGCAGCAAGGGTGTGAAAGACCCTTTCGAAGTTCCAGAGGTTAGGTGTCATTAGTCTCCAGACGCCTCATCGGAAATAGGCCTAATCTCGCCTGGAAGGGAGAACTTCCTGGATTTTCTCGAGTTGCGGCAGGTGTTCTCGAGTTACGACGGGGACCTCAGGGACCCGCCCTGGTGGCCTCAGGAAAGGCCAGTCCCCATGCGAGTTGCTAGGGTGCCTCTCGGGATTCCTCTCCCGTCGATACCGGGGCCAAAAACCTTGTGTGGAGTCAGGGCCGGAACCGAGGATTCCTCTCAGGGGCTGACATGGATCTTTGGGTACTTCTCGAGTCTCCCCAGAGGAGTCAGGCCTCGTCTCGAGTGGGGGCATGCACGTGCGCTTTCCTTCCAGGCTGTAGCAGCAATGTCACGCTTCCCGAAGCGTGGATCATAGGATCTGTGGTTTTCCCTCGAGGCTTTCCCTCGAGGCTTTCCCACAGGACTGTCCCACGTGCCACCGTGGTGTGAGTGGATCCTCGGCGTGAAAGATGAGCCAGTGCAGGGCAAAGAGGTTCCTCTGGAATGGACTGAGACATCTGGGGGACTCTTGGAATGGTGGTACGACCATGGAGTTCCTCTCGCCTTTCCTGTTGAGAGTGCCTCCTCTTGAGATGCGACGGGAACGCCAGGAATTCTTTCCCGTTGAAAGCAGGCAAAGGATCCCTCATCTCGAGCTACGAGGGGGAAACGGGGCTCCTCTGGATGTGGGCGGGACCATCGTGCTTCCTCTCGAGTGGAGACGGGTATGGCGGTGAACTTCTTGAGTTGCAGCAAG
Source organism: Capricornis sumatraensis (assembly GCF_032405125.1). Lineage (NCBI taxonomy): Eukaryota > Metazoa > Chordata > Mammalia > Artiodactyla > Bovidae > Capricornis > Capricornis sumatraensis. The sequence goes on from NW_027184613.1 coordinate 6,006,081, forward strand.
GGTGTGAAAGACCCTTTCGAAGTTCCAGAGGTTAGGTGTCATTAGTCTCCAGACGCCTCATCGGAAATAGGCCTCATCTCGCCTGGAAGGGAGAACTTCCTGGATTTTCTCGAGATGCGGCAGGTGTTCTCGAGTTACGACGGGGACCTCAGGGACCCGCCCTGGTGGCCTCAGGAGAGGCCAGTCCACATGCGAGTTGCTAGGGGGCCTCTCGGGATTCCTCTCCCGTCGATACCGGGGCCAAAAACCTTGTGTGGAGTCAGGGCCGGAAACGAGGATTCCTCTCAGGGGCTGACATGGATCTTTGGGTACTTCTGGAGTCTCCGCAGGGGAGTCAGGCCTCGTCTCGAGTGGGGGCATGCACGTGCGTTTTCTTTCCATGCTGTAGCAGCAATGTCACGCTTCCCGTCGCGTGGATCAAAGGATCTGTGGTTTTCCCTCGAGGCTTTCCCACAGGGCTGTCCCACGTGCCACCGTGGTGTGAGTCGATCCTCGGCGTGAAAGATGAGCCAGTGCAGGGCAAAGAGGTTCCTCTGGAATGGACTGAGACATCTGGGGGACTCTTGGAATGGTGGTACGACCATGGAGTTCCTCTCGCCTTTCCTGTTGAGAGTGCCTCCTCTTGAGATGCGACGGGAACTCCGGGAATTCTTTCCCGTTGAAAGCAGGCAAAGGATCCCTCATCTCGAGCTACGAGGGGGAAACGGGGCTCCTCTGGATGTGGGCGGGACCATCGTGCTTCCTCTCGAGTGGAGACGGGTATGGCGGTGAACTTCTTGAGTTGCAGCAAGGGTGTGAAAGACCCTTTCGAAGTTCCAGAGGTTAGGTGTCATTAGTCTCCAGACGCCTCATCGGAAATAGGCCTCATCTCGCCTGGAAGGGAGAACTTCCTGGATTTTCTCGAGTTGCAGCAGGTGTTCTCGAGTTACGACGTGGACCTCAGGGACCCGCCCTGGTGGCCTCAGGAAAGGCCAGTCCCCATGCGAGTTGCTAGGGTGCCTCTCGGGATTCCTCTCCCGTCGATACCGGTGCCAAATACCTTGTATGGAGTCAGGGCCGGAACCGAGGATTCCTCTCAGGGGCTGACATGGATCTTTGGGTACTTCTGGAGTCTCCCCAGGGGAGTCAGGCCTCGTCTCGAGTGGGGGCATGCACGTGTGCTTTCCTTCCAGGCTGTAGCAGCAATGTCACGCTTCCCGTTGCGTGGATCAAAGGATCTGGGATTTTCCCTCGAGGCTTTCCCACAGGGCTGTCCCACGTGCCTCCGTGGTGTGAGTCGATCCTCTGCGTGAAAGATGAGCCAGTGCAGGGCAAAGAGCTTCCTCTGGAATGGACTGAGATATCTGGGGGACTCTTGGAATGGTGGTACGACCATGGAGTTCCTCTCGCCTTTCCTGTTGAGAGTGCCTCCTCTTGAGATGCGACGGGAACGCCGGGAATTCTTTCCCGTTGAAAGCAGGCAAAGGATCCCTCATCTCGAGCTACGAGGGGGAAACGGGGCTCCTCTGGATGTGGGCGGGACCATCCTGCTTCCTCTGTAGTGGAGACGGGTATGGAAGTGAACTTCTTGAGTTGCAGCAAGGGTGTGAAAGACCCTTTCGAAGTTCCAGAGGTTAGGTGTCATTAGTCTCCAGACGCCTCATCGGAAATAGGCCTCATCTCGCCTGGAAGGGAGAACTTCCTGGATTTTCTCGAGATGCGGCAGGTGTTCTCGAGTTACGACGGGGACCTCAGGGACCCGCCCTGGTGGCCTCAGGAGAGGCCAGTCCACATGCGAGTTTCTAGGGGGCCTCGCGGGATTCCTCTCCCGTCGATACCGGGGCCAAAAACCTTGTGTGGAGTCAGGGCCGGAACCGAGGATTCCTCTCAGGGGCTGACATGGATCTTTGGGTACTTCTGGAGTCTCCGCAGGGGAGTCAGGCCTCGTCTCGAATGGGGGCATGCACGTGCGTTTTCTTTCCAGGCTGTAGCAGCAATGTCACGCTTCCCTTCGCGTGGATCAAAGGATCTGTGGTTTTCCCTCGAGGCTTTCCCACAGGGCTGTCCCACGTGCCACCGTGGTGTGAGTCGATCCTCGGCGTGAAAGATGAGCCAGTGCAGGGCAAAGAGGTTCCTCTGGAATGGACTGAGACATCTGGGGGACTCTTGGAATGGTGGTACGACCATGGAGTTCCTCTCGCCTTTCCTGTTGAGAGTGCCTCCTCTTGAGATGCGACGGGAACTCCGGGAATTCTTTCCCGTTGAAAGCAGGCAAAGGATCCCTCATCTCGAGCTACGAGGGGGAAACGGGGCTCCTCTGGATGTGGGCGGGACCATCGTGCTTCCTCTCGAGTGGAGACGGGTATGGCAGTGAACTTCTTGAGTTGCAGCAAGGGTGTGAAAGACCCTTTCGAAGTTCCAGAGGTTAGGTGTCATTAGTCTCCAGACGCCTCATCGGAAATAGGCCTCATCTCGCCTGGAAGGGAGAACTTCCTGGATTTTCTCGAGTTGCAGCAGGTGTTCTCGAGTTACGACGGGGACCTCAGGGACCCGCCCTGGTGGCCTCAGGAGTGGCCACTCACCATGCGAGTTGCTAGGGGGCCTCTCGGGATTCCTCTCCCGTCGATACCGGGGCCAAAAACCTTGTGTGGAGTCAGGGCCAGAACCGAGGATTCCTCTCAGGGGCTGATATGGATCTTTGGGTACTTCTGGAGTCTCGCCAGGGGAGACAGGCCTCGTCTCGTGAGGGGGCATGCACGTGCACTTTCCTTCCAGGCTGTAGCAGCAATGTCACGCTTCCCGTCGCGTGGATCAAAGGATCTGTGGTTTTCCCTCGAGGCTTTCCCTCGAGGCTTTCCCACAGGGCTGTCCCACGTGCCACCGTGGTGTGAGTCGATCCTCGGCGTGAAAGATGAGCCAGTGCAGGGCAAAGAGTTTCCTCTGGAATGGACTGAGACATCTGGGGGACTCTTGGAATGGTGGTACGACCATGGAGTTCCTCTCGCCTTTCCTGTTGAGAGTGCCTCCTCTTGAGATGCGACGGGAACGCCGGGAATTTTTTCCCGTTGAAAGCAGGAAAAGGATCCCTCATCTCGAGCTACGAGGGGGAAACGGGGCTCCTCTGGATGTGGGCGGGACCATCGTGCTTCCTCTCGAGTGGAGACGGGTATGGCGGTGAACTTCTTGAGTTGCAGCAAGGGTGTGAAAGACCCTTTCGAAGTTCCAGAGGTTAGGTGTCATTAGTCTCCAGACGCCTCATCAGAAATAGGCCTCATCTCGCCTGGAAGGGAGAACGTCCTGGATTTTCTCGAGTTGGGGCAGGTGTTCTCTAGTTACGACGGGGACCTCAGGGACCCGCCCTGGTGGCCTCAGTAGAGGCCAGTCCCCATGCGAGTTGCTAGGGGGCCTCTCGGAATTCCTCTCCCGTCGATACCGGGGCCAAAAACCTTGTGTGGAGTCAGGGCCGGAACCGAGGATTCCTCTCAGGGGCTGACATGGATCTTTGGGTACTTCTGGAGTCTCCCCAGGGGAGTCAGGCCTCGTCTCGAGTGGGGGCATGCACGTGCGCTTTCCTTCCAGGCTGTAGCAGCAATGTCACGCTTCCCTTCGCGTGGATCAAAGGATCTGTGGTTTTCCCTCGAGGCTTTCCCTCGAGGCTTTCCCTCAGGGCTGTCCCACGTGCCACCGTGGTGTGAGTCGATCCTCGGCATGAAAGATGAGCCAGTGCAGGGCAAAGAGTTTCCTCTGGAATGGACTGAGACATCTGGGGGACTCTTGGAATGGTGGTACGACCATGGAGTTCCTCTTGCCTTTCCTGTTGAGAGTGCCTCCTCTTGAGATGCGACGGGAATGACGGGAATACTTTCCCGTTGAAAGCAGGGAAAGGATCCCTCATCTCGAGCTACGAGGGTGAAACGGGCCTCCTCTGGATGTGGGCGGGACCATCGTGCTTCCTCTCGAGTGGAGACGGGTATGGCGGTGAACTTCTTGAGTTGCAGCAAGGGTGTGAAAGACCCTTTCGAAGTTCCAGAGGTTAGGTGTCATTAGTCTCCAGACGCCTCATCGGAAATAGGCCTCATCTCGCCTGGAAGGGAGAACTTCCTGGATTTTCTCGAGTTGCGGCAGGTGTTCTCGAGTTACGACGGGGACCTCAGGGACCCGCCCTTTTGGCCTCAGGAAAGGCCAGTCCCCATGCGAGTTGCTAGGGGGCCTCTCGGGATTCCTCTCCCGTCGATACCGGGGCCAAAAACCTTGTGTGGAGTCAAGGCCGGAACCGAGGATTCCTCTCAGGGGCTGACATGGATCTTTGGGTACTTCTGGAGTCTCCCCAGGGGAGTCAGGCCTCGTCTCGAGTGGGGGCATGCACGTGCGCTTTCCTTCCAGGCTGTAACAGCAATGTCACGCTTCCCGAAGCGTGGATCATAGGATCTGTGGTTTTCCCTCGAGGCTTTCCCTCGAGGCTTTCCCACAGGGCTGTCCCACGTGCCACCGTGGTGTGAGTGGATCCTCGGCGTGAAAGATGAGCTAGTGCAGGGCAAAGAGGTTCCTCTGGAATGGACTGAGACATCTGGGGGACTCCTGGAATGGTGGTACGACCATGGAGTTCCTCTCGCCTTTCCTGTTGAGAGTGCCTCCTCTTGAGATGCGACGGGAACGCCGGGAATTCTTTCCCGTTGAAAGCAGGGAAAGGATCCCTCATCTCGAGCTACGAGGGGGAAACGGGGCTCCTCTGGATGTGGGCGGGACCATCGTGCTTCCTCTCGAGTGGAGACGGGTATGGCGGTGAACTTCTTGAGTTGCAGCAAGGGTGTGAAAGACCCTTTCGAAGTTCCAGAGGTTAGGTGTCATTAGTCTCCAGACGCCTCATCGGAAATAGGCCTCATCTCGCCTGGAAGGGAGAACTTCCTGGATTTTCTCGAGATGCGGCAGGTGTTCTCGAGTTAAGACGGTGACCTCAGGGACCCGCCCTGGTGGCCTCAGGAGAGGCCAGTCCACATGCGAGTTGCTAGGGGGCCTCTCGGGATTCCTCTCCCGTCGATACCGGGGCCAAAAACCTTGTGTGGAGTCAGGGCCGGAAACGAGGATTCCTCTCAGGGGCTGACATGGATCTTTGGGTACTTCTGGAGTCTCCGCAGGGGAGTCAGGCCTCGTCTCGAGTGGGGGCATGCACGTGCGTTTTCTTTCCATGCTGTAGCAGCAATGTCACGCTTCCCGTCGCGTGGATCAAAGGATCTGTGGTTTTCCCTCGAGGCTTTCCCACAGGGCTGTCCCACGTGCCACCGTGGTGTGAGTCGATCCTCGGCGTGAAAGATGAGCCAGTGCAGGGCAAAGAGGTTCCTCTGGAATGGACTGAGACATCTGGGGGACTCTTGGAATGGTGGTACGACCATGGAGTTCCTCTCGCCTTTCCTGTTGAGAGTGCCTCCTCTTGAGATGCGACGGGAACTCCGGGAATTCTTTCCCGTTGAAAGCAGGCAAAGGATCCCTCATCTCGAGCTACGAGGGGGAAACGGGGCTCCTCTGGATGTGGGCGGGACCATCGTGCTTCCTCTCGAGTGGAGACGGGTATGGCGGTGAACTTCTTGAGTTGCAGCAAGGGTGTGAAAGACCCTTTCGAAGTTCCAGAGGTTAGGTGTCATTAGTCTCCAGACGCCTCATCGGAAATAGGCCTCATCTCGCCTGGAAGGGAGAACTTCCTGGATTTTCTCGAGTTGCGGCAGGTGTTCTCGAGTTACGACGGGGACCTCAGGGACCCGCCCTGGTGGCCTCAGGAGTGGCCAGTCACCATGCGAGTTGCTAGGGGGCCTCTCGGGATTCCTCTCCCGTCGATACCGGGGCCAAAAACCTTGTGTGGAGTCAGGGCCAGAACCGAGGATTCCTCTCAGGGGCTGATATGGATCTTTGGGTACTTCTGGAGTCTCGCCAGGGGAGACAGGCCTCGTCTCGTGAGGGGGCATGCACGTGCACTTTCCTTCCAGGCTGTAGCAGCAATGTCACGCTTCCCGTCGCGTGGATCATAGGATCTGTGGTTTTCCCTCGAGGCTTTCCCTCGAGGCTTTCCCACAGGGCTGTCCCACGTGCCACCGTGGTGTGAGTCGATCCTCGGCGTGAAAGATGAGCCAGTGCAGGGCAAAGAGCTTCCTCTGGAATGTACTGAGACATCTGGGGGACTCTTGGAATGGTGGTACCACCATGGAGTTCCTCTCGCCTTTCCTGTTGAGAGTGCCTCCTCTTGAGATGCGATGGGAACGCCGGGAATTCTTTCCCGTTGAAAGCAGGCAAAGGATCCCTCATCTCGAGCTACGAGGGGGAAACGGGGCTCCTCTGGATGTGGGCGGGAACATCCTGCTTCCTCTCGAGTGGAGACGGGTATGGAAGTGAACTTCTTGAGTTGCAGCAAGGGTGTGAAAGATCCTTTCGAAATTCCAGAGGTTAGGTGTCATTAGTCTCCAGACGCCTCATCGGAAATAGGATTCTTCTCGCCTGGAAGGGAGAACTTCCTGGATTTTCTCGAGATGCGGCAGGTGTTCTCGAGTTACGACGGGGACCTCAGGGACCCGCCCTGGTGGCCTCAGGAGAGGCCAGTCCACATGCGAGTTGCTAGGGGGCCTCTCGGGATTCCTCTCCCGTCGATACCGGGGCCAAAAACCTTGTGTGGAGTCAGGGCCGGAAACGAGGATTCCTCTCAGGGGCTGACATGGATCTTTGGGTACTTCTGGAGTCTCCGCAGGGGAGTCAGGCCTCGTCTCGAGTGGGGGCATGCACGTGCGCTATCCTTCCAAGCTGTACCAGCAATGTCACGCTTCTCGACCCATGGATCAAAGGATCTGTGGTTTTCCCTCCAGGCTTTCCCACAGGGCTGTCCCACGTGCCACCGTGGTGTGAGTCGATCTTCGGCGTGAAAGATGAGCCAGTGCAGGGCAAAGAGGTTCCTCTGGAATGGACTGAGACATCTGGGGGACTCTTGGAATGGTGGTAAGATCATGGAGTTCCTCTCGCCTTTCCTGTTGAGAGTGCCTCCTCTTGAGATGCGACGGGAACGCCTGGAATTCTTTCCCGTTGAAAGCAGGGAAAGGATCCCTCATCTCGAGCTACGAGGGGGAAACGGGGCTCCTCTGGATGTGGGCGGGACCATCGTGCTTCCTCTCGAGTGGAGACGGGTATGGCGGTGAACTTCTTGTGTTGCAGCAAGGGTGTGAAAGACCCTTTCGAAGTTCCAGAGGTTAGGTGTCATTAGTCTCCAGAAGCCTCATCGGAAATAGGCCTCATCTCGCCTGGAAGGGAGAACTTCCTGGATTTTCTCGAGTTGCAGCAGGTGTTCTCGAGTTACGACGTGGACCTCAGGGACCCTCCCTGGTGGCCTCAGGAATGGCCAGTCCCCATGCGAGTTGCTAGGGGGCCTCTCGGGATTCCTCTCCCGTCGAAACCGGTGCCAAATACCTTGTGTGGAGTCAGGGCCGGAACCGAGGATTCCTCTCAGGGGCTGACATGGATCTTTGGGTACTTCTGGAGTCTCCCCAGGGGAGTCAGGCCTCGTCTCGAGTGGGGGCATGCACGTGTGCTTTCCTTCCAGGCTGTAGCAGCAATGTCACGCTTCCCGTCGCGTGGATCAAAGGATCTGTGATTTTCCCTCGAGGCTTTCCCTCGAGGCTTTCCCACAGGGCTGTCCCACGTGCCTCCGTTCTGTGAGTCGATCCTCTGCGTGAAAGATGAGCCAGTGCAGGGCAAAGAGCTTCCTCTGGAATGGACTGAGACATCTGGGGGACTCTTGGAATGGTGGTACGACCATGGAGTTCCTCTCGCCTTTCCTGTTGAGAGTGCCTCCTCTTGAGATGCGACGGGAACGCCGGGAATTCTTTCCCGTTGAAAGCAGGCAAAGGATCCCTCATCTCGAGCTACGAGGGGGAAACGGGGCTCCTCTGGATGTGGGCGGGACCATCGTGCTTCCTCTCGAGTGGAGACGGGTATGGCGGTGAACTTCTTGAGTTGCAGCAAGGGTGTGAAAGACCCTTTCGAAGTTCCAGAGGTTAGGTGTCATTAGTCTCCAGACGCCTCATCGGAAATAGGCCTCATCTCGCCTGGAAGGGAGAACTTCCTGGATTTTCTCGAGATGCGGCAGGTGTTCTCGAGTTACGACGGGGACCTCAGGGACCCGCCCTGGTGGCCTCAGGAGAGGCCAGTCCACATGCGAGTTGCTAGGGGGCCTCTCGGGATTCCTCTCCCGTCGATACCGGGGCCAAAAACCTTGTGTGGAGTCAGGGCCGGAAACGAGGATTCCTCTCAGGGGCTGACATGGATCTTTGGGTACTTCTGGAGTCTCGCCAGGGGAGACAGGCCTCGTCTCGTGAGGGGGCATGCACGTGCACTTAACTTCCAGGCTGTAGCAGCAATGTCACGCTTCCCGTCGCGTAGATCATAGGATCTGTGGTTTTCACTCGAGGCTTTCCCTCGAGGCTTTCCCACAGGGCTGTCCCACGTGCCACCGTGGTGTGAGTCGATCCTCGGCGTGAAAGATGAGCCAATGCAGGGCAAAGAGCTTCCTCTGGAATGTACTGAGACATCTGGGGGACTCTTGGAATGGTGGTACCACCATGGAGTTCCTCTCGCCTTTCCTGTTGAGAGTGCCTCCTCTTGAGATGCGATGGGAACGCCGGGAATTCTTTCCCGTTGAAAGCAGGCAAAGGATCCCTCATCTCGAGCTACGAGGTGGAAACGGGGCTCCTCTGGATGTGGGCGGGACCATCCTGCTTCCTCTCGAGTGGAGACGGGTATGGAAGTGAACTTCTTGAGTTGCAGCAAGGGTGTGAAAGACCCTTTCGAAGTTCCAGAGGTTAGGTGTCATTAGTCTCCAGACGCCTCATCGGAAAAAGGATTCTTCTCACCTGGAAGGGAGAACTTCCTGGATTTTCTCGAGATGCGGCAGGTGTTCTCGAGTTACGACGGGGACCTCAGGGACCCGCCCTGGTGGCCTCAGGAGAGGCCAGTCCACATGCGTGTTGCTAGGGGGCCTCTCGGAATTCCTCTCCCGTCGATACCGGGGCCAAAAACATTGTGTGGAGTCAGGGCCGGAAACGAGGATTCCTCTCAGGGGCTGACATGGATCTTTGGGTACTTCTGGAGTCTCCGCAGGGGAGTCAGGCCTCGTCTCGAGTGGGGGCATGCACGTGCGCTATCCTTCCAAGCTGTAGCAGCAATGTCAAGCTTCTCGACCCATGGATCAAAGGATCTGTGGTTTTCCCTCCAGGCTTTCCCACAGGGCTGTCCCACGTGCCACCGTGGTGTGAGTCGATCTTCGGCGTGAAAGATGAGCCAGTGCAGGGCAAAGAGGTTCCTCTGGAATGGACTGATACATCTGGGGGACTCTTGGAATGGTGGTACGATCATGGAGTTCCTCTCGCCTTTCCTGTTGAGAGTGCCTCCTCTTGAGATGCGACGGGAACGCCTGGAATTCTTTCCCGTTGAAAGCAGGGAAAGGATCCCTCATCTCGAGCTACGAGGGGGAAACGGGGCTCCTCTGGATGTGGGCGGGACCATCGTGCTTCCTCTCGAGTGGAGACGGGTATGGCGGTGAACTTCTTGAGTTGCAGCAAGGGTGTGAAAGACCCTTTCGAAGTTCCAGAGGTTAGGTGTCATTAGTCTCCAGAAGCCTCATCGGAAATAGGCCTCATCTCGCCTGGAAGGGAGAACTTCCTGGATTTTCTCGAGTTGCAGCAGGTGTTCTCGAGTTACGACGTGGACCTCAGGGACCCTCCCTGGTGGCCTCAGGAAAGGCCAGTCCCCATGCGAGTTGCTAGGGGGCCTCTCGGGATTCCTCTCCCGTCGATACCTGTGCCAAATACCTTGTGTGTAGTCAGGGCCGGAACCTAGGATTCCTCTCAGGGGCTGACATGGATCTTTGGGTACTTCTGGAGTCTCCCCAGGGGAGTCAGGCCTCGTCTCGAGTGGGGGCATGCACGTGTGCTTTCCTTCCAGGCTGTAGCAGCAATGTCACGCTTCCCGTCGCGTGGATCAAAGGATCTGTGATTTTCCCTCGAGGCTTTCCCTCGAGGCTTTCCCACAGGGCTGTCCCACGTGCCTCCGTGGTGTGAGTCGATCCTCTGCGTGAAAGATGAGCCAGTGCAGGGCAAAGAGCTTCCTCTGGAATGGACTGAGACATCTGGGGGACTCTTGGAATGGTGGTACGACCATGGAGTTCCTCTCGCCTTTCCTGTTGAGAGTGCCTCCTCTTGAGATGCGACGGGAACGCCGGGAATTTTTTCCCGTTGAAAGCAGGAAAAGGATCCCTCATCTCGAGCTACGACGGGGAAACGGGGCTCCTCTGGATGTGGGCGGGACCATCGTGCTTCCTCTCGAGTGGAGACGGGTATGGCGGTGAACTTCTTGAGTTGCAGCAAGGGTGTGAAAGACCCTTTCGAAGTTCCAGAGGTTAGGTGTCATTAGTCTCCAGACGCCTCATCAGAAATAGGCCTCATCTCGCCTGGAAGGGAGAACTTCCTGGATTTTCTCGAGTTGGGGCAGGTGTTCTCTAGTTACGACGGGGACCTCAGGGACCCGCCCTGGTGGCCTAAGTAGAGGCCAGTCCCGATGCGAGTTGCTAGGGGGCCTCTCGGGATTCCTCTCCCGTCGATACCGGGGCCAAAAACCTTGTGTGGAGTCAGGGCCGGAACCGAGGATTCCTCTCAGGGGCTGACATGGATCTTTGGGTACTTCTGGAGTCTCCCCAGGGGAGTCAGGCCTCGTCTCGAGTGGGGGCATGCACGTGCGCTTTCCTTCCAGGCTGTAGCAGCAATGTCACGCTTCCCTTCGCGTGGATCAAAGGATCTGTGGTTTTCCCTCGAGGCTTTCCCTCGAGGCTTTCCCTCAGGGCTGTCCCACGTGCCACCGTGGTGTGAGTCGATCCTCGGCATGAAAGATGAGACAGTGCAGGGCAAAGAGTTTCCTCTGGAATGGACTGAGACATCTGGGGGACTCTTGGAATGGTGGTACGACCATGGAGTTCCTCTTGCCTTTCCTGTTGAGAGTGCCTCCTCTTGAGATGCGACGGGAATGACGGGAATACTTTCCCGTTGAAAGCAGGGAAAGGATCCCTCATCTCGAGCTACGAGGGGGAAACGGGCCTCCTCTGGATGTGGGCGGGACCATCGTGCTTCCTCTCGAGTGGAGACGGGTATGGCGGTGAACTTCTTGAGTTGCAGCAAGGGTGTGAAAGACCCTTTCGAAGTTCCAGAGGTTAGGTGTCATTAGTCTCCAGACGCCTCATCGGAAATAGGCCTAATCTCGCCTGGAAGGGAGAACTTCCTGGATTTTCTCGAGTTGCGGCAGGTGTTCTCGAGTTACGACGGGGACCTCAGGGACCCGCCCTGGTGGCCTCAGGAAAGGCCAGTCCCCATGCGAGTTGCTAGGGTGCCTCTCGGGATTCCTCTCCCGTCGATACCGGGGCCAAAAACCTTGTGTGGAGTCAGGGCCGGAACCGAGGATTCCTCTCAGGGGCTGACATGGATCTTTGGGTACTTCTGGAGTCTCCCCAGGGGAGTCAGGCCTCGTCTCGAGTGGGGGCATGCACGTGCGCTTTCCTTCCAGGCTGTAGCAGCAATGTCACGCTTCCCGAAGCGTGGATCATAGGATCTGTGGTTTTCCCTCGAGGCTTTCCCTCGAGGCTTTCCCACAGGGCTGTCCCACGTGCCACCGTGGTGTGAGTGGATCCTCGGCGTGAAAGATGAGCCAGTGCAGGGCAAAGAGGTTCCTCTGGAATGGACTGAGACATCTGGGGGACTCTTGGAATGGTGGTACGACCATGGAGTTCCTCTCGCCTTTCCTGTTGAGAGTGCCTCCTCTTGAGATGCGACGGGAACGCCGGGAATTCTTTCCCGTTGAAAGCAGGCAAAGGATCCCTCATCTCGAGCTACGAGGGGGAAACGGGGCTCCTCTGGATGTGGGCGGGACCATCGTGCTTCCTCTCGAGTGGAGACGGGTATGGCGGTGAACTTCTTGAGTTGCAGCAAGGGTGTGAAAGACCCTTTCGAAGTTCCAGAGGTTAGGTGTCATTAGTCTCCAGACGCCTCATCGGAAATAGGCCTCATCTCGCCTGGAAGGGAGAACTTCCTGGATTTTCTCGAGATGCGGCAGGTGTTCTCGAGTTACGACGGGGACCTCAGGGACCCGCCCTGGTGGCCTCAGGAGAGGCCAGTCCACATGCGAGTTGCTAGGGGGCCTCTCGGGATTCCTCTCCCGTCGATACCGGGGCCAAAAACCTTGTGTGGAGTCAGGGCCGGAAACGAGGATTCCTCTCAGGGGCTGACATGGATCTTTGGGTACTTCTGGAGTCTCCGCAGGGGAGTCAGGCCTCGTCTCGAGTGGGGGCATGCACGTGCGTTTTCTTTCCATGCTGTAGCAGCAATGTCACACTTCCCGTCGCGTGGATCAAAGGATCTGTGGTTTTCCCTCGAGGCTTTCCCACAGGGCTGTCCCACGTGCCACCGTGGTGTGAGTCGATCCTCGGCGTGAAAGATGAGCCAGTGCAGGGCAAAGAGGTTCCTCTGGAATGGACTGAGACATCTGGGGGACTCTTGGAATGGTGGTACGACCATGGAGTTCCTCTCGCCTTTCCTGTTGAGAGTGCCTCCTCTTGAGATGCGACGGGAACTCCGGGAATTCTTTCCCGTTGAAAGCAGGCAAAGGATCCCTCATCTCGAGCTACGAGGGGGAAACGGGGCTCCTCTGGATGTGGGCGGGACCATCGTGCTTCCTCTCGAGTGGAGACGGGTATGGCGGTGAACTTCTTGAGTTGCAGCAAGGGTGTGAAAGACCCTTTCGAAGTTCCAGAGGTTAGGTGTCATTAGTCTCCAGACGCCTCATCGGAAATAGGCCTAATCTCGCCTGGAAGGGAGAACTTCCTGGATTTTCTCGAGTTGCGGCAGGTGTTCTCGAGTTACGACGGGGACCTCAGGGACCCGCCCTGGTGGCCTCAGGAAAGGCCAGTCCCCATGCGAGTTGCTAGGGTGCCTCTCGGGATTCCTCTCCCGTCGATACCGGGGCCAAAAACCTTGTGTGGAGTCAGGGCCGGAACCGAGGATTCCTCTCAGGGGCTGACATGGATCTTTGGGTACTTCTGGAGTCTCCCCAGGGGAGTCAGGCCTCGTCTCGAGTGGGGGCATGCACGTGCGCTTTCCTTCCAGGCTGTAGCAGCAATGTCACGCTTCCCGAAGCGTGGATCATAGGATCTGTGGTTTTCCCTCGAGGCTTTCCCTCGAGGCTTTCCCACAGGGCTGTCCCACGTGCCACCGTGGTGTGAGTGGATCCTCGGCGTGAAAGATGAGCCAGTGCAGGGCAAAGAGGTTCCTCTGGAATGGACTGAGACATCTGGGGGACTCTTGGAATGGTGGTACGACCATGGAGTTCCTCTCGCCTTTCCTGTTGAGAGTGCCTCCTCTTGAGATGCGACGGGAACGCCGGGAATTCTTTCCCGTTGAAAGCAGGCAAAGGATCCCTCATCTCGAGCTACGAGGGGGAAACGGGGCTCCTCTGGATGTGGGCGGGACCATCGTGCTTCCTCTCGAGTGGAGACGGGTATGGCGGTGAACTTCTTGAGTTGCAGCAAGGGTGTGAAAGACCCTTTCGAAGTTCCAGAGGTTAGGTGTCATTAGTCTCCAGACGCCTCATCGGAAATAGGCCTCATCTCGCCTGGAAGGGAGAACTTCCTGGATTTTCTCGAGTTGCGGCAGGTGTTCTCGAGTTACGACGGGGACCTCAGGGACCCGCCCTGGTGGCCTCAGGAAAGGCCAGTCCCCATGCGAGTTGCTAGGGTGCCTCTCGGGATTCCTCTCCCGTCGATACCGGGGCCAAAAACCTTGTGTGGAGTCAGGGCCGGAACCGAGGATTCCTCTCAGGGGCTGACATGGATCTTTGGGTACTTCTGGAGTCTCCCCAGGGGAGTCAGGCCTCGTCTCGAGTGGGGGCATGCACGTGCGCTTTCCTTCCAGGCTGTAGCAGCAATGTCACGCTTCCCGAAGCGTGGATCATAGGATCTGTGGTTTTCCCTCGAGGCTTTCCCTCGAGGCTTTCCCACAGGGCTGTCCCACGTGCCACCGTGGTGTGAGTGGATCCTCGGCGTGAAAGATGAGCCAGTGCAGGGCAAAGAGGTTCCTCTGGAATGGACTGAGACATCTGGGGGACTCTTGGAATGGTGGTACGACCATGGAGTTCCTCTCGCCTTTCCTGTTGAGAGTGCCTCCTCTTGAGATGCGACGGGAACGCCGGGAATTCTTTCCCGTTGAAAGCAGGCAAAGGATCCCTCATCTCGAGCTACGAGGGGGAAACGGGGCTCCTCTGGATGTGGGCGGGACCATCGTGCTTCCTCTCGAGTGGAGACGGGTATGGCGGTGAACTTCTTGAGTTGCAGCAAGGGTGTGAAAGACCCTTTCGAAGTTCCAGAGGTTAGGTGTCATTAGTCTCCAGACGCCTCATCGGAAATAGGCCTCATCTCGCCTGGAAGGGAGAACTTCCTGGATTTTCTCGAGATGCGGCAGGTGTTCTCGAGTTACGACGGGGACCTCAGGGACCCGCCCTGGTGGCCTCAGGAGAGGCCAGTCCACATGCGAGTTGCTAGGGGGCCTCTCGGGATTCCTCTCCCGTCGATACCGGGGCCAAAAACCTTGTGTGGAGTCAGGGCCGGAAACGAGGATTCCTCTCAGGGGCTGACATGGATCTTTGGGTACTTCTGGAGTCTCCGCAGGGGAGTCAGGCCTCGTCTCGAGTGGGGGCATGCACGTGCGTTTTCTTTCCATGCTGTAGCAGCAATGTCACACTTCCCGTCGCGTGGATCAAAGGATCTGTGGTTTTCCCTCGAGGCTTTCCCACAGGGCTGTCCCACGTGCCACCGTGGTGTGAGTCGATCCTCGGCGTGAAAGATGAGCCAGTGCAGGGCAAAGAGGTTCCTCTGGAATGGACTGAGACATCTGGGGGACTCTTGGAATGGTGGTACGACCATGGAGTTCCTCTCGCCTTTCCTGTTGAGAGTGCCTCCTCTTGAGATGCGACGGGAACTCCGGGAATTCTTTCCCGTTGAAAGCAGGCAAAGGATCCCTCATCTCGAGCTACGAGGGGGAAACGGGGCTCCTCTGGATGTGGGCGGGACCATCGTGCTTCCTCTCGAGTGGAGACGGGTATGGCGGTGAACTTCTTGAGTTGCAGCAAGGGTGTGAAAGACCCTTTCGAAGTTCCAGAGGTTAGGTGTCATTAGTCTCCAGACGCCTCATCGGAAATAGGCCTAATCTCGCCTGGAAGGGAGAACTTCCTGGATTTTCTCGAGTTGCGGCAGGTGTTCTCGAGTTACGACGGGGACCTCAGGGACCCGCCCTGGTGGCCTCAGGAAAGGCCAGTCCCCATGCGAGTTGCTAGGGTGCCTCTCGGGATTCCTCTCCCGTCGATACCGGGGCCAAAAACCTTGTGTGGAGTCAGGGCCGGAACCGAGAATTCCTCTCAGGGGCTGACATGGATCTTTGGGTACTTCTGGAGTCTCCCCAGGGGAGTCAGGCCTCGTCTCGAGTGGGGGCATGCACGTGCGCTTTCCTTCCAGGCTGTAGCAGCAATGTCACGCTTCCCGAAGCGTGGATCATAGGATCTGTGGTTTTCCCTCGAGGCTTTCCCTCGAGGCTTTCCCACAGGGCTGTCCCACGTGCCACCGTGGTGTGAGTGGATCCTCGGCGTGAAAGATGAGCCAGTGCAGGGCAAAGAGGTTCCTCTGGAATGGACTGAGACATCTGGGGGACTCTTGGAATGGTGGTACGACCATGGAGTTCCTCTCGCCTTTCCTGTTGAGAGTGCCTCCTCTTGAGATGCGACGGGAACGCCGGGAATTCTTTCCCGTTGAAAGCAGGCAAAGGATCCCTCATCTCGAGCTACGAGGGGGAAACGGGGCTCCTCTGGATGTGGGCGGGACCATCGTGCTTCCTCTCGAGTGGAGACGGGTATGGCGGTGAACTTCTTGAGTTGCAGCAAGGGTGTGAAAGACCCTTTCGAAGTTCCAGAGGTTAGGTGTCATTAGTCTCCAGACGCCTCATCGGAAATAGGCCTCATCTCGCCTGGAAGGGAGAACTTCCTGGATTTTCTCGAGATGCGGCAGGTGTTCTCGAGTTACGACGGGGACCTCAGGGACCCGCCCTGGTGGCCTCAGGAGAGGCCAGTCCACATGCGAGTTGCTAGGGGGCCTCTCGGGATTCCTCTCCCGTCGATACCGGGGCCAAAAACCTTGTGTGGAGTCAGGGCCGGAAACGAGGATTCCTCTCAGGGGCTGACATGGATCTTTGGGTACTTCTGGAGTCTCCGCAGGGGAGTCAGGCCTCGTCTCGAGTGGGGGCATGCACGTGCGTTTTCTTTCCATGCTGTAGCAGCAATGTCACGCTTCCCGTCGCGTGGATCAAAGGATCTGTGGTTTTCCCTCGAGGCTTTCCCACAGGGCTGTCCCACGTGCCACCGTGGTGTGAGTCGATCCTCGGCGTGAAAGATGAGCCAGTGCAGGGCAAAGAGGTTCCTCTGGAATGGACTGAGACATCTGGGGGACTCTTGGAATGGTGGTACGACCATGGAGTTCCTCTCGCCTTTCCTGTTGAGAGTGCCTCCTCTTGAGATGCGACGGGAACTCCGGGAATTCTTTCCCGTTGAAAGCAGGCAAAGGATCCCTCATCTCGAGCTACGAGGGGGAAACGGGGCTCCTCTGGATGTGGGCGGGACCATCGTGCTTCCTCTCGAGTGGAGACGGGTATGGCGGTGAACTTCTTGAGTTGCAGCAAGGGTGTGAAAGACCCTTTCGAAGTTCCAGAGGTTAGGTGTCATTAGTCTCCAGACGCCTCATCGGAAATAGGCCTCATCTCGCCTGGAAGGGAGAACTTCCTGGATTTTCTCGAGTTGCTGCAGGTGTTCTCGAGTTACGACGTGGACCTCAGGGACCCTCCCTGGTGGCCTCAGGAAAGGCCAGTCCCCATGCGAGTTGCTAGGGGGCCTCTCGGGATTCCTCTCCCGTCGATACCGGTGCCAAATACCTTGTATGGAGTCAGGGCCGGAACCGAGGATTCCTCTCAGGGGCTGACATGGATCTTTGGGTACTTCTGGAGTCTCCCCAGGGGAGTCAGGCCTCGTCTCGAGTGGGGGCATGCACGTGTGCTTTCCTTCCAGGCTGTAGCAGCAATGTCACGCTTCCCGTTGCGTGGATCAAAGGATCTGGGATTTTCCCTCGAGGCTTTCCCTCGAGGCTTTCCCACAGGGCTGTCCCACGTGCCTCCGTGGTGTGAGTCGATCCTCTGCGTGAAAGATGAGCCAGTGCAGGGCAAAGAGCTTCCTCTGGAATGGACTGAGACATCTGGGGGACTCTTGGAATGGTGGTACGACCATGGAGTTCCTCTCGCCTTTCCTGTTGAGAGTGCCTCCTCTTGAGATGCGACGGGAACGCCGGGAATTCTTTCCCGTTGAAAGCAGGCAAAGGATCCCTCATCTCGAGCTACGAGGGGGAAAGGGGGCTCCTCTGGATGTGGGCGGGACCATCCTGCTTCCTCTCTAGTGGAGACGGGTATGGAAGTGAACTTCTTGAGTTGCAGCAAGGGTGTGAAAGACCCTTTCGAAGTTCCAGAGGTTAGGTGTCATTAGTCTCCAGACGCCTCATCGGAAATAGGCCTCATCTCGCCTGGAAGGGAGAACTTCCTGGATTTTCTCGAGATGCGGCAGGTGTTCTCGAGTTACGACGGGGACCTCAGGGACCCGCCCTGGTGGCCTCAGGAGAGGCCAGTCCACATGCGAGTTTCTAGGGGGCCTCGCGGGATTCCTCTCCCGTCGATACCGGGGCCAAAAACCTTGTGTGGAGTCAGGGCCGGAACCGAGGATTCCTCTCAGGGGCTGACATGGATCTTTGGGTACTTCTGGAGTCTCCGCAGGGGAGTCAGGCCTCGTCTCGAGTGGGGGCATGCACGTGCGTTTTCTTTCCAGGCTGTAGCAGCAATGTCACGCTTCCCTTCGCGTGGATCAAAGGATCTGTGGTTTTCCCTCGAGGCTTTCCCACAGGGCTGTCCCACGTGCCACCGTGGTGTGAGTCGATCCTCGGCGTGAAAGATGAGCCAGTGCAGGGCAAAGAGGTTCCTCTGGAATGGACTGAGACATCTGGGGGACTCTTGGAATGGTGGTACGACCATGGAGTTCCTCTCGCCTTTCCTGTTGAGAGTGCCTCCTCTTGAGATGCGACGGGAACTCCGGGAATTCTTTCCCGTTGAAAGCAGGCAAAGGATCCCTCATCTCGAGCTACGAGGGGGAAACGGGGCTCCTCTGGATGTGGGCGGGACCATCGTGCTTCCTCTCGAGTGGAGACGGGTATGGCAGTGAACTTCTTGAGTTGCAGCAAGGGTGTGAAAGACCCTTTCGAAGTTCCAGAGGTTAGGTGTCATTAGTCTCCAGACGCCTCATCGGAAATAGGCCTCATCTCGCCTGGAAGGGAGAACTTCCTGGATTTTCTCGAGTTGCAGCAGGTGTTCTCGAGTTACGACGGGGACCTCAGGGACCCGCCCTGGTGGCCTCAGGAGTGGCCACTCACCATGCGAGTTGCTAGGGGGCCTCTCGGGATTCCTCTCCCGTCGATACCGGGGCCAAAAACCTTGTGTGGAGTCAGGGCCAGAACCGAGGATTCCTCTCAGGGGCTGATATGGATCTTTGGGTACTTCTGGAGTCTCGCCAGGGGAGACAGGCCTCGTCTCGTGAGGGGGCATGCACGTGCACTTTCCTTCCAGGCTGTAGCAGCAATGTCACGCTTCCCGTCGCGTGGATCAAAGGATCTGTGGTTTTCCCTCGAGGCTTTCCCTCGAGGCTTTCCCACAGGGCTGTCCCACGTGCCACCGTGGTGTGAGTCGATCCTCGGCGTGAAAGATGAGCCAGTGCAGGGCAAAGAGTTTCCTCTGGAATGGACTGAGACATCTGGGGGACTCTTGGAATGGTGGTACGACCATGGAGTTCCTCTCGCCTTTCCTGTTGAGAGTGCCTCCTCTTGAGATGCGACGGGAACGCCGGGAATTTTTTCCCGTTGAAAGCAGGAAAAGGATCCCTCATCTCGAGCTACGAGGGGGAAACGGGGCTCCTCTGGATGTGGGCGGGACCATCGTGCTTCCTCTCGAGTGGAGACGGGTATGGCGGTGAACTTCTTGAGTTGCAGCAAGGGTGTGAAAGACCCTTTCGAAGTTCCAGAGGTTAGGTGTCATTAGTCTCCAGACGCCTCATCAGAAATAGGCCTCATCTCGCCTGGAAGGGAGAACTTCCTGGATTTTCTCGAGTTGGGGCAGGTGTTCTCTAGTTACGACGGGGACCTCAGGGACCCGCCCTGGTGGCCTCAGTAGAGGCCAGTCCCCATGCGAGTTGCTAGGGGGCCTCTCGGAATTCCTCTCCCGTCGATACCGGGGCCAAAAACCTTGTGTGGAGTCAGGGCCGGAACCGAGGATTCCTCTCAGGGGCTGACATGGATCTTTGGGTACTTCTGGAGTCTCCCCAGGGGAGTCAGGCCTCGTCTCGAGTGGGGGCATGCACGTGCGCTTTCCTTCCAGGCTGTAGCAGCAATGTCACGCTTCCCTTCGCGTGGATCAAAGGATCTGTGGTTTTCCCTCGAGGCTTTCCCTCGAGGCTTTCCCTCAGGGCTGTCCCACGTGCCACCGTGGTGTGAGTCGATCCTCGGCATGAAAGATGAGACAGTGCAGGGCAAAGAGTTTCCTCTGGAATGGACTGAGACATCTGGGGGACTCTTGGAATGGTGGTACGACCATGGAGTTCCTCTTGCCTTTCCTGTTGAGAGTGCCTCCTCTTGAGATGCGACGGGAATGACGGGAATACTTTCCCGTTGAAAGCAGGGAAAGGATCCCTCATCTCGAGCTACGAGGGTGAAACGGGCCTCCTCTGGATGTGGGCGGGACCATCGTGCTTCCTCTCGAGTGGAGACGGGTATGGCGGTGAACTTCTTGAGTTGCAGCAAGGGTGTGAAAGACCCTTTCGAAGTTCCAGATGTTAGGTGTCATTAGTCTCCAGACGCCTCATCGGAAATAGGCCTCATCTCGCCTGGAAGGGAGAACTTCCTGGATTTTCTCGAGTTGCGGCAGGTGTTCTCGAGTTACGACGGGGACCTCAGGGACCCGCCCTGGTGGCCTCAGGAAAGGCCAGTCCCCATGCGAGTTGCTAGGGGGCCTCTCGGGATTCCTCTCCCGTCGATACCGGGGCCAAAAACCTTGTGTGGAGTCAAGGCCGGAACCGAGGATTCCTCTCAGGGGCTGACATGGATCTTTGGGTACTTCTGGAGTCTCCCCAGGGGAGTCAGGCCTCGTCTCGAGTGGGGGCATGCACGTGCGCTTTCCTTCCAGGCTGTAGCAGCAATGTCACGCTTCCCGAAGCGTGGATCATAGGATCTGTGGTTTTCCATCGAGGCTTTCCCTCGAGGCTTTCCCACAGGGCTGTCCCACGTGCCACCGTGGTGTGAGTGGATCCTCGGCGTGAAAGATGAGCTAGTGCAGGGCAAAGAGGTTCCTCTGGAATGGACTGAGACATCTGGGGGACTCCTGGAATGGTGGTACGACCATGGAGTTCCTCTCGCCTTTCCTGTTGAGAGTGCCTCCTCTTGAGATGCGACGGGAACGCCGGGAATTCTTTCCCGTTGAAAGCAGGGAAAGGATCCCTCATCTCGAGCTACGAGGGGGAAACGGGGCTCCTCTGGATGTGGGCGGGACCATCGTGCTTCCTCTCGAGTGGAGACGGGTATGGCGGTGAACTTCTTGAGTTGCAGCAAGGGTGTGAAAGACCCTTTCGAAGTTCCAGAGGTTAGGTGTCATTAGTCTCCAGACGCCTCATCGGAAATAGGCCTCATCTCGCCTGGAAGGGAGAACTTCCTGGATTTTCTCGAGATGCGGCAGGTGTTCTCGAGTTAAGACGGGGACCTCAGGGACCCGCCCTGGTGGCCTCAGGAGAGGCCAGTCCACATGCGAGTTGCTAGGGGGCCTCTCGGGATTCCTCTCCCGTCGATACCGGGGCCAAAAACCTTGTGTGGAGTCAGGGCCGGAAACGAGGATTCCTCTCAGGGGCTGACATGGATCTTTGGGTACTTCTGGAGTCTCCGCAGGGGAGTCAGGCCTCGTCTCGAGTGGGGGCATGCACGTGCGTTTTCTTTCCATGCTGTAGCAGCAATGTCACGCTTCCCGTCGCGTGGATCAAAGGATCTGTGGTTTTCCCTCGAGGCTTTCCCACAGGGCTGTCCCACGTGCCACCGTGGTGTGAGTCGATCCTCGGCGTGAAAGATGAGCCAGTGCAGGGCAAAGAGGTTCCTCTGGAATGGACTGAGACATCTGGGGGACTCTTGGAATGGTGGTACGACCATGGAGTTCCTCTCGCCTTTCCTGTTGAGAGTGCCTCCTCTTGAGATGCGACGGGAACTCCGGGAATTCTTTCCCGTTGAAAGCAGGCAAAGGATCCCTCATCTCGAGCTACGAGGGGGAAACGGGGCTCCTCTGGATGTGGGCGGGACCATCGTGCTTCCTCTCGAGGGAGACGGGTATGGCGGTGAACTTCTTGAGTTGCAGCAAGGGTGTGAAAGACCCTTTCGAAGTTCCAGAGGTTAGGTGTCATTAGTCTCCAGACGCCTCATCGGAAATAGGCCTCATCTCGCCTGGAAGGGAGAACTTCCTGGATTTTCTCGAGTTGCGGCAGGTGTTCTCGAGTTACGACGGGGACCTCAGGGACCCGCCCTGGTGGCCTCAGGAGTGGCCAGTCACCATGCGAGTTGCTAGGGGGCCTCTCGGGATTCCTCTCCCGTCGATACCGGGGCCAAAAACCTTGTGTGGAGTCAGGGCCAGAACCGAGGATTCCTCTCAGGGGCTGATATGGATCTTTGGGTACTTCTGGAGTCTCGCCAGGGGAGACAGGCCTCGTCTCGTGAGGGGGCATGCACGTGCACTTTCCTTCCAGGCTGTAGCAGCAATGTCACGCTTCCCGTCGCGTGGATCATAGGATCTGTGGTTTTCCCTCGAGGCTTTCCCTCGAGGCTTTCCCACAGGGCTGTCCCACGTGCCACCGTGGTGTGAGTCGATCCTCGGCGTGAAAGATGAGCCAGTGCAGGGCAAAGAGCTTCCTCTGGAATGTACTGAGACATCTGGGGGACTCTTGGAATGGTGGTACCACCATGGAGTTCCTCTCGCCTTTCCTGTTGAGAGTGCCTCCTCTTGAGATGCGATGGGAACGCCGGGAATTCTTTCCCGTTGAAAGCAGGCAAAGGATCCCTCATCTCGAGCTACGAGGGGGAAACGGGGCTCCTCTGGATGTGGGCGGGAACATCCTGCTTCCTCTCGAGTGGAGACGGGTATGGAAGTGAACTTCTTGAGTTGCAGCAAGGGTGTGAAAGACCCTTTCGAAATTCCAGAGGTTAGGTGTCATTAGTCTCCAGACGCCTCATCGGAAATAGGATTCTTCTCGCCTGGAAGGGAGAACTTCCTGGATTTTCTCGAGATGCGGCAGGTGTTCTCGAGTTACGACGGGGACCTCAGGGACCCGCCCTGGTGGCCTCAGGAGAGGCCAGTCCACATGCGAGTTGCTAGGGGGCCTCTCGGAATTCCTCTCCCGTCGATACCGGGGCCAAAAACCTTGTGTGGAGTCAGGGCCGGAAACGAGGATTCCTCTCAGGGGCTGACATGGATCTTTGGGTACTTCTGGAGTCTCCGCAGGGGAGTCAGGCCTCGTCTCGAGTGGGGGCATGCACGTGCGCTATCCTTCCAAGCTGTACCAGCAATGTCACGCTTCTCGACCCATGGATCAAAGGATCTGTGGTTTTCCCTCCAGGCTTTCCCACAGGGCTGTCCCACGTGCCACCGTGGTGTGAGTCGATCTTCGGCGTGAAAGATGAGCCAGTGCAGGGCAAAGAGGTTCCTCTGGAATGGACTGAGACATCTGGGGGACTCTTGGAATGGTGGTACGATCATGGAGTTCCTCTCGCCTTTCCTGTTGAGAGTGCCTCCTCTTGAGATGCGACGGGAACGCCTGGAATTCTTTCCCGTTGAAAGCAGGGAAAGGATCCCTCATCTCGAGCTACGAGGGGGAAACGGGGCTCCTCTGGATGTGGGCGGGACCATCGTGCTTCCTCTCGAGTGGAGACGGGTATGGCGGTGAACTTCTTGTGTTGCAGCAAGGGTGTGAAAGACCCTTTCGAAGTTTCAGAGGTTAGGTGTCATTAGTCTCCAGAAGCCTCATCGGAAATAGGCCTCATCTCGCCTGGAAGGGAGAACTTCCTGGATTTTCTCGAGTTGCAGCAGGTGTTCTCGAGTTACGACGTGGACCTCAGGGACCCTCCCTGGTGGCCTCAGGAATGGCCAGTCCCCATGCGAGTTGCTAGGGGGCCTCTCGGGATTCCTCTCCCGTCGATACCGGTGCCAAATACCTTGTGTGGAGTCAGGGCCGGAACCGAGGATTCCTCTCAGGGGCTGACATGGATCTTTGGGTACTTCTGGAGTCTCCCCAGGGGAGTCAGGCCTCGTCTCGAGTGGGGGCATGCACGTGTGCTTTCCTTCCAGGCTGTAGCAGCAATGTCACGCTTCCCGTCGCGTGGATCAAAGGATCTGTGATTTTCCCTCGAGGCTTTCCCTCGAGGCTTTCCCACAGGGCTGTCCCACGTGCCTCCGTTCTGTGAGTCGATCCTCTGCGTGAAAGATGAGCCAGTGCAGGGCAAAGAGCTTCCTCTGGAATGGACTGAGACATCTGGGGGACTCTTGGAATGGTGGTACGACCATGGAGTTCCTCTCGCCTTTCCTGTTGAGAGTGCCTCCTCTTGAGATGCGACGGGAACGCCGGGAATTCTTTCCCGTTGAAAGCAGGCAAAGGATCCCTCATCTCGAGCTACGAGGGGGAAACGGGGCTCCTCTGGATGTGGGCGGGACCATCGTGCTTCCTCTCGAGTGGAGACGGGTATGGCGGTGAACTTCTTGAGTTGCAGCAAGGGTGTGAAAGACCCTTTCGAAGTTCCAGAGGTTAGGTGTCATTAGTCTCCAGACGCCTCATCGGAAATAGGCCTCATCTCGCCTGGAAGGGAGAACTTCCTGGATTTTCTCGAGATGCGGCAGGTGTTCTCGAGTTACGACGGGGACCTCAGGGACCCGCCCTGGTGGCCTCAGGAGAGGCCAGTCCACATGCGAGTTGCTAGGGGGCCTCTCGGGATTCCTCTCCCGTCGATACCGGGGCCAAAAACCTTGTGTGGAGTCAGGGCCGGAAACGAGGATTCCTCTCAGGGGCTGACATGGATCTTTGGGTACTTCTGGAGTCTCGCCAGGGGAGACAGGCCTCGTCTCGTGAGGGGGCATGCACGTGCACTTTCCTTCCAGGCTGTAGCAGCAATGTCACGCTTCCCGTCGCGTAGATCATAGGATCTGTGGTTTTCACTCGAGGCTTTCCCTCGAGGCTTTCCCACAGGGCTGTCCCACGTGCCACCGTGGTGTGAGTCGATCCTCGGCGTGAAAGATGAGCCAATGCAGGGCAAAGAGCTTCCTCTGGAATGTACTGAGACATCTGGGGGACTCTTGGAATGGTGGTACCACCATGGAGTTCCTCTCGCCTTTCCTGTTGAGAGTGCCTCCTCTGGAGATGCGATGGGAACGCCGGGAATTCTTTCCCGTTGAAAGCAGGCAAAGGATCCCTCATCTCGAGCTACGAGGGGGAAACGGGGCTCCTCTGGATGTGGGCGGGACCATCCTGCTTCCTCTCGAGTGGAGACGGGTATGGAAGTGAACTTCTTGAGTTGCAGCAAGGGTGTGAAAAACCCTTTCGAAGTTCCAGAGGTTAGGTGTCATTAGTCTCCAGACGCCTCATCGGAAAAAGGATTCTTCTCGCCTGGAAGGGAGAACTTCCTGGATTTTCTCGAGATGCGGCAGGTGTTCTCGAGTTACGACGGGGACCTCAGGGACCCGCC
This sequence comes from Capricornis sumatraensis, assembly GCF_032405125.1. Lineage (NCBI taxonomy): Eukaryota > Metazoa > Chordata > Mammalia > Artiodactyla > Bovidae > Capricornis > Capricornis sumatraensis. The sequence continues at coordinate 6,031,009 of NW_027184613.1, forward strand.
CTGGTGGCCTCAGGAGAGGCCAGTCCACATGCGTGTTGCTAGGGGGCCTCTCGGAATTCCTCTCCCGTCGATACCGGGGCCAAAAACATTGTGTGGAGTCAGGGCCGGAAACGAGGATTCCTCTCAGGGGCTGACATGGATCTTTGGGTACTTCTGGAGTCTCCGCAGGGGAGTCAGGCCTCGTCTCGAGTGGGGGCATGCACGTGCGCTATCCTTCCAAGCTGTAGCAGCAATGTCACGCTTCTCGACCCATGGATCAAAGGATCTGTGGTTTTCCCTCCAGGCTTTCCCACAGGGCTGTCCCACGTGCCACCGTGGTGTGAGTCGATCTTCGGCGTGAAAGATGAGCCAGTGCAGGGCAAAGAGGTTCCTCTGGAATGGACTGATACATCTGGGGGACTCTTGGAGTGGTGGTACGATCATGGAGTTCCTCTCGCCTTTCCTGTTGAGAGTGCCTCCTCTTGAGATGCGACGGGAACGCCTGGAATTCTTTCCCGTTGAAAGCAGGGAAAGGATCCCTCATCTCGAGCTACGAGGGGGAAACGGGGCTCCTCTGGATGTGGGCGGGACCATCGTGCTTCCTCTCGAGTGGAGACGGGTATGGCGGTGAACTTCTTGAGTTGCAGCAAGGGTGTGAAAGACCCTTTCGAAGTTCCAGAGGTTAGGTGTCATTAGTCTCCAGAAGCCTCATCGGAAATAGGCCTCATCTCGCCTGGAAGGGAGAACTTCCTGGATTTTCTCGAGTTGCAGCAGGTGTTCTCGAGTTACGACGTGGACCTCAGGGACCCTCCCTGGTGGCCTCAGGAAAGGCCAGTCCCCATGCGAGTTGCTAGGGGGCCTCTCGGGATTCCTCTCCCGTCGATACCTGTGCCAAATACCTTGTGTGTAGTCAGGGCCGGAACCTAGGATTCCTCTCAGGGGCTGACATGGATCTTTGGGTACTTCTGGAGTCTCCCCAGGGGAGTCAGGCCTCGTCTCGAGTGGGGGCATGCACGTGTGCTTTCCTTCCAGGCTGTAGCAGCAATGTCACGCTTCCCGTCGCGTGGATCAAAGGATCTGTGATTTTCCCTCGAGGCTTTCCCTCGAGGCTTTCCCACAGGGCTGTCCCACGTGCCTCCGTGGTGTGAGTCGATCCTCTGCGTGAAAGATGAGCCAGTGCAGGGCAAAGAGCTTCCTCTGGAATGGACTGAGACATCTGGGGGACTCTTGGAATGGTGGTACGACCATGGAGTTCCTCTCGCCTTTCCTGTTGAGAGTGCCTCCTCTTGAGATGCGACGGGAACGCCGGGAATTCTTTCCCGTTGAAAGCAGGCAAAGGATCCCTCATCTCGAGCTACGAGGGGGAAACGGGGCTCCTCTGGATGTGGGCGGGACCATCCTGCTTCCTCTCTAGTTGAGACGGGTATGGAAGTGAACTTCTTGAGTTGCAGCAAGGGTGTGAAAGACCCTTTCGAAGTTCCAGAGGTTAGGTGTCATTAGTCTCCAGACGCCTCATCGGAAATAGGCCTCATCTCGCCTGGAAGGGAGAACTTCCTGGATTTTCTCGAGATGCGGCAGGTGTTCTCGAGTTACGACGGGGACCTCAGGGACCCGCCCTGGTGGCCTCAGGAGAGGCCAGTCCACATGCGAGTTGCTAGGGGGCCTCGCGGGATTCCTCTCCCGTCGATACCGGGGCCAAAAACCTTGTGTGGAGTCAGGGCCGGAAACGAGGATTCCTCTCAGGGGCTGACATGGATCTTTGGGTACTTCTGGAGTCTCCGCAGGGGAGTCAGGCCTCGTCTCGAGTGGGGGCATGCACGTGCGTTTTCTTTCCAGGCTGTAGCAGCAATGTCACGCTTCCCTTCGCGTGGATCAAAGGATCTGTGGTTTTCCCTCGAGGCTTTCCCACAAGGCTGTCCCACGTGCCACCGTGGTGTGAGTCGATCCTCGGCGTGAAAGATGAGCCAGTGCAGGGCAAAGAGGTTCCTCTGGAATGGACTGAGACATCTGGGGGACTCTTGGAATGGTGGTACGACCATGGAGTTCCTCTCGCCTTTCCTGTTGAGAGTGCCTCCTCTTGAGATGCGACGGGAACTCCGGGAATTCTTTCCCGTTGAAAGCAGGCAAAGGATCCCTCATCTCGAGCTACGAGGGGGAAACGGGGCTCCTCTGGATGTGGGCGGGACCATCGTGCTTCCTCTCGAGTGGAGACGGGTATGGCAGTGAACTTCTTGAGTTGCAGCAAGGGTGTGAAAGACCCTTTCGAAGTTCCAGAGGTTAGGTGTCATTAGTCTCCAGACGCCTCATCGGAAATAGGCCTCATCTCGCCTGGAAGGGAGAACTTCCTGGATTTTCTCGAGTTGCGGCAGTTGTTCTCGAGTTACGACGGGGACCTCAGGGACCCGCCCTGGTGGCCTCAGGAGTGGCCACTCACCATGCGAGTTGCTAGGGGGCCTCTCGGGATTCCTCTCCCGTCGATACCGGGGCCAAAAACCTTGTGTGGAGTCAGGGCCAGAACCGAGGATTCCTCTCAGGGGCTGATATGGATCTTTGGGTACTTCTGGAGTCTCGCCAGGGGAGACAGGCCTCGTCTCGTGAGGGGGCATGCACGTGCACTTTCCTTCCAGGCTGTAACAGCAATGTCACGCTTCCCGTCGCGTGGATCAAAGGATCTGTGGTTTTCCCTCGAGGCTTTCCCTCGAGGCTTTCCCACAGGGCTGTCCCACGTGCCACCGTGGTGTGAGTCGATCCTCGGCGTGAAAGATGAGCCAGTGCAGGGCAAAGAGTTTCCTCTGAAATGGACTGAGACATCTGGGGGACTCTTGGAATGGTGGTACGACCATGGAGTTCCTCTCGCCTTTCCTGTTGAGAGTGCCTCCTCTTGAGATGCGACGGGAACGCCGGGAATTTTTTCCCGTTGAAAGCAGGAAAAGGATCCCTCATCTCGAGCTACGAGGGGGAAACGGGGCTCCTCTGGATGTGGGCGGGACCATCGTGCTTCCTCTCGAGTGGAGATGGGTATGGCGGTGAACTTCTTGAGTTGCAGCAAGGGTGTGAAAGACCCTTTCGAAGTTCCAGAGGTTAGGTGTCATTAGTCTCCAGACGCCTCATCAGAAATAGGCCTCATCTCGCCTGGAAGGGAGAACTTCCTGGATTTTCTCGAGTTGGGGCAGGTGTTCTCTAGTTACGACGGGGACCTCAGGGACCCGCCCTGGTGGCCTCAGTAGAGGCCAGTCCCCATGCGAGTTGCTAGGGGGCCTCTCGGGATTCCTCTCCCGTCGATACCGGGGCCAAAAACCTTGTGTGGAGTCAGGGCCGGAACCGAGGATTCCTCTCAGGGGCTGACATGGATCTTTGGGTACTTCTGGAGTCTCCCCAGGGGAGTCAGGCCTCGTCTCGAGTGGGGGCATGCACGTGCGCTTTCCTTCCAGGCTGTAGCAGCAATGTCACGCTTCCCTTCGCGTGGATCAAAGGATCTGTGGTTTTCCCTCGAGGCTTTCCCTCGAGGCTTTCCCACAGGGCTGTCCCACGTGCCACCGTGGTGTGAGTCGATCCTCGGCATGAAAGATGAGCCAGTGCAGGGCAAAGAGTTTCCTCTGGAATGGACTGAGACATCTGGGGGACTCTTGGAATGGTGGTACGACCATGGAGTTCCTCTCGCCTTTCCTGTTGAGAGTGCCTCCTCTTGAGATGCGACGGGAACTCCGGGAATTCTTTCCCGTTGAAAGCAGGGAAAGGATCCCTCATCTCGAGCTACGAGGGGGAAACGGGGCTCCTCTGGATGTGGGCGGGACCATCGTGCTTCCTCTCGAGTGGAGACGGGTATGGCGGTGAACTTCTTGAGTTGCAGCAAGGGTGTGAAAGACCCTTTCGAAGTTCCAGAGGTTAGGTGTCATTAGTCTCCAGACGCCTCATCGGAAATAGGCCTCATCTCGCCTGGAAGGGAGAACTTCCTGGATTTTCTCGAGTTGCGGCAGGTGTTCTCGAGTTACGACGGGGACCTCAGGGACCCGCCCTGGTGGCCTCAGAAAAGGCCAGTCCCCATGCGAGTTGCTAGGGGGCCTCTCGGGATTCCTCTCCCGTCGATACCGGGGCCAAAAACCTTGTGTGGAGTCAGGGCCGGAACCGAGGATTCCTCTCAGGGGCTGACATGGATCTTTGGGTACTTCTGGAGTCTCCCCAGGGGAGTCAGGCCTCGTCTCGAGTGGGGGCATGCACGTGCGCTTTCCTTCCAGGCTGTAGCAGCAATGTCACGCTTCCCGAAGCGTGGATCATAGGATCTGTGGTTTTCCCTCGAGGCTTTCCCTCGAGGCTTTCCCACAGGGCTGTCCCACGTGCCACCGTGGTGTGAGTGGATCCTCGGCGTGAAAGATGAGCCAGTGCAGGGCAAAGAGGTTCCTCTGGAATGGACTGAGACATCTGGGGGACTCTCGGAATGGTGGTACGACCCTGGAGTTCCTCTCGCCTTTCCTGTTGAGAGTGCCTCCTCTTGAGATGCGACGGGAACGCCGGGAATTCTTTCCCGTTGAAAGCAGGCAAAGGATCCCTCATCTCGAGCTACGAGGGGGAAACGGGGCTCCTCTGGATGTGGGCGGGACCATCGTGCTTCCTCTCGAGTGGAGACGGGTATGGCGGTGAACTTCTTGAGTTGCAGCAAGGGTGTGAAAGACCCTTTCGAAGTTCCAGAGGTTAGGTTTCATTAGTCTCCAGACGCCTCATCGGAAATAGGCCTCATCTCGCCTGGAAGGGAGAACTTCCTGGATTTTCTCGAGTTGCGGCAGGTGTTCTCGAGTTACGACGGGGACCTCAGGGACCCGCCCTGGTGGCCTCAGGAGTGGCCAGTCACCATGCGAGTTGCTAGGGGGCCTTTCGGGATTCCTCTCCCGTCGATACCGGGGCCAAAAACCTTGTGTGGAGTCAGGGCCAGAACCGAGGATTCCTCTCAGGGGCTGATATGGATCTTTGGGTACTTCTGGAGTCTCGCCAGGGGAGACAGGCCTCGTCTCGTGAGGGGGCATGCACGTGCACTTTCCTTCCAGGCTGTAGCAGCAATGTCACTCTTCCCGTCGCGTGGATCATAGGATCTGTGGTTTTCCCTCGAGGCTTTCCCTCGAGGCTTTCCCACAGGGCTGTCCCACCTGCCACCGTGGTGTGAGTCGATCCTCGGCGTGAAAGATGAGCCAGTGCAGGGCAAAGAGCTTCCTCTGGAATGTACTGAGACATCTGGGGGACTCTTGGAATGGTGGTACCACCATGGAGTTCCTCTCGCCTTTCCTGTTGAGAGTGCCTCCTCTTGAGATGCGATGGGAACGCCGGGAATTCTTTCCCGTTGAAAGCAGGCAAAGGATCCCTCATCTCGAGCTACGAGGGGGAAACGGGGCTCCTCTGGATGTGGGCGGGAACATCCTGCTTCCTCTCGAGTGGAGACGGGTATGGAAGTGAACTTCTTGAGTTGCAGCAAGGGTGTGAAAGACCCTTTCGAAATTCCAGAGGTTAGGTGTCATTAGTCTCCAGACGCCTCATCGGAAATAGGATTCTTCTCGCCTGGAAGGGAGAACTTCCTGGATTTTCTCGAGATGCGGCAGGTGTTCTCGAGTTACGACGGGGACCTCAGGGACCCGCCCTGGTGGCCTCAGGAGAGGCCAGTCCACATGCGAGTTGCTAGGGGGCCTCGCGGGATTCCTCTCCCGTCGATACCGGGGCCAAAAACCTTGTGTGGAGTCAGGGCCGGAAACGAGGATTCCTCTCAGGGGCTGACATGGATCTTTGGGTACTTCTGGAGTCTCCGCAGGGGAGTCAGGCCTCGTCTCGAGTGGGGGCATGCACGTGCGTTTTCTTTCCAGGCTGTAGCAGCAATGTCACGCTTCCCGTCGCGTGGATCAATGGATCTGTGGTTTTCCCTCGAGGCTTTCCCACTGGGCTGTCCCACGTTCCACCGTGGTGTGAGTCGATCCTCGGCGTGAAAGATGAGCCAGTGCAGGGCAAAGAGGTTCCTCTGGAATGGACTGAGACATCTGGGGGACTCTTGGAATGGTGGTACGACCATGGAGTTCCTCTCGCCTTTCCTGTTGAGAGTGCCTCCTCTTGAGATGCGACGGGAACGCCGGGAATTCTTTCCCGTTGAAAGCAGGGAAAGGATCCCTCATCTCGAGCTCCGAGGGGGAAACGGGGCTCCTCTGGATGTGGGCGGGACCATCGTGCTTCCTCTCTAGTGGAGACGGGTATTGCCGGGGTCCAGCCCCGGTGGATCCAGGGAATTCGAAGGGTGGACGGCGTTGGCGTGGAAAGACTTGTTTATTTATTAATATAAGATTAGATTAAGAAACTGTAGTGCAGTAGGAAGATTAAGTGGAGAAAGAGGGCTGAATAGCTTGGTTTACGCGGAAGACCAATAAAATTCCAGACAAGGAATTTGCACCATCTACGTTGGGCCACCGGTGCCCGCTTGAATATCTAAGGGTGCCTCGCCTTAAGCTCCCTTTCTCGCGGATCTTAATAACCAGGGCAAATAAGTAGACCTGGCGAGCCTCCGCGCCCCAGATGGAAATTCAGCCTGAAATTAAAGTAAAGAGCAGAGGGAAGAAAAGGGAGAGAAAAAGAGAGAGAGAGAGAGACACGGGGGGAGCCATATTCCCAAGACACCAGGCCGAGACTAGTCCGAGAAACTGGTCTGAGAATCTGGTCCCGTCCTTTATTGTTCAGAAGGCCTTTTATACTTTTGATAAAACATGGAGATCAATGGGTAACACAAAGTTATGCAGCGTTAGCAGTCCAGACTCTTATCAAAACCAGGCTTTTCTCTCTGCATACCTAATTGTATACACAAGTCTTAGGTAATTTACATCATCTTCCAACCAAAAGGGCCAATTAACATTTTACAGCCTTTTTTCTGATAAGGGTTTGTCAACCACAAGACTTATTTGTGTTGATCTTCCCAAGGTCTGGTGCCACTCTCGGAAAGCACTAAAGAAAGTTACATTCTTAGACAGCAAGGATACAGCAACTTATAACAAGTAGAGGGAGTGCAGTGATTTATAGCAAAAGAGAAGCAATTAACTCAAAAGTCTAGTGTTGCTAACATCAAAACTACTATGTATCTTTTTCTACATCCTGCTTACATTAACATCCTTCCAGGTGCCTAAAAGATAAAGAATAAGGAGGTCTGGCAGCAATCCTTGAGTCAACAGTGAAAACCCTCTACCAATATAATTTTTAACTCTTTAGAAAAGGCTCTGTATCTTTAAGATGCTTTTAAGCTTTGTGCCTCCCGCGGTTGGGGGGCTGTAAGCAATTCACAAGCTGTAAGCTTTGTGCCTCTCGCGGTTGGGGGGCTGTAAGCAATTCACAAGCTGTAAGAGGTCTGGGGAACCTGTTAGGCAGACTAGAGAGCTATCAGAGGGGTTTAACTGAAACATCCCTTTCAAATGCAGAAGACTAAAACCCTGAATTGACTTTTTTCCAGAGAATATCAGAAAAGTGGAAAAGCAGAGCACAAAAGCCGGCAGATTTTTGCTGGGGTACATGCTTAGGAATATCCAGAGGGGTCCCTGAAGTCTGAGCACGCCTTGCGTATGTCAGCTTCCTTCCTCATGACCTTGTCACGGGCGGGATTCCTCACACTGGCTTCCGGCAACTCCCCCTTCTTTATTAGTTTTTTAAAAAAATTAGGTGCAGTTCAGTCGCGAGATTCCGAATGCTCTGCCGAAGAGTCCTGACAACACAAGGAAGCACGATTACAAGGAGCAGGATTATGGCACCCACAGCAGCATAGCTAGAGACAGTAGTCAGAAGAGTTTTTCCAGAAATGAAGTCAGAGAAGGTGTGGAAAAAGTCATTGGCTTCTCCTGCGGCGGTAAAATCTAATCGGGAGTGTTCCAAGGTCTGAATCTGATTATGAAGTTTCCCTAAATCTAAACTAATATCTGAGCTGTTCCAGACACCTAAAATATGATTTTTGACCCTCTCCCATTTAAAATCTGTCTCATTTACTTTCAGGGATGTAACACATATCCACCGGTAATCGGCATGACATGAAAGAGCCAATTTCATTTTCAGACTCTGTAATTCATTCCCAATATGCATTACTGCTTCTTCTAAGGCATCAATCCTTATTTCTAGCTTCCTATCTATAATTTCCTGGGTTGCCAGCGTTAGAGAAACATTTTTGGATACGGTGTCAACATATTGGGCAGTATACACTTGTTGAGACAATGATAATGCCGCCACAGTAACAGAAGTAATTGCGGTTATCAAAGCTGATATTCCCAAAACAAGTAAGCCCACAAACCGTCGTGTTCGCATTAAATCTTGTAGCTGTTGCAGTACAGCTAGGCCATGGTTATCATACCAATACGTGGCTACAGTTACAGGTACCATGAGATAGGGCGGACGTTTTAAAACCATGAAAGAGCAAACTTTATATTGAGGAGTTAAACAGGATGAAAGCATACATTGTTCACAAGACACTACATGGGGTCCACCTGTATAATTCAATTGTATGTTAAGTCTTTCAGAATCATTAGTGAAAAGAAAAACATAAGGAGAGGGTAGACAAGCTAAAATAGAGTAAATAGAGGTATTTTTTGGTCGGATTAAAATAATAGGGGCGGTAGCCGCAAGGGCTCTCCAAATTTCTGGCTGCCAAAAGGTTTTACCTCTAGTTATATAAGACAGCATAGGGGGAACAAATTGGTTATGATGCCGTCTGGTGGCAACTAACGGCCAAGAAATTGAATATTCTTTCCAATTATCCAATCTATTGATAAAGTCATCGTCAGACTCAGGGTCTTGACCTGGATTTGGGTTGCTCCAGTCCTGAATCGCACAATTTCTTCCTCCCGGCATATTGTAATCTACTCTCGAATTATAAATACAAGATTTCCAAATCGGATATCCTGAATGATCATCTATAGTTTTCCAAATAACATCTGAGGGAGCAACATCATCACAATTTGGATATTCTGATGGAGTTTTGAGAGACAAAGACTTATAGGGGCCAAGGACCCCAGGCATACGGGCTCGTAATATCCAAGCAGACCGATCCCCTATAGATGCAAATTTAGAGGTTGGGGAATCTGTCATAACTGCTTTTGTGGAGGCTCCAATGCATCCTGTCTTGGTAAAGAAGTCTCCTGTAAGGCCAGGAGGAAAATTAAAGCAGACAGGAAAATCATCTGCTAGTCCTTTAAAGGTATAATTGAAATTAATAGGGTATTGGTCTTTTGTATAGGAAGTATAAGATCCTCCCAAAAGGCGAGGCTGGTCTGTACTAACTCGTATGGGGTCACTGTTCCAAGTAACAACTTGGAAAGTTGGAGGATCCGGGAGAAACGCCCAATATTTGGTTGGAATGGGAGCAGCGCTTACCTGGCAAGAGAGCAAGGCAAGCATGGCAATAAACACCTTTTCAGGAGAGACTGACGATCCCTGTAGGGTAGCTATCCCCTGTGCCTGGCGACAGAGAGCTTTAATCTGTCCCCAGGTGGGCAAGGAGGCTTGTTGGGTTGACTGAGCTGGGCGTCCTAATGGATTCCTGCGAGGCAAAAAATCAGGGGGTGCAATATCCTGTATCTGAAGTCGTGACATCTGTCCAGTGGGTGGCTCCGATCCGCGCCTATCCGGGATCTCCAATGTCAGCTGTCCTGGGGTCAGCGGCGTTTCCCGTGCTGGCGGAGGGAGCGGGGGAAGAGGGAGTTTCTTCCTTTTTAGAGATCGCGGTGGCGGGGGATTCTGGTATCCGGGGAGCTGAGACATGGCGAATTAGTCTGTCTGGAACCCAAATCGGAGCGTCCGCGTCCTGTGGAAAAACACAAGCATACCCTCGCCCATTGGTTAATAAGGGGTCAGGACCTTTCCATTGTCCGGAAAGAAGGTCCCTCCATTTTACTAATGGTTTTGCATTCAATTGCTCTGGGCACCAATGGCGAAGCATTGCAGTGTTTCCGGATGAATCAGCATTTAAGTTATTTATTACGAAAAGAGCATGTTGCAAAATCTGATGGGGGGAACTATATTTAAATTCCCCTTCTTTTAGTTTTTGAATATGGATTTTCAGTGTTTGATGTGCTCTTTCCACAATGGCTTGTCCTTGTGGGTTATAAGGGATGCCGGTGTTATGTTTAATTTGAAATCTTGTACAGAATTGCTGAAAAGATTTAGAAGTGTAAGCAGGAGCATTATCAGTTTTTAAAGCTTTTGGCAAGCCCAGATAGGAAAAGCATGTAAAAAGATGTTGTATTACATCTTTAACTGCTTCCCCTGTACGAGCAGTGGCAATAATAACATGAGAGAAGGTATCTACAGTTACATGAACAAAAGACAGTTTTCCAAATGAAGAGACATGGGTTACATCCATTTGCCAGAGTGCATTAGGTTTGAGACCGCGAGGGTTAACTCCCAGAGGCAAAGCATTCACGGTAGTAGGACAATGTGAACAAGAACGAACAATCTCTCGGGCAGATTCTCGAGGAATTTGAAACTGGTATCGTAAGGCAGTGGCATTTTGGTGATGAAGTGAGTGAGAAGCTCGAGCTTCTTCAAAAACAGAAGCCACTGAAATCCTGGTTAACGAATCTGCCAATTCATTGAGAGCATTTAAAGGGCCAGGCAGGCCGGAATGAGCCCGAATGTGGCCGATAAAGAACGCCCGATTTCTTTTCCATGTTTGCTGCTGCAGTTTAGTTAACAAATGGAAGATAGCAGTTTTGTTTTCAGGCAAAACTGCAGTCTCAATGTGTGGAAACAGCCTGACCACATACTGAGAGTCAGAATAAAGGTTAAATTCTTTCTCCGCAAACATAACAAAGGCCTCAATAACAGCTGTGATTTCAGCCCTTTGAGCTGAAGTTTCTTGTGTTTCCAAAAGTTTTTGATGATCTCTTGTGACTATAGAGGCTCTACCGTTAGCCGATCCATCAGTAAAGACTACCTGAGCATCTGAAATAGGGAACTGTTTACACCGGACAGGAAAAATAACTGGATGGTTAGACATAAAATTTAGTAAAACATGCGAGGGTAAATGATGCAAAATTTGACCACAGTAATTCCCTATGGCAATCTGCCAGTCTTCATCAAACATTAAAAGAGCATCAAGCTGCTCCTTATTATATGGAATTACAATCTCTGATGGCTCTTTACCAAACAATTCAATGCTCCGCTTCCTTCCTTTTAGCATTAATGTGGCAATTAAACCAGGATAAGAAGCCACGACTTTTTTAGCTTGGGTAGGAAGATGGATCCATTCTAAAGGGCCGCGTTGCCACAGAACTCCCGTAGGCGCCGTTGGAGTAGCTAGGCAAAGGAACTGCCACGTCATCGTCAAATCAATTCTTTTTACATAGCTATTTGATAAGGCTGCTTCTACTTTGCCTAGCGCTTCTTGAGCCTCAGCTGTTAATTGTCTTTTTGAGGTTGGATCAGGATCCCCGCGTAAAGTGTTAAAAAGAGGTTTTAATTCGGCAGTGGTTAATTTTAAATATGGTCTAATCCAATTAATATCACCTAAGAGTTTTTGATAATCATTTAAAGTAATAAGATGGTCTTTTCTCAATTGCAGCGGGGTATGAGTCACCGTTTCCGAATTTATGACTCTTCCTAAGTAAGTTATGGGCGGATTGATTTGAATTTTTTCTGGGGCAATTTTTAGGCCTCTGTCTGTCAATGCCTGGGTCAGGTCCTGGAGCACAGTCTGCAGGTGAACTCTATCAGGATGAGCTATTAAAATATCATCCATATAGTGAATCATATACACGTGTTCATATTTAGCCCTAGTATCTTCTAGAGCGGCATTAACAAATTTTTGGCATAAAGTAGGGCTATTTTTCATTCCCTGAGGCAGAACCTTCCACTGAAACCGTAAATAAGGCTGTTTAAGATTTTCTGATGGCAGACTAAAGGCAAATCGCTTTTTATCCTCAGGATTTAAGGGAATAGTGAAAAAACAATCTTGTAAATCAATAACAATTATATTATATCCCTCTGGAACGGCTACTGGGGAAGGGAGCCCAGGCTGTAAGGCCCCCATGTCCTCCATGGTGGCATTAATAGCTCTCAAATCCTGTAAAAGTCGCCATTTACCAGATTTTTTCTTAATGACAAAAATAGGAGTGTTCCAGGGGCTATTGGAGGGCTCAATATGTCCCAATTCTAATTGTTCAAAGATTAATGCTTTAGCTGCCAATAATTTTTCCTTATGCAGAGGCCACTGTTCTACCCACACCGGATCTTGAGATTTCCATGTGATGGGGTCGGCAGCAAAAACAATGGCCTCAATTATAAATTTGGATATCCCAATCCAGCACGTAGCTTGCGAGGAGTTGGGCAAATTGGCTCAATTATTCCTGTCTGTTGTTTACCCAATCCTTTTGATGGATCATAGCCCATCTGCAACATCTGAGAGGTCACTTTATCATCAGGGCTAAAAAGTAACACTCCCATTTGAGATAGCACGTCCCTCCCCCACAGGGTAAGGGGGAGCGAAGGAACGACATAAGGTTGGAAAGTTCCACGGGTATCCTCAAATTGCCAATCTAAAATTTTTGCACTTTTGGCTATTGTGGGGGCTCTTCCTATCCCCACCAAGTTATTTTCAGTAGTATGTGTGGGCCAGGAGCTGGGCCAGTCTTTTCCTGAAATGCAAGAAACATCTGCTCCTGTGTCTAATAACCCCACAATAGACTTGCCATTAATCAGGATAGTCTTCATAGGACGTTTCTGAGTAATTTCTGTTATCCAAAAAACCATATCACTAGACCCAAATCCTTTATCCTGCCTTTCATTTTGAGTAGCTGTGCGCCCAATTGCAGTGTGGTAAGGCAAAAGCAAAAGTTGGGCTATTCTTTGTCCCTGATGTATTTGGAAAGTTTTAGTTGGGGGTGAAATCATTATCTGGATTTCTCCTGTATAATCTGAGTCAATTACTCCAGGGATGATTGTGAGACCTTGCATAGCTAAGGAACTTCTGCCTAGTATAATTCCTACTAAACCTGTTGGTAATGGGCCTTTAACTCCTGTAGGTATTTTTACAGTGGGGCTATCTGGTGTTAATATTGCTGAGGTGGTGGAACTGAGGTCCAGTCCTGCGCTGCCTGGGGTTGCTCTGATGAGTTCTGCGATGGGACGAAGGGAATGAATGGGTTCAGTGAGGCTGCCCCAATTGTTGTCGGGGCCTGAGGCTGGCCCCTCAATCCGTTTCCCGACTGCTGGTCGGGGCCCAAAAAGGCTCCATTTCTATGGAATTGTGACCTACATTCTTTTGCCCAGTGATATCCTTTTTGACAACGAGGGCAGAGAGATCTAGGGAGATTAGTAGGCACAGCCGGGGAGGGAGAATTCGGCAGAGAAGAACCGGCTGCTTTTTGGGGACAAGCTCGCATAAGGTGCCCTTCCCGTCCGCAAGAGAAGCAGGCCTTGGATAAACCAATATTCTGGCCTGGACTACTGGAATGACTCTTTGACGGGTTATTTCTATTTGTAAAAAAGGACTGTACTGCCTGCTGGTAAGAATTTCCCTTTATGGCTGCAGCTATGGCAACGCCCTGCATCATCGCTGGTCCTACATCTGCACATTGCCTGATATAATCTATTATTTCCCCAGTTTTTTTAATAGGACGTAAAATGGCCTGGCAGGTAGAATTAGCATTTTCAAATGCCAGTTGTTTTATCAATATACTAGCTGCCTCAGTGTTGGAAATTACTCTGTTGACTGCCTCTGCAAGTCTTGATATAAAGTCTTCATATGGCTCTTCTGGTTTTTGTTTAACATTTGAGAAGGAAGAGGTAGATTCTTTCCCTTCAGGCAACAAACGCCAAGCCCCAAGGGCGCAGGCGGTTACTTGATCTAAAGTGGTTTTATCTAATCCCATTTGATCTCTAAGTGTTCCAAAATCATTAGTCCCTGCCAACATATTTTTTATAATATATCTTGGGCCATATTTTTGGTTAGCATCAGCCTGTTTTTGGGCTAGATCTTCATATTCAGTTCTCCAAAGTACATATTGACCTCCAGACAGACAAGCTTTAGCGACTGTCTTCCAGTCATGGGGTGTCATCCATCTGCCCGCTAAAGCTTCCACCAATGATACAGTGTACGGGGCTTTAGGCCCATACAAAGCACAAGCCTGTTTGAGTTCTTTAATCATTTTCATTGGAATGGGTTCCCAGTGGGGGGCTGTTCTCCCACCACTTCCACCAAATATTATGGGGAAACAAGCCTCAAGGTGGGGATCAAGTTCATCATCTGGGCTAGAGAAAACTCTTCTTCGGGGAGCTTCTAGTGGAGGCCCCTCACCCTTATAGGGAGGGGGGGGCAAGGGGTGTCCTATGTCACTTTCTTCGTACTTTGGGAATTTTTTATCCGTTCTGTGTTTAGGTCTTACGGATGTTTTATCTGGGGAATCTGGCCTTAAACTCTCAGGTGCATATAATCTGATGGGGGACATTTGTCTTGAGCCTCTGGAAGCAGAAGGCTTAATTAAGGAAATTTCTCTTGAATTTGTGGAAGCAGGTGGTCTGGTTGGGGAAGTTTTTATTAAGCTCTTTGGAGCAGATAATCTAATTGGAGAAGTTTCTCTTAAACTCCTTGGAGCATCTTTATTTAATAAAGACCAGTCCTCATCAGAATGATCTTGACTTACTTCCTCTTCCAAATCTTCCTCATCTGAAAGCTGCTCTTTTTTGTCATCTCTATCTATTACCTTTTCTTGGGCAGTCATTGCAGCTATCATTTGACTCAACTGCCGATAGTTAGGTGTAGCCTCCTTTTCATCACTCTCCTCTTCGATAGATACCTTTTTCTCTGCACTTTCCTCTTTAAGATGTACCTTTTCAGATTCAGGGGCAGGGTCTAGAGCGTCCCTAATTATATTCCATAAGGAAAAGGCGTCAGTAGGCACCTTTTGTGAGCCATGTTCAGCATGGTAAGTTTTTAGTTGTTTTCCTACTCTCTCCCAGGTGTCTAAGTTAACAGTGCCTTCTTCTGGAAACCAGGGACACTGTTCTTGTACAAAGGAAAAAAATGAATGAATATTGGATTTTTTAACTTTAATTCCTCGTTTAGTTAGTAACTGCAAGATTACTCCTGTAAAAAGCTGTCTTTCTTTTGATTCACTGTTACCCATGTCAGAAAATTAAGTCTTATAGAAAAGTCTACCTCAACAAAAAGGTTTTACCTTTGGCGAGGGGGGTTTTGTTTTCAACCCTAAGATAGCAGGTTTCTTTTCAACCTCTAGAGCACCAGGTTTCTCTTAAACCCTTGAACACTTCCCACTCCTCCTCACCCTGTCTATCCTACAGGGGGGTCCGCGGCACCCTGAGTGGGGTCCTAGCCGTCCCGAACACTCAACACTGGGGGAGTACCCGAAAGTACTCCGGGGGGAGTGATTAAGTCACTCCGGGGGGGAGCAACAGAGAGTGCTCCGGGGGGAGCAACAGAGAGTGCTCCGGGGGGAGCTACAGAGAGTGCTCCGGGGGGAGCTTTTGCTCCGAGGAACCTACCTTCGAATAGCCTGTTCCGGGCGCCACTTGCCGGGGTCCAGCCCCGGTGGATCCAGGGAATTCGAAGGGTGGACGGCGTTGGCGTGGAAAGACTTGTTTATTTATTAATATAAGATTAGATTAAGAAACTGTAGTGCAGTAGGAAGATTAAGTGGAGAAAGAGGGCTGAATAGCTTGGTTTACGCGGAAGACCAATAAAATTCCAGACAAGGAATTTGCACCATCTACGTTGGGCCACCGGTGCCCGCTTGAATATCTAAGGGTGCCTCGCCTTAAGCTCCCTTTCTCGCGGATCTTAATAACCAGGGCAAATAAGTAGACCTGGCGAGCCTCCGCGCCCCAGATGGAAATTCAGCCTGAAATTAAAGTAAAGAGCAGAGGGAAGAAAAGGGAGAGAAAAAGAGAGAGAGAGAGAGACAGGGGGGGAGCCAGATTCCCAAGAAACCAGGCCGAGACTAGTCCGAGAAACTGGTCTGAGAATCTGGTCCCGTCCTTTATTGTTCAGAAGGCCTTTTATACTTTTGATAAAACATGGAGATCAATGGGTAACACAAAGTTATGCAGCGTTAGCAGTCCAGACTCTTATCAAAACCAGGCTTTTCTCTCTGCATACCTAATTGTATACACAAGTCTTAGGTAATTTACATCATCTTCCAACCAAAAGGGCCAATTAACATTTTACAGCCTTTTTTCTGATAAGGGTTTGTCAACCACAAGACTTATTTGTGTTGATCTTCCCAAGGTCTGGTGCCACTCTCGGAAAGCACTAAAGAAAGTTACATTCTTAGACAGCAAGGATACAGCAACTTATAACAAGTAGAGGGAGTGCAGTGATTTATAGCAAAAGAGAAGCAATTAACTCAAAAGTCTAGTGTTGCTAACATCAAAACTACTATGTATCTTTTTCTACATCCTGCTTACATTAACATCCTTCCAGGTGCCTAAAAGATAAAGAATAAGGAGGTCTGGCAGCAATCCTTGAGTCAACAGTGAAAACCCTCTACCAATATAATTTTTAACTCTTTAGAAAAGGCTCTGTATCTTTAAGATGCTTTTAAGCTTTGTGCCTCCCGCGGTTGGGGGGCTGTAAGCAATTCACAAGCTGTAAGCTTTGTGCCTCTCGCGGTTGGGGGGCTGTAAGCAATTCACAAGCTGTAAGAGGTCTGGGGAACCTGTTAGGCAGACTAGAGAGCTATCAGAGGGGTTTAACTGAAACATCCCTTTCAAATGCAGAAGACTAAAACCCTGAATTGACTTTTTTCCAGAGAATATCAGAAAAGTGGAAAAGCAGAGCACAAAAGCCAGCAGATTTTTGCTGGGGTACATGCTTAGGAATATCCAGAGGGGTCCCTGAAGTCTGAGCACGCCTTGCGTATGTCAGCTTCCTTCCTCATGACCTTGTCACGGGCGGGATTCCTCACACTGGCTTCCGGCAGGGTATGGTGGTGAACTTCTTGAGTTGCAGCAAGGCTGTGAAAGACCCTTTCGAAGTTCCAGAGGTAAGGTGTCATTAGTCTCCAGACGCCTCATCGGAAATAGGCCTCATCTCGCCTGGAAGGGAGAACTTCCTGGATTTTCTCGAGTTGCGGCAGGTGTTCTCGAGTTACGACGGGGACCTCAGGGACCCGCCCTGGTGGCCTCAGGAGAGGCCAGTCCCTATGCGAGTTGCTAGGGGGCCTCTCGGGATTCCTCTCCCGTCGATACCGGGGCCAAAAACCTTGTGTGGAGTCAGGGCCGGAACCGAGGATTCCTCTCAGGGGCTGACATGGATCTTTGGGTACTTCTGGAGTCTCCCCAGGGGAGTCAGGCCTCGTCTCGAGTGGGGGCATGCACGTGCACTTTCCTTCCAGGCTGTACCAGCAATGTCACGCTACCTGTCGCGTGGATCAAATGATCTGTGGTTTTCCCTCGAGGCTTTCCCACAGGGCTGTCCCACGTGCCACCGTGGTGTGAGTCGATCCTCGGCGTGAAAGATGAGCCAGTGCAGGGCAAAGAGGTTCCTCTGGAATGGACTGAGACATCTGGGGGACTCTTGGAATGGTGGTACGACCATGGAGTTCCTCTCGCCTTTCCTGTTGAGAGTGCCTCCTCTTGAGATGCGACGGGAACGCCGGGAATATTTTCCCGTTGAAAGCAGGGAAAGGATCCCTCATCTCGAGCTACAAGGGGGAAACGGGGCTCCTCTGGATGTGGGCGGGACCATCGTGCTTTCTCTCGAGTGGAGACGGGTATGGCGGTGAACTTCTTGAGTTGCAGCAAGGGTGTGAAAGACCCTTTCGAAGTTCCAGAGGTTAGGTGTCATTAGTCTCCAGACGCCTCATCGGAAATAGGCCTCATCTCGCGTGGAAGGAAGAACTTCCTGGATTTTCTCGAGTTGCGGCAGGTGTTCTCGAGTTACGACGGGGACCTCAGGGACCCGCCCTGGTGGCCTCAGGAGAGGCCAGTCCCCATGCGAGTTGCTAGGGGGCCTCTCGGGATTCCTCTCCCGTCGATACCGGGGCCAAAAACCTTGTGTGGATTCAGGGCCGGAACCGGGGATTCCTCTCAGGGGCTGACATGGATCTTTGGGTACTTCTGGAGTCTCCCCAGGGGAGTCAGGCCTCGTCTCGAGTGGGGGCATGCACGTGCACTTTCCTTCCAGGCTGTAGCAGCAATGTCACGCGTCCCGTCGCGTGGATCAAAGGATCTGTGGTTTTCCCTCGAGGCTTTCCCACAGGGCTGTCCCACGTGCCACCGTGGTGTGAGTCGATCCTCGGCGTGAAAGATGAGCCAGTGCAGGGCAAAGAGGTTCCTCTGGAATGGACTGAGACATCTGGGGGACTCTTGGAATGGTGGTACGACCATGGAGTTCCTCTCGCCTTTCCTGTTGAGAGTGCCTCCTCTTGAGATGCGACGGGAACGCCGGGAATTCTTTCCCGTTGAAAGCAGGGAAAGGATCCCTCATCTCGAGCTACGAGGGGGAAACGGGGCTCCTCTGGATGTGGGCGGGACCATCGTGCTTCCTCTCGAGTGGAGACGGGTATGGCGGTGAACTTCTTGAGTTGCAGCAAGGGTGTGAAAGACCCTTTCGAAGTTCCAGAGGTTAGGTGTCATTAGTCTCCAGACGCCTCATCGGAAATAGGCCTCATCTCGCCTGGAAGGGAGAACTTCCTGGATTTTCTCGAGTTGCGGCAGGTGTTCTCGAGTTACGACGGGGACCTCAGGGACCCGCCCTGGTGGCCTCAGGAGAGGTCAGTCCCCATGCGAGTTGCTAGGGGGCCTCTCGGGATTACTCTCCCGTCGATACCGGGGCCAAAAACCTTGTGTGGAGTCAGGGCCGGAACCGAGGATTCCTCTCAGGGGCTGACATGGATCTTTGGGTACTTCTGGAGTCACCCCAGTGGAGTCAGGCCTCGTCTCGAGTAGGGGCATGCACGTGCGCTTTCCTTTCAGGCTGTAGCAGCAATGTCACGCTTCCCGTCACGTGGATCAAAGGATCTGTGGTTTTCCCTCGAGGCTTTCCCTCGAGGCTTTCCCACAGGGCTGTCCCACGTGCCACCGTGGTGTGAGTCAATCCTCGGCGTGAAAGATGAGCCAGTGCAGGGCAAAGAGGTTCCTCTGGAATGGACTGAGACATCTGGGGGACTCTTGGAATGGTGGTACGACCATGGAGTTCCTCTCGCCTTTCCTGTTGAGAGTGCCTCCTCTTGAGATGCGACGGGAACGCCGGGAATTCTTTCCCGTTGAAAGCAGGGAAAGGATCCCTCATCTCGAGCTACGAGGGGGAAACGGGGCTCCTCTGGATGTGGGCGGGACCATCGTGCTTCCTCTCTAGTGGAGACGGGTATGGCGGTGAACTTCTTGAGTTGCAGCAAGGGTGTGAAAGACCCTTTCGAAGTTCCAGAGGTTAGGTGTCATTAGTCTCCAGAGGCCTCATCGGAAATAGGCCTCATCTCGCCTGGAAGGGAGAACTTCCTGGATTTTCTCGAGTTGCGGCAGGTGTTCTCGAGTTACGACGGGGACCTCAGGGACCCGCCCTGGTGGCCTCAGGAGAGGCCAGTCCCTAGGCGAGTTGCTAGGGGGCCTCTCGGGATTCCTCTCCCGTTGATACCGGGGCCAAAAACCTTGTGTGGAGTCAAGGCCGGAACCGAGGATTCCTCTCAGGGGCTGACATGGATCTTTGGGTACTTGTGGAGTCTCCCCAGGGGAGTCAGGCCTCGTCTCGAGTGGGGGCATGCACGTGCGCTTTCCTTCCAGGCTGTAGCAGCAATGTCACGCTTCCCGTCGCGTGGATCAAAGGATCTGTGGTTTTCCCTCGAGGCTTTCCCTCGAGCCTTTCCCACAGGGCTGTCCCACGTGCCACCGTGGTGTGAGTCGATCCTCGGCGTGAAAGATGAGCCAGTGCAGGGCAAAGAGGTTCCTCTGGAATGGACTGAGACATCTGGGGGACTCTTGGAATGGTGGTACGACCATGGAGTTCCTCTCGCCTTTCCTGTTGAGAGTGCCTCCTCTTGAGATGCGACGGGAACGCCGGGAATTCTTTCCCGTTGAAAGCAGGGAAAGGATCCCTCATCTCGAGCTAAGAGGGGGAAACGGGGCTCCTTTGGATGTGGGCGGGACCATCGTGCTTCCTCTCTAGTGGAGACGGGTATGGTGGTGAACTTCTTGAGTTGCAGCAAGGGTGTGAAAGACCCTTTCGAAGTTCCAGAGGTTAGGTGTCATTAGTCTCCAGACGCCTCATCGGAAATAGGCCTCATCTCGCCTGGAAGGGAGAACTTCCTGGATTTTCTCGAGTTGCGGCAGGTGTTCTCGAGTTACGACGGGGACCTCAGGGACCCGCCCTGGTGGCCTCAGGAGAGGCCAGTCCCTATGCGAGTTGCTAGGGGGCCTCTCGGGATTCCTCTCCCGTCGATACCGGGGCCAAAATCCTTGTGTGGAGTCAGGGCCGAAACCGAGGATTCCTCTCAGGGGCTGACATGGATCTTTGGGTACTTCTGGAGTCTCCCCAGGGGAGTCAGGCCTCGTCTCGAGTGGGGGCATGCACGTTCACTTTCCTTCCAGGCTGTAGCAGCAATGTCACGCTTCCCGTCGCGTGGATCAAATGATGTGTGGTTTTCCCTCGAGGCTTTCCCACAGGGCTGTCCCACGTGCCACCGTGGTGTGAGTCGATCCTCGGCGTGAAAGATGAGCCAGTGCAGGGCAAAGAGGTTCCTCTGGAATGGACTGAGACATCTGGGGGACTCTTGGAATGGTGGTACGACCATGGAGTTCCTCTCGCCTTTCCTGTTGAGAGTGCCTCCTCTTGAGATGCGACGGGAACGCCGGGAATTTTTTGCCGTTGAAAGCAGGGAAAGGATCTCTCATCTCGAGCTACGAGGGGGAAACGGGGCTCCTCTGGATGTGGGCGGGACCATCGTGCTTCCTCTCGAGTGGAGACGGATATGGCGGTGAACTTCTTGAGTTGCAGCAAGGGTGTGAAAGACCCTTTCGAAGTTCCAGAGGTTAGGTGTCATTAGTCTCCAGAGGCCTCATCGGAAATAGGCCTCATCTCGCCTGGAAGGGAGAACTTCCTGGATTTTCTCGAGTTGCGGCAGGTGTTCTCGAGTTACGACGGGGACCTCAGGGACCCACCCTGGTGGCCTCCGGAGAGGCCAGTCCCCATGCGAGTTGCTAGGGGCCCTCTCGGGATTCCTCTCCCATCGATACCGGGGCCAAAAAGTTTGTGTGGAGTCAAGGCCGGAACCGAGGATTCCTCTCAGGGGCTGACATGGATCTTTGGGTACTTCTGGAGTCTCCCCAGGGGAGTCAGGCCTCGTCTCGAGTGGGGGCATGCACGTGCGCTTTCCTTCCAGGCTGTAGCAGCAATGTCACGCTTCCCGTCGCGTGGATCAAAGGATCTGTGGTTTTCCCTCGAGGCTTTCCCTCGAGGCTTTCCCACAGGTCTGTCCCACGTGCCACCGTGTTGTGAGTCGATCCTCGGCGTGAAAGATGAGCCAGTGCAGGGCAAAGAGGTTCCTCTGGAATGGACTGAGACATCTGGGGGACTCTTGGAATGGTGGTAAGACCATGGAGTTCCTCTCGCCTTTCCTGTTGAGAGTGCCTCCTCTTGAGATGCGACTGGAACGCCGGGAATTCTTTCCCGTTGAAAGCAGGGAAAGGATCCCTCATCTCGAGCTCCGAGGGGGAAACGGGGCTCCTCTGGATGTGGGCGGGACCATCGTGCTTCCTCTCGAGTGGAGACGGGTATGGCGGTGAACTTCTTGAGTTGCAGCAAGGTGTGAAAGACCCTTTCGAAGTTCCAGAGGTTAGGTGTCATTAGTCTCCAGAGGCCTCATCGGAAATAGGCCTCATCTCGCCTGGAAGGGAGAACTTCCTGGATTTTCTCGAGTTGCGGCAGGTGTTCTCGAATTACGACGGGGACCTCAGGGACCCGCCCTGGTGGCCTCCGGAGAGGCCAGTCCCCATGCGAGTTGCTAGGGGCCCTCTCGGGATTCCTCTCCCGTCGATACCGGGGCCAAAAACCTTGTGTGGAGTCAGGGCCGGAACCGAGGATTCCTCTCAGGGGCTGACATGGATCTTTGGGTACTTCTGGAGTCTCCCCAGTGGAGTCAGGCCTCGTCTCGAGTGGGGGCATGCACGTGCGCTTTCCTTCCAGGCTGTAGCAGCAATGTCACGCTTCCCGTCGCTTGGATCAAAGGATCTGTGGTTTTCCCTCGAGGCTTTCCCTCGAGGCTTTCCCACAGGGCTGTCCCACGTGCCACCGTGGTGTGAGTCGATCCTCGGCGTGAAAGATGAGCCAGTGCAGGGCAAAGAGCTTCCTCTGGAATGGACTGAGACATCTGGGGGACTCTTGGAATGGTGGTACGACCATGGAGTTCCTCTCGCCTTTCCTGTTGAGAGTGCCTCCTCTTGAGATGCGATGGGAACGCAGGGAATTCTTTCCCGTTGAAAGCAGGGAAAGGATCCCTCATCTCGAGCTACGAGGGGGAAACGGGGCTCCTTTGGATGTGGTCGGGACCATCGTGCTTCCTCTCGAGTGGAGACGGGTATGGTGGTGAACTTCTTGAGTTGCAGCAAGGGAGTGAAAGACCCTTTCGAAGTTCCAGAGGTTAGGTGTCATTAGTCTCCAGACGCCTCATCGGAAATAGGCCTCATCTCGCCTGGAAGGGAGAACTTCCTGGATTTTCTCGAGTTGCGGCAGGTGTTCTCGAGTTACGACGGGGACCTCAGGGACCGGCCCTGGTGGCCTCAGGAGAGGCCAGTCCCCATGCGAGTTGCTAGGGGGCCTCTCGGGATTCCTCTCCCGTCGATACCGGGGCCAAAAAGCTTGTGTGGAGTCAGGGCCGGAACCGAGGATTCCTCTCAGGGGCTGACATGGATCTTTGGGTACTTCTGGAGTCTCCACAGGGGAGTCAGGCCTCGTCTCGAGTGGGGGCATGCACGTGCGCTTTCCTTCCAGGCTGTAGCAGCAATGTCTCGCTTCCCGTCGCGTGGATCAAAGGATCTGTGGTTTTTCCTCGAGGCTTTCCCTCGAGGCTTTCCCACAGGGCTGTCCCACGTGCCACCGTGTTGTGAGTCGATCCTCGGCGTGAAAGATGAGCCAGTGCAGGGCAAAGAGGTTCCTCTGGAATGGACTGAGACATCTGGGGGACTCTTGGAATGGTGGTACGACCATGGAGTTCCTCTCGCCTTTCCTGTTGAGAGTGCCTCTTCTTGAGATGCGACGGGAACGCCGGGAATTCTTTCCCGTTGAAACCAGGGAAAGGATCCCTCATCTCGAGCTACGAGGGGGAAACGGGGCTCCTCTGGATGTGGGCGGGACCATCGTGCTTCCTCTCGAGTGGAGACGGGTATGGCGGTGAACTTCTTGAGTTGCACCAAGGGTGTGAAAGACCCTTTCGAAGTTCCAAAGGTTAGGTGTCATTAGTCTCCAGACGCCTCATCGGAAATAGGCCTCATCTCGCCTGGAAGGGAGAACTTCCTGGATTTTCTCGAGTTGCGGCAGGTATTCTCGAGTTACGACGGGGACCTCAGGGACCCGCCCTGGTGGCCTCAGGAGAGGCCAGTCCCCATGCGAGTTGCTAGGGGGTCTCTCGGGATTCCTCTCCCGTCGATACCGGGGCCCAAAAGCTTGTTTGGAGTCAGGGCCGGAACCGAGGATTCTTCTCAGGGGCTGACATGGATCTTTGGGTACTTCTGGAGTCTCCCCAGGGGAGTCAGGCCTCGTCTCGAGTGGGGGCATGCATGTGCGCTTTCCTTCCAGGCTGTTCCAGCAATGTCATGCTTCCCGTCGCGTGGATCAAAGGATCTGTGGTTTTCCCTCGAGGCTTTCCCTCGAGGCTTTCCCACAGGGCTGTCCCACGTGCCACCGTGTTGTGAGTCGATCCTCGGCGTGAAAGATGAGCCAGTGCAGGGCAAAGAGGTTCCTCTGAAATGGACTGAGACATCTGGGGGACTCTTGGAATGGTGGTACGACCATGGAGTTCCTCTCGCCTTTCCTGTTGAGAGTGCCTCCTCTTGAGATGCGACGGGAACGCCGGGAATTCTTTCCCGTTGAAAGCAGGGAAAGGATCCCTCATCTCGAGCTACGAGGGGGAAACGGGGCTCCTCTGGATGTGGGCGGGACCATCGTGCTTCCTCTCGAGTGGAGACGGGTATGGCGGTGAACTTCTTGAGTTGCACCAAGGGTGTGAAAGACCCTTTCGAAGTTCAAGAGGTTTGGTGTCATTAGTCTCCAGAGGCCTCATCGGAAATAGGCCTCATCTCGCCTGGAAGGGAGAACTTCCTGGATTTTCTCGAGTTGCGGCAGGTGTTCTCGAGTTACGACGGGGACCTCAGGGACCCGACCTGGTGGCCTCCGGAGAGGCCAGTCCCCATGCGAGTTGCTAGGGGGCCTCTCGGGATTCCTCTCCCGTCGATACCGGGGCCAAAAACCTTGTGTGGAGTCAGGGCAGGAACCGAGGATTCCTCTCAGGGGCTGACATGGATCTTTGGGTACTTCTGGAGTCTCCCCAGTGGAGGCAGACCTCGTCTCGAGTGGGGGCATGCACGTGCGCTTTCCTTCCAGGCTGTAGCAGCAATGTCACGCTTCCCGTCGCGTGGATCAAAGGATCTGTGGTTTTCCCTCGAGGCTTTCCCTCGAGGCTTTCCCACAGGGCTGTCCCACGTGCCACCGTGGTGTGAGTCGATCCTCGGCGTGAAAGATGAGCCAGTGCAGGGCAAAGAGGTTCCTCTGGAATGGACTGAGACATCTGGGGGACTCTTGGAATGGTGGTACGACCATGGAGATCCTCTCGCCTTTCCTGTTGAGAGTGCCTCCTCTTGAGATGCGACGGGAACGCCGGGAATTCTTTCCCGTTGAAAGCAGGGAAAGGATCCCTTATCTCGAGCACCGAAGGGAAAACGGGGCTCCTCTGGATGTGGGCGGGACCATCGTGCTTCCTCTCGAGTGGAGACGGGTATGGCGGAGAACTTCTTGAGTTGCAGCAAGGGTGTGAAAGACCCTTTCAAAGTTCCAGAGGTTAGGTGTCATTAGTCTCCAGACGCCTCATCGGAAATAGGCCTCATCTCGCCTGGAAGGGAGAACTTCCTGGATTTTCTCGAGTTGCGGCAGGTGTTCTCGAGTTACGACGGGGACCTCAGGGACCGGCCCTGGTGGCCTCAGGAGAGGCCAGTCCCCATGCGAGTTGCTAGGGGGCCTCTCGGGATTCCTCTCCCGTCGATACCGGGGCCAAAAAGCTTGTGTGGAGTCAGGGCCGGAACCGAGGATTCCTCTCAGGGGCTGACATGGATCTTTGGGTACTTCTGGAGTCTCCACAGGGGAGTCAGGCCTCGTCTCGAGTGGGGGCATGCACGTGCGCTTTCCTTCCAGGCTGTAGCAGCAATGTCTCGCTTCCCGTCGCGTGGATCAAAGGATCTGTGGTTTTTCCTCGAGGCTTTCCCTCGAGGCTTTCCCACAGGGCTGTCCCACGTGCCACCGTGTTGTGAGTCGATCCTCGGCGTGAAAGATGAGCCAGTGCAGGGCAAAGAGGTTCCTCTGGAATGGACTGAGACATCTGGGGGACTCTTGGAATGGTGGTACGACCATGGAGTTCCTCTCGCCTTTCCTGTTGAGAGTGCCTCTTCTTGAGATGCGACGGGAACGCCGGGAATTCTTTCCCGTTGAAACCAGGGAAAGGATCCCTCATCTCGAGCTACGAGGGGGAAACGGGGCTCCTCTGGATGTGGGCGGGACCATCGTGCTTCCTCTCGAGTGGAGACGGGTATGGCGGTGAACTTCTTGAGTTGCAGCAAGGGTGTGAAAGACCCTTTCGAAGTTCCAGAGGTTAGGTGTCATTAGTCTCCAGACGCCTCATCGGAAATAGGCCTCATCTCGCCTGGAAGGGAGAACTTCCTGGATTTTCTCGAGTTGCGGCAGGTATTCTCGAGTTACGACGGGGACCTCAGGGACCCGCCCTGGTGGCCTCAGGAGAGGCCAGTCCCCATGCGAGTTGCTAGGGGGTCTCTCGGGATTCCTCTCCCGTCGATACCGGGGCCCAAAAGCTTGTTTGGAGTCAGGGCCGGAACCGAGGATTCTTCTCAGGGGCTGACATGGATCTTTGGGCACTTCTGGAGTCTCCCCAGGGGAGTCAGGCCTCGTCTCGAGTGGGGGCATGCATGTGCGCTTTCCTTCCAGGCTGTTCCAGCAATGTCATGCTTCCCGTCGCGTGGATCAAAGGATCTGTGGTTTTCCCTCGAGGCTTTCCCACAGGGCTGTCCCACGTGCCACCGTGTTGTGAGTCGATCCTCGGCGTGAAAGATGAGCCAGTGCAGGGCAAAGAGGTTCCTCTGAAATGGACTGAGACATCTGGGGGACTCTTGGAATGGTGGTACGACCATGGAGTTCCTCTCGCCTTTCCTGTTGAGAGTGCCTCCTCTTGAGATGCGACGGGAACGCCGGGAATTCTTTCCCGTTGAAAGCAGGGAAAGGATCCCTCATCTCGAGCTACGAGGGGGAAACGGGGCTCCTCTGGATGTGGGCGGGACCATCGTGCTTCCTCTCGAGTGGAGACGGGTATGGCGGTGAACTTCTTGAGTTGCACCAAGGGTGTGAAAGACCCTTTCGAAGTTCAAGAGGTTTGGTGTCATTAGTCTCCAGAGGCCTCATCGGAAATAGGCCTCATCTCGCCTGGAAGGGAGAACTTCCTGGATTTTCTCGAGTTGCGGCAGGTGTTCTCGAGTTACGACGGGGACCTCAGGGACCCGACCTGGTGGCCTCCGGAGAGGCCAGTCCCCATGCGAGTTGCTAGGGGGCCTCTCGGGATTCCTCTCCCGTCGATACCGGGGCCAAAAACCTTGTGTGGAGTCAGGGCAGGAACCGAGGATTCCTCTCAGGGGCTGACATGGATCTTTGGGTACTTCTGGAGTCTCCCCAGTGGAGGCACACCTCGTCTCGAGTGGGGGCATGCACGTGCGCTTTCCTTCCAGGCTGTAGCAGCAATGTCACGCTTCCCGTCGCGTGGATCAAAGGATCTGTGGTTTTCCCTCGAGGCTTTCCCTCGAGGCTTTCCCACAGGGCTGTCCCACGTGCCACCGTGGTGTGAGTCGATCCTCGGCGTGAAAGATGAGCCAGTGCAGGGCAAAGAGGTTCCTCTGGAATGGACTGAGACATCTGGGGGACTCTTGGAATGGTGGTACGACCATGGAGATCCTCTCGCCTTTCCTGTTGAGAGTGCCTCCTCTTGAGATGCGACGGGAACGCCGGGAATTCTTTCCCGTTGAAAGCAGGGAAAGGATCCCTTATCTCGAGCACCGAAGGGAAAACGGGGCTCCTCTGGATGTGGGCGGGACCATCGTGCTTCCTCTCGAGTGGAGACGGGTATGGCGGAGAACTTCTTGAGTTGCAGCAAGGGTGTGAAAGACCCTTTCGAAGTTCCAGAGGTTAGGTGTCATTAGTCTCCAGACGCCTCATCGGAAATAGGCCTCATCTCGCCTGGAAGGGAGAACTTCCTGGATTTTCTCGAGTTGCGGCAGGTGTTCTTAAGTTACGACGGGGACCTCAGGGACCCGCCCTGTTGGCCTCAGGAGAGGCCAGTCCCTATGCGTGTTGCTAGGGGGCCCCTCGGGATTCCTCTCCCGTTGATACCGGGGCCAAAAACCTTGTGTGGAGTCAGGGCCGGAACCGAGGATTCCTCTCAGGGACTGATATAGATCTTTGGGTACTTCTGGAGTCTCGCCAGGGGAGACAGGCCTCGTCTCGTGTGGGGGCATGCACGTGCACTTTCCTTCCAGGCTGTAGCAGCAATGTCACGCTTCCCGTCGCGTGGATCAAAGGATCTGCGGTTTTCGCTCGAGGCTTTCCCTCGAGGCTTTCCCACAGGGCTGTCCCACGTGACACCGTGGTGTGAGTCGATTCTCGGCGTGAAAAATGAGCCAGTGCAGGGCAAAGAGGTTCCTCTGGAATGGACTGAGACATCTGGGGGACTCTTGGAATGGTGGTACGACCATGGAGTTCCTCTCGCCTTTCCTGTTGAGAGTGCCTCCTCTTGAGATGCGACGGGAACACCGGGAATTCTTTCCCGTTGAAAGCAGGGAAAGGATCCCTCATCTCGAGCTACGAGGGGGAAACGGGGCTCCTCTGGATGTGGGCGGGACCATCGTGCTTCCTCTTGAGTGGACACGGGTATGGCGGTGAACTTCTTGAGTTGCAGCAAGGGTGTGAAAGACCCTTTCGAAGTTCCAGAGGTTAGGTGTCATTAGTCTCCAGACGCCTCATCGGAAATAGGCCTCATCTCGCCTGGAAGGGAGAACTTCCTGGATTTTCTCGATTTGCGGCTGGTGTTCTCGAGTTACGACGGGGACCTCAGGGACCCGCCCTGGTGGCCTCAGGAGAGGCCAGTCCCCATGCGAGTTGTTAGGGGGCCTCTCGGGATTCCTCTCCCGTCGATACCGGGGCCAAAAACCTTGTGTGGAGTCAGGGCCGGAACCGAGGATTCCTCTCAGGGGCTGACATGGATCTTTGGGTACTTCTGGAGTCTCCCCAGGGGAGTCAGGCCTCGTCTCGAGTGGGGGCATGCGCGTGCGCTTTCCTTCAAGGCTGTAGCAGCAATGTCACGCTTCCCGTCGCTTGGATCAAAGGATCTGTGGTTTTCCCTCGAGGCTTTCCCTCGAGGCTTTCCCACAGGGCTGTCCCACGTGCCACCGTGGTGTGAGTGGATCCTCGGCGTGAATGATGAGCCAGTGCAGGGCAAAGAGGTTCCTCTGGAATGGACTGAGACATCTGGGGGACTCTTGGAATGGTGGTACGACCATGGAGTTCCTCTCGCCTTTCCTGTTGAGAGTGCCTCCTCTTGAGATGCGACGGGAACGCCGGGAATTTTTTGCCGTTGAAAGCAGGGAAAGGATCCCTCATCTCGAGCTACGAGGGGGAAACGGGGCTCCTCTGGATGTGGGCGGGACCATCGTGCTTCCTCTGGAGTGGAGACGGGTATGGCGGTGAACTTCTTGAGTTGCAGCAAGGGTGTGAAAGACCCTTTCGAAGTTCCAGAGGTTAGGTGTCATTAGTCTCCAGAGGCCTCATCGGAAATAGGCCTCATCTCGCCTGGAAGGGAGAACTTCCTGGATTTTCTCGAGTTGCGGCAGGTGTTCTCGAGTTACGACGGGGACCTCAGGGACCCGCCCTGGTGGCCTCAGGAGAGGCCAGTCCCCATGCGAGTTGCTAGGGGGCCTCTCGGGATTCCTCTCCCGTCGATTCCGGGGCCAAAAACTTTGTGTGGAGTCAGGGCCGGAACCGAGGATTCCTCTCAGGGGCTGACATGGATCTTTGGGTACTTCTGGAGTCTCCCCAGGGGAGTCAGGCCTCGTCTCGAGTGGGGGCATGCACGTGCGCTTTCCTTCCAGGCTGTAGCAGCAATGTCACGCTTCCCGTCGCGTGGATCAAATGATGTGTGGTTTTCCCTAGAGGCTTTCCCACAGGGCTGTCCCACGTGCCACCGTGGTGTGAGTCGATCCTCGGCGTGAAAGATGAGCCAGTGCAGGGCAAAGAGGTTCCTCTGGAATGGACTGAGACATCTGGGGGACTCTTGGAATGGTGGTACGACCATGGAGTTCCTCTCGCCTTTCCTGTTGAGAGTGCCTCTTCTTGAGATGCGACGGGAACGCCGGGAATTCTTTCCCGTTGAAACCAGGGAAAGGATCCCTCATCTCGAGCTACGAGGGGGAAACGGGGCTCCTCTGGATGTGGGCGGGACCATCGTGCTTCCTCTCGAGTGGACACGGGTATGGCGGTGAACTTCTTGAGTTGCAGCAAGGGTGTGAAAGACCCTTTCGAAGTTCCAGAGGTTTGGTGTCATTAGTCTCCAGAGGCCTCATCGGAAATAGGCCTCATCTCGCCTGGAAGGGAGAACTTCCTGGATTTTCTCGAGTTGCGGCAGGTGTTCTCGAGTTACGACGGGGACCTCAGGGACCCGCCCTGGTGGCCTCAGGAGAGGCCAGTCCCCATGCGAGTTGCTAGGGGGTCTCTCGGGATTCCTCTCCCGTCGATACCGGGGCCAAAAAGCTTGTGTGGAGTCAGGGCCGGAATCGAGGATTCTTCTCAGGGGCTGACATGGATCTTTGGGTACTTCTGGAGTCTCCCCAGGGGAGTCAGGCCTCGTCTCGAGTGGGGGCATGCATGTGCGCTTTCCTTCCAGGCTGTTCCAGCAATGTCATGCTTCCCGTCGCGTGGATCAAAAGATCTGTGGTTTTCCCTCGAGGCTTTCCCTCGAGGCTTTCCCACAGGGCTGTCCCACGTGCCACCGTGTTGTGAGTCGATCCTCGGCGTGAAAGATGAGCCAGTGCAGGGCAAAGAGGTTCCTCTGAAATGGACTGAGACATCTGGGGGACTCTTGGAATGGTGGTACGACCATGGAGTTCCTCTCGCCTTTCCTGTTGAGAGTGCCTCCTCTTGAGATGTGACGGGAACGCCGGGAATTCTTTCCCGTTGAAAGCAGGGAAAGGATCCCTCATCTCGAGCTACGAGGGGGAAACGGGGCTCCTCTGGATGTGGGCGGGACCATCGTGCTTCCTCTCGAGTGGAGACGGGTATGGCGGTGAACTTCTTGAGTTGCACCAAGGGTGTGAAAGACCCTTTCGAAGTTCAAGAGGTTTGGTGTCATTAGTCTCCAGAGGCCTCATCGGAAATAGGCCTCATCTCGCCTGGAAGGGAGAACTTCCTGGATTTTCTCGAGTTGCGGCAGGTGTTCTCGAGTTACGACGGGGACCTCAGGGACCCGCCCTGGTGGCCTCCTGAGAGGCCAGTCCCCATGCGAGTTGCTAGGGGGCCTCTCGGGATTCCTCTCCCGTCGATACCGGGGCCAAAAACCTTGTGTGGAGTCAGGGCCGGAACCGAGGATTCCTCTCAGGGGCTGACATGGGTCTTTGGGTACTTCTGGAGTCTCCCCAGTGGAGTCAGACCTCGTCTCGAGTGGGGGCATGCACGTGCGCTTTCCTTCCAGGCTGTAGCAGCAATGTCACGCTTCCCGTGGCGTGGATCAAAGGATCTGTGGTTTTCCCTCGAGGCTTTCCCTCGAGGCTTTCCCACAGGGCTGTCCCACGTGCCACCGTGGCGTGAATCGATCCTCGGCGTGAAAGATGAGCCAGTGCAGGGCAAAGAGGTTCCTCTGGAATGGACTGAGACATCTGGGGGACTCTTGGAATGGTGGTACGACCATGGAGATCCTCTCGCCTTTCCTGTTGAGAGTGCCTCCTCTTGAGATGCGACGGGAACGCCGGGAATTCTTTCCCGTTGAAAGCAGGGAAAGGATCCCTCATCTCGAGCTACGAGGGGGAAACGGGGCTCCTCTGGATGTGGGCGGGACCATCGTGCTTCCTCTCGAGTGGAGACGGGTATGGCGGAGAACTTCTTGAGTTGCAGCAAGGGTGTGAAAGACCCTTTCAAAGTTCCAGAGGTTAGGTGTCATTAGTCTCCAGACGCCTCATCGGAAATAGGCCTCATCTCGCCTGGAAGGGAGATCTTCCTGGATTTTCTCGAGTTGCGGCAGGTGTTCTTAAGTTACGACGGGGAACTCAGGGACCCGCCCTGGTGGCCTCAGGAGAGGCCAGTCCCCATGCGAGTTGCTAGGGGGCCTCTCGGGATTCCTCTCCCGTCGATACCGGGGCCAAAAACCTTGTGTGGAGTCAGGGCCGGAACCGAGGATTCCTCTCAGGGGCTGACATGGATCTTTGGGTACTTCTGGAGTCTCCCCAGGGGAGTCAGGCCTCGTCTCGAGTGGGGGCTTGCACGTGCGCTTTCCTTCCAGGCTGTAGCAGCAATGTCACGCTTCCCGTCACGTGGATCAAAGGATCTGTGGTTTTCCCTCGAGGCTTTCCCTCGAGGCTTTCCCACAGGGCTGTCCCACGTGCCACCGTGGTGTGAGTCGATCCTCGGCGTGAAAGATGAGTAAGTGCAGGGCAAAGAGGTTCCTCTGGAATGGACTGAGACATCTGGGGGACTCTTGGAATGGTGGTACGACCATGGAGTTCCTCTCGCCTTTCCTGTTGACAGTGCCTCCTCTTGAGATGCGACGGGAACGCCGGGAATTCTTTCCCGTTGAAAGCAGGGAAAGGATCCCTCATCTCGAGCTACGAGGGGGAAACGGGGCTCCTCTGGATGTGGGCGGGACCATCGTGCTTCCTCTCGAGTGGAGACGGGTATGGCGGTGAACTTCTTGAGTTGCAGCAAGGGTGTGAAAGACCCTTTCGAAGTTCCAGAGGTTAGGTGTCATTAGTCTCCAGAGGCCTCATCGGAAATAGGCCTCATCTCGCCTGGAAGGGAGAACTTCCTGGATTTTCTCGAGTTGCGGCAGGTGTTCTCGAGTTACGACGGGGACCTCAGGGACCCGCCCTGGTGGCCTCAGGAGAGGCCAGTCCCCATGGGAGTTGCTAGGGGGCCTCTCGGGATTCCTCTCCCGTCGATACCGGGGCCAAAAACCTTGTGTGGAGTCAGGGCCGGAACCGAGGATTCCTCTCAGGGGCTGACATGGATCTTTGGGTACTTCTGGAGTTTCCCCAGGGGAGTCAGGCCTCGTCTCGTGTGGGGGCATGCACGTGCACTTTCCTTCCAGGCTGTAGCAGCAATGTCACGCTTCCCGTCGCGTGGATCAAAGGATCTGTGGTTTTCCCTCGAGGCTTTCCCACAGGGCTGTCCCACGTGCCACCGTGGTGTGAGTCGATCCTCGGCGTGAAAGATGAGCCAGTGCAGGGCAAAGAGGTTCCTCTGGAATGGACTGAGACATCTGGGGGACTCTTGGAATGGTGGTACGACCATGGAGTTCCTCTCGCCTTTCCTGTTGAGAGTGCCTCCTCTTGAGATGTGACAGGAACGCCGGGAATTCTTTCCCGTTGAAAGCAGGGAAAGGATCCCTCATCTCGAGCTCCGAGGGGGAAACGGGGCTCCTCTGGATGTGGGCGGGACCATCGTGCTTCCTCTCTAGTGGAGACGGGTATGGCGGTGAACTCCTTGAGTTGCAGCAAGGGTGTGAAAGACCCTTTCGAAGTTCCAGAGGTTAGGTGTCATTAGTCTCCAGAGGCCTCATCGGAAATAGGCCTCATCTCGCCTGGAAGGGAGAACTTCCTGGATTTTCTCGAGGTGCGGCAGGTGTTCTCGAGTTACGACGGGGACCTCAGGGACCCGCCCTGGTGGCCTCAGGAGAGGCCAGTCCCTAGGCGAGTTGCTAGGGGGCCTCTCGGGATTCCTCTCCCGTTGATACCGGGGCCAAAAACCTTGTGTGGAGTCAGGGCCGGAACCGAGGATTCCTCTCAGGGGCTGACATGGATCTTTGGGTACTTCTGGAGTCTCCCCAGGGGAGTCAGGCCTCGTCTCGAGTGGGGGCATGCACGTGCGCTTTCCTTCCAGGCTGTAGCAGCAATGTCACGCTTCCCGTCGCGTGGATCAAAGGATCTGTGGTTTTCCCTCGAGGCTTTCCCTCGAGGCTTTCCCACAGGGCTGTCCCACGTGCCACCGTGGTGTGAGTCAATCCTGGGCGTGAAAGATGAGCCAGTGCAGGGCAAAGAGGTTCCTCTGGAATGGACTGAGACATCTGGGGGACTCTTGGAATGGTGGTACGACCATGGAGTTCCTCTCGCCTTTCCAGTTGAGAGTGCCTCCTCTTGAGATGCGACGGGAACGCCGGGAATTCTTTCCCGTTTAAAGCAGGGAAAGGATCCCTCATCTCGAGCTACGAGGGGGAAACGGGGCTCCTCTGGATGTGGGCGGGACCATCGTGCTTCCTCTCTAGTGGAGACGGGTATGGTGGTGAACTTCTTGAGTTGCAGCAAGGCTGTGAAAGACCCTTTCGAAGTTCCAGAGGTAAGGTGTCATTAGTCTCCAGACGCCTCATCGGAAATAGGCCTCATTTCGCCTGGAAGGGAGAACTTCCTGGATATTCTCGAGTTGCGGCAGGTGTTCTCGAGTTACGACGGGGACCTCAGGGACCCGCCCTGGTGGCCTCAGGAGAGGCCAGTCCCTATGCGAGTTGCTAGGGGGCCTCTCGGGATTCCTCTCCCGTCGATACCGGGGCCAAAAACCTTGTGTGGAGTCAGGGCCGGAACCGAGGATTCCTCTCAGGGGCTGACATGGATCTTTGGGTACTTCTGGAGTCTCCCCAGGGGAGTCAGGCCTCGTCTCGAGTGGGGGCATGCACGTGCACTTTCCTTCCAGGCTGTAGCAGCAATGTCACGCTTGCCGTCGCGTGGATCAAATGATGTGTGGTTTTCCCTAGAGGCTTTCCCACAGGGCTGTCCCACGTGCCACCGTGGTGTGAGTCGATCCTCGGCGTGAAAGATGAGCCAGTGCAGGGCAAAGAGGTTCCTCTGGAATGGACTGAGACATCTGGGGGACTCTTGGAATGGTGGTACGACCATGGAGTTCCTCTCGCCTTTCCTGTTGAGAGTGCCTCTTCTTGAGATGCGACGGGAACGCCGGGAATTCTTTCCCGTTGAAAGCAGGGAAAGGATCCCTCATCTCGAGCTACGAGGGGGAAACGGGGCTCCTCTGGATGTGGGCGGGACCATCGTGCTTTCTCTCGAGTGGAGACGGGTATGGCGGTGAACTTCTTGAGTTGCAGCAAGGGTGTGAAAGACCCTTTCGAAGTTCCAGAGGTTAGGTGTCATTAGTCTCCAGACGCCTCATCGGAAATAGGCCTCATCTCGCCTGGAAGGGAGAACTTCCTTGATTTTCTCGAGTTGGGGCAGGTGTTCTCGAGTTACGACGGGGACCTCAGGGACCCGCCCTGTTGGCCTCAGGAGAGGCCAGTCCCTATGCGTGTTGCTAGGGGGCCCCTCGGGATTCCTATCCCGTCGATACCGGGGCCAAAAACCTTGTGTGGAGTCAGGGCCGGAAACGAGGATTCCTCTCAGGGGCTGACATGGATCTTTGGGTACTTCTGGAGTCTCGCCAGGGGAGACAGGCCTTGTCTCGTGTGGGGGCATGCACGTGCACTTTCCTTCCAGGCTGTAGCAGCAATGTCACGCTTCCCGTCGCGTGGATCAAAGGATCTGCGGTTTTCGCTCGAGGCTTTCCCTCGAGGCTTTCCCACAGGGCTGTCCCACGTGACACCGTGGTGTGAGTCGATTCTCGGCGTGAAAAATGAGCCAGTGCAGGGCAAAGAGGTTCCTCTGGAATGGACTGAGACATCTGGGGGACTCTTGGAATGGTGGTACGACCATGGAGTTCCTCTCGCCTTTCCTGTTGAGAGTGCCTCCTCTTGAGATGCGACGGGAACGCCGGGAATTCTTTCCCGTTGAAAGCAGGGAAAGGATCCCTCATCTCGAGCTACCAGGGGGAAACGGGGCTCCTCTGGATGTGGGCGGGACCATCGTGCTTCCTCTTGAGTGGACAAGGGTATGGCGGTGAACTTCTTGAGTTGCAGCAAGGGTGTGAAAGACCCTTTCGAAGTTCCAGAGGTTAGGTGTCATTAGTCTCCAGACGCCTCATCGGAAATAGGCCTCATCTCGCCTGGAAGGAAGAACTTCCTGGATTTTCTCGATTTGCGGCTGGTGTTCTCGAGTTACGACGGGGACCTCAGGGACCCGCCCTGGTGGCCTCAGGAGAGGCCAGTCCCCATGCGAGTTGTTAGGGGGCCTCTCGGGATTCCTCTCCCGTCGATACCGGGGCCAAAAACCTTGTGTGGAGTCAGGGCCGGAACCGAGGATTCCTCTCAGGGGCTGACATGGATCTTTGGGTACTTCTGGAGTCTCCCCAGGGGAGTCAGGCCTCGTCTCGAGTGGGGGCATGCGCGTGCGCTTTCCTTCCAGGCTTTAGCAGCAATGTCACGCTTCCCGTCGCTTGGATCAAAGGATCTGTGGTTTTCCCTCGAGGCTTTCCCTCGAGGCTTTCCCACAGGGCTGTCCCACGTGCGACCGTGGTGTGAGTCGATCCTCGGCGTGAAAGATGAGCCAGTGCAGGGCAAAGAGGTTCCTCTGGAATGGACTGAGACATCTGGGGGACTCTTGCAATGGTGGTACGACCATGGAGTTCCTCTCGCCTTTCCTGTTGAGAGTGCCTCCTCTTGAGATGCGACGGGAACGCCGGGAATTTTTTGCCGTTGAAAGCAGGGAAAGGATCCCTCATCTCGAGCTACGAGGGGGAAACGGGGCTCCTCTGGATGTGGGCGGGACCATCGTGCTTCCTCTCGAGTGGAGACGGGTATGGCGGTGAACTTCTTGAGTTGCAGCAAGGGTGTGAAAGACCCTTTCGAAGTTCCAGAGGTTAGGTGTCATTAGTCTCCAGAGGCCTCATCGGAAATAGGCCTCATCTCGCCTGGAAGGGAGAACTTCCTGGATTTTCTCGAGTTGCGGCAGGTGTTCTCGAGTTACGACGGGGACCTCAGGGACCCGCCCTGGTGGCCTCAGGAGAGGCCAGTCCCCATGCGAGTTGCTAGGGGGCCTCTCGGGATTCCTCTCCCGTCGATACCGGGGCCAAAAACCTTGTGTGGAGTCAGGGCCGGAACCGAGGATTCCTCTCAGGGGCTGACATGGATCTTTGGGTAATTCTGGAGTCTCCCCAGGGGAGTCAGGCCTCGTCTCGAGTGGGGGCATGCACGTGCACTTTCCTTCCAGGCTGTAGCAGCAATGTCACGATTCCCGTCGCGTGGATCAAAGGATCTGTGGTTTTCCCTCGAGGCTTTCCCACAGGGCTGTCCCACGTGCGACCGTGGTGTGAGTCGATCCTCGGCGTGAAAGATGAGCCAGTGCAGGGCAAAGAGGTTCCTCTGGAATGGACTGAGACATCTGGGGGACTCTTGGAATGGTGGTACGACCATGGAGTTCCTCTCGCCTTTCCTGTTGAGAGTGCCTCCTCTTGAGATGCGACGGGAACGCCGGGAATTCTTTCCCGTTGAAAGCAGGGAAAGGATCCCTCATCTCGAGCTACGAGGGGGAAACGGGGCTCCTCTGGATGTGGGCGGGACCATCGTGCTTCCTCTTTAGTGGAGACGGGTATGGCGGTGAACTTCTTGATTTGCAGCAAGGGTGTGAAAGACCCTTTCGAAGTTCCAGAGGTTAGGTGTCATTAGACTCCAGAGGCCTCATCGGAAATAGGCCTCATCTCGCCTGGAAGGGAGAACTTCCTGGATTTTCTCGAGTTGCGGCAGGTGTTCTCGAGTTACGACGGGGACCTCAGGGACCCGCCCTGGTGGCCTCAGGTGAGGCCAGTCCCTAGGCGAGTTGCTAGGGGGCCTCTCGGGATTCCTCTCCCGTTGATACCGGGGCCAAAAACCTTGTGTGGAGTCAGGGCCGGAACCGAGGATTCCTCTCAGGGGCTGACATGGATCTTTGGGTACTTCTGGAGTCTCCCCAGGGGAGTCAGGCTTCGTCTCGAGTGGGGGCATGCATGTGCGCTTTCCTTCCAGGCTGTAGCAGCAATGTCATGCTTCCCGTCGCGTGGATCAAAGGATCTGTGGTTTTCCCTCGAGGCTTTCCCTCGAGGCTTTCCCACAGGGCTATCCCACGTGCCACCGTGTTGTGAGTCGATCCTCGGCGTGAAAGATGAGCCAGTGCAGGGCAAAGAGGTTCCTCTGAAATGGACTGAGACATCTGGGGGACTCTTGGAATGGTGGTACGACCATGGAGTTCCTCTCGCCTTTCCTGTTGAGAGTGCCTCCTCTTGAGATGCGACGGGAACGCCGGGAATTCTTTCCCGTTGAAAGCAGGGAAAGGATCCCTCATCTCGAGCTACGAGGGGGAAACGGGGCTCCTCTGGATGTGGGCGGGACCATCGTGCTTCCTCTCGAGTGGAGACGGGTATGGCGGTGAACTTCTTGAGTTGCACCAAGGGTGTGAAAGACCCTTTCGAAGTTCCAGAGGTTTGGTGTCATTAGTCTCCAGAGGCCTCATCGGAAATAGGCCTCATCTCGCCTGGAAGGGAGAACTTCCTGGATTTTCTCGAGTTGCGGCAGGTGTTCTCGAGTTACGACGGGGACCTCAGGGACCCGCCCTGGTGGCCTCAGGAGAGGCCAGTCCCTATGCGAGTTGCTAGGGGGCCTCTCGGGATTCCTCTCCCGTCGATACCGGGGCCAAAAACCTTGTGTGGAGTCAGGGCCGGAACCGAGGATTCCTCTCAGGGGCTGACATGGATCTTTGGGTACTTCTGGAGTCTCCCCAGGGGAGTCAGGCCTCGTCTCGAGTGGGGGCATGCACGTGCACTTTCCTTCCAGGCTGTAGCATCAATGTCACGATTCCCGTCGCGTGGATCAAAGGATCTGTGGTTTTCCCTCGAGGCTTTCCCACAGGGCTGTCCCACGTGCCACCGTGTTGTGAGTCGATCCTCGGCGTGAAAGATGAGCCAGTGCAGGGCAAAGAGGTTCCTCTGGAATGGACTGAGACATCTGGGGGACTCTTGGAATGGTGGTACGACCATGGAGTTCCTCTCGCCTTTCCTGTTGAGAGTGCCTCCTCTTGAGATGCGACCGGAACGCCGGGAATTCTTTCCCGTTGAAACCAGGGAAAGGATCCCTCATCTCGAGCTACGAGGGGGAAACGGGGCTCCTCTGGATGTGGGCGGGACCATCGTGCT
This sequence comes from Capricornis sumatraensis, assembly GCF_032405125.1. Taxonomy (NCBI): domain Eukaryota; kingdom Metazoa; phylum Chordata; class Mammalia; order Artiodactyla; family Bovidae; genus Capricornis; species Capricornis sumatraensis. Next base: position 6,069,488 of record NW_027184613.1, read on the forward strand.
TCCCCTCGAGTGGAGACGGGTATGGCGGTGAACTTCTTGAGTTGCAGCAAGGGTGTGAAAGACCCTTTCGAAGTTCCAGAGGTTTGGTGTCATTAGTCTCCAGAGGCCTCATCGGAAATAGGCCTCATCTCGCCTGGAAAGGAGAACTTCCTGGATTTTCTCGAGTTGCGGCAGGTGTTCTCGAGTTACGACGGGGACCTCAGGGACCCGCCCTGGTGGCCTCAGGAGAGGCCAGTCCCCATGCGAGTTGCTAGGGGGTCTCTCGGGATTCCTCTCCCGTCGATACCGGGGCCAAAAAGCTTGTGTGGAGTCAGGGCCGGAACCGAGGATTCTTCTCAGGGGCTGACATGGATCTTTGGGTACTTCTGGAGTCTCCCCAGGGGAGTCAGGCCTCGTCTCGAGTGGGGGCATGCATGTGCGCTTTCCTTCCAGGCTGTAGCAGCAATGTCATGCTTCCCGTCGCGTGGATCAAAGGATCTGTGGTTTTCCCTCGAGGCTTTCCCTCGAGGCTTTCCCACAGGGCTATCCCACGTGCCACCGTGTTGTGAGTCGATCCTCGGCGTGAAAGATGAGCCAGTGCAGGGCAAAGAGGTTCCTCTGAAATGGACTGAGACATCTGGGGGACTCTTGGAATAGTGGTACGACCATGGAGTTCCTCTCGCCTTTCCTGTTGAGAGTGCCTCCTCTTGAGATGCGACGGGAACGCCGGGAATTCTTTCCCGTTTAAAGCAGGGAAAGGATCCCTCATCTCGAGCTACGAGGGGGAAACGGGGCTCCTCTGGATGTGGGCGGGACCATCGTGCTTCCTCTCGAGTGGAGACGGGTATGGCGGTGAACTTCTTGAGTTGCACCAAGGGTGTGAAAGACCCTTTCGAAGTTCCAGAGGTTTGGTGTCATTAGTCTCCAGAGGCCTCATCGGAAATAGGCCTCATCTCGCCTGGAAGGGAGAACTTCCTGGATTTTCTCGAGTTGCGGCAGGTGTTCTCGAGTTACGACGGGGACCTCAGGGACCCGCCCTGGTGGCCTCAGGAGAGGCCAGTCCCCATGCGAGTTGCTAGGGGGCCTCTCGGGATTCCTCTCCCGTCGATACCGGGGCCAAAAACCTTGTTTGGAGTCAGGGCCGGAACCGAGGATTCCTCTCAGGGGCTGACATGGATCTTTGGGTACTTCTGGAGTCTCCCCAGTGGAGTCAGACCTCGTCTCGAGTGGGGGCATGCACGTGCGCTTTCCTTCCAGGCTGTAGCAGTAATGTCACGCTTCCCGTCGCGTGGATCAAAGGATCTGTGGTTTTCCCTCGAGGCTTTCCCTCGAGGCTTTCCCACAGGGCTGTCCCACGTGCCACCGTGGTGTGAGTCGATCCTCGGCGTTGAAGATGAGCCAGTGCAGGGCAAAGAGGTTCCTCAGGAATGGACTGAGACATCTGGGGGACTCTTGGAATGGTGGTACGACCATGGAGTTCCTCTCGCCTTTCCTGTTGAGAGTGCCTCCTCTTGAGATGCGACGGGAACGCCGGGAATTCTTTCCCGTTGAAAGCAGGGAAAGGATCCCTCATCTCGAGCACCGAGGGGAAAACGGGGCTCCTCTGGATGTGGGCGGGACCATCGTGCTTCCTCTCGAGTGGAGACGGGTATGGCGGAGAACTTCTTGAGTTGCAGCAAGGGTGTGAAAGACCCTTTCAAAGTTCCAGAGGTTAGGTGTCATTAGTCTCCAGACGCCTCATCGGAAATAGGCCTCATCTCGCCTGGAAGGGAGAACTTCCTGGATTTTCTCGAGTTGCGGCAGGTGTTCTAAAGTTACGACGGGGAACTCAGGGACCCGCCCTGGTGGCCTCAGGTAGGCCAGTCCCCATGCGAGTTGCTAGGGGGCCTCTCGGGATTCCTCTCCCGTCGATACCGGGGCCTAAAACCTTGAGTGGAGTCAGGGCCGGAACCGAGGATTCCTCTCAGGGGCTGACATGGATCTTTGGGTACTTCTGGAGTCTCCCCAGGGGAGTCAGGCCTCGTCTCGAGTGGGGGCATGCACGTGCGCTTTCCTTCCAGGCTGTAGCAGCAATGTCACGCTTCCCGTCACGTGCATCAAAGGATCTGTGGTTTTCCCTCGAGGCTTTCCCTCGAGGCTTTCCCACAGGGCTGTCCCACGTGCCACCGTGGTGTGAGTCGATCCTCGGCGTGAAAGATGAGCCAGTGCAGGGCAAAGAGTTTCCTCTGGAATGGACTGAGACATCTGGGGGACTCTTGGAATGGTGGTACGACCATGGAGTTCCTCTCGCCTTTCCTGTTGAGATTGCCTCCTCTTGAGATGCGACGGGAACGCCGGGAATTCTTTCCCGTTGAAAGCAGGGAAAGGATCCCTCATCTCGAGCTACGAGGGGGAAACGGGGCTCCTCTGGATGTGGGCGGGACCATCGTGCTTCCTCTCGAGTGGAGACGGGTATGGCGGTGAACTTCTTGAGTTGCAGCAAGGGTGTGAAAGACCCTTTCGAAGTTCCAGAGGTTAGGTGTCATTAGTCTCCAGACGCCTCATCGGAAATAGGCCTCATCTCGCCTGGAAGGGAGAACTTCCTGGATTTTCTCGAGTTGCGGCAGGTGTTCTCGAGTTACGACGGGGACCTCAGGGACCCGCCCTGGTGGCCTCAGGAGAGGCCAGTCCCCATGCGAGTTGCTAGGGGGCCTCTCGGGATTCCTCTCCCGTCGATACCGGGGCCAAAAACCTTGTGTGGAGTCAGGGCCGGAACCGAGGATTCCTCTCAGGGGCTGACATGGATCTTTGGGTACTTCTGGAGTCTCCCCAGGGGAGTCAGGCCTCGTCTCCAGTGGGGGCATGCACGTGCACTTTCCTTCCAGGCTGTAGCAGCAATGTCACGCTTCCCGTCGCGTGGATCAAAGGATCTGTGGTTTTCCCTCGAGGCTTTCCCACAGGGCTGTCCCACGTGCCACCGTGGTGTGAGTCGATCCTCGGCGTGAAAGATGAGCCAGTGCAGGGCAAAGAGGTTCCTCTGGAATGGACTGAGACATCTGGGGGACTCTTGGAATGGTGGTACGACCATGGAGTTCCTCTCGCCTTTCCTGTTGAGAGTGCCTCCTCTTGAGATGCGACGGGAACGCCGGGAATTTTTTGCCGTTGAAAGCAGGGAAAGGATCCCTCATCTCGAGCTACGAGGGGGAAACGGGGCTCCTCTGGATGTGGGCGGGACCATCGTGCTTCCTCTCGAGTGGAGACGGGTATGGCGGTGAACTTCTTGAGTTGCAGCAAGGGTGTGAAAGACCCTTTCGAAGTTCCAGAGGTTAGGTGTCATTAGTCTCCAGAGGCCTCATCGGAAATAGGCCTCATCTCGCCTGGAAGGGAGAACTTCCTGGATTTTCTCGAGTTGCGGCAGGTGTTCTCGAGTTACGACGGGGACCTCAGGGACCCGCCCTGGTGGCCTCAGGAGAGGCCAGTCCCCATGCGAGTTGCTAGGGGGCCTCTCGGGATTCCTCTCCCGTCGATACCGGGGCCAAAAACCTTGTGTGGAGTCAGGGCCGGAACCGAGGATTCCTCTCAGGGGCTGACATGGATCTTTGGGTAATTCTGGAGTCTCCCCAGGGGAGTCAGGCCTCGTCTCGAGTGGGGGCATGCACGTGCACTTTCCTTCCAGGCTGTAGCAGCAATGTCACGATTCCCGTCGCGTGGATCAAAGGATCTGTGGTTTTCCCTCGAGGCTTTCCCACAGGGCTGTCCCACGTGCGACCGTGGTGTGAGTCGATCCTCGGCGTGAAAGATGAGCCAGTGCAGGGCAAAGAGGTTCCTCTGGAATGGACTGAGACATCTGGGGGACTCTTGGAATGGTGGTACGACCATGGAGTTCCTCTCGCCTTTCCTGTTGAGAGTGCCTCCTCTTGAGATGCGACGGGAACGCCGGGAATTCTTTCCCGTTGAAAGCAGGGAAAGGATCCCTCATCTCGAGCTACGAGGGGGAAACGGGGCTCCTCTGGATGTGGGCGGGACCATCGTGCTTCCTCTTTAGTGGAGACGGGTATGGCGGTGAACTTCTTGATTTGCAGCAAGGGTGTGAAAGACCCTTTCGAAGTTCCAGAAGTTAGGTGTCATTAGACTCCAGAGGCCTCATCGGAAATAGGCCTCATCTCGCCTGGAAGGGAGAACTTCCTGGATTTTCTCGAGTTGCGGCAGGTGTTCTCGAGTTACGACGGGGACCTCAGGGACCCGCCCTGGTGGCCTCAGGTGAGGCCAGTCCCTAGGCGAGTTGCTAGGGGGCCTCTCGGGATTCCTCTCCCGTTGATACCGGGGCCAAAAACCTTGTGTGGAGTCAGGGCCGGAACCGAGGATTCCTCTCAGGGGCTGACATGGATCTTTGGGTACTTCTGGAGTCTCCCCAGGGGAGTCAGGCCTCGTCTCGAGTGGGGGCATGCATGTGCGCTTTCCTTCCAGGCTGTAGCAGCAATGTCATGCTTCCCGTCGCGTGGATCAAAGGATCTGTGGTTTTCCCTCGAGGCTTTCCCTCGAGGCTTTCCCACAGGGCTATCCCACGTGCCACCGTGTTGTGAGTCGATCCTCGGCGTGAAAGATGAGCCAGTGCAGGGCAAAGAGGTTCCTCTGAAATGGACTGAGACATCTGGGGGACTCTTGGAATGGTGGTACGACCATGGAGTTCCTCTCGCCTTTCCTGTTGAGAGTGCCTCCTCTTGAGATGCGACGGGAACGCCGGGAATTCTTTCCCGTTGAAAGCAGGGAAAGGATCCCTCATCTCGAGCTACGAGGGGGAAACGGGGCTCCTCTGGATGTGGGCGGGACCATCGTGCTTCCTCTCGAGTGGAGACGGGTATGGCGGTGAACTTCTTGAGTTGCACCAAGGGTGTGAAAGACCCTTTCGAAGTTCCAGAGGTTTGGTGTCATTAGTCTCCAGAGGCCTCATCGGAAATAGGCCTCATCTCGCCTGGAAGGGAGAACTTCCTGGATTTTCTCGAGTTGCGGCAGGTGTTCTCGAGTTACGACGGGGACCTCAGGGACCCGCCCTGGTGGCCTCAGGAGAGGCCAGTCCCTATGCGAGTTGCTAGGGGGCCTCTCGGGATTCCTCTCCCGTCGATACCGGGGCCAAAAACCTTGTGTGGAGTCAGGGCCGGAACCGAGGATTCCTCTCAGGGGCTGACATGGATCTTTGGGTACTTCTGGAGTCTCCCCAGGGGAGTCAGGCCTCGTCTCGAGTGGGGGCATGCACGTGCACTTTCCTTCCAGGCTGTAGCAGCAATGTCACGCTTCCCGTCGCGTGGATCAAATGATGTGTGGTTTTCCCTCGAGGCTTTCCCACAGGGCTGTCCCACGTGCCACCGTGTTGTGAGTCGATCCTCGGCGTGAAAGATGAGCCAGTGCAGGGCAAAGAGGTTCCTCTGGAATGGACTGAGACATCTGGGGGACTCTTGGAATGGTGGTACGACCATGGAGTTCCTCTCGCCTTTCCTGTTTAGAGTGCCTCCTCTTGAGATGCGACCGGAACGCCGGGAATTCTTTCCCGTTGAAACCAGGGAAAGGATCCCTCATCTCGAGCTACGAGGGGGAAACGGGGCTCCTCTGGATGTGGGCGGGACCATCGTGCTTCCCCTCGAGTGGAGACGGGTATGGCGGTGAACTTCTTGAGTTGCAGCAAGGGTGTGAAAGACCCTTTCGAAGTTCCAGAGGTTTGGTGTCATTAGTCTCCAGAGGCCTCATCGGAAATAGGCCTCATCTCGCCTGGAAAGGAGAACTTCCTGGATTTTCTCGAGTTGCGGCAGGTGTTCTCGTGTTACGACGGGGACCTCAGGGACCCGCCCTGGTGGCCTCAGGAGAGGCCAGTCCCCATGCGAGTTGCTAGGGGGTCTCTCGGGATTCCTCTCCCGTCGATACCGGGGCCAAAAAGCTTGTGTGGAGTCAGGGCCGGAACCGAGGATTCTTCTCAGGGGCTGACATGGATCTTTGGGTACTTCTGGAGTCTCCCCAGGGGAGTCAGGCCTCGTCTCGAGTGGGGGCATGCATGTGCGCTTTCCTTCCAGGCTGTAGCAGCAATGTCATGCTTCCCGTCGCGTGGATCAAAGGATCTGTGGTTTTCCCTCGAGGCTTTCCCTCGAGGCTTTCCCACAGGGCTATCCCACGTGCCACCGTGTTGTGAGTCGATCCTCGGCGTGAAAGATGAGCCAGTGCAGGGCAAAGAGGTTCCTCTGAAATGGACTGAGACATCTGGGGGACTCTTGGAATAGTGGTACGACCATGGAGTTCCTCTCGCCTTTCCTGTTGAGAGTGCCTCCTCTTGAGATGCGACGGGAACGCCGGGAATTCTTTCCCGTTTAAAGCAGGGAAAGGATCCCTCATCTCGAGCTACGAGGGGGAAACGGGGCTCCTCTGGATGTGGGCGGGACCATCGTGCTTCCTCTCGAGTGGAGACGGGTATGGCGGTGAACTTCTTGAGTTGCACCAAGGGTGTGAAAGACCCTTTCGAAGTTCCAGAGGTTTGGTGTCATTAGTCTCCAGAGGCCTCATCGGAAATAGGCCTCATCTCGCCTGGAAGGGAGAACTTCCTGGATTTTCTCGAGTTGCGGCAGGTGTTCTCGAGTTACGACGGGGACCTCAGGGACCCGCCCTGGTGGCCTCAGGAGAGGCCAGTCCCCATGCGAGTTGCTAGGGGGCCTCTCGGGATTCCTCTCCCGTCGATACCGGGGCCAAAAACCTTGTTTGGAGTCAGGGCCGGAACCGAGGATTCCTCTCAGGGGCTGACATGGATCTTTGGGTACTTCTGGAGTCTCCCCAGTGGAGTCAGACCTCGTCTCGAGTGGGGGCATGCACGTGCGCTTTCCTTCCAGGCTGTAGCAGTAATGTCACGCTTCCCGTCGCGTGGATCAAAGGATCTGTGGTTTTCCCTCGAGGCTTTCCCTCGAGGCTTTCCCACAGGGCTGTCCCACGTGCCACCGTGGTGTGAGTCGATCCTCGGCGTTGAAGATGAGCCAGTGCAGGGCAAAGAGGTTCCTCAGGAATGGACTGAGACATCTGGGGGACTCTTGGAATGGTGGTACGACCATGGAGTTCCTCTCGCCTTTCCTGTTGAGAGTGCCTCCTCTTGAGATGCGACGGGAACGCCGGGAATTCTTTCCCGTTGAAAGCAGGGAAAGGATCCCTCATCTCGAGCACCGAGGGGAAAACGGGGCTCCTCTGGATGTGGGCGGGACCATCGTGCTTCCTCTCGAGTGGAGACGGGTATGGCGGAGAACTTCTTGAGTTGCAGCAAGGGTGTGAAAGACCCTTTCAAAGTTCCAGAGGTTAGGTGTCATTAGTCTCCAGACGCCTCATCGGAAATAGGCCTCATCTCGCCTGGAAGGGAGAACTTCCTGGATTTTCTCGAGTTGCGGCAGGTGTTCTAAAGTTACGACGGGGAACTCAGGGACCCGCCCTGGTGGCCTCAGGTAGGCCAGTCCCCATGCGAGTTGCTAGGGGGCCTCTCGGGATTCCTCTCCCGTCGATACCGGGGCCTAAAACCTTGAGTGGAGTCAGGGCCGGAACCGAGGATTCCTCTCAGGGGCTGACATGGATCTTTGGGTACTTCTGGAGTCTCCCCAGGGGAGTCAGGCCTCGTCTCGAGTGGGGGCATGCACGTGCGCTTTCCTTCCAGGCTGTAGCAGCAATGTCACGCTTCCCGTCACGTGCATCAAAGGATCTGTGGTTTTCCCTCGAGGCTTTCCCTCGAGGCTTTCCCACAGGGCTGTCCCACGTGCCACCGTGGTGTGAGTCGATCCTCGGCGTGAAAGATGAGCCAGTGCAGGGCAAAGAGTTTCCTCTGGAATGGACTGAGACATCTGGGGGACTCTTGGAATGGTGGTACGACCATGGAGTTCCTCTCGCCTTTCCTGTTGAGATTGCCTCCTCTTGAGATGCGACGGGAACGCCGGGAATTCTTTCCCGTTGAAAGCAGGGAAAGGATCCCTCATCTCGAGCTACGAGGGGGAAACGGGGCTCCTCTGGATGTGGGCGGGACCATCGTGCTTCCTCTCGAGTGGAGACGGGTATGGCGGTGAACTTCTTGAGTTGCAGCAAGGGTGTGAAAGACCCTTTCGAAGTTCCAGAGGTTAGGTGTCATTAGTCTCCAGACGCCTCATCGGAAATAGGCCTCATCTCGCCTGGAAGGGAGAACTTCCTGGATTTTCTCGAGTTGCGGCAGGTGTTCTCGAGTTACGACGGGGACCTCAGGGACCCGCCCTGGTGGCCTCAGGAGAGGCCAGTCCCCATGCGAGTTGCTAGGGGGCCTCTCGGGATTCCTCTCCCGTCGATACCGGGGCCAAAAACCTTGTGTGGAGTCAGGGCCGGAACCGAGGATTCCTCTCAGGGGCTGACATGGATCTTTGGGTACTTCTGGAGTCTCCCCAGGGGAGTCAGGCCTCGTCTCCAGTGGGGGCATGCACGTGCACTTTCCTTCCAGGCTGTAGCAGCAATGTCACGCTTCCCGTCGCGTGGATCAAAGGATCTGTGGTTTTCCCTCGAGGCTTTCCCACAGGGCTGTCCCACGTGCCACCGTGGTGTGAGTCGATCCTCGGCGTGAAAGATGAGCCAGTGCAGGGCAAAGAGGTTCCTCTGGAATGGACTGAGACATCTGGGGGACTCTTGGAATGGTGGTACGACCATGGAGTTCCTCTCGCCTTTCCTGTTGAGAGTGCCTCCTCTTGAGATGCGACGGGAACGCCGGGAATTCTTTCCCGTTGAAAGCAGGGAAAGGATCCCTCATCTCGAGCTACGAGGGGGAAACGGGGCTCCTCTGGATGTGGGCGGGACCATCGTGCTTCCTCTCTAGTGGAGACGGGTATGGCGGTGAACTTCTTGAGTTGCAGCAAGGGTGTGAAAGACCCTTTCGAAGTTCCAGAGGTTAGGTGTCATTAGTCTCCAGAGGCCTCATCGGAAATAGGCCTCATCTCGCCTGGAAGGGAGAACTTCCTGGATTTTCTCGAGTTGCGGCAGGTGTTCTCGAGTTACGATGGGGACCTCAGGGACCCGCCCTGGTGGCCTCAGGAGAGGCCAGTCCCTAGGAGAATTGCTAGGGGGCCTCTCGGATTCCTCTCCCGTTGATACCGGGGCCAAAAACCTTGTGTGGAGTCAGGGCCGGAACCGAGGATTCCTCTCAGGGGCTGACATGGATCTTTGGGTACTTCTGGAGTCTCCCCAGGGGAGTCAGGCCTCGTCTCGAGTGGGGGCATGCACGTGCTCTTTCCTTCCAGGCTGTAGCAGCAATGTCACGCTTCCCGTCGCGTGGATCAAAGGATCTGTGGTTTTCCCTCGAGGCTTTCCCTCGAGGCTTTCCCACAGGGCTGTCCCACGTGCCACCGTGGTGTGAGTCAATCCTGGGCGTGAAAGATGAGCCAGTGGAGGGCAAAGAGGTTCCTCTGGAATGGACTGAGACATCTGGGGGACTCTTGGAATGGTGGTACGACCATGGAGTTCCTCTCGCCTTTCCTGTTGAGAGTGCCTCCTCTTGAGATGCGACGGGAACGCCGGGAATTCTTTCCCGTTTAAAGCAGGGAAAGGATCCCTCATCTCGAGCTACGAGGGGGAAACGGGGCTCCTCTGGATGTGGGCGGGACCATCGTGCTTCCTCTCTAGTGGAGACGGGTATGGTGGTGAACTTCTTGAGTTGCAGCAAGGCTGTGAAAGACCCTTTCGAAGTTCCAGAGGTAAGGTGTCATTAGTCTCCAGACGCCTCATCGGAAATAGGCCTCATTTCGCCTGGAAGGGAGAACTTCCTGGATTTTCTCGAGTTGCGGCAGGTGTTCTCGAGTTACGACGGGGACCTCAGGGACCCGCCCTCGTGGCCTCAGGAGAGGCCAGTCCCTATGCGAGTTGCTAGGGGGCCTCTCGGGATTCCTCTCCCTTCGATACCGGGGCCAAAACCCTTGTGTGGAGTCAGGGCCGGAACCGAGGATTCCTCTCAGGGGCTGACATGGATCTTTGGGTACTTCTGGAGTCTCCCCAGGGGAGTCAGGCCTCGTCTCGAGTGGGGCCATGCACGTGCACTTTCCTTCCAGGCTGTAGCAGCAATGTCACGCTTCCCGTCGCGTGGATCAAATGATGTGTGGTTTTCCCTCGAGGCTTTCCCACAGGGCTGTCCCACGTGCCACCGTGGTGTGAGTCGATCCTCGGCGTGAAAGATGAGCCAGTGCAGGGCAAAGAGGTTCCTCTGGAATGGACTGAGACATCTGGGGGACTCTTGGAATGGTGGTACGACCATGGAGTTCCTCTCGCCTTTCCTGTTGAGAGTGCCTCCTCTTGAGATGCGACGGGAACGCCGGGAATTTTTTGCCGTTGAAAGCAGGGAAAGGATCCCTCATCTCGAGCTAGAGGGGGAAACGGGGCTCCTCTGGATGTGGGCGGGACCATCGTGCTTCCTCTCGAGTGGAGACGGGTATGGCGGTGAACTTCTTGAGTTGCAGCAAGGGTGTGAAAGACCCTTTCGAAGTTCCAGAGGTTAGGTGTCATTAGTCTCCAGAGGCCTCATCGGAAATAGGCCTCATCTCGCCTGGAAGGGAGAACTTCCTGGACTTTCTCGAGTTGCGGCAGGTGTTCTCGAGTTACGACGGGGACCTCAGGGACCCGCCCTGGTGGCCTCAGGAGAGGCCAGTCCCCATGCGAGTTGCTAGGGGGCCTCTCGGGATTCCTCTCCCGTCGATACCGGGGCCAAAAAGCTTGTGTGGAGTCAGGGCCGGAACCGAGGATTCCTCTCAGGGGCTGACATGGATCTTTGGGTACTTCTGGAGTCTCCCCAGGGGAGTCAGGCCTCGTCTCGAGTGGGGGCATGCACGTGCGCTTTCCTTCCAGGCTGTAGCAGCAATGTCACGCTTCCCGTCGCGTGGATCAAAGGATCTGTGGTTTTCCCTCGAGGCTTTCCCTCGAGGCTTTCCCACAGGGCTGTCCCACGTGCCACCGTGGTGTGAGTCGATCCTCGGCGTGAAAGATGAGCCAGTGCAGGGCAAAGAGGTTCCTCTGGAATGGACTGAGACATCTGGGGGACTCTTGGAATGGTGGTACGACCATGGAGTTCCTCTCGCCTTTCCTGTTTAGAGTGCCTCCTCTTGAGATGCGACGGGAACGCCGGGAATTCTTTCCCGTTGAAACCAGGGAAAGGATCCCTCATCTCGAGCTACGAGGGGGAAACGGGGCTCCTCTGGATGTGGGCGGGACCATCGTGCTTCCTCTCGAGTGGAGACGGGTATGGCGGTGAACTTCTTGAGTTGCAGCAAGGGTGTGAAAGACCCTTTCGAAGTTCCAGAGGTTTGGTGTCATTAGTCTCCAGAGGCCTCATCGGAAATAGGCCTCATCTCGCCTGGAAGGGAGAACTTCCTGGATTTTCTCGAGTTGCGGCAGGTGTTCTCGAGTTATGATGGGGACCTCAGGGACCCGCCCTGGTGGCCTCAGGAGAGGCCAGTCCCCATGCGAGTTGCTAGGGGGTCTCTCGGGATTCCTCTCCCGTCGATACCGGGGCCAAAAAGCTTGTGTGGAGTCAGGGCCGGAACCGAGGATTCTTCTCAGGGGCTGACATGGATCTTTGGGTACTTCTGGAGTCTCCCCAGGGGAGTCAGGCCTCGTCTCGAGTGGGGGCATGCATGTGCGCTTTCCTTCCAGGCTGTAGCAGCAATGTCATGCTTCCCGTCGCGTGGATCAAAGGATCTGTGGTTTTCCCTCGAGGCTTTCCCTCGAGGCTTTCCCACAGGGCTATCCCACGTGCCACCGTGTTGTGAGTCGATCCTCGGCGTGAAAGATGAGCCAGTGCAGGGCAAAGAGGTTCCTCTGAAATGGACTGAGACATCTGGGGGACTCTTGGAATGGTGGTACGACCATGGAGTTCCTCTCGCCTTTCCTGTTGAGAGTGCCTCCTCTTGAGATGCGACGGGAACGCCGGGAATTCTTTCCCGTTGAAAGCAGGGAAAGGATCCCTCATCTCGAGCTACGAGGGGGAAACGGGGCTCCTCTGGATGTGGGCGGGACCATCGTGCTTCCTCTCGAGTGGAGACGGGTATGGCGGTGAACTTCTTGAGTTGCACCAAGGGTGTGAAAGACCCTTTCGAAGTTCCAGAGGTTTGGTGTCATTAGTCTCCAGAGGCCTCATCGGAAATAGGCCTCATCTCGCCTGGAAGGGAGAACTTCCTGGATTTTCTCGAGTTGCGGCAGGTGTTCTCGAGTTACGACGGGGACCTCAGGGACCGGCCCTGGTGGCCTCAGGAGAGGCCAGTCCCCATGCGAGTTGCTAGGGGGCCTCTCGGGATTCCTCTCCCGTCGATACCGGGGCCAAAAACCTTGTGTGGAGTCAGGGCCGGAACCGAGGATTCCTCTCAGGGGCTGACATGGATCTTTGGGTACTTCTGGAGTCTCCCCAGTGGAGTCAGACCTCGTCTCGAGTGGGGGCATGCACGTGCGCTTTCCTTCCAGGCTGTAGCAGTAATGTCACGCTTCCCGTCGCGTGGATCAAAGGATCTGTGGTTTTCCCTCGAGGCTTTCCCTCGAGGCTTTCCCACAGGGCTGTCCCACGTGCCACCGTGGTGTGAGTCGATCCTCGGCGTGAAAGATGAGCCAGTGCAGGGCAAAGAGGTTCCTCAGGAATGGACTGAGACATCTGGGGGACTCTTGGAATGGTGGTACGACCATGGAGTTCCTCTCGCCTTTCCTGTTGAGAGTGCCTCCTCTTGAGATGCGACGGGAACGCCGGGAATTCTTTCCCGTTGAAAGCAGGGAAAGGATCCCTCATCTCGAGCACCGAGGGGAAAACGGGGCTCCTCTGGATGTGGGCGGGACCATCGTGCTTCCTCTCGAGTGGAGACGGGTATGGCGGAGAACTTCTTGAGTTGCAGCAAGGGTGTGAAAGACCCTTTCAAAGTTCCAGAGGTTAGGTGTCATTAGTCTCCAGACGCCTCATCGGAAATAGGCCTCATCTCGCCTGGAAGGGAGAACTTCCTGGATTTTCTCGAGTTGCGGCAGGTGTTCTAAAGTTACGACGGGGAACTCAGGGACCCTCCCTGGTGGCCTCAGGAGAGGCCAGTCCCCATGCGAGTTGCTAGGGGGCCTCTCGGGATTCCTCTCCCTTCGATACCGGGGCCTAAAACCTTGAGTGGAGTCAGGGCCGGAACCGAGGATTCCTCTCAGGGGCTGACATGGATCTTTGGGTACTTCTGGAGTCTCCCCAGGGGAGTCAGGCCTCGTCTCGAGTGGGGGCATGCACGTGCGCTTTCCTTCCAGGCTGTAGCAGCAATGTCACGCTTCCCGTCACGTGCATCAAAGGATCTGTGGTTTTCCCTCGAGGCTTTCCCTCGAGGCTTTCCCACAGGGCTGTCCCACGTGCCACCGTGGTGTGAGTCGATCCTCGGCGTGAAAGATGAGCCAGTGCAGGGCAAAGAGTTTCCTCTGGAATGGACTGAGACATCTGGGGGACTCTTGGAATGGTGGTACGACCATGGAGTTCCTCTCGCCTTTCCTGTTGAGAGTGCCTCCTCTTGAGATGCGACGGGAACGCCGGGAATTCTTTCCCGTTGAAAGCAGGGAAAGGATCCCTCATCTCGAGCTACGAGGGGGAAACGGGGCTCCTCTGGATGTGGGCGGGACCATCGTGCTTCCTCTCGAGTGGAGACGGGTATGGCGGTGAACTTCTTGAGTTGCAGCAAGGGTGTGAAAGACCCTTTCGAAGTTCCAGAGGTTAGGTGTCATTAGTCTCCAGACGCCTCATCGGAAATAGGCCTCATCTCGCCTGGAAGGGAGAACTTCCTGGATTTTCTCGAGTTGCGGCAGGTGTTCTCGAGTTACGACGGGGACCTCAGGGACCCGCCCTGGTGGCCTCAGGAGAGGCCAGTCCCCATGCGAGTTGCTAGGGGGCCTCTCGGTATTCCTCTCCCGTCGATACCGGGGCCAAAAACCTTGTGTGGAGTCAGGGCCGGAACCGAGGATTCCTCTCAGGGGCTGACATGGATCTTTGGGTACTTCTGGAGTCTCCCCAGGGGAGTCAGGCCTCGTCTCGGGTGGAGGCATGCACGTGCACTTTCCTTCCAGGCTGTAGCAGCAATGTCACGCTTCCCGTCGCGTGGATCAAAGGATCTGTGGTTTTCCCTCGAGGCTTTCCCACAGGGCTGTCCCACGTGCCACCGTGGTGTGAGTCGATCCTCGGCGTGAAAGATGAGCCAGTGCAGGGCAAAGAGGTTCCTCTGGAATGGACTGAGACATCTGGGGGACTCTTGGAATGGTGGTACGAGCATGGAGTTCCTCTCGCCTTTCCTGTTGAGAGTGCCTCCTCTTGAGATGCGACGGGAACGCCGGGAATTCTTTCCCGTTGAAAGCAGGGAAAGGATCCCTCATATCGAGCTACGAGGGGGAAACGGGGCTCCTCTGGATGTGGGCGGGACCATCGTGTGTCCTCTCGAGTGGAGACGGGTATGGCGGTGAACTTCTTGAGTTGCACCAAGGGTGTGAAAGACCCTTTCGAAGTTCCAGAGGTTTGGTGTCATTAGTCTCCAGAGGCCTCATCGGAAATAGGCCTCATCTCGCCTGGAAGGGAGAACTTCCTGGATTTTCTCGAGTTGCGGCAGGTGTTCTCGAGTTACGACGGGGACCTCAGGGACACGCCCTGGTGGCCTCAGGAGAGGCCAGTCCCCATGCGAGTTGCTAGGGGGCCTCTCGGGATTCCTCTCCCGTCGATACCGGGGACAAAAACCTTGTGTGGAGTCAGGGCCGGAACCGAGGATTCCTCTCAGGGGCTGACATGGATCTTTGGGTACTTCTGGAGTCTCCCCAGTGGAGTCAGACCTCGTCTCGAGTGGGGGCATGCACGTGCGCTTTCCTTCCATGCTGTAGCAGCAATGTCACGCTTCCCGTCGCGTGGATCAAAGGATCTGTGGTTTTCCCTCGAGGCTTTCCCTCGAGGCTTTCCCACAGGGCTGTCCCACGTGCCACCGTGGTGTGAGTCGATCCTCGGCGTGAAAGATGAGCCAGTGCAGGGCAAAGAGCTTCCTCTGGAATGGACTGAGACATCTGGGGGACTCTTGGAATGGTGGTACGACCATGGAGATCCTCTCGCCTTTCCTGTTGAGAGTGCCTCCGCTTGAGATGCGACGGGAACGCCGGGAATTCTTTCCCGTTGAAAGCAGGGAAAGGATCCCTCATCTCGAGCACCGAGGGGAAAACGGGACTCCTCTGGATGTGGGCGGGACCATCGTGCTTCCTCTCGAGTGGAGACGGGTATGGCGGAGAACTTCTTGAGTTGCAGCAAGGGTGTGAAAGACCCTTTCAAAGTTCCAGAGGTTAGGTGTCATTAGTCTCCAGACGCCTCATCGGAAATAGGCCTCATCTCGCCTGGAAGGGAGAACTTCCTGGATTTTCTCGAGTTGCGGCAGGTGTTCTTAAGTTACGACGGGGAACTCAGGGACCCGCCCTGGTGGCCTCAGGAGAGGCCAGTCCCCATGCGAGTTGCTAGGGGGCCTCTCGGGATTCCTCTCCCGTCGATACCGGGGCCAAAAACCTTGTGTGGAGTCAGGGCCGGAACCGAGGATTCCTCTCAGGGGCTGACATGGATCTTTGGGTACTTCTGGAGTCTCCCCAGGGGAGTCAGGCCTCGTCTCGAGTGGGGGCATGCACGTGCGCTTTCCTTCCAGGTTGTAGCAACAATGTCACGCTTCCCGTCACGTGGATCAAAGGATCTGTGGTTTTCCCTCGAGGCTTTCCCTCGAGGCTTTCCCACAGGTCTGTCCCACGTGCCACCGTGGTGTGAGTCGATCCTCGGCGTGAAAGATGAGCCAGTGCAGGGCAAAGAGTTTCCTCTGGAATGGACTGAGACATCTGGGGGACTCTTGGAATGGTGGTACGACCATGGAGTTCCTCTCGCCTTTCCTGTTGAGAGTGCCTCCTCTTGATATGCGACGGGAACGCCGGGAATTCTTTCCCGTTGAAAGCAGGGAAAGGATCCCTCATCTCGAGCTACGAGGGGGAAACGGGGCTCCTCTGGATGTGGGCGGGACCATCTTGCTTCCTCTCGAGTGGAGACGGGTTTGGCGGTGAACTTCTTGAGTTGCAGCAAGGGTGTGAAAGACCCTTTCGAAGTTCCAGAGGTTAGGTGTCATTAGTCTCCAGACGCCTCATCGGAAATAGGCCTCATCTCGCCTGGAAGGGAGAACTTCCTGGATTTTCTCGAGTTGCGGCAGGTGTTCTCGAGTTACGACGGGGACCTCAGGGACCCGCCCTGGTGGCCTCAGGAGAGGCCAGTCCCCATGCGAGTTGCTAGGGGGCCTCTCGGGATTCCTCTCCCGTCGATACCGGGGCCAAAAACCTTGTGTGGAGTCAGGGCCGGAACCGAGGATTCCTCTCAGGGGCTGACATGGATCTTTGGGTACTTCTGGAGTCTCCCCAGGGGAGTCAAGCCTCGTCTCGAGTGGAGGCATGCACGTGCACTTTCTTTCCAGGCTGTAGCAGCAATGTCACGCTTCCCGTCGCGTGGATCAAAGGATCTGTGGTTTTCCCTCGAGGCTTTCCCACAGGGCTGTCCCACGTGCCACCGTGGTGTGAGTCGATCCTCGGCGTGAAAGATGAGCCAGTGCAGGGCAAAGAGGTTCCTCTGGAATGGACTGAGACATCTGGGGGACTCTTGGAATGGTGGTACGACCATGGAGTTCCTCTCGCCTTTCCTGTTGAGAGTGCCTCCTCTTGAGATGCGACGGGAACGCCGGGAATTCTTTCCCGTTGAAAGCAGGGAAAGGATCCCTCATCTCGAGCTACGAGGGGGAAACGGGGCTCCTCTGGATGTGGGCGGGACCATCGTGCTTCCTCTCTAGTGGAGACGGGTATGGCGGTGAACTTCTTGAGTTGCAGCAAGGGTGTGAAAGACCCTTTCGAAGTTCCAGAGGTTAGGTGTCATTAGTCTCCAGAGGCCTCATCGGAAATAGGCCTCATCTCGCCTGGAAGGGAGAACTTCCTGGATTTTCTCGAGTTGCGGCAGGTGTTCTCGAGTTACGACGGGGACCTCAGGGACCCGCCCTGGTGGCCTCAGGAGAGGCCAGTCCCTAGGCGAGTTGCTAGGGGGCCTCTCGGATTCCTCTCCCGTTGATACCGGGGCCAAAAACCTTGTGTGGAGTCAGGGCCGGAACCGAGGATTCCTCTCAGGGGCTGACATGGATCTTTGGGTACTTCTGGAGTCTCCCCAGGGGAGTCAGGCCTCGTCTCGAGTGGGGGCATGCACGTGCTCTTTCCTTCCAGGCTGTAGCAGCAATGTCACTCTTCCCGTCGCGTGGATCAAAGGATCTGTGGTTTTCCCTCGAGGCTTTCCCTCGAGGCTTTCCCACAGGGCTGTCCCACGTGCCACCGTGGTGTGAGTCAATCCTGGGCGTGAAAGATGAGCCAGTGCAGGGCAAAGAGGTTCCTCTGGAATGGACTGAGACATCTGGGGGACTCTTGGAATGGTGGTACGACCATGGAGTTCCTCTCGCCTTTCCTGTTGAGAGTGCCTCCTCTTGAGATGCGACGGGAACGCCGGGAATTCTTTCCCGTTTAAAGCAGGGAAAGGATCCCTCATCTCGAGCTACGAGGGGGAAACGGGGCTCCTCTGGATGTGGGCGGGACCATCGTGCTTCCTCTCTAGTGGTGACGGGTATGGTGGTGAACTTCTTGAGTTGCAGCAAGGCTGTGAAAGACCCTTTCGAAGTTCCAGAGGTAAGGTGTCATTAGTCTCCAGACGCCTCATCGGAAATAGGCCTCATTTCGCCTGGAAGGGAGAACTTCCTGTATTTTCTCGAGTTGCGGCAGGTGTTCTCGAGTTACGACGGGGACCTCAGGGACCCGCCCTCGTGGCCTCAGGAGAGGCCAGTCCCTATGCGAATTGCTAGGGGGCCTCTCGGGATTCCTCTCCCTTCGATACCGGGGCCAAAACCCTTGTGTGGAGTCAGGGCCGGAACCGAGGATTCCTCTCAGGGGCTGACATGGATCTTTGGGTACTTCTGGAGTCTCCCCAGGGGAGTCAGGCCTCGTCTCGAGTGGGGGCATGCACGTGCACTTTCCTTCCAGGCTGTAGCAGCAATGTCACGCTTCCCGTCGCGTGGATCAAAGGATCTGTGGTTTTCCCTCGAGGCTTTCCCTGGAGGCTTTCCCACAGGGCTGTCCCACGTGCCACCGTGGTGTGAGTCGATCCTCGGCGTGAAAGATGAGCCAGTGCAGGGCAAAGAGGTTCCTCTGGAATGGACTGAGACATCTGGGGGACTCTTGGAATGGTGGTACGACCATGGAGTTCCTCTCGCCTTTCCTGTTGAGAGTGCCTCCTCTTGAGATGCGACGGGAACGCCGGGAATTCTTTCCCGTTGAAACCAGGGAAAGGATCCCTCATCTCGAGCTACGAGGGGGAAACGGGGCTCCTCTGGATGTGGGCGGGACCATCGTGCTTCCTCTCGAGTGGAGACGGGTATGGCGGTGAACTTCTTGAGTTGCACCAAGGGTGTGAAAGACCCTTTCGAAGTTCCAGAGGTTTGGTGTCAATAGTCTCCAGAGGCCTCATCGGAAATAGGCCTCATCTCGCCTGGAAGGGAGAACTACCTGGATTTTCTCGAGTTGCGGCAGGTGTTCTCGAGTTACGACGGGGACCTCAGGGACCCGCCCTGGTGGCCTCAGGAGAGGCCAGTTCCCATGCGAGTTGCTAGGGGGTCTCTCGGGATTCCTCTCCCGTCGATACCGGGGCCAAAAAGCTTGTGTGGAGTCAGGGCCGGAACCGAGGATTCTTCTCAGGGGCTGACATGGATCTTTGGGTACTTCTGGAGTCTCCCCAGGGGAGTCAGGCCTCGTCTCGAGTGGGGGCATGCATGTGCGCTTTCCTTCCAGGCTGTAGCAGCAATGTCACGCTTCCCGTCGCGTGGATCAAAGGATCTGTGGTTTTCCCTCGAGGCTTTCCCTCGAGGCTTTCCCACAGGGCTGTCCCACGTGCCACCGTGTTGTGAGTCGATCCTCGGCGTGAAAGATGAGCCAGTGCAGGGCAAAGAGGTTCCTCTGAAATGGACTGAGACATCTGGGGGACTCTTGGAATGGTGGTACGACCATGGAGTTCCTCTCGCCTTTCCTGTTGAGAGTGCCTCCTCTTGAGATGCGACGGGAACGCCGGGAATTCTTTCCCGTTGAAAGCAGGGAAAGGATCCCTCATCTCGAGCTACGAGGGGGAAACTGGGCTCCTCTGGATGTGGGCGGGACCATCGTGCTTCCTCTCGAGTGGAGACGGGTATGGCGGTGAACTTCTTGAGTTGCACCAAGGGTGTGAAAGACCCTTTCGAAGTTCCAGAGGTTTGGTGTCATTAGTCTCCAGAGGCCTCATCGGAAATAGGCCTCATCTCGCCTGGAAGGGAGAACTTCCTGGATTTTCTCGAGTTGCGGCAGGTGTTCTCGAGTTACGACGGGGACCTCAGGGACCCGCCCTGGTGGCCTCAGGAGAGGCCAGTCCCCATGCGAGTTGCTAGGGGGCCTCTCGGGATTCCTCTCCCGTCGATACCGGGGCCAAAAACCTTGTGTGAAGTCAGGGCCGGAACCGAGGATTCCTCTCAGGGGCTGACATGGATCTTTGGGTACTTCTGGAGTCTCCCCAGTGGAGTCAGACCTCGTCTCGAGTGGGGGCATGCACGTGCGCTTTCCTTCCAGGCTGTAGTAGCAATGTCACGCTTCCCGTCGCGTGGATCAAAGGATCTGTGGTTTTCCCTCGAGGCTTTCCCTCGAGGCTTTCCCACAGGGCTGTCCCACGTGCCACCGTGGTGTGAGTCGATCCTCGGCGTGAAAGATGAGCCAGTGCAGGGCAAAGAGGTTCCTCTGGAATGGACTGAGACATCTGGGGGACTCTTGAAATGGTGGTACGACCATGGAGATCCTCTTGCCTTTCCTGTTGAGAGTGCCTCCTCTTGAGATGCGACGGGAACGCCGGGAATTCTTTCCCGTTGAAAGCAGGGAAAGGATCCCTCATCTCGAGCACCGAGGGGAAAACGGGGCTCCTCTGGATGTGGGCGGGACCATCGTGCTTCCTCTCGAGTGGAGACGGGTATGGCGGAGAACTTCTTGAGTTGCAGCAAGGGTGTGAAAGACCCTTTCAAAGTTCCAGAGGTTAGGTGTCATTAGTCTCCAGACGCCTCATCGGAAATAGGCCTCATCTCGCCTGGAAGGGAGAACTTCCTGGATTTTCTCGAGTTGCGGCAGGTGTTCTCGAGTTACGACGGGGACCTCAGGGACCCGCCCTGGTGGCCTCAGGAGAGGCCAGTCCCCATGCGAGTTGCTAGGGGGCCTCTCGGGATTCCTCTCCCGTCGATACCGGGGCCAAAAACCTTGTGTGGAGTCAGGGCCGGAACCGAGGATTCCTCTCAGGGGCTGACATGGATCTTTGGGTACTTCTGGAGTCTCCCCAGGGGAGTCAGGCCTCGTCTCGAGTGGGGGCATGCACGTGCGCTTTCCTTCCAGGCTGTAGCAGCAATGTCACGCTTCCCGTCGCGTGGATCAAAGGATCTGTGGTTTTCCCTCGAGGCTTTCCCTCGAGGCTTTCCCACAGGGCTGTCCCACGTGCCACCGTGGCGTGAGTCGATCCTCGGCGTGAAAGATGAGCCAGTGCAGGGCAAAGAGTTTCCTCTGGAATGGACTGAGACATCTGGGGGACTCTTGGAATGGTGGTACGACCATGGAGTTCCTCTCGCCTTTCCTGTTGAGAGTGCCTCCTCTTGATATGCGACGGGAACGCCGGGAATTCTTTCCCGTTGAAAGCAGGGAAAGGATCCCTCATCTCGAGCTACGAGGGGGAAACGGGGCTCCTCTGGATGTGGTCGGGACCATCGTGCTTCCCCTCGAGTGGAGACGGGTATGGCGGTGAACTTCTTGAGTTGCAGCAAGGGTGTGAAAGACCCTTTCGAAGTTCCAGAGGTTAGGTGTCATTAGTCTCCAGACGCCTCATCGGAAATATGCCTCATCTCGCCTGGAAGGGAGAACTTCCTGGATTTTCTCGAGTTGCGGCAGGTGTTCTCGAGTTACGACGGGGACCTCAGGGACCCGCCCTGGTGGCCTCAGGAGAGGCCAGTCCCCATGCGAGTTGCTAGGGGGCCTCTCGGGATTCCTCTCCCGTCGATACCGGGGCCAAAAACCTTGTGTGGAGTCAGGGCCGGAACCGAGGATTCCTCTCAGGGGCTGACATGGATCTTTGGGTACTTCTGGAGTCTCCCCAGGGGAGTCAGGCCTCGTCTCGAGTGGGGGCATGCACGTGCACTTTCCTTCCAGGCTGTAGCAGCAATGTCACGCTTCCCGTCGCGTGGATCAAAGGATCTGTGGTTTTCCCTCGAGGCTTTCCCACAGGGCTGTCCCACGTGCCACCGTGGTGTGAGTCGATCCTCGGCGTGAAAGATGAGCCAGTGCAGGGCAAAGAGGTTCCTCTGGAATGGACTGAGACATCTGGGGGACTCTTGGAATGGTGGTACGACCATGGAGTTCCTCTCGCCTTTCATGTTGAGAGTGCCTCCTCTTGAGATGCGACGGGAATGCCGGGAATTTTTTGCCGTTGAAAGCAGGGAAAGGATCCCTCATCTCGAGCTACGAGGGGGAAACGGGGCTCCTCTGGATGTGGGCGGGACCATCGTGCTTTCTCTCGAGTGGAGACGGGTATGGCGGTGAACTTCTTGAGTTGCAGCAAGGGTGTGAAAGACCCTTTCGAAGTTCCAGAGGTTAGGTGTCATTAGTCTCCAGACGCCTCATCGGAAATAGGCCTCATCTCGCCTGGAAGGGAGAACTTCCTTGATTTTCTCGAGTTGCGGCAGGTGTTCTCGAGTTACGACGGGGACCTCAGGGACCCGCCCTGTTGGCCTCAGGAGAGGCCAGTCCCTATGCGTGTTGCTAGGGGGCCCCTCGGGATTTCTCTCCCGTCGATACCGGGGCCAAAAACCTTGTGTGGAGTCAGGGCCGGAACCGAGGATTCCTCTCAGGGACTGATATGGATCTTTGGGTACTTCTGGAGTCTCGCCAGGGGAGACAGGTCTCGTCTCGTGTGGGGGCATGCACGTGCACTTTCCTTCCAGGCTGTAGCAGCAATGTCACGCTTCCCGTCGCGTGGATCAAAGGATCTGCGGTTTTCCCTCGAGGCTTTCCCTCGAGGCTTTCTCACAGGGCTGTCCCACGTGACACCGTGGTGTGAGTCGATTCTCGGCGTGAAAAATGAGCCAGTGCAGGGCAAAGAGGTTCCTCTGGAATGGACTGAGACATCTGGGGGACTCTTGGAATGGTGGTACGACCATGGAGTTCCTCTCACCTTTCCTGTTGAGAGTGCCTCCTCTTGAGATGCGACGGGAACGCCGGGAATTCTTTCCCGTTGAAAGCAGGGAAAGGATCCCTCATCTCGAGCTACGAGGGGGAAACGGGGCTCCTCTGGATGTGGGCGGGACCATCGTGCTTCCTCTCGAGTGGAGACGGGTATGGCGGTGAACTTCTTGAGTTGCAGCAAGGGTGTGAAAGACCCTTTCGAAGTTCCAGAGGTTAGGTGTCATTAGTCTCCAGAGGCCTCATCGGAAATAGGCCTCATCTCGCCTGGAAGGGAGAACTTCCTGGATTTTCTCGAGTTGCGGCAGGTGTTCTCGAGTTACGACGGGGACCTCAGGGACCCGCCCTGGTGGCCTCAGGAGAGGCCAGTCCCCATGCGAGTTGCTAGGGGGCCTCTCGGGATTCCTCTCCCGTCGATACCGGGGCCAAAAACCTTGTGTGGAGTCAGGGCCGGAACCGAGGATTCCTCTCAGGGGCTGACATGGATCTTTGGGTACTTCTGGAGTCTCCCCAGTGGAGTCAGACCTCGTCTCGAGTGGGGGCATGCACGTGCGCTTTCCTTCCATGCTGTAGCAGCAATGTCACGCTTCCTGTCGCGTGGATCAAAGGATCTGTGGTTTTCCCTCGAGGCTTTCCCTCGAGGCTTTCCCACAGGGCTGTCCCACGTGCCACCGTGGTGTGAGTCGATCCTCGGCGTGAAAGATGAGCCAGTGCAGGGCAAAGAGCTTCCTCTGGAATGGACTGAGACATCTGGGGGACTCTTGGAATGGTGGTACGACCATGGAGATCCTCTCGCCTTTCCTGTTGAGAGTGCCTCCGCTTGAGATGCGACGGGAACGCCGGGAATTCTTTCCCGTTGAAAGCAGGGAAAGGATCCCTCATCTCGAGCACCGAGGGGAAAACGGGACTCCTCTGGATGTGGGCGGGACCATCGTGCTTCCTCTCGAGTGGAGACGGGTATGGCGGAGAACTTCTTGAGTTGCAGCAAGGGTGTGAAAGACCCTTTCAAAGTTCCAGAGGTTAGGTGTCATTAGTCTCCAGACGCCTCATCGGAAATAGGCCTCATCTCGCCTGGAAGGGAGAACTTCCTGGATTTTCTCGAGTTGCGGCAGGTGTTCTTAAGTTACGACGGGGAACTCAGGGACCCGCCCTGGTGGCCTCAGGAGAGGCCAGTCCCCATGCGAGTTGCTAAGGGGCCTCTCGGGATTCCTCTCCCGTCGATACCGGGGCCAAAAACCTTGAGTGGATTCAGGGCCGGAACCGAGGATTCCTCTCAGGGGCTGACATGGATCTTTGGGTACTTCTGGAGTCTCCCCAGGGGAGTCAGGCCTCGTCTCGAGTGGGGGCATGCACGTGCGCTTTCCTTCCAGGCTGTAGCAGCAATGTCACGCTTCCCGTCACGTGGATCAAAGGATCTGTGGTTTTCCCTCGAGGCTTTCCCTCGAGGCTTTCCCACAGGTCTGTCCCACGTGCCACCGTGGTGTGAGTCGATCCTCGGCGTGAAAGATGAGCCAGTGCAGGGCAAAGAGGTTCCTCTGGAATGGACTGAGACATCTGGGGGACTCTTGGAATGGTGGTACGACCATGGAGTTCCTCTCGCCTTTCCTGTTGAGAGTGCCTCCTCTTGATATGCGACGGGAACGCCGGGAATTCTTTCCCGTTGAAAGCAGGGAAAGGATCCCTCATCTCGAGCTACGAGGGGGAAACGGGGCTCCTCTGGATGTGGGCGGGACCATCGTGCTTCCTCTCGAGTGGAGACGGGTATGGCGGTGAACTTCTTGAGTTGCAGCAAGGGTGTGAAAGACCCTTTCGAAGTTCCAGAGGTTAGGTGTCATTAGTCTCCAGACGCCTCATCGGAAATAGGCCTCATCTCGCCTGGAAGGGAGAACTTCCTGGATTTTCTCGAGTTGCGGCAGGTGTTCTCGAGTTACGACGGGGACCTCAGGGACCCGCCCTGGTGGCCTCAGGAGAGGCCAGTCCCCATGCGAGTTGCTAGGGGGTCTCTCGGGATTCCTCTCCCGTCGATACCGGGGCCAAAAAGCTTGTGTGGAGTCAGGGCCGGAACCGAGGATTCTTCTCAGGGGCTGACATGGATCTTTGGGTACTTCTGGAGTCTCCCCAGGGGAGTCAGGCCTCGTCTCGAGTGGGGGCATGCATGTGCGCTTTCCTTCCAGACTGTAGCAGCAATGTCATGCTTCCCGTCGCGTGGATCAAAGGATCTGTGGTTTTCCCTCGAGGCTTTCCCTCGAGGCTTTCCCACAGGGCTATCCCACGTGCCACCGTGTTGTGAGTCGATCCTCGGCGTGAAAGATGAGCCAGTGCAGGGCAAAGAGGTTCCTCTGAAATGGACTGAGACATCTGGGGGACTCTTGGAATGGTGGTACGACCATGGAGTTCCTCTCGCCTTTCCTGTTGAGAGTGCCTCCTCTTGAGATGCGACGGGAACGCCGGGAATTCTTTCCCGTTGAAAGCAGGGAAAGGATCCCTCATCTCGAGCTACGAGGGGGAAACGGGGCTCCTCTGGATGTGGGCGGGACCATCGTGCTTCCTCTCGAGTGGAGACGGGTATGGCGGTGAACTTCTTGAGTTGCACCAAGGGTGTGAAAGACCCTTTCGAAGTTCCAGAGGTTTGGTGTCATTAGTCTCCAGAGGCCTCATCGGAAATAGGCCTCATCTCGCCTGGAAGGGAGAACTTCCTGGATTTTCTCGAGTTGCGGCAGGTGTTCTCGAGTTACGACGGGGACCTCAGGGACCCGCCCTGGTGGCCTCAGGAGAGGCCAGTCCCCATGCGAGTTGCTAGGGGGCCTCTCGGGATTCCTCTCCCGTCGATACCGGGGCCAAAAACCTTGTGTGGAGTCAGGGCCGGAACCGAGGATTCCTCTCAGGGGCTGACATGGATCTTTGGGTACTTCTGGAGTCTCCCCAGTGGAGTCAGACCTCGTCTCGAGTGGGGGCATGCACGTGCGCTTTCCTTCCAGGCTGTAGCAGTAATGTCACGCTTCCCGTCGCGTGGATCAAAGGATCTGTGGTTTTCCCTCGAGGCTTTCCCTCGAGGCTTTCCCACAGGGCTGTCCCACGTGCCACCGTGGTGTGAGTCGATCCTCGGCGTGAAAGATGAGCCAGTGCAGGGCAAAGAGGTTCCTCAGGAATGGACTGAGACATCTGGGGGACTCTTGGAATGGTGGTACGACCATGGAGTTCCTCTCGCCTTTCCTGTTGAGAGTGCCTCCTCTTGAGATGCGACGGGAACGCCGGGAATTCTTTCCCGTTGAAAGCAGGGAAAGGATCCCTCATCTCGAGCACCGAGGGGAAAACGGGGCTCCTCTGGATGTGGGCGGGACCATCGTGCTTCCTCTCGAGTGGAGACGGGTATGGCGGAGAACTTCTTGAGTTGCAGCAAGGGTGTGAAAGACCCTTTCAAAGTTCCAGAGGTTAGGTGTCATTAGTCTCCAGACGCCTCATCGGAAATAGGCCTCATCTCGCCTGGAAGGGAGAACTTCCTGGATTTTCTCGAGTTGCGGCAGGTGTTCTAAAGTTACGACGGGGAACTCAGGGACCCGCCCTGGTGGCCTCAGGAGAGGCCAGTCCCCATGCGAGTTGCTAGGGGGCCTCTCGGGATTCCTCTCCCGTCGATACCGGGGCCTAAAACCTTGAGTGGAGTCAGGGCCGGAACCGAGGATTCCTCTCAGGGGCTGACATGGATCTTTGGGTACTTCTGGAGTCTCCCCAGGGGAGTCAGGCCTCGTCTCGAGTGGGGGCATGCACGTGCGCTTTCCTTCCAGGCTGTAGCAGCAATGTCACGCTTCCAGTCACGTGCATCAAAGGATCTGTGGTTTTCCCTCGAGGCTTTCCCTCGAGGCTTTCCCACAGGGCTGTCCCACGTGCCACCGTGGTGTGAGTCGATCCTCGGCGTGAAAGATGAGCCAGTGCAGGGCAAAGAGTTTCCTCTGGAATGGACTGAGACATCTGGGGGACTCTTGGAATGGTGGTACGACCATGGAGTTCCTCTCGCCTTTCCTGTTGAGAGTGCCTCCTCTTGAGATGCGACGGGAACGCCGGGAATTCTTTCCCGTTGAAAGCAGGGAAAGGATCCCTCATCTCGAGCTACGAGGGGGAAACGGGGCTCCTCTGGATGTGGGCGGGACCATCGTGCTTCCTCTCGAGTGGAGACGGGTATGGCGGTGAACTTCTTGAGTTGCAGCAAGGGTGTGAAAGACCCTTTCGAAGTTCCAGAGGTTAGGTGTCATTAGTCTCCAGACGCCTCATCGGAAATAGGCCTCATCTCGCCTGGAAGGGAGAACTTCCTGGATTTTCTCGAGTTGCGGCAGGTGTTCTCGAGTTACGACGGGGACCTCAGGGACCCACCCTGGTGGCCTCAGGAGAGGCCAGTCCCCATGCGAGTTGCTAGGGGGCCTCTCGGGATTCCTCTCCCGTCGATACCGGGGCCAAAAACCTTGTGTGGAGTCAGGGCCGGAACCGAGGATTCCTCTCAGGGGCTGACATGGATCTTTGGGTACTTCTGGAGTCTCCCCAGGGGAGTCAGGCCTCGTCTCGAGTGGAGGCATGCACGTGCACTTTCCTTCCAGGCTGTAGCAGCAATGTCACGCTTCCCGTCGCGTGGATCAAAGGATCTGTGGTTTTCCCTCGAGGCTTTCCCACAGGGCTGTCCCACGTGCCACCGTGGTGTGAGTCGATCCTCGGCGTGAAAGATGAGCCAGTGCAGGGCAAAGAGGTTCCTCTGGAATGGACTGAGACATCTGGGGGACTCTTGGAATGGTGGTACGACCATGGAGTTCCTCTCGCCTTTCCTGTTGAGAGTGCCTCCTCTTGAGATGCGACGGGAACGCCGGGAATTCTTTCCCGTTGAAAGCAGGGAAAGGATCCCTCATATCGAGCTACGAGGGGGAAACGGGGCTCCTCTGGATGTGGGCGGGACCATCGTGCGTCCTCTCGAGTGGAGACGGGTATGGCGGTGAACTTCTTGATTTGCACCAAGGGTGTGAAAGACCCTTTCGAAGTTCCAGAGGTTTGGTGTCATTAGTCTCCAGAGGCCTCATCGGAAATAGGCCTCATCTCGCCTGGAAGGGAGAACTTCCTGGATTTTCTCGAGTTGCGGCAGGTGTTCTCGAGTTACGACGGGGACCTCAGGGACCCGCCCTGGTGGCCTCAGGAGAGGCCAGTCCCCATGCGAGTTGCTAGGGGGCCTCTCGGGATTCCTCTCCCGTCGATACCGGGGCCAAAAACCTTGTGTGGAGTCAGGGCCGGAACCGAGGATTCCTCTCAGGGGCTGACATGGATCTTTGGGTACTTCTGGAGTCTCCCCAGTGGAGTCAGACCTCGTCTCGAGTGGGGGCATGCACGTGCGCTTTCCTTCCATGCTGTAGCAGCAATGTCACGCTTCCCGTCGCGTGGATCAAAGGATCTGTGGTTTTCCCTCGAGGCTTTCCCTCGAGGCTTTCCCACAGGGCTGTCCCACGTGCCACCGTGGTGTGAGTCGATCCTCGGCGTGAAAGATGAGCCAGTGCAGGGCAAAGAGCTTCCTCTGGAATGGACTGAGACATCTGGGGGACTCTTGGAATGGTGGTACGACCATGGAGATCCTCTCGCCTTTCCTGTTGAGAGTGCCTCCGCTTGAGATGCGACGGGAACGCCGGGAATTCTTTCCCGTTGAAAGCAGGGAAAGGATCCCTCATCTCGAGCACCGAGGGGAAAACGGGACTCCTCTGGATGTGGGCGGGACCATCGTGCTTCCTCTCGAGTGGAGACGGGTATGGCGGAGAACTTCTTGAGTTGCAGCAAGGGTGTGAAAGACCCTTTCAAAGTTCCAGAGGTTAGGTGTCATTAGTCTCCAGACGCCTCATCGGAAATAGGCCTCATCTCGCCTGGAAGGGAGAACTTCCTGGATTTTCTCGAGTTGCGGCAGGTGTTCTTAAGTTACGACGGGGAACTCAGGGACCCGCCCTGGTGGCCTCAGGAGAGGCCAGTCCCCATGCGAGTTGCTAAGGGGCCTCTCGGGATTCCTCTCCCGTCGATACCGGGGCCAAAAACCTTGAGTGGATTCAGGGCCGGAACCGAGGATTCCTCTCAGGGGCTGACATGGATCTTTGGGTACTTCTGGAGTCTCCCCAGGGGAGTCAGGCCTCGTCTCGAGTGGGGGCATGCACGTGCGCTTTCCTTCCAGGCTGTAGCAGCAATGTCACGCTTCCCGTCACGTGGATCAAAGGATCTGTGGTTTTCCCTCGAGGCTTTCCCTCGAGGCTTTCCCACAGGTCTGTCCCACGTGCCACCGTGGTGTGAGTCGATCCTCGGCGTGAAAGATGAGCCAGTGCAGGGCAAAGAGTTTCCTCTGGAATGGACTGAGACATCTGGGGGACTCTTGGAATGGTGGTACGACCATGGAGTTCCTCTCGCCTTTCCTGTTGAGAGTGCCTCCTCTTGATATGCGACGGGAACGCCGGGAATTCTTTCCCGTTGAAAGCAGGGAAAGGATCC
Organism: Capricornis sumatraensis; assembly: GCF_032405125.1. Taxonomy (NCBI): domain Eukaryota; kingdom Metazoa; phylum Chordata; class Mammalia; order Artiodactyla; family Bovidae; genus Capricornis; species Capricornis sumatraensis. The sequence continues at coordinate 6,098,249 of NW_027184613.1, forward strand.
CTCATCTCGAGCTACGAGGGGGAAACGGGGCTCCTCTGGATGTGGGCGGGACCATCGTGCTTCCTCTCGAGTGGAGACGGGTATGGCGGTGAACTTCTTGAGTTGCAGCAAGGGTGTGAAAGACCCTTTCGAAGTTCCAGAGGTTAGGTGTCATTAGTCTCCAGACGCCTCATCGGAAATAGGCCTCATCTCGCCTGGAAGGGAGAACTTCCTGGATTTTCTCGAGTTGCGGCAGGTGTTCTCGAGTTACGACGGGGACCTCAGGGACCCGCCCTGGTGGCCTCAGGAGAGGCCAGTCCCCATGCGAGTTGCTAGGGGGCCTCTCGGGATTCCTCTCCCGTCGATACCGGGGCCAAAAACCTTGTGTGGAGTCAGGGCCGGAACCGAGGATTCCTCTCAGGGGCTGACATGGATCTTTGGGTACTTCTGGAGTCTCCCCAGGGGAGTCAGGCCTCGTCTCGAGTAGGGGCATGCACGTGCGCTTTCCTTCCAGGCTGTAGCAGCAATGTCACGCTTCCCGTCGCGTGGATCAAAGGATCTGTGGTTTTCCCTCGAGGCTTTCCCTCGAGGCTTTCCCACAGGGCTGTCCCACGTGCCACCGTGTTGTGAGTCGATCCTCGGCGTGAAAGATGAGCCAGTGCAGGGCAAAGAGGTTCCTCTGGAATGGACTGAGACATCTGGGGGACTCTTGGAATGGTGGTACGACCATGGAGTTCCTCTCGCCTTTCCTGTTTAGAGTGCCTCCTCTTGAGATGCGACGGGAACGCCGGGAATTCTTTCCCGTTGAAACCAGGGAAAGGATCCCTCATCTCGAGCTACGAGGGGGAAACGGGGCTCCTCTGGATGTGGGCGGGACCATCGTGCTTCCTCTCGAGTGGAGACGGGTATGGCGGTGAACTTCTTGAGTTGCAGCAAGGGTGTGAAAGACCCTTTCGAAGTTCCAGAGGTTTGGTGTCATTAGTCTCCAGAGGCCTCATCGGAAATAGGCCTCATCTCGCCTGGAAGGGAGAACTTCCTGGATTTTCTCGAGTTGCGGCAGGTGTTCTCGAGTTACGACGGGGACCTCAGGGACCCGCCCTGGTGGCCTCAGGAGAGGCCAGTCCCCATGCGAGTTGCTAGGGGGTCTCTCGGGATTCCTCTCCCGTCGATACCGGGGCCAAAAAGCTTGTGTGGAGTCAGGGCCGGAACCGAGGATTCTTCTCAGGGGCTGACATGGATCTTTGGGTACTTCTGGAGTCTCCCCAGGGGAGTCAGGCCTCGTCTCGAGTGGGGGCATGCATGTGCGCTTTCCTTCCAGACTGTAGCAGCAATGTCATGCTTCCCGTCGCGTGGATCAAAGGATCTGTGGTTTTCCCTCGAGGCTTTCCCTCGAGGCTTTCCCACAGGGCTATCCCACGTGCCACCGTGTTGTGAGTCGATCCTCGGCGTGAAAGATGAGCCAGTGCAGGGCAAAGAGGTTCCTCTGAAATGGACTGAGACATCTGGGGGACTCTTGGAATGGTGGTACGACCATGGAGTTCCTCTCGCCTTTCCTGTTGAGAGTGCCTCCTCTTGAGATGCGACGGGAACGCCGGGAATTCTTTCCCGTTGAAAGCAGGGAAAGGATCCCTCATCTCGAGCTACGAGGGGGAAACGGGGCTCCTCTGGATGTGGGCGGGACCATCGTGCTTCCTCTCGAGTGGAGACGGGTATGGCGGTGAACTTCTTGAGTTGCACCAAGGGTGTGAAAGACCCTTTCGAAGTTCCAGAGGTTTGGTGTCATTAGTCTCCAGAGGCCTCATCGGAAATAGGCCTCATCTCGCCTGGAAGGGAGAACTTCCTGGATTTTCTCGAGTTGCGGCAGGTGTTCTCGAGTTACGACGGGGACCTCAGGGACCCGCCCTGGTGGCCTCAGGAGAGGCCAGTCCCCATGCGAGTTGCTAGGGGGCCTCTCGGGATTCCTCTCCCGTCGATACCGGGGCCAAAAACCTTGTGTGGAGTCAGGGCCGGAACCGAGGATTCCTCTCAGGGGCTGACATGGATCTTTGGGTACTTCTGGAGTCTCCCCAGTGGAGTCAGACCTCGTCTCGAGTGGGGGCATGCACGTGCGCTTTCCTTCCAGGCTGTAGCAGTAATGTCACGCTTCCCGTCGCGTGGATCAAAGGATCTGTGGTTTTCCCTCGAGGCTTTCCCTCGAGGCTTTCCCACAGGGCTGTCCCACGTGCCACCGTGGTGTGAGTCGATCCTCGGCGTGAAAGATGAGCCAGTGCAGGGCAAAGAGGTTCCTCAGGAATGGAATGAGACATCTGGGGGACTCTTGAAATGGTGGTACGACCATGGAGTTCCTCTCGCCTTTCCTGTTGAGAGTGCCTCCTCTTGAGATGCGACGGGAACGCCGGGAATTCTTTCCCGTTGAAAGCAGGGAAAGGATCCCTCATCTCGAGCACCGAGGGGAAAACGGGGCTCCTCTGGATGTGGGCGGGACCATCGTGCTTCCTCTCGAGTGGAGACGGGTATGGCGGAGAACTTCTTGAGTTGCAGCAAGGGTGTGAAAGACCCTTTCAAAGTTCCAGAGGTTAGGTGTCATTAGTCTCCAGACGCCTCATCGGAAATAGGCCTCATCTCGCCTGGAAGGGAGAACTTCCTGGATTTTCTCGAGTTGCGGCAGGTGTTCTAAAGTTACGACGGGGAACTCAGGGACCCGCCCTGGTGGCCTCAGGAGAGGCCAGTCCCCATGCGAGTTGCTAGGGGGCCTCTCGGGATTCCTCTCCCGTCGATACCGGGGCCTAAAACCTTGAGTGGAGTCAGGGCCGGAACCGAGGATTCCTCTCAGGGGCTGACATGGATCTTTGGGTACTTCTGGAGTCTCCCCAGGGGAGTCAGGCCTCGTCTCGAGTGGGGGCATGCACGTGCGCTTTCCTTCCAGGCTGTAGCAGCAATGTCACGCTTCCAGTCACGTGCATCAAAGGATCTGTGGTTTTCCCTCGAGGCTTTCCCTCGAGGCTTTCCCACAGGGCTGTCCCACGTGCCACCGTGGTGTGAGTCGATCCTCGGCGTGAAAGATGAGCCAGTGCAGGGCAAAGAGTTTCCTCTGGAATGGACTGAGACATCTGGGGGACTCTTGGAATGGTGGTACGACCATGGAGTTCCTCTCGCCTTTCCTGTTGAGAGTGCCTCCTCTTGAGATGCGACGGGAACGCCGGGAATTCTTTCCCGTTGAAAGCAGGGAAAGGATCCCTCATCTCGAGCTACGAGGGGGAAACGGGGCTCCTCTGGATGTGGGCGGGACCATCGTGCTTCCTCTCGAGTGGAGACGGGTATGGCGGTGAACTTCTTGAGTTGCAGCAAGGGTGTGAAAGACCCTTTCGAAGTTCCAGAGGTTAGGTGTCATTAGTCTCCAGACGCCTCATCGGAAATAGGCCTCATCTCGCCTGGAAGGGAGAACTTCCTGGATTTTCTCGAGTTGCGGCAGGTGTTCTCGAGTTACGACGGGGACCTCAGGGACCCACCCTGGTGGCCTCAGGAGAGGCCAGTCCCCATGCGAGTTGCTAGGGGGCCTCTCGGGATTCCTCTCCCGTCGATACCGGGGCCAAAAACCTTGTGTGGAGTCAGGGCCGGAACCGAGGATTCCTCTCAGGGGCTGACATGGATCTTTGGGTACTTCTGGAGTCTCCCCAGGGGAGTCAGGCCTCGTCTCGAGTGGAGGCATGCACGTGCACTTTCCTTCCAGGCTGTAGCAGCAATGTCACGCTTCCCGTCGCGTGGATCAAAGGATCTGTGGTTTTCCCTCGAGGCTTTCCCACAGGGCTGTCCCACGTGCCACCGTGGTGTGAGTCGATCCTCGGCGTGAAAGATGAGCCAGTGCAGGGCAAAGAGGTTCCTCTGGAATGGACTGAGACATCTGGGGGACTCTTGGAATGGTGGTACGACCATGGAGTTCCTCTCGCCTTTCCTGTTGAGAGTGCCTCCTCTTGAGATGCGACGGGAACGCCGGGAATTCTTTCCCGTTGAAAGCAGGGAAAGGATCCCTCATATCGAGCTACGAGGGGGAAACGGGGCTCCTCTGGATGTGGGCGGGACCATCGTGCGTCCTCTCGAGTGGAGACGGGTATGGCGGTGAACTTCTTGATTTGCACCAAGGGTGTGAAAGACCCTTTCGAAGTTCCAGAGGTTTGGTGTCATTAGTCTCCAGAGGCCTCATCGGAAATAGGCCTCATCTCGCCTGGAAGGGAGAACTTCCTGGATTTTCTCGAGTTGCGGCAGGTGTTCTCGAGTTACGACGGGGACCTCAGGGACCCGCCCTGGTGGCCTCAGGAGAGGCCAGTCCCCATGCGAGTTGCTAGGGGGCCTCTCGGGATTCCTCTCCCGTCGATACCGGGGCCAAAAACCTTGTGTGGAGTCAGGGCCGGAACCGAGGATTCCTCTCAGGGGCTGACATGGATCTTTGGGTACTTCTGGAGTCTCCCCAGTGGAGTCAGACCTCGTCTCGAGTGGGGCCATGCACGTGCGCTTTCCTTCCATGCTGTAGCAGCAATGTCACGCTTCCCGTCGCGTGGATCAAAGGATCTGTGGTTTTCCCTCGAGGCTTTCCCTCGAGGCTTTCCCACAGGGCTGTCCCACGTGCCACCGTGGTGTGAGTCGATCCTCGGCGTGAAAGATGAGCCAGTGCAGGGCAAAGAGCTTCCTCTGGAATGGACTGAGACATCTGGGGGACTCTTGGAATGGTGGTACGACCATGGAGATCCTCTCGCCTTTCCTGTTGAGAGTGCCTCCGCTTGAGATGCGACGGGAACGCCGGGAATTCTTTCCCGTTGAAAGCAGGGAAAGGATCCCTCATCTCGAGCACCGAGGGGAAAACGGGACTCCTCTGGATGTGGGCGGGACCATCGTGCTTCCTCTCGAGTGGAGACGGGTATGGCGGAGAACTTCTTGAGTTGCAGCAAGGGTGTGAAAGACCCTTTCAAAGTTCCAGAGGTTAGGTGTCATTAGTCTCCAGACGCCTCATCGGAAATAGGCCTCATCTCGCCTGGAAGGGAGAACTTCCTGGATTTTCTCGAGTTGCGGCAGGTGTTCTTAAGTTACGACGGGGAACTCAGGGACCCGCCCTGGTGGCCTCAGGAGAGGCCAGTCCCCATGCGAGTTGCTAGGGGGCCTCTCGGGATTCCTCTCCCGTCGATACCGGGGCCAAAAACCTTGAGTGGATTCAGGGCTGGAACCGAGGATTCCTCTCAGGGGCTGACATGGATCTTTGGGTACTTCTGGAGTCTCCCCAGGGGAGTCAGGCCTCGTCTCGAGTGGGGGCATGCACGTGCGCTTTCCTTCCAGGCTGTAGCAGCAATGTCACGCTTCCCGTCACGTGGATCAAAGGATCTGTGGTTTTCCCTCGAGGCTTTCCCTCGAGGCTTTCCCACAGGTCTGTCCCACGTGCCACCGTGGTGTGAGTCGATCCTCGGCGTGAAAGATGAGCCAGTGCAGGGCAAAGAGTTTCCTCTGGAATGGACTGAGACATCTGGGGGACTCTTGGAATGGTGGTACGACCATGGAGTTCCTCTCGCCTTTCCTGTTGAGAGTGCCTCCTCTTGATATGCGACGGGAACGCCGGGAATTCTTTCCCGTTGAAAGCAGGGAAAGGATCCCTCATCTCGAGCTACGAGGGGGAAACGGGGCTCCTCTGGATGTGGGCGGGACCATCGTGCTTCCTCTCGAGTGGAGACGGGTTTGGCGGTGAACTTCTTGAGTTGCAGCAAGGGTGTGAAAGACCCTTTCGAAGTTCCAGAGGTTAGGTGTCATTAGTCTCCAGACGCCTCATCGGAAATAGGCCTCATCTCGCCTGGAAGGGAGAACTTCCTGGATTTTCTCGAGTTGCGGCAGGTGTTCTCGAGTTACGACGGGGACCTCAGGGACCCGCCCTGGTGGCCTCAGGAGAGGCCAGTCCCCATGCGAGTTGCTAGGGGGCCTCTCGGGATTCCTCTCCCGTCGATACCGGGGCCAAAAACCTTGTGTGGAGTCAGGGCCGGAACCGAGGATTCCTCTCAGGGGCTGACATGGATCTTTGGGTACTTCTGGAGTCTCCCCAGGGGAGTCAAGCCTCGTCTCCAGTGGGGGCATGCACGTGCACTTTCCTTCCAGGCTGTAGCAGCAATGTCACGCTTCCCGTCGCGTGGATCAAAGGATCTGTGGTTTTCCCTCGAGGCTTTCCCACAGGGCTGTCCCACGTGCCACCGTGGTGTGAGTGGATCCTCGGCGTGAAAGATGAGCCAGTGCAGGGCAAAGAGGTTCCTCTGGAATGGACTGAGACATCTGGGGGACTCTTGGAATGGTGGTACGACCATGGAGTTCCTCTCGCCTTTCCTGTTGAGAGTGCCTCCTCTTGAGATGCGACGGGAACGCCGGGAATTCTTTCCCGTTGAAAGCAGGGAAAGGATCCCTCATCTCGAGCTACGAGGGGGAAACGGGGCTCCTCTGGATGTGGGCGGGACCATCGTGCTTCCTCTCTAGTGGAGACGGGTATGGCGGTGAACTTCTTGAGTTGCAGCAAGGGTGTGAAAGACCCTTTCGAAGTTCCAGAGGTTAGGTGTCATTAGTCTCCAGAGGCCTCATCGGAAATAGGCCTCATCTCGCCTGGAAGGGAGAACTTCCTGGATTTTCTCGAGATGCGGCAGGTGTTCTCGAGTTACGACGGGGACCTCAGGGACCCGCCCTGGTGGCCTCAGGAGAGGCCAGTCCCTAGGCGAGTTGCTAGGGGGCCTCTCGGATTCCTCTCCCGTTGATACCGGGGCCAAAAACCTTGTGTGGAGTCAGGGCCGGAACCGAGGATTCCTCTCAGGGGCTGACATGGATCTTTGGGTACTTCTGGAGTCTCCCCAGGGGAGTCAGGCCTCGTCTCGTGTGGGGGCATGCACGTGCTCTTTCCTTCCAGGCTGTAGCAGCAATGTCACGCTTCCCGTCGCGTGGATCAAAGGATCTGTGGTTTTCCCTCGAGGCTTTCCCTCGAGGCTTTCCCACAGGGCTGTCCCACGTGCCACCGTGGTGTGAGTCAATCCTGGGCGTGAAAGATGAGCCAGTGCAGGGCAAAGAGGTTCCTCTGGAATGGACTGAGACATCTGGGGGACTCTTGGAATGGTGGTACGACCATGGAGTTCCTCTCGCCTTTCCTGTTGAGAGTGCCTCCTCTTGAGATGCGACGGGAACGCCGGGAATTCTTTCCCGTTTAAAGCAGGGAAAGGATCCCTCATCTCGAGCTACGAGGGGGAAACGGGGCTCCTCTGGATGTGGGCGGGACCATCGTGCTTCCTCTCTAGTGGAGACGGGTATGGTGGTGAACTTCTTGAGTTGCAGCAAGGCTGTGAAAGACCCTTTCGAAGTTCCAGAGGTAAGGTGTCATTAGTCTCCAGACGCCTCATCGGAAATAGGCCTCATTTCGCCTGGAAGGGAGAACTTCCTGGATTTTCTCGAGTTGCGGCAGGTGTTCTCGAGTTACGACGGGGACCTCAGGGACCCGCCCTCGTGGCCTCAGGAGAGGCCAGTCCCTATGCGAGTTGCTAGGGGGCCTCTCGGGATTCCTCTCCCTTCGATACCGGGGCCAAAACCCTTGTGTGGAGTCAGGGCCGGAACCGAGGATTCCTCTCAGGGGCTGACATGGATCTTTGGGTACTTCTGGAGTCTCCCCAGGGGAGTCAGGCCTCGTCTCGAGTGGGGGCATGCACGTGCACTTTCCTTCCAGGCTGTAGCAGCAATGTCACGCTTCCCGTCGCGTGGATCAAATGATGTGTGGTTTTCCCTCGAGGCTTTCCCACAGGGCTGTCCCACGTGCCACCGTGGTGTGAGTCGATCCTCGGCGTGAAAGATGAGCCAGTGCAGGGCAAAGAGCTTCCTCTGGAATGGACTGAGACATCTGGGGGACTCTTGGAATGGTGGTACGACCATGGAGTTCCTCTCGCCTTTCCTGTTGAGAGTGCCTCCTCTTGAGATGCGACGGGAACGCCGGGAATTTTTTGCCGTTGAAAGCAGGGAAAGGATCCCTCATCTCGAGCTCCGAGGGGGAAACGGGGCTCCTCTGGATGTGGGCGGGACCATCGTGCTTTCTCTCGAGTGGAGACGGGTATGGCGGTGAACTTCTTGAGTTGCAGCAAGGGTGTGAAAGACCCTTTCGAAGTTCCAGAGGTAGGTGTCATTAGTCTCCAGACGCCTCATCGGAAATAGGCCTCATCTCGCCTGGAAGGGAGAACTTCCTTGATTTTCTCGAGTTGCGGCAGATTTTCTCGAGTTACGACGGGGACCTCAGGGACCCGCCCTGTTGGCCTCAGGAGAGGCCAGTCCCTATGCGTGTTGCTAGGGGGCCCCTCGGGATTCCTCTCCCGTCGATACCGGGGCCAAAAACCTTGTGTGGAGTCAGGGCCGGAACCGAGGATTCCTCTCAGGGACTGATATGGATCTTTGGGTACTTCTGGAGACTCGCCAGGGGAGACAGGCCTCGTCTCGTGTGGGGGCATGCACGTGCACTTTCCTTCCAGGCTGTAGCAACAATGTCACGCTTCCCGTCGCGTGGATCAAAGGATCTGCGGTTTTTGCTCGAGGCTTTCCCTCGAGGCTTTCCCACAGGGCTGTCCCACGTGACACCGTGGTGTGAGTCGATCCTCGGCGTGAAAAATGAGCCAGTGCAGGGCAAAGAGGTTCCTCTGGAATGGACTGAGACATCTGGGGACTCTTGGAATGGTGGTACGACCATGGAGTTCCTCTCGCCTTTCCTGTTGAGAGTGCCTCCTCTTGAGATGCGACGGGAACACCGGGAATTCTTTCGCGTTGAAAGCAGGGAAAGGATCCCTCATCTCGAGCTACGAGGGGGAAACGGGGCTCCTCTGGATGTGGGCGGGACCGTCGTGCTTCCTCTTGAGTGGACACGGGTATGGCGGTGAACTTCTTGAGTTGCAGCAAGGGTGTGAAAGACCCTTTCGAAGTTCCAGAGGTTAGGTGTCATTAGTCTCCAGACGCCTCATCGGAAATAAGCCTCATCTCGCCTGGAAGGGAGAACTTCCTGGATTTTCTCGAGTTGCGGCAGGTGTTCTCGAGTTACGACGGGGACCTCAGGGACCCGCCCTGGTGGCCTCAGGAGAGGCCAGTCCCCATGCGAGTTGCTAGGGGGCCTCTCGGGATTCCTCTCCCGTCGATACCGGGGCCAAAAACCTTGTGTGGAGTCAGGGCCGGAACCGAGGATTCCTCTCAGGGGCTGACATGGATCTTTGGGTACTTCTGGAGTCTCCCCAGTGGAGTCAGACCTCGTCTCGAGTGGGGGCATGCACGTGCGCTTTCCTTCCAGGCTGTAGCAGTAATGTCACGCTTCCCGTCGCGTGGATCAAAGGATCTGTGGTTTTCCCTCGAGGCTTTCCCTCGAGGCTTTCCCACAGGGCTGTCCCACGTGCCACCGTGGTGTGAGTCGATCCTCGGCGTGAAAGATGAGCCAGTGCAGGGCAAAGAGGTTCCTCAGGAATGGACTGAGACATCTGGGGGACTCTTGGAATGGTGGTACGACCATGGAGTTCCTCTCGCCTTTCCTGTTGAGAGTGCCTCCTCTTGAGATGCGACGGGAACGCCGGGAATTCTTTCCCGTTGAAAGCAGGGAAAGGATCCCTCATCTCGAGCACCGAGGGGAAAACGGGGCTCCTCTGGATGTGGGCGGGACCATCGTGCTTCCTCTCGAGTGGAGACGGGTATGGCGGAGAACTTCTTGAGTTGCAGCAAGGGTGTGAAAGACCCTTTCAAAGTTCCAGAGGTTAGGTGTCATTAGTCTCCAGACGCCTCATCGGAAATAGGCCTCATCTCGCCTGGAAGGGAGAACTTCCTGGATTTTCTCGAGTTGCGGCAGGTGTTCTAAAGTTACGACGGGGAACTCAGGGACCCGCCCTGGTGGCCTCAGGAGAGGCCAGTCCCCATGCGAGTTGCTAGGGGGCCTCTCGGGATTCCTCTCCCGTCGATACCGGGGCCTAAAACCTTGAGTGGAGTCAGGGCCGGAACCGAGGATTCCTCTCAGGGGCTGACATGGATCTTTGGGTACTTCTGGAGTCTCCCCAGGGGAGTCAGGCCTCGTCTCGAGTGGGGGCATGCACGTGCGCTTTCCTTCCAGGCTGTAGCAGCAATGTCACGCTTCCCGTCACGTGCATCAAAGGATCTGTGGTTTTCCCTCGAGGCTTTCCCTCGAGGCTTTCCCACAGGGCTGTCCCACGTGCCACCGTGGTGTGAGTCGATCCTCGGCGTGAAAGATGAGCCAGTGCAGGGCAAAGAGTTTCCTCTGGAATGGACTGAGACATCTGGGGGACTCTTGGAATGGTGGTACGACCATGGAGTTCCTCTCGCCTTTCCTGTTGAGAGTGCCTCCTCTTGAGATGCGACGGGAACGCCGGGAATTCTTTCCCGTTGAAAGCAGGGAAAGGATCCCTCATCTCGAGCTACGAGGGGGAAACGGGGCTCCTCTGGATGTGGGCGGGACCATCGTGCTTCCTCTCGAGTGGAGACGGGTATGGCGGTGAACTTCTTGAGTTGCAGCAAGGGTGTGAAAGACCCTTTCGAAGTTCCAGAGGTTAGGTGTCATTAGTCTCCAGACGCCTCATCGGAAATAGGCCTCATCTCGCCTGGAAGGGAGAACTTCCTGGATTTTCTCGAGTTGCGGCAGGTGTTCTCGAGTTACGACGGGGACCTCAGGGACCCGCCCTGGTGGCCTCAGGAGAGGCCAGTCCCCATGCGAGTTGCTAGGGGGCCTCTCGGGATTCCTCTCCCGTCGATACCGGGGCCAAAAAGCTTGTGTGGAGTCAGGGCCGGAACCGAGGATTCCTCTCAGGGGCTGACATGGATCTTTGGGTACTTCTGGAGTCTCCCCAGGGGAGTCAGGCCTCGTCTCGAGTGGAGGCATGCACGTGCACTTTCCTTCCAGGCTGTAGCAGCAATGTCACGCTTCCCGTCGCGTGGATCAAAGGATCTGCAGTTTTCCCTCGAGGCTTTCCCACAGGGCTGTCCCACGTGCCACCGTGGTGTGAGTCGATCCTCGGCGTGAAAGATGAGCCAGTGCAGGGCAAAGAGGTTCCTCTGGAATGGACTGAGACATCTGGGGGACTCTTGGAATGGTGGTACGACCATGGAGTTCCTCTCGCCTTTCCTGTTGAGAGTGCCTCCTCTTGAGATGCGACGGGAACGCCGGGAATTCTTTCCCGTTGAAAGCAGGGAAAGGATCCCTCATATCGAGCTACGAGGGGGAAACGGGGCTCCTCTGGATGTGGGCGGGACCATCGTGCGTCCTCTCGAGTGGAGACGGGTATGGCGGTGAACTTCTTGAGTTGCACCAATGGTGTGAAAGACCCTTTCGAAGTTCCAGAGGTTTGGTGTCATTAGTCTCCAGAGGCCTCATCGGAAATAGGCCTCATCTCGCCTGGAAGGGAGAACTTCCTGGATTTTCTCGAGTTGCGGCAGGTGTTCTCGAGTTACGACGGGGACCTCAGGGACCCGCCCTGGTGGCCTCAGGAGAGGCCAGTCCCCATGCGAGTTGCTAGGGGGCCTCTCGGGATTCCTCTCCCGTCGATACCGGGGCCAAAAACCTTGTGTGGAGTCAGGGCCGGAACCGAGGATTCCTCTCAGGGGCTGACATGGATCTTTGGGTACTTCTGGAGTCTCCCCAGTGGAGTCAGACCTCGTCTCGAGTGGGGGCATGCACGTGCGCTTTCCTTCCATGCTGTAGCAGCAATGTCACGCTTCCCGTCGCGTGGATCAAAGGATCTGTGGTTTTCCCTCGAGGCTTTCCCTCGAGGCTTTCCCACAGGGCTGTCCCACGTGCCACCGTGGTGTGAGTCGATCCTCGGCGTGAAAGATGAGCCAGTGCAGGGCAAAGAGCTTCCTCTGGAATGGACTGAGACATCTGGGGGACTCTTGGAATGGTGGTACGACCATGGAGATCCTCTCGCCTTTCCTGTTGAGAGTGCCTCCGCTTGAGATGCGACGGGAACGCCGGGAATTCTTTCCCGTTGAAAGCAGGGAAAGGATCCCTCATCTCGAGCACCGAGGGGAAAACGGGACTCCTCTGGATGTGGGCGGGACCATCGTGCTTCCTCTCGAGTGGAGACGGGTATGGCGGAGAACTTCTTGAGTTGCAGCAAGGGTGTGAAAGACCCTTTCAAAGTTCCAGAGGTTAGGTGTCATTAGTCTCCAGACGCCTCATCGGAAATAGGCCTCATCTCGCCTGGAAGGGAGAACTTCCTGGATTTTCTCGAGTTGCGGCAGGTGTTCTTAAGTTACGACGGGGAACTCAGGGACCCGCCCTGGTGGCCTCAGGAGAGGACAGTCCCCATGCGAGTTGCTAGGGGGCCTCTCGGGATTCCTCTCCCGTCGATACCGGGGCCAAAAACCTTGAGTGGATTCAGGGCTGGAACCGAGGATTCCTCTCAGGGGCTGACATGGATCTTTGGGTACTTCTGGAGTCTCCCCAGGGGAGTCAGGCCTCGTCTCGAGTGGGGGCATGCACGTGCGCTTTCCTTCCAGGCTGTAGCAGCAATGTCACGCTTCCCGTCACGTGGATCAAAGGATCTGTGGTTTTCCCTCGAGGCTTTCCCTCGAGGCTTTCCCACAGGTCTGTCCCACGTGCCACCATGGTGTGAGTCGATCCTCGGCGTGAAAGATGAGCCAGTGCAGGGCAAAGAGTTTCCTCTGGAATGGACTGAGACATCTGGGGGACTCTTGGAATGGTGGTACGACCATGGAGTTCCTCTCGCCTTTCCTGTTGAGAGTCCTCCTCTTGATATGCGACGGGAACGCCGGGAATTCTTTCCCGTTGAAAGCAGGGAAAGGATCCCTCATCTCGAGCTACGAGGGGGAAACGGGGCTCCTCTGGATGTGGGCGGGACCATCGTGCTTCCTCTCGAGTGGAGACGGGTTTGGCGGTGAACTTCTTGAGTTGCAGCAAGGGTGTGAAAGACCCTTTCGAAGTTCCAGAGGTTAGGTGTCATTAGTCTCCAGACGCCTCATCGGAAATAGGCCTCATCTCGCCTGGAAGGGAGAACTTCCTGGATTTTCTCGAGTTGCGGCAGGTGTTCTCGAGTTACGACGGGGACCTCAGGGACCCGCCCTGGTGGCCTCAGGAGAGGCCAGTCCCCATGCGAGTTGCTAGGGGGCCTCTCGGGATTCCTCTCCCGTCGATACCGGGGCCAAAAACCTTGTGTGGAGTCAGGGCCGGAACCGAGGATTCCTCTCAGGGGCTGACATGGATCTTTGGGTACTTCTGGAGTCTCCCCAGGGGAGTCAAGCCTCGTCTCCAGTGGGGGCATGCACGTGCACTTTCCTTCCAGGCTGTAGCAGCAATGTCACGCTTCCCGTCGCGTGGATCAAAGGATCTGTGGTTTTCCCTCGAGGCTTTCCCACAGGGCTGTCCCACGTGCCACCGTGGTGTGAGTCGATCCTCGGCGTGAAAGATGAGCCAGTGCAGGGCAAAGAGGTTCCTCTGGAATGGACTGAGACATCTGGGGGACTCTTGGAATGGTGGTACGACCATGGAGTTCCTCTCGCCTTTCCTGTTGAGAGTGCCTCCTCTTGAGATGCGACGGGAACGCCGGGAATTCTTTCCCGTTGAAAGCAGGGAAAGGATCCCTCATCTCGAGCTACGAGGGGGAAACGGGGCTCCTCTGGATGTGGGCGGGACCATCGTGCTTCCTCTCTAGTGGAGACGGGTATGGCGGTGAACTTCTTGAGTTGCAGCAAGGGTGTGAAAGACCCTTTCGAAGTTCCAGAGGTTAGGTGTCATTAGTCTCCAGAGGCCTCATCGGAAATAGGCCTCATCTCGCCTGGAAGGGAGAACTTCCTGGATTTTCTCGAGTTGCGGCAGGTGTTCTCGAGTTACGACGGGGACCTCAGGGACCCGCCCTGGTGGCCTCAGGAGAGGCCAGTCCCTAGGCGAGTTGCTAGGGGGCCTCTCGGATTCCTCTCCCGTTGATACCGGGGCCAAAAACCTTGTGTGGAGTCAGGGCCGGAACCGAGGATTCCTCTCAGGGGCTGACATGGATCTTTGGGTACTTCTGGAGTCTCCCCAGGGGAGTCAGGCCTCGTCTCGAGTGGGGGCATGCACGTGCTCTTTCCTTCCAGGCTGTAGCAGCAATGTCACGCTTCCCGTCGCGTGGATCAAAGGATCTGTGGTTTTCCCTCGAGGCTTTCCCTCGAGGCTTTCCCACAGGGCTGTCCCACGTGCCACCGTGGTGTGAGTCAATCCTGGGCGTGAAAGATGAGCCAGTGCAGGGCAAAGAGGTTCCTCTGGAATGGACTGAGACATCTGGGGGACTCTTGGAATGGTGGTACGACCATGGAGTTCCTCTCGCCTTTCCTGTTGAGAGTGCCTCCTCTTGAGATGCGACGGGAACGCCGGGAATTCTTTCCCGTTTAAAGCAGGGAAAGGATCCCTCATCTCGAGCTACGAGGGGGAAACGGGGCTCCTCTGGATGTGGGCGGGACCATCGTGCTTCCTCTCTAGTGGAGACGGGTATGGTGGTGAACTTCTTGAGTTGCAGCAAGGCTGTGAAAGACCCTTTCGAAGTTCCAGAGGTAAGGTGTCATTAGTCTCCAGACGCCTCATCGGAAATAGGCCTCATTTCGCCTGGAAGGGAGAACTTCCTGGATTTTCTCGAGTTGCGGCAGGTGTTCTCGAGTTACGACGGGGACCTCAGGGACCCGCCCTCGTGGCCTCAGGAGAGGCCAGTCCCTATGCGAGTTGCTAGGGGGCCTCTCGGGATTCCTCTCCCTTCGATACCGGGGCCAAAACCCTTGTGTGGAGTCAGGGCCGGAACCGAGGATTCCTCTCAGGGGCTGACATGGATCTTTGGGTACTTCTGGAGTCTCCCCAGGGGAGTCAGGCCTCGTCTCGAGTGGGGGCATGCACGTGCACTTTCCTTCCAGGCTGTAGCAGCAATGTCACGCTTCCCGTCGCGTGGATCAAATGATGTGTGGTTTTCCCTCGAGGCTTTCCCACAGGGCTGTCCCACGTGCCACCGTGGTGTGAGTCGATCCTCGGCGTGAAAGATGAGCCAGTGCAGGGCAAAGAGGTTCCTCTGGAATGGACTGAGACATCTGGGGGACTCTTGGAATGGTGGTACGACCATGGAGTTCCTCTCGCCTTTGCTGTTGAGAGTGCCTCCTCTTGAGATGCGACGGGAACGCCGGGAATTTTTTGCCGTTGAAAGCAGGGAAAGGATCCCTCATCTCGAGCTACGAGGGGGAAACGGGGCTCCTCTGGATGTGGGCGGGACCATCGTGCTTTCTCTCGAGTGGAGACGGGTATGGCGGTGAACTTCTTGAGTTGCAGCAAGGGTGTGAAAGACCCTTTCGAAGTTCCAGAGGTAGGTGTCATTAGTCTCCAGACGCCTCATCGGAAATAGGCCTCATCTCGCCTGGAAGGGAGAACTTCCTTGATTTTCTCGAGTTGCGGCAGATGTTCTCGAGTTACGACGGGGACCTCAGGGACCCGCCCTGTTGGCCTCAGGAGAGGCCAGTCCCTATGCGTGTTGCTAGGGGGCCCCTCGGGATTACTCTCCCGTCGATACCGGGGCCAAAAACCTTGTGTGGAGTCAGGGCCGGAACCGAGGATTCCTCTCAGGGACTGATATGGATCTTTGGGTACTTCTGGAGACTCGCCAGGGGAGACAGGCCTCGTCTCGTGTGGGGGCATGCACGTGCACTTTCCTTCCAGGCTGTAGCAGCAATGTCACGCTTCCCGTCGCGTGGATCAAAGGATCTGCGGTTTTTGCTCGAGGCTTTCCCTCGAGGCTTTCCCACAGGGCTGTCCCACGTGACACCGTGGTGTGAGTCGATCCTCGGCGTGAAAAATGAGCCAGTGCAGGGCAAAGAGGTTCCTCTGGAATGGACTGAGACATCTGGGGGACTCTTGGAATGGTGGTACGACCATGGAGTTCCTCTCGCCTTTCCTGTTGAGAGTGCCTCCTCTTGAGATGCGACGGGAACACCGGGAATTCTTTCGCGTTGAAAGCAGGGAAAGGATCCCTCATCTCGAGCTACGAGGGGGAAACGGGGCTCCTCTGGATGTGGGCGGGACCGTCGTGCTTCCTCTTGAGTGGACACGGGTATGGCGGTGAACTTCTTGAGTTGCAGCAAGGGTGTGAAAGACCCTTTCGAAGTTCCAGAGGTTAGGTGTCATTAGTCTCCAGACGCCTCATCGGAAATAAGCCTCATCTCGCCTGGAAGGGAGAACTTCCTGGATTTTCTCGAGTTGTGGCAGGTGTTCTCGAGTAACGACGGGGACCTCAGGGACTGGCCCTGGTGGCCTCAGGAGAGGCCAGTGCCCATGCGAGTTGCTAGGGGGCCTCTCGGGATTCCTCTCCCGTCGATACCGGGGCCAAAAAGCTTGTGTGGAGTCAGGGCCGGAACCGAGGATTCCTCTCAGGGGCTGACATGGATCTTTGGGTACTTCTGGAGTCTCCCCAAGGGAGTCAGGCCTCGTCTCGAGTGGGGGCATGCACGAGCGCTTTCCTTCCAGGCTGTAGCAGCAATGTCACGCTTCCCGTCGCGTGGATCAAAGGATCTGTGGTTTTCCCTCGAGGCTTTCCCTGGAGGCTTTCCCACAGGGCTGTCCCACGTGCCACCGTGGTGTGAGTCGATCCTCGGCGTGAAAGATGAGCCAGTGCAGGGCAAAGAGGTTCCTCTGGAATGGACTGAGACATCTGGGGGACTCTTGGAATGGTGGTACGACCATGGAGTTCCTCTCGCCTTTCCTGTTGAGAGTGCCTCCTCTTGAGATGCGACGGGAACGCCGGGAATTCTTTCCCGTTGAAACCAGGGAAAGGATCCCTCATCTCGAGCTACGAGGGGGAAACGGGGCTCCTCTGGATGTGGGCGGGACCATCGTGCTTCCTCTCGAGTGGAGACGGGTATGGCGGTGAACTTCTTGAGTTGCAGCAAGGGTGTGAAAGACCCTTTCGAAGTTCCAGAGGTTTGGTGTCAATAGTCTCCAGAGGCCTCATCGGAAATAGGCCTCATCTCGCCTGGAAGGGAGAACTACCTGGATTTTCTCGAGTTGCGGCAGGTGTTCTCGAGTTACGACGGGGACCTCAGGGACCCGCCCTGGTGGCCTCAGGAGAGGCCAGTTCCCATGCGAGTTGCTAGGGGGTCTCTCGGGATTCCTCTCCCGTCGATACCGGGGCCAAAAAGCTTGTGTGGAGTCAGGGCCGGAACCGAGGATTCTTCTCAGGGGCTGACATGGATCTTTGGGTACTTCTGGAGTCTCCCCAGGGGAGTCAGGCCTCGTCTCGAGTGGGGGCATGCATGTGCGCTTTCCTTCCAGGCTGTAGCAGCAATGTCACGCTTCCCGTCGCGTGGATCAAAGGATCTGTGGTTTTCCCTCGAGGCTTTCCCTCGAGGCTTTCCCACAGGGCTGTCCCACGTGCCACCGTGTTGTGAGTCGATCCTCGGCGTGAAAGATGAGCCAGTGCAGGGCAAAGAGGTTCCTCTGAAATGGACTGAGACATCTGGGGGACTCTTGGAATGGTGGTACGACCATGGAGTTCCTCTCGCCTTTCCTGTTGAGAGTGCCTCCTCTTGAGATGCGACGGGAACGCCGGGAATTCTTTCCCGTTGAAAGCAGGGAAAGGATCCCTCATCTCGAGCTACGAGGGGGAAACGGGGCTCCTCTGGATGTGGGCGGGACCATCGTGCTTCCTCTCGAGTGGAGACGGGTATGGCGGTGAACTTCTTGAGTTGCAGCAAGGGTGTGAAAGACCCTTTCGAAGTTCCAGAGGTTTGGTGTCAATAGTCTCCAGAGGCCTCATCGGAAATAGGCCTCATCTCGCCTGGAAGGGAGAACTACCTGGATTTTCTCGAGTTGCGGCAGGTGTTCTCGAGTTACGACGGGGACCTCAGGGACCCGCCCTGGTGGCCTCAGGAGAGGCCAGTTCCCATGCGAGTTGCTAGGGGGTCTCTCGGGATTCCTCTCCCGTCGATACCGGGGCCAAAAAGCTTGTGTGGAGTCAGGGCCGGAACCGAGGATTCTTCTCAGGGGCTGACATGGATCTTTGGGTACTTCTGGAGTCTCCCCAGGGGAGTCAGGCCTCGTCTCGAGTGGGGGCATGCATGTGCGCTTTCCTTCCAGGCTGTAGCAGCAATGTCACGCTTCCCGTCGCGTGGATCAAAGGATCTGTGGTTTTCCCTCGAGGCTTTCCCTCGAGGCTTTCCCACAGGGCTGTCCCACGTGCCACCGTGTTGTGAGTCGATCCTCGGCGTGAAAGATGAGCCAGTGCAGGGCAAAGAGGTTCCTCTGAAATGGACTGAGACATCTGGGGGACTCTTGGAATGGTGGTACGACCATGGAGTTCCTCTCGCCTTTCCTGTTGAGAGTGCCTCCTCTTGATATGCGACGGGAACGCCGGGAATTCTTTCCCGTTGAAAGCAGGGAAAGGATCCCTCATCTCGAGCTACGAGGGGGAAACGGGGCTCCTCTGGATGTGGGCGGGACCATCGTGCTTCCTCTCGAGTGGAGACGGGTATGGCGGTGAACTTCTTGAGTTGCAGCAAGGGTGTGAAAGACCCTTTCGAAGTTCCAGAGGTTTGGTGTCATTAGTCTCCAGAGGCCTCATCGGAAATAGGCCTCATCTCGCCTGGAAGGGAGAACTTCCTGGATTTTCTCGAGTTGCGGCAGGTGTTCTCGAGTTACGACGGGGACCTCAGGGACCCGCCCTGGTGGCCTCAGGAAAGGCCAGTCCCTAGGCGAGTTGCTAGGGGGCCTCTCGGGATTCCTCTCCCGTTGATACCGGGGCCAAAAACCTTGTGTGGAGTCAGGGCCGGAACCGAGGATTCCTCTCAGGGGCTGACATGGATCTTTGGGTACTTCTGGAGTCTCCCCAGGGGAGTCAGGCCTCGTCTCGAGTGGGGGCATGCACGTGCGCTTTCCTTCCAGGCTGTAGCAGCAATGTCACGCTTCCCGTCGCGTGGATCAAAGGATCTGTGGTTTTCCCTCGAGGCTTTCCCTCGAGGCTTTCCCACAGGGCTGTCCCACGTGCCACCGTGGTGTGAGTCGATCCTCGGCGTGAAAGATGAGCCAGTGCAGGGCAAAGAGGTTCCTCTGGAATGGACTGAGACATCTGGGGGACTCTTGGAATGGTGGTACGACCATGGAGTTCCTCTCGCCTTTCCTGTTGAGAGTGCCTCCTCTTGAGATGCGACGGGAACGCCGGGAATTCTTTCCCGTTGAAAGCAGGGAAAGGATCCCTCATCTCGAGCTACGAGGGGGAAACGGGGCTCCTCTGGATGTGCCGGGACCATCGTGCTTCCTCTCTAGTGGAGACGGGTATGGTGGTGAACTTCTTGAGTTGCAGCAAGGCTGTGAAAGACCCTTTCGAAGTTCCAGAGGTTAGGTGTCATTAGTCTCCAGACGCCTCATCGGAAATAGGCCTCATCTCGCCTGGAAGGGAGAACTTCCTGGATTTTCTCGAGTTGCGGCAGGTGTTCTTAAGTTACGACGGGGAACTCAGGGACCCGCCCTGGTGGCCTCAGGAGAGGCCAGTCCCCATGCGAGTTGCTAGGGGGCCTCTCGGGATTCCTCTCCCGTCGATACCGGGGCCAAAAACCTTGAGTGGAGTCAGGGCCGGAACCGAGGATTCCTCTCAGGGGCTGACATGGATCTTTGGGTACTTCTGGAGTCTCCCCAGGGGAGTCAGGCCTCGTCTCGAGTGGGGGCATGCACGTGCGCTTTCCTTCCAGGCTGTAGCAGCAATGTCACGCTTCCCGTCACGTGGATCAAAGGATCTGTGGTTTTCCCTCGAGGCTTTCCCTCGAGGCTTTCCCACAGGGCTGTCCCACGTGCCACCGTGGTGTGAGTCGATCCTCGGCGTGAAAGATGAGCCAGTGCAGGGCAAAGAGCTTCCTCTGGAATGGACTGAGACATCTGGGGG
The DNA here is from genome assembly GCF_032405125.1 of Capricornis sumatraensis. Classification (NCBI taxonomy): domain Eukaryota; kingdom Metazoa; phylum Chordata; class Mammalia; order Artiodactyla; family Bovidae; genus Capricornis; species Capricornis sumatraensis. The sequence continues at coordinate 6,118,144 of NW_027184613.1, forward strand.
ACTCTTGGAATGGTGGTACGACCATGGAGTTCCTCTCGCCTTTCCTGTTGAGAGTGCTTCCTCTTGAGATGCGACGGGAACGCAGGGAATTCTTTCCCGTTGAAAGCAGGGAAAGGATCCCTCATCTCGAGCTACGAGGGGGAAACGGGGCTCCTTTGGATGTGGTCGGGACCATCGTGCTTCCTCTCGAGTGGAGACGGGTATGGTGGTGAACTTCTTGAGTTGCAGCAAGGGTGTGAAAGACCCTTTCGAAGTTCCAGAGGTTTGGTGTCATTAGTCTCCAGACGCCTCATCGGAAATAAGCCTCATCTCGCCTGGAAGGGAGAACTTCCTGGATTTTCTCGAGTTGTGGCAGGTGTTCTCGAGTAACGACGGGGACCTCAGGGACCGGCCCTGGTGGCCTCAGGAGAGGCCAGTCCCCATGCGAGTTGCTAGGGGGCCTCTCGGGATTCCTCTCCCGTCGATACCGGGGCCAAAAAGCTTGTGTGGAGTCAGGGCCGGAACCGAGGATTCCTCTCAGGGGCTGACATGGATCTTTGGGTACTTCTGGAGTCTCCCCAGGGGAGTCAGGCCTCGTCTCGAGTGGGGGCATGCACGTGCGCTTTCCTTCCAGGCTGTAGCAGCAATGTCACGCTTCCCGTCGCGTGGATCAAAGGATCTGTGGTTTTCCCTCGAGGCTTTCCCTCGAGGCTTTCCCACAGGGCTGTCCCACGTGCCACCGTGGTGTGAGTCGATCCTCGGCGTGAAAGATGAGCCAGTGCAGGGCAAAGAGGTTCCTCTGGAATGGACTGAGACATCTGGGGGACTCTTGGAATGGTGGTACGACCATGGAGTTCCTCTCGCCTTTCCTGTTGAGAGTGCCTCCTCTTGAGATGCGACGGGAACGCTGGGAATTCTTTCCCGTTGAAACCAGGGAAAGGATCCCTCATCTCGAGCTACGAGGGGGAAACGGGGCTCCTCTGGATGTGGGCGGGACCATCGTGCTTCCTCTCGAGTGGAGACGGGTATGGCGGTGAACTTCTTGAGTTGCAGCAAGGGTGTGAAAGACCCTTTCGAAGTTCCAGAGGTTTGGTGTCAATAGTCTCCAGAGGCCTCATCGGAAATAGGCCTCATCTCGCCTGGAAGGGAGAACTTCCTGGATTTTCTCGAGTTGCGGCAGGTGTTCTCGAGTTACGACGGGGTCCTCAGGGACGCGCCCTGGTGGCCTCAGGAGAGGCCAGTCCCCATGCGAGTTGCTAGGGGGTCTCTCGGGATTCCTCTCCCGTCGATACCGGGGCCAAAAAGCTTGTGTGGAGTCAGGGCCGGAACCGAGGATTCTTCTCAGGGGCTGACATGGATCTTTGGGTACTTCCGGAGTCTCCCCAGGGGAGTCAGGCCTCGTCTTGAGAGGGGGCATGCATGTGCGCTTTCCTTCCAGGCTGTAGCAGCAATGTCACGCTTCCCGTCGCGTGGATCAAAGGATCTGTGGTTTTCCCTCGAGGCTTTCCCTCGAGGCTTTCCCACAGGGCTGTCCCACGTGCCACCGTGTTGTGAGTCGATCCTCGGCGTGAAAGATGAGCCAGTGCAGGGCAAAGAGGTTCCTCTGGAATGGACTGAGACATCTGGGGGACTCTTGGAATGGTGGTACGACCATGGAGTTCCTCTCGCCTTTCCTGTTGAGAGTGCCTCCTCTTGAGATGCGACGGGAACGCCGGGAATTCTTTCCCGTTGAAAGCAGGGAAAGGATTCCTCATCTCGAGCTACGAGGGGGAAACGGGGCTCCTCTGGATGTGGGCGGGACCATCGTGCTTCCTCTCGAGTGGAGACGGGTATGGCGGTGAACTTCTTGAGTTGCACCAAGGGTGTGAAAGACCCTTTCGAAGTTCCAGAGGTTTGGTGTCATTAGTCTCCAGAGGCCTCATCGGAAATAGGCCTCATCTCGCCTGGAAAGGAGAACTTCCTGGATTTTCTCGAGTTGCGGCAGGTGTTCTCGAGTTACGACGGGGACCTCAGGGACCCGCCCTGGTGGCCTCAGGAGAGGCCAGTCCCCATGCGAGTTGCTAGGGGGCCTCTCGGGATTCCTCTCCCGTCGATACCGGGGCCAAAAACCTTCTGTGGAGTCAGGGCCGGAACCGAGGATTCCTCTCAGGGGCTGACATGGATCTTTGGGTACTTCTGGAGTCTCCCCAGGGGAGTCAGGCCTCGTCTCGAGTGGGGGCATGCACGTGCGCTTTCCTTCCAGGCTGTAGCAGCAATGTCACGCTTCCCGTCGCGTGGATCAAAGGATCTGTGGTTTTCCCTCGAGGCTTTCCCTCGAGGCTTTCCCACAGGGCTGTCCCACGTGCCACCGTGGTGTGAGTCAATCCTGGGCGTGAAAGATGAGCCAGTGCAGGGCAAAGAGGTTCCTCTGGAATTGACTGAGACATCTGGGGGACTCTTGGAATGGTGGTACGACCATGGAGTTCCTCTCGCCTTTCCTGTTGAGAGTGCCTCCTCTTGAGATGCGACGGGAACGCCGGGAATTCTTTCCCGTTGAAAGCAGGGAAAGGATCCCTCATCTCGAGCTACGAGGGGGAAACGGGGCTCCTCTGGATGTGGGCGGGACCATCGTGCTTCCTCTCTAGTGGAGACGGGTATGGTGGTGAACTTCTTGAGTTGCAGCAAGGCTGTGAAAGACCCTTTCGAAGTTCCAGAGGTAAGGTGTCATTAGTCTCCAGACGCCTCATCGGAATTAGGCCTCATCTCGACTGGAAGGGAGAACTTCCTGGATTTTCTCGAGTTGCGGCAGGTGTTCTCGAGTTACGACGGGGACCTCAGGGACCCGCCCTGGTGGCCTCAGGAGAGGCCAGTCCCTATGCGAGTTGCTAGGGGGCCTCTCGGGATTCCTCTCCCGTCGATACCGGGGCCAAAAACCTTGTGTGGAGTCAGGGCCGGAACCGAGGATTCCTCTCAGGGGCTGACATGGATCTTTGGGTACTTCTGGAGTCTCCCCAGGGGAGTCAGGCCTCGTCTCGAGTGGGGGCATGCACGTGCACTTTCCTTCCAGGCTGTAGCAGCAATGTCACGCTTCCCGTCGCGTGGATCAAATGATGTGTGGTTTTCACTCGAGGCTTTCCCACAGGGCTGTCCCACGTGCCACCGTGGTGTGAGTCGATCCTCGGCGTGAAAGATGAGCCAGTGCAGGGCAAAGAGGTTCCTCTGGAATGGACTGAGACATCTGGGGGACTCTTGGAATGGTGGTACGACCATGGAGTTCCTCTCGCCTTTCCTGTTGAGAGTGCCTCCTCTTGAGATGCGACGGGAACGCCGGGAATTCTTTCCCGTTGAAAGCAGGGAAAGGATCCCTCATCTCGAGCTACGAGGGGGAAACGGGGCTCCTCTGGATGTGGGCGGGACCATCGTGCTTCCTCTCTAGTGGAGACGGGTATGGCGGTGAACTTCTTGAGTTGCAGCAAGGGTGTGAAAGACCCTTTCGAAGTTCCAGAGGTTAGGTGTCATTAGTCTCCAGAGGCCTCATCGGAAATAGGCCTCATCTCGCCTGGAAGGGAGAACTTCCTGGATTTTCTCGAGTTGCGGCAGGTGTTCTCGAGTTACGACGGGGACCTCAGGGACCCGCCCTGGTGGCCTCAGGAAAGGCCAGTCCCTAGGCGAGTTGCTAGGGGGCCTCTCGGGATTCCTCTCCCGTTGATACCGGGGCCAAAAACCTTGTGTGGAGTCAGGGCCGGAACCGAGGATTCCTCTCAGGGGCTGACATGGATCTTTGGGTACTTCTGGAGTCTCCCCAGGGGAGTCAGGCCTCGTCTCGAGTGGGGGCATGCACGTGCGCTTTCCTTCCAGGCTGTAGCAGCAATGTCACGCTTCCCGTCGCGTGGATCAAAGGATCTGTGGTTTTCCCTCGAGGCTTTCCCTCGAGGCTTTCCCACAGGGCTGTCCCACGTGCCACCGTGGTGTGAGTCGATCCTCGGCGTGAAAGATGAGCCAGTGCAGGGCAAAGAGGTTCCTCTGGAATGGACTTAGACATCTGGGGGACTCTTGGAATGGTGGTACGACCATGGAGTTCCTCTCGCCTTTCCTGTTGAGAGTGCCTCCTCTTGAGATGCGACGGGAACGCCGGGAATTCTTTCCCGTTGAAAGCAGGGAAAGGATCCCTCATCTCGAGCTACGAGGGGGAAACGGGGCTCCTCTGGATGTGGGCGGGACCATCGTGCTTCCTCTCTAGTGGAGACGGGTATGGTGGTGAACTTCTTGAGTTGCAGCAAGGCTGTGAAAGACCCTTTCGAAGTTCCAGAGGTTAGGTGTCATTAGTCTCCAGACGCCTCATCGGAAATAGGCCTCATCTCGACTGGAAGGGAGAACTTCCTGGATTTTCTCGAGTTGCGGCAGGTGTTCTTAAGTTACGACGGGGAACTCAGGGACCCGCCCTGGTGGCCTCAGGAGAGGCCAGTCCCCATGCGAGTTGCTAGGGGGCCTCTCGGGATTCCTCTCCCGTCGATACCGGGGCCAAAAACCTTGAGTGGAGTCAGGGCCGGAACCGAGGATTCCTCTCAGGGGATGACATGGATCTTTGGGTACTTGTGGAGTCTCCCCAGGGGAGTCAGGCCTCGTCTCGAGTGGGGGCATGCACGTGCGCTTTCCTTCCAGGCTGTAGCAGCAATGTCACGCTTCCCGTCACGTGGATCAAAGGATCTGTGGTTTTCCCTCGAGGCTTTCCCTCGAGGCTTTCCCACAGGGCTGTCCCACGTGCCACCGTGGTGTGAGTCGATCCTCGGCGTGAAAGATGAGCCAGTGCAGGGCAAAGAGCTTCCTCTGGAATGGACTGAGACATCTGGGGGACTCTTGGAATGGTGGTACGACCATGGAGTTCCTCTCGCCTTTCCTGTTGAGAGTGCTTCCTCTTGAGATGCGACGGGAACGCAGGGAATTCTTTCCCGTTGAAAGCAGGGAAAGGATCCCTCATCTCGAGCTACGACGGGGAAACGGGGCTCCTTTGGATGTGGTCGGGACCATCGTGCTTCCTCTCGAGTGGAGACGGGTATGGTGGTGAACTTCTTGAGTTGCAGCAAGGGTGTGAAAGACCCTTTCGAAGTTCCAGAGGTTAGGTGTCATTAGTCTCCAGACGCCTCATCGGAAATAAGCCTCATCTCGCCTGGAAGGGAGAACTTCCTGGATTTTCTCGAGTTGTGGCAGGTGTTCTCGAGTAACGACTGGGACCTCAGGGACCGGCCCTGGTGGCCTCAGGAGAGGCCAGTCCCCATGCGAGTTGCTAGGGGGCCTCTCGGGATTCCTCTCCCGTCGATACCGGGGCCAAAAAGCTTGTGTGGAGTCAGGGCCGGAACCGAGGATTCCTCTCAGGGGCTGACATGGATCTTTGGGTACTTCTGGAGTCTCCCCAGGGGAGTCAGGCCTCGTCTCGAGTGGGGGCATGCACGTGCGCTTTCCTTCCAGGCTGTAGCAGCAATGTCACGCTTCCCGTCGCGTGGATCAAAGGATCTGTGGTTTTCCCTCGAGGCTTTCCCTCGAGGCTTTCCCACAGGGCTGTCCCTCGTGCCACCGTGGTGTGAGTCGATCCTCGGCGTGAAAGATGAGCCAGTGCAGGGCAAAGAGGTTCCTCTGGAATGGACTGAGACATCTGGGGGACTCTTGGAATGGTGGTACGACCATGGAGTTCCTCTCGCCTTTCCTGTTGAGAGTGCCTCCTCTTGAGATGCGACGGGAACGCCGGGAATTCTTTCCCGTTGAAACCAGGGAAAGGATCCCTCATCTCGAGCTACGAGGGGGAAACGGGGCTCCTCTGGATGTGGGCGGGACCATCGTGCTTCCTCTCGAGTGGAGACGGGTATGGCGGTGAACTTCTTGAGTTGCAGCAAGGGTGTGAAAGACCCTTTCGAAGTTCCAGAGGTTTGGTGTCAATAGTCTCCAGAGGCCTCATCGGAAATAGGCCTCATCTCGCCTGGAAGGGAGAACTTCCTGGATTTTCTCGAGTTGCGGCAGGTGTTCTCGAGTTACGACGGGGACCTCAGGGACCCGCCCTGGTGGCCTCAGGAGAGGCCAGTCCCCATGCGAGTTGCTAGGGGGTCTCTCGGGATTCCTCTCCCGTCGATACCGGGGCCAAAAAGCTTGTGTGGAGTCAGGGCCGGAACCGAGGATTCTTCTCAGGGGCTGACATGGATCTTTGGGTACTTCTGGAGTCTCCCCAGGGGAGTCAGGCCTCGTCTCGAGTGGGGGCATGCATGTGCGCTTTCCTTCCAGGCTGTAGCAGCAATGTCACGCTTCCCGTCGCGTGGATCAAAGGATCTGTGGTTTTCCCTCGAGGCTTTCCCTCGAGGCTTTCCCACAGGGCTGTCCCACGTGCCACCGTGTTGTGAGTCGATCCTCGGCGTGAAAGATGAGCCAGTGCAGGGCAAAGAGGTTCCTCTGAAATGGACTGAGACATCTGGGGGACTCTTGGAATGGTGGTACGACCATGGAGTTCCTCTCGCCTTTCCTGTTGAGAGTGCCTCCTCTTGAGATGCGACGGGAACGCCGGGAATTCTTTCCCGTTGAAAGCAGGGAAAGGATTCCTCATCTCGAGCTACGAGGGGGAAACGGGGCTCCTCTGGATGTGGGCGGGACCATCGTGCTTCCTCTCGAGTGGAGACGGGTATGGCGGTGAACTTCTTGAGTTGCACCAAGGGTGTGAAAGACCCTTTCGAAGTTCCAGAGGTTTGGTGTCATTAGTCTCCAGAGGCCTCATCGGAAATAGGCCTCATCTCGCCTGGAAGGGAGAACTTCCTGGATTTTCTCGAGTTGCGGCAGGTGTTCTCGAGTTACGACGGGGACCTCAGGGACCCGCCCTGGTGGCCTCAGGAGAGGCCAGTCCCCATGCGAGTTGCTAGGGGGCCTCTCGGGATTCCTCTCCCGTCGATACCGGGGCCAAAAACCTTGTGTGGAGTCAGGGCCGGAACCGAGGATTCCTCTCAGGGGCTGACATGGATCTTTGGGTACTTCTGGAGTCTCCCCAGTGGAGTCAGACCTCGTCTCGAGTGGGGGCATGCACGTGCGCTTTCCTTCCAGGCTGTAGTAGTAATGTCACGCTTCCCGTCGCGTGGATCAAAGGATCTGTGGTTTTCCCTCGAGGCTTTCCCTCGAGGCTTTCCCACAGGGCTGTCCCACGTGCCACCGTGGTGTGAGTCGATCCTCGGCGTGAAAGATGAGCCAGTGCAGGGCAAAGAGGTTCCTCTGGAATGGACTGAGACATCTGGGGGACTCTTGGAATGGTGGTACGACCATGGAGTTCCTCTCGCCTTTCCTGTTGAGAGTGCCTCCTCTTGAGATGCGACGGGAACGCCGGGAATTCTTTCCCGTTGAAAGCAGGGAAAGGATCCCTCATCTCGAGCTACGAGGGGGAAACGGGGCTCCTCTGGATGTGGGCGGGACCATCGTGCTTCCTCTCTAGTGGAGACGGGTATGGCGGTGAACTTCTTGAGTTGCAGCAAGGGTGTGAAAGACCCTTTCGAAGTTCCAGAGGTTAGGTGTCATTAGTCTCCAGAGGCCTCATCGGAAATAGGCCTCATCTCGCCTGGAAGGGAGAACTTCCTGGATTTTCTCGAGTTGCGGCAGGTGTTCTCGAGTTACGACGGGGACCTCAGGGACCCGCCCTGGTGGCCTCAGGAAAGGCCAGTCCCTAGGCGAGTTGCTAGGGGGCCTCTCGGGATTCCTCTCCCGTTGATACCGGGGCCAAAAACCTTGTGTGGAGTCAGGGCCGGAACCGAGGATTCCTCTCAGGGGCTGACATGGATCTTTGGGTACTTCTGGAGTCTCCCCAGGGGAGTCAGGCCTCGTCTCGAGTGGGGGCATGCACGTGCGCTTTCCTTCCAGGCTGTAGCAGCAATGTCACGCTTCCCGTCGCGTGGATCAAAGGATCTGTGGTTTTCCCTCGAGGCTTTCCCTCGAGGCTTTCCCACAGGGCTGTCCCACGTGCCACCGTGGTGTGAGTCGATCCTCGGCGTGAAAGATGAGCCAGTGCAGGGCAAAGAGGTTCCTCTGGAATGGACTTAGACATCTGGGGGACTCTTGGAATGGTGGTACGACCATGGAGTTCCTCTCGCCTTTCCTGTTGAGAGTGCCTCCTCTTGAGATGCGACGGGAACGCCGGGAATTCTTTCCCGTTGAAAGCAGGGAAAGGATCCCTCATCTCGAGCTACGAGGGGGAAACGGGGCTCCTCTGGATGTGGGCGGGACCATCGTGCTTCCTCTCTAGTGGAGACGGGTATGGTGGTGAACTTCTTGAGTTGCAGCAAGGCTGTGAAAGACCCTTTCGAAGTTCCAGAGGTTAGGTGTCATTAGTCTCCAGACGCCTCATCGGAAATAGGCCTCATCTCGACTGGAAGGGAGAACTTCCTGGATTTTCTCGAGTTGCGGCAGGTGTTCTTAAGTTACGACGGGGAACTCAGGGACCCGCCCTGGTGGCCTCAGGAGAGGCCAGTCCCCATGCGAGTTGCTAGGGGGCCTCTCGGGATTCCTCTCCCGTCGATACCGGGGCCAAAAACCTTGAGTGGAGTCAGGGCCGGAACCGAGGATTCCTCTCAGGGGATGACATGGATCTTTGGGTACTTGTGGAGTCTCCCCAGGGGAGTCAGGCCTCGTCTCGAGTGGGGGCATGCACGTGCGCTTTCCTTCCAGGCTGTAGCAGCAATGTCACGCTTCCCGTCACGTGGATCAAAGGATCTGTGGTTTTCCCTCGAGGCTTTCCCTCGAGGCTTTCCCACAGGGCTGTCCCACGTGCCACCGTGGTGTGAGTCGATCCTCGGCGTGAAAGATGAGCCAGTGCAGGGCAAAGAGCTTCCTCTGGAATGGACTGAGACATCTGGGGGACTCTTGGAATGGTGGTACGACCATGGAGTTCCTCTCGCCTTTCCTGTTGAGAGTGCTTCCTCTTGAGATGCGACGGGAACGCAGGGAATTCTTTCCCGTTGAAAGCAGGGAAAGGATCCCTCATCTCGAGCTACGACGGGGAAACGGGGCTCCTTTGGATGTGGTCGGGACCATCGTGCTTCCTCTCGAGTGGAGACGGGTATGGTGGTGAACTTCTTGAGTTGCAGCAAGGGTGTGAAAGACCCTTTCGAAGTTCCAGAGGTTAGGTGTCATTAGTCTCCAGACGCCTCATCGGAAATAAGCCTCATCTCGCCTGGAAGGGAGAACTTCCTGGATTTTCTCGAGTTGTGGCAGGTGTTCTCGAGTAACGACTGGGACCTCAGGGACCGGCCCTGGTGGCCTCAGGAGAGGCCAGTCCCCATGCGAGTTGCTAGGGGGCCTCTCGGGATTCCTCTCCCGTCGATACCGGGGCCAAAAAGCTTGTGTGGAGTCAGGGCCGGAACCGAGGATTCCTCTCAGGGGCTGACATGGATCTTTGGGTACTTCTGGAGTCTCCCCAGTGGAGTCAGACCTCGTCTCGAGTGGGGGCATGCACGTGCGCTTTCCTTCCAGGCTGTAGTAGTAATGTCACGCTTCCCGTCGCGTGGATCAAAGGATCTGTGGTTTTCCCTCGAGGCTTTCCCTCGAGGCTTTCCCACAGGGCTGTCCCACGTGCCACCGTGGTGTGAGTCGATCCTCGGCGTGAAAGATGAGCCATTGCAGGGCAAAGAGGTTCCTCTGGAATGGACTGAGACATCTGGGGGACTCTTGGAATGGTGGTACGACCATGGAGTTCCTCTCGCCTTTCCTGTTGAGAGTGCCTCCTCTTGAGATGCGACGGGAACGCCGGGAATTCTTTCCCGTTGAAAGCAGGGAAAGGATCCCTCATCTCGAGCTACGAGGGGGAAACGGGGCTCCTCTGGATGTGGGCGGGACCATCGTGCTTCCTCTCTAGTGGAGACGGGTATGGTGGTGAACTTCTTGAGTTGCAGCAAGGCTGTGAAAGACCCTTTCGAAGTTCCAGAGGTAAGGTGTCATTAGTCTCCAGACGCCTCATCGGAAATAGGCCTCATCTCGACTGGAAGGGAGAACTTCCTGGATTTTCTCGAGTTGCGGCAGGTGTTCTCGAGTTACGACGGGGACCTCAGGGACCCGCCCTGGTGGCCTCAGGAGAGGCCAGTCCCTAGGCGTGTTGCTAGGGGGCCTCTCGGGATTCCTCTCCCGTTGATACCGGGGCCAAAAACCTTGTGTGGAGTCAGGGCCGGAACCGAGGATTCCTCTCAGGGGCTGACATGGATCTTTGGGTACTTCTGGAGTCTCCCCAGGGGAGTCAGGCCTCGTCTCGAGTGGGGGCATGCACGTGCGCTTTCCTTCCAGGCTGTAGCAGCAATGTCACGCTTCCCGTCGCGTGGATCAAAGGATCTGTGGTTTTCCCTCGAGGCTTTCCCTCGAGGCTTTCCCACAGGGCTGTCCCACGTGCCACCGTGGTGTGAGTCAATCCTGGGCGTGAAAGATGAGCCAGTGCAGGGCAAAGAGGTTCCTCTGGAATGGACTGAGACATCTGGGGGACTCTTGGAATGGTGGTACGACCATGGAGTTCCTCTCGCCTTTCCTGTTGAGAGTGCCTCCTCTTGAGATGCGACGGGAACGCCGGGAATTCTTTCCCGTTGAAAGCAGGGAAAGGATCCCTCATCTCGAGCTAGGAGGGGGAAACGGGGCTCCTCTGGATGTGGGCGAGACCATCGTGCTTCCTCTCTAGTGGAGACGGGTATGGAGGTGAACTTCTTGAGTTGCAGCAAGGCTGTGAAAGACCCTTTCGAAGTTCCAGAGGTAAGGTGTCATTAGTCTCCAGACGCCTCATCGGAAATAGGCCTCATCTCGACTGGAAGGGAGAACATCTTGGATTTTCTCGAGTTGCGGCAGGTGTTCTCGAGTTACGACGGGGACCTCAGGGACCCGCCCTGGTGGCCTCAGGAGAGGCCAGTCCCTATGCGAGTTGCTAGGGGGCCTCACGGGATTCCTCTCCCGTCGATACCGGGGCCAAAAACCTTGTGTGGAGTCAGGGCCGGAACCGAGGATTCCTCTCAGGGGCTGACATGGATCTTTGGGTACTTCTGGAGTCTCCCCAGGGGAGTCAGGCCTCGTCTCGAGTGGGGGCATGCACGTGCACTTTCCTTCCAGGCTGTAGCAGCAATGTCACGCTTCCCGTCGCGTGGATCAAATGATGTGTGGTTTTCCCTCGAGGCTTTCCCACAGGGCTGTCCCACGTGCCACCGTGGTGTGAGTCGATCCTCGGCGTGAAAGATGAGCCAGTGCAGGGCAAAGAGGTTCCTCTGGAATGGACTGAGACATCTGGGGGACTCTTGGAATGGTGGTACGACCATGGAGTTCCTCTCGCCTTTCCTGTTGAGAGTGCCTCCTCTTGAGATGCGACGGGAACGCCGGGAATTCTTTCCCGTTGAAAGCAGGGAAAGGATCCCTCATCTCGAGCTACGAGGGGGAAACGGGGCTCCTCTGGATGTGGGCGGGACCATCGTGCTTCCTCTCGAGTGGAGACGGGTATGGCGGTGAACTTCTTGAGTTGCAGCAAGGGTGTGAAAGACCCTTTCGAAGTTCCAGAGGTTAGGTGTCATTAGTCTCCAGAGGCCTCATCGGAAATAGGCCTCATCTCGCCTGGAAGGGAGAACTTCCTGGATTTTCTCGAGTTGCGGCAGGTGTTCTCGAGTTACGACGGGGACCTCAGGGACCCGCCCTGGTGGCCTCAGGAAAGGCCAGTCCCTAGGCGAGTTGCTAGGGGGCCTCTCGGGATTCCTCTCCCATTGATACCGGGGCCAAAAACCTTGTGTGGAGTCAGGGCCGGAACCGAGGATTCCTCTCAGGGGCTGACATGGATCTTTGGGTACTTCTGTAGTCTCCCCAGGGGAGTCAGGCCTCGTCTCGAGTGGGGGCATGCACGTGCGCTTTCCTTCCAGGCTGTAGCAGCAATGTCACGCTTCCCGTCGCGTGGATCAAAGGATCTGTGGTTTTCCCTCGAGGCTTTCCCTCGAGGCTTTCCCACAGGGCTGTCCCACGTGCCACCGTGGTGTGAGTCGATCCTCGGCGTGAAAGATGAGCCAGTGCAGGGCAAAGAGGTTCCTCTGGAATGGACTGAGACATCTGGGGGACTCTTGGAATGGTGGTACGACCATGGAGTTCCTCTCGCCTTTCCTGTTGAGAGTGCCTCCTCTTGAGATGCGACGGGAACGCCGGGAATTCTTTCCCGTTGAAAGCAGGGAAAGGATCCCTCATCTCGAGCTACGAGGGGGAAACGGGGCTCCTCTGGATGTGGGCGGGACCATCGTGCTTCCTCTCTAGTGGAGACGGGTATGGTGGTGAACTTCTTGAGTTGCAGCAAGGCTGTGAAAGACCCTTTCGAAGTTCCAGAGGTTAGGTGTCATTAGTCTCCAGACGCCTCATCGGAAATAGGCCTCATCTCGCCTGGAAGGGAGAACTTCCTGGATTTTCTCGAGTTGCGGCAGGTGTTCTTAAGTTACGACGGGGAACTCAGGGACCCGCCCTGGTGGCCTCAGGAGAGGCCAGTCCCCATGCGAGTTGCTAGGGGGCCTCTCGGGATTCCTCTCCCGTCGATACCGGGGCCAAAAACCTTGAGTGGAGTCAGGGCCGGAACCGAGGATTCCTCTCAGGGGCTGACATGGATCTTTGGGTACTTCTGGAGTCTCCCCAGGGGAGTCAGGCCTCGTCTCGAGTGGGGGCATGCACGTGCGCTTTCCTTCCAGGCTTTAGCAGCAATGTCACGCTTCCCGTCACGTGCATCAAAGGATCTGTGGTTTTCCCTCGAGGCTTTCCCTCGAGGCTTTCCCACAGGGCTGTCCCACGTGCCACCGTGGTGTGAGTCGATCCTCGGCGTGAAAGATGAGCCAGTGCAGGGCAAAGAGGTTCCTCTGGAATGGACTGAGACATCTGGGGGACTCTTGGAATGGTGGTACGACCATGGAGTTCCTCTCGCCTTTCCTGTTGAGAGTGCCTCCTCTTGATATGCGACGGGAACGCCGGGAATTCTTTCCCGTTGAAAGCAGGGAAAGGATCCCTCATCTCGAGCTCCGAGGGGGAAACGGGGCTCCTCTGGATGTGGGCGGGACCATCGTGCTTCCTCTCGAGTGGAGACGGGTATGGCGGTGAACTTCTTGAGTTGCAGCAAGGGTGTGAAAGACCCTTTCGAAGTTCCAGAGGTTAGGTGTCATTAGTCTCCAGACGCCTCATCGGAAATAGGCCTCATCTCGCCTGGAAGGGAGAACTTCCTGGATTTTCTCGAGTTGCGGCAGGTGTTCTCGAGTTACGACGGGGACCTCAGGGACCCGCCCTGGTGGCCTCAGGAGAGGCCAGTCCCCATGCGAGTTGCTAGGGGGCCTCTCGGGATTCCTCTCCCGTCGATACCGGGGCCAAAAACCTTGTGTGGAGTCAGGGCCGGAACCGAGGATTCCTCTCAGGGGCTGACATGGATCTTTGGGTACTTCTGGAGTCTCCCCAGGGGAGTCAGGCCTCGTCTCGAGTGGGGGCATGCACGTGCACTTTCCTTCCAGGCTGTAGCAGCAATGTCACGCTTCCCGTCGCGTGGATCAAAGGATCTGTGGTTTTCCCTCGAGGCTTTCCCACAGGGCTGTCCCACGTGCCACCGTGGTGTGAGTCGATCCTCGGCGTGAAAGATGAGCCAGTGCAGGGCAAAGAGGTTCCTCTGGAATGGACTGAGACATCTGGGGGACTCTTGGAATGGTGGTACGACCATGGAGTTCCTCTCGCCTTTCCTGTTGAGAGTGCCTCCTCTTGAGATGCGACGGGAACGCCGGGAATTCTTTCCCGTTGAAAGCAGGGAAAGGATCCCTCATCTCGAGCTACGAGGGGGAAACGGGGCTCCTCTGGATGTGGGCGGGACCATCGTGCTTCCTCTCGAGTGGAGACGGGTATGGCGGTGAACTTCTTGAGTTGCAGCAAGGGTGTGAAAGACCCTTTCGAAGTTCCAGAGGTTTGGTGTCATTAGTCTCCAGAGGCCTCATCGGAAATAGGCCTCATCTCGCCTGGAAGGGAGAACTTCCTGGATTTTCTCGAGTTGCGGCAGGTGTTCTCGAGTTACGACGGGGACCTCAGGGACCCGCCCTGGTGGCCTCAGGAGAGGCCAGTCCCCATGCGAGTTGCTAGGGGGCCTCTCGGGATTCCTCTCCCGTCGATACCGGGGCCAAAAACCTTGTGTGGAGTCAGGGCCGGAACCGAGGATTCCTCTCAGGGGCTGACATGGATCTTTGGGTACTTGTGGAGTCTCCCCAGGGGAGTCAGGCCTCGTCTCGAGTGGGGGCATGCACGTGCGCTTTCCTTCCAGGCTGTAGCAGCAATGTCACGCTTCCCGTGGCGTGGATCAAAGGATCTGTGGTTTTCCCTCGAGGCTTTCCCTCGAGGCTTTCCCACAGGGCTGTCCCACGTGCCACCGTGGTGTGAGTCGATCCTCGGCGTGAAAGATGAGCCAGTGCAGGGCAAAGAGGTTCCTCTGGAATGGACTGAGACATCTGGGGGACTCTTGGAATGGTGGTACGACCATGGAGATCCTCTCGCCTTTCCTGTTGAGAGTGCCTCATATTGAGATGCGACGGGAACGCCGGGAATTCTTTCCCGTTGAAAGCAGGGAAAGGATCCCTCATCTCGAGCACCGAGGGGAAAACGGGGCTCCTCTGGATGTGGGCGGGACCATCGTGCTTCCTCTCGAGTGGAGACGGGTATGGCGGAGAACTTCTTGAGTTGCAGCAAGGGTGTGAAAGACCCTTTCAAAGTTCCAGAGGTTAGGTGTCATTAGTCTCCAGAGGCCTCATCGGAAATAGGCCTCATCTCGCCTGGAAGGGAGAACTTCCTGGATTTTCTCGAGTTGCGGCAGGTGTTCTTAAGTTACGACGGGGAACTCAGGGACCCGCCCTGGTGGCCTCAGGAGAGGCCAGTCCCCATGCGAGTTGCTAGGGGGCCTTTCGGGATTCCTCTCCCGTCGATACCGGGGCCAAAAACCTTGAGTGGAGTCAGGGCCGGAACCGAGGATTCCTCTCAGGGGCTGACATGGATCTTTGGGTACTTCTGGAGTCTCCCCAGGGGAGTCAGGCCTCGTCTCGAGTGGGGGCATGCACGTGCGCTTTCCTTCCAGGCTGTAGCAGCAATGTCACGCTTCCCGTCACGTGGATCAAAGGATCTGTGGTTTTCCCTCGAGGCTTTCCCTCGAGGCTTTCCCACAGGGCTGTCCCACGTGCCACCGTGGTGTGAGTCGATCCTCGGCGTGAAAGATGAGCCAGTGCAGGGCAAAGAGTTTCCTTTGGAATGGACTGAGACATCTGGGGGACTCTTGGAATGGTGGTACGACCATGGAGTTCCTCTCGCCTTTCCTGTTGAGAGTGCCTCCTCTTGTTATGTGACGGGAACGCCGGGAATTCTTTCCCGTTGAAAGCAGGGAAAGGATCCCTCATCTCGAGCTACGAGGGGGAAACGGGGCTCCTCTGGATGTGGGCGGGACCATCGTGCTTCCTCTCGAGTGGAGACGGGTATGGCGGTGAACTTCTTGAGTTGCAGCAAGGGTGTGAAAGACCCTTTCGAAGTTCCAGAGGTTAGGTGTCATTAGTCTCCAGACGCCTCATCGGAAAGAGGCCTCATCTCGCCAGGAAGGGAGAACTTCCTGGATTTTCTCGAGTTGCGGCAGGTGTTCTCGAGTTACGACGGGAACCTCAGGGACCCGCCCTGGTGGCCTCAGGAGAGGCCAGTCCCCATGCGAGTTGCTAGGGGGCCTCTCGGGATTCCTCTCCCGTCGATACCGGGGCCAAAAAGCTTGTGTGGAGTCAGGGCCGGAACCGAGGATTCCTCTCAGGGGCTGACATGGATCTTTGGGTACTTCTGGAGTCTCCCCAGGGGAGTCAGGCCTCGTCTCGAGTGGGGGCATGCACGTGCACTTTCCTTCCAGGCTGTAGCAGCAATGTCACGCTTCCCGTCGCGTGGATCAAAGGATCTGTGGTTTTCCCTCGAGGCTTTCCCACAGGGCTGACCCACGTGCCACCGTGGTGTGAGTCGATCCTCGGCGTGAAAGATGAGCCAGTGCAGGGCAAAGAGGTTCCTCTGGAATGGACTGAGACATCTGGGGGACTCTTGGAATGGTGGTACGACCATGGAGTTCCTCTCGCCTTTCCTGTTGAGAGTGCCTCCTCTTGAGATGCGACGGGAACGCCGGGAATTCTTTCCCGTGGAAAGCAGGGAAAGGATCCCTCATCTCGAGCTACGAGGGGGAAACGGGGCTCCTCTGGATGTGGGCGGGACCATCGTGCTTCCTCTCTAGTGGAGCCGGGTATGGCGGTGAACTTCTTGAGTTGCAGCAAGGGTGTGAAAGACCCTTTCGAAGTTCCAGAGGTTAGGTGTCATTAGTCTCCAGAGGCCTCATCGGAAATAGGCCTCATCTCGCCTGGAAGGGAGAACTTCCTGGATTTTCTCGAGTTGCGGCAGGTGTTCTCGAGTTACGACGGGGACCTCAGGGACCCGCCCTGGTGGCCTCAGGAGAGGCCAGTCCCTAGGCGAGTTGCTAGGGGGCCTCTCGGGATTCCTCTCCCGTCGATACCGGGGCCAAAAACCTTGTGTGGAGTCAGGGCCGGAACCGAGGATTCCTCTCAGGGGCTGACATGGATCTTTGGGTACTTCTGGAGTCTCCCCAGGGGAGTCAGGCCTCGTCTCGAGTGGGGGCATGCACGTGCGCTTTCCTTCCAGGCTGTAGCAGCAATGTCACGCTTCCCGTCGCGTGGATCAAAGGATCTGTGGTTTTCCCTCGAGGCTTTCCCTCGAGGCTTTCCCACAGGGCTGTCCCACGTGCCACCGTGGTGTGAGTCGATCCTCGGCGTGAAAGATGAGCCAGTGCAGGGCAAAGAGGTTCCTCTGGAATGGACTGAGACATCTGGGGGACTCTTGGAATGGTGGTACGACCATGGAGTTCCTCTCGCCTTTCCTGTTAAGAGTGCCTCCTCTTGAGATGTGACGGGAACGCCGGGAATTCTTTCCCGTTGAAAGCAGGGAAAGGATCCCTCATCTCGAGCTACGAGGGGGAAACGGGGCTCCTCTGGATGTGGGCGGGACCATCGTGCTTCCTCTCTAGTGGAGACGGGTATGGTGGTGAACTTCTTGAGTTGCAGCAAGGCTGTGAAAGACCCATTCGAAGTTCCAGAGGTTAGGTGTCATTAGTCTCCAGACGCCTCATCGGAAATAGGCCTCATCTCGCCTGGAAGGGAGAACTTCCTGGATTTTCTCGAGTTGCGGCAGGTGTTCTCGAGTTACGACGGGGACCTCAGGGACCCGCCCTGGTGGCCTCAGGAGAAGCCAGTCCCTATGCGAGTTGCTAGGGGGACTCTCGGGATTCCTCTCCCGTCGATACCGGGGCCAAAAACCTTGTGTGGAGTCAGGGCCGGAACCGAGGATTCCTCTCAGGGGCTGACATGGATCTTTGGGTACTTCTGGAGTCTCCCCAGGGAAGTCAGGCCTCGTCTCGAGTGGGGGCATGCACGTGCACTTTCCTTCCAGGCTGTAGCAGCAATGTCACGCTTCCCGTCGCGTGGATCAAATGATGTGTGGTTTTCCCTCGAGGCTTTCCCACAGGGCTGTCCCACGTGCCACCGTGGTGTGAGTCGATCCTCGGCATGAAAGATGAGCCAGTGCAGGGCAAAGAGGTTCCTCTGGAATGGACTGAGACATCTGGGGGACTCTTGGAATGGTGGTACGACCATGGAGTTCCTCTCGCCTTTCCTGTTGAGAGTGCCTCCTCTTGAGATGCGACGGGAACGCCGGGAATTCTTTCCCGTTGAAAGCAGGGAAAGGATCCCTCATCTCGAGCTACGAGGGGGAAACGGGGCTCCTCTGGATGTGGGCGGGACCATCGTGCTTCCTCTCGAGTGGAGACGGGTATGGTGGTGAACTTCTTGAGTTGCAGCAAGGCTGTGAAAGACCCTTTCGAAGTTCCAGAGGTAAGGTGTCATTAGTCTCCAGACGCCTCATCGGAAATAGGCCTCATCTCGCCTGGAAGGGAGAACTTCCTGGATTTTCTCGAGTTGCGGCAGGTGTTTTCGAGTTACGACGGGGACCTCAGGGACCCGCCCTGGTGGCCTCAGGAGAGGCCAGTCCCTATGCGAGTTGCTAGGGGGCCTCTCGGGATTCCTCTCCCGTCGATACCGGGGCCAAAAATCTTGTGTGGAGTCATGGCCGGAACCGAGGATTCCTCTCAGGGGCTGACATGGATCTTTGGGTACTTCTGGAGTCTCCCCAGGGGAGTCAGGCCTCGTCTCGAGTGGGGGCATGGACGTGCACTTTCCTTCCAGGCTGTAGCAGCAATGTCACGCTTCCCGTCGCGTGGATCAAATGATGTGTGGTTTTCCCTAGAGGCTTTCCCACAGGGCTGTCCCACGTGCCACCGTGGTGTGAGTCGATCCTCGGCGTGAAAGATGAGCCAGTGCAGGGCAAAGAGGTTC
Organism: Capricornis sumatraensis; assembly: GCF_032405125.1. Lineage (NCBI taxonomy): Eukaryota > Metazoa > Chordata > Mammalia > Artiodactyla > Bovidae > Capricornis > Capricornis sumatraensis. Next base: position 6,136,530 of record NW_027184613.1, read on the forward strand.
CTCTGGAATGGACTGAGACATCTGGGGGACTCTTGGAATGGTGGTACGACCATGGAGTTCCTCTCGCCTTTCCTGTTGAGAGTGCCTCCTCTTGAGATGCGACGGGAACGCCGGGAATTCTTTCCCGTTGAAAGCAGGGAAAGGATCCCTCATCTCGAGCTACGAGGGGGAAACGGGGCTCCTCTGGATGTGGGCGGGACCATCGTGCTTCCTCTCGAGTGGAGACGGGTATGGCGGTGAACTTTTTGAGTTGCAGCAAGGGTGTGAAAGACCCTTTCGAAGTTCCAGAGGTTAGGTGTCATTAGTCTCCAGACGCCTCATCGGAAATATGCCTCATCTCGCCTGGAAGGGAGAACTTCCTGGATTTTCTCGAGTTGCGGCAGGTGTTCTCGAGTTTCGACGGGGACCTCAGGGACCCGCCCTGGTAACCTCAGGAGAGGCCAGTCCCCATGCGAGTTGCTAGGGGGCCTCTCGGGATTCCTCTCCCGTCGATACCGGGGCCAAAAAGCTTGTGTGGAGTCAGGGCCGGAACCGAGGATTCCTCTCAGGGGCTGACATGGATCTTTGGGTACTTCTGGAGTCTCCCCAGGGGAGTCAGGCCTCGTCTCGAGTGGGGGCATGCACGTGCGCTTTCCTTCCAGGCTGTAGCAGCAATGTCACGCTTCCCGTCGCGTGGATCAAAGGATCTGTGGTTTTCCCTCGAGGCTTTCCCTCGAGGCTTTCCCACAGGGCTGTCCCACGTGCCACCGTGTTGTGAGTCGATCCTCGGCGTGAAAGATGAGCCAGTGCAGGGCAAAGAGGTTCCTCTGGAATGGACTGAGTCATCTGGGGGACTCTTGGAATGGTGGTACGACCATGGAGTTCCTCTCGCCTTTCCTGTTGAGAGTGCCTCCTCTTGAGATGCGACGGGAACGCCGGGAATACTTTCCCGTTGAAAGCAGGGAAAGGATCCCTCATCTCGAGCTACGAGGGGGAAACGGGGCTCCTCTGGACGTGGGCGGGACCATCGTGCTTCCTCTCGAGTGGAGGCGGGTATGGCGGTGAACTTATTGAGTTGCAGCAAGGGTGTGAAAGACCCTTTCGAAGTTCCAGAGGTTTGGTGTCATTAGTCTCCAGAGGCCTCATCGGAAATAGGCCTCATCTCGCCTGGAAGGGAGAACTTCCTGGATTTTCTCTAGTTGCGGCAGGTGTTCTCGAGTTACGACGGGGACCTCAGGGACCCGCCCTGGTGGCCTCAGGAGAGGCCAGTCCCCATGCGAGTTGCTAGGGGGCCTCTCGGGATTCCTCTCCCGTCGATACCGGGGCCAAAAAGCTTGTGTGGAGTCAGGGCCGGAACCGAGGATTCCTCTCAGGGGCTGACATGGATCTTTGGGTACTTCTGGAGTCTCCCCAGGGGAGTCATGCCTCGTCTCGAGTGGGGGCATGCACGTGCGCTTTCCTTCCAGGCTGTAGCAGCAATGTCACGCTTCCCGTCGCGTGGATCAAAGGATCTGTGGTTTTCCCTCGAGGCTTTCCCTCGAGGCTTTCCCACAGGGCTGTCCCAAGTGCCACCGTGTTGTGAGTCGATCCTCGGCGTGAAAGATGAGCCAGTGCAGGGCAAAGAGGTTCCTCTGGAATGGACTGAGACATCTTGGGGACTCTTGGAATGGTGGTACGACCATGGAGTTCCTCTCGCCTTTCCTGTTGAGAGTGCCTCCTCTTGAGATGCGACGGGAACGCCGGGAATTCTTTCCCGTTGAAACCAGGGAAAGGATCCCTCATCTCGAGCTACGAGGGGGAAACGGGGCTCCTCTGGATGTGGGCGGGACCATCGTGCTTCCTCTCGAGTGGAGGCGGGTATGGCGGTGAACTTCTTGAGTTGCAGCAAGGGTGTGAAAGACCCTTTTGAAGTTCCAGATGTTTGGTGTCATTAGTCTCCAGAGGCCTCATCGGAAATAGGCCTCATCTCGCCTGGAAGGGAGAACTTCCTGGATTTTCTCGAGTTGCGGCAGGTGTTCTCAAATTACGACGGGGACCTCAGGGACCCGCCCTGATGGCCTCCGGAGAGGCCAGTCCCCATGCGAGTTGCTAGGGGGCCTCTCGGGATTCCTCTCCCGTCGATACTGGGGCCAAAAACCTTGTGTGGAGTCAGGGCCGGAACCGAGGATTCCTCTCAGGGGCTGACATGGATCTTTGGGTACTTCTGGAGTCTCCCCAGTGGAGTCAGGCCTCGTCTCGAGTGGGGGCATGCACGTGCGCTTTCCTTTCAGGCTGTAGCAGCAATGTCACGCTTCCCGTCACGTGGATCAAAGGATCTGTGGTTTTCCCTCGAGGCTTTCCCTCGAGGCTTTCCCACAGGGCTGTCCCACGTGCCACCGTGGTGTGATTCGATCCTCGGCGTGAAAGATGAGCCAATGGAGGGCAAAGAGGTTCCTCTGGAATGGACTGAGACATCTGGGGGACTCTTGGAATGGTGGTACGACCATGGAGTTCCTCTCGCCTTTCCTGTTGAGAGTGCCTCCTCTTGAGATGCGACGGGAACGCCGGGAATTCTTTCCCGTTGAAACCAGGGAAAGGATCCCTCATCTCGAGCTCCGAGGGGGAAACGGGGCTCCTCTGGATGTGGGCGGGACCATCGTGCTTCCTCTCTAGTGGAGACGGGTATGGCGGTGAACTTCTTGAGTTGCAGCAAGGGTGTGAAAGACCCTTTCGAAGTTCCAGAGGTTAGGTGTCATTAGTCTCCAGACGCCTCATCGGAAATAGGCCTCATCTCGCCTGGAAGGGAGAACTTCCTGGATTTTCTCGAGTTGCGGCAGGTGTTCTCGAGTTACGACGGGGACCTCAGGGACCCGCCCTGGTGGCCTCAGGAGAGGCCAGTCCCTAGGCGTGTTGCTAGGGGGCCTCTCGGGATTCCTCTCCCGTTGATACCGGGGCGAAAAACCTTGTGTGGAGTCAGGGCCGGAACCGAGGATTCCTCTCAGGGGCTGACATGGATCTTTGGGTACTTCTGGAGTCTCCCCAGGGGAGTCAGGCCTCGTCTCGAGTGGGGGCATGCACGTGCGCTTTCCTTCCAGGCTGTAGCAGCAATATCACGCTTCCCGTCGCGTGGATCAAAGGATCTGTGGTTTTCCCTCGAGGCTTTCCCTCGAGGCTTTCCCACAGGGCTGTCCCACGTGCCACCGTGGTGTGAGTCGATCCTCGGCATGAAAGATGAGCCAGTGCAGGGCAAAGAGGTTCCTCTGGAATGGACTGAGACATCTGGGGGACTCTTGGAATGGTGGTACGACCATGGAGTTCCTCTCGCCTTTCCTGTTGAGAGTGCCTCCTCTTGAGATGCGACGGGAACGCCGGGAATTCTTTCCCGTTGAAAGCAGGGAAAGGATCCCTCATCTCGAGCTACGAGGGGGAAACGGGGCTCCTCTGGATGTGGGCGGGACCATCGTGCTTCCTCTCGAGTGGAGACGGGTATGGTGGTGAACTTCTTGAGTTGCAGCAAGGCTGTGAAAGACCCTTTCGAAGTTCCAGAGGTAAGGTGTCATTAGTCTCCAGACGCCTCATCGGAAATAGGCCTCATCTCGCCTGGAAGGGAGAACTTCCTGGATTTTCTCGAGTTGCGGCAGGTGTTTTCGAGTTACGACGGGGACCTCAGGGACCCGCCCTGGTGGCCTCAGGAGAGGCCAGTCCCTATGCGAGTTGCTAGGGGGCCTCTCGGGATTCCTCTCCCGTCGATACCGGGGCCAAAAACCTTGTGTGGAGTCATGGCCGGAACCGAGGATTCCTCTCAGGGGCTGACATGGATCTTTGGGTACTTCTGGAGTCTCCCCAGGGGAGTCAGGCCTCGTCTCGAGTGGGGGCATGGACGTGCACTTTCCTTCCAGGCTGTAGCAGCAATGTCACGCTTCCCGTCGCGTGGATCAAATGATGTGTGGTTTTCCCTAGAGGCTTTCCCACAGGGCTGTCCCACGTGCCACCGTGGTGTGAGTCGATCCTCGGCGTGAAAGATGAGCCAGTGCAGGGCAAAGAGGTTCCTCTGGAATGGACTGAGACATCTGGGGGACTCTTGGAATGGTGGTACGACCATGGAGTTCCTCTCGCCTTTCCTGTTGAGAGTGCCTCCTCTTGAGATGCGACGGGAACGCCGGGAATTTTTTCCCGTTGAAAGCAGGGAAAGGATCCCTCATCTCGAGCTACGAGGGGGAAACGGGGCTCCTCTGGATGTGGGAGGGACCATCGTGCTTTCTCTCGAGTGGAGACGGGTATGGCGGTGAACTTCTTGAGTTGCAACAAGGGTGTGAAAGACCCTTTCGAAGTTCCAGAGGTTAGGTGTCATTAGTCTCCAGACGCCTCATCGGAAATAGGCCTCATCTCGCCTGGAAGGGAGAACTTCCTGGATTTTCTCGAGTTGCGGCAGGTGTTCTCGAATTACGACGGGGACCTCAGGGACCCGCCCTGGTGGCCTCCGGAGAGGCCAGTCCCCATGCGAGTTGCTAGGGGGCCTCTCGGGATTCCTCTCCCGTCGATACCGGGGCCAAAAACCTTGTGTGGAGTCAGGGCCGGAACCGAGGATTCCTCTCAGGGGCTGACATGGATCTTTGGGTACTTCTGGAGTCTCCCCAGTGGAGTCAGGCCTCGTCTCGAGTGGGGGCATGCACGTGCGCTTTCCTTTCAGGCTGTAGCAGCAATGTCACGCTTCCCGTCACGTGGATCAAAGGATCTGTGGTTTTCCCTCGAGGCTTTCCCTCGAGGCTTTCCCACAGGGCTGTCCCACGTGCCACCGTGGTGTGAGTCGATCCTCGGCGTGAAAGATGAGCCAATGCAGGGCAAAGAGGTTCCTCTGGAATGGACTGAGACATCTGGGGGACTCTTGGAATGGTGGTACGACCATGGAGTTCCTCTCGCCTTTCCTGCTGAGAGTGCCTCCTCTTGAGATGCGACGGGAACGCCGGGAATTCTTTCCGGTTGAAAGCAGGGAAAGGATCCCTCATCTCGAGCTCCGAGGGGGAAAAGGGGCTCCTCTGGATGTGGGCGGGACCATCGTGCTTCCTCTCTAGTGGAGACGGGTATGGCGGTGAACTTCTTGAGTTGCAGCAAGGGTGTGAAAGACCATTTCGAAGTTCCAGATGTTAGGTGTCATTAGTCTCCAGACGCCTCATCGGAAATAGGCCTCATCTCGCCTGGAAGGGAGAACTTCCTGGATTTTCTCGAGTTGCGGCAGGTGTTCTCGAGTTACGACGGGGACCTCAGGGACCCGCCCTGGTGGCCTCAGGAGAGGCCAGTCCCTAGGCGTGTTGCTAGGGGGCCTCTCGGGATTCCTCTCCCGTTGATACCGGGGCGAAAAACCTTGTGTGGAGTCAGGGCCGGAACCGAGGATTCCTCTCAGGGGCTGACATGGATCTTTGGGTACTTCTGGAGTCTCCTCAGGGGAGTCAGGCCTCGTCTCGAGTGGGGGCATGCACGTGCGCTTTCCTTCCAGGCTGTAGCAGCAATGTCACGCTTCCCGTCGCGTGGATCAAAGGATCTGTGGTTTTCCCTCGAGGCTTTCGCTCGAGGCTTTCCCACAGGGCTGTCCCACGTGCCACCGTGGTGTGAGTCGATCCTCGGCGTGAAAGATGAGCCAGTGCAGGGCAAAGAGTTTCCTCTGGAATGGACTGAGACATCTGGGGGACTCTTGGAATGGTGGTACGACCATGGAGTTCCTCTCGCCTTTCCTGTTGAGAGTGCCTCCTCTTGAGATGCGACGGGAACGCCGGGAATTCCTTCCCGTTGAAAGCAGGGAAAGGATCCCTCATCTCGAGCTACGAGGGGGAAACGGGGCTCCTCTGGATGTGGGCGGGACCATCGTGCTTCCTCTCTAGTGGAGATGGTTATGGTGGTGAACTTCTTGAGTTTCAGCAAGGCTGTGAAAGACCCTTTCGAAGTTCCAGAGGTAAGGTCTCATTAGTCTCCAGACGCCTCATCGGAAATAGGCCTCATCTCGCCTGGAAGGGAGAACTTCCTGGATTTTCTCGAGTTGCGGCAGGTGTTCTCGAGTTACGACGGGGACCTCAGGGACCCGCCCTGGTGGCCTCAGGAGAGGCCAGTCCCTATGCGAGTTGCTAGGGGGCCTCTCGGGATTCCTCTCCCGTCGATACCGGTGCCAAAAACCTTGTGTGGAGTCAGGGCCGGAACCGAGGATTCCTCTCAGGGGCTGACATGGATCTTTGGGTACTTCTGGAGTCTCCCCAGGGGAGTCAGGCCTCGTCTCGAGTGGGGGCATGCACGTGCACTTTCCTTCCAGGCTGTAGCAGCAATGTCGCGCTTCCCGTCGCGTGGATCAAATGATGTGTGGTTTTCCCTAGAGGCTTTCCCACAGGGCTGTCCCACGTGCCACCGTGGTGTGAGTCGATCCTCGGCGTGAAAGATGAGCCAGTGCAGGGCAAAGAGGTTCCTCTGGAATGGACTGAGACATCTGGGGGACTCTTGGAATGGTGGTACGACCATGGAGTTCCTCTCGCCTTTCCTGTTGAGAGTGCCTCCTCTTGAGATGCGACGGGAACGCCGGGAATTTTTTCCCGTTGAAAGCAGGGAAAGGATCCCTCATCTCGAGCTACGAGGGGGAAACGGGGCTCCTCTGGATGTGGGCGGGACCATCGTGCTTTCTCTCGAGTGGAGACGGGTATGGCGGTGAACTTCTTGAGTTGCAACAAGGGTGTGAAAGACCCTTTCGAAGTTCCAGAGGTTAGGTGTCATTAGTCTCCAGTCGCCTCATCGGAAATAGGCCTCATCTCGCCTGGAAGGGAGAACTTCCTGGATTTTCTCTAGTTGCGGCAGGTGTTCTCGAATTACGACGGGGACCTCAGGGACCCGCCGTGGTGGCCTCCGGAGAGGCCAGTCCCCATGCGAGTTGCTAGGGGGCCTCTCGGGATTCCTCTCCCGTCGATACCGGGGCCAAAAACCTTGTGTGGAGTCAGGGCCGGAACCGAGGATTCCTCTCAGGGGCTGACATAGATCTTTGGGTACTTCTGGAGTCTCCCCAGTGGAGTCAGGCCTCGTCTCGAGTGGGGGCATGCACGTGCGCTTTCCTTCCAGGCTGTAGCAGCAATGTCACGCTTCCCGTCACGTGGATCAAAGGATCTGTGGTTTTCCCTCGAGGCTTTCCCTCGAGGCTTTCCCACAGGGCTGTCCCACGTGCCACCGTGGTGTGAGTCGATCCTCGGCGTGAAAGATGAGCCAATGCAGGGCAAGGAGGTTCCTCTGGAATGGACTGAGACATCTGGGGGACTCTTGGAATGGTGGTACGACCATGGAGTTCCTCTCGCCTTTCCTGTTGAGAGTGCCTCCTCTTGAGATGCGACGGGAACGCCGGGAATTCTTTCCGGTTGAAAGCAGGGAAAGGATCCCTCATCTCGAGCTCCGAGGGGGAAACGGGGCTCCTCTGGATGTGGGCGGGACCATCGTGCTTCCTCTCTAGTGGAGACGGGTATGGCGTTGAACTTCTTGAGTTGCAGCAAGGCTGTGAAAGACCATTACGAAGTTCCAGAGGTTAGGTGTCATTAGTCTCCAGACGCCTCATCGGAAATAGGCCTCATCTCGCCTGGAAGGGAGAACTTCCTGGATTTTCTCGAGTTGCGGCAGGTGTTCTCGAGTTACGACGGGGACCTCAGGGACCCGCCCTGGTGGCCTCAGGAGAGGCCAGTCCCTAGGCGTGTTGCTAGGGGGCCTCTCGGGATTCCTCTCCCGTTGATACCGGGGCGAAAAACCTTGTGTGGAGTCAGGGCCGGAACCGAGGATTCCTCTCAGGGGCTGACATGGATCTTTGGGTACTTCTGGAGTCTCCCCAGGGGAGTCAGGCCTCGTCTCGAGTGGGGGCATGCACGTGCGCTTTCCTTCCAGGCTGTAGCAGCAATGTCACGCTTCCCGTCGCGTGGATCAAAGGATCTGTGGTTTTCCCTCGAGGCTTTCCCTCGAGGCTTTCCCACAGGGCTGTCCCACGTGCCACCGTGGTGTGAGTCGATCCTCGGCGTGAAAGATGAGCCAGTGCAGGGCAAAGAGTTTCCTCTGGAATCGACTGAGACATCTGGGGGACTCTTGGAATGGTGGTACGACCATGGAGTTCCTCTCGCCTTTCCTGTTGAGAGTGCCTCCTCTTGAGATGCGACGGGAACGCCGGGAATTCTTTCCCGTTGAAAGCAGGGAAAGGATCCCTCATCTCGAGCTACGAGGGGGAAACGGGGCTCCTCTGGATGTGGGCGGGACCATCGTGCTTCCTCTCTAGTGGAGACGGGTATGGTGGTGAACTTCTTGAGTTGCAGCAAGGCTGTGAAAGACCCTTTCGAAGTTCCAGAGGTAAGGTGTCATTAGTCTCCAGACGCCTCATCGGAAATAGGCCTCATCTCGCCTGGAAGGGAGAACTTCCTGGATTTTCTCGAGTTGTGGCAGGTGTTCTCGAGTTACGACGGGGACCTCAGGGACCGGCCCTGGTGGCCTCAGGAGAGGCCAGTCCCCATGCGAGTTGCTAGAGGGCCTCTCGGGATTCCTCTCCCGTCGATACCGGGGCCAAAAAGCTTGTGTGGAGTCAGAGCCGGAACCGAGGATTCCTCTCAGGGGCTGACATGGATCTTTGGGTACTTCTGGAGTCTCCCCAGGGGAGTCAGGCCTCGTCTCGAGTGGGGGCATGCACGTGCGCTTTCCTTCCAGGCTGTAGCAGCAATGTCACGATTCCCGTCGCGTGCATCAAAGGATCTGTGGTTTTCCCTCGAGGCTTTCCCTCGAGGCTTTCCCACAGGGCTGTCCCACGTGCCACCGTGTTGTGAGTCGATCCTCGGCGTGAAAGATGAGCCAGTGCAGGGCAAAGAGGTTCCTCTGGAATGGACTGAGACATCTGGGGGACTCTTGGAATGGTGGTACGACCATGGAGCTCCTCTCGCCTTTCCTGTTGACAGTGCCTCCTCTTGAGATGCGACGGGAACGCCGGGAATTCTTTCCCGTTGAAAGCAGGGAAAGGATCCCTCATCTCGAGCTACGAGGGGGAAACGGGGCTCCTCTGGATGTGGGCGGGACCATCGTGCATCCTCTCGAGTGGAGACGGGTATGGCGGTGAACTTCTTGAGTCGCAGCAAGGGTGTGAAAGACCCTTTCGAAGTTCCAGAGGTTAGGTGTCATTAGTCTCCAGACGCCTCATCGGAAATAAGCCTCATCTCGCCTGGAAGGGAGAACTTCCTGGATTTTCTCGAGTTGCGGCAGGTGTTCTCGAGTTACGACGGGGACCTCAGGGACCCGCCCTGGTGGCCTCAGGAGAGGCCAGTCCCCATGCCAGTTGCTAGGGGGCCTCTCGGGATTCCTCTCCCGTTGATACCGGGGCCAAAAAGCTTGTGTGGAGTCAGGGCCGGAACCGAGGATTCCTCTCAGGGGCTGACATGGATCTTTGGGTACTTCTGGAGTCTCCCCAGGGGAGTCAGGCCTCGTCTCGAGTGGGGGCATGCACGTGCGCTTTCCTTCCAGGCTGTAGCAGCAATGTCACGATTCCCGTCGCGTGCATCAAAGGATCTGTGGTTTTCCCTCGAGGCTTTCCCTCGAGGCTTTCCCACAGGGCTGTCCCACGTGCCACCGTGTTGTGAGTCGATCCTCGGCGTGAAAGATGAGCCAGTGCAGGGCAAAGAGGTTCCTCTGGAATGGACTGAGACATCTGGGGGACTCTTGGAATGGTGGTACGACCATGGAGCTCCTCTCGCCTTTCCTGTTGACAGTGCCTCCTCTTGAGATGCGACGGGAACGCCGGGAATTCTTTCCCGTTGAAAGCAGGGAAAGGATCCCTCATCTCGAGCTCCGAGGGGGAACGGGGCTCCTTTGGATGTGGTCGGGACCATCGTGCTTCCTCTCGAGTGGAGACGGGTATGGTGGTGAACTTCTTGAGTTGCAGCAAGGGTGTGAAAGACCCTTTCGAAATTCCAGAGGTTAGGTGTCATTAGTCTCCAGACGCCTCATCGGAAATAGGCCTCATCTCGCCTGGAAGGGAGAACTTCCTGGATTTTCTCGAGTTGCGGCAGGTGTTCTCGAGTTACGACGGGGACCTCAGGGACCGGCCCTCGTGGCCTCAGGAGAGGCCAGTCCCCATGCGAGTTGCTAGGGGGCCTCTCGGGATTCCTCTCCCGTCGATACCGGGGCCAAAACCCTTGTGTGGAGTCAGGGCCGGAACCGAGGATTCCTCTCAGGGGCTGATATGGATCTTTGGATACTTCTGGAGTCTCGCCAGGGGAGACAGGCCTCGTTTCGTGAGGGGGCATGCACGTGCACTTTCCTTCCAGGCTGTAGCAGCAATTTCACGCTTCCCGTCGCGTGGATCAAAGGATCTGTGGTTTTCCCTCGAGGCTTTCGCTCGAGGCTTTCCCACAGGGCTGTCCCACGTGCCACCGTGGTGTGAGTCGATTCTCGGCGTGAAAGATGAGCCAGTGCAGGGCAAAGAGGTTCCTCTGGAATGGACTGAGACATCTGGGGGACTCTTGGAATGGTGGTACGACCATGGAGTTCCTCTCGCCTTTCCTGTTGAGAGTGCCTCCTCTTGAGAAGCGACGGGAACGCTGGGAATTCTTTCCCGTTGAAAGCAGGGAAAGGATCCCTCATCTCGAGCTACGAGGGGGAAACGGGGCTCCTCTGGATGTGGGCGGGACCATCGTGCTTCCTCTCGAGTGGAGACGGGTATGGCGGTGAACTTCTTGAGTTGCAGCAGGGGTGTGAAAGACCCTTTCGAAGTTCCAGAGGTTTGGTGTCATTAGTCTCCAGAGGCCTCATCGGAAATAGGCCTCATCTCGCCTGGAAGGGAGAACTTCCTGGATTTTCTCGAGTTGCGGCAGGTGTTCTCGAGTTACGACGGGGACCTCAGGGACCCGCCCTGGTGGCCTCAGGAGAGGCCAGTCCCCATGCGAGTTGCTAGGGGGCCTCTCGGGATTACTCTCCCGTCGATACCGGGGCCAAAAACCTTGTGTGGAGTCAGGGCCGGAACCGAGGATTCCTCTCAGGGGCTGACATGGATCATTGGGTACTTCTGGAGTCTCCCCAGGGGAGTCAGGCCTCGTCTCGAGTAGGGGCATGCACGTGCGCTTTCCTTCCAGGCTGTAGCAGCAATGTCACGATTCCCGTCGCGTGCATCAAAGGATCTGTGGTTTTCCCTCGAGGCTTTCCCTCGAGGCTTTCCCACAGGGCTGTCCCACGTGCCACCGTGGTGTGAGTCGATCCTCGGCGTGAAAGATGAGCCAGTGCAGGGCAAAGAGGTTCCTCTGGAATGGACTGAGACATCTGGGGGACTCTTGGAATGGTGGTACGACCATGGAGTTCCTCTCGCCTTTCCTGTTGAGAGTGCCTCCTCTTGAGATGCGACGGGAACGCAGGGAATTCTTTCCCGTTGAAAGCAGGGAAAGGATCCCTCATCTCGAGCTACGAGGGGGAAACGGGGCTCCTTTGGATGTTGTCGGGACCATCGTGCTTCCTCTCGAGTGGAGACGGGTATGGTGGTGAACTTCTTGAGTTGCAGCAAGCGTGTGAAAGACCCTTTCGAAGTTCCAGAGGTTAGGTGTCATTAGTCTCCAGACGCCTCATCGGAAATAGGCCTCATCTCGCCTGGAAGGGAGAACTTCCTGGATTTTCTCGAGTTGCGGCAGGTGTTCTCGAGTTACGACGGGGACCTCAGGGACCGGCCCTGGTGGCCTCAGGAGAGGCCAGTCCCCATGCGAGTTGCTAGGGGCCCTCTCGGGATTCCTCTCCCGTCGATAGCGGGGCCAAAAACCTTGTGTGGAGTCAGGGCTGGAACCGAGGATTGCTCTCAGGGGCTGATATGGATCTTTGGATACTTCTGGAGTCTCGCCAGGGGAGACAGGCCTCGTTTCGTGAGGGGGCATGCACGTGCACTTTCCTTCCAGGCTGTAGCAGCAATGTCACGCTTCCCGTCGCGTGGATCAAAGGATCTGTGGTTTTCCCTCGAGACTTTCCCTCGAGGCTTTCCCACAGGGCTGTCCCACGTGCCACCGTGGTGTGAGTCGATCCTCGGCGTGAAAGATGAGCCAGTGCAGGGCAAAGAGGTTCCTCTGGAATGGACTGAGACATCTGGGGGACTCTTGGAATGGTGGTACGACCATGGAGTTCCTCTCGCCTTTCCTGTTGAGAGTGCCTCCTCTTGAGATGCGACGGGAACGCCGGGAATTCTTTCCCGTTGAAAGCAGGGAAAGGATCCCTCATCTCGAGCTACGAGGGGGAAACGGGGCTCCTCTGGATGTGGGCGGGACCATCGTGCATCCTCTCGAGTGGAGACGGGTATGGCGGTGAACTTCTTGAGTCGCAGCAAGGGTGTGAAAGACCCTTTCGAAGTTCCAGAGGTTAGGTGTCATTAGTCTCCAGACGCCTCATCGGAAATAAGCCTCATCTCGCCTGGAAGGGAGAACTTCCTGGATTTTCTCGAGTTGCGGCAGGTGTTCTCGAGTTACGACGGGGACCTCAGGGACCCGCCCTGGTGGCCTCAGGAGAGGCCAGTCCCCATGCCAGTTGCTAGGGGGCCTCTCGGGATTCCTCTCCCGTCGATACCGGGGCCAAAAACCTTGTGTGGAGTCAGGGCCGGAACCGAGGATTCCTCTCAGGGGCTGACATGGATCTTTGGGTACTTCTGGAGTCTCCCCAGGGGAGTCAGGCCTCGTCTCGAGTGGGGGCATGCACGTGCGCTTTCCTTCCAGGCTGTAGCAGCAATGTCACGCTTCCCGTCGCAGGGATCAAAGGATCTGTGGTTTTCCCTCGAGGCTTTCCCTCGAGGCTTTCCCACAGGGCTGTCCCACGTGCCACCGTGGTGTGAGTCGATCCTCGGCGTGAAAGATGAGCCAGTGCAGGGCAAAGAGGTTCCTCTGGAATGGACTGAGACATCTGGGGGACTCTTGGAATGGTGGTACGACCATGGAGTTCCTCTCGCCTTTCCTGTTGAGAGTGCCTCCTCTTGAGATGCGACGGGAACGCAGGGAATTCTTTCCCGTTGAAAGCAGGGAAAGGATCCCTCATCTCGAGCTACGAGGGGAAACGGGGCTCCTTTGGATGTGGTCGGGACCATCGTGCTTCCTCTCGAGTGGAGACGGGTATGGTGGTGAACTTCTTGAGTTGCAGCAAGGGTGTGAAAGACCCTTTCGAAGTTCCAGAGGTTAGGTGTCATTAGTCTCCAGACGCCTCATCGGAAATAGGCCTCATCTCGCCTGGAAGGGAGAACTTCCTGGATTTTCTCGAGTTGCGGCAGGTGTTCTCGAGTTACGACGGGGACCTCAGGGACCGGCCCTGGTGGCCTCAGGAGAGGCCAGTCCCCATGCGAGTTGCTAGGGGGCCTCTCGGGATTCCTCTCCCGTCGATACCGGGGCCAAAAACCTTGTGTGGAGTCAGGGCCGGAACCGAGGATTCCTCTCAGGGGCTGATATGGATCTTTGGATACTTCTGGAGTCTCGCCAGGGGAGACAGGCCTCGTTTCGTGAGGGGGCATGCACGTGCACTTTCCTTCCAGGCTGTAGCAGCAATTTCACGCTTCCCGTCGCGTGGATCAAAGGATCTGTGGTTTTCCCTCGAGGCTTTCGCTCGAGGCTTTCCCACAGGGCTGTCCCACGTGCCACCGTGGTGTGAGTCGATTCTCGGCGTGAAAGATGAGCCAGTGCAGGGCAAAGAGGTTCCTCTGGAATGGACTGAGACATCTGGGGGACTCTTGGAATGGTGGTACGACCATGGAGTTCCTCTCGCCTTTCCTGTTGAGAGTGCCTCCTCTTGAGATGCGACGGGAACGCCGGGAATTCTTTCCCGTTGAAAGCAGGGAAAGGATCCCTCATCTCGAGCTCCGAGGGGGAAACGGGGCTCCTCTGGATGTGGGCGGGACCATCGTGCTTCCTCTCGAGTGGAGACGGGTATGGCGGTGAACTTCTTGAGTTGCAGCAAGGGTGTGAAAGACCCTTTCGAAGTTCCAGAGGTTTGGTGTCATTAGTCTCCAGAGGCCTCATCGGAAATAGGCCTCATCTCGCCTGGAAGGGAGAACTTCCTGGATTTTCTCGAGTTGCGGCAGGTGTTCTCGAGTTACGACGGGGACCTCAGGGACCCGCCCTGGTGGCCTCAGGAGAGGCCAGTCCCCATGCGAGTTGCTAGGGGGTCTCTCGGGATTCCTCTCCCGTCGATACCGGGGCCAAAAAGCTTGTGTGGAGTCAGGGCCGGAACCGAGGATTCCTCTCAGGGGCTGACATGGATCTTTGGGTACTTCTGGAGTCTCCCCAGGGGAGTCAGGCCTCGTCTCGAGTGGGGGCATGCTCGTGCGCTTTCCTTCCAGGCTGTAGCAGCAATGTCACGCTTCCCGTCGCGTGGATCAAAGGATCTGTGGTTTTCCCTCGAGGCTTTCCCTCGAGGCTTTCCCACAGGGCTGTCCCACGTGCCACCGTGGTGAGAGTCGATCCTCGGCGTGAAGGATGAGCCAGTGCAGGGCAAAGAGGTTCCTCTGGAATGGACTGAGACATCTGGGGGACTCTTGGAATGGTGGTACGACCATGGAGTTCCTCTCGCCTTTCCTGTTGAGAGTGCCTCCTCTTGAGATGCGACGGGAACGCCGGGAATTCTTTCCCGTTGAAAGCAGGGAAAGGATCCCTCATCTCGAGCTACGAGGGGGAAACGGGGCTCCTCTGGATGTGGGCGGGACCATCGTGCTTCCTATCGAGTGGAGACGGGTATGGCGGTGAACTTCTTGAGTTGCAGCAAGGGTGTGAAAGACCCTTTCGAAGTTCCAGAGGTTTGGTGTCATTAGTCTCCAGAGGCCTCATCGGAAATAGGCCTCATCTCGCCTGGAAGGGAGAACTTCCTGGATTTTCTCGAGTTGCGGCAGGTGTTCTCGAGTTTCGACGGGGACCTCAGGGACCCGCCCTGGTGGCCTCAGGAGAGGCCAGTCCCCATGCGAGTTGCTAGGGGGCCTCTCGGGATTCCTCTCCCGTCGATACCGGGGCCAAAAACCTTGTGTGGAGTCAGGGCCGGAACCGAGGATTCCTCTCAGGGGCTGACATGGATCTTTGGGTACTTCTGGAGTCTCCCCAGGGGAGTCAGGCCTCGTCTCGAGTGGGGGCATGCACGTGCACTTTCCTTCCAGGCTGTAGCAGCAATGTCACGCTTCCCGTCGCGTGGATCAAATGATGTGTGGTTTTCCCTAGAGGCTTTCCCACAGGGCTGTCCCACGTGCCACCGTGGTGTGAGTCGATCCTCGGCGTGAAAGATGAGCCAGTGCAGGGCAAAGAGGTTCCTCTGGAATGGACTGAGACATCTGGGGGACTCTTGGAATGGTGGTACGACCATGGAGTTCCTCTCGCCTTTCCTGTTGAGAGTGCCTCCTCTTGAGATGCGACGGGAACGCCGGGAATTTTTTCCCGTTGAAAGCAGGGAAAGGATCCCTCATCTCGAGCTACGAGGGGGAAACGGGGCTCCTCTGGATGTGGGCGGGACCATCGTGCTTTCTCTCGAGTGGAGACGGGTATGGCGGTGAACTTCTTGAGTTGCAACAAGGGTGTGAAAGACCCTTTCGAAGTTCCAGAGGTTAGGTGTCATTAGTCTCCAGACGCCTCATCGGAAATAGGCCTCATCTCGCCTGGAAGGGAGAACTTCCTTGATTTTCTCGAGTTGCAGCAGGTGTTCTCGAGTTACGACGGGGACCTCAGGGACCCGCCTTGTTGGCCTCAGGAGAGGCCAGTCCCTATGCGTGTTGCTAGGGGGCCCCTCGGGATTCCTCTCCCGTCGATACTGGGGCCAAAAACCTTGTGTGGAGTCAGGGCCGGAACCGAGGATTCCTCTCAGGGACTGATATGGATCTTTGGGTACTTCTGGAGTCTCACTAGGGGAGACAGGCCTCGTCTCGTGTGGGGGCATGCACGTGCACTTTCCTTCCAGGCTGTAGCAGCAATGTCACGCTTCCCGTAGCGTGGATCAAAGGATCTGCGGTTTTCCCTCGAGGCTTTCCCTCGAGGCTTTCCCACAGGGCTGTCCCACGTGACACCGTGTTGTGAGTCGATTCTCGGCGTGAAAAATGAGCCAATGCAGGGCAAAGAGGTTCCTCTGGAATGGACTGAGACATCTGGGGGACTCTTGGAATGGTGGTACGACCATGAAGTTCCTCTCGCCTTTCCTGTTGAGAGTGCCTCCTCTTGAGATGCGACGGGAACGCCGGGAATTCTTTCCCGTTGAAAGCAGGGAAAGGATCCCTCATCTCGAGCTACGAGGGGGAAACGGGGCTCCTCTGGATGTGGGCGGGACCATCGTGCTTCCTCTCGAGTGGAGACAGGTATGGCGGTGAACTTCTTGAGTTGCAGCAAGGGTGTGAAAGACCCTTTCGAAGTTCCAGAGGTTAGGTGTCATTAGTCTCCAGACGCCTCATCGGAAATAGGCCTCATCTCGCCTGGAAGGGAGAACTTCCTGGATTTTCTCGAGATGCGGCAGGTGTTGTCGAGTTACGACGGGGACCTCAGGGACCCGCCCTGGTGGCCTCAGGAGAGGCCAGTCCCCATGCGAGTTGCTAAGGGTCCTCTCGGGATTCCTCTCCCGTCGATACCGGGGCCAAAAACCTTGTGTGCAGTCAGGGCCGGAACCGAGGATTCCTCTCAGGGGCAGACATGGATCTTTGGGTACTTCTGGAGTCTCCCCAGGGGAGTCAGGCCTCGTCTCGAGTGGGGGCATGCACGTGCGCTTTCCTTCCAGGCTGTAGCAGCAATGTCACGCTTCCCGTGGCGTGGATCAAAGGATCTGTGGTTTTCCCTCGAGGCTTTCCCACAGGGCTGTCCCACGTGCCACCGTGGTGTGAGTCGATCCTCGGCGTGAAAGATGAGCCAGTGCAGGGCAAAGAGGTTCCTCTGGAATGGACTGAGACATCTGGGGGACTCTTGGAATGGTGGTACGACCATGGAGTTCCTCTCGCCTTTCCTGTTGAGAGTGCCTCCTCTTGAGATGCGACGGGAACGCCGGGAATTCTTTCCCGTTGAAACCAGGGAAAGGATCCCTCATCTCGAGCTACGAGGGGGAAACGGGGCTCCTCTGGATGTGGGCGGGACCATCGTGCTTCCTCTCGAGTGGAGACGGGTATGGCGGTGAACTGCTTGAGTTGCAGCAAGGGTGTGAAAGACCCTTTCGAAGTTCCAGAGGTTAGGTGTCATTAGTCTCCAGAGGCCTCATCGGAAATAGGCCTCATCTCGCCTGGAAGGGAGAACTTCCTGGATTTTCTCGAGTTGCGGCAGGTGTTCTCGAGTTACGACGGGGACCTCAGGGACCCGCCCTGGTGGCCTCCGGAGAGGCCAGTCCCCATGCGAGTTGCTAGGGGGCCTCTCGGGATTCCTCTCCCGTCGATACAGGGGCCAAAAACCTTGTTTGGAGTCAGGGCCGGAACCGAGGATTCCTCTCAGGGGCTGACATGGATCTTTGGGTACTTCTGGAGTCTCCCCAGTGGAGTCAGGCCTCGTCTCGAGTGGGGGCATGCACGTGCGCTTTCCTTCCAGGCTGTAGCAGCAATGTCATTCTTCCCGTCGCGTGGATCAAAGGATCTGTGGTTTTCCCTCGAGGCTTTCCCTCGAGGCTTTCCCACAGGGCTGTCCCACGTGCCACCGTGGTGTGAGTCGATCCTCGGCGTGAAAGATGAGCCAGTGCAGGGCAAAGAGGTTCCTCTGGAATGGACTGAGACATCTGAGGGACTCTTGGAATGGTGGTACGACCATGGAGTTCCTCTCGCCTTTCCTGTTTAGAGTGCCTCCTCTTGAGATGCGACGGGAACGCCGGGAATTCTTTCCCGTTGAAAGCAGGGAAAGGATCCCTCATCTCGAGCTCCGAGGGGGAAACGGGGCTCCTCTGGATGTGGGCGGGACCATCGTGCTTCCTCTCGAGTGGAGACGGGTATGGCGGTGAACTTCTTGAGTTGCAGCAAGGGTGTGAAGACCCTTTCGAAGTTCCAGAGGTTTGGTGTCATTAGTCTCCAGAGGCCTCATCGGAAATAGGCCTCATCTCGCCTGGAAGGGAGAACTTCCTGGATTTTCTCGAGGTGCGGCAGGTGTTCTCGAGTTACGACGGGGACCTCAGGGACCCGCCCTGGTGGCCTCAGGAGAGGCCAGTCCACATGCGAGTTGCTAGGGGGTCTCTCGGGATTCCTCTCCCGTCGATACCGGGGCCAAAAAGCTTGTGTGGAGTCAGGGCCGGAACCGAGGATTCCTCTCAGGGGCTGACATGGATCTTTGGGTACTTCTGGAGTCTCCCCAGTGGAGTCAGGCCTCGTCTCGAGTGGGGGCATGCTCGTGCGCTTTCCTTCCAGGCTGTAGCAGCAATGTCACGCTTCCCGTCGCGTGGATCAAAGGATCTGTGGTTTTCCCTCGAGGCTTTCCCTCGAGGCTTTCCCACAGGGCTGTCCCACGTGCCACCGTGTTGTGAGTCGATCCTCGGCGTGAAAGATGAGCCAGTGCAGGGCAAAGAGGTTCCTCTGGAATGGACTGAGACATCTGGGGGACTCTTGGAATGGTGGTACGACCATGGAGTTCCTCTCGCCTTTCCAGTTTAGAGTGCCTCCTCTTGAGATGCGACGGGAACGCCGGGAATTCTTTCCCGTTGAAAGCAGGGAAAGGATCCCTCATCTCGAGCTACGAGGGGGAAACGGGGCTCCTCTGGATGTGGGCGGGACCATCGTGCTTCCTCTCCAGTGGAGACGGGTATGGCGGTGAACTTCTTGAGTTGCAGCAAGGGTGTGAAAGACCCTTTCGAAGTTCCAGAGGTTTGGTGTCATTAGTCTCCAGAGGCCTCATCGGAAATAGGCCTCATCTCGCCTGGAAGGGAGAACTTCCTGGATTTTCTCGAGTTGCGGCAGGTGTTCTCGAGTTACGACGGGGACCTCAGGGACCCGCCCTGGTGGCCTCAGGAGAGGCCAGTCCCCATGCGAGTTGCTAGGGGGCCTCTCGGGATTCCTCTCCCGTCGATACCGGGGCCAAAAACCTTGTGTGGAGTCAGGGCCGGAACCGAGGATTCCTCTCAGGGGCTGACATGGATCTTTGGGTACTTCTGGAGTCTCCCCAGGGGAGTCAGGCCTCGTCTCGAGTAGGGGCATGCACGTGCGCTTTCATTCCAGGCTGTAGCAGCAATGTCACGCTTCCCGTCGCGTGGATCAAAGGATCTGTGGTTTTCCCTAGAGGCTTTCCCTCGAGGCTTTCCCACAGGGCTGTCCCACGTGCCACCGTGGTGTGAGTCGATTCTCGGCGTGAAAGATGAGCCAGTGCAGGGCAAAGAGGTTCCTCTGGAATGGACTGAGACATCTGGGGGACTCTTGGAATGGTGGTACGACCATGGAGTTCCTCTCGCCTTTCCTGTTTAGAGTGCCTCCTCTTGAGATGCGACGGGAACGCAGGGAATTATTTCCCGTTGAAAGCAGGGAAAGGATCCCTCATCTCGAGCTACGAGGGGGAAACGGGGCTCCTTTGGATGTTGTCGGGACCATCGTGCTTCCTCTCGAGTGGAGACAGGTATGGTGGTGAACTTCTTGAGTTGCAGCAAGGGTGTGAAAGACCCTTTCGAAGTTCCAGAGGTTAGGTGTCATTAGTCTCCAGACGCCTCATCGGAAATAGGCCTCATCTCGCCTGGAAGGGAGAACTTCCTGGATTTTCTCGAGTTGCGGCAGGTGTTCTCGAGTTACGACGGGGACCTCAGGGACCGGCCCTGGTGGCCTCAGGAGAGGCCAGTCCCCATGCGAGTTGCTAGGGGCCCTCTCGGGATTCCTCTCCCGTCGATACCGGGGCCAAAAACCTTGTGTGGAGTCAGGGCCGGAACCGAGGATTCCTCTCAGGGACTGATATGGATCTTTGGATACTTCTGGAGTCTCGCCAGGGGAGACAGGCCTCGTTTCGTGAGGGGGCATGCACGTGCACTTTCCTTCCAGGCTGTAGCAGCAATGTCACGCTTCCCGTCGCGTGCATCAAAGGATCTGTGGTTTTCCCTCGAGGCTTTCCCTCGAGGCTTTCCCACAGGGCTTTCCCACGTGCCACCGTGGTGTGAGTCGATCCTCGGCGTGAAAGATGAGCCAGTGCAGGGCAAAGAGGTTCCTCTGGAATGGACTGAGACATCTGGGGGACTCTTGGAATGGTGGTACGACCATGGAGTTCCTCTCGCCTTTCCTGTTGAGAGTGCCTCCTCTTGAGATGCGACGGGAACGCCGGGAATTCTTTCCCGTTGAAAGCAGGGAAAGGATCCCTCATCTCGAGCTACGAGGGGGAAACGGGGCTCTTCTGGATGTGGGCGGGACCATCGTGCTTCCTCTCGAGTGGAGACGGGTATGGCGGTGAACTTCTTGAGTCGCAGCAAGGGTGTGAAAGACCCTTTCGAAGTTCCAGAGGTTAGGTGTCATTAGTCTCCAGACGCCTCATCGGAAATAAGCCTCATCTCGCCTGGAAGGGAGAACTTCCTGGATTTTCTCGAGTTGCGGCAGGTGTTCTCGAGTTACGACGGGGACCTCAGGGACCCGCCCTGGTGGCCTCAGGAGAGGCCAGTCCCCATGCGAGTTGCTAGGGGGCCTCTCGGGATTCCTCTCCCGTCGATACCGGGGCCAAAAACCTTGTGTGGAGTCAGGGCCGGAACCGCGGATTCCTCTCATGGGCTGACATGGATCTTTGGGTACTTCTGGAGTCTCCCCAGTGGAGTCAGGCCTCGTCTCGAGTAGGGGCATGCACGTGCGCTTTCCTTCCAGGCTGTAGCAGCAATGTCACGCTTCCCGTCGCGTGGATCAAAGGATCTGTGGTTTTCCCTCGAGGCTTTCCCTCGAGGCTTTCCCACAGGGCTGTCCCACGTGCCACCGTGGTGTGAGTCGATCCTCGGCGTGAAAGATGAGCCAGTGCAGGGCAAAGAGGTTCCTCTGGAATGGACTGAGACATCTGGGGGACTCTTGGAATGGTGGTACGACCATGGAGTTCCTCTCGCCTTTCCTGTTGAGAGTGCCTCCTCTTGAGATGCGACGGGAACGCAGGGAATTCTTTCCCGTTGAAAGCAGGGAAAGGATCCCTCATCTCGAGCTACGAGGAGGAAACCGGGCTCCTTTGGATGTTGTCGGGACCATCGTGCTTCCTCTCGAGTGGAGACGGGTATGGTGGTGAACTTCTTGAGTTGCAGCAAGGGTGTGAAAGACCCTTTCGAAGTTCCAGAGGTTAGGTGTCATTAGTCTCCAGACGCCTCATCGGAAATAGGCCTCATCTCGCCTGGAAGGGAGAACTTCCTGGATTTTCTCGAGTTGCGGCAGGTGTTCTCGAGTTACGACGGGGACCTCAGGGACCCGCCCTGGTGGCCTCAGGAGAGGCCAGTCCCCATGCGAGTTGCTAGGGGGCCTCTCGGGATTCCTCTCCCGTCGATACCGGGGCCAAAAACCTTGTGTGGAGTCAGGGCCGGAACCGAGGATTCCTCTCAGGGGCTGACATGGATCTTTGGGTACTTCTGGAGTCTCCCCAGTGGAGTCAGGCCTCGTCTCGAGTAGGGGCATGCACGTGCGCTTTCCTTCCAGGCTGTAGCAGCAATGTCACGCTTCCCGTCGCGTGGATCAAAGGATCTGTGGTTTTCCCTCGAGGCTTTCCCTCGAGGCTTTCCCACAGGGCTGTCCCACGTGCCACCGTGGTGTGAGTCGATCCTCGGCGTGAAAGATGAGCCAGTGCAGGGCAAAGAGGTTCCTCTGGAATGGACTGAGACATCTGGGGGACTCTTGGAATGGTGGTACGACCATGGAGTTCCTCTCGCCTTTCCTGTTGAGAGTGCCTCCTCTTGAGATGCGACGGGAACGCAGGGAATTCTTTCCCGTTGAAAGCAGGGAAAGGATCCCTCATCTCGAGCTACGAGGAGGAAACCGGGCTCCTTTGGATGTTGTCGGGACCATCGTGCTTCCTCTCGAGTGGAGACGGGTATGGTGGTGAACTTCTTGAGTTGCAGCAAGGGTGTGAAAGACCCTTTCGAAGTTCCAGAGGTTAGGTGTCATTAGTCTCCAGACGCCTCATCGGAAATAGGCCTCATCTCGCCTGGAAGGGAGAACTTCCTGGATTTTCTCGAGTTGCGGCAGGTGTTCTCGAGTTACGACGGGGACCTCAGGGACCGGCCCTGGTGGCCTCAGGAGAGGCAAGTCCCCATGCGAGTTGCTTGGGGGCCTCTCGGGATTCCTCTCCCGTCGATACCGGGGCCAAAAACCTTGTGTGGAGTCAGGGCCGGAAACGAGGATTCCTCTCAGGGGCTGATATGGATCTTTGGATACTTCTGGAGTCTCGCCAGGGGAGACAGGCCTCGTTTCTTGAGGGGGCATGCACGTGCACTTTCCTTCCAGGCTGTAGCAGCAATGTCACGCTTCCCGTCGCGTGGATCAAAGGATCTGTGGTTTTCCCTCGAGGCTTTCCCTCGAGGCTTTCCCACAGGGCTGTCCCACGTGCCACCGTGGTGTGAGTCGATCCTCGGCGTGAAAGATGAGCCAGTGCAGGGCAAAGAGGTTCCTCTGGAATGGACTGAGACATCTGGGGGACTCTTGGAATGGTGGTACGACCATGGAGTTCCTCTCGCCTTTCCTGTTGAGAGTGCCTCCTCTTGAGATGCGACGGGAACGCCGGGAATTCTTTCCCGTTGAAAGCAGGGAAAGGATCCCTCATCTCGAGCTACGAGGGGGAAACGGGGCTCTTCTGGATGTGGGCGGGACCATCGTGCTTCCTTTCGAGTGGAGACGGGTATGGCGGTGAACTTCTCGAGTCGCAGCAAGGGTGTGAAAGACCCTTTCGAAGTTCCAGAGGTTAGGTGTCATTAGTCTCCAGACGCCTCATCGGAAATAGGCCTCATCTCGCCTGGAAGGGAGAACTTCCTGGATTTTCTCGAGTTGCGGCAGGTGTTCTCGAGTTACGATGGGGACCTCAGGGACCGGCCCTGGTGGCCTCAGGAGAGGCCAGTCCCCATGCGAGTTGCTAGGGGGCCTCTCGGGATTCCTCTCCCGTCGATACCGGGGCCAAAAACCTTGTGTGGAGTCAGGGCCGGAACCGAGGATTCCTCTCAGGGGCTGATATGGATCTTTGGATACTTCTGGAGTCTCGCCAGGGGAGACAGGCCTCGTTTCGTGAGGGGGCATGCACGTGCACTTTCCTTCCAGGCTGTAGCAGCAATGTCACGCTTCCCGTCGCGTGGATCAAAGGATCTGTGGTTTTCCCTCGAGGCTTTGCCTCGAGGCTTTCCCACAGGGCTGTCCCACGTGCCACCGTGGTGTGAGTCGATCCTCGGCGTGAAAGATGAGCCAGTGCAGGGCAAAGAGGTTCCTCTGGAATGGACTGAGACATCTGGGGGACTCTTGGAATGGTGGTACGACCATGGAGTTCCTCTCGCCTTTCCTGTTGAGAGTGCCTCCTCTTGAGATGCGACGGGAACGCCGGGAATTCTTTCCCGTTGAAAGCAGGGAAAGGATCCCTCATCTCGAGCTACGAGGGGGAAACGGGGCTCCTCTGGATGTGGGCGGGACCATCGTGCTTCCTCTCGAGTGGAGACGGGTATGGCGGTGAACTTCTTGAGTTGCAGCAAGGGTGTGAAAGACCCTTTCGAAGTTCCAGAGGTTTGGTGTCATTAGTCTCCAGAGGCCTCATCGGAAATAGGCCTCATCTCGCCTGGAAGGGAGAACTTCCTGGATTATCTCGAGTTGCGGCAGGTGTTCTCGAGTTACGACGGGGACCTCAGGGACCCGCCCTGGTGGCCTCAGGAGAGGCCAGTCCCCAAGCGAGTTGCTAGGGGGCCTCTCGGGATTCCTCTCCCGTCGATACCGGGGCCAAAAACCTTGTGTGGAGTCAGGGCCGGAAGCGAGGATTCCTCTCAGGGGCTGACATGGATCTTTGGGTACTTCTGGAGTCTCCCCAGGGGAGTCAGGCCTCGTCTCGAGTAGGGGCATGCACGTGCGCTTTCCTTCCAGGCTGTAGCAGCAATGTCACGCTTCCCGTCGCGTGGATCAAAGGATCTGTGGTTTTCCCTCGAGGCTTTCCCTCGAGGCTTTCCCACAGGGCTGTCCCACGTGCCACCGTGGTGTGAGTCGATCCTCGGCGTGAAAGATGAGCCAGTGCAGGGCAAAGAGGTTCCTCTGGAATGGACTGAGACATCTGGGGGACTCTTGGAATGGTGGTACGACCATGGAGTTCCTCTCGCCTTTCCTGTTGAGAGTGCCTCCTCTTGAGATGCGACGGGAACGCCGGGAATTCTTTCCCGTTGAAAGCAGGGAAAGGATCCCTCATCTCGAGCTACGAGGGGGAAACGGGGCTCTTCTGGATGTGGGCGGGACCATCGTGCTTCCTCTCGAGTGGAGACGGGTATGGCGGTGAACTTCTTGAGTCGCAGCAAGGGTGTGAAAGACCCTTTCGAAGTTCCAGAGGTTAGGTGTCATTAGTCTCCAGACGCCTCATCGGAAATAGGCCTCATCTCGCCTGGAAGGGAGAACTTCCTGGATTTTCTCGAGTTGCGGCAGGTGTTCTCGAGTTACGACGGGGACCTCAGGGACCCGCCCTGGTGGCCTCAGGAGAGGCCAGTCCCCATGCGAGTTGCTAAGGGGTCTCTCGGGATTCCTCTCCCGTCGATACCGGGGCCAAAAAGCTTGTGTGGAGTCAGGGCCGGAACCGAGGATTCCTCTCAGGGGCTGACATGGATCTTTGGGTACTTCTGGAGTCTCCCCAGGGGAGTCAGGCCTCGTCTCGAGTGGGGGCATGCTCGTGCGCTTTCCTTCCAGGCTGTAGCAGCAATGTCACGCTTCCCGTCGCGTGGATCAAAGGATCTGTGGTTTTCCCTCGAGGCTTTCCCTCGAGGCTTTCCCACAGGGCTGTCCCACGTGCCACCGTGTTGTGAGTCGATCCTCGGCGTGAAAGATGAGCCAGTGCAGGGCAAAGAGGTTCCTCTGGAATGGACTGAGACATCTGGGGGACTCTTGGAATGGTGGTACGACCATGGAGTTCCTCTCGCCTTTCCTGTTGAGAGTGCCTCCTCTTGAGATGCGACGGGAACGCCGGGAATTCTTTCCCGTTGAAAGCAGGGAAAGGATCCCTCATCTCGAGCTACGAGGGGGAAACGGGGCTCCTCTGGATGTGGGCGGGACCATCGTGCTTCCTCTCGAGTGGAGACGGGTATGGCGGTGAACTTCTTGAGTTGCAGCAAGGGTGTGAAAGACCCTTTCGAAGTTCCAGAGGTTTGGTGTCATTAGTCTCCAGAGGCCTCATCGGAAATAGGCCTCATCTCGCCTGGAAGGGAGAACTTCCTGGATTTTCTCGAGTTGCGGCAGGTGTTCTCGAGTTACGACGGGGACCTCAGGAACCCGCCCTGGTGGCCTCAGGAGAGGCCAGTCCCCATGCGAGTTGCTAGGGGGCCTCTCGGGATTCCTCTCCCATCGATACCGGGGCCAAAAACCTTGTTTGGAGTCAGGGCCGGAACCGAGGATTCCTCTCAGGGGCTGACATGGATATTTGGGTACTTCTGGAGTCTCCCCAGGGGAGTCAGGCCTCGTCTCGAGTAGGGGCATGCACGTGCGCTTTCCTTCCAGGCTGTAGCAGCAATGTCACACTTCCCGTCGCGTGGATCAAAGGATCTGTGGTTTTCCCTCGAGGCTTTCCCTCGAGGCTTTCCCACAGGGCTGTCCCACGTGACACCGTGGTGTGAGTCGATTCTCGGCGTGAAAGATGAGCCAGTGCAGGGCAAAGAGGTTCCTTTGGAATGGACTGAGACATCTGGGGGACTCTTGGAATGGTGGTACGACCATGGAGTTCCTCTCGCCTTTCCTGTTGAGAGTGCCTCCTCTTGAGATGCGACGGGAACGCAGGGAATTATTTCCCGTTGAAAGCAGGGAAAGGATCCCTCATCTCGAGCTACGAGGGGGAAACGGGGCTCCTTTGGATGTTGTCGGGACCATCGTGCTTCCTCTCGAGTGGAGACAGGTATGGTGGTGAACTTCTTGAGTTGCAGCAAGGGTGTGAAAGACCCTTTCGAAGTTCCAGAGGTTAGGTGTCATTAGTCTCCAGACGCCTCATCGGAAATAGGCCTCATCTCGCCTGGAAGGGAGAACTTCCTGGATTTTCTCGAGTTGCGGCAGGTGTTCTCGAGTTACGACGGGGACCTCAGGGACCGGCCCTGGTGGCCTCAGGAGAGGCCAGTCCCCATGCGAGTTGCTAGGGGCCCTCTCGGGATTCCTCTCCCGTCGATACCGGGGCCAAAAACCTTGTGTGGAGTCAGGGCCGGAACCGAGGATTCCTCTCAGGGGCTGATATGGATCTTTGGATACTTCTGGAGTCTCGCCAGGGGAGACAGGCCTCGTTTCGTGAGGGGGCATGCACGTGCACTTTCCTTCCAGGCTGTAGCAGCAATGTCACGCTTCCCGTCGCGTGCATCAAAGGATCTGTGGTTTTCCCTCGAGGCTTTCCCTCGAGGCTTTCCCACAGGGCTTTCCCACGTGCCACCGTGGTGTGAGTCGATCCTCGGCGTGAAAGATGAGCCAGTGCAGGGCAAAGAGGTTCCTCTGGAATGGACTGAGACATCTGGGGGACTCTTGGAATGGTGGTACGACCATGGAGTTCCTCTCGCCTTTCCTGTTGAGAGTGCCTCCTCTTGAGATGCGACGGGAACGCAGGGAATTATTTCCCGTTGAAAGCAGGGAAAGGATCCCTCATCTCGAGCTACGAGGGGGAAACGGGGCTACTTTGGATGTTGTCGGGACCATCGTGCTTCCTCTCGAGTGGAGACAGGTATGGTGGTGAACTTCTTGAGTTGCAGCAAGGGTGTGAAAGACCCTTTCGAAGTTCCAGAGGTTAGGTGTCATTAGTCTCCAGACGCCTCATCGGAAATAGGCCTCATCTCGCCTGGAAGGGAGAACTTCCTGGATTTTCTCGAGTTGCGGCAGGTGTTCTCGAGTTACGACGGGGACCTCAGGGACCGGCCCTGGTGGCCTCAGGAGAGGCCAGTCCCCATGCGAGTTGCTAGGGGCCCTCTCGGGATTCCTCTCCCGTCGATACCGGGGCCAAAAACCTTGTGTGGAGTAAGGGCCGGAACCGAGGATTCCTCTCAGGGGCTGATATGGATCTTTGGATACTTCTGGAGTCTCGCCAGGGGAGACAGGCCTCGTTTCGTGAGGGGGCATGCACGTGCACTTTCCTTCCAGGCTGTAGCAGCAATGTCACGCTTCCCGTCGCGTGCATCAAAGGATCTGTGGTTTTCCCTCGAGGCTTTCCCTCGAGGCTTTCCCACAGGGCTTTCCCACGTGCCACCGTGGTGTCAGTCGATCCTCGGCGTGAAAGATGAGCCAGTGCAGGGCAAAGAGGTTCCTCTGGAATGGACTGAGACATCTGGGGGACTCTTGGAATGGTGGTACGACCATGGAGTTCCTCTCGCCTTTCCTGTTGAGAGTGCCTCCTCTTGAGATGCGACGGGAACGCCGGGAATTCTTTCCCGTTGAAAGCAGGGAAAGGATCCCTCATCTCGAGCTACGAGGGGGAAACGGGGCTCTTCTGGATGTGGGCGGGACCATCGTGCTTCCTCTCGAGTGGAGACGGGTATGGCGGTGAACTTCTTGAGTCGCAGCAAGGGTGTGAAAGACCCTTTCGAAGTTCCAGAGGTTAGGTGTCATTAGTCTCCAGACGCCTCATCGGAAATAAGCCTCATCTCGCCTGGAAGGGAGAACTTCCTGGATTTTCTCGAGTTGCGGCAGGTGTTCTCGAGTTACGACGGGGACCTCAGGGACCCGCCCTGGTGGCCTCAGGAGAGGCCAGTCCCCATGCGAGTTGCTAGGGGGCCTCTCGGGATTCCTCTCCCGTC
This sequence comes from Capricornis sumatraensis, assembly GCF_032405125.1. Taxonomy (NCBI): domain Eukaryota; kingdom Metazoa; phylum Chordata; class Mammalia; order Artiodactyla; family Bovidae; genus Capricornis; species Capricornis sumatraensis. The sequence goes on from NW_027184613.1 coordinate 6,164,301, forward strand.
GATACCGGGGCCAAAAACCTTGTGTGGAGTCAGGGCCGGAACCGAGGATTCCTCTCAGGGGCTGACATGGATCTTTGGGTACTTCTGGAGTCTCCCCAGTGGAGTCAGGCCTCGTCTCGAGTGGGGGCATGCACGTGCGCTTTCCTTCCAGGCTGTAGCAGCAATGTCACGCTTCCCGTCGCGTGGATCAAAGGATCTGTGGTATTCCCTCGAGGCTTTCCCTCGAGGCTTTCCCACAGGGCTGTCCCACGTGCCACCGTGGTGTGAGTCGATCCTCGGCGTGAAAGATGAGCCAGTGCAGGGCAAAGAGGTTCCTCTGGAATGGACTGAGACATCTGGGGGACTCTTGGAATGGTGGTACGACCATGGAGTTCCTCTCGCCTTTCCTGTTGAGAGTGCCTCCTCTTGAGATGCGACGGGAACGCAGGGAATTCTTTCCCGTTGAAAGCAGGGAAAGGATCCCTCATCTCGAGCTACGAGGGGGAAACGGGGCTCCTTTGGATGTGGTCGGGACCATCGTGCTTCCTCTCGAGTGGAGACGGGTATGGTGGTGAACTTCTTGAGTTGCAGCAAGGGTGTGAAAGACCCTTTCGAAGTTCCAGAGGTTAGGTGTCATTAGTCTCCAGACGCCTCATCGGAAATAGGCCTCATCTCGCCTGGAAGGGAGAACTTCCTGGATTTTCTCGAGTTGCGGCAGGTGTTCTCGAGTTACGACGGGGACCTCAGGGACCGGCCCTGGTGGCCTCAGGAGAGGCCAGTCCCCATGCGAGTTGCTAGGGGGCCTCTCGGGATTCCTCTCCCGTCGATACCGGGGCCAAAAACCTTGTGTGGAGTCAGGGCCGGAACCGAGGATTCCTCTCAGGGGCTGACATGGATCTTTGGATACTTCTGGAGTCTCGCCAGGGGAGACAGGCCTCGTTTCGTGAGGGGGCATGCACGTGCACTTTCCTTCCAGGCTGTAGCAGCAATGTCACGCTTCCCGTCGCGTGCATCAAAGGATCTGTGGTTTTCCCTCGAGGCTTTCCCTCGAGGCTTTCCCACAGGGCTGTCCCACGTGCCACCGTGGTGTGAGTCGATCCTCGGCGTGAAAGATGAGCCAGTGCAGGGCAAAGAGGTTCCTCTGGAATGGACTGAGACATCTGGCGGACTCTTGGAATGGTGGTACGACCATGGAGTTCCTCTCGCCTTTCCTGTTGAGAGTGCCTCCTCTTGAGATGCGACTGGAACGCCGGGAATTCTTTCCCGTTGAAAGCAGGGAAAGGATCCCTCATCTCGAGCTCCGAGGGGGAAACGGGGCTCCTCTGGATGTGGGCGGGAACATCGTGCTTCCTCTCGAGTGGAGACGGGTATGGCGGTGAACTTCTTGAGTTGCAGCAAGGGTGTGAAAGACCCTTTCGAAGTTCCAGAGGTTTGGTGTCATTAGTCTCCAGAGGCCTCATCGGAAATAGGCCTCATCTCGCCTGGAAGGGAGAACTTCCTGGATTTTCTCGAGTTGCGGCAGGTGTTCTCGAGTTACGACGGGGACCTCAGGGACCCGCCCTGGTGGCCTCAGGAGAGGCCAGTCCCCATGCGAGTTGCTAGGCGGCCTGTCGGGATTCCTCTCCCGTCGATACCGGGGCCAAAAACCTTGTGTGGAGTCAGGGCCGGAACCGAGGATTCCTCTCAGGGGCTGACATGGATCTTTGGGTACTTCTGGAGTCTCCCCAGGGGAGTCAGGCCTCGTCTCGAGTAGGGGCATGCACGTGCGCTTTCCTTTCAGGCTGTAGCAGCAATGTCACGCTTCCCGTCGCGTGGATCAAAGGATCTGTGGTTTTCCCTCGAGGCTTTCCCACAGGGCTGTCCCACGTGCCACCGTGGTGAGAGTCGATCCTCGGCGTGAAAGATGAGCCAGTGCAGGGCAAAGAGGTTCCTCTGGAATGGACTGAGACATCTGGGGGACTCTTGGAATGGTGGTACGACCATGGAGTTCCTCTCGCCTTTCCTGTTGAGAGTGCCTCCTCTTGAGATGCGACGGGAACGCAGGGAATTCTTTCCCGTTGAAAGCAGGGAAAGGATCCCTCATCTCGAGCTACGAGGAGGAAACGGGGCTCCTTTGGATGTTGTCGGGACCATCGTGCTTCCTCTCGAGTGGAGATGGGTATGGTGGTGAACTTCTTGCGTTGCAGCAAGGGTGTGAAAGACCCTTTCGAAGTTCCAGAGGTTAGGTGTCATTAGTCTCCAGACGCCTCATCGGAAATAGGCCTCATCTCGCCTGGAAGGGAGAACTTCCTGGATTATCTCGAGTTGCGGCAGGTGTTCTCGAGTTACGACGGGGACCTCAGGGACCGGCCCTGGTGGCCTCAGGAGAGGCTAGTCCCCATGCGAGTTGCTAGGGGGCCTCTCGGGATTCCTCTCCCGTCGATACCGGGGCCAAAAACCTTGTGTGGAGTCAGGGCCGGAACCGAGGATTCCTCTCAGGGGCTGATATGGATCTTTGGATACTTCTGGAGTCTCGCCAGGGGAGACAGGCCTCGTTTCGTGAGGGGGCATGCACGTGCACTTTCCTTCCAGGCTGTAGCAGCAATGTCACGCTTCCCGTCGCGTGGATCAAAGGATCTGTGGTTTTCCCTCGAGGCTTTCCCTCGAGGCTTTCCCACAGGGCTGTCCCACGTGCCACCGTGGTGTGAGTCGATCCTCGGCGTGAAAGATGAGCCAGTGCAGGGCAAAGAGGTTCCTCTGGAATGGACTGAGACATCTGGGGGACTCTTGGAATGGTGGTACGACCATGGAGTTCCTCTCGCCTTTCCTGTTGAGAGTGCCTCCTCTTGAGATGCGACGGGAACGCCGGGAATTCCTTCCCGTTGAAAGCAGAAAAGGATCCCTCATCTCGAGCTCCGAGAGGGAAACGGGGCTCCTCTGGATGTGGGCGGGACCATCGTGCTTCCTCTCGAGTGGAGACGGGTATGGCGGTGAACTTCTTGAGTTGCAGCAAGGGTGTGAAAGACCCTTTCGAAATTCCAAAGGTTAGGTGTCATTAGTCTCCAGACGCCTCATCGGAAATAGGCCTCATCTCGCCTGGAAGGGAGAACTTCCTGGATTTTCTCGAGTTGCGGCAGGTGTACTCGAGTTAAGACGGGGACCTCAGGGACCCGCCCTGGTGGCCTCAGGAGAGGCCAGTCCCCATGCGAGGTGCTAGGGGGCCTCTCGGGATTCCTCTCCCGTCGATACCGGGGCCAAAAAGCTTGTGTGGAGTCAGGGCCGGAACCGAGGATTCCTCTCAGGGGCTGACATGGATCTTTGGGTACTTCTGGAGTCTCCCCAGGGGAGTCAGGCCTCGACTCGAGTGGGGGCATGCACGTGCGCTTTCCTTCCAGGCTGTAGCAGCAATGTCACGCTTCCCGTGGCGTGTATCAAAGGATCTGTGGTTTTCCCTCGAGACTTTCCCACAGGGCTTTCCCACGTGCCACCGTGGTGTGAGTCGATCCTCGGCGTGAAAGATGAGCCAGTGCAGGGCAAAGAGGTTCCTCTGGAATGGACTGAGACATCTGGGGGACTCTTGGAATGGTGGTACGACCATGGAGTTCCTCTCGCCTTTCCTGTTGAGAGTGCCTCCTCTTGAGATGCGACGGGAACGCCGGGAATTCTTTCCCGTTGAAAGCAGGGAAAGGATCCCTCATCTCGAGCTACGAGGGGGAAACGGGGCTCCTCTGGATGTGGGCGGGACCATCGTGCTTCCTCTCGAGTGGACACGGGTATGGCGGTGAACTTCTTGAGTTGCAGCAAGGGTGTGAAAGACCCTTTCGAAGTTCCAGAGGTTAGGTGTCATTAGTCTCCAGACGCCTCATCGGAAATAGGCCTCATCTCGCCTGGAAGGGAGAACTTCCTGGATTTTCTCGAGTTGCGGCAGGTGATCTCGAGTTACGACGGGGAACTCAGGGACCCGCCCTGGTGGCCTCAGGAGAGGCCAGTCCCCATGCGATGTGCTAGGGGGCCTCTCGGGATTCCTCTCCCGTCGATACCGGGGCCAAAAACCTTGTGTGGAGTCAGGGCCGGAACCGAGGATTCCTCTCAGGGGCTGACATGGATCTTTGGGTACTTCTGGAGTCTCCCCAGGGGAGTCAGGCCTCGTCTCGAGTGGGGGCATGCACGTGCGCTTTCCTTCCAGGCTGTAGCAGCAATGTCACGCTTCCTGTCGCGTGGATCAAAGGATCTGTGGTTTTCCCTCGAGGCTTTCCCTCGAGGCTTTACCACAGGGTTGTCCCACGTGCCACCGTGGTATGAGTCGATCCTCGGCGTGAAAGATGAGCCAGTGCAGGGCAAAGAGGTTCCTCTGGAATGGACTGAGACATCTTCGGGACTCCTTGAATGGTGGTACGACCGTGGAGTTCCTCTCGCCTTTCCTGTTGAGAGTGCCTCCTCTTGAGATGCGACGGGAACGCCGGGAATTCTTTCCCGTCTAAAGCAGGGAAAGGTTCCCTCATCTCGAGATACGAGGGGGAAACGGGGCTCCTCTGGATGTGGGCGGGACCATCGTGCTTCCTCTCGAGTGGAGACGGGTATGGCGGTGAACTTCTTGAGTTGCAGCAAGGGTGTGAAAGACCCTTTCGAAGTCCCAGAGGTTAGGTGTCATTAGTCTCCAGACGCCTCATCGGAAATAGGCCTCATCTCGCCTGAAAGGGAGAACTTCCTGGATTTTCTCGAGTTGCGGCAGGTGTTCTCGAGTTACGACGGGGACCTCAGGGACCCGCCCTGGTGGCCTCAGGAGAGGCCAGTCCCCATGCGAGGTGCTAGGGGGCCTCTCGGGATTCCTCTCCCGTCGATACCGGAGCCAAAAACCTTGTGTGGAGTCAGGGCCGGAACCGAGGATTCCTCTCAGGGGCTGACATGGATCTTTGGGTACTTCTGGAGTCTCCCCAGGGGAGTTAGGCCTCTTCTCGAGTGGGGGCATGCACGTGCGCTTTCTTTCCCGGCTGTAGCAGCAATGTCACGCTTCCCGTGGCGTGTATCAAAGGATCTGTGGCTTTCCCTCGAGGCTTTCCCACAGGGCTGTCCCACGTGCCACCGTGGTGTGAGTCGATCCTCGGCGTGAAAGATGAGCCAGTGCAGGGCAAAGAGGTTCCTCTGGAATGGACTGAGACATCTGGGGGACTCTTGGAATGGTGGTACGACCATGGAGTTCCTCTCGCCTTTCCTGTTGAGAGTGCCTCCTCTTGAGATGCGACGGGAACGCCGGGAAATCTTCCCCGTTGAAAGCAGGGAAAGGATCCATCATCTCGAGCTCCGAGGGGGAACCGGGGCTCCTTTGGATGTGGGCGGGACCATCGTGCTTCCTCTCAAGTGGAGACGGGTATGGCGGTGAACTTCTTGAGTTGCAGCAAGGGTGTGAAAGACCCTTTCGAAGTTCCAGAGGTTAGGTGTCATTAGTCTCCAGACGCCTCATCGGAAATAGGCCTCATCTCGCCTGGAAGGGAGAACTTCCTGGATTTTCTCGAGTTGGGGCAGGTGTTCTCGAGTTACGACGGGGACCTCAGGGACCCGCCCTGGTGGCCTCAGGAGAGGCCAGTCCCCATGCGAGTTGCTAGGGGGCCTCTCGGGATTCCTCTCCCGTCGATACCGGGGCCAAAAACATTGTATGGAGTCAGGGCCGGAACCCAGGATTCCTCTCAGGGGCTGACATGGATCTTTGGGTTCTTCTGGAGTCCCCCCAGGGGAGTCAGGCCTCGTCTCGAGTGGGGGCATGCACGTGCGCTTTCCTTCCAGGCTGTAGCAGCAATGTCACGCTTCCAGTCGCGTGGATCAAAGGATCTGTGGTTTTCCCTCGAGGCTTTCCCTCGAGGCTTTCCCACAGGGCTGTCCCACGTGCCACCGTGGTGTGAGTCGATCCTCGGCGTGAAAGATGAGCCAGTGCAGGGCAAAGAGGTTCCTCTGGAATGGACTGAGACATCTGGGGGACTCTTGGAATGGTGGTACGACCATGGAGTTCCTCTCGCCTTTCCTGTTGAGCGTGCCTCCTCTTGAGATGCGACGGGAACGCCGGGAATTCTTTCCCGTTGAAAGCAGGAAAAGGATCCCTTATCTCGAGCTACGAGGGGGAAACGGGGCTCCTCTGGATGTGGGCGGGACCATCGTGCTTCCTCTCTAGTGGAGACGGGTATGGTGGTGAACTTCTTGAGTTGCAGCAAGGGTGTGAAAGACCCTTTCGAAGTTCCAGAGGTTAGGTGTCATTAGTCTCCAGACGCCACATAGGAAATAGGCCTCATCTCGCCAGGAAGGGAGAACTTCCTGGATTTTCTCGAGTTGCGGCAGGTGTTCTCGAGTTACGACGGGGACCTCAGGAACCCGCCCTGGTGGCCTCAGGAGTGGCCAGTCCCTATGCGAGTTGCTAGGGGGCCTCTCGGGATTCCTCTCCCGTCGATACCGGGGCCAAAAACCTTGTATGGAGTCAGGGCCGGAACCGAGGATTCCTCTCAGGGGCTGACATGGATCTTTGGGTACTTCTGGAGTCTCCCCAGGGGAGTCAGGCCTCGTCTCGAGTGGGGGCATGCACGTGCACTTTCCTTCCAGGCTGTAGCAGCAATGTCAGGCTTCCCGTCGCGTGGATCAAAGGATCTGTGGTTTTCCCTCGAGGCTTTCCCACAGGGCTGTCCCACGTGCCACCGTGGTGTGAGTCGATCCTCGGCGTGAAAGATGAGCCAGTGCAGGACAAAGAGGTTCCTCTGGAATGGACTGAGATATCTGGGGGACTCTTGGAATGGTGGTACGACCATGGAGTTCCTCTCGCCTTTCCTGTTGAGAGTGCCTCCTCTTGAGATGCGACGGGAACGCCGGGAACTCTTTCCCTTTGAAACCAGGGAAAGGATCCCTCATCTCGAGCTACGAGGGGAAAACGGGGCTCCTCTGGATGTGGGCGGGACCATCGTGCTTCATCTCGAGTGGAGACGGGTATGGCGGTGAACTTCTTGAGTTGCAGCAAGGGTGTGAAAGACCCTTTCGAAGTTCCAGAGGTTAGGTGTCATTAGTCTCCAGACGCCTCATCAGAAATAGGCCTCATCTCGCCTGGAAGGGAGAACTTCCTGGATTTTCTCGAGTTGCGGCAGGTGTTCTCGAGTTACGACGGGGACCTCAGGGACCCGCCCTGGTGGCCTCAGGAGAGGCCAGTCCCTATGCGAGTTGCTAGGGGGCCTCTCGGGATTCCTCTCCCGTCGATACCGGGGCCAACAACCTTGTGTGGAGTCAGGGCCGTAACCGAGGATTCCTCTCATGGGCTGACATGGATCTTTGGGTACGTCTGGAGACTCCCCAGTGGAGTCAGGCCTCGTCTCGAGTGGGGGCATGGACGTGCGCTTTCCTTCCAGGCTGTAGCAGCAATGTCAGGCTTCCCGTCGCGTGGATCAAAGGATCTGTGGTTTTCCCTCGAGGCTTTCCCTCGAGGCTTTCCCACAGGGCTGTCCCACGTGCCACCGTGGTGTGAGTCGATCCTCGGCGTGAAAGATGAGCCAGTGCAGGGCAAAGAGGTTCCTCTGGAATGGACTGAGACATCTGGGGGACTCTTGGAATGGTGGTACGACCATGGAGTTCCTCTCGCCTTTCCTGTTGAGAGTTCCTCCTCTTGAGATGCGACGGGAACGCCGGGAATTCTTTCCCGTTGAAAGCAGGCAAAGGATCCCTCATCTCGAGCTACGAGGGGGAAACGGGGCTCCTCTGGATGTGGGCGGGACCATCGTGCTTCCTCTCGAGTGGAGACGGGTATGGCGGTGAACTTCTTGAGTTGCAGCAAGGGTGTGAAAGACTCTTTCGAAGTTCCAGAGGTTAGGTGTCATTAGTCTCCAGACGCCTCATCGGAAATAGGCCTCATCTCGCCTGGAAGGGAGAACTTCCTGGATTTTCTCGAGTTGCGGCAGGTGTTCTCGAGTTACGACGGGGACCTCAGGGACCCGCCCTGGTGGCCTCAGGAGAGGCCAGTCCCCATGCGAGTTGCTAGGGGGCCTCTCGGGATTCCTCTCCCGTCGATACCGGGGCCAAAAACCTTGTGTGGAGTCAGGGCCGGAACCGAGGATTCCTCTCAGGGGCTGACATGGATCTTTGGGTACTTCTGGAGTCTCCCCAGGGGAGTCAGGCCTCGTCTCGAGTGGGGGCATGCACGTGCGCTTTCCTTCCAGGCTGTAGCAGCAATGTCACGCTTCCCGGCGCGTGGATCAAAGGATCTGTGGTTTTCCCTCGAGGCTTTCCCTCGAGGCTTTCCCACAGGGCTGTCCCACGTGCCTCCGTGGTGTGAGTCGATCCTCGGCGTGAAAGATGAGCCAGTGCAGGGCAAAGAGGTTCCTCTGGAATGGACTGAGACATCTGGGGGACTCTTGGAATGGTGGTACGACCATGGAGTTCCTCTCGCCTTTCCTGTTGAGAGTGCCTCCTCTTGAGATGCGACGGGAACGCCGGGAATTCTTTCCCGTTGAAAGCAGGGAAAGGATCCCTCATCTCGAGCTACGAGGGGGAAACGGGGCTCCTCTGGATGTGGGCGGGACCATCGTGCTTCCTCTCGAGTGGACACGGGTATGGCGGTGAACTTCTTGAGTTGCAGCAAGGGTGTGAAAGACCCTTTCGAAGTTCCAGAGGTTAGGTGTCATTAGTCTCCAGACGCCTCATCGGAAATAGGCCTCATCTCGCCTGGAAGGGAGAACTTCCTGGATTTTCTCGAGTTGCGGCAGGTGATCTCGAGTTACGACGGGGAACTCAGGGACCCGCCCTGGTGGCCTCAGGAGAGGCCAGTCCCCATGCGATGTGCTAGGGGGCCTCTCGGGATTCCTCTCCCGTCGATACCGGGGCCAAAAACCTTGTGTGGAGTCAGGGCCGGAACCGAGGATTCCTCTCAGGGGCTGACATGGATCTTTGGGTACTTCTGGAGTCTCCCCAGGGGAGTCAGGCCTCGTCTCGAGTGGGGGCGTGCACGTGCGCTTTCCTTCCAGGCTGTAGCAGCAATGTCACGCTTCCTGTCGCGTGGATCAAAGGATCTGTGGTTTTCCCTCGAGGCTTTCCCTCGAGGCTTTACCACAGGGTTGTCCCACGTGCCACCGTGGTATGAGTCGATCCTCGGCGTGAAAGATGAGCCAGTGCAGGGCAAAGAGGTTCCTCTGGAATGGACTGAGACATCTTCGGGACTCCTTGAATGGTGGTACGACCGTGGAGTTCCTCTCGCCTTTCCTGTTGAGAGTGCCTCCTCTTGAGATGCGACGGGAACGCCGGGAATTCTTTCCCGTCTAAAGCAGGGAAAGGTTCCCTCATCTCGAGATACGAGGGGGAAACGGGGCTCCTCTGGATGTGGGCGGGACCATCGTGCTTCCTCTCGAGTGGAGACGGGTATGGCGGTGAACTTCTTGAGTTGCAGCAAGGGTGTGAAAGACCCTTTCGAAGTCCCAGAGGTTAGGTGTCATTAGTCTCCAGACGCCTCATCGGAAATAGGCCTCATCTCGCCTGAAAGGGAGAACTTCCTGGATTTTCTCGAGTTGCGGCAGGTGTTCTCGAGTTACGACGGGGACCTCAGGGACCCGCCCTGGTGGCCTCAGGAGAGGCCAGTCCCCATGCGAGGTGCTAGGGGGCCTCTCGGGATTCCTCTCCCGTCGATACCGGGGCCAAAAACCTTGTGTGGAGTCAGGGCCGGAACCGAGGATTCCTCTCAGGGGCTGACATGGATCTTTGGGTACTTCTGGAGTCTCCCCAGGGGAGTTAGGCCTCTTCTCGAGTGGGGGCATGCACGTGCGCTTTCTTTCCCGGCTGTAGCAGCAATGTCACGCTTCCCGTGGCGTGTATCAAAGGATCTGTGGCTTTCCCTCGAGGCTTTCCCACAGGGCTGTCCCACGTGCCACCGTGGTGTGAGTCGATCCTCGGCGTGAAAGATGAGCCAGTGCAGGGCAAAGAGGTTCCTCTGGAATGGACTGAGACATCTGGGGGACTCTTGGAATGGTGGTACGACCATGGAGTTCCTCTCGCCTTTCCTGTTGAGCGTGCCTCCTCTTGAGATGCGACGGGAACGCCGGGAATTCTTTCCCGTTGAAAGCAGGAAAAGGATCCCTTATCTCGAGCTACGAGGGGGAAAAGGGGCTCCTCTGGATGTGGGCGGGACCATCGTGCTTCCTCTCTAGTGGAGACGGGTATGGTGGTGAACTTCTTGAGTTGCAGCAAGGGTGTGAAAGACCCTTTCGAAGTTCCAGAGGTTAGGTGTCATTAGTCTCCAGACGCCACATAGGAAATAGGCCTCATCTCGCCAGGAAGGGAGAACTTCCTGGATTTTCTCGAGTTGCGGCAGGTGTTCTCGAGTTACGACGGGGACCTCAGGAACCCGCCCTGGTGGCCTCAGGAGTGGCCAGTCCCTATGCGAGTTGCTAGGGGGCCTCTCGGGATTCCTCTCCCGTCGATACCGGGGCCAAAAACCTTGTATGGAGTCAGGGCCGGAACCGAGGATTCCTCTCAGGGGCTGACATGGATCTTTGGGTACTTCTGGAGTCTCCCCAGGGGAGTCAGGCCTCGTCTCGAGTGGGGGCATGCACGTGCACTTTCCTTCCAGGCTGTAGCAGCAATGTCAGGCTTCCCGTCGCGTGGATCAAAGGATCTGTGGTTTTCCCTCGAGGCTTTCCCACAGGGCTGTCCCACGTGCCACCGTGGTGTGAGTCGATCCTCGGCGTGAAAGATGAGCCAGTGCAGGACAAAGAGGTTCCTCTGGAATGGACTGAGATATCTGGGGGACTCTTGGAATGGTGGTACGACCATGGAGTTCCTCTCGCCTTTCCTGTTGAGAGTGCCTCCTCTTGAGATGCGACGGGAACGCCGGGAACTCTTTCCCTTTGAAACCAGGGAAAGGATCCCTCATCTCGAGCTACGAGGGGAAAACGGGGCTCCTCTGGATGTGGGCGGGACCATCGTGCTTCCTCTCAAGTGGAGACGGGTATGGCGGTGAACTTCTTGAGTTGCAGCAAGGGTGTGAAAGACCCTTTCGAAGTTCCAGAGGTTAGGTGTCATTAGTCTCCAGACGCCTCATCGGAAATAGGCCTCATCTCGCCTGGAAGGGAGAACTTCCTGGATTTTCTCGAGTTGGGGCAGGTGTTCTCGAGTTACGACGGGGACCTCAGGGACCCGCCCTGGTGGCCTCAGGAGAGGCCAGTCCCCATGCGAGTTGCTAGGGGGCCTCTCGGGATTCCTCTCCCGTCGATACCGGGGCCAAAAACATTGTATGGAGTCAGGGCCGGAACCCAGGATTCCTCTCAGGGGCTGACATGGATCTTTGGGTTCTTCTGGAGTCCCCCCAGGGGAGTCAGGCCTCGTCTCGAGTGGGGGCATGCACGTGCGCTTTCCTTCCAGGCTGTAGCAGCAATGTCACGCTTCCAGTCGCGTGGATCAAAGGATCTGTGGTTTTCCCTCGAGGCTTTCCCTCGAGGCTTTCCCACAGGGCTGTCCCACGTGCCACCGTGGTGTGAGTCGATCCTCGGCGTGAAAGATGAGCCAGTGCAGGGCAAAGAGGTTCCTCTGGAATGGACTGAGACATCTGGGGGACTCTTGGAATGGTGGTACGACCATGGAGTTCCTCTCGCCTTTCCTGTTGAGCGTGCCTCCTCTTGAGATGCGACGGGAACGCCGGGAATTCTTTCCCGTTGAAAGCAGGAAAAGGATCCCTTATCTCGAGCTACGAGGGGGAAACGGGGCTCCTCTGGATGTGGGCGGGACCATCGTGCTTCCTCTCTAGTGGAGACGGGTATGGTGGTGAACTTCTTGAGTTGCAGCAAGGGTGTGAAAGACCCTTTCGAAGTTCCAGAGGTTAGGTGTCATTAGTCTCCAGACGCCACATAGGAAATAGGCCTCATCTCGCCAGGAAGGGAGAACTTCCTGGATTTTCTCGAGTTGCGGCAGGTGTTCTCGAGTTACGACGGGGACCTCAGGAACCCGCCCTGGTGGCCTCAGGAGTGGCCAGTCCCTATGCGAGTTGCTAGGGGGCCTCTCGGGATTCCTCTCCCGTCGATACCGGGGCCAAAAACCTTGTATGGAGTCAGGGCCGGAACCGAGGATTCCTCTCAGGGGCTGACATGGATCTTTGGGTACTTCTGGAGTCTCCCCAGGGGAGTCAGGCCTCGTCTCGAGTGGGGGCATGCACGTGCACTTTCCTTCCAGGCTGTAGCAGCAATGTCAGGCTTCCCGTCGCGTGGATCAAAGGATCTGTGGTTTTCCCTCGAGGCTTTCCCACAGGGCTGTCCCACGTGCCACCGTGGTGTGAGTCGATCCTCGGCGTGAAAGATGAGCCAGTGCAGGACAAAGAGGTTCCTCTGGAATGGACTGAGATATCTGGGGGACTCTTGGAATGGTGGTACGACCATGGAGTTCCTCTCGCCTTTCCTGTTGAGAGTGCCTCCTCTTGAGATGCGACGGGAACGCCGGGAACTCTTTCCCTTTGAAACCAGGGAAAGGATCCCTCATCTCGAGCTACGAGGGGAAAACGGGGCTCCTCTGGATGTGGGCGGGACCATCGTGCTTCATCTCGAGTGGAGACGGGTATGGCGGTGAACTTCTTGAGTTGCAGCAAGGGTGTGAAAGACCCTTTCGAAGTTCCAGAGGTTAGGTGTCATTAGTCTCCAGACGCCTCATCAGAAATAGGCCTCATCTCGCCTGGAAGGGAGAACTTCCTGGATTTTCTCGAGTTGCGGCAGGTGTTCTCGAGTTACGACGGGGACCTCAGGGACCCGCCCTGGTGGCCTCAGGAGAGGCCAGTCCCTATGCGAGTTGCTAGGGGGCCTCTCGGGATTCCTCTCCCGTCGATACCGGGGCCAACAACCTTGTGTGGAGTCAGGGCCGTAACCGAGGATTCCTCTCATGGGCTGACATGGATCTTTGGGTACGTCTGGAGACTCCCCAGTGGAGTCAGGCCTCGTCTCGAGTGGGGGCATGGACGTGCGCTTTCCTTCCAGGCTGTAGCAGCAATGTCAGGCTTCCCGTCGCGTGGATCAAAGGATCTGTGGTTTTCCCTCGAGGCTTTCCCTCGAGGCTTTCCCACAGGGCTGTCCCACGTGCCACCGTGGTGTGAGTCGATCCTCGGCGTGAAAGATGAGCCAGTGCAGGGCAAAGAGGTTCCTCTGGAATGGACTGAGACATCTGGGGGACTCTTGGAATGGTGGTACGACCATGGAGTTCCTCTCGCCTTTCCTGTTGAGAGTTCCTCCTCTTGAGATGCGACGGGAACGCCGGGAATTCTTTCCCGTTGAAAGCAGGCAAAGGATCCCTCATCTCGAGCTACGAGGGGGAAACGGGGCTCCTCTGGATGTGGGCGGGACCATCGTGCTTCCTCTCGAGTGGAGACGGGTATGGCGGTGAACTTCTTGAGTTGCAGCAAGGGTGTGAAAGACTCTTTCGAAGTTCCAGAGGTTAGGTGTCATTAGTCTCCAGACGCCTCATCGGAAATAGGCCTCATCTCGCCTGGAAGGGAGAACTTCCTGGATTTTCTCGAGTTGCGGCAGGTGTTCTCGAGTTACGACGGGGACCTCAGGGACCCGCCCTGGTGGCCTCAGGAGAGGCCAGTCCCCATGCGAGTTGCTAGGGGGCCTCTCGGGATTCCTCTCCCGTCGATACCGGGGCCAAAAACCTTGTGTGGAGTCAGGGCCGGAACCGAGGATTCCTCTCAGGGGCTGACATGGATCTTTGGGTACTTCTGGAGTCTCCCCAGGGGAGTCAGGCCTCGTCTCGAGTGGGGGCATGCACGTGCGCTTTCCTTCCAGGCTGTAGCAGCAATGTCACGCTTCCCGGCGCGTGGATCAAAGGATCTGTGGTTTTCCCTCGAGGCTTTCCCTCGAGGCTTTCCCACAGGGCTGTCCCACGTGCCTCCGTGGTGTGAGTCGATCCTCGGCGTGAAAGATGAGCCAGTGCAGGGCAAAGAGGTTCCTCTGGAATGGACTGAGACATCTGGGGGACTCTAGGAATGGTGGTACGACCATGGAGTTCCTCTCGCCTTTCCTGTTGAGAGTGCCTCCTCTTGAGATGCGACGGGAACGCCGGGAATTCTTTCCCGTTGAAAGCAGGGAAAGGATCCCTCATCTCGAGCTACGAGGGGGAAACGGGGCTCCTCTGGATGTGGGCGGGACCATCGTGCTTCCTCTCGAGTGGAGACGGGTATGGCGGTGAACTTCTTGAGTTGCAGCAAGGGTGTGAAAGACCCTTTCGAAGTTCCAGAGGTTAGGTGTCATTAGTCTCCAGACGCCTCATCGGAAATAGGCCTCATCTCGCCTGCAAGGGAGAACTTCCTGGATTTTCTCGAGTTGCGGCAGGTGTTCTCGAGTTACGACGGGGACCTCAGGGACCCGCCCTGGTGGCCTCAGGAGAGGCCAGTCCCCATGCGAGGTGCTAGGGGGCCTCTCGGGATTCCTCTCCCGTCGATACCGAGGCCAAAAACCTTGTGTGGAGTCAGGGCCGGAACCGAGGATTCCTCTCAGGGGCTTATATGGATCTTTGGGTACTTCTGGAGTCTCGCCAGGGGAGACAGGCCTCGTCTCGAGTGGGGGCATGCACGTTCGCTTTCCTTCCAGGCTGTAGCAGCAATGTCACGCTTCCCGTCGCGTGCATCAAAGGATCTGTGGTTTTCCCTCGAGGCTTTCCCTCGAGGCTTTCCCACAGGGCTGTCCCACGTGCCTCCGTGGTGTGAGTCGATCCTCGGCGTGAAAGATGAGCCAGTGCAGGGCAAAGAGGTTCCTCTGGAATGGACTGAGACATCTGGGGGACTCTTGGAATGGTGGTACGACCATGGAGTTCCTCTCGCCTTTCCTGTTGAGAGTGCCTCCTCTTGAGATGCGAGGGGAACGCCGGGAATTCCTTCCCGTTGAAAGCAGGAAAGGATCCCTCATCTCGAGCTCCGAGAGGGAAACGGGGCTCCTCTGGATGTGGGCGGGACCATCGTGCTTCCTCTCGAGTGGAGACGGGTATGGAGGTGAACTTCTTGAGTTGCAGCAAGGGTGTGAAAGACTCTTTCGAAATTCCAAAGGTTAGGTGTCATTAGTCTCCAGACGCCTCATCGGAAATAGGCCTCATCTCGCCTGGAAGGGAGAACTTCCTGGATTTTCTCGAGTTGCGGCAGGTGTTCTCGAGTTAAGACGGGGACCTCAGGGACCCGCCCTGGTGGCCTCAGGAGAGGCCAGTCCCCATGCGAGGGGCTAGGGGGCCTCTCGGGATTCCTCTCCCTTCGATACCGGGGCCAAAAAGCTTGTGTGGAGTCAGGGCCGGAACCGAGGATTCCTCTCAGGGGCTGACATGGATGTTTGGGTACTTCTGGAGTCTACCCAGCGGAGTTAGGCCTCGACTCGAGTGGGGGCATGCACGTGCGCTTTCCTTCCAGGCTGTAGCAGCAATGTCACGCTTCCCGTGGCGAGTATCAAATGATCTGTGGTTTTCCCTCGAGACTTTCCCACAGGGCTGTCCCACGTGCCACCGTGGTGTGAGTCGATCCTCGGCGTGAAAGATGAGCCAGTGCAGGGCAAAGAGGTTCCTCTGGAATGGACTGAGACATCTGGGGGACTCTTGGAATGGTGGTACGACCATGGAGTTCCTCTCGCCTTTCCTGTTGAGAGTGCCTCCTCTTGAGATGCGACGGGAACGCCGGGAATTCTTTCCCGTTGAAAGAAGGGAAAGGATCCCTCATCTCGAGCTACGAGGGGGAAACGGGGCTCCTCTGGATGTGGGCGGGACCATCGTGCTTCCTCTCGAGTGGACACGGGTATGGCGGTGAACTTCTTGAGTTGCAGCAAGGGTGTGAAAGACCCTTTCGAAGTTCCAGAGGTTAGGTGTCATTAGTCTCCAGACGCCTCATCGGAAATAGGCCTCATCTCGCCTGGAAGGGAGAACTTCCTGGATTTTCTCGAGTTGCGGCAGGTGTTCTCGAGTTACGACGGGGACCTCAGGGACCCGCCCTGGTGGCCTCAGGAGAGGCCAGTCCCCATGCGATGTGCTAGGTGGCCTCTCGGGATTCCTCTCCCGTCGATACCGGGGCCAAAAACCTTGTGTGGAGTCAGGGCCGGAACCGAGGATTCCTCTCAGGGGCTGACATGGATCTTTGGGTACTTCTGGAGTCTCGCCAGGGGAGTCAGGCCTCGTCTCGAGTGGGGGCATGCACGTGCGCTTTCCTTCCAGGCTGTAGCAGCAATGTCACGCTTCCTGTCGCGTGGATCAAAGAATCTGTGGTTTTCCCTCGAGGCTTTCCCTCGAGGCTTTCCCACAGGGCTGTCCCACGTGCCACCGTGGTGTGAGTCGATCCTCGGCGTGAAAGATGAGCCAGTGCAGGGCAAAGAGGTTCCTCTGGAATGGACTGAGACATCTGGGGGACTCCTGGAATGGTGGTACGACCATGGAGTTCCTCTCGCCTTTCCTGTTGAGAGTGCCTCCTCTTGAGATGCGACGGGAACGCCGGGAATTCTTACCCGTCTAAAGCAGGGAAAGGTTCCCTCATCTCGAGATACGAGGGGGAAACGGGGCTCCTCTGGATGTGGGCGGGACCATCGTGCTTCCTCTCGAGTGGAGACGGGTATGGCGGTGAACTTCTTGAGTTGCAGCAAGGGTGTGAAAGACCCTTTCGAAGTTCCAGAGGTTAGGTGTCATTAGTCTCCAGACGCCTCATCGGAAATAGGCCTCATCTCGCCTGCAAGGGAGAACTTCCTGGATTTTCTCGAGTTGCGGCAGGTGTTCTCGAGTTACGACGGGGACCTCAGGGACCCGCCCTGGTGGCCTCAGGAGAGGCCAGTCCCCATGCGAGGTGCTAGGGGGCCTCTCGGGATTCCTCTCCCGTCGATACCGAGGCCAAAAACCTTGTGTGGAGTCAGGGCCGGAACCGAGGATTCCTCTCAGGGGCTTATATGGATCTTTGGGTACTTCTGGAGTCTCGCCAGGGGAGACAGGCCTCGTCTCGATTGGGGGCATGCACGTTCGCTTTCCTTCCAGGCTGTAGCAGCAATGTCACGCTTCCCGTCGCGTGCATCAAAGGATCTGTGGTTTTCCCTCGAGGCTTTCCCTCGAGGCTTTCCCACAGGGCTGTCCCACGTGCCTCCGTGGTGTGAGTCGATCCTCGGCGTGAAAGATGAGCCAGTGCAGGGCAAAGAGGTTCCTCTGGAATGGACTGAGACATCTGGGGGACTCTTGGAATGGTGGTACGACCATGGAGTTCCTCTCGCCTTTCCTGTTGAGAGTGCCTCCTCTTGAGATGCGACGGGAACTCCGGGAATTCTTTCACGTTGAAAGCAGGCAAAGGTTCCCTCATCTCGAGCTACGAGGGGGAAACGGGGCTCCTCTGGATGTGGGCGGGACCATCGTGCTTCCTCTCGAGTGGAGACGGGTATGGCGGTGAACTTCTTGAGTTGCAGCAAGGGTGTGAAAGACCCTTTCGAAGTTCCAGAGGTTAGGTGTCATTAGTCTCCAGACGCCTCATCAGAAATAGGCCTCATCTCGCCTGGAAGGGAGAACTTCCTGGATTTTCTCGAGTTGCGGCAGGTGTTCTCGAGTTACGACGGGGACCTCAGGGACCCGCCCTGGTGGCCTCAGGAGTGGCCAGTCACCATGCGAGTTGCTAGGGGGCCTCTCGGGATTCCTCTCCCGTCGATACCGGGGCCAAAAACCTTGTGTGGAGTCAGGGCCAGAACCGAGGATTCCTCTCAGGGGCTGACATGGATCTTTGGGTACTTCTGGAGTCTCGCCAGGGGACACAGGCCTCGTCTCGTGAGGGGGCATGCACGTGCACTTTCCTTCCAGGCTGTAGCAGCAATGTCACGCTTCCCGTCGCGTGGATCATAGGATCTGTGGTTTTCCCTCGAGGCTTTCCCTCGAGGCTTTCCCACAGGGCTGTCCCACGTGCCACCGTGGTGTGAGTCGATCCTCGGCGTGAAAGATGAGCCAGTGCAGGGCAAAGAGCTTCCTCTGGAATGTACTGAGACATCTGGGGGACTCTTGGAATGGTGGTACCACCATGGAGTTCCTCTCGCCTTTCCTGTTGAGAGTGCCTCCTCTTGAGATGCGATGGGAACGCCGGGAATTCTTTCCCGTTGAAAGCAGGCAAAGGATCCCTCATCTCGAGCTACGAGGGGGAAACGGGGTTCCTCTGGATGTGGACGGGACCATCCTGCTTCCTCTCGAGTGGAGACGGGTATGGAAGTGAACTTCTTGAGTTGCAGCAAGGGTGTGAAAGACCCTTTCGAAGTTCCAGAGGTTAGGTGTCATTAGTCTCCAGACGCCTCATCGGAAATAGGATTCTTCTCGCCTGGAAGGGAGAACTTCCTGGATTATCTCGAGATGCGGCAGGTGTTCTCGAGTTACGACGGGGACCTCAGGGACCCGCCCTGGTGGCCTCAGGAGAGGCCAGTCCACATGCGAGTTGCTAGGGGGCCTCTCGGAATTCCTCTCCCGTCGATACCGGGGCCAAAAACCTTGTGTGGAGTCAGGGCCGGAAACGAGGATTCCTCTCAGGGGCTGACATGTATCTTTGGGTACTTCTGGAGTCTCCGCAGGGGAGTCAAGCCTCGTCTCGAGTGGGGGCATGCACGTGCGCTATCCTTCCAAGCTGTAGCAGCAATGTCACGCTTCTCGACCCATGGATCAAAGGATCTGTGGTTTTCCCTCCAGGCTTTCCCACAGGGCTGTCCCACGTGCCACCGTGGTGTGAGTCGATCTTCGGCGTGAAAGATGAGCCAGTGCAGGGCAAAGAGGTTCCTTTGGAATGGACTGAGACATCTGGGGGACTCTTGGAATGGTGGTACGACCATGGAGTTCCTCTCGCCTTTCCTGTTGAGAGTGCCTCCTCTTGAGATGCGACGGGAACTCCGGGAATTCTTTCCCGTTGAAAGCAGGCAAAGGATCCCTCATCTCGAGCTACGAGGGGGAAACGGGGCTCCTCTGGATGTGGGCGGGACCATCGTGCTTCCTCTCGAGTGGAGACGGGTATGGCAGTGAACTTCTTGAGTTGCAGCAAGGGTGTGAAAGACCCTTTCGAAGTTCCAGAGGTTAGGTGTCATTAGTCTCCAGACGCCTCATCGGAAATAGGCCTCATCTCGCCTGGAAGGGAGAACTTCCTGGATTTTCTCGAGTTGCAGCAGGTGTTCTCGAGTTACGACGTGGACCTCAGGGACCCTCCCTGGTGGCCTCAGGAAAGGCCAGTCCCCATGCGAGTTGCTAGGGGGCCTCTCGGGATTCCTCTCCCGTCGATACCGGTGCCAAATACCTTGTATGGAGTCAGGGCCGGAACCGAGGATTCCTCTCAGGGGCTGACATGGATCTTTGGGTACTTCTGGAGTCTCCCCAGGGGAGTCAGGCCTCGTCTCGAGTGGGGGCATGCACGTGTGCTTTCCTTCCAGGCTGTAGCAGCAATGTCACGCTTCCCGTTGCGTGGATCAAAGGATCTGTGATTTTCCCTCGAGGCTTTCCCTCGAGGCTTTCCCACAAGGCTGTCCCACGTGCCTCCGTGGTGTGAGTCGATCCTCTGCGTGAAAGATGAGCCAGTGCAGGGCAAAGAGCTTCCTCTGGAATGGACTGAGACATCTGGGGGACTCTTGGAATGGTGGTACGACCATGGAGTTCCTCTCGCCTTTCCTGTTGAGAGTGCCTCCTCTTGAGATGCGACGGGAACGCCGGGAATTCTTTCCCGTTGAAAGCAGGCAAAGGATCCCTCATCTCGAGCTACGAGGGGGAAACGGGGCTCCTCTGGATGTGGGCGGGACCATCCTGCTTCCTCTCTAGTGGAGACGGGTATGGAAGTGAACTTCTTGAGTTGCAGCAAGGGTGTGAAAGACCCTTTCGAAGTTCCAGAGGTTAGGTGTCATTAGTCTCCAGACGCCTCATCGGAAATAGGCCTCATCTCGCCTGGAAGGGAGAACTTCCTGGATTTTCTCGAGATGCGGCAGGTGTTCTCGAGTTACGACGGGGACCTCAGGGACCCGCCCTGGTGGCCTCAGGAGAGGCCAGTCCACATGCGAGTTGCTAGGGGGCCTCGCGGGATTCCTCTCCCGTCGATACCGGGGCCAAAAACCTTGTGTGGAGTCAGGGCCGGAAACGAGGATTCCTCTCAGGGGCTGACATGGATCTTTGGGTACTTCTGGAGTCTCCGCAGGGGAGTCAGGCCTCGTCTCGAGTGGGGGCATGCACGTGCGTTTTCTTTCCAGGCTGTAGCAGCAATGTCACGCTTCCCTTCGCGTGGATCAAAGGATCTGTGGTTTTCCCTCGAGGCTTTCCCACAGGGCTGTCCCACGTGCCACCGTGGTGTGAGTCGATCCTCGGCGTGAAAGATGAGCCAGTGCAGGGCAAAGAGGTTCCTCTGGAATGGACTGAGACATCTGGGGGACTCTTGGAATGGTGGTACGACCATGGAGTTCCTCTCGCCTTTCCTGTTGAGAGTGCCTCCTCTTGAGATGCGACGGGAACTCCGGGAATTCTTTCCCGTTGAAAGCAGGCAAAGGATCCCTCATCTCGAGCTACGAGGGGGAAACGGGGCTCCTCTGGATGTGGGCGGGACCATCGTGCTTCCTCTCGAGTGGAGACGGGTATGGCAGTGAACTTCTTGAGTTGCAGCAAGGGTGTGAAAGACCCTTTCGAAGTTCCAGAGGTTAGGTGTCATTAGTCTCCAGACGCCTCATCGGAAATAGGCCTCATCTCGCCTGGAAGGGAGAACTTCCTGGATTTTCTCGAGTTGCGGCAGGTGTTCTCGAGTTACGACGGGGACCTCAGGGACCCGCCCTGGTGGCCTCAGGAGTGGCCACTCACCATGCGAGTTGCTAGGGGGCCTCTCGGGATTCCTCTCCCGTCGATACCGGGGCCAAAAACCTTGTGTGGAGTCAGGGCCAGAACCGAGGATTCCTCTCAGGGGCTGATATGGATCTTTGGGTACTTCTGGAGTTTCGCCAGGGGAGACAGGCCTCGTCTCGTGAGGGGGCATGCACGTGCACTTTCCTTCCAGGCTGTAGCAGCAATGTCACGCTTCCCGTCGCGTGGATCAAAGGATCTGTGGTTTTCCCTCGAGGCTTTCCCTCGAGGCTTTCCCACAGGGCTGTCCCACGTGCCACCGTGGTGTGAGTCGATCCTCGGCGTGAAAGATGAGCCAGTGCAGGGCAAAGAGTTTCCTCTGGAATGGACTGAGACATCTGGGGGACTCTTGGAATGGTGGTACGACCATGGAGTTCCTCTCGCCTTTCCTGTTGAGAGTGCCTCCTCTTGAGATGCGACGGGAACGCCGGGAATTTTTTCCCGTTGAAAGCAGGAAAAGGATCCCTCATCTCGAGCTACGAGGGGGAAACGGGGCTCCTCTGGATGTGGGCGTGACCATCGTGCTTCCTCTCGAGTGGAGACGGGTATGGCGGTGAACTTCTTGAGTTGCAGCAAGGGTGTGAAAGACCCTTTCGAAGTTCCAGAGGTTAGGTGTCATTAGTCTCCAGACGCCTCATCAGAAATAGGCCTCATCTCGCCTGGAAGGGAGAACTTCCTGGATTTTCTCGAGTTGCGGCAGGTGTTCTCGAGTTACGACGGGGACCTCAGGGACCCGCCCTGGTGGCCTCAGGAAAGGCCAGTCCCCATGCGAGTTGCTAGGGGGCCTCTCGGGATTCCTCTCCCGTCGATACCGGGGCCAAAAACCTTGTGTGGAGTCAGGGCCGGAACCGAGGATTCCTCTCAGGGGCTGACATGGATCTTTGGGTACTTCTGGAGTCTCCCCAGGGGAGTCAGGCCTCTTCTCGAGTGGGGGCATGCACGTGCGATTTCCTTCCAGGCTGTAGCAGCAATGTCACGCTTCCCGAAGCGTGGATCATAGGATCTGTGGTTTTCCCTCGAGGCTTTCCCTCGAGGCTTTCCCACAGGGCTGTCCCACGTGCCACCGTGGTGTGAGTGGATCCTCGGCGTGAAAGATGAGCTAGTGCAGGGCAAAGAGGTTCCTCTGGAATGGACTGAGACATCTGGGGGACTCCTGGAATGGTGGTACGACCATGGAGTTCCTCTCGCCTTTCCTGTTGAGAGTGCCTCCTCTTGAGATGCGACGGGAATGCCGGGAATTCTTTCCCGTTGAAAGCAGGCAAAGGATCCCTCATCTCGAGCTACGAGGGGGAAACGGGGCTCCTCTGGATGTGGGCGGGACCATCGTGCTTCCTCTCGAGTGGAGACGGGTATGGCGGTGAACTTCTTGAGTTGCAGCAAGGGTGTGAAAGACCCTTTCGAAGTTCCAGAGGTTAGGTGTCATTAGTCTCCAGACGCCTCATCGGAAATAGGCCTCATCTCGCCTGGAAGGGAGAACTTCCTGGATTTTCTCGAGATGCGGCAGGTGTTCTCGAGTTACGACGGGGACCTCAGGGACCCGCCCTGGTGGCCTCAGGAGAGGCCAGTCCACATGCGAGTTGCTAGGGGGCCTCTCTGGATTCCTCTCCCGTCGATACCGGGGCCAAAAACCTTGTGTGGAGTCAGGGCCGGAACCGAGGATTCCTCTCAGGGGCTGACATGGATCTTTGGGTACTTCTGGAGTCTCCGCAGGGGAGTCAGGCCTCGTCTCGAGTGGGGGCATGCACGTGCGTTTTCTTTCCATGCTGTAGCAGCAATGTCACGCTTCCCGTCGCGTGGATCAAAGGATCTGTGGTTTTCCCTCGAGGCTTTCCCACAGGGCTGTCCCACGTGCCACCGTGGTGTGAGTCGATCCTCGGCGTGAAAGATGAGCCAGTGCAGGGCAAAGAGGTTCCTCTGGAATGGACTGAGACATCTGGGGGACTCTTGGAATGGTGGTACGACCATGGAGTTCCTCTCGCCTTTCCTGTTGAGAGTGCCTCCTCTTGAGATGCGACGGGAACGCCGGGAATTCTTTCCCGTTGAAAGCAGGGAAAGGATCCCTCATCTCGAGCTACGAGGGGGAAACGGGGCTCCTCTGGATGTGGGCGGGACCATCGTGCTTCCTCTCGAGTGGAGACGGGTATGGCGGTGAACTTCTTGAGTTGCAGCAAGGGTGTGAAAGACCCTTTCGAAGTTCCAGAGGTTAGGTGTCATTAGTCTCCAGACGCCTCATCGGAAATAGGCCTCATCTCGCCTGGAAGGGAGAACTTCCTGGATTTTCTCGAGTTGCGGCAGGTGTTCTCGAGTTACGACGGGGACCTCAGGGACCCGCCCTGGTGGCCTCAGGAGAGGCCAGTCCCCATGCGAGTTGCTAGGGGGCCTCTCGGGATTCCTCTCCCGTCGATACCGGGGCCAAAAACCTTGTGTGGAGTCAGGGCCGGAACCGAGGATTCCTCTCAGGGGCTGACATGGATCTTTGGGTACTTCTGGAGTCTCCCCAGGGGAGTCAGGCCTCGTCTCGAGTGGGGGCATGCACGTGCGCTTTCCTTCCAGGCTGTAGCAGCAATGTCACGCTTCCCGTCGCGTGGATCAAAGGATCTGTGGTTTTCCCTCGAGGCTTTCCCACAGGGCTGTCCCACGTGCCACCGTGGTGTGAGTCGATCCTCGGCGTGAAAGATGAGCCAGTGCAGGGCAAAGAGGTTCCTCTGGAATGGACTGAGACATCTGGGGGACTCTTGGAATGGTGGTACGACCATGGAGTTCATCTCGCCTTTCCTGTTTAGAGTGCCTCCTCTTGAGTTGCGACGGGAACGCCGGGAATTCTTTCCCGTTGAAAGCAGGGAAAGGATCCCTCATCTCGAGCTACGAGGGGGAAACGGGGCTCCTCTGGATGTGGGCGGGACCATCGTGCTTCCTCTCTAGTGGAGACGGGTATGGCGGTGAACTTCTTGAGTTGCAGCAAGGGTGTGAAAGACCCTTTCGAAGTTCCAGAGGTTAGGTGTCATTAGTCTCCAGAGGCCTCATCGGAAATAGGCCTCATCTCGCCTGGAAGGGAGAACTTCCTGGATTTTCTCGAGTTGCGGCAGGTGTTCTCGAGTTACGACGGGGATCTCAGGGACCCGCCCTGGTGGCCTCAGGAGAGGCCAGTCCCCATGCGAGTTGTTAGGGGGCCTCTCGGGATTCCTCTCCCGTCGATACCGGGGCCAAAAACCTTGTATGGAGTCAGGGCCGGAACCGAGGATTCCTCTCAGGGGCTGACATGGATCTTTGGGTACTTCTGGAGTCTCCCCAGGGGAGTCAGGCCTCGTCTCGAGTGGGGGCATGCACGTGCGCTTTCCTTCCAGGCTGTAGCAGCAATGTCACGCTTCCCGTCGCGTGGATCAAAGGATCTGTGGTTTTCCCTCGAGGCTTTCCCTCGAGGCTTTCCCACAGGGCTGTCCCACGTGCCACCGTGGTGTGAGTCGATCCTCGGCGTGAAAGATGAGCCAGTGCAGGGCAAAGAGCTTCCTCTGGAATGGACTGAGACATCTGGGGGACTCTTGGAATGGTGGTACGACCATGGAGTTCCTCTCGCCTTTCCTGTTGAGAGTGCCTCCTCTTGAGATGCGACGGGAACGCCGGGAATTCTTTCCCGTTGAAAGCAGGAAAAGGATCCCTCATTTCGAGCTACGAGGGGGAAACGGGGCTCCTCTGGATGTGGGCGGGACCATCGTGCTTCCTCTCGAGTGGAGACGGGTATGGCGGTGAACTTCTTGAGTTGCAGCAAGGGTGTGAAAGACCCTTTCGAAGTTCCAGAGGTTAGGTGTCATTAGTCTCCAGACGCCTCATCAAAATAGGCCTCATCTCGCCTGGAAGGGAGAACTTCCTGGATTTTCTCGAGTTGCGGCAGGTGTTCTCGAGTTACGACGGGGACCTCAGGGACCCGCCCTGGTGGCCTCAGGAGAGGTCAGTCCCCATGCGAGTTGCTAGGGGGCCTCTCGGGATTCCTCTCCCGTCGATACCGGGGCCAAAAAGCTTGTGTGGAGTCAGGGCCGGAACCGAGGATTCCTCTCAGGGGCTGACATGGATCTTTGGGTACTTCTGGAGTCTCCCCAGGGGAGTCAGGCCTCGTCTCAAGTGGGGGCATGCACGTGCGCTTTCCTTCCAGGCTGTAGCAGCAATGTCACGCTTCCCGTCGCGTGGATCAAAGGATCTGTGGTTTTCCCTCGAGGCTTTCCCTCGAGGCTTTCCCACAGGGCTGTCCCACGTGCCACCGTGTTGTGAGTCGATCCTCGGCGTGAAAGATGAGCCAGTGCAGGGCAAAGAGGTTCCTCTGGAATGGACTGAGACATCTGGGGGACTCTTGGAATGGTGGTACGACCATGGAGTTCCTCTCGCCTTTCCGGTTGAGAGTGCCTCCTCTTGAGATGCGACGGGAACGCCGGGAATTCTTACCCGTTGAAAGCAGGGAAAGGATCCCTCATCTCGAGCTACGAGGGGGAAACGGGGCTCCTCTGGATGTGGGCGGGACCATCGTGCTTCCTCTCGAGTGGAGACGGGTATGGCGGTGAACTTCTTGAGTTGCAGCAAGGGTGTGAAAGACCCTTTCGAAGTTCCAGAGGTTTGGTGTCATTAGTCTCCAGAGGCCTCATCGGAAATAGGCCTCATCTCGCCTGGAAGGGAGAACTTCCTGGATTTTCTCGAGTTGCGGCAGGTGTTCTCGAGTTACGACGGGGACCTCAGGGACCCGCCCTGGTGGCCTCAGGAGAGGCCAGTCCCCATGCGAGTTGCTAGGGGGCCTCTCGGGATTTCTCTCCCGTCGATACCGGGGCCAAAAAGCTTGTGTGGAGTCAGGGCCGGAACCGAGGATTCCTCTCAGGGGCTGACATGGATCTTTGGGTACTTCTGGAGTCTCCCCAGGGGAGTCAGGCCTCGTCTCGAGTTGGGGCATGCACGTGCGCTTTCCTTCCAGGCTGTAGCAGCAATGTCACGCTTCCCGTCGCGTGGATCAATGGATCTGTGGTTTTCCCTCGAGGCTTTCCCTCGAGGCTTTCCCACAGGGCTGTCCCACGTGCCACCGTGTTGTGAGTCGATCCTCGGCGTGAAAGATGAGCCAGTGCAGGGCAAAGAGGTTCCTCTGGAATGGACTGAGACATCTGGGGGACTCTTGGAATGGTGGTACGACCATGGAGTTCCTCTCGCCTTTCCTGTTGAGAGTGCCTCCTCTTGAGATGCGACGGGAACGCCGGGAATTCTTTCCCGTTGAAACCAGGGAAAGGATCCCGCATCTCGAGCTACGAGGGGGAAACGGGGCTCCTCTGGATGTGGGCGGGACCATCGTGCTTCCTCTCGAGTGGAGACGGGTATGGCGGTGAACTTCTTGAGTTGCAGCAAGGGTGTGAAAGACCCTTTCGAAGTTCCAGAGGTTTGGTGTCATTAGTCTCCAGAGGCCTCATCGGAAATAGGCCTCATCTCGCCTGGAAGGGAGAACTTCCTGGATTTTCTCGAGTTGCGGCAGGTGTTCTCGAATTACGACGGGGACCTCAGGGACCCGCCCTGGTGGCCTCCGGAGAGGCCAGTCCCCATGCGAGTTGCTTGGGGGCCTCTCGGGATTCCTCTCCCGTCGATAACGGGGCCAAAAACCTTGTGTGGAGTCAGGGCCGGAACCGAGGATTCCTCTCAGGGGCTGACATGGATCTTTGGGTACTTCTGGAGTCACACCAGTGGAGTCAGGCCTCGTCTCGAGTAGGGGCATGCACGTGCGCTTTCCTTTCAGGCTGTAGCAGCAATGTCACGCTTCCCGTCACGTGGATCAAAGGATCTGTGGTTTTCCCTCGAGGCTTTCCCTCGAGGCTTTCCCACAGGGCTGTCCCACGTGCCACCGTGGTGTGAGTCAATCCTCGGCGTGAAAGATGAGCCAGTGCAGGGCAAAGAGGTTCCTCTGGAATGGACTGAGACATCTGGGGGACTCTTGGAATGGTGGTACGACCATGGAGTTCCTCTCGCCTTTCCTGTTGAGAGTGCCTCCTCTTGAGATGCGACGGGAACGCCGGGAATTCTTTCCCGTTGAAAGCAGGGAAAGGATCCCTCATCTCGAGCTACGAGGGGGAAACGGGGCACCTCTGGATGTGGGCGGGACCATCGTGCTTCCTCTCTAGTGGAGACGGGTATGGCGGTGAACTTCTTGAGTTGCAGCAAGGGTGTGAAAGACCCTTTCGAAGTTCCAGAGGTTAGGTGTCATTAGTCTCCAGACGCCTCATCGGAAATAGGCCTCATCTCGCCTGGAAGGGAGAACTTCCTGGATTTTCTCGAGTTGCGGCAGGTGTTCTCGAGTTACGACGGGGACCTCAGGGACCCGCCCTGGTGGCCTCAGGAGAGGCCAGTCCCTAGGCGAGTTGCTAGGGGGCCTCTCGGGATTCCTCTCCCGTTGATACCGGGGCCAAAAACCTTGTGTGGAGTCAAGGCCGGAACCGAGGATTCCTCTCAGGGGCTGACATGGATCTTTGGGTACTTGTGGAGTCTCCCCAGGGGAGTCAGGCCTCGTCTCGAGTGGGGGCATGCACGTGCGCTTTCCTTCCAGGCTGTGGCAGCAATGTCACGCTTCCCGTCGCGTGGATCAAAGGATCTGTGGTTTTCCCTCGAGGCTTTCCCTCGAGGCTTTCCCACAGGGCTGTCCCACGTGCCACCGTGGTGTGAGTCAATCCTCGGCGTGAAAGATGAGCCAGTGCAGGGCAAAGAGGTTCCTCTGGAATGGACTGAGACATCTGGGGGACTCTTGGAATGGTGGTACGACCATGGAGTTCCTCTCGCCTTTCCTGTTGAGAGTGCCTCCTCTTGAGATGCGACGGGAACGCCGGGAATTCTTTCCCGTTGAAAGCAGGGAAAGGATCCCTCATCTCGAGCTAAGAGGGGGAAACGGGGCTCCTCTGGATGTGGGCGGGACCATCGTGCTTCCTCTCTAGTGGAGACGGGTATGGTGGTGAACTTCTTGAGTTGCAGCAAGGGTGTGAAAGACCCTTTCGAAGTTCCAGAGGTTAGGTGTCATTAGTCTCCAGACGCCTCATCGGAAATAGGCCTCATCTCGCCTGGAAGGGAGAACTTCCTGGATTTTCTCGATTTGCGGCTGGTGTTCTCGAGTTACGACGGGGACCTCAGGGACCCGCCCTGGTGGCCTCAGGAGAGGCCAGTCCCCATGCGAGTTGTTAGGGGGCCTCTCGGGATTCCTCTCCCGTCGATACCGGGGCCAAAAACCTTGTGTGGAGTCAGGGCCGGAACCGAGGATTCCTCTCAGGGGCTGACATGGATCTTTGGGTACTTCTGGAGTCTCCCCAGGGGAGTCAGGCCTCGTCTCGAGTGGGGGCATGCGCGTGCGCTTTCCTTCCAGGCTTTAGCAGCAATGTCACGCTTCCCGTCGCTTGGATCAAAGGATCTGTGGTTTTCCCTCGAGGCTTTCCCTCGAGGCTTTCCCACAGGGCTGTCCCACGTGCCACCGTGGTGTGAGTCAATCCTGGGCGTGAAAGATGAGCCAGTGCAGGGCAAAGAGGTTCCTCTGGAATGGACTGAGACATCTGGGGGACTCTTGGAATGGTGGTACGACCATGGAGTTCCTCTCGCCTTTCCAGTTGAGAGTGCCTCCTCTTGAGATGCGACGGGAACGCCGGGAATTCTTAACCGTTTAAAGCAGGGAAAGGATCCCTCATCTCGAGCTACGAGGGGGAAACGGGGCTCCTCTGGATGTGGGCGGGACCATCGTGCTTCCTCTCTAGTGGAGACGGGTATGGTGGTGAACTTCTTGAGTTGCAGCAAGGCTGTGAAAGACCCTTTCGAAGTTCCAGAGGTAAGGTGTCATTAGTCTCCAGACGCCTCATCGGAAATAGGCCTCATTTCGCCTGGAAGGGAGAACTTCCTGGATTTTCTCGAGTTGCGGCAGGTGTTCTCGAGTTACGACGGGGACCTCAGGGACCCGCCCTGGTGGCCTCAGGAGAGGCCAGTCCCCATGCGAGTTGTTAGGGGGCCTCTCGGGATTCCTCTCCCGTCGATACCGGGGCCAAAAACCTTGTGTGGAGTCAGGGCCGGAACCGAGGATTCCTCTCAGGGGCTGACATGGATCTTTGGGTACTTCTGGAGTCTCCCCAGGGGAGTCAGGCCTCGTCTCGAGTGGGGGCATGCACGTGCACTTTCCTTCCAGGCTGTAGCAGCAATGTCACGCTTCCCGTCGCGTGGATCAAATGATGTGTGGTTTTCCCTAGAGGCTTTCCCACAGGGCTGTCCCACGTGCCACCGTGGTGTGAGTCGATCCTCGGCGTGAAAGATGAGCCAGTGCAGGGCAAAGAGGTTCCTCTGGAATGGACTGAGACATCTGGGGGACTCTTGGAATGGTGGTACGACCATGGAGTTCCTCTCGCCTTTCCTGTTGAGAGTGCCTCTTCTTGAGATGCGACGGGAACGCCGGGAATTCTTTCCCGTTGAAACCAGGGAAAGGATCCCTCATCTCGAGCTACGAGGGGGAAACGGGGCTCCTCTGGATGTGGGCGGGACCATCGTGCTTTCTCTCGAGTGGAGACGGGTATGGCGGTGAACTTCTTGAGTTGCAGCAAGGGTGTGAAAGACCCTTTCGAAGTTCCAGAGGTTTGGTGTCATTAGTCTCCAGAGGCCTCATCGGAAATAGGCCTCATCTCGCCTGGAAGGGAGAACTTCCTGGATTTTCTCGAGTTGCGGCAGGTGTTCTCGAGTTACGACGGGGACCTCAGGGACCCGCCCTGGTGGCCTCAGGAGAGGCCAGTCCCCATGCGAGTTGCTAGGGGGTCTCTCGGGATTCCTCTCCCGTCGATACCGGGGCCAAAAATCTTGTGTGGAGTCAGGGCCGGAATCGAGGATTCTTCTCAGGGGCTGACATGGATCTTTGGGTACTTCTGGAGTCTCCCCAGGGGAGTCAGGCCTCGTCTCGAGTGGGGGCATGCATGTGCGCTTTCCTTCCAGGCTGTAGCAGCAATGTCACGCTTCCCGTCGCTTGGATCAAAGGATCTGTGGTTTTCCCTCGAGGCTTTCCCTCGAGGCTTTCCCACAGGGCTGTCCCACGTGCCACCGTGGTGTGAGTCGATCCTCGGCGTGAAAGATGAGCCAGTGCAGGGCAAAGAGGTTCCTCTGGAATGGACTGAGACATCTGGGGGACTCTTGCAATGGTGGTACGACCATGGAGTTCCTCTCGCCTTTCCTGTTGAGAGTGCCTCCTCTTGAGATGCGACGGGAACGCCGGGAATTTTTTGCCGTTGAAAGCAGGGAAAGGATCCCTCATCTCGAGCTACGAGGGGGAAACGGGGCTCCTCTGGATGTGGGCGGGACCATCGTGCTTCCTCTCGAGTGGAGACGGGTATGGCGGTGAACTTCTTGAGTTGCAGCAAGGGTGTGAAAGACCCTTTCGAAGTTCCAGAGGTTAGGTGTCATTAGTCTCCAGACGCCTCATCGGAAATAGGCCTCATCTCGCCTGGAAGGGAGAACTTCCTGGATTTTCTCGAGTTGCGGCAGGTGTTCTCGAGTTACGACGGGGACCTCAGGGACCCACCCTGGTGGCCTCAGGAGAGGCCAGTCCCCATGCGAGTTGCTAGGGGGCCTCTCGGGATTCCTCTCCCGTCGATACCGGGGCCAAAAACCTTGTGTGGAGTCAGGGCCGGAACCGAGGATTCCTCTCAGGGGCTGACATGGATCTTTGGGTAATTCTGGAGTCTCCCCAGGGGAGTCAGGCCTCGTCTCGAGTGGGGGAATGCACGTGCACTTTCCTTCCAGGCTGTAGCAGCAATGTCACGCTTCCCGTCGCGTGGATCAAAGGATCTGTGGTTTTCCCTCGAGGCTTTCCCACAGGGCTGTCCCACGTGCCACCGTGGTGTGAGTCGATCCTCGGCGTGAAAGATGAGCCAGTGCAGGGCAAAGAGGTTCCTCTGGAATGGACTGAGACATCTGGGGGACTCTTGGAATGGTGGTACGACCATGGAGTTCCTCTCGCCTTTCCTGTTGAGAGTGCCTCCTCTTGAGATGCGACGGGAACGCCGGGAATTCTTTCCCGTTGAAAGCAGGGAAAGGATCCCTCATCTCGAGCTACGAGGGGGAAACGGGGCTCCTCTGGATGTGGGCGGGACCATCGTGCTTCCTCTCTAGTGGAGACGGGTATGGCGGTGAACTTCTTGAGTTGCAGCAAGGGTGTGAAAGACCCTTTCGAAGTTCCAGAGGTTAGGTGTCATTAGTCTCCAGAGGTCTCATCGGAAATAGGCCTCATCTCGCCTGGAAGGGAGAACTTCCTGGATTTTCTCGAGTTGCGGCAGGTGTTCTCGAGTTACGACGGGGACCTCAGGGACCCGCCCTGGTGGCCTCAGGTGAGGCCAGTCCCTAGGCGAGTTGCTAGGGGGCCTCTCGTGATTCCTCTCCCGTTGATACCGGGGCCAAAAACCTTGTGTGGAGTCAGGGCCGGAACCGAGGATTCCTCTCAGGGGCTGACATGGATCTTTGGGTACTTCTGGAGTCTCCCCAGGGGAGTCAGGCCTCGTCTCGAGTGGGGGCATGCACGTGCGCTTTCCTTCCAGGCTGTAGCAGCAATGTCACGCTTCCCGTCGCGTGGATCAAAGGATCTGTGGTTTTCCCTCGAGGCTTTCCCTCGAGGCTTTCCCACAGGGCTGTCCCACGTGCCACCGTGGTGTGAGTCAATCCTGGGCGTGAAAGATGAGCCAGTGCAGGGCAAAGAGGTTCCTCTGGAATGGACTGAGACATCTGGGGGACTCTTGGAATGGTGGTACGACCATGGAGTTCCTCTCGCCTTTCCTGTTGAGAGTGCCTCCTCTTGAGATGCGACGGGAACGCCGGGAATTCTTTCCCGTTTAAAGCAGGGAAAGGATCCCTCATCTCGAGCTACGAGGGGGAAACGGGGCTCCTCTGGATGTGGGCGGGACCATCGTGCTTCCTCTCTAGTGGAGACGGGTATGGTGGTGAACTTCTTGAGTTGCAGCAAGGCTGTGAAAGACCCTTTCGAAATTCCAGAGGTAAGGTGTCATTAGTCTCCAGACGCCTCATCGGAAATAGGCCTCATTTCGCCTGGAAGGGAGAACTTCCTGGATTTTCTCGAGTTGCGGCAGGTGTTCTCGAGTTACGACGGGGACCTCAGGGACCCGCCCTGGTGGCCTCAGGAGAGGCCAGTCCCTATGCGAGTTGCTAGGGGGCCTCTCGGGATTCCTCTCCCGTCGATACCGGGGCCAAAAACCTTGTGTGGAGTCAGGGCCGGAACCGAGGATTCCTCTCAGGGGCTGACATGGATCTTTGGGTACTTCTGGAGTCTCCCCAGGGGAGTCAGGCCTCGTCTCGAGTGGGGGCATGCACGTGCACTTTCCTTCCAGGCTGTAGCAGCAATGTCACGCTTCCCGTCGCGTGGATCAAATGATGTGTGGTTTTCCCTCGAGGCTTTCCCACAGGGCTGTCCCACGTGCCACCGTGTTGTGAGTCGATCCTCGGCGTGAAAGATGAGCCAGTGCAGGGCAAAGAGGTTCCTCTGGAATGGACTGAGACATCTGGGGGACTCTTGGAATGGTGGTACGACCATGGAGTTCCTCTCGCCTTTCCTGTTTAGAGTGCCTCCTCTTGAGATGCGACGGGAACGCCGGGAATTCTTTCCCGTTGAAACCAGGGAAAGGATCCCTCATCTCGAGCTACGAGGGGGAAACGGGGCTCCTCTGGATGTGGGCGGGACCATCGTGCTTCCTCTCGAGTGGAGACGGGTATGGCGGTGAACTTCTTGAGTTGCAGCAAGGGTGTGAAAGACCCTTTCGAAGTTCCAGAGGTTTGGTGTCATTAGTCTCCAGAGGCCTCATCGGAAATAGGCCTCATCTCGCCTGGAAGGGAGAACTTCCTGGATTTTCTCGAGTTGCGGCAGGTGTTCTCGAGTTACGACGGGGACCTCAGGGACCCGCCCTGGTGGCCTCAGGAGAGGCCAGTCCCCATGCGAGTTGCTAGGGGGTCTCTCGGGATTCCTCTCCCGTCGATACCGGGGCCAAAAAGCTTGTGTGGAGTCAGGGCCGGAACCGAGGATTCTTCTCAGGGGCTGACATGGATCTTTGGGTACTTCTGGAGTCTCCCCAGGGGAGTCAGGCCTCGTCTCGAGTGGGGGCATGCATGTGCGCTTTCCTTCCAGGCTGTAGCAGCAATGTCATGCTTCCCGTCGCGTGGATCAAAGGATCTGTGGTTTTCCCTCGAGGCTTTCCCTCGAGGCTTTCCCACAGGGCTATCCCACGTGCCACCGTGTTGTGAGTCGATCCTCGGCGTGAAAGATGAGCCAGTGCAGGGCAAAGAGGTTCCTCTGAAATGGACTGAGACATCTGGGGGACTCTTGGAATGGTGGTACGACCATGGAGTTCCTCTTGCCTTTCCTGTTGAGAGTGCCTCCTCTTGAGATGCGACGGGAACGCCGGGAATTCTTTCCCGTTGAAAGCAGGGAAAGGATCCCTCATCTCGAGCTACGAGGGGGAAACGGGGCTCCTCTGGATGTGGGCGGGACCATCGTGCTTCCTCTCGAGTGGAGACGGGTATGGCGGTGAACTTCTTGAGTTGCACCAAGGGTGTGAAAGACCCTTTCGAAGTTCCAGAGGTTTGGTGTCATTAGTCTCCAGAGGCCTCATCGGAAATAGGCCTCATCTCGCCTGGAAGGGAGAACTTCCTGGATTTTCTCGAGTTGCGGCAGGTGTTCTCGAGTTACGACGGGGACCTCAGGGACCCGCCCTGGTGGCCTCAGGAGAGGCCAGTCCCCATGCGAGTTGCTAGGGGGCCTTTCGGGATTCCTCTCCCGTCGATACCGGGGCCAAAAACCTTGTGTGGAGTCAGGGCCGGAACCGAGGATTCCTCTCAGGGGCTGACATGGATCTTTGGGTACTTCTGGAGTCTCCCCAGTGGAGTCAGACCTCGTCTCGAGTGGGGGCATGCACGTGCGCTTTCCTTCCATGCTGTAGCAACAATGTCACGCTTCCCGTCGCGTGGATCAAAGGATCTGTGGTTTTCCCTCGAGGCTTTCCCTCGAGGCTTTCCCACAGGGCTGTCCCACGTGCCACCGTGGTGTGAGTCGATCCTCGGCGTGAAAGATGAGCCAGTGCAGGGCAAAGAGGTTCCTCTGGAATGGACTGAGACATCTGGGGGACTCTTGGAATGGTGGTACGACCATGGAGATCCTCTCGGCTTTCCTGTTGAGAGTGCCTCCGCTTGAGATGCGACGGGAACGCCGGGAATTCTTTCCCGTTGAAAGCAGGGAAAGGATCCCTCATCTCGAGCACCGAGGGGAAAACGGGACTCCTCTGGATGTGGGCGGGACCATCGTGCTTCCTCTCGAGTGGAGACGGGTATGGCGGAGAACTTCTTGAGTTGCAGCAAGGGTGTGAAAGACCCTTTCAAAGTTGCAGAGGTTAGGTGTCATTAGTCTCCAGACGCCTCATCGGAAATAGGCCTCATCTCGCCTGGAAGGGAGAACTTCCTGGATTTTCTCGAGTTGCGGCAGGTGTTCTTAAGTTACGACGGGGAACTCAGGGACCCGCCCTGGTGGCCTCAGGAGAGGCCAGTCCCCATGCGAGTTGCTAGGGGGCCTCTCGGGATTCCTCTCCCGTCGATACCGGGGCCAAAAACCTTGAGTGGATTCAGGGCCGGAACCGAGGATTCCTCTCAGGGGCTGACATAGATCTTTGGGTACTTCTGGAGTCTCCCCAGGGGAGTCAGGCCTCGTCTCGAGTGGGGGCATGCACGTGCGCTTTCCTTCCAGGCTGTAGCAGCAATGTCACGCTTCCCGTCGCGTGGATCAAAGGATCTGTGGTTTTCCCTCGAGGCTTTCCCACAGGGCTGTCCCACGTGCCACCGTGGTGTGAGTCGATCCTCGGCGTGAAAGATGAGCCAGTGCAGGGCAAAGAGGTTCCTCTGGAATGGACTGAGACATCTGGGGGACTCTTGGAATGGTGGTACGACCATGGAGTTCCTCTCGCCTTTCCTGTTGAGAGTGCCTCCTCTTGAGATGCGACGGGAACGCCGGGAATTCTTTCCCGTTGAAAGCAGGGAAAGGATCCCTCATCTCGAGCTACGAGGGGGAAACGGGGCTCCTCTGGATGTGGGCGGGACCATCGTGCTTCCTCTCGAGTGGAGACGGGTATGGCGGTGAACTTCTTGAGTTGCAGCAAGGGTGTGAAAGACCCTTTCGAAGTTCCAGAGGTTAGGTGTCATTAGTCTCCAGAGGCCTCATCGGAAATAGGCCTCATCTCGCCTGGAAGGGAGAACTTCCTGGATTTTCTCGAGTTGCGGCAGGTGTTCTCGAGTTACGACGGGGACCTCAGGGACCCGCCCTGGTGGCCTCAGGAGAGGCCAGTCCCTAGGCGAATTGCTAGGGGGCCTCTCGGATTCCTCTCCCGTTGATACCGGGGCCAAAAACCTTGTGTGGAGTCAGGGCCGGAACCGAGGATTCCTCTCAGGGGCTGACATGGATCTTTGGGTACTTCTGGAGTCTCCCCAGGGGAGTCAGGCCTCGTCTCGAGTGGGGGCATGCACGTGCTCTTTCCTTCCAGGCTGTAGCAGCAATGTCACGCTTCCCGTCGCGTGGATCAAAGGATCTGTGGTTTTCCCTCGAGGCTTTCCCTCGAGGCTTTCCCACAGGGCTGTCCCACGTGCCACCGTGGTGTGAGTCGATCCTCGGCGTGAAAGATGAGCCAGTGCAGGGCAAAGAGCTTCCTCTGGAATGGACTGAGACATCTGGGGGACTCTTGGAATGGTGGTACGACCATGGAGATCCTCTCGGCTTTCCTGTTGAGAGTGCCTCCGCTTGAGATGCGACGGGAACGCCGGGAATTCTTTCCCGTTGAAAGCAGGGAAAGGATCCCTCATCTCGAGCACCGAGGGGAAAACGGGACTCCTCTGGATGTGGGCGGGACCATCGTGCTTCCTCTCGAGTGGAGACGGGTATGGCGGAGAACTTCTTGAGTTGCAGCAAGGGTGTGAAAGACCCTTTCAAAGTTGCAGAGGTTAGGTGTCATTAGTCTCCAGACGCCTCATCGGAAATAGGCCTCATCTCGCCTGGAAGGGAGAACTTCCTGGATTTTCTCGAGTTGCGGCAGGTGTTCTTAAGTTACGACGGGGAACTCAGGGACCCGCCCTGGTGGCCTCAGGAGAGGCCAGTCCCCATGCGAGTTGCTAGGGGGCCTCTCGGGATTCCTCTCCCGTCGATACCGGGGCCAAAAACCTTGAGTGGATTCAGGGCCGGAACCGAGGATTCCTCTCAGGGGCTGACATAGATCTTTGGGTACTTCTGGAGTCTCCCCAGGGGAGTCAGGCCTCGTCTCGAGTGGGGGCATGCACGTGCGCTTTCCTTCCAGGCTGTAGCAGCAATGTCACGCTTCCCGTCGCGTGGATCAAAGGATCTGTGGTTTTCCCTCGAGGCTTTCCCACAGGGCTGTCCCACGTGCCACCGTGGTGTGAGTCGATCCTCGGCGTGAAAGATGAGCCAGTGCAGGGCAAAGAGGTTCCTCTGGAATGGACTGAGACATCTGGGGGACTCTTGGAATGGTGGTACGACCATGGAGTTCCTCTCGCCTTTCCTGTTGAGAGTGCCTCCTCTTGAGATGCGACGGGAACGCCGGGAATTCTTTCCCGTTGAAAGCAGGGAAAGGATCCCTCATCTCGAGCTACGAGGGGGAAACGGGGCTCCTCTGGATGTGGGCGGGACCATCGTCCTTCCTCTCTAGTGGAGACGGGTATGGCGGTGAACTTCTTGAGTTGCAGCAAGGGTGTGAAAGACCCTTTCGAAGTTCCAGAGGTTAGGTGTCATTAGTCTCCAGAGGCCTCATCGGAAATAGGCCTCATCTCGCCTGGAAGGGAGAACTTCCTGGATTTTCTCGAGTTGCGGCAGGTGTTCTCGAGTTACGACGGGGACCTCAGGGACCCGCCCTGGTGGCCTCAGGAGAGGCCAGTCCCTAGGCGAATTGCTAGGGGGCCTCTCGGATTCCTCTCCCGTTGATACCGGGGCCAAAAACCTTGTGTGGAGTCAGGGCCGGAACCGAGGATTCCTCTCAGGGGCTGACATGGATCTTTGGGTACTTCTGGAGTCTCCCCAGGGGAGTCAGGCCTCGTCTCGAGTGGGGGCATGCACGTGCTCTTTCCTTCCAGGCTGTAGCAGCAATGTCACGCTTCCCGTCGCGTGGATCAAAGGATCTGTGGTTTTCCCTCGAGGCTTTCCCTCGAGGCTTTCCCACAGGGCTGTCCCACGTGCCACCGTGGTGTGAGTCGATCCTCGGCGTGAAAGATGAGCCAGTGCAGGGCAAAGAGGTTCCTCTGGAATGGACTGAGACATCTGGGGGACTCTTGGAATGGTGGTACGACCATGGAGTTCCTCTCGCCTTTCCTGTTTAGAGTGCCTCCTCTTGAGATGCGACGGGAACGCCGGGAATTCTTTCCCGTTGAAACCAGGGAAAGGATCCCTCATCTCGAGATACGAGGGGGAAACGGGGCTCCTCTGGATGTGGGCGGGACCACCGTGCTTCCTCTCGAGTGGAGACGGGTATGGCGGTGAACTTCTTGAGTTGCAGCAAGGGTGTGAAAGACCCTTTCGAAGTTCCAGAGGTTTGGTGTCATTAGTCTCCAGAGGCCTCATCGGAAATAGGCCTCATCTCGCCTGGAAGGGAGAACTTCCTGGATTTTCTCGAGTTGCGGCAGGTGTTCTCGAGTTACGACGGGGACCTCAGGGACCCGCCCTGGTGGCCTCCGGAGAGGCCAGTCCCCATGCGAGTTGCTAGGGGGCCTCTCGGGATTCCTCTCCCGTCGATACCGGGGCCAAAAACCTTGTGTGGAGTCAGGGCCGGAACCGAGGATTCCTCTCAGGGGCTGACATGGATCTTTGGGTACTTCTGGAGTCTCCCCAGTGGAGTCAGGCCTCGTCTCGAGTGGGGGCATGCACGTGCGCTTTTCTTCCAGGCTGTAGCAGCAATGTCACGCTTCCCGTCGCTTGGATCAAAGGATCTGTGGTTTTCCCTCGAGGCTTTCCCTCGAGGCTTTCCCACAGGGCTGTCCCACGTGCCACCGTGGTGTGAGTCGATCCTCGGCGTGAAAGATGAGCCAGTGCAGGGCAAAGAGCTTCCTCTGGAATGGACTGAGATATCTGGGGGACTCTTGGAATGGTGGTACGACCATGGAGTTCCTCTCGCCTTTCCTGTTGAGAGTGCCTCCTCTTGAGATGCGATGGGAACGCAGGGAATTCTTTCCCGTTGAAAGCAGGGAAGGGATCCCTCATCTCGAGCTACGAGGGGGAAACGGGGCTCCTTTGGATGTGGTCGGGACCATAGTGCTTCCTCTCGAGTGGAGACGGGTATGGTGGTGAACTTCTTGAGTTGCAGCAAGGGTGTGAAAGACCCTTTCGAAGTTCCAGAGGTTAGGTGTCATTAGTCTCCAAACGCCTCATCGGAAATAGGCCTCATCTCGCCTGGAAGGGAGAACTTCCTGGATTTTCTCGAGTTGCGGCAGGTGTTCTCGAGTTACGACGGGGACCTCAGGGACCGGCCCTGGTGGCCTCAGGAGAGGCCAGTCCCCATGCGAGTTGCTAGGGGGCCTCTCGGGATTCCTCTCCCGTCGATACCGGGGCCAAAAAGCTTGTGTGGAGTCAGGGCCGGAACCGAGGATTCCTCTCAGGGGCTGACATGGATCTTTGGGTACTTCTGGAGTCTCCCCAGGGGAGTCAGGCCTCGTCTCGAGTGGGGGCATGCACGTGCGCTTTCCTTCCAGGCTGTAGCAGCAATGTCACGCTTCCCGTCGCGTGGATCAAAGGATCTGTGGTTTTCCCTCGAGGCTTTCCCTCGAGGCTTTCCCACAGGGCTGTCCCACGTGCCACCGTGTTGTGAGTCGATCCTCGGCGTGAAAGATTGGCCAGTGCAGGGCAAAGAGGTTCCTCTGGAATGGTCTGAGACATCTGGGGAACTCTTGGAATGGTGGTACGACCATGGAGTTCCTCTCGCCTTTCCTGTTTAGAGTGCCTCCTCTTGAGATGCGACGGGAACGCCGGGAATTCTTTCACGTTGAAAGCAGGCAAAGGATCCCTCATCTCGAGCTACGAGGGGGAAACGGGGCTCCTCTGGATGTGGGCGGGACCATCGTGCTTCCTCTCGAGTGGAGACGGGTATGGCGGTGAACTTCTTGAGTTGCAGCAAGGGTGTGAAAGACCCTTTCGAAGTTCCAGAGGTTTGGTGTCATTAGTCTCCAGAGGCCTCATCGGAAATAGGCCTCATCTCGCCTGGAAGGGAGAACTTCCTGGATTTTCTCGAGTTGCGGCAGGTGTTCTCGAGTTACGACGGGGACCTCAGGGACCCGCCCTGGTGGCCTCAGGAGAGGCCAGTCCCCATGCGAGTTGCTAGGGGGTCTCTCGGGATTCCTCTCCCGTCGATACCGGGGCCAAAAAGCTTGTGTGGAGTCAGGGCCGGAACCGAGGATTCTTCTCAGGGGCTGACATGGATCTTTGGGTACTTCTGGAGTCTCCCCAGGGGAGTCAGGCCTCGTCTCGAGTGGGGGCATGCATGTGCGCTTTCCTTCCAGGCTGTAGCAGCAATGTCATGCTTCCCGTCGCGTGGATCAAAGGATCTGTGGTTTTCCCTCGAGGCTTTCCCTCGAGGCTTTCCCACAGGGCTATCCCACGTGCCACCGTGTTGTGAGTCGATCCTCGGCGTGAAAGATGAGCCAGTGCAGGGCAAAGAGGTTCCTCTGAAATGGACTGAGACATCTGGGGGACTCTTGGAATGGTGGTACGACCATGGAGTTCCTCTCGCCTTTCCTGTTGAGAGTGCCTCCTCTTGAGATGCGACGGGAACGCCGGGAATTCTTTCCCGTTGAAAGCAGGGAAAGGATCCCTCATCTCGAGCTACGAGGGGGAAACGGGGCTCCTCTGGATGTGGGCGGGACCATCGTGCTTCCTCTCGAGTGGAGACGGGTATGGCGGTGAACTTCTTGAGTTGCACCAAGGGTGTGAAAGACCCTTTCGAAGTTCCAGAGGTTTGGTGTCATTAGTCTCCAGAGGCCTCATCGGAAATAGGCCTCATCTCGCCTGGAAGGGAGAACTTCCTGGATTTTCTCGAGTTGCGGCAGGTGTTCTCGAGTTACGACGGGGACCTCAGGGACCCGCCCTGGTGGCCTCAGGAGAGGCCAGTCCCCATGCGAGTTGCTAGGGGGCCTCTCGGGATTCCTCTCCCGTCGATACCGGGGCCAAAAACCTTGTGTGGAGTCAGGGCCGGAACCGAGGATTCCTCTCAGGGGCTGACATGGATCTTTGGGTACTTCTGGAGTCTCCCCAGTGGAGTCAGACCTCGTCTCGATTGGGGGCATGCACGTGCGCTTTCCTTCCAGGCTGTAGCAGTAATGTCACGCTTCCCGTCGCGTGGATCAAAGGATCTGTGGTTTTCCCTCGAGGCTTTCCCTCGAGGCTTTCCCACAGGGCTGTCCCACGTGCCACCGTGGTGTGAGTCGATCCTCGGCGTGAAAGATGAGCCATTGCAGGGCAAAGAGGTTCCTCAGGAATGGACTGAGACATCTGGGGGACTCTTGGAATGGTGGTACGACCATGGAGTTCCTCTCGCCTTTCCTGTTGAGAGTGCCTCCTCTTGAGATGCGACGGGAACGCCGGGAATTCTTTCCCGTTGAAAGCAGGGAAAGGATCCCTCATCTCGAGCACCGAGGGGAAAACGGGGCTCCTCTGGATGTGGGCGGGACCATCGTGCTTCCTCTCGAGTGGAGACGGGTATGGCGGAGAACTTCTTGAGTTGCAGCAAGGGTGTGAAAGACCCTTTCAAAGTTCCAGAGGTTAGGTGTCATTAGTCTCCAGACGCCTCATCGGAAATAGGCCTCATCTCGCCTGGAAGGGAGAACTTCCTGGATTTTCTCGAGTTGCGGCAGGTGTTCTAAAGTTACGACGGGGAACTCAGGGACCCGCCCTGGTGGCCTCAGGAGAGGCCAGTCCCCATGCGAGTTGCTAGGGGGCCTCTCGGGATTCCTCTCCCGTCGATACCGGGGCCTAAAACCTTGAGTGGAGTCAGGGCCGGAACCGAGGATTCCTCTCAGTGGCTGACATGGATCTTTGGGTACTTCTGGAGTCTCCCCAGGGGAGTCAGGCCTCGTCTCGAGTGGGGGCATGCACGTGCGCTTTCCTTCCAGGCTGTAGCAGCAATGTCACGCTTCCAGTCACGTGCATCAAAGGATCTGTGGTTTTCCCTCGAGGCTTTCCCTCGAGGCTTTCCCACAGGGCTGTCCCACGTACCACCGTGGTGTGAGTCGATCCTCGGCGTGAAAGATGAGCCAGTGCAGGGCAAAAAGTTTCCTCTGGAATGGACTGAGACATCTGGGGGACTCTTGGAATGGTGGTACGACCATGGAGTTCCTCTCGCCTTTCCTGTTGAGAGTGCCTCCTCTTGAGATGCGACGGGAACGCCTTGAATTCTTTCCCGTTGAAAGCAGGGAAAGGATCCCTCATCTCGAGCTACGAGGGGGAAACGGGGCTCCTCTGGATGTGGGCGGGACCATCGTGCTTCCTCTCGAGTGGAGACGGGTATGGCGGTGAACTTCTTGAGTTGCAGCAAGGGTGTGAAAGACCCTTTCGAAGTTCCAGAGGTTAGGTGTCATTAGTCTCCAGACGCCTCATCGGAAATAGGCCTCATCTCGCCTGGAAGGGAGAACTTCCTGGATTTTCTCGAGTTGCGGCAGGTGTTCTCGAGTTACGACGGGGACCTCAGAGACCCGCCCTGGTGGCCTCAGGAGAGGCCAGTCCCCATGCGAGTTGCTAGGGGGCCTCTCGGGATTCCTCTCCCGTCGATACCGGGGCCAAAAACCTTGTGTGGAGTCAGGGCCGGAACCGAGGATTCCTCTCAGGGGCTGACATGGATCTTTGGGTACTTCTGGAGTCTCCCCAGGGGAGTCAGGCCTCGTCTCGAGTGGAGGCATGCACGTGCACTTTCCTTCCAGGCTGTAGCAGCAATGTCACGCTTCCCGTCGCGTGGATCAAAGGATCTGTGGTTTTCCCTCGAGGCTTTCCCACAGGGCTGTCCCACGTGCCACCGTGGTGTGAGTCGATCCTTGGCGTGAAAGATGAGCCAGTGCAGGGCAAAGAGGTTCCTCTGGAATGGACTGAGACATCTGGGGGACTCTTGGAATGGTGGTACGACCATGGAGTTCCTCTCGCCTTTCCTGTTGAGAGTGCCTCCTCTTGAGATGCGACGGGAACGCCGGGAATTCTTTCCCGTTGAAAGCAGGGAAAGGATCCCTCATATCGAGCTACGAGGGGGAAACGGGGCTCCTCTGGATGTGGGCGGGACCATCGTGCGTCCTCTCGAGTGGAGACGGGTATGGCGGTGAACTTCTTGAGTTGCACCAAGGGTGTGAAAGACCCTTTCGAAGTTCCAGAGGTTTGGTGTCATTAGTCTCCAGAGGCCTCATCGGAAATAGGCCTCATCTCGCCTGGAAGGGAGAACTTCCTGGATTTTCTCGAGTTGCGGCAGGTGTTCTCGAGTTACGACGGGGACCTCAGGGACCCGCCCTGGTGGCCTCAGGAGAGGCCAGTCCCCATGCGAGTTGCTAGGGGGCCTCTCGGGATTCCTCTCCCGTCGATACCGGGGCCAAAAACCTTGTGTGGAGTCAGGGCCGGAACCGAGGATTCCTCTCAGGGGCTGACATGGATCTTTGGGTACTTCTGGAGTCTCCCCAGTGGAGTCAGACCTCGTCTCGAGTGGGGGCATGCACGTGCGCTTTCCTTCCATGCTGTAGCAGCAATGTCACGCTTCCCGTCGCGTGGATCAAAGGATCTGTGGTTTTCCCTCGAGGCTTTCCCTCGAGGCTTTCCCACAGGGCTGTCCCACGTGCCACCGTGGTGTGAGTCGATCCTCGGCGTGAAAGATGAGCCAGTGCAGGGCAAAGAGCTTCCTCTGGAATGGACTGAGACATCTGGGGGACTCTTGGAATGGTGGTACGACCATGGAGATCCTCTCGCCTTTCCTGTTGAGAGTGCCTCCGCTTGAGATGCGACGG
The DNA here is from genome assembly GCF_032405125.1 of Capricornis sumatraensis. Lineage (NCBI taxonomy): Eukaryota > Metazoa > Chordata > Mammalia > Artiodactyla > Bovidae > Capricornis > Capricornis sumatraensis. The sequence continues at coordinate 6,207,093 of NW_027184613.1, forward strand.
GAACGCCGGGAATTCTTTCCCGTAGAAAGCAGGGAAAGGATCCCTCATCTCGAGCACCGAGGGGAAAACGGGACTCCTCTGGATGTGGGCGGGTCCATCGTGCTTCCTCTCGAGTGGAGACGGGTATGGCGGAGAACTTCTTGAGTTGCAGCAAGGGTGTGAAAGACCCTCTCAAAGTTCCAGAGGTTAGGTGTCATTAGTCTCCAGACGCCTCATCGGAAATAGGCCTCATCTCGCCTGGAAGGGAGAACTTCCTGGATTTTCTCGAGTTGCGGCAGGTGTTCTTAAGTTACGACGGGGAACTCAGGGACCCGCCCTGGTGGCCTCAGGAGAGGCCAGTCCCCATGCGAGTTGCTAGGGGGCCTCTCGGGATTCCTCTCCCGTCGATACCGGGGCCAAAAACCTTGAGTGGATTCAGGGCCGGAACCGAGGATTCCTCTCAGGGGCTGACATGGATCTTTGGGTACTTCTGGAGTCTCCCCAGGGGAGTCAGGCCTCGTCTCGAGTGGGGGCATGCACGTGCGCTTTCCTTCCAGGCTGTAGCAGCAATGTCACGCTTCCCGTCACGTGGATCAAAGGATCTGTGGTTTTCCCTCGAGGCTTTCCCTCGAGGCTTTCCCACAGGTCTGTCCCACGTGACACCGTGGTGTGAGTCGATCCTCGGCGTGAAAGATGAGCCAGTGCAGGGCAAAGAGTTTCCTCTGGAATGGACTGAGACATCTGGGGGACTCTTGGAATGGTGGTACGACCATGGAGTTCCTCTCGCCTTTCCTGTTGAGAGTGCCTCCTCTTGATATGCGACGGGAACGCCGGGAATTCTTTCCCGTTGAAAGCAGGGAAAGGATCCCTCATCTCGAGCTACGAGGGGGAAACGGGGCTCCTCTGGATGTGGGCGGGACCATCGTGCTTCCTCTCGAGTGGAGACGGGTTTGGCGGTGAACTTCTTGAGTTGCAGCAAGGGTGTGAAAGACCCTTTCGAAGTTCCAGAGGTTAGGTGTCATTAGTCTCCAGACGCCTCATCGGAAATAGGCCTCATCTCGCCTGGAAGGGAGAACTTCCTGGATTTTCTCGAGTTGCGGCAGGTGTTCTCGAGTTACGACGGGGACCTCAGGGACCCGCCCTGGTGGCCTCAGGAGAGGCCAGTCCCCATGCGAGTTGCTAGGGGGCCTCTCGGGATTCCTCTCCCGTCGATACCGGGGCCAAAAACCTTGTGTGGAGTCAGGGCCGGAACCGAGGATTCCTCTCAGGGGCTGACATGGATCTTTGGGTACTTCTGGAGTCTCCCCAGGGGAGTCAAGCCTCGTCTCCAGTGGGGGCATGCACGTGCACTTTCCTTCCAGGCTGTAGCAGCAATGTCACGCTTCCCGTCGCGTGGATCAAAGGATCTGTGGTTTTCCCTCGAGGCTTTCCCACAGGGCTGTCCCACGTGCCACCGTGGTGTGAGTCGATCCTCGGCGTGAAAGATGAGCCAGTGCAGGGCAAAGAGGTTCCTCTGGAATGGACTGAAACATCTGGGGGACTCTTGGAATGGTGGTACGACCATGGAGTTCCTCTCGCCTTTCCTGTTGAGAGTGCCTCCTCTTGAGATGCGACGGGAACGCCGGGAATTCTTTCCCGTTGAAACCAGGGAAAGGATCCCTCATCTCGAGCTACGAGGGGGAAACGGGGCTCCTCTGGATGTGGGCGGGACCATCGTGCTTCCTCTCTAGTGGAGACGGGTATGGCGGTGAACTTCTTGAGTTGCAGCAAGGGTGTGAAAGACCCTTTCGAAGTTCCAGAGGTTAGGTGTCATTAGTCTCCAGAGGCCTCATCGGATATAGGCCTCATCTCGCCTGGAAGGGAGAACTTCCTGGATTTTCTCGAGTTGCGGCAGGTGTTCTCGAGTTACGACGGGGACCTCAGGGACCCGCCCTGGTGGCCTCAGGAGAGGCCAGTCCCTAGGCGAGTTGCTAGGGGGCCTCTCGGATTCCTCTCCCGTTGATACCGGGGCCAAAAACCTTGTGTGGAGTCAGGGCCGGAACCGAGGATTCCTCTCAGGGGCTGACATGGATCTTTGGGTACTTCTGGAGTCTCCCCAGGGGAGTCAGGCCTCGTCTCGAGTGGGGGCATGCACGTGCTCTTTCCTTCCAGGCTGTAGCAGCAATGTCACGCTTCCCGTCGCGTGGATCAAAGGATCTGTGGTTTTCCCTCGAGGCTTTCCCTCGAGGCTTTCCCACAGGGCTGTCCCACGTGCCACCGTGGTGTGAGTCAATCCTGGGCGTGAAAGATGAGCCAGTGCAGGGCAAAGAGTTTCCTCTGGAATGGACTGAGACATCTGGGGGACTCTTGGAATGGTGGTACGACCATGGAGTTCCTCTCGCCTTTCCTGTTGAGAGTGCCTCCTCTTGAGATGCGACGGGAACGCCTTGAATTCTTTCCCGTTGAAAGCAGGGAAAGGATCCCTCATCTCGAGCTACGAGGGGGAAACGGGGCTCCTCTGGATGTGGGCGGGACCATCGTGCTTCCTCTCGAGTGGAGACGGGTATGGCGGTGAACTTCTTGAGTTGCAGCAAGGGTGTGAAAGACCCTTTCGAAGTTCCAGAGGTTAGGTGTCATTAGTCTCCAGACGCCTCATCGGAAATAGGCCTCATCTCGCCTGGAAGGGAGAACTTCCTGGATTTTCTCGAGTTGCGGCAGGTGTTCTCGAGTTACGACGGGGACCTCAGAGACCCGCCCTGGTGGCCTCAGGAGAGGCCAGTCCCCATGCGAGTTGCTAGGGGGCCTCTCGGGATTCCTCTCCCGTCGATACCGGGGCCAAAAACCTTGTGTGGAGTCAGGGCCGGAACCGAGGATTCCTCTCAGGGGCTGACATGGATCTTTGGGTACTTCTGGAGTCTCCCCAGGGGAGTCAGGCCTCGTCTCGAGTGGAGGCATGCACGTGCACTTTCCTTCCAGGCTGTAGCAGCAATGTCACGCTTCCCGTCGCGTGGATCAAAGGATCTGTGGTTTTCCCTCGAGGCTTTCCCACAGGGCTGTCCCACATGCCACCGTGGTGTGAGTCGATCCTCGGCGTGAAAGATGAGCCAGTGCAGGGCAAAGAGGTTCCTCTGGAATGGACTGAGACATCTGGGGGACTCTTGGAATGGTGGTACGACCATGGAGTTCCTCTCGCCTTTCCTGTTGAGAGTGCCTCCTCTTGAGATGCGACGGGAACGCCGGGAATTCTTTCCCGTTGAAAGCAGGGAAAGGATCCCTCATATCGAGCTACGAGGGGGAAACGGGGCTCCTCTGGATGTGGGCGGGACCATCGTGCGTCCTCTCGAGTGGAGACGGGTATGGCGGTGAACTTCTTGAGTTGCACCAAGGGTGTGAAAGACCCTTTCGAAGTTCCAGAGGTTTGGTGTCATTAGTCTCCAGAGGCCTCATCGGAAATAGGCCTCATCTCGCCTGGAAGGGAGAACTTCCTGGATTTTCTCGAGTTGCGGCAGGTGTTCTCGAGTTACGACGGGGACCTCAGGGACCCGCCCTGGTGGCCTCAGGAGAGGCCAGTCCCCATGCGAGTTGCTAGGGGGCCTCTCGGGATTCCTCTCCCGTCGATACCGGGGCCAAAAACCTTGTGTGGAGTCAGGGCCGGAACCGAGGATTCCTCTCAGGGGCTGACATGGATCTTTGGGTACTTCTGGAGTCTCCCCAGTGGAGTCAGACCTCGTCTCGAGTGGGGGCATGCACGTGCGCTTTCCTTCCATGCTGTAGCAGCAATGTCACGCTTCCCGTCGCGTGGATCAAAGGATCTGTGGTTTTCCCTCGAGGCTTTCCCTCGAGGCTTTCCCACAGGGCTGTCCCACGTGCCACCGTGGTGTGAGTCGATCCTCGGCGTGAAAGATGAGCCAGTGCAGGGCAAAGAGCTTCCTCTGGAATGGACTGAGACATCTGGGGGACTCTTGGAATGGTGGTACGACCATGGAGATCCTCTCGCCTTTCCTGTTGAGAGTGCCTCCGCTTGAGATGCGACGGGAACGCCGGGAATTCTTTCCCGTTGAAAGCAGGGAAAGGATCCCTCATCTCGAGCACCGAGGGGAAAACGGGACTCCTCTGGATGTGGGCGGGTCCATCGTGCTTCCTCTCGAGTGGAGACGGGTATGGCGGAGAACTTCTTGAGTTGCAGCAAGGGTGTGAAAGACCCTTTCAAAGTTCCAGAGGTTAGGTGTCATTAGTCTCCAGACGCCTCATCGGAAATAGGCCTCATCTCGCCTGGAAGGGAGAACTTCCTGGATTTTCTCGAGTTGCGGCAGGTGTTCTTAAGTTACGACGGGGAACTCAGGGACCCGCCCTGGTGGCCTCAGGAGAGGCCAGTCCCCATGCGAGTTGCTAGGGGGCCTCTCGGGATTCCTCTCCCGTCGATACCGGGGCCAAAAACCTTGAGTGGATTCAGGGCCGGAACCGAGGATTCCTCTCAGGGGCTGACATGTATCTTTGGGTACTTCTGGAGTCTCCCCAGGGGAGTCAGGCCTCGTCTCGAGTGGGGGCATGCACGTGCGCTTTCCTTCCAGGCTGTAGCAGCAATGTCACGCTTCCCGTCACGTGGATCAAAGGATCTGTGGTTTTCCCTCGAGGCTTTCCCTCGAGGCTTTCCCACAGGTCTGTCCCACGTGCCACCGTGGTGTCAGTCGATCCTCGGCGTGAAAGATGAGCCAGTGCAGGGCAAAGAGTTTCCTCTGGAATGGACTGAGACATCTGGGGGACTCTTGGAATGGTGGTACGACCATGGAGTTCCTCTCGCCTTTCCTGTTGAGAGTGCCTCCTCTTGAGATGCGACGGGAACGCCGGGAATTCTTTCCCGTTGAAAGCAGGGAAAGGATCCCTCATCTCGAGCTACGAGGGGGAAACGGGGCTCCTCTGGATGTGGGCGGGACCATCGTGCTTCCTCTCGAGTGGAGACGGGTTTGGCGGTGAACTTCTTGAGTTGCAGCAAGGGTGTGAAAGACCCTTTCGAAGTTCCAGAGGTTAGGTGTCATTAGTCTCCAGACGCCTCATCGGAAATAGGCCTCATCTCGCCTGGAAGGGAGAACTTCCTGGATTTTCTCGAGTTGCGGCAGGTGTTCTCGAGTTACGACGGGGACCTCAGGGACCCGCCCTGGTGGCCTCAGGAGAGGCCAGTCCCCATGCGAGTTGCTAGGGGGCCTCTCGGGATTCCTCTCCCGTCGATACCGGGGCCAAAAACCTTGTGTGGAGTCAGGGCCGGAACCGAGGATTCCTCTCAGGGGCTGACATGGATCTTTGGGTACTTCTGGAGTCTCCCCAGGGGAGTCAAGCCTCGTCTCCAGTGGGGGCATGCACGTGCACTTTCCTTCCAGGCTGTAGCAGCAATGTCACGCTTCCCGTCGCGTGGATCAAAGGATCTGTGGTTTTCCCTCGAGGCTTTCCCACAGGGCTGTCCCACGTGCCACCGTGGTGTGAGTCGATCCTCGGCGTGAAAGATGAGCCAGTGCAGGGCAAAGAGGTTCCTCTGGAATGGACTGAGACATCTGGGGGACTCTTGGAATGGTGGTACGACCATGGAGTTCCTCTCGCCTTTCCTGTTGAGAGTGCCTCCTCTTGAGATGCGACGGGAACGCCGGGAATTCTTTCCCGTTGAAACCAGGGAAAGGATCCCTCATCTCGAGCTACGAGGGGGAAACGGGGCTCCTCTGGATGTGGGCGGGACCTTCGTGCTTCCTCTCTAGTGGAGACGGGTATGGCGGTGAACTTCTTGAGTTGCAGCAAGGGTGTGAAAGACCCTTTCGAAGTTCCAGAGGTTAGGTGTCATTAGTCTCCAGAGGTCTCATCGGAAATAGGCCTCATCTCGCCTGGAAGGGAGAACTTCCTGGATTTTCTCGAGTTGCGGCAGGTGTTCTCGAGTTACGACGGGGACCTCAGGGACCCGCCCTGGTGGCCTCAGGAGAGGCCAGTCCCTAGGCGAGTTGCTAGGGGGCCTCTCGGATTCCTCTCCCGTTGATACCGGGGCCAAAAACCTTGTGTGGAGTCAGGGCCGGAACCGAGGATTCCTCTCAGGGGCTGACATGGATCTTTGGGTACTTCTGGAGTCTCCCCAGGGGAGTCAGGCCTCGTCTCGAGTGGGGGCATGCACGTGCTCTTTCCTTCCAGGCTGTAGCAGCAATGTCACGCTTCCCGTCGCGTGGATCAAAGGATCTGTGGTTTTCCCTCGAGGCTTTCCCTCGAGGCTTTCCCACAGGGCTGTCCCACGTGCCACCGTGGTGTGAGTCAATCCTGGGCGTGAAAGATGAGCCAGTGCAGGGCAAAGAGGTTCCTCTGGAATGGACTGAGACATCTGGGGGACTCTTGGAATGGTGGTACGACCATGGAGTTCCTCTCGCCTTTCCTGTTGAGAGTGCCTCCTCTTGAGATGCGACGGGAACGCCGGGAATTCTTTCCCGTTGAAAGCAGGGAAAGGATCCCTCATCTCGAGCTACGAGGGGGAAACGGGGCTCCTCTGGATGTGGTCGGGACCATCGTGCTTCCTCTCTAGTGGAGACGGGTATGGTGGTGAACTTCTTGAGTTGCAGCAAGGCTGTGAAAGACCCTTTCGAAGTTCCAGAGGTAAGGTGTCATTAGTCTCCAGACGCCTCATCGGAAATAGGCCTCATTTCGCCTGGAAGGGAGAACTTCCTGGATTTTCTCGAGTTGCGGCAGGTGTTCTCGAGTTACGACGGGGACCTCAGGGACCCGCCCTCGTGGGCTCAGGAGAGGCCAGTCCCTATGCGAGTTGCTAGGGGGCCTCTCGGGATTCCTCTCCCTTCGATACCGGGGCCAAAACCCTTGTGTGGAGTCAGGGCCGGAACCGAGGATTCCTCTCAGGGGCTGACATGGATCTTTGGGTACTTCTGGAGTCTCCCCAGGGGAGTCAGGCCTCGTCTCGAGTGGGGGCATGCACGTGCACTTTCCTTCCAGGCTGTAGCAGCAATGTCACGCTTCCCGTCGCGTGGATCAAATGATGTGTGGTTTTCCCTCGAGGCTTTCCCACAGGGCTGTCCCACGTGCCACCGTGGTGTGAGTCGATCCTCGGCGTGAAAGATGAGCCAGTGCAGGGCAAAGAGGTTCCTCTGGAATGGACTGAGACATCTGGGGGACTCTTGCAATGGTGGTACGACCATGGAGTTCCTCTCGCCTTTCCTGTTGAGAGTGCCTCCTCTTGAGATGCGACGGGAACGCCGGGAATTCTTTCCCGTTGAAAGCAGGGAAAGGATCCCTCATATCGAGCTACGAGGGGGAAACGGGGCTCCTCTGGATGTGGGCGGGACCATCGTGCGTCCTCTCGAGTGGAGACGGGTATGGCGGTGAACTTCTTGAGTTGCACCAAGGGTGTGAAAGACCCTTTCGAAGTTCCAGAGGTTTGGTGTCATTAGTCTCCAGAGGCCTCATCGGAAATAGGCCTCATCTCGCCTGGAAGGGAGAACTTCCTGGATTTTCTCGAGTTGCGGCAGGTGTTCTCGAGTTACGACGGGGACCTCAGGGACCCGCCCTGGTGGCCTCAGGAGAGGCCAGTCCCCATGCGAGTTGCTAGGGGGCCTCTCTGGATTCCTCTCCCGTCGATACCGGGGCCAAAAACCTTGTGTGGAGTCAGGGCCGGAACCGAGGATTCCTCTCAGGGGCTGACATGGATCTTTGGGTACTTCTGGAGTCTCCCCAGTGGAGTCAGACCTCGTCTCGAGTGGGGGCATGCACGTGCGCTTTCCTTCCATGCTGTAGCAGCAATGTCACGCTTCCCGTCGCGTGGATCAAAGGATCTGTGGTTTTCCCTCGAGGCTTTCCCTCGAGGCTTTCCCACAGGGCTGTCCCACGTGCCACCGTGGTGTGAGTCGATCCTCGGCGTGAAAGATGAGCCAGTGCAGGGCAAAGAGCTTCCTCTGGAATGGACTGAGACATCTGGGGGACTCTTGGAATGGTGGTACGACCATGGAGATCCTCTCGCCTTTCCTGTTGAGAGTGCCTCCGCTTGAGATGCGACGGGAACGCCGGGAATTCTTTCCCGTTGAAAGCAGGGAAAGGATCCCTCATCTCGAGCACCGAGGGGAAAACGGGACTCCTCTGGATGTGGGCGGGTCCATCGTGCTTCCTCTCGAGTGGAGACGGGTATGGCGGAGAACTTCTTGAGTTGCAGCAAGGGTGTGAAAGACCCTTTCAAAGTTCCAGAGGTTAGGTGTCATTAGTCTCCAGACGCCTCATCGGAAATAGGCCTCATCTCGCCTGGAAGGGAGAACTTCCTGGATTTTCTCGAGTTGCGGCAGATGTTCTCGAGTTACGACGGGGACCTCAGGGACCCGCCCTGTTGGCCTCAGGAGAGGTCAGTCCCTATGCGTGTTGCTAGGGGGCCCCTCGGGATTCCTCTCCCGTCGATACCGGGGCCAAAAACCTTGTGTGGAATCAGGGACGGAACCGAGGATTCCTCTCAGGGACTGATATGGATCTTTGGGTACTTCTGGAGACTCGCCAGGGGAGACAGGCCTCGTCTCGTGTGGGGGCATGCACGTGCACTTTCCTTCCAGGCTGTAGCAGCAATGTCACGCTTCCCGTCGCGTGGATCAAAGGATCTGCGGTTTTTGCTCGAGGCTTTCCCTCGAGGCTTTCCCACAGGGCTGTCCCACGTGACACCGTGGTGTGAGTCGATCCTCGGCGTGAAAAATGAGCCAGTGCAGGGCAAAGAGGTTCCTCTGGAATGGACTGAGACATCTGGGGGACTCTTGGAATGGTGGTACGACCATGGAGTTCCTCTCGCCTTTCCTGTTGAGAGTGCCTCCTCTTGAGATGCGACGGGAACGCCGGGAATTCTTTCGCGTTGAAAGCAGGGAAAGGATCCCTCATCTCGAGCTACGAGGGGGAAACGGGGCTCCTCTGGATGTGGGCGGGACCATCGTGCTTCCTCTTGAGTGGACACGGGTATGGCGGTGAACTTCTTGAGTTGCAGCAAGGGTGTGAAAGACCCTTTCGAAGTTCCAGAGGTTAGGTGTCATTAGTCTCCAGACACCTCATCGGAAATAAGCCTCATCTCGCCTGGAAGGGAGAACTTCCTGGATTTTCTCGAGTTGTGGCAGGTGTTCTCGAGTAACGACGGGGACCTCAGGGACCGGCCCTGGTGGCCTCAGGAGAGGCCAGTCCCCATGCGAGTTGCTAGGGGGCCTCTCGGGATTCCTCTCCCGTCGATACCGGGGCCAAAAAGCTTGTGTGGAGTCAGGGCCGGAACCGAGGATTCCTCTCAGGGGCTGACATGGATCTTTGGGTACTTCTGGAGTCTCCCCAAGGGAGTCAGGCCTCGTCTCGAGTGGGGGCATGCACGAGCGCTTTCCTTCCAGGCTGTAGCAGCAATGTCACGCTTCCCGTCGCGTGGATCAAAGGATCTGTGGTTTTCCCTCGAGGCTTTCCCTCGAGGCTTTCCCACAGGGCTGTCCCACGTGCCACCGTGGTGTGAGTCGATCCTCGGCGTGAAAGATGAGCCAGTGCAGGGCAAAGAGGTTCCTCTGGAATGGACTGAGACATCTGGGGGACTCTTGGAATGGTGGTACGACCATGGAGTTCCTCTCGCCTTTCCTGTTGAGAGTGCCTCCTCTTGAGATGCGACGGGAACGCCGGGAATTCTTTCCCGTTGAAAGCAGGGAAAGGATCCCTCATCTCGAGCTACGAGGGGGAAACGGGGCTCCTCTGGATGTGGGCGGGACCATCGTGCTTCCTCTCGAGTGGAGACGGGTATGGCGGTGAACTTCTTGAGTTGCAGCAAGGGTGTGAAAGACCCTTTCGAAGTTCCAGAGGTTTGGTGTCAATAGTCTCCAGAGGCCTCATCGGAAATAGGCCTCATCTCGCCTGGAAGGGAGAACTACCTGGATTTTCTCGAGTTGCGGCAGGTGTTCTCGAGTTACGACGGGGACCTCAGGGACCCGCCCTGGTGGCCTCAGGAGAGGCCAGTTCCCATGCGAGTTGCTAGGGGGTCTCTCGGGATTCCTCTCCCGTCGATACCGGGGCCAAAAAGCTTGTGTGGAGTCAGGGCCGGAACCGAGGATTCTTCTCAGGGGCTGACATGGATCTTTGGGTACTTCTGGAGTCTCCCCAGGGGAGTCAGGCCTCGTCTCGAGTGGGGGCATGCATGTGCGCTTTCCTTCCAGGCTGTAGCAGCAATGTCACGCTTCCCGTCGCGTGGATCAAAGGATCTGTGGTTTTCCCTCGAGGCTTTCCCTCGAGGCTTTCCCACAGGGCTGTCCCACGTGCCACCGTGTTGTGAGTCGATCCTCGGCGTGAAAGATGAGCCAGTGCAGGGCAAAGAGGTTCCTCTGAAATGGACTGAGACATCTGGGGGACTCTTGGAATGGTGGTACGACCATGGAGTTCCTCTCGCCTTTCCTGTTGAGAGTGCCTCCTCTTGAGATGCGACGGGAACGCCGGGAATTCTTTCCCGTTGAAAGCAGGGAAAGGATCCCTCATCTCGAGCTACGAGGGGGAAACTGGGCTCCTCTGGATGTGGGCGGGACCATCGTGCTTCCTCTCGAGTGGAGACGGGTATGGCGGTGAACTTCTTGAGTTGCACCAAGGGTGTGAAAGACCCTTTCGAAGTTCCAGAGGTTTGGTGTCATTAGTCTCCAGAGGCCTCATCGGAAATAGGCCTCATCTCGCCTGGAAGGGAGAACTTCCTGGATTTTCTCGAGTTGCGGCAGGTGTTCTCGAGTTACGACGGGGACCTCAGGGACCCGCCCTGGTGGCCTCAGGAGAGGCCAGTCCCCATGCGAGTTGCTAGGGGTCCTCTCGGGATTCCTCTCCCGTCGATACCGGGGCCAAAAACCTTGTGTGAAGTCAGGGCCGGAACCGAGGATTCCTCTCAGGGGCTGACATGGATCTTTGGGTACTTCTGGAGTCTCCCCAGTGGAGTCAGACCTCGTCTCGAGTGGGGGCATGCACGTGCGCTTTCCTTCCAGGCTGTAGTAGCAATGTCACGCTTCCCGTCGCGTGGATCAAAGGATCTTTGGTTTTCTCTCGAGGCTTTCCCTCGAGGCTTTCCCACAGGGCTGTCCCACGTGCCACCGTGGTGTGAGTCGATCCTCGGCGTGAAAGATGAGCCAGTGCAGGGCAAAGAGGTTCCTCTGGAATGGACTGAGACATCTGGGGGACTCTTGGAATGGTGGTACGACCATGGAGATCCTCTCGCCTTTCCTGTTGAGAGTGCCTCCTCTTGAGATGCGACGGGAACGCCGGGAATTCTTTCCCGTTGAAAGCAGGGAAAGGATCCCTCATCTCGAGCACCGAGGGGAAAACGGGGCTCCTCTGGATGTGGGCGGGACCATCGTGCTTCCTCTCGAGTGGAGACGGGTATGGCGGAGAACTTCTTGAGTTGCAGCAAGGGTGTGAAAGACCCTTTCAAAGTTCCAGAGGTTAGGTGTCATTAGTCTCCAGACGCCTCATCGGAAATAGGCCTCATCTCGCCTGGAAGGGAGAACTTCCTGGATTTTCTCGAGTTGCGGCAGGTGTTCTTAAGTTACGACGGGGAACTCAGGGACCCGCCCTGGTGGCCTCAGGAGAGGCCAGTCCCCATGCGAGTTGCTAGGGGGCCTCTCGGGATTCCTCTCCCGTCGATACCGGGGCCAAAAACCTTGAGTGGAGTCAGGGCCGGAACCGAGGATTCCTCTCAGGGGCTGACATGGATCTTTGGGTACTTCTGGAGTCTCCCCAGGGGAGTCAGGCCTCGTCTCGAGTGGGGGCATGCACGTGCGCTTTCCTTCCAGGCTGTAGCAGCAATGTCACGCTTCCCGTCACGTGGATCAAAGGATCTGTGGTTTTCCCTCGAGGCTTTCCCTCGAGGCTTTCCCACAGGGCTGTCCCACGTGCCACCGTGGCGTGAGTCGATCCTCGGCGTGAAAGATGAGCCAGTGCAGGGCAAAGAGTTTCCTCTGGAATGGACTGAGACATCTGGGGGACTCTTGGAATGGTGGTACGACCATGGAGTTCCTCTCGCCTTTCCTGTTGAGAGTGCCTCCTCTTGATATGCGACGGGAACGCCGGGAATTCTTTCCCGTTGAAAGCAGGGAAAGGATCCCTCATCTCGAGCTACGAGGGGGAAACTGGGCTCCTCTGGATGTGGTCGGGACCATCGTGCTTCCTCTCGAGTGGAGACGGGTATGGCGGTGAACTTCTTGAGTTGCAGCAAGGGTGTGAAAGACCCTTTCGAAGTTCCAGAGGTTAGGTGTCATTAGTCTCCAGACGCCTCATCGGAAATATGCCTCATCTCGCCTGGAAGGGAGAACTTCCTGGATTTTCTCGAGTTGCGGCACGTGTTCTCGAGTTACGACGGGGACCTCAGGGACCCGCCCTGGTGGCCTCAGGAGAGGCCAGTCCCCATGCGAGTTGCTAGGGGGCCTCTCGGGATTCCTCTCCCGTCGATACCGGGGCCAAAAACCTTGTGTGGAGTCAGTGCCGGAACCGAGGATTCCTCTCAGGGGCTGACATGGATCTTTGGGTACTTCTGGAGTCTCCCCAGGGGAGTCAGGCCTCGTCTCGAGTGGGGGCATGCACGTGCACTTTCCTTCCAGGCTGTAGCAGCAATGTCACGCTTCCCGTCGCGTGGATCAAAGGATCTGTGGTTTTCCCTCGAGGCTTTCCCACAGGGCTGTCCCACGTGCCACCGTGGTGTGAGTCGATCCTCGGCGTGAAAGATGAGCCAGTGCAGGGCAAAGAGGTTCCTCTGGAATGGACTGAGACATCTGGGGGACTCTTGGAATGGTGGTACGACCATGGAGTTCCTCTCGCCTTTCCTGTTGAGAGTGCCTCCTCTTGAGATGCGACGGGAACGCCGGGAATTCTTTCCCGTTGAAAGCAGGGAAAGGATCCCTCATCTCGAGCTACGAGGGGGAAACGGGGCTCCTCTGGATGTGGGCGGGACCATCGTGCTTCCTCTCGAGTGGAGACGGGTATGGCGGTGAACTTCTTGAGTTGCAGCAAGGGTGTGAAAGACCCTTTCGAAGTTCCAGAGGTTAGGTGTCATTAGTCTCCAGAGGCCTCATCGGAAATAGGCCTCATCTCGCTTGGAAGGGAGAACTTCCTGGATTTTCTCGAGTTGCGGCAGGTGTTCTCGAGTTACGACGGGGACCTCAGGGACCCGCCCTGGTGGCCTCAGGAGAGGCCAGTCCCTAGACGAGTTGCTAGGGGGCCTCTCGGGATTCCTCTCCCGTTGATACCGGGGCCAAAAACCTTGTGTGGAGTCAGGGCCGGAACCGAGGATTCCTCTCAGGGGCTGACATGGATCTTTGGGTACTTCTGGAGTCTCCCCAGGGGAGTCAGGCCTCGTCTCGAGTGGGGGCATGCACATGCACTTTCCTTCCAGGCTGTAGCAGCAATGTCACGCTTCCCGTCGCGTGGATCAAAGGATCTGTGGTTTTCCCTCGAGGCTTTCCCTCGAGGCTTTCCCACAGGGCTGTCCCACGTGCCACCGTGGTGTGAGTCAATCCTGGGCGTGAAAGATGAGCCAGTGCAGGGCAAAGAGGTTCCTCTGGAATGGACTGAGACATCTGGGGGACTCTTGGAATGGTGGTACGACCATGGAGTTCCTCTCGCCTTTCCTGTTGAGAGTGCCTCCTCTTGAGATGCGACGGGAACGCCGGGAATTCTTTCCCGTTGAAAGCAGGGAAAGGATCCCTCATCTCGAGCTACGAGGGGGAAACGGGGCTCCTCTGGATGTGGGCGGGACCATCGTGCTTCCTCTCTAGTGGAGACGGGTATGGTGGTGAACTTCTTGAGTTGCAGCAAGGCTGTGAAAGACCCTTTCGAAGTTCCAGAGGTTAGGTGTCATTAGTCTCCAGACGCCTAATCGGAAATAGGCCTCATCTCGCCTGGAAGGGAGAACTTCCTGGATTTTCTCGAGTTGCGGCAGGTGTTCTCGAGTTACGACGGGGACCTCAGGGACCCGCCCTGGTGGCCTCAGGAGAGGCCAGTCCCTATGCGAGTTGCTAGGGGGCCTCTCGGGATTCCTCTCCCGTCGATACCGGGGCCAAAAACCTTGTGTGGAGTCAGGGCCGGAACCGAGGATTCCTCTCAGGGGCTGACATGGATCTTTGGGTATTTCTGGAGTCTCCCCAGGGGAGTCAGGCCTCGTCTCGAGTGGGGGCATGCACGTGCACTTTCCTTCCAGGCTGTAGCAGCAATGTCACGCTTCCCGTCGCGTGGATCAAATGATGTGTGGTTTTCCCTCGAGGCTTTCCCACAGGGCTGTCCCACGTGCCACCGTGGTGTGAGTCGATCCTCGGCGTGAAAGATGAGCCAGTGCAGGGCAAAGAGGTTCCTCTGGAATGGACTGAGACATCTGGGGGACTCTTGGAATGGTGGTACGACCATGGAGTTCCTCTCGCCTTTCATGTTGAGAGTGCCTCCTCTTGAGATGCGACGGGAACGCCGGGAATTTTTTGCCGTTGAAAGCAGGGAAAGGATCCCTCATCTCGAGCTACGAGGGGAAACGGGGCTCCTCTGGATGTGGGCGGGACCATCGTGCTTTCTCTCGAGTGGAGACGGGTATGGCGGTGAACTTCTTGAGTTGCAGCAAGGGTGTGAAAGACCCTTTCGAAGTTCCAGAGTTTAGGTGTCATTAGTCTCCAGACGCCTCATCGGAAATAGGCCTCATCTCGCCTGGAAGGGAGAACTTCCTTGATTTTCTCGAGTTGCGGCAGGTGTTCTCGAGTTACGACGGGGACCTCAGGGACCCGCCCTGTTGGCCTCAGGAGAGGCCAGTCCCTATGCGTGTTGCTAGGGGGCCCCTCGGGATTTCTCTCCCGTCGATACCGGGGCCAAAAACCTTGTGTGGAGTCAGGGCCGGAACCGAGGATTCCTCTCAGGGACTGATATGGATCTTTGGGTACTTCTGGAGTCTCGCCAGGGGAGACAGATCTCGTCTCGTGTGGGGGCATGCACGTGCACTTTCCTTCCAGGCTGTAGCAGCAATGTCACGCTTCCCGTCGCGTGGATCAAAGGATCTGCGGTTTTCCCTCGAGGCTTTCCCTCGAGGCTTTCCCACAGGGCTCTCCCACGTGACACCGTGGTGTGAGTCGATTCTCGGCGTGAAAAATGAGCCAGTGCAGGGCAAAGAGGTTCCTCTGGAATGGACTGAGACATCTGGGGGACTCTTGGAATGGTGGTACGACCATGGAGTTCCTCTCACCTTTCCTGTTGAGAGTGCCTCCTCTTGAGATGCGACGGGAACGCCGGGAATTCTTTCCCGTTGAAAGCAGGGAAAGGATCCCTCATCTCGAGCTACGAGGGGGAAACGGGGCTCCTCTGGATGTGGGCGGGACCATCGTGCTTCCTCTCGAGTGGAGACGGGTATGGCGGTGAACTTCTTGAGTTGCAGCAAGGATGTGAAAGACCCTTTCGAAGTTCCAGAGTTTAGGTGTCATTAGTCTCCAGAGGCCTCATCGGAAATAGGCCTCATCTCGCCTGGAAGGGAGAACTTCCTGGATTTTCTCGAGTTGCGGCAGGTGTTCTCGAGTTACGACGGGGACCTCAGGGACCCGCCCTGGTGGCCTCAGGAGAGGCCAGTCCCCATGCGAGTTGCTAGGGGGCCTCTCGGGATTCCTCTCCCGTCGATACCGGGGCCAAAAACCTTGTGTGGAGTCAGGGCCGGAACCGAGGATTCCTCTCAGGGGCTGACATGGATCTTTGGGTACTTCTGGAGTCTCCCCAGTGGAGTCAGACCTCGTCTCGAGTGGGGGCATGCACGTGCGCTTTCCTTCCATGCTGTAGCAGCAATGTCACGCTTCCCGTCGCGTGGATCAAAGGATCTGTGGTTTTCCCTCGAGGCTTTCCCTCGAGGCTTTCCCACAGGGCTGTCCCACGTGCCACCGTGGTGTGAGTCGATCCTCGGCGTGAAAGATGAGCCAGTGCAGGGCAAAGAGCTTCCTCTGGAATGGACTGAGACATCTGGGGGACTCTTGGAATGGTGGTACGACCATGGAGATCCTCTCGCCTTTCCTGTTGAGAGTGCCTCCGCTTGAGATGCGACGGGAACGCCGGGAATTCTTTCCCGTTGAAAGCAGGGAAAGGATCCCTCATCTCGAGCACCGAGGGGAAAACGGGACTCCTCTGGATGTGGGCGGGACCATCGTGCTTCCTCTCGAGTGGAGACGGGTATGGCGGAGAACTTCTTGAGTTGCAGCAAGGGTGTGAAAGACCCTTTCAAAGTTCCAGAGGTTAGGTGTCATTAGTCTCCAGACGCCTCATCGGAAATAGGCCTCATCTCGCCTGGAAGGGAGAACTTCCTGGATTTTCTCGAGTTGCGGCAGGTGTTCTTAAGTTACGACGGGGAACTCAGGGACCCGCCCTGGTGGCCTCAGGAGAGGCCAGTCCCCATGCGAGTTGCTAGGGGGCCTCTCGGGATTCCTCTCCCGTCGATACCGGGGCCAAAAACCTTGAGTGGATTCAGGGCCGGAACCGAGGATTCCTCTCAGGGGCTGACATGGATCTTTGGGTACTTCTGGAGTCTCCCCAGGGGAGTCAGGCCTCGTCTCGAGTGGGGGCATGCACGTGCGCTTTCCTTCCAGGCTGTAGCAGCAATGTCACGCTTCCCGTCACGTGGATCAAAGGATCTGTGGTTTTCCCTCGAGGCTTTCCCTCGAGGCTTTCCCACAGGTCTGTCCCACGTGCCACCGTGGTTTGAGTCGATCCTCGGCGTGAAAGATGAGCCAGTGCAGGGCAAAGAGTTTCCTCTGGAATGGACTGAGACATCTGGGGGACTCTTGGAATGGTGGTACGACCATGGAGTTCCTCTCGCCTTTCCTGTTGAGAGTGCCTCCTCTTGATATGCGACGGGAACGCCGGGAATTCTTTCCCGTTGAAAGCAGGGAAAGGATCCCTCATCTCGAGCTACGAGGGGGAAACGGGGCTCCTCTGGATGTGGGCGGGACCATCGTGCTTCCTCTCGAGTGGAGACGGGTATGGCGGTGAACTTCTTGAGTTGCAGCAAGGGTGTGAAAGACCCTTTCGAAGTTCCAGAGGTTAGGTGTCATTAGTCTCCAGACGCCTCATCGGAAATAGGCCTCATCTCGCCTGGAAGGGAGAACTTCCTGGATTTTCTCGAGTTGCGGCAGGTGTTCTCGAGTTACGACGGGGACCTCAGGGACCCGCCCTGGTGGCCTCAGGAGAGGCCAGTCCCCATGCGAGTTGCTAGGGGGCCTCTCGGGATTCCTCTCCCGTCGATACCGGGGCCAAAAACCTTGTGTGGAGTCAGGGCCGGAACCGAGGATTCCTCTCAGGGGCTGACATGGATCTTTGGGTACTTCTGGAGTCTCCCCAGGGGAGTCAGGCCTCGTCTCCAGTGGGGGCATGCACGTGCACTTTCCTTCCAGGCTGTAGCAGCAATGTCACGCTTCCCGTCGCGTGGATCAAAGGATCTGTGGTTTTCCCTCGAGGCTTTCCCACAGGGCTGTCCCACGTGCCACCGTGGTGTGAGTCGATCCTCGGCGTGAAAGATGAGCCAGTGCAGGGCAAAGAGGTTCCTCTGGAATGGACTGAGACATCTGGGGGACTCTTGGAATGGTGGTACGACCATGGAGTTCCTCTCGCCTTTCCTGTTGAGAGTGCCTCCTCTTGAGATGCGACGGGAACGCCGGGAATTCTTTCCCGTTGAAAGCAGGGAAAGGATCCCTCATATCGAGCTACGAGGGGGAAACGGGGCTCCTCTGGATGTGGGCGGGACCATCGTGCGTCCTCTCGAGTGGAGACGGGTATGGCGGTGAACTTCTTGAGTTGCACCAAGGGTGTGAAAGACCCTTTCGAAGTTCCAGAGGTTTGGTGTCATTAGTCTCCAGAGGCCTCATCGGAAATAGGCCTCATCTCGCCTGGAAGGGAGAACTTCCTGGATTTTCTCGAGTTGCGGCAGGTGTTCTCGAGTTACGACGGGGACCTCAGGGACCCGCCCTGGTGGCCTCAGGAGAGGCCAGTCCCCATGCGAGTTGCTAGGGGGCCTCTCGGGATTCCTCTCCCGTCGATACCGGGGCCAAAAACCTTGTGTGGAGTCAGGGCCGGAACCGAGGATTCCTCTCAGGGGCTGACATGGATCTTTGGGTACTTCTGGAGTCTCCCCAGTGGAGTCAGACCTCGTCTCGAGTGGGGGCATGCACGTGCGCTTTCCTTCCATGCTGTAGCAGCAATGTCACGCTTCCCGTCGCGTGGATCAAAGGATCTGTGGTTTTCCCTCGAGGCTTTCCCTCGAGGCTTTCCCACAGGGCTGTCCCACGTGCCACCGTGGTGTGAGTCGATCCTCGGCGTGAAAGATGAGCCAGTGCAGGGCAAAGAGCTTCCTCTGGAATGGACTGAGACATCTGGGGGACTCTTGGAATGGTGGTACGACCATGGAGATCCTCTCGCCTTTCCTGTTGAGAGTGCCTCCGCTTGAGATGCGACGGGAACGCCGGGAATTCTTTCCCGTTGAAAGCAGGGAAAGGATCCCTCATCTCGAGCACCGAGGGGAAAACGGGACTCCTCTGGATGTGGGCGGGTCCATCGTGCTTCCTCTCGAGTGGAGACGGGTATGGCGGAGAACTTCTTGAGTTGCAGCAAGGGTGTGAAAGACCCTTTCAAAGTTCCAGAGGTTAGGTGTCATTAGTCTCCAGACGCCTCATCGGAAATAGGCCTCATCTCGCCTGGAAGGGAGAACTTCCTGGATTTTCTCGAGTTGCGGCAGATGTTCTCGAGTTACGACGGGGACCTCAGGGACCCGCCCTGTTGGCCTCAGGAGAGGTCAGTCCCTATGCGTGTTGCTAGGGGGCCCCTCGGGATTCCTCTCCCGTCGATACCGGGGCCAAAAACCTTGTGTGGAATCAGGGCCGGAACCGAGGATTCCTCTCAGGGACTGATATGGATCTTTGGGTACTTCTGGAGACTCGCCAGGGGAGACAGGCCTCGTCTCGTGTGGGGGCATGCACGTGCACTTTCCTTCCAGGCTGTAGCAGCAATGTCACGCTTCCCGTCGCGTGGATCAAAGGATCTGCGGTTTTTGCTCGAGGCTTTCCCTCGAGGCTTTCCCATAGGGCTGTCCCACGTGACACCGTGGTGTGAGTCGATCCTCGGCGTGAAAAATGAGCCAGTGCAGGGCAAAGAGGTTCCTCTGGAATGGACTGAGACATCTGGGGGACTCTTGGAATGGTGGTACGACCATGGAGTTCCTCTCGCCTTTCCTGTTGAGAGTGCCTCCTCTTGAGATGCGACGGGAACGCCGGGAATTCTTTCGCGTTGAAAGCAGGGAAAGGATCCCTCATCTCGAGCTACGAGGGGGAAACGGGGCTCCTCTGGATGTGGGCGGGACCATCGTGCTTCCTCTTGAGTGGACACGGGTATGGCGGTGAACTTCTTGAGTTGCAGCAAGGGTGTGAAAGACCCTTTCGAAGTTCCAGAGGTTAGGTGTCATTAGTCTCCAGACGCCTCATCGGAAATAAGCCTCATCTCGCCTGGAAGGGAGAACTTCCTGGATTTTCTCGAGTTGTGGCAGGTGTTCTCGAGTAACGACGGGGACCTCAGGGACCGGCCCTGGTGGCCTCAGGAGAGGCCAGTCCCCATGCGAGTTGCTAGGGGGCCTCTCGGGATTCCTCTCCCGTCGATACCGGGGCCAAAAAGCTTGTGTGGAGTCAGGGCCGGAACCGAGGATTCCTCTCAGGGGCTGACATGGATCTTTGGGTACTTCTGGAGTCTCCCCAAGGGAGTCAGGCCTCGTCTCGAGTGGGGGCATGCACGAGCGCTTTCCTTCCAGGCTGTAGCAGCAATGTCACGCTTCCCGTCGCGTGGATCAAAGGATCTGTGGTTTTCCCTCGAGGCTTTCCCTCGAGGCTTTCCCACAGGGCTGTCCCACGTGCCACCGTGGTGTGAGTCGATCCTCGGCGTGAAAGATGAGCCAGTGCAGGGCAAAGAGGTTCCTCTGGAATGGACTGAGACATCTGGGGGACTCTTGGAATGGTGGTACGACCATGGAGTTCCTCTCGCCTTTCCTGTTGAGAGTGCCTCCTCTTGAGATGCGACGGGAACGCCGGGAATTCTTTCCCGTTGAAAGCAGGGAAAGGATCCCTCATCTCGAGCTACGAGGGGGAAACGGGGCTCCTCTGGATGTGGGCGGGACCATCGTGCTTCCTCTCGAGTGGAGACGGGTATGGCGGTGAACTTCTTGAGTTGCAGCAAGGGTGTGAAAGACCCTTTCGAAGTTCCAGAGGTTTGGTGTCAATAGTCTCCAGAGGCCTCATCGGAAATAGGCCTCATCTCGCCTGGAAGGGAGAACTACCTGGATTTTCTCGAGTTGCGGCAGGTGTTCTCGAGTTACGACGGGGACCTCAGGGACCCGCCCTGGTGGCCTCAGGAGAGGCCAGTTCCCATGCGAGTTGCTAGGGGGTCTCTCGGGATTCCTCTCCCGTCGATACCGGGGCCAAAAAGCTTGTGTGGAGTCAGGGCCGGAACCGAGGATTCTTCTCAGGGGCTGACATGGATCTTTGGGTACTTCTGGAGTCTCCCCAGGGGAGTCAGGCCTCGTCTCGAGTGGGGGCATGCATGTGCGCTTTCCTTCCAGGCTGTAGCAGCAATGTCACGCTTCCCGTCGCGTGGATCAAAGGATCTGTGGTTTTCCCTCGAGGCTTTCCCTCGAGGCTTTCCCACAGGGCTGTCCCACGTGCCACCGTGTTGTGAGTCGATCCTCGGCGTGAAAGATGAGCCAGTGCAGGGCAAAGAGGTTCCTCTGAAATGGACTGAGACATCTGGGGGACTCTTGGAATGGTGGTACGACCATGGAGTTCCTCTCGCCTTTCCTGTTGAGAGTGCCTCCTCTTGAGATGCGACGGGAACGCCGGGAATTCTTTCCCGTTGAAAGCAGGGAAACGATCCCTAATCTCGAGCTACGAGGGGGAAACTGGGCTCCTCTGGATGTGGGCGGGACCATCGTGCTTCCTCTCGAGTGGAGACGGGTATGGCGGTGAACTTCTTGAGTTGCACCAAGGGTGTGAAAGACCCTTTCGAAGTTCCAGAGGTTTGGTGTCATTAGTCTCCAGAGGCCTCATCGGAAATAGGCCTCATCTCGCCTGGAAGGGAGAACTTCCTGGATTTTCTCGAGTTGCGGCAGGTGTTCTCGAGTTACGACGGGGACCTCAGGGACCCGCCCTGGTGGCCTCAGGAGAGGCCAGTCCCCATGCGAGTTGCTAGGGGTCCTCTCGGGATTCCTCTCCCGTCGATACCGGGGCCAAAAACCTTGTGTGAAGTCAGGGCCGGAACCGAGGATTCCTCTCAGGGGCTGACATGGATCTTTGGGTACTTCTGGAGTCTCCCCAGTGGAGTCAGACCTCGTCTCGAGTGGGGGCATGCACGTGCGCTTTCCTTCCAGGCTGTAGTAGCAATGTCACGCTTCCCGTCGCGTGGATCAAAGGATCTTTGGTTTTCTCTCGAGGCTTTCCCTCGAGGCTTTCCCACAGGGCTGTCCCACGTGCCACCGTGGTGTGAGTCGATCCTCGGCGTGAAAGATGAGCCAGTGCAGGGCAAAGAGGTTCCTCTGGAATGGACTGAGACATCTGGGGGACTCTTGGAATGGTGGTACGACCATGGAGATCCTCTCGCCTTTCCTGTTGAGAGTGCCTCCTCTTGAGATGCGACGGGAACGCCGGGAATTCTTTCCCGTTGAAAGCAGGGAAAGGATCCCTCATCTCGAGCACCGAGGGGAAAACGGGGCTCCTCTGGATGTGGGCGGGACCATCGTGCTTCCTCTCGAGTGGAGACGGGTATGGCGGAGAACTTCTTGAGTTGCAGCAAGGGTGTGAAAGACCCTTTAAAAGTTCCAGAGGTTAGGTGTCATTAGTCTCCAGACGCCTCATCGGAAATAGGCCTCATCTCGCCTGGAAGGGAGAACTTCCTGGATTTTCTCGAGTTGCGGCAGGTGTTCTTAAGTTACGACGGGGAACTCAGGGACCCGCCCTGGTGGCCTCAGGAGAGGCCAGTCCCCATGCGAGTTGCTAGGGGGCCTCTCGGGATTCCTCTCCCGTCGATACCGGGGCCAAAAACCTTGAGTGGAGTCAGGGCCGGAACCGAGGATTCCTCTCAGGGGCTGACATGGATCTTTGGGTACTTCTGGAGTCTCCCCAGGGGAGTCAGGCCTCGTCTCGAGTGGGGGCATGCACGTGCGCTTTCCTTCCAGGCTTTAGCAGCAATGTCACGCTTCCCGTCACGTGGATCAAAGGATCTGTGGTTTTCCCTCGAGGCTTTCCCTCGAGGCTTTCCCACAGGGCTGTCCCACGTGCCACCGTGGCGTGAGTCGATCCTCGGCGTGAAAGATGAGCCAGTGCAGGGCAAAGAGTTTCCTCTGGAATGGACTGAGACATCTGGGGGACTCTTGGAATGGTGGTACGACCATGGAGTTCCTCTCGCCTTTCCTGTTGAGAGTGCCTCCTCTTGATATGCGACGGGAACGCCGGGAATTCTTTCCCGTTGAAAGCAGGGAAAGGATCCCTCATCTCGAGCTACGAGGGGGAAACTGGGCTCCTCTGGATGTGGTCGGGACCATCGTGCTTCCTCTCGAGTGGAGACGGGTATGGCGGAGAACTTCTTGAGTTGCAGCAAGGGTGTGAAAGACCCTTTCAAAGTTCCAGAGGTTAGGTGTCATTAGTCTCCAGACGCCTCATCGGAAATAGGCCTCATCTCGCCTGGAAGGGAGAACTTCCTGGATTTTCTCGAGTTGCGGCAGATGTTCTCGAGTTACGACGGGGACCTCAGGGACCCGCCCTGTTGGCCTCAGGAGAGGTCAGTCCCTATGCGTGTTGCTAGGGGGCCCCTCGGGATTCCTCTCCCGTCGATACCGGGGCCAAAAACCTTGTGTGGAATCAGGGCCGGAACCGAGGATTCCTCTCAGGGACTGATATGGATCTTTGGGTACTTCTGGAGACTCGCCAGGGGAGACAGGCCTCGTCTCGTGTGGGGGCATGCACGTGCACTTTCCTTCCAGGCTGTAGCAGCAATGTCACGCTTCCCGTCGCGTGGATCAAAGGATCTGCGGTTTTTGCTCGAGGCTTTCCCTCGAGGCTTTCCCATAGGGCTGTCCCACGTGACACCGTGGTGTGAGTCGATCCTCGGCGTGAAAAATGAGCCAGTGCAGGGCAAAGAGGTTCCTCTGGAATGGACTGAGACATCTGGGGGACTCTTGGAATGGTGGTACGACCATGGAGTTCCTCTCGCCTTTCCTGTTGAGAGTGCCTCCTCTTGAGATGCGACGGGAACGCCGGGAATTCTTTCGCGTTGAAAGCAGGGAAAGGATCCCTCATCTCGAGCTACGAGGGGGAAACGGGGCTCCTCTGGATGTGGGCGGGACCATCGTGCTTCCTCTTGAGTGGACACGGGTATGGCGGTGAACTTCTTGAGTTGCAGCAAGGGTGTGAAAGACCCTTTCGAAGTTCCAGAGGTTAGGTGTCATTAGTCTCCAGACGCCTCATCGGAAATAAGCCTCATCTCGCCTGGAAGGGAGAACTTCCTGGATTTTCTCGAGTTGTGGCAGGTGTTCTCGAGTAACGACGGGGACCTCAGGGACCGGCCCTGGTGGCCTCAGGAGAGGCCAGTCCCCATGCGAGTTGCTAGGGGGCCTCTCGGGATTCCTCTCCCGTCGATACCGGGGCCAAAAAGCTTGTGTGGAGTCAGGGCCGGAACCGAGGATTCCTCTCAGGGGCTGACATGGATCTTTGGGTACTTCTGGAGTCTCCCCAAGGGAGTCAGGCCTCGTCTCGAGTGGGGGCATGCACGAGCGCTTTCCTTCCAGGCTGTAGCAGCAATGTCACGCTTCCCGTCGCGTGGATCAAAGGATCTGTGGTTTTCCCTCGAGGCTTTCCCTCGAGGCTTTCCCACAGGGCTGTCCCACGTGCCACCGTGGTGTGAGTCGATCCTCGGCGTGAAAGATGAGCCAGTGCAGGGCAAAGAGGTTCCTCTGGAATGGACTGAGACATCTGGGGGACTCTTGGAATGGTGGTACGACCATGGAGTTCCTCTCGCCTTTCCTGTTGAGAGTGCCTCCTCTTGAGATGCGACGGGAACGCCGGGAATTCTTTCCCGTTGAAAGCAGGGAAAGGATCCCTCATCTCGAGCTACGAGGGGGAAACGGGGCTCCTCTGGATGTGGGCGGGACCATCGTGCTTCCTCTCGAGTGGAGACGGGTATGGCGGTGAACTTCTTGAGTTGCAGCAAGGGTGTGAAAGACCCTTTCGAAGTTCCAGAGGTTTGGTGTCAATAGTCTCCAGAGGCCTCATCGGAAATAGGCCTCATCTCGCCTGGAAGGGAGAACTACCTGGATTTTCTCGAGTTGCGGCAGGTGTTCTCGAGTTACGACGGGGACCTCAGGGACCCGCCCTGGTGGCCTCAGGAGAGGCCAGTTCCCATGCGAGTTGCTAGGGGGTCTCTCGGGATTCCTCTCCCGTCGATACCGGGGCCAAAAAGCTTGTGTGGAGTCAGGGCCGGAACCGAGGATTCTTCTCAGGGGCTGACATGGATCTTTGGGTACTTCTGGAGTCTCCCCAGGGGAGTCAGGCCTCGTCTCGAGTGGGGGCATGCATGTGCGCTTTCCTTCCAGGCTGTAGCAGCAATGTCACGCTTCCCGTCGCGTGGATCAAAGGATCTGTGGTTTTCCCTCGAGGCTTTCCCTCGAGGCTTTCCCACAGGGCTGTCCCACGTGCCACCGTGTTGTGAGTCGATCCTCGGCGTGAAAGATGAGCCAGTGCAGGGCAAAGAGGTTCCTCTGAAATGGACTGAGACATCTGGGGGACTCTTGGAATGGTGGTACGACCATGGAGTTCCTCTCGCCTTTCCTGTTGAGAGTGCCTCCTCTTGAGATGCGACGGGAACGCCGGGAATTCTTTCCCGTTGAAAGCAGGGAAAGGATCCCTCATCTCGAGCTACGAGGGGGAAACTGGGCTCCTCTGGATGTGGGCGGGACCATCGTGCTTCCTCTCGAGTGGAGACGGGTATGGCGGTGAACTTCTTGAGTTGCACCAAGGGTGTGAAAGACCCTTTCGAAGTTCCAGAGGTTTGGTGTCATTAGTCTCCAGAGGCCTCATCGGAAATAGGCCTCATCTCGCCTGGAAGGGAGAACTTCCTGGATTTTCTCGAGTTGCGGCAGGTGTTCTCGAGTTACGACGGGGACCTCAGGGACCCGCCCTGGTGGCCTCAGGAGAGGCCAGTCCCCATGCGAGTTGCTAGGGGTCCTCTCGGGATTCCTCTCCCGTCGATACCGGGGCCAAAAACCTTGTGTGAAGTCAGGGCCGGAACCGAGGATTCCTCTCAGGGGCTGACATGGATCTTTGGGTACTTCTGGAGTCTCCCCAGTGGAGTCAGACCTCGTCTCGAGTGGGGGCATGCACGTGCGCTTTCCTTCCAGGCTGTAGTAGCAATGTCACGCTTCCCGTCGCGTGGATCAAAGGATCTTTGGTTTTCTCTCGAGGCTTTCCCTCGAGGCTTTCCCACAGGGCTGTCCCACGTGCCACCGTGGTGTGAGTCGATCCTCGGCGTGAAAGATGAGCCAGTGCAGGGCAAAGAGGTTCCTCTGGAATGGACTGAGACATCTGGGGGACTCTTGGAATGGTGGTACGACCATGGAGATCCTCTCGCCTTTCCTGTTGAGAGTGCCTCCTCTTGAGATGCGACGGGAACGCCGGGAATTCTTTCCCGTTGAAAGCAGGGAAAGGATCCCTCATCTCGAGCACCGAGGGGAAAACGGGGCTCCTCTGGATGTGGGCGGGACCATCGTGCTTCCTCTCGAGTGGAGACGGGTATGGCGGAGAACTTCTTGAGTTGCAGCAAGGGTGTGAAAGACCCTTTAAAAGTTCCAGAGGTTAGGTGTCATTAGTCTCCAGACGCCTCATCGGAAATAGGCCTCATCTCGCCTGGAAGGGAGAACTTCCTGGATTTTCTCGAGTTGCGGCAGGTGTTCTTAAGTTACGACGGGGAACTCAGGGACCCGCCCTGGTGGCCTCAGGAGAGGCCAGTCCCCATGCGAGTTGCTAGGGGGCCTCTCGGGATTCCTCTCCCGTCGATACCGGGGCCAAAAACCTTGAGTGGAGTCAGGGCCGGAACCGAGGATTCCTCTCAGGGGCTGACATGGATCTTTGGGTACTTCTGGAGTCTCCCCAGGGGAGTCAGGCCTCGTCTCGAGTGGGGGCATGCACGTGCGCTTTCCTTCCAGGCTTTAGCAGCAATGTCACGCTTCCCGTCACGTGGATCAAAGGATCTGTGGTTTTCCCTCGAGGCTTTCCCTCGAGGCTTTCCCACAGGGCTGTCCCACGTGCCACCGTGGCGTGAGTCGATCCTCGGCGTGAAAGATGAGCCAGTGCAGGGCAAAGAGTTTCCTCTGGAATGGACTGAGACATCTGGGGGACTCTTGGAATGGTGGTACGACCATGGAGTTCCTCTCGCCTTTCCTGTTGAGAGTGCCTCCTCTTGATATGCGACGGGAACGCCGGGAATTCTTTCCCGTTGAAAGCAGGGAAAGGATCCCTCATCTCGAGCTACGAGGGGGAAACTGGGCTCCTCTGGATGTGGTCGGGACCATCGTGCTTCCTCTCGAGTGGAGACGGGTATGGCGGTGAACTTCTTGAGTTGCAGCAAGGGTGTGAAAGACCCTTTCGAAGTTCCAGAGGTTAGGTGTCATTAGTCTCCAGACGCCTCATCGGAAATATGCCTCATCTCGCCTGGAAGGGAGAACTTCCTGGATTTTCTCGAGTTGCGGCAGGTGTTCTCGAGTTACGACGGGGACCTCAGGGACCCGCCCTGGTGGCCTCAGGAGAGGCCAGTCCCCATGCGAGTTGCTAGGGGGCCTCTCGGGATTCCTCTCCCGTCGATACCGGGGCCAAAAACCTTGTGTGGAGTCAGTGCCGGAACCGAGGATTCCTCTCAGGGGCTGACATGGATCTTTGGGTACTTCTGGAGTCTCCCCAGGGGAGTCAGGCCTCGTCTCGAGTGGGGGCATGCACGTGCACTTTCCTTCCAGGCTGTAGCAGCAATGTCACGCTTCCCGTCGCGTGGATCAAAGGATCTGTGGTTTTCCCTCGAGGCTTTCCCACAGGGCTGTCCCACGTGCCACCGTGGTGTGAGTCGATCCTCGGCGTGAAAGATGAGCCAGTGCAGGGCAAAGAGGTTCCTCTGGAATGGACTGAGACATCTGGGGGACTCTTGGAATGGTGGTACGACCATGGAGTTCCTCTCGCCTTTCCTGTTGAGAGTGCCTCCTCTTGAGATGCGACGGGAACGCCGGGAATTCTTTCCCGTTGAAAGCAGGGAAAGGATCCCTCATCTCGAGCTACGAGGGGGAAACGGGGCTCCTCTGGATGTGGGCGGGACCATCGTGCTTCCTCTCGAGTGGAGACGGGTATGGCGGTGAACTTCTTGAGTTGCAGCAAGGGTGTGAAAGACCCTTTCGAAGTTCCAGAGGTTAGGTGTCATTAGTCTCCAGAGGCCTCATCGGAAATAGGCCTCATCTCGCTTGGAAGGGAGAACTTCCTGGATTTTCTCGAGTTGCGGCAGGTGTTCTCGAGTTACGACGGGGACCTCAGGGACCCGCCCTGGTGGCCTCAGGAGAGGCCAGTCCCTAGACGAGTTGCTAGGGGGCCTCTCGGGATTCCTCTCCCGTTGATACCGGGGCCAAAAACCTTGTGTGGAGTCAGGGCCGGAACCGAGGATTCCTCTCAGGGGCTGACATGGATCTTTGGGTACTTCTGGAGTCTCCCCAGGGGAGTCAGGCCTCGTCTCGAGTGGGGGCATGCACATGCACTTTCCTTCCAGGCTGTAGCAGCAATGTCACGCTTCCCGTCGCGTGGATCAAAGGATCTGTGGTTTTCCCTCGAGGCTTTCCCTCGAGGCTTTCCCACAGGGCTGTCCCACGTGCCACCGTGGTGTGAGTCAATCCTGGGCGTGAAAGATGAGCCAGTGCAGGGCAAAGAGGTTCCTCTGGAATGGACTGAGACATCTGGGGGACTCTTGGAATGGTGGTACGACCATGGAGTTCCTCTCGCCTTTCCTGTTGAGAGTGCCTCCTCTTGAGATGCGACGGGAACGCCGGGAATTCTTTCCCGTTGAAAGCAGGGAAAGGATCCCTCATCTCGAGCTACGAGGGGGAAACGGGGCTCATCTGGATGTGGGCGGGACCATCGTGCTTCCTCTCTAGTGGAGACGGGTATGGTGGTGAACTTCTTGAGTTGCAGCAAGGCTGTGAAAGACCCTTTCGAAGTTCCAGAGGTTAGGTGTCATTAGTCTCCAGACGCCTAATCGGAAATAGGCCTCATCTCGCCTGGAAGGGAGAACTTCCTGGATTTTCTCGAGTTGCGGCAGGTGTTCTCGAGTTACGACGGGGACCTCAGGGACCCGCCCTGGTGGCCTCAGGAGAGGCCAGTCCCTATGCGAGTTGCTAGGGGGCCTCTCGGGATTCCTCTCCCGTCGATACCGGGGCCAAAAACCTTGTGTGGAGTCAGGGCCGGAACCGAGGATTCCTCTCAGGGGCTGACATGGATCTTTGGGTATTTCTGGAGTCTCCCCAGGGGAGTCAGGCCTCGTCTCGAGTGGGGGCATGCACGTGCACTTTCCTTCCAGGCTGTAGCAGCAATGTCACGCTTCCCGTCGCGTGGATCAAATGATGTGTGGTTTTCCCTCGAGGCTTTCCCACAGGGCTGTCCCACGTGCCACCGTGGTGTGAGTCGATCCTCGGCGTGAAAGATGAGCCAGTGCAGGGCAAAGAGGTTCCTCTGGAATGGACTGAGACATCTGGGGGACTCTTGGAATGGTGGTACGACCATGGAGTTCCTCTCGCCTTTCATGTTGAGAGTGCCTCCTCTTGAGATGCGACGGGAACGCCGGGAATTTTTTGCCGTTGAAAGCAGGGAAAGGATCCCTCATCTCGAGCTACGAGGGGAAACGGGGCTCCTCTGGATGTGGGCGGGACCATCGTGCTTTCTCTCGAGTGGAGACGGGTATGGCGGTGAACTTCTTGAGTTGCAGCAAGGGTGTGAAAGACCCTTTCGAAGTTCCAGAGTTTAGGTGTCATTAGTCTCCAGACGCCTCATCGGAAATAGGCCTCATCTCGCCTGGAAGGGAGAACTTCCTTGATTTTCTCGAGTTGCGGCAGGTGTTCTCGAGTTACGACGGGGACCTCAGGGACCCGCCCTGTTGGCCTCAGGAGAGGCCAGTCCCTATGCGTGTTGCTAGGGGGCCCCTCGGGATTTCTCTCCCGTCGATACCGGGGCCAAAAACCTTGTGTGGAGTCAGGGCCGGAACCGAGGATTCCTCTCAGGGACTGATATGGATCTTTGGGTACTTCTGGAGTCTCGCCAGGGGAGACAGATCTCGTCTCGTGTGGGGGCATGCACGTGCACTTTCCTTCCAGGCTGTAGCAGCAATGTCACGCTTCCCGTCGCGTGGATCAAAGGATCTGCGGTTTTCCCTCGAGGCTTTCCCTCGAGGCTTTCCCACAGGGCTCTCCCACGTGACACCGTGGTGTGAGTCGATTCTCGGCGTGAAAAATGAGCCAGTGCAGGGCAAAGAGGTTCCTCTGGAATGGACTGAGACATCTGGGGGACTCTTGGAATGGTGGTACGACCATGGAGTTCCTCTCACCTTTCCTGTTGAGAGTGCCTCCTCTTGAGATGCGACGGGAACGCCGGGAATTCTTTCCCGTTGAAAGCAGGGAAAGGATCCCTCATCTCGAGCTACGAGGGGGAAACGGGGCTCCTCTGGATGTGGGCGGGACCATCGTGCTTCCTCTCGAGTGGAGACGGGTATGGCGGTGAACTTCTTGAGTTGCAGCAAGGATGTGAAAGACCCTTTCGAAGTTCCAGAGTTTAGGTGTCATTAGTCTCCAGAGGCCTCATCGGAAATAGGCCTCATCTCGCCTGGAAGGGAGAACTTCCTGGATTTTCTCGAGTTGCGGCAGGTGTTCTCGAGTTACGACGGGGACCTCAGGGACCCGCCCTGGTGGCCTCAGGAGAGGCCAGTCCCCATGCGAGTTGCTAGGGGGCCTCTCGGGATTCCTCTCCCGTCGATACCGGGGCCAAAAACCTTGTGTGGAGTCAGGGCCGGAACCGAGGATTCCTCTCAGGGGCTGACATGGATCTTTGGGTACTTCTGGAGTCTCCCCAGTGGAGTCAGACCTCGTCTCGAGTGGGGGCATGCACGTGCGCTTTCCTTCCATGCTGTAGCAGCAATGTCACGCTTCCCGTCGCGTGGATCAAAGGATCTGTGGTTTTCCCTCGAGGCTTTCCCTCGAGGCTTTCCCACAGGGCTGTCCCACGTGCCACCGTGGTGTGAGTCGATCCTCGGCGTGAAAGATGAGCCAGTGCAGGGCAAAGAGCTTCCTCTGGAATGGACTGAGACATCTGGGGGACTCTTGGAATGGTGGTACGACCATGGAGATCCTCTCGCCTTTCCTGTTGAGAGTGCCTCCGCTTGAGATGCGACGGGAACGCCGGGAATTCTTTCCCGTTGAAAGCAGGGAAAGGATCCCTCATCTCGAGCACCGAGGGGAAAACGGGACTCCTCTGGATGTGGGCGGGACCATCGTGCTTCCTCTCGAGTGGAGACGGGTATGGCGGAGAACTTCTTGAGTTGCAGCAAGGGTGTGAAAGACCCTTTCAAAGTTCCAGAGGTTAGGTGTCATTAGTCTCCAGACGCCTCATCGGAAATAGGCCTCATCTCGCCTGGAAGGGAGAACTTCCTGGATTTTCTCGAGTTGCGGCAGGTGTTCTTAAGTTACGACGGGGAACTCAGGGACCCGCCCTGGTGGCCTCAGGAGAGGCCAGTCCCCATGCGAGTTGCTAGGGGGCCTCTCGGGATTCCTCTCCCGTCGATACCGGGGCCAAAAACCTTGAGTGGATTCAGGGCCGGAACCGAGGATTCCTCTCAGGGGCTGACATGGATCTTTGGGTACTTCTGGAGTCTCCCCAGGGGAGTCAGGCCTCGTCTCGAGTGGGGGCATGCACGTGCGCTTTCCTTCCAGGCTGTAGCAGCAATGTCACGCTTCCCGTCACGTGGATCAAAGGATCTGTGGTTTTCCCTCGAGGCTTTCCCTCGAGGCTTTCCCACAGGTCTGTCCCACGTGCCACCGTGGTTTGAGTCGATCCTCGGCGTGAAAGATGAGCCAGTGCAGGGCAAAGAGTTTCCTCTGGAATGGACTGAGACATCTGGGGGACTCTTGGAATGGTGGTACGACCATGGAGTTCCTCTCGCCTTTCCTGTTGAGAGTGCCTCCTCTTGATATGCGACGGGAACGCCGGGAATTCTTTCCCGTTGAAAGCAGGGAAAGGATCCCTCATCTCGAGCTACGAGGGGGAAACGGGGCTCCTCTGGATGTGGGCGGGACCATCGTGCTTCCTCTCGAGTGGAGACGGGTATGGCGGTGAACTTCTTGAGTTTCAGCAAGGGTGTGAAAGACCCTTTCGAAGTTCCAGAGGTTAGGTGTCATTAGTCTCCAGACGCCTCATCGGAAATAGGCCTCATCTCGCCTGGAAGGGAGAACTTCCTGGATTTTCTCGAGTTGCGGCAGGTGTTCTCGAGTTACGACGGGGACCTCAGGGACCCGCCCTGGTGGCCTCAGGAGAGGCCAGTCCCCATGCGAGTTGCTAGGGGGCCTCTCGGGATTCCTCTCCCGTCGATACCGGGGCCAAAAACCTTGTGTGGAGTCAGGGCCGGAACCGAGGATTCCTCTCAGGGGCTGACATGGATCTTTGGGTACTTCTGGAGTCTCCCCAGGGGAGTCAGGCCTCGTCTCCAGTGGGGGCATGCACGTGCACTTTCCTTCCAGGCTGTAGCAGCAATGTCACGCTTCCCGTCGCGTGGATCAAAGGATCTGTGGTTTTCCCTCGAGGCTTTCCCACAGGGCTGTCCCACGTGCCACCGTGGTGTGAGTCGATCCTCGGCGTGAAAGATGAGCCAGTGCAGGGCAAAGAGGTTCCTCTGGAATGGACTGAGACATCTGGGGGACTCTTGGAATGGTGGTACGACCATGGAGTTCCTCTCGCCTTTCCTGTTGAGAGTGCCTCCTCTTGAGATGCGACGGGAACGCCGGGAATTCTTTCCCGTTGAAAGCAGGGAAAGGATCCCTCATCTCGAGCTACGAGGGGGAAACGGGGCTCCTCTGGATGTGGGCGGGACCATCGTGCTTCCTCTCTAGTGGAGACGGGTATGGCGGTGAACTTCTTGAGTTGCAGCAAGGGTGTGAAAGACCCTTTCGAAGTTCCAGAGGTTAGGTGTCATTAGTCTCCAGAGGCCTCATCGGAAATAGGCTTCATCTCGCCTGGAAGGGAGAACTTCCTGGATTTTCTCGAGTTGCGGCAGGTGTTCTCGAGTTACGACGGGGACCTCAGGGACCCGCCCTGGTGGCCTCAGGAGAGGCCAGTCCCTAGGCGAATTGCTAGGGGGCCTCTCGGATTCCTCTCCCGTTGATACCGGGGCCAAAAACCTTGTGTGGAGTCAGGGCCGGAACCGAGGATTCCTCTCAGGGGCTGACATGGATCTTTGGGTACTTCTGGAGTCTCCCCAGGGGAGTCAGGCCTCGTCTCGAGTGGGGGCATGCACGTGCTCTTTCCTTCCAGGCTGTAGCAGCAATGTCACGCTTCCCGTCGCGTGGATCAAAGGATCTGTGGTTTTCCCTCGAGGCTTTCCCTCAAGGCTTTCCCACAGGGCTGTCCCACGTGCCACCGTGGTGTGAGTCAATCCTGGGCGTGAAAGATGAGCCAGTGCAGGGCAAAGAGGTTCCTCTGGAATGGACTGAGACATCTGGGGGACTCTTGGAATGGTGGTACGACCATGGAGTTCCTCTCGCCTTTCCTGTTGAGAGTGCCTCCTCTTGAGATGCGACGGGAACGCCGGGAATTCTTTCCCGTTTAAAGCAGGGAAAGGATCCCTCATCTCGAGCTACGAGGGGGAAACTGGGCTCCTCTGGATGTGGTCGGGACCATCGTGCTTCCTCTCGAGTGGAGACGGGTATGGCGGTGAACTTCTTGAGTTGCAGCAAGGGTGTGAAAGACCCTTTCGAAGTTCCAGAGGTTAGGTGTCATTAGTCTCCAGACGCCTCATCGGAAATATGCCTCATCTCGCCTGGAAGGGAGAACTTCCTGGATTTTCTCGAGTTGCGGCAGGTGTTCTCGAGTTACGACGGGGACTTCAGGGACCCGCCCTGGTGGCCTCAGGAGAGGCCAGTCCCCATGCGAGTTGCTAGGGGGCCTCTCGGGATTCCTCTCCCGTCGATACCGGGGCCAAAAACCTTGTGTGGAGTCAGTGCCGGAACCGAGGATTCCTCTCAGGGGCTGACATGGATCTTTGGGTACTTCTGGAGTCTCCCCAGGGGAGTCAGGCCTCGTCTCGAGTGGGGGCATGCACGTGCACTTTCCTTCCAGGCTGTAGCAGCAATGTCACGCTTCCCGTCGCGTGGATCAAAGGATCTGTGGTTTTCCCTCGAGGCTTTCCCACAGGGCTGTCCCACGTGCCACCGTGGTGTGAGTCGATCCTCGGCGTGAAAGATGAGCCAGTGCAGGGCAAAGAGGTTCCTCTGGAATGGACTGAGACATCTGGGGGACTCTTGGAATGGTGGTACGACCATGGAGTTCCTCTCGCCTTTCCTGTTGAGAGTGCCTCCTCTTGAGATGCGACGGGAACGCCGGGAATTCTTTCCCGTTGAAAGCAGGGAAAGGATCCCTCATCTCGAGCTACGAGGGGGAAACGGGGCTCCTCTGGATGTGGGCGGGACCATCGTGCTTCCTCTCGAGTGGAGACGGGTATGGCGGTGAACTTCTTGAGTTGCAGCAAGGGTGTGAAAGACCCTTTCGAAGTTCCAGAGGTTAGGTGTCATTAGTCTCCAGAGGCCTCATCGGAAATAGGCCTCATCTCGCTTGGAAGGGAGAACTTCCTGGATTTTCTCGAGTTGCGGCAGGTGTTCTCGAGTTACGACGGGGACCTCAGGGACCCGCCCTGGTGGCCTCAGGAGAGGCCAGTCCCTAGACGAGTTGCTAGGGGGCCTCTCGGGATTCCTCTCCCGTTGATACCGGGGCCAAAAACCTTGTGTGGAGTCAGGGCCGGAACCGAGGATTCCTCTCAGGGACTGATATGGATCTTTGGGTACTTCTGGAGTCTCGCCAGGGGAGACAGATCTCGTCTCGTGTGGGGGCATGCACGTGCACTTTCCTTCCAGGCTGTAGCAGCAATGTCACGCTTCCCGTCGCGTGGATCAAAGGATCTGCGGTTTTCCCTCGAGGCTTTCCCTCGAGGCTTTCCCACAGGGCTCTCCCACGTGACACCGTGGTGTGAGTCGATTCTCGGCGTGAAAAATGAGCCAGTGCAGGGCAAAGAGGTTCCTCTGGAATGGACTGAGACATCTGGGGGACTCTTGGAATGGTGGTACGACCATGGAGTTCCTCTCACCTTTCCTGTTGAGAGTGCCTCCTCTTGAGATGCGACGGGAACGCCGGGAATTCTTTCCCGTTGAAAGCAGGGAAAGGATCCCTCATCTCGAGCTACGAGGGGGAAACGGGGCTCCTCTGGATGTGGGCGGGACCATCGTGCTTCCTCTCGAGTGGAGACGGGTATGGCGGTGAACTTCTTGAGTTGCAGCAAGGATGTGAAAGACCCTTTCGAAGTTCCAGAGGTTAGGTGTCATTAGTCTCCAGAGGCCTCATCGGAAATAGGCCTCATCTCGCCTGGAAGGGAGAACTTCCTGGATTTTCTCGAGTTGCGGCAGGTGTTCTCGAGTTACGACGGGGACCTCAGGGACCCGCCCTGGTGGCCTCAGGAGAGGCCAGTCCCCATGCGAGTTGCTAGGGGGCCTCTCGGGATTCCTCTCCCGTCGATACCGGGGCCAAAAACCTTGTGTGGAGTCAGGGCCGGAACCGAGGATTCCTCTCAGGGGCTGACATGGATCTTTGGGTACTTCTGGAGTCTCCCCAGTGGAGTCAGACCTCGTCTCGAGTGGGGGCATGCACGTGCGCTTTCCTTCCATGCTGTAGCAGCAATGTCACACTTCCCGTCGCGTGGATCAAAGGATCTGTGGTTTTCCCTCGAGGCTTTCCCTCGAGGCTTTCCCACAGGGCTGTCCCACGTGCCACCGTGGTGTGAGTCGATCCTCGGCGTGAAAGATGAGCCAGTGCAGGGCAAAGAGCTTCCTCTGGAATGGACTGAGACATCTGGGGGACTCTTGGAATGGTGGTACGACCATGGAGATCCTCTCGCCTTTCCTGTTGAGAGTGCCTCCGCTTGAGATGCGACGGGAACGCCGGGAATTCTTTCCCGTTGAAAGCAGGGAAAGGATCCCTCATCTCGAGCACCGAGGGGAAAACGGGACTCCTCTGGATGTGGGCGGGACCATCGTGCTTCCTCTCGAGTGGAGACGGGTATGGCGGAGAACTTCTTGAGTTGCAGCAAGGGTGTGAAAGACCCTTTCAAAGTTCCAGAGGTTAGGTGTCATTAGTCTCCAGACGCCTCATCGGAAATAGGCCTCATCTCGCCTGGAAGGGAGAACTTCCTGGATTTTCTCGAGTTGCGGCAGGTGTTCTTAAGTTACGACGGGGAACTCAGGGACCCGCCCTGGTGGCCTCAGGAGAGGCCAGTCCCCATGCGAGTTGCTAGGGGGCCTCTCGGGATTCCTCTCCCGTCGATACCGGGGCCAAAAACCTTGAGTGGATTCAGGGCCGGAACCGAGGATTCCTCTCAGGGGCTGACATGGATCTTTGGGTACTTCTGGAGTCTCCCCAGGGGAGTCAGGCCTCGTCTCGAGTGGGGGCATGCACGTGCGCTTTCCTTCCAGGCTGTAGCAGCAATGTCACGCTTCCCGTCACGTGGATCAAAGGATCTGTGGTTTTCCCTCGAGGCTTTCCCTCGAGGCTTTCCCACAGGTCTGTCCCACGTGCCACCGTGGTTTGAGTCGATCCTCGGCGTGAAAGATGAGCCAGTGCAGGGCAAAGAGTTTCCTCTGGAATGGACTGAGACATCTGGGGGACTCTTGGAATGGTGGTACGACCATGGAGTTCCTCTCGCCTTTCCTGTTGAGAGTGCCTCCTCTTGATATGCGACGGGAACGCCGGGAATTCTTTCCCGTTGAAAGCAGGGAAAGGATCCCTCATCTCGAGCTACGAGGGGGAAACGGGGCTCCTCTGGATGTGGGCGGGACCATCGTGCTTCCTCTCGAGTGGAGACGGGTATGGCGGTGAACTTCTTGAGTTGCAGCAAGGGTGTGAAAGACCCTTTCGAAGTTCCAGAGGTTAGGTGTCATTAGTCTCCAGACGCCTCATCGGAAATAGGCCTCATCTCGCCTGGAAGGGAGAACTTCCTGGATTTTCTCGAGTTGCGGCAGGTGTTCTCGAGTTACGACGGGGACCTCAGGGACCCGCCCTGGTGGCCTCAGGAGAGGCCAGTCCCCATGCGAGTTGCTAGGGGGCCTCTCGGGATTCCTCTCCCGTCGATACCGGGGCCAAAAACCTTGTGTGGAGTCAGGGCCGGAACCGAGGATTCCTCTCAGGGGCTGACATGGATCTTTGGGTACTTCTGGAGTCTCCCCAGGGGAGTCAGGCCTCGTCTCCAGTGGGGGCATGCACGTGCACTTTCCTTCCAGGCTGTAGCAGCAATGTCACGCTTCCCGTCGCGTGGATCAAAGGATCTGTGGTTTTCCCTCGAGGCTTTCCCACAGGGCTGTCCCACGTGCCACCGTGGTGTGAGTCGATCCTCGGCGTGAAAGATGAGCCAGTGCAGGGCAAAGAGGTTCCTCTGGAAATGACTGAGACATCTGGGGGACTCTTGGAATGGTGGTACGACCATGGAGTTCCTCTCGCCTTTCCTGTTGAGAGTGCCTCCTCTTGAGATGCGACGGGAACGCCGGGAATTCTTTCCCGTTGAAAGCAGGGAAAGGATCCCTCATCTCGAGCTACGAGGGGGAAACGGGGCTCCTCTGGATGTGGGCGGGACCATCGTGCTTCCTCTCTAGTGGAGACGGGTATGGCGGTGAACTTCTTGAGTTGCAGCAAGGGTGTGAAAGACCCTTTCGAAGTTCCAGAGGTTAGGTGTCATTAGTCTCCAGAGGCCTCATCGGAAATAGGCTTCATCTCGCCTGGAAGGGAGAACTTCCTGGATTTTCTCGAGTTGCGGCAGGTGTTCTCGAGTTACGACGGGGACCTCAGGGACCCGCCCTGGTGGCCTCAGGAGAGGCCAGTCCCTAGGCGAATTGCTAGGGGGCCTCTCGGATTCCTCTCCCGTTGATACCGGGGCCAAAAACCTTGTGTGGAGTCAGGGCCGGAACCGAGGATTCCTCTCAGGGGCTGACATGGATCTTTGGGTACTTCTGGAGTCTCCCCAGGGGAGTCAGGCCTCGTCTCGAGTGGGGGCATGCACGTGCTCTTTCCTTCCAGGCTGTAGCAGCAATGTCACGCTTCCCGTCGCGTGGATCAAAGGATCTGTGGTTTTCCCTCGAGGCTTTCCCTCAAGGCTTTCCCACAGGGCTGTCCCACGTGCCACCGTGGTGTGAGTCAATCCTGGGCGTGAAAGATGAGCCAGTGCAGGGCAAAGAGGTTCCTCTGGAATGGACTGAGACATCTGGGGGACTCTTGGAATGGTGGTACGACCATGGAGTTCCTCTCGCCTTTCCTGTTGAGAGTGCCTCCTCTTGAGATGCGACGGGAACGCCGGGAATTCTTTCCCGTTTAAAGCAGGGAAAGGATCCCTCATCTCGAGCTACGAGGGGGAAACGGGGCTCCTCTGGATGTGGGCGGGACCATCGTGCTTCCTCTCTAGTGGAGACGGGTATGGTGGTGAACTTCTTGAGTTGCAGCAAGGCTGTGAAAGACCCTTTCGAAGTTCCAGAGGTAAGGTGTCATTAGTCTCCAGACGCCTCATCGGAAATAGGCCTCATTTCGCCTGGAAGGGAGAACTTCCTGGATTTTCTCGAGTTGCGGCAGGTGTTCTCGAGTTACGACAAGGACCTCAGGGACCCGCCCTCGTGGCCTCAGGAGAGGCCAGTCCCTATGCGAGTTGCTAGGGGGCCTCTCGGGATTCCTCTCCCTTCGATACCGGGGCCAAAACCCTTGTGTGGAGTCAGGGCCGGAACCGAGGATTCCTCTCAGGGGCTGACATGGATCTTTGGGTACTTCTGGAGTCTCCCCAGGGGAGTCAGGCCTCGTCTCGAGTGGGGGCATGCACGTGCGCTTTCCTTCCATGCTGTAGCAGCAATGTCACGCTTCCCGTCGCGTGGATCAAAGGATCTGTGGTTTTCCCTCGAGGCTTTCCCTCGAGGCTTTCCCACAGGGCTGTCCCACGTGCCACCGTGGTGTGAGTCGATCCTCGGCGTGAAAGATGAGCCAGTGCAGGGCAAAGAGCTTCCTCTGGAATGGACTGAGACATCTGGGGGACTCTTGGAATGGTGGTACGACCATGGAGTTCCTCTCGCCTTTCCTGTTGAGAGTGCCTCCTCTTGAGATGCGACGGGAACGCCGGGAATTTTTTGCCGTTGAAAGCAGGGAAAGGATCCCTCATCTCGAGCTACGAGGGGGAAACGGGGCTCCTCTGGATGTGGGCGGGACCATCGTGCTTTCTCTCGAGTGGAGACGGGTATGGCGGTGAACTTCTTGAGTTGCAGCAAGGGTGTGAAAGACCCTTTCGAAGTTCCAGAGGTAGGTGTCATTAGTCTCCAGACGCCTCATCGGAAATAGGCCTCATCTCGCCTGGAAGGGAGAACTTCCTTGATTTTCTCGAGTTGCGGCAGATGTTCTCTAGTTACGACGGGGACCTCAGGGACCCGCCCTGTTGGCCTCAGGAGAGGCCAGTCCCTATGCGTGTTGCTAGGGGGCCCCTCGGGATTCCTCTCCCGTCGATACCGGGGCCAAAAACCTTGTGTGGAGTCAGGGCCGGAACCGAGGATTCCTCTCAGGGACTGATATGGATCTTTGGGTACTTCTGGAGACTCGCCAGGGGAGACAGGCCTCGTCTCGTGTGGGGGCATGCACGTGCACTTTCCTTCCAGGCTGTAGCAGCAATGTCACGCTTCCCGTCGCGTGGATCAAAGGATCTGCGGTTTTTGCTCGAGGCTTTCCCTCGAGGCTTTCCCACAGGGCTGTCCCACGTGACACCGTGGTGTGAGTCGATCCTCGGCGTGAAAAATGAGCCAGTGCAGGGCAAAGAGGTTCCTCTGGAATGGACTGAGACATCTGGGGGACTCTTGGAATGGTGGTACGACCATGGAGTTCCTCTCGCCTTTCCTGTTGAGAGTGCCTCCTCTTGAGATGCGACGGGAACGCCGGGAATTCTTTCGCGTTGAAAGCAGGGAAAGGATCCCTCATCTCGAGCTACGAGGGGGAAACGGGGCTCCTCTGGATGTGGGCGGGACCATCGTGCTTCCTCTTGAGTGGACACGGGTATGGCGGTGAACTTCTTGAGTTGCAGCAAGGGTGTGAAAGACCCTTTCGAAGTTCCAGAGGTTAGGTGTCATTAGTCTCCAGACGCCTCATCGGAAATAAGCCTCATCTCGCCTGGAAGGGAGAACTTCCTGGATTTTCTCGAGTTGTGGCAGGTGTTCTCGAGTAACGACGGGGACCTCAGGGACCGGCCCTGGTGGCCTCAGGAGAGGCCAGTCCCCATGCGAGTTGCTAGGGGGCCTCTCGGGATTCCTCTCCCGTCGATACCGGGGCCAAAAAGCTTGTGTGGAGTCAGGGCCGGAACCGAGGATTCCTCTCAGGGGCTGACATGGATCTTTGGGTAATTCTGGAGTCTCCCCAAGGGAGTCAGGCCTCGTCTCGAGTGGGGGCATGCACGTGCGCTTTCCTTCCAGGCTGTAGCAGCAATGTCACGCTTCCCGTCGCGTGGATCAAAGGATCTGTGGTTTTCCCTCGAGGCTTTCCCTGGAGGCTTTCCCACAGGGCTGTCCCACGTGCCACCGTGGTGTGAGTCGATTCTCGGCGTGAAAGATGAGCCAGTGCAGGGCAAAGAGGTTCCTCTGGAATGGACTGAGACATCTGGGGGACTCTTGGAATGGTGGTACGACCATGGAGTTCCTCTCGCCTTTCCTGTTGAGAGTGCCTCCTCTTGAGATGCGACGGGAACGCCGGGAATTCTTTCCCGTTGAAACCAGGGAAAGGATCCCTCATCTCGAGCTACGAGGGGGAAACGGGGCTCCTCTGGATGTGGGCGGGACCATCGTGCTTCCTCTCGAGTGGAGACGGGTATGGCGGTGAACTTCTTGAGTTGCAGCAAGGGTGTGAAAGACCCTTTCGAAGTTCCAGAGGTTTGGTGTCAATAGTCTCCAGAGGCCTCATCGGAAATAGGCCTCATCTCGCCTGGAAGGGAGAACTACCTGGATTTTATCGAGTTGCGGCAGGTGTTCTCGAGTTACTACGGGGACCTCAGGGACCCGCCCTGGTGGCCTCAGGAGAGGCCAGTTCCCATGCGAGTTGCTAGGGGGTCTCTCGGGATTCCTCTCCCGTCGATACCGGGGCCAAAAAGCTTGTGTGGAGTCAGGGCCGGAACCGAGGATTCTTCTCAGGGGCTGACATGGATCTTTGGGTACTTCTGGAGTCTCCCCAGGGGAGTCAGGCCTCGTCTCGAGTGTGGGCATGCATGTGCGCTTTCCTTCCAGGCTGTAGCAGCAATGTCACGCTTCCCGTGCGTGGATCAAAGGATCTGTGGTTTTCCCTCGAGGCTTTCCCTCGAGGCTTTCCCACAGGGCTGTCCCACGTGCCACCGTGTTGTGAGTCGATCCTCGGCGTGAAAGATGAGCCAGTGCAGGGCAAAGAGGTTCCTCTGAAATGGACTGAGACATCTGGGGGACTCTTGGAATGGTGGTACGACCATGGAGTTCCTCTCGCCTTTCCTGTTGAGAGTGCCTCCTCTGGAGATGCGACGGGAACGCCGGGAATTCTTTCCCGTTGAAAGCAGGGAAAGGATCCCTCATCTCGAGCTACGAGGGGGAAACTGGGCTCCTCTGGATGTGGGCGGGACCATCGTGCTTCCTCTCGAGTGGAGACGGGTATGGCGGTGAACTTCTTGAGTTGCACCAAGGGTGTGAAAGACCCTTTCGAAGTTCCAGAGGTTTGGTGTCATTAGTCTCCAGAGGCCTCATCGGAAATAGGCCTCATCTCGCCTGGAAGGGAGAACTTCCTGGATTTTCTCGAGTTGCGGCAGGTGTTCTCGAGTTACGACGGGGACCTCAGGGACCCGCCCTGGTGGCCTCAGGAGAGGCCAGTCCCCATGCGAGTTGCTAGGGGGCCTCTCGGGATTCCTCTCCCGTCGATACCGGGGCCAGAAACCTTGAGTGGAGTCAGGGCCGGAACCGAGGATTCCTCTCAGGGGCTGACATGGATCTTTGGGTACTTCTGGAGTCTCCCCAGGGGAGTCAGGCCTCGTCTCGAGTGGGGGCATGCACGTGCGCTTTCCTTCCAGGCTGTAGCAGCAATGTCACCCTTCCCGTCACGTGGATCAAAGGATCTGTGGTTTTCCCTCGAGGCTTTCCCTCGAGGCTTTCCCACAGGGCTGTCCCACGTGCCACCGTGGCGTGAGTCGATCCTCGGCGTGAAAGATGAGCCAGTGCAGGGCAAAGAGTTTCCTCTGGAATGGACTGAGACATCTGGGGGACTCTTGGAATGGTGGTACGACCATGGAGTTCCTCTCGCCTTTCCTGTTGAGAGTGCCTCCTCTTGATATGCGACGGGAACGCCGGGAATTCTTTCCCGTTGAAAGCAGGGAAAGGATCCCTCATCTCGAGCTACGAGGGGGAAACGGGGCTCCTCTGGATGTGGTCGGGACCATCGTGCTTCCTCTCGAGTGGAGACGGGTATGGCGGTGAACTTCTTGAGTTGCAGCAAGGGTGTGAAAGACCCTTTCGAAGTTCCAGAGGTTAGGTGTCATTAGTCTCCAGACGCCTCATCGGAAATATGCCTCATCTCGCCTGGAAGGGAGAACTTCCTGGATTTTCTCGAGTTGCGGCAGGTGTTCTCGAGTTACGACGGGGACCTCAGGGACCCGCCCTGGTGGCCTCAGGAGAGGCCAGTCCCCATGCGAGTTGCTAGGGGGCCTCTCGGGATTCCTCTCCCGTCGATACCGGGGCCAAAAACCTTGTGTGGAGTCAGTGCCGGAACCGAGGATTCCTCTCAGGGGCTGACATGGATCTTTGGGTACTTCTGGAGTCTCCCCAGGGGAGTCAGGCCTCGTCTCGAGTGGGGGCATGCACGTGCACTTTCCTTCCAGGCTGTAGCAGCAATGTCACGCTTCCCGTCGCGTGGATCAAAGGATCTGTGGTTTTCCCTCGAGGCTTTCCCACAGGGCTGTCCCACGTGCCACCGTGGTGTGAGTCGATCCTCGGCGTGAAAGATGAGCCAGTGCAGGGCAAAGAGGTTCCTCTGGAATGGACTGAGACATCTGGGGGACTCTTGGAATGGTGGTACGACCATGGAGTTCCTCTCGCCTTTCCTGTTGAGAGTGCCTCCTCTTGA
Organism: Capricornis sumatraensis; assembly: GCF_032405125.1. NCBI lineage: Eukaryota > Metazoa > Chordata > Mammalia > Artiodactyla > Bovidae > Capricornis > Capricornis sumatraensis. The sequence continues at coordinate 6,249,518 of NW_027184613.1, forward strand.
GATGCGACGGGAACGCCGGGAATTCTTTCCCGTTGAAAGCAGGGAAAGGATCCCTCATCTCGAGCTACGAGGGGGAAACGGGGCTCCTCTGGATGTGGGCGGGACCATCGTGCTTCCTCTCTAGTGGAGACGGGTATGGCAGTGAATTTCTTGAGTTGCAGCAAGGGTGTGAAAGACCCTTTCGAAGTTCCAGAGGTTAGGTGTCATTAGTCTCTGGAGGCCTCATCGGAAATAGGCCTCATCTCGCCTGGAAGGGAGAACTTCCTGGATTTTCTCGAGTTGCGGCAGGTGTTCTCGAGTTACGACGGGGACCTCAGGGACCCGCCCTAGTGGCCTCAGGAGAGGCCAGTCCCTAGGCGTGTTGCTAGGGGGCCTCTCGGGATTCCTCTCCCGTTGATACCGGGGCCAAAAACCTTGTGTGGAGTCAGGGCCGGAACCGAGGATTCCTCTCAGGGGCTGACATGGATCTTTGGGTACTTCTGG